>NW_026527013.1:101247991-102520491 GCF_024362965.1 Panthera pardus | reverse complement strand
TTTGTATGGTCCATGGATGATAAGCAAGGTTCTACCCTTGGTGGCTTTGTTTTTCTTTATTTTCAGTTTGAGAAGTTTGAAAGACAAATAGATAATTGGATTCACAGCGATGAAGCCAATGTGTTTTATAAAAGGTAGTAACCTCATTGCTTATGTGTCCTTTAAAGAACTTGATTTCTTCTGTTAGTAAGTCACTTATAGCTTGGCTTTTAGTTACAAAGAATACCCTTACCTCAGAGTTTTTGCATATCTTTGTTCCAACTACATTTAAAATGGGTGACAGTCTTTGTGTATGTGTGTGTAAATGCACTTGTGTGTGTGTAAATATCCATGTGTGTGTGTGATTTTCTGTTAGGGGTGTGTGAGAGAGTGAGATGGTGTCAATGCACGTGATGTGAGAGAGAACAGTGTGTGCTCGTATTAGATTGGCTGGAATATAGTGATCAGTGGCACTAATAAGTGCTTAAGGAACTACAAAAACTAATGGGAGCTTTTGTATTTATGGGTTTTTTTTTTTTTTTTTTTTGAAGACACTCAGTGAGATTTTCTCGATCTTATGCAGGAAGCATTTTCCACTGAATAACAAAGTCCATCATGTTCAAACAAAGAATAGCTATTCTATCATGCTTTATATTTGGACAAATTATGGTTTAGTTATAGTTTAATAATTATTTGACAATAAAATGCACTCAAAAAGAATCTCCAATAAGAGCAGAGAATAAAGGTTCCAGAGATTATCAATTGACTGACCAATCTCTTCTAGGACCTCTAGAATGTATCTAACTAACTCTACAATGTGTCAAAAGTATTCCATAAAACATTTTTCTAGTACTCTGTATTCAAACAACTTTCTTGAACACTTAAAACATTATAGAAAAATACTCCTTAATTCATGTAATTCAAGGTCATAAAAGTAGATTTAGGTAAGATATGATACAAGAAGGATAAAAATAAAGTGGTTCAAAAATAAATGTCCAGATTAAAAAGTTCTTTATAAAATAACATAATGAAATGAAATATATTCTTATGTGCATTCTGGATAAAATCCTCTAATGGAGTAGATGTGAACCCTCAGACTGAAAAACCAAGAAGGAAAATGAACCATAGATTCACATAGAAATATTTCTACAAGTGATAGCTGGTCATGATAAGCTGCTACTCCACATTTGACTCCAAAAATTTATTTTCAAATTAATCTTTCTTTTAACTTGAATCAGCATTATTAATTTTATTATTAACAGTAACATATTTCTTTTTACTTGTAAGATAAGCTTTAACGTACTGTTTTCCCCATTGAGGTATCTTATTATCCCAACATTAGTTAATATTTATTTTTGTCAGTATTATCCTATATCAAGTTCCATATATACAAATAAATGTCAATCTGCTTATGGATGCTCAATTCTATTCCATTGCCCCCCTTTCGTTTCCTGCTTCCACTGTTATTCCATAGTAAATTAAATAATCAAATCCTATGGAATATTTTGATGTAAATAGGACAACGTGCCCCTCAGTGTTGTTTTTTTTTTTTTTTTCAAAAATGTATTGTTATTTGTTTCTATTTATTCTCTGTGGCATACATATCTTAAGTTTATCCTTGATGACTTGTGACTTCATATAACTCTCTCCATTTAAGTGAATGAGAAAGCTGTGATTTGCTTATACCCTAAAGAATATGGCAAAGGTCATGGGATATTGGATGATTACATCATTGTATATAAGACTCCATCTCAGCTGACTGGGTTAAAACACTCTCCCTTACTGGCTTTGAAGAAATAATCTACTATGTTGCAAAAAGGCCTGGTGGTAAGGAATTATATCATCCTGCAGAAACTGAGTGGAGCCTCATTGACAGCAAGGAAACAGCCATAGGAGATGAATTCTGCCAACAATTTAAATGGTCTTGGAAGCCAATTCTTCCCAACACAAGCCCCCAGATAATATTACATTTCAGCATTTTAATTTCAGCCTTGTGAGACCCTGAGGAGACCCAGCTAAGCTATAACTCAGCAATGCCCAAATTTCTGACCTGAAAAAAAAAAAACAACCTGTAAGATATAAATTTGCCTTGTTTTAAGCCATCGTTGTCATTCATTACACTGCAATGGTAAACTAATATATTCTCCAAAATAAAATTTAGAATAATAAAGTGCTATGTAGTCATGAGGGAAGGCAAACATAACAATCACATGAATATAAGATAATGCGTTGGGCATCTTAGAGAGGTGTACCTGATGCTTCATACAGCAGTGGAAACACTGCTCTTCTGTGCTCCAGCAAAGAAACCTACCTTCTGCTCTCCATTTTCACTGCCTTCTCTTGTGACAGTGGTTATGCACGTGTTGAATTTTAGCTGCTTAGGAAGTCATGAACACACATGGCATACATGTGAGCAACAGCTGAGCATACAGCTCAGCAACAGTAGGCATAGCATTTGGAGACATTAGGAGAATACTGAGATCTTACAGGTCCTCTCACTGCAGGGTACCAGGGAAAGAATTACCGATGCTAAAGTCAGCAAAAAACCACAAGGGTTTCAGAAATCAATCCCACTTATCTTCCCACAGTAGGACATGAATTAACTGGCCTGAACATCTCTAGAAGAGAGAAGAGAAATTACTCACCCTTCTATTGTTTACCTACTTCCAAAGATTGGACTTACTTGTGTTCTAGAAATAAGGTCTGTCATGCCCCTCAGGAAAGAATCAAACTCTCTTTACTGCTCAAAACAATAGATTTTGTAAGTACTCAGGGATTTGCCATTCTAGAAGTGATATCATAAAAAAGTGAGGCATTATTGGGGAAAAAATTAGCAAGTAATTTCTGTGCTGTGGGTCCGTGTTCCAGGAATGAGACCCTACTCTCTCCATATTCTCCCAAGTGGTCTGGTAAACTCTTAGGTTACAAATTGTCTGAAATTGTATGTCAGATAAATAGGAGAATAATTGTATACAAATAGCATTTAATATGCAAGAGCTGATCAAGAAAAAGAGACTATGGGAAGCCCTTTCTATTGAGAAGAGAAAGTTGCAACCCCAGTTAGTTCATTGCCTGGCAACCTAAAAAGAAACATTGTCATTCAGCAAACTGTCCTGTTGATTTCTCTGAAATTTATTATAAGGTTACCATTAGAATTGTATTGAATGTATAAAGTAACTGCTGGTCAATATTGGCATTCTTCCAAAAATTATTAACCTGGATTATAAAAATATGTAATTCTTAGCAACTATTCATACTGGAGTTGATCACATGAAGTTGCTAATGTAAGAAACAGTCTAAATATGAGATCTAAAACTCACAATTTTCTGACTTGACAAAGTTTTCTTCAGGGTACACATTTGAAACCACTATGTATTTTCTCCACTCATTTACCAAAACAATTTGCTTTAGAAGAATACCTTTAACTCCCCAATAGTTCCTTCCTTCATGCACATATATGCACATTCCTGTATTTTCTACAAGATAATTCTAAATTAACCTCCCTATTCGATTAAAGTCTGATTGAATAATTTCTTATGATGCAATAAAAGACAGAGACAGAAACTTCAGTTTATACAGTTTTACAAAGTATTGGCATATTTACCACATCCAAGAACCCAATATTCCTCTCCATATATATTTTTTTCCTATGTCCTTCACTAAAGTTTTATAGTTACCCTCACATAAGTCATGCACATTTCTTGTAAGCTTTCCCTAGACATTGGATTGTTTTTGCTGCTATTGTGAATAGATCTCTTCCATCCATTTGTTTTTAGGCTTATTTTTGTTGTATTGTAAAACTTCTACATTTGCATTTCATTTATTTGCTTAGTTGGCTGATTGACTTCTTATTCAGCTATCTTATATTTTTTTCTTATTTGTTTTATTAGGCCTGGAGTTTTTATGATGTATTTCCTTACACTTCAATAGTATTACAAATAATAATCATTACATCTGTAGATCAACACCTCGTCAAAAAACAAGTGATAGAACTTAAGAATAGTTTTCCTGTTTCAAACACAAAGCTCTTTTCATAGTAAAATTTTGTCTTTTTAGCAAGAGAAGTTGGTTTAAATCATTTATTTCTATTAAGATTGGTTCCAATCCAAGGAAAAGTCATTTTCTGTCCAAGGAAAAGCTGCTTTTGCTAGAGATATAAAAATAGTGTTCAGTAATGCAGCATCACTGGAGAATTTAGCTGGTACTATGAGACCAAATATGTAGTGGATGCTACAGTTCAATAGACAATTCCTATCAAGTGTAGTTACTCATTCTCCATCTGCTGCAAGCGTTGGCTGCTGAAAACTCAGCTGGATCACTCTCCAGGACCCGGCCTCCAGTGAAAAGGAATGGTTTCCTTACAATTACATTGCCGGCTTCAGGGAAGCCTGCATCCCATAGCTGGTCAATGTGGAAGCCCTGTAGTCCCCTAGACAGGGATTCCTTACCCATTTTGGGAAAATTCTGAAAGGACATTCCAGATACAAATCTCCTCTAGGAACTGGCTGAGATCACTGTTACATCTGCCATGTAGTTCAGCTTCTCCCTCTGTGCCACCTTGGTTTTTTAACTTGCTGATAGATGTAACCTGAGACGCTCAGGGTAACTCTGCTAATTTACTGTGATGAAGTATGATGACATGAAAACTCTAATTTAGGTATATTTAAATTGGTAGACATCAAGAAGTAGAGAAGTTTTGTGGATGCTATGAAGAAGCCATTTAAGAATTGTGTAAACTCTTATGTATACCCACTAATGCAGAGATAGAATATCCACTAAGATACTAAATGATTAATTTGACTTTTTTCTATTTTTCCCAGTTTTATCATGAAATAATTGACATACATCATTGTGTAAGCTTAAGAGGTACAGCATAATGGTTTGATTTACATATATTGTGAAATGATTAGTACAGTAGGTTCAGCTAATATCCATCTCGTCATAGATACAATAAAAAAAAAGAAAAAAGAAAAAAAAATCTCCTTATGATGAAAACTTATAGGATTACTTACATAACAGCTTTCTTATGTTGATTTTTGCCACAATTGAAAAGGTTGTTCTTGCACTGCTGTATTATAGTATTATTTATTGGCTATGCAGAGGTATCTCTAGGTAATTTCAGGAAATCTAACATTTTCAATATATACTACTGATGATTCAATTCTAAAGTAAATACATGCTCATGAAATAGAACCATAGTGTTATGTGCTGAATTGTTTTCCTCAAAATTCATCAGTGGAACCCCTAAACCACAATGGGATGATGGTATTTGGACATGGGCTTTGGGGAGATAAGTGGGTTTAGATGAAGTCATGAAGGTGCGGTCCTCATAGTGAGATTAGTCCCCTTATAAGAAAAGACACAAGAAAACTTGCTGTCTCTCTCTTTGTACACATGCATTGAGGAAAGGCTGTGTGTTTCTGGAGCTAGAGATTGTTGTGAACTTGAGGGAAAATCAGAGGGAATGTGTATGTTTCCTTATTTAAGATTTACAATATCGCAGAGGCGCCTGGGTGACCCAGTCGGTTGAGCATCCGACTTCAGCTCAGGTCATGATCTCACAGTTCATAAGTTCGAGCCCCACATTGGGCTCTGTGCTGACAGCTCGGAGCCTGGAGCCTACTTCACATTCTGTGTCTCCCTCTCTCTCTGCCCCTCCCCTGCTCATGCTGTCTCAAAAATAAATTAAAAAACATTAAAAATAAAGATTTACCATGTAGCACAGGAATCAGATATTAGGAGAATCACTAAAATCCTTTAAAGAGCATCTTATCCACAAGACACTAAGACTACATACATTAAATAGGTAGCCTTTATAAAAAATTTCCACAGTAATATTCTACTCTATTTTTATGGTTAATTTGAATAAAATATCTCATTATTACTGAACAAATTAACTAAGTGGAAACTTTCTTTCTGACTTTTTCATTTCTACCACTTGTTTCCAAATCTGCTTCAAGCAGAGTACTTTATCAAAAGGTCTAAATATTATATTACATTGATAAATATTATATCGAAATAGACATGAACTTATAAGGGACAGAGGGAGATAAGATATCTTGAAAAGTTTTCTGAAATCTCTGAGGCTCACTATGGGTTCCCTATTGTACTTGAACCTTCTCCAATTAGATTGCTTTTTTTGTGGGTTATTTGTTTTTGTGTTTTGGAGAGAACTTATCAGAAGCAGAATATATCTACAACCTAATTAAAATCATTTTACCTCATTTGTTTTTTACTTCCTCTCCTGTTTAGGCCCAGGATCCCTGGCTTTTTGCCTGGCAACAAAACCCAGTTCAGACAATACTCTTTCCTCATTCTGTCAATCACATTGTGGTAATTAATTAATTTAAGTTGTGAAAATTGTGAAACTGTTATCAGTGCCATTGCCTTCAGAATTATGAAATTAGGCAGCAGCAGACAACTAATTATTAGAGTTTCAAAAGCTCTGAGGGTGATGATCCAAGTGTTAGTTTGGATTTCATTTATTTAAAGAACTCTTCCTGTGCCCATATTTAAGGCTAAAAATTAATTATTCACATCTGATAGAAGAAGGTGAAATAAACACTCTGCACATTATTCAATAGTAGTTTAATTTGAAAGCCTTTTATTGCTTTTGAATGATTACTATTTTATATCTTGAAGCAAAAATAGGTTTCAAAAATGAATACAGCAGATTTTCATTTCATTTCTTAAAAATGTGAGCATGATTCTATTAAAACAAAGGGGCATGATCCACATATAAACCACATGATCCATCTGGTATAAAAGTTACAGAAAATATTTATGGTATGCTTGTATAAACTGTCTAAAATTTCTTATAGCCTATCAAAATTCCCTTTTCTATTTCTCTCACTAAAAAATATTAGGCTGTTAAATTGTATATTTAATAAATATTAGAAATAAATATTACAATTATTAAATTATTATAAAATTATTACCAGAAACCTGTTTCAGTTTCAGTTTTTACACTGACAAACTGAATCTAGGAAGTAGGAATATATTCTACTTTCTCTGTGCATAATTACACACACACACACACACACACACACACACGTATTCTATTATCATAATTGCTAAAAAATGCCATAAGTCTATTTTACAAATCAGAAAAAATATACTAATAGAATATTTTTGTTGAGGTTCCTGTATTAAAGATTAATAGTATGTTTTAAAATATATTGAAAAACTTAAAACTTCTAGAAGATTGCATGGGAGAAAAAAAATTTAACCTCGGGTCAATTAAAAGTTTCCTAGGATAAAAAGCCCTCAGAAATCATGAAATTGAAAAAAAAAATGATTAGACTTTATCAAATTAAAAACTTCTGCTCTTTTAAACTTCTAAAAACTTCTAAAGACAATGTTCAGAGAATGAAAGGTAAGAAAGATCTTAACTACACAGAACAAATTGAGGCTTCCTGGAGGGGAGGTATGTGGGAGAGATGGGTTAAATAGGTGATGGGTACTAAGGAGGGCACTTGTGATGAGTACTGGGTGTTGTGTATAAGTGATGAATTGCTAAATTCTACACCTGAAACTATAAATAAATAAAATAAAATAAATTCAACCCAATTAATGTCAAAACACTTAGAAACTATATTGAAACTGTATTTTGAAAGTTGCTAAGAGAATAGATATTGGAAGTTCTTATTATAAGGAAAAAACTAGACTTACTGTCGTGATCACTTTGCAATAGGTACAAAAATTTAAAAAATATGTTGTACTACTGAAATTAATATGTTCTATGTCATCGACACATGAATTAAATAAATAAATAAATATTTTTAAAAGGTGTAAATAGACATACCAAGTACATAGACTCAAAATCTTTAAGATTTTATTTCTGATTAGATAAAATCCAAACAAAATACCAGCAGGCTTTTGTGTGCGTGTCTGGAAATTAATCAACTTCAAGATGATTAAAATTTATATGGAGATGCAGAAGATCTAGAATAGTCAAACACTCTTTAAAAACAACAAAGTAGGATTTACCTAATTTTAAAACTTATTATGAAGCTATAGTGATCAAAAGAGATTGACACTATTAAGAACAGACATCAATGCAATTAAATATCATCCTGAAACAGACCAGCCCATATATGAATTAATAATGTTTGACCTATGTACCAAGAAAATTTTATAAGTAAACACTTTTTAAACAAAATGTGCTTAAAAACAGAAAATCCAAATAGAAGAAGAGGAATCTTATCATAATTAGCTCATAATAAATCAGAGTACTAAAATGTAAAAGTTAAATTTATTAAAACCTTTAGTATAAAACATAGAAAAGAATGTTGTGATTGTATCATAGCCAAATATTTTTTAAACAAAAGACAAAATCACTCACTAACAGGGGCGCCTGGGTGGTTCAGTTGATTAACTGCCAACCAGTGGTTTTGGGTCTGGTCATGATCTCATGGTTCATGAGTTTGAGCCCCACATGGGGCTCTGCACTGTCCTGCTTTGGATTCTCTCTCTCCGTCCCTCTGCCCCTCCCTACTGCATGTGGTCTCTCTCTCTCTCTGTCAAAATAAACTTAGAAAAAAATCACTCACCAACAATAAAGATAAAACATAACAATAATTTTGTACTCTGTCAAAATTAAACTTTTTTTAAAAAGTTTACTTATTTATTTTGAAAGAGAGAGAGAGAGAGTGCAATCAGAGGAAGGGCAGAGAGAGAGGGAGAGAGAGAATCCCAAGCAGACTTCGGGCTGCCAGTGCACAGCCTGATTCAGAGGAGCTTGATCCCTTGAACAGTGAGATCATGACCTGAGCTGAAATCAAGAGTCGGACGCTTAACCGAGTGAACCACACAGGTGCCCCCAAATTAAATATTTTTATTCATCAAAAGATCTCATTAAGAAAATTGTGTATGTGTGTATGTGTGTGTGTGTGTGTGTGTGTGTGTGTGTGTGTATAATGGCATATATATGGTATATTATGGTATATTATATAGTTTAAAATTATCTCTAGACATATATCTGACAAAGGACTCACATCCAGAACGTTTAAGTAACTCCTATAAATCAATAATAAAATACAATGTAAGCATTTAATACTGGCATGACATTTGTAGAGACACTTCAAAACAAAGTGGGAATAAGCAAGTGATCACAACAATTTATCAACATCTTTCGTCCTAAGAGAAATGCACATTAAAACAAGATTGAGAGAACATTTTACTCACCAGAATTAACAAAATAATGGAAAAACTGATAATGTCAAATTCTGGTGAAGATGTAGAACAACTGAACCTGTTAACAATATGTGAATAGAAATGCAAGATGATATTGTCATTTTGGAAAGATGTTTGATAGTTTAGTATAAAGATAAACAGACCTACAATGCGGCCTAGCAATTCCACATGTATGTATTTACCTACCCGCTGGAAACAAGTGCCCATCAATAGGAGAATGTCATATTCATCATACAATGAGTTACAGTTGGGCAAGGAAAGGCAGAAACTACTAATACACAAAATAACATTAATCAAGTTTGTGAAGGTTATGTTGAGCAAAAGAAGTGACACAGAAAAGAACACATACTGTTTCTTTATATATAAGTAAGTACAAGAACATACAAAATTTTGCAAAAGTGGTTGCTTCCTGAAGGTGGGGCATTGAGTGGAAAAGAACACCAGGGAGTTTCTGTTTAGAAACAGTATATATCTTTTTTAAGGGTGGTGGTTACTCAGATATGTCAAAGATCATAATTTATCAAACAAAACACATTACATTTGTGCTCTTAATATATAAATTATACTTTAATGAGTAAATATGCACAAAACTAAGTACAAAGTTAGGTAGCAAGTGAGACAGTGTGGTGAAATGAATTAAGGAGACTTCCCACATCTTGTTTCAAATCCAAGGACTATTTGGTAAATTTACAATATCTTTCTGGGCCTTAGTTTTTTTTTCATAAAATGGGAATAATAATGCTAAAATTACTGTGTTGCTGTGAGGGCTACGTGACTGAAACTAAATTCCAGGCATAGAGCAGATTCAGCCACTCACAGTCTGCCATTAATCTCATGTGTCTCAGTGAGTATAAAGTTCATCCTAGAAGAACTTACCTTGATTTATAATCATTTATACCAGCTGCACATTATGAAAACAATAATTCTCTCTTCTGTAGCTCACTCAGGATTATGGAGATATTTTATTAACTACGTGCTACTGAGTCCAGGTGTTTCTTTCCCTACGTCTTCTCTCCCCTATTTTCTGCCTCTGTTCCTCTTCCCACTTTTCCTTCCCTGCGTCCTTCCTTTCTCTCTCACTCCACCAAAAGTCATTTATTATTTTGGATTAACACCTGTATAAATGTGTATACATAAATAAATTCAGTTGTGATCATGTGTCCAAAGAGAATGCTGCCAATAATAGGAGAGACAGAATCCAAATTAAGAAGAGGAGGGAAGGGATTATTGGCTAAAGAAAACACATTCATTTAAATCAGATAAGCAAATCCTAAGGATTTGTTAAAGTCCTAGATAATTTTAAGTATACTACTTAAAAAAGCAGAGAAGACATTATTTCTGCTCATATTTTTTTTCAATATATGAAATTTATTGTCAAATTGGTTTCCATACAACACCCAGTGTTCATCCCAAAAGGTGCCCTCCTCAATACCCATCACCCACCCTCCCCTCCCTCCCATCCCCCATCAACCCTCAGTTTGTTCTCAGTTTTTAAGAGTCTCTTATGCTTTGGCTCTCTCCCACTGTAACCTCTTTTTTTTTTCTCCTTCCCCTCCCCCATGGGTTTCTGTTAAGTTTCTCAGGATCCACTTAAGACTAAAACCATATGGTATCTGTCTTTCTCTGTATGGCTTATTTCACTTAGCATCACACTCTCCAGTTCCATCCACGTTGCTACAAAGGGCCATATTTCATTCTTTTTCATTGCCACGTAGTACTCCATTGTGTATATAAACCACAATTTCTTTACCCATTCATCAGTTGATGGACATTTAGGCTCTTGCCATAATTTGCTCATATTTTCAAAGGGGAAGAAAAGCTGACTTGGTAGTATTAAAAGATAAAATGACAAATATTAAAAATCATAAAAGTTTATTTGAGCAAACATTGGTTTGAATCGGGAAGCATCCCATCTAGTGGATAGAAAGGAGTTCTGAGGAGCTATACAAAATTAAAGACTTTTATATACAGAACAGAGAAGGAACAAGAAAGTTAGACTAGGCAAAAAAAAAATCAGATTATTACAAGATCATTTTCCTTTAGGGGATGGCAGACATCTATCCAGCAGATTACCTAACTAGTGCTTGATCAGGAAATTCCTGTTTGAATGGCTTAAGTCTCCATTCCTGGGAGAGACAAAACTATAATTAAATTAAGTTTCAGTTTGGGGACACAGACCTTAGTGTAAGTGACTCCATTCTGGGACTATTGTTTTGGTTCTTTTGAACAGTATTTAAAAACTAGTAGTCTTCATTTTGATACCTAACAAAGTAATTAGAACACAAACTGAAACAATCAATTTGCAATAATCTAGAGAACACAAGGTACAAGGTGGAAAACCAACATGGCTTTGTGAAAAGCAAACCATGTCAGAAAAGTTTGGCCTTTCTATGATTAACTGACCAGTGATAAGTAACCAGCCACAGAACACAACATGCTTATGTAAGTGTGTACTTGGGTAAAGTACACTCACAGGGTTGTTATTAGAAAATTGGTAGAAGGTGTGTCCTAATGGTGATAGGCATACTAAGCTGATGTCTTAATATGTTTTCTTTTCAGTCTATTATTATTACCAATCAATGACATACAGCAACTTTTTCAAAAACATGTTTAAAATATTAGGGACTGGGGCTCCTATGTGGTTCAGTCGGTTAAGGGTCCGACTTCGGCTCAGGTCATGATCTCGAGGTCCGTGGGTTCGAGCCCCGCGTTGGGCTCTGTGCTGACAGCTCAGAGCCTGGAGCCTGTTTCAGATTCTGTGTCTCCCTCTTTCTCTGACCCTCCCCTGTTTATGCTCTCTCTCTGTGTCTCAAAAATAAATAAATGTTAAAAATTTTTTTAAATAAATAAATAAAATATTAGGGACTATGAATAACAGTAGATGAACAATGGCCTGAGATTAGTAGTGGAAACAGACAAAAATGCTGACCTTTTTCTAATCGTCTAAACTCATGAATCAGACATTTGAAAAAAAAATAGTCTCTACTTGAGATAAATGAAAGAGGAGTGATGCCGTTGAGGAGAGATGGATTTCTGTTAGAGAAGCAGAAGTGTAACATCCAGGTGATCTAACACACTGCATAAATGATATCTGTTCCAGACACTATTGGATACCGTTGAGGGGTGATACAGTGATGATTGTTCTAAAATAGGGTAAAAACTACTAGATGTGAATAGAAATAAACAACAAGAGTATTCTACTGCTTTGATAATCAGTTGCTTCATTAATTTAGACTTAATCACTATAAGAAATTCTAAATAAGAAGTTCTTTGATAATGTGTTGCCTCCAAAACTTTAATATGTATTAATGTCAGAATTACCTTTTATGTTTCTAAAACTGGTAGGTTTCTTGATCCTACCTGATCCTACCTTGATCCTACCTGAATTTTACTGTTTTCAAACCATCTGAAAATGTGGAGTTTAAAATTAAATTCCATAGGCAATTCCTAATAAGCTAATGCACAGGGAAACTAATGTTAGTCTGGCATAGGGAGTCATAGATTTCTAACAATAAAGACACAGAGAAGGTAAGCATGCTGACTAAAGCCAGGTTTAGGGAGGCAGCAGTATTTTGAATGCCATTATCGGTTAGCTTTCTAGTACACACTCCAATACTGTAAGCAGTGGCTTCAAGAACAGTGGAGAGGGGAGAATGGATAACTAATTTGTGGCTTCCTCAATTATTGGACTACCAAAGATCTGTGAAAATGAAGGAAATGTACCTACATACAACAGCATTGGTAAGTCTTACAAATGTAATGATGAGTGACTAGAAGGTACGTCAAAGAGCACATGATGTACAATTTTGTTACATAAAATTATTTCAAAAAGACAAAGTTAACTTTTACTATTTAAAGATGTATGTTTATATGGTAAATCTAATAATGGAGATTAAGAAAGTGATTATCCTAGGTCAAGACAGTGATTACATTTTGGGGAAGGTGTAAGTGTACAATGTTCAGATTGTTACATGAAGGACCTTTTGGTGTTCTGTCAATGTTCCATATTTTCACTTATTTGGTAGTATTTTGATACTCACTATGCGATAAAAATATTTATAATTTAAAAAAATAGTGGGGATATTTGTACAAGTCAACCACACGAGTGAGAATGTTCAATATTCTCACTAGTTTCATCTAACTTACGAAAATTGGAGCCTGCTATTGGATAAAAAAGAATTTCCTTAAGTGATAACACACTGACTACATGCATTTTATTCCCTTTTTTCCCCTATCAGATGTAGTGGTATACTAATGATTATGTTTAAGATATAGTACGGAAAAGAATGTTGGTGGTATTCTTAGCCTGTTCCAATTATATCTGTTTATGCATAGTGGTGTATAGATCTGACAAACCAAAAAGGAAACAAAAACAAAAATTAAAAGACCCTCTCCCCAATAACCATCCATCTGGGAATATACTCATACAGGCATCTGTTTAAACATACCATGATTTTTCATATAGATTTATAGGATCCCAGGTGTTTCTGAAATTATGTGCTGAATTACAGGTGAAGGAACAGCTGCCACCAAAGGAGAAAAAAATAGGCTTGCACATTTATAGAACAGAAGCTGACATGAACCTTTTTGAAGGTTTGAAAATGTCCAGTAGACTTTTTAATTAAAAAATTGTGCTTGCCTTTGCACTTCTATGTTCCAAAAGGAACTAATACAGTTAAGCACTGAAATAGTGTAATCCACTCTTGGCAAGATTTACAACCAGTTTTTGAGACCCTAGAGGCTCAAATATTTTAGTCAAGCGGCATAGTGAAACTCGGAGCACTGATCTCAGCTTTCACATTTAGTTACTAGTAAGTGGAGCGTTTCTGGGCCTAAGTAATTATCATACATGAGTATCTTTTATCTGATATAACCTAAATGTAAGGAAACTATCAATCGGGGGAAAGAATAATAATAATCTGGAGCTCTGATCAGACACAAACATCACGTCAACACAGACTTGAATACAAGCACAGGCATCAGTTGCAGGTCACAGCTTGGGAACATAAATCTAAGGACTAAGAGGAAACAAAGCTATTAGGTTATTATCAAGAAACACATGGTATGTAGATTATGTTCCAGAACGCCATATGTGCATTTGTTGGATTATGTAAAATGACCCCAGAACTGTGCCTAATGGCAATCCCAGAAATCCAAAAGAGCATTGTAAATGGTATTTGTGCCCTAGTTTTAGAATATACTTTATTGTATTGCCTTTTTATTTGATAAGGCAGAGGTGCAAACTGTTTCACGTTGTCTCCAGATCCTATTAACCAGTTTCCATGTTACCTCTAAGGTGGACACTGATAGGTATTGGTTTAACGAATCTAAAGAATAAGTAATACACACGTGAATATACTACTTGTAAAGAAGCTCAAAGTATCTGTTTCTGGCAGGTGGTAATGAACTGGAAATTTACTATTTCTCCATTAGCCCCAGTTTCTTCATAAAGATTAATTACTGGTATTTGAAAGAAGAAGATATATGATACATATGACAACACTGTTGTAATAGTCTATTTTATACCATAGTGGTAGATTATTTAGATCAATTGCCTGTATGTCAAGATAATTCCACTTCTGAGATCTATATATGGAGAAAGAAATTAAGATATACACTGGGAAATGTATTTATTTGCATGTTCATTTTGCTGTCATTTATAATAGCAAACAAGAAAAATAAAACTGGAAACAACCCAAATGTCCATATAATGGATTATTTACATAAACACCAAGAGAATATTATATTGCCATTAGAATTATATTTTTGAAAAATTTCACCATGGGAAATTTATTTTATCTGTAATAACACGTGTCATATATTTGCATCTTCTAGACAGAAGAATATGCAATATTAACTGCAACCCCAATTTGTAGATCAAAGCATATACCCTTAATTACTTCTTAAATTCAAAAGTTTGTCCATAGATAAGCTATAAAGTTTTCCCTAAGTCAATACTTTGCATAACTTAAAGAGGGACAATCTTTCAGCTCCCTTCATGGATTAAGAGCTTGATGGGGAATCAGTAATCTCTTATTTGTTAAAATATTGCAAATGGCCACCTAGCAATGCCTTCAAGAATGTAATAAGATTAGTCTTCAGAATCTATTGATTTAAGCAGACAAAAACCAAGTTGACAATACTAGATACAATTTATTTAAAGATAAAAAGGTATATCTTTAGCCTTTCAGCTTTCTCAAATGTTTGCAGGTCTGGCTATTGTGAAATTTTGTATAAAGAACTCTCAACACTCAATAGTAAGAATACAAATTATACAGACATAAGATACATGACAAAAGACTCCTTACAAAAGAGGATAGACACATGGAGAGTAAGAACAATGAAAGAAATATCAGTAGCCTTCAGGAAATGCAAATTAAAATCACAATTAGCTACTATTACATATCTATTAAAATGGTTGGAAAAACCCAACCCTGACAATACCAGTACATGTGTAGGCAAGGTTCCAGAGCAAGCAGAACTCCTGTACAATGCTAGTAAGAATGAAAATGGTAGAGTTACCCTGGAGAATATTTTGGCATTTTCTCATAAAGTGAAAGGTTGAAGTTCACACCAGATCACACTGAGGTGAATGGATGAAAGAGCTACAAGCATAGCCAATCTCATGGGCTTGCAGCCTCTGCGATTGTACAAAGCTCCATGGTTGAAAAGTCCCCATATTTTTGTTTGCTTGTTTGTCTGTTTGTTTTAATGCTTTGCTGTGACCATCTCAAAATTCTTAGTAGTTTTATCACTGAACTTGAATTTTAAAAGTAAAGTCCAATGGGTCAGTGGAGCAAGAGCAGAGGAGAAATGCACAGTATGTGTTCCTCCCACCACTCCTTGCTGACCCATTTACAAGCAGCCTTTATGATGTCCCATGAGCACAGAATTCCAATGGAGTGCAATGCATGGAAGTTCAGTGAGACTTAAAGCAAACACAAGGTATGTCATGTCTATGACCACATAAGCTGCAGGACTAAAAGCTTGATAGGCCATGCCTTCCATTAGAACCAGAACTTGTTTTGAAGGCAGACACAAGGCAATGACATTCTAAGATATGTTAGAAAGACTTGGACATTAGAAAGACTAATGTCCAAAGACTTGGACATTAGAAAGAATGTCCAAGAAACTGTCCTTTCTTACTCATGCTATTTACCCATATTATCTAACCACTTAAGCTCGAAATGATATAGGAGGAAAGAGAAAAAGAGACTAACCTATAGGTTCATTTCTTTTCTCAGTAAGCTAAAAGTAAAGAGTGTTGTAAAATGTGTGAATATCAAAAAGTGGAATGAAAGCAGTTAAGTTAGCTTTGCAGAGTGTTTCCACTGTTCAATTAAGACAAAATACTCATGCATATTTGAGCTATGGAATACAAATTTTGTAATTTCAGTGATTCTACATGAAAGTTAAATGCTCTTATATTTGCATTTAAAACTAGCATGGCATAATATAAAGATGAACAATAAAATTTATGTTAATAATTTAAAATTATATGTTTCCTTTACTTAGAATATTAGCAAATAAAAAACACCATAACAAGTAAAAAGGAACCTCGGAATAAAAAGCATTGTATTTCAGTATTTTTAACAGCACTTTTCCCCTGCTTTTTGAGCAAGAGGCCCTGAACTTTCATTTTGCATTGAATCTCAGAAATTACACAGACAATCCCAACCACAAGTTGTAGCTGTGATCTCCATTTCCATGTGACCAAAGATTTCTTACCAAACTACAGTGAAAGGGAATTTAGCCCCAGTGGAAAGGAACATGGCCCTGTTAGGCATCCTGGTCTTTTAGTATGCAGAGGTAATATCTGTGTATAAGTAATCTCTGCTTTATCTGAAACACAGCTGCTACAAATTCCTTCTACTGATTTCTAGGATCAAACACTAAAAAGCTGCTTCTCATTCTTCTGAGGCTCCAGCTCTAATTCTATGGTCCCATTTCCCGCCTGGAAAGAAGTGGTTCTGTTGCTGGATCCCCCATTATCGTTCTCTTCACGAGTAAGGTGAAGCAGGAAAAGACATCAACCCCTTTTTTCTATGTTCAAGTTTCACTCTTTACTTATTTTTGGTAAATTCTTTACGCTTTAATGTGCCACTCCTTTGCTCCTAATCTCTCTCAATCATCTTACTTTAAGAGAAAAAGTATAATTACAGATTCTTCTGAAGCATACCACTATTGTCGGCCATTCATTTTTTTACCTTCTGCCATGAAGTAATTCCATTCTCCTAAATACTAGTCCATTTTTCTGGGGACATTATTCACTACCAGGGAACTTTTGGGAATACTTAGCAATTTTAGTGTCATTTGCAATCTCGTCCTGAAACTTATAGTGGGAAGTGGCAATGACAACACTCAATTAATTTCCCCAAGAAAAAGTATTGCAAGGTACAAAAACATGGCTAGAAAATAATTGGTTGGACCCAAAGGTAATGTATAAAAAATCATCATTACCATGCACTAAAATAACTTGCTCCGGGAATTTAATATAGAACTTTCATTGAATATGTTAAGTTTATGTGGTTAATGTAGGAAACTTAAGAATCACTTATTGAAGGCATTTTAAACTTTTTTTTAATGTTTATTTATTTTGAGAGAGAGAGAGAGGGTGAGTGTGAGAGGCAGAGAGAGAAAGAGAGGGAGAGAGAGAGAATCCCAACCAGGCTCCACACTGTTAGGGCAGAAATGGACATAGGGCTCAAACTCATGAACTGTGAGATCATGATATGAGCTGAAATCAAGAGCTGGTACTTAACCAACTGAGCCACCCAGGCACCCTTACTGAAGGCATTTTTTAATCAAAACAGAAAGGCATATAGGATGTTAGTGTTTATTTCAGGATAATTCTTTGCGTTGTCTAAAACTCTCATCAAAGTAAAAACTTGGTGATTATACAGCATTTCATTTTGCTCTTATCTTGGTGGCGGTGGTGTGTGCATGTGTGTGTTGTGGGAGGCTAGAGGGGGAAAAGGGTGATCTTCCAAAGACTAACCACAATGTTCCATGCTCAAAATTAATTAGGTAATATCCAAACAGAAATTAGAGAAATCTTATGAGTATTTATCACCTAAAGGACCTATGACAATAATTAGAGAGTTAGTATAATGAGGAGTATGGAAGTATACAAGTAAGAGGGCTTCAATTAATCGAGAATCCCCAAAAATTGATATTATAAAATAAAGTTAGTGTATGGCAATTCTTAAATATCAGAAACTTGGAAAGAAAAAATGCATTTAGACATCACATTATAAATTTTATGGTTTCATTAAATAATCATGTATCTAGTCACAAGCCATGATGTTCCTGAGAAATATATCTGATATTTAAGTCTTTGCAAGTACTCCAATCTGTTTATTCTGCCTAAATTGCTTTCTTGCTTAGAACTGGAGGGTCAGTAAAAAACTTGAAGGGCATTAGACCAAGTGTGAATTGAATTTCTACAATGTCTTTTTTTTTTTTTTTTTTTTAGCTATAGTTCATCAACATTTGCTTATCTTGGGGAGGAAATGAGTCCAAAAAGATTCCAAAATGGAAAACAATGAGAGGGTTCTCCTATAAAACAATTTGCCAAGAATATTATTGCCTAGTGATGATACAGTAGCATAAGAATGACTAATAACTGACAATTGACAGGTTATTCAACTTCTCTGACTTCAATATGGAAATAGTTATACCTACTTTGCAGGTGACTGTGAAGATCAAATTTTTAAAATAAATATGACATATGAATACAGTAACTTTTATATAACAGTATGAATGTTTGATCCCTATTTTCATACACCATCCCACTCTTTTCCCGTAAACATTATGTTCTCTATTTTTTTTATCTTGTTGGTAACCTAACCATGATTTCTCTAATTTATATATTTTAGAGTCTTTTGTTCAGGACTATAATCATTACAATGTTACTACATTTGTAACTAACCTTGAAATGCTCCCTTTGAAATCTATTTGTGTGAGTGAAGTCAGATCATGTGTGTCTTAGTCTCAGTAAAAGCATATATCTTAGCATCATTCATGAAAAAAAGTAATTAATGCAATAATCATGAGGAATGCATGAAATATTACTGATGATTTTCCTTGTCTGCACAATACCAGTGAAGAAAATAAACACATTTTTATTACATGGCTGAAAGTAAAAATAAAAAGAAGAAACACTTGACAATTGATCTTCAACTGAAAGAACCCTTCAGGGAGTCACATAGTAGATTCTTTAACTCCCAATACAATGAAACTATATAACTTGGATACAAATAGATAAACATCTGGTAGGTAAGTAGTATAACAGAAATATGAAAAAAAGGAAAAAATAAAAAGAGAAGTACAAAGATGATAGGAAGTGACAAAATAAAAGAGAGTATTTAGAAATTAAATATATGTTTCCCAGGCTAACATATAGTATTTTATAGCATCTAAAGTCACATCTTCCTATCTGCCTATATAAAACCCACACATATTTATGTATGTAAACACACACACACACAATAGATAATAACAAAAATATTGCTGGTTTCAGCCATTTGGAAAGTTTTACAATTCTATTTAAGATAAAACTTGAAAGGAATGTGACAGGCTTGAAAGCATTTTTGCACATATTATTTGCCATTTAGCATACCCTTGTGTTCACATGGCTAATAAAGCTTATAATGCAGTTTCTCAATGTGGAGTGTTATTAGAGAATGAAGTGTAGGGAATAAAAACAAGAAGTCATTTATATAAAGTACTTTCTTGAAAGCTTTGTCCTTTTGCAATTTCATAGTTATAGTGAAAGAATGAGGACTCTTCTCTGATGAAAGAGGTTCTTTGGACGCATTATATACCTACAGCCTTTCCGTTTCAAGCCTTTTCTGATTTTGACCTTAGTCTGAGCCAGCAATTTGGATCAGTTCCATTTAAAAAGGGATCTGTTTACACTTCCTTGTTTTAATCAGCCTTAGAGTGAAATTGGAATGAAATGTATAATCATTTGATGGTGCCAGTGTTTGCCAGTCTGTCTTACCAGCTTGAGTTCATCTAAGAGATGATTTTGAAGTAAAAAGGTTACTCCGTTTACTAAGCAAACAGAAGGAGGTAAGTCGTTTTTCTCAGAATTGTGGAAGTGGTTTCTTCATAAGAGTTCACATATTGTAAAGAATCGCTGACTGAACCCTCCACAGCAATGTTCCAGGATTCATTTTTAATAAAGTTGTTTATTTCAAGAGTATAAGCTACACTTTTGAGCAAAATGCAGAAACCAGCACAGGAGGTTAAAAAAGCTGTTCTGCTGTAATAGTGTAATTTGTTTCTTGGCCATTAAATGAGAATGCTGGGATTTTAATTCCACTATTTGGTTTCCAGCATCTACTATAATTAATTTTCTCTTATTTTGTTGCTATAGAATCAAATGGAAACTAATGATGTGGAACCCAACGTTGTCAAGGCAGTGATGAGCTTCATCTACGAGGTGGGGAAGCTCCTCCATCTGACAAAATGGCAGATGACTTGAGTGGTTTCTAACAATGCCGGGGTCCTGTGCCTTGTGGCAATGTTCTGCTCGAATTAGACCACCTAGGGACTGCAGTTCCAAACCAAAGCTGTTTTAAATCTTTCACTTGCTGGCTTCTGTACTCTTTTGTCAGCTTCATAACATATTAACTTATATGTGTTTCCTTTATCTGATGTTTTAAAAATCATAAAGTGTGGGCATTCTCATAAATGTTTCAGTGTTTCCTGATGCCATCATATTGAAAGTAACAAAGTGTTTTTAAAATCACTATAAAGTGAATTTTATAGAGGCTATATTCTAACTGATGAAAGGTTAGAAACATTTTAAAAATGAATCTAAGATATTTAACAATAGGTCATTAATTTCTCAGAAGGCATAGAAAGTATTAAACGAAGATACTTCTGTTGAGTAATTATTAATTGCAAGATTGGGTGGAATCTTGATTAGGTGGAAATGAGAACAATTCAGAATGTGATTATGTCATCTTAGAGCTTGTGAAAATCACAGAAGGGAACTTTGGGCATTGGTGAATTAAGATACTTTCCCAAAGCTACATATAATTGATAGTCAAGACAATATTTAATTCAAACTTATAAAAAAAGAAAAGAATGGCCCAATAAGAAGAGGATGTTGAGGTTAATCCTTTTAGAACATCATCAGAGATTATAATGTGATCAACTGAACCCTGTGGAAATTATATTTGAACTAAGATATGAAAGCTGAGTAAGAGCTAGGTGTGGGATGGCAAAGGAGAGGAGGAGAGACAAGTGTTCCAGGAAGAAAGTCTTGAACGAGAAAAGGATATAAAGGAAAAAGCCAAAAGACCAAGGAAGCCATGCTGAGAAAAAGAAAAAAATCCAATACTTAATGGTTGGTTAGGAAAATTATTTAGAAATAGAAGTGAACAGCAATTTGGAAGAAAACGATAGCCATGTCTGACCAGAGAGAAAACAAGTGACAGTGTTATAATGATAGGATGATAAGCTGTGCCAAATATTGTTCAAAGATTAAATAAATAGAGAGCATGATTTTGGTAACACAATGGTCACTAAAAATTTTAGGGAGTTGTAAAGAGAGGAGAGTGTGTAATCTCTATTGGAATTATCTGGGTAACAAATGAGAGATAATGAAACTTTAAAAGTGACCAAAGAAAACTAGTTAATAACTGGTTGGTTGTTTTAATAAGAGAGATATCAGACCATGCTTACTTGCTAATAAGGAAAGGCCAACAGAAAGAATACGTTGAAAATAAAAAAGGGGGGACTTAATGGCACTGAATTTTTGAAAAGTGGAAAGAAATATCATTTACAGTTTAGATGGACAGGTTATTTTTATGGAGAAGGAACATATCCTTTGTTTTTATTGTCAAAATATAAGAGAAAGAGATTGGTGATAGATAGAGATAGGTGTGCCCATTTGTTCTTTTTCTTCTAATTTTCTGATTTTTTTTTTTTTTGGAAGCATGAGTAAAGACAACCTGCCAAAATGACTTAGTGATTCAAAAAGGGTGTCTAATTTAGAGAAGTGTAAAACTATTTGAAATAAGTGTGATAGAGAGAGGGGGAATAATCTAAATACAGATAAACATATTTGACAGAAAAAATATTAAAATTAGTGTTATGGATTGAATTGCGTGCCCCGCCAAAAGATGCATTGTAGTCACCCTCAGTACCTCAGAATGTGACCTTATTTGGAGATACAGTCTTCACAGAGGAAATCGCATTAAAAAGAAATTATTAAGGTGGGCTCTATTCTTTATTTAAAAAAATTTTTCTAAATGTTTATTTAGTTTTGAGAGAGAGAGAGAGAGACAGAGACAGAGCATGAGTAGGGGAGGAGCAGAGACAGAGGGAGACACAGAATCCGAAGCAGGCTCCAGGCTCTGAGCTGTCAGCACAGAGCCTGACGCGGGGCTCAAACTTACAAACCGTGAGATCATGACCTCAGCCGAAGTTGGACACTACTGACTAAGCCATCAAGGCACCCCAGATGGGCTCTATTCTAATATGACTGGTGTCCTTGTAAACAGGAAATCTTGGACAAAGAGACAGACACATGTAGAGAGAATATGGTGTGAAGAGATGGCCAGAGAATATAGTCATATACAAGCCAAGGAGAGAGGTCTGGAACTGATCCTTATTCCACAGCTCTGAGAAGGAACCAATCCTATCAACACTTTGATTTTGGATTTCTAGATTCCAAAACTGCGAGACAATAAACTTGTGTTGTTTAAGCCAGCCAGTTTGTGGTCCTTTGTAAGACAGCCCTAACAAATGAACATAGTTGCTGGGCATGAATTACTGTCACCATTCTAGTCCAATGGAGAATTTTAGGAGGTACATGTTTTGCATTCCTCTAGAGTGTGGATTTTGTTAGTAGGTTGTAGCAAATTGACAAGAACAGTGAGAGTATTGTTAACAGTGAATTATAGGTGTGGTGAATCCTGCATCTAAACTGAAAAGGAAGAGAAGTAGAGCAGAGTCCTTCAAATATATGGAGACAGTAAGTCCTAATGAGATCAAAGGAACCATTACACAAAGAGAAATTGTGATTACATGTCATAGCCAACTGTGGATATAAAAATCAGAGCAAAAAAAAAAGGAAATAGAATAATGTCTAAAAGGTCACAGCACATAGAAAGAAAGGAAAACATGGAAAAACTCTTCAAATCCAATTCAAAAATCACCTGCCTTTAAAGCCTAGTGATTTCCCTAGCAGAGTCAGTGGTTGCCTCCTATATACATGGCCTCAAATTTCATTCATTCCTTTTTAATTGAACTTTTTAACCTGTGATGTATTTCCTGCAGATATGCTCTATGATGCCACAGTCAGGCATGTAGAATTTCTGCCATATAACATTCAGTGCCTCATATTTACTATACATTGCTGAATGAATTAGTAACATGATAAAAGACTTTTTAAAAGTGATTATTGGGAATACAAACAAACAAACAAAAAGATAATAGAAGTTCAGGTCTGCTATTCAGAGGTCATGCTGTAAGGTTAGTAGATAATAGAAAGTAGAATTACTGAACTCCTATTTTGCCTCTGTCTTTTCTTGTCAAGGGGAATGAGCATCAGGCCCAAAGTGCAGATCTAACTTTCGAAAGAGGGAATTGAAGCCTGTGATAAGTGAAGAGATAGTAAGAGGCCAGGTAATTGCTCTAAATAAGTTTGTCTCCTGGCCCAAATGAGTTATTTCCCAGGGTATTGAGAAAATTCAAGTTAAGATTATGAAAGTGGTCTTCATGATATTTGATGAATAACACAGAATGGAATAGTTACTGGAAAACTGGAGATAGATATATGTTCCAGTTTTACAAAAAACATTGACGGAACTACAGATTTAAGTGACAGAGATCAATGTCAGTGAGTATCCATAGCCAGGATAATAAAAGCATAGCTTAAGAATAGCATAGAAGGAAAAGCAGCCATAATAAGTCCCTGAAAAATAAAACATGTCAGTTTAGTTTCTAAACCAAATAATCTGATCTCAGAGTTATGCACTGAATTACCATGCTTTGGATTCACTGATTCATTTATTCATCCATTCACTATTTTTTTCACATTCTAAATTTACACCATATGCAAGCTACTGTCTAAAAGACATATTTAGCTATATATACATATATATATATATATACATATATATATATATATACATATATATATATATGTATATATATATATATTTCTACATTCCAGCGTATGCTCTGACAAATTCCTCATAATATTCTTCCAGACGAGGAGTAGAAACGTGCTATAAAGAGTGGTGTAATTACAAGTATTAGAGATGGTCATGTCAGCTTAGCATAAAATCAAGTACCAATTTGAGACTCAGCTGCTGAGAGTTGGATTCTTACTCTGCCATCACCTGACTATATGATCTCAGCCAAAGTAACTCACCTTCCTATGCCTCCGTTTCCACATTTATAAGAAGATTCCAATAATATTAACCAGAGGGGTCATTGTGAGAATTTACAAATACATCTCAAGAACTTAGCATAGGGTTTGACACATCATAATCACTCAAAATCCTATCGCATTTTCTTATTAATTTATGTATCATTTTCAACTTAAAAAGGACTACAGCCCTAGTCTCTAATATATATTATACAATATACATTCAATAATTTGACAGGAGATATTAATGACTTGTTGACCAAATTTAAGAATAGCATGAAACCAGGAGGTTAAGAAGGGATACAAGTGGTTCAAGTTATTTTTGTAAACAGAAACCATAAAAATAATCTTCTAAGGTAATTTATATAAGTATAGAAGATGGTTATTGTTTTAAGGCCACAAAATATCCCACTGCACATATGATGAGGACTCAGTAGTTCAGTGAACCAGCTGGCCCTAACAAGATTAATAAGATCCAGGGTTTCGTTAGGTTATACACTTACATACAACTTTGATTTATTAATATAAAACACTGAAGAGTGATTGCCCATGGTTCAGTTAGGTGTAGCTTTCACATGATTACTTCAGCCAGTGAATGTATGAACATGCAAGCATCCAGTGCCCACGTGAACAGCATGCCTGTGTAAATGGAAGACAATGGCAAAGTCTTTCTGGGAAGACAGTTGAGCCAAAGAGGGACTGAAATGGTTGACTCAGCAGAGTAAATGGCAAGCTTATCATTAAAAATATGTATGAAAATATACCTACCAAAATAAATATGGTTGTTTTCATAATAAAATTCATATTTATTTTATATTATATTAAGTTGTGAAATACATGATAAAATATATAACATTACATATTATAACATTTAAATTATATAATAACATATTTATGTATATACATAAATACACAATGTATACATATATTTATGTATACATATATTTATGCATAAGTAAACACTATGTATTAATATTTAAAGGTTAGTTGGTGTAATGATATATTAACAATTATTCAATATATACTCATAATTTGTCTTATATTATTATAAATCTTATAATATGATTCTGTATTGTAAATTATATACTTGTATGCGATTATAAATATATAAGTTATATAATAATCAATTCTATGTTATCTATAATAATTATATATAAATTACATATTTACTTATGAAGATTAGATACATGTTAACAAAAATGAAATAATGCCATATTTGTATACAAGAATCATCTGTACTTTTCTCCCCAAATGTTTACACTACTTTTAGAAAATGGTGTCATAACTAAGTTAAAGAAAACATTTGTACTTTTATAAAAGAGACATTGCAGAAGTTGTTCAGACTGATATTAACAATTTAAGATCTTTAACAGTAACAAAAATTGTATGTTGGAAGTATAGATAAGCTGTTCACAGTGTCTCAAAATAACTCATAAAATGTCTTATCTAAATAAATTTATTTTAAGGAATAGCAAAAAAACCAGAGTTAGATAACTGTTACCCAGGGAAAATAAAGTTTTCTAGGTTTTCACTTCACATCACTGTACTTCACTTCCCTTTTAGTGTTTAGATTACTATTTTCACATACAGTGAAATGTCCATCAGGTACAATGACAAGTAATACAAGTATTCTAAGTTATAATGGGATGTGTGCGTATTCATACATAAATATGAATTCATGTAAACACACATGTATGCAGTATATGCATTTATGTATATCCAATATGACTTTCTTCTTACAATGGAATAATAATTTCAGATGAACCCAACACCCTTATTTGCATGATATTTTAATATTTATGAAAATTTAGTGAATTTTTAAACTACACTATACATGTTAATGAATATGCATAATGATTGGTATAGTGAAAATGGCTTTGAAAAACATGTGTAGGTGTAATAATAGAGACAGATGTTAACATGAAAAAGAAACAGTATGAGTAGAAATTTTAACATTTTCAAATTCCATCTTCTTTTATAAGTGACTTCCAACTACCAAAAGTTTCATTTCTTTAAATTTTCTTTAAAAGTTCTCCTGATATATGTTAATCATTTAAAGATTGCACTTCATTTGTTTTTACACTTTTTCTCTCATTGTGGATACATAGCAGGCCATAATACTCCCATTGTTCTCATTTTTTTCTGTCTCAGTATATCTACATAGTGCTTTTATTAGCTAATAGAAGAACAAAAGTTTGAATAATTAAAACATTTAAAACTATGATGAAAATGTATTTGCATAAATTCTTAATTTTCTTAATGCAATTAAAAAGAATAATAGTCCGCAGAAATTGGGACTTGCAATTTCTAATACCCAAACTATTTTTAAGTTAATTTTCTAGTTTGTTGTTTAAAATGGGACCAATTTTCTTTTTTTTAGAAAATGCTATCAATAGAATTTCATTTTAAAAGTCAACCTGTTTCTATTATAAATTTCCTAAATGAACATGGTACATTACCTCTAGAATTACAATGGCATATTATATATGCTTGCCATTTTTATACTTGACATTTATATATATATATATATATATATGTAATATATACACATATATATTATATATACACACATATATATTATATATACACACATATATATATGCTTGCCATTTTTAGATTTGCCATTATATATATATATAATATATGTGTGGCTATATATATATGTATATGCGTGTGTGTGTGTGTGTGTGTATATATATATATATATATATATATGTATGTATGTATGACATGTCACTCAGGTCATACTATCATCTGCTCACTAGAATAAAAATTATTTCCTGATGCATATCCCTAAGACATCATTATATAGACTATAATTATTATAGGAAGAATGAATGAATGAATGAATGAATGAATGAATGAATGAAATGTAGCACTGCACTAATAGCATTACAAAATTGAGGCTCTGCAGCTTAAATGGATTCTGTAACAAAACTCTTTGGCATTCCTGTCCAGGAGAACAAGAACTGATCTCATATTTGTTTCTTTAACCTATTGCTCTAGCATAGTAATTGTGCACTCCATCCCATCCTAGTGAGCAATCATTAGTGATAAATTCCATTTTCTGGGATTATGGACTCTACCTGGCATGGGAGTTACAAGTGGGTAAGGGGGTATGGGAAGAATTGTGAGCAAAGGGAAGGACGAATAAGAATCATATGAAGTAATCTCTAGACAACAACTTTCATTAAGTGTGTTACCTTGGAAAGGGCCACATATTTCCCTTCTCAACATTCCACCATGCAACTGGGTTTTGAAATTTTATTTTCTACCACTCATGTCCCTATTAAAACTACCAAAATTATACAAGGTCATATATGTGGAGATCATTCCTAAAATACATCTCCCTTATCTTTTATTATTCACTTAAATCATTCAAGAAAAGGAAAGGAAAAACATAATTTGGGACAATGGTAATGGCTTCTAGACACAAAAGTCTCAGTATTGGGGTGCCTGGGTGGCTCAGTTACCCTGTTGACTGCCCAACTCAGTCAGTCAGTTGACTGCCCAACTGTTGATTTCAGCTTGAGTAATGATCTCAGTGTGGTGAGATTGAGCCCTGTGTCAAGCTCCATGCTGAGCATGGAGCCTGCTAATGATTATCTGCATCTGCCCCTCTCTCTGACTCATGCTCACTTGCTCTCTCTCTCTCTCTCTCTCTCTCTCTCTCTTAAAACAAAAGAAAACAAAACAAAACAGAAGAAAACAAAAAGTCTCATGTATTTTCCAGAAAAGACCCTTTGAGGAGCATTCTCTCATTAGATTAGACATTAGAGCCTGATTGGGTCTCTCTGAGGATGAGAGACGGGAATGGGTCTGGAGATTGTTTCTACTACAGGATCTATCACAACCAGTTAGCAGGTAGGTGACATGGACAGCAGGCCCTAGGATTTCTGGAAAGATATTCTGTATTAGAGGATACTGTGAGCCAAGGGAAGCTGAAAGGAAAAAGGTAACAGCAAGAAGTGGAAAGGTCTCCCAGCTGTAAAGACCAAGTCCCAGTTGGTTTTTCAAATAGTTTAGGGCTTTGTTACATACAACCCGAAAAGCAGGTAAATTCTATTTGCTTGTTTGCTTGATTATTTTAAAATAGTCTCTTTTGAGAGGAGATTTCTTAGCAGGATTACATTAGCATGATTCAAATATGTGTTGATATTGGGAAACACATATTCATTTTTTTGATAAATAATCTTATCAGGGGACAAAAAAAAATCTCAATGATAAGAGCATACAGTTTCAGTTAAGCCCTATTTATGGATGCATGACTGCCATGGCTCCTTGGCAAAGGACTAACACTTTTGTTTTAGAAGTAACTTTGATATCATGCTTACAAAAAAGAGGAAAAATGACTTCCTATGTGGCATAACTTTAGGAAGACAGCAAGACTAATAGTCAACACACTCCTTTACACTGGCTGACTGAATCACCAAATTTAACCAAGACATCTCTGACGTTCTTAGGGCCTCATAACTCAATTACAATGGAAATTCTACTAGGAGAGATGATAATGCTAATGCTAACTTCAGCTCACTGATCATGCCAGGCATTTCAGCCCTGCATATATGAGATAAGTGGATTTACACCTATTTTACACATACGAAGGTTTATATGAAAGAAGTTTACATGGGAGAGAAGTTTTGTATGTCATAAAGTGAGTGACGACATAACTAGGATCTCAAAACACAGATTTTCTCTTTATTAGTGTTATTTCAGTGGGCAATCTCTCTGGACCTCAGTTTTTAAATCATTAAATGAATTCTAAAATTAGGTCTCATAACAATCAATCTTATATGGTTTCCATGAAGATTTAAAACTTCATACATTTCCTAAGTGCAGAGTAAAAGTTCTTTCAAAGGTAGTTATTTGCAGGATTAGGTAACTAAAATTTCTCTTTTATGGTCAAGTTTAGTATAGCAAAGTTTAGCACTCATGGTATATTCTCATATCCTTCTCTGAACTAACATGTTAGTTTTAAGAGGGAAGAGAAAATAAAAAGTGACTTTTCACAGTGAATTTGCTTCAGAGTTACATGGATTGATATTTTAGAATAATCAAAGCTATTATTGCTTAATATAGCAAGAAATGCAGAGGTTTATAATAGCAGTGAGCCTGTCATTTCTCTCCAGAGACTATTTCATAACCACATAAGCCATAAAAACAAATATTTCTAAAGAGTGAAAATTGCTTAGAAACATTAACATCTAAAGTATATTATTTAAGTAAAATAGAAATAAATTCAAGAATATAATATTTATAATCCTGTAGAATTTATTCATAAAACAGTGAAAAGCTGATTATTGTAGAATTTTGACTGTCAACAGGATTAATGGCATTACATAATTACACAAGTGAAAATACTATTGAATTCACCATTCAGCTTGAAGTTACACATATAGAGCATTGTTAATACTTTTATTGTGAAACAAGATAAAACTAGAATTCCCAACTTTCATCTATGGCTGCTGACTGAGCTCACTGACAGGTTCTGTAAATAGGTAATCAGTCTTCTAATTTAACTCTATATGACATGGAGTGCAGATCTTATTTTTCTCTTTTTTAAGAGGTATTGCTTTAACCTGAAGGATATTTTGCAGATTGCAATTCAGAAATTCTTTATGATTTCGTCTTGAGTTTTGCTATAATGCTGTACTGTATACAGGTAATCAAAACTGTTTGCATACTTTGGATATAAACTAATCAAAATAGCTATGAAGCATGCTAACAAGCACACCTGTTATCATTAGAAGATTTATTCTCTAATTTTATATGATTAGCACAATCAAATTAAAAGGTGAAAACGTATGATGATAGCACTCTCTTTATAAAGTATGGTAATTATTAGTATAAACAGTATTAGTAGCAGTTATAAAAATAAATTTCCAGGAGTTACATGCTTATATGACAACAGTACCTTCATGAAAAACAGGAGTTTTTAGTAGGGAGCAGTAAGGCTTTTGTATGCATCCTCATTTATTTTCATTGAAGGGCACCTGGGTGGTGCCTGGGAAGGGCACCATAGGGCACCTGGGTGGCTCAGTTGGTTGAGTGTCCGACTTTAGCTCAGGTTATGATCTCACAGTTCATGAGTTGAGCCCTGCGTCGGGCTCTGGGCTGACAGCTCGGAGTCTGGAGCCTGCTTTGGATTCTGTGTCTCCCTCTCTCTCTGCACCTCCCCCGCTCATGCTCGCTCTCTCTCTCTCTCTATCTCTATCTCTATCTCTCAAAAATAAACATTTAAAAAAAATTTTAAAAAGCTATGCACTATAAACTATTCTTTAGTTCTTTCTTTCTTCCTTTCTTTTTTTTCTTTTCCTTTATTTTCTTTTCTTTCCTCCTCCCTGTACTTCTTTCTTTCTTTCTTTCTTTCTTTCTTTCTTTCTTTCTTTCTTTCTTTCTTTCTTTTTCTTTTCTTTTCTTAATTTTTTTTTTCTTTTTTAAGTAAGCTTCACACCCAGTGCAGAGCCCAACATGGGACTTGAACTTATGACCCTCAGATCAAGACTGGAGTTGAGATCAAGAGTTGGATGCTTAACTGGCTGAGCCGCCCAGGAGCCCCAGTTCCCCTTTTTCTACAGTGATAAGGTACCTCCTTTAATTCTTAACTGTTTCTTCACTTTTACTTATTCCAGGAAATAATTTAATTGTCCCTATGGTTACTGTGTTTCAGATAGTTATTAAAGTAATTTCAAATATTAACTAATAGGATAAGTCTATAATGATTCTATATGGCTTATTTGCCTGTTTTCTTGCTCTTACCCCAGACCTTGATAAGTGAAACTAAAAATGATTCCATACACGTGTCATAGTTTATATAATATACTATATAAATGTATATATGTATATACTGTGTGTGTGTGTGTGTGTGTATATATATACACACACACATACACCTGCCACAACACTATAGACATAATGTTAGTTGTCAATGCACAGCATTGTAGTACAATGTTCTAATGTTTATGCAAAAACATTGTTCTACAATGTTCTACAATTGTTCTACTAAACAATTGTTCTACATTGTAGTACAATGTTCTAATGTTTATGCAAAATAATTACAATTGAAGAATAGAAGTTTTCCTCGGGAGCTTCAAATGAAAGAGAAATGTTGGGGTGCCTGGGTGGCTCAATTGGTTAGGTGACCAACTTCAGCTTAGGTCATGATCTCACCATTTGTGGGTTCAAGCCCTGCATTAGACTCTGTGCTGACAGCTCAGAGCCTGGAGCCTGCTTCAGATTCTGTCTCCCTCTTTCTCTGCCCCTCCCCCACTTGCACTGTTTCTCTCTCTCTCTCTCTCTCTCTCTCTCTCTCTCTTGAAAATAAATAAAACATTTAAAAAAAAGGAGAAATGTTAGTTAACTAGCATTAATGCTAAAGGTCAGAAACAGATGTTGGGGTGGAGCTGGAAGCAAAAGTAACATCGAAGAAGTGGAATTAGGAATCAGAGCCAGAAATGAGAGAATGAAGTGAATATTTCTCAATTGATGTGTCAATCAAGAGTAGGTTGGAGAGAAAACACTATTCAGTATCATAGTATGAATTATAATCAGGGTGCAAAATATCATTAAGAGAAATCTAAAGTCCCTGAGGCACCATGGATGATGCTTCCTCCACTTGGGGCTGTTTCATGGGCAGGCCTCCGGAGAGTCCTTAACATTTCCAGGATGAATTATTAATAACAGTAATTGTTTTTAAATACCCTTGGTGTTATTGTTGGGCTCTTGGAAACTTTTAATATTTGTTTTAATATTTTTACCAGGAAATTAAGACTTAGTTAAGATATTTAAATCTTACTCAATTTTGATATAGATTGTGAGTAGTTAGAAATAAGGATCGATCATCTTTGATTATAGGAATATAGATTGACCAAGTTCTAAGTAAAAAAAGTGTTAAATTTAACAGTGTGAGAAAGCCAAATGTTATAGATCAATATAAAACTTCCATTTCCAACAGCACAAACCTCTTAATCTTCATGAACATGACAACAAACTTTATTCATATCAAAATTAAAGGTCAGCGGACCACTTTATGAGCACAGACTGACAACTTCCATCAACACTAACATTTCTAATCCTTATGTGTTCTTAAAAGCAGGAAAATTTGAGTTTTATGCCCGACATGTAAACTGAAAATATAGTAGAAAGAGAAAGGAAACATTTTGCCAATCATAATGAAATTTTAACTGATTCTAATATATGCAATTTTAGCTTTAAAGTGAAATTGATGACTAGCAATTCTTTCCATGTGAATAAAAGAGGTAAGCTGCAATTTGCAAAACTTCTTTGAAAAAAATGGCTAAAGACTCGGAACAAAGGAGAAACACACACACACACACACACACACACACACACACACACACACACTTGTCCTAATCCTAGTTAATGTACGAAAACAAGAGTCAGTACTTGCTTTTAGTCCTATATGTAATCTGTGAATTACAAGAATGCAACAAGCATGTACTGGGTTATTTGATTATCATTTAGGAAGTTATCATAATTTTACACCCCATCAGAGTAAATCAGTATATTATTTCTCACTAACATTTTGGGAGCTATGTCACTAAGAGCTCATAAACTGAGATCTTGCCCAAGCAAAGTTGAATCAGACATGGATTTAATTGGTCAGGTACATGAATCAGGCATTAATATTTTATTTAAGCTTATCACATGACTCTAATGATCAGTCAGTATGAGAATTTTATACAAATTTTCACAAAGTTTTATTTTATTTTATTTGCTGCCACATTCAAAAACTTCCTTTTCTTTCCTTATACAATTTTTCACAGTATTGGCAAAAAAAATTATTAAAAGTAATTCTTAGGAAGTTTTTACAAGAGTGCTACTGATGTCTTTAATGAGATTCCAAATTTGAAACAGATAATGAGACACTATTGCTCATCCTTACACAGTAAAAATAAGCTACTAAACCAATTGTCTTTTAACGGGTTACATTACTGGAGGAGCTGATTTTTGGCCCATCATGTGTCATATAATTAGATTTTGAAAGCACTGAGAGAATCCCTTTGGAAGGCTGCAGATTGTAATGCCCCAGGAATTTGTTTCCTCAACAACCAACAAAGGACCAAAATAGAAAGGAAAAGAAGAACTTACCAATATGTGCATTTTCAGAAAATCACTGAATGCTAGTTCTCCTTGAAACGCATGCAAAACTGTCTGTCATCAGTGGTAATAGAAAGTGTGGATGCATATGGAATTTGAAGAAGCTGTATAATCAAAGCATCTTGAATATTATGTAACACTTCATATGGTATTTCTTATATAGATTTAGCTAGGAAAAGTAAGATTCAAATAGAATTGCCAATTATAAAACACATTTCATGGGGCAGCTGGGTGACTGAGTCAGTTAAGCTTCCAACTCTTGATTTCAGCTCAGGTCATGATCTCATAGCTCATGGGTTCAAGTCCCACATGTGGCTCTATGCTGACAGTGCGGAGCCTGCTTGGGATTCTCTCTCTCTCTCTCTCTCTCTCTCTCTCTCTCTCTGCCCTTTCCCAGCTCACTGAAATGCACACACTCCCTCTCTTTCATAAACAAGCAAACAAACAAACAAACATTAAAAAAATAAAACAAGTTCCTATCATTAGTTATAAAGAAAATAGGAAGAAATTGGGAAGGTAACTCGGAAGAATAGTCATATATAATCTGAAATCTTCCACTACAGTTTAAAAGTGTGTGTGGCATTTTATGTTTAGAAATTAAAAGTAATAGCAAATCAATTTATTATCTGATTTGGACCTACTGAGGGAAACATGCAATAAAAAGGTACATTTATACACTCTGTCCCATCACACATGATCCTATTCATTTAACAATTATATCTGAAGTTTTTCTTTAGTATTTATAACTGTTACTAATAATGGATAATGATAATTTATCAACATATTGCATTTACTAATTCATTTATTCATAAAATTTCATTGAATTGTAACTGTGAAACTAATAGTTACTATGAGGTTTGAAGAATACTGTCCCTAACCTCAAAAATAAACAAACAAAAAACATGCTTAAATATTAATGGCTCTTAAACAGAAGTGAATGGTCCAACACATCCTAAGAACTTATTTGTATTTCATTTAAAGCATGATAGAAAAAAGGTGTCAAACTAAGGATGAGATTTTGGAATAATGACAATATATATATGTATAATATATATATATATAATATCAAATAAATATGTGTATATATATATTTATGTGTATAAATATGTGTATACATATATTTTATATATGACTGCTTCACAATAAATTAGATATTTTATATTTTATTTATGAATGATTTTCAGGAATAAATGTTATGTTCAAAAGGAACAAAACAACTATGGATAAGTGTATGTCTATATAAATTTTTTATCAAATAAAAAGATTAACTCATTGCATTAAATTTTCCTTTCATTAAAAAAGAAAGAACCATTCGTTACAGAAACTTTGTAAATAAATATCTTAAGAGAATACAAGTTTGAAATATCAACACCTAGAGAGTCACATTTTTTTAAAGTTTATTTATTTTGAGATATATATATATATATATATATATAGAGAGAGAGAGAGAGAGAGAGAGAGCGCGACAGAGACAGACAGAGAGTGTGAGCATGTGTAAATAGAGAAGGGGCAGAGAGAGGGAGAGAGAGAATCCCAAGCCAGCTCCTCACTGTCAGCATAGAGCCTGATATGGGGTTTGATCCCAGGAACCATTAGATCATGACCTGAGCCAAAATCAAGAGTCAGACATTTAACCGACTGTCCACCCAGGCGCTCCTAGAGAGTATCATCCTTAACATGCCAGTGTTATGTCTTTCCAGTCTAGACTTTCTAAAATAACTAAATTTATCTTTATGTAACTGAAATTATGCTCTTTCATCCTTATTTAACACTTAATATTATTTTTAATGTGGTATAAGGCCATTAAACATTTTTTTGTTTCTATGTAATAATTTTAATAAGTATTATTATATTGTGTGTATATACCATAATTCATTTCATTAATGTTAAACTTTTATACTACTTCCAATTTCTGCCATGTGAAGAATGCTAGAATTGACAACTCTATGTAAATTTTCTACATTTTTAGTGATTGCTTTTGCATAGATAACTTGAACTAAAATCATTTAATAAAGGGATATAATTTGGACTGAGCAGTCTTCTGTGCATAACAGGAACAAATGCTATGGGGAACAGCCTCATTTCTTCTCACTCTTTGGGGGTTATCTTGTTAGACATATTATGCCTATCTACTTTGAAATTATTTATTCACTACTTATGAACTTCTGTATACACTCATATATTAATGGCAATGCATTTAAGTGTCAAAAAAAGCATGTTTCTATGAAAATCTTATAACATTTGAAATCATATTTTGAGGTTATAGATGAATGGAGATTTATCACTATTTCTACTTTTCATAGATTTTCATTTTCATCAATTAAAAATTACTTTATTCACCTCAATAAACACTGTTTCCCCATTATTTATTGTCAATCTTATTTCCTATTTTTGTTTGGCTATTTTTTTTGTCCATGAATATTAAAAACACCCATTCACCCATCCTTTCTATCCCCCCCTCCACACCAAAAGTTTTGTCACTGTTTTAGTTAAAATAGTAAAGATGATGAGTTCATATAAAGCATACTTTATTGAGATTGTCACTTGTCCTCCATGATATTTTGTGACAATCCATGGTGCATCCCCATTTTTAACAGCTGTATATTATTCCCTTATAAATTAGTTTTAATCTTCATTTTTACAGGTACCATCAAATTTAAACTTTACCTTTAATATAATCAGAATATCTCTCTAAATAGAGGAAGTTAAAACAGTTTTAATAGCTTTTATGTTTCAAATTACTTCACAGTTTTTCATTATTCATGTCTTTATTTTCATGCTATTCATTGTTTCCTGTGATTTTATTATATAAATTATGTATTGTTTGCTTATGTATCTTCTGTAAATATTATGGAACTAAATTTTTTATTAGCTTATATGGTTTATTTATGTTTAGTAGCTATGTGTCTAATTTTGGAATGAAACTGATTTTCACACTTCTTTAAGATAGGAATTAAATATCTACCTATCACCTATTAAAATTTCTGTCATTCAAAATTTTGAGTCATGGGTTAGATTTTTATTATATAATTATTATATTTAAGCTTATAAATATTTTTTCAATTCCTTGCCATTTATACAGATTTTATAGGCTTTTACAATATTTTTAGACGTGCACCTAATTTTACTCATATTTATAACTGTTGTAAATGTTTAAACATGTACCTAGTTGATTTCAAATCTTATAGTAGCACATTAAGTATGACCATATGATTTCACTCATATGTGTAATTTAAGAAAGAAAACAAACAAACAAAGGGAGGCAAACCAAGAAACAGACTCTGAACTATAGAGAACAAACTGATACCAGAGAGGAGGTTTACAGGGGAGTAATGGGATCAAGGAGTACACTTGTGATGAGCACCGGGTGTTGTGTGGACATGTTGAATCACTATATTGTACACATGAAACTAATATTACACTGTATGTAAACTAACAAGAATTTAAATAAATTGTATTAAAGTATGACTTTTAAGTTCTGTATCACTATTTAATTATGATACCAATTATAAATATATTAGTTTTTTTATATTTTGCAAATATCATTATGCAAATATTCATTTGCAAATATTCATTATGATGTCTTTACTTGTTAAAATTTATCTGAGTTCAGAATTCTTTAGTCAAATTCTGTGTCCCTTAAAAACACATAAACTTCTTATTTTTTATTGCAATACAGGTGAATTGGATGACCATATTTATTTTTTGGTTAACATAAATATTTTCTTTCTGGATATTTACACATGTATATTTAGCATTAACTTTAAACTTTTAACATTAACTTATAACTAAATCTGCATCTATTTAAATAATTTTTATTCACTGAAGCTATTATTCTGCTTAGGGTTATTATCTGAGGCCCTTATCTTTAATATTTTCTTCAAAACATCTTTAAGATTTGTTTCATATTATCTGATATCTTTCATAGGCAGACCTATAATTTTTAACACAAATCTCTACTTCCTAGTTTAGTTTTATTTTTAACTTTTTTTCCATTTTAAAATTTTCTTTCTCTTTTCCTCTATTACATGAGAGCTTCTTATGTTTATTCTCCTCATCCCATGATATGCTTCCTTTTACTGTTTCCAATGTACATCTGAATTCTTCTTTTAAATTTTACTACTACTTTTATTTTCTCCTTCTGATTCCAGTCATCCATTTATTCAGTATATCCATTTATACTTCACCCTACAGCCCTTTGCACTTTTAAGATAACAATTATAATTTTTTCTAAACTTTTACTCTATTTCATGACAAAAAATATTCTAAACCCAGTTTTCTCAGTATTCAAGAGAACACAAGAAGTCAAGTATTCTATTTTGTACAGAATCTTTTCAAAGACAGTAAGATTTCCCTCTGCTTTAAACAAGAACAAAGAGAGATCTGTTTTGCATTCACCTTTTTCCAGCAAACATTGGTGCAGCAAGAGGCTTCAGGTAATTCATCAGTGTGCACTTGTAATCTGTTAGCTTCTCATATATATAGTTGTATTGTTTGCAGCTACAAGAGTGTGACAAAATCACTCCCTAGGCTGTTAGATTCTTTAATAACTCTCAAAAGTCAGATTAAGTGTGAGGGTCTTCACTGTGCAACAAAGTACGTGAAAGAATGCACATACTGGCATAAATGACCCTTGGCCCCCTCATATCTAACCACGTTTATACACATTACTGAAATAAAAATACATTCAGAATGCCATATCCTGTAACTTTACCACCTCATCCCAGCATAATAACGCATTCTGGAATTTATAGTTTTTGCATAAAGTGAGAAATGAATCGAAAGGGCAGCCAGTGGAGAGAAGTAGAAGGCACATTTCTTGATTTCCTGAGTGTGGTATGAAATCTGTTGCTATCTGTTGTGTTTTTTTCTTTCCAATCATATTAATGCACTGTAAGTTGTATTTATTAACCGGTAAGCTTACTACTTTATATGACATTTAGATTTGATTAGCCTTTTTATTCACAAACTGAGGAACCAAAATAGGCATGGTTGTTAATTTGCATGTGATATGAGAATAAAGTTCCTTCTCATTAAAGGATTCTCATTCTACAGAAATTATTAAATATATCCTATATACGGAAATAGCTGCCATTTGTCCCTCTATAGTGAATAGCTGTCATTTGGCCCTTTAGATACACTTTCCTTGGATTGCATCAGTGGGTTGCTTGTATTCCGGATTGGCAAAGATGAGGCACCAGAAGGAGGTGCTGAGGCCAGTAGAAGAGGGAGTCCAGGGTATTTATTTTCTCAGCTGCCTCTCCATCAGGTAATCATAGGTTTATAACATTCATCTTTAATGGCTTCAGCTCCTGTCCGATGGCTCTTACCACACAGATTTCTCTTATATTCCCCCATCCCTTATCATTTTCCTAAACCCATCTGTATATCTGTAAATAATCCGTTCAATTAAACTGTCCTCAAATTTCCTAACTTGAATGTATCATGCATTTCTTGACACCAACTCAATTAATGCACCTACTCAGAGAAAAAATATGCTACCTAGAAATAACAAAGACCCTGACATTTAGAAGCTACGTGATCTGGTCAAATTGCTTAGTACCATGTAGCCTGTTTCTTCATCTGTAACCATGTCTAATAACATCTACTTTGGATGATGTGTAAAGAAAAGTGCACATAAAGCTCTTGAGACATAGAAGACATCATATAAATGGAATCTGGTATTATTTTTACCTTGTGTTGGCCAAATAATCTTAGTAACTAAGAATAAAAAATAAATATATGTGTATATATGTAAGGCACTACAGAATTTTTATTGATTCTTTAATTCTATTCCAAACACAAAAGCATATGAAACATTTTCATGTCAAGAATATATAAGTTTAATCCACATCATAACTTTGTAATTTGTTTTAATGGTTATTTATTTATTTTTGAGAGAGAGAGGCAGAGAGAGAGGGAGAAAGAGGATCCCAAGTAGGTTTTGTGCTGTCAGCACAGAGCCCTACGCAGGGCTCAACGCAAACCTGAGATCATGACCTAAGCCAAAATCATGAGTTGGACGTTTAACCAACTGAGCCACTGAGGTGCCCTCATACTTTGTAATTTTTAATGTCACTTACACTGCAGAATAAAACACAAAACTGCTGTAAAAAGTAAATGCAGCAATAACAAGAGGTAAATGGGCAGCGTTAAACTTCAAAATATATTTTCTAATTTCTATATCCCTCTCTATATGGCAAATTTATTAAGTTGTTGCTATTTTTCAAATTTCTGTGTGTAGTTATCTTAAATAATGGGTCAAAGTGGTTTATTGTACCTGAGATTTCACAATGCAGAATAAATTTTTACCTTCATGCAGTATTATCTTCTTCCAATCATTTCCAGGCCTGAACCACTTCTGAAGCATTTACAACTCAAAATAACAACACTATGACATCCACATTAGGTTTAGTCAATAAATGTAATGTAAACTTAAATATTAGTATTGACATGGGTTCTATTAATATGTGTTATTTTCCATGAGATGCATGAACAGAGCTTTGATTTTCCACTTCTGAATTGCAATACTGCTATAGGTGTGGAAGATCTTTTTTTTTAATTAATTTTTAATGCTTATTTATTTTCAAGAGACAGAGAGACACACATAGAGCACAAGCAGAGGAGGGGCAGAGAGAGAGGGAGACACAAAATCAGAAGCAGGCTCAGGCTCTGAACTGTCAGCACATAGCCCAATGCGGGGCTCGAATTCATGAACCATGAGATCATGACCTGAGTTGTAGTGAGACACTTAATCAACTGAGCCACCAGGGTGTCCCTGAAGATCTTTTTTAAGATGTTGGGTTCCAACATCCTCTCACTAATATAATTTTAAATAACATGCACATAACCACTTCAATCTAAACACACTTTATGTTAGGAATCTTTTAACGAGTAAAATGCATATACAATGTTTTAGTATATAGTGCCAGTCTTATAGAATTTATAAATTTTGAAAATGTAATAAAAATATTTTCATTTATATCATTAAAATATCTAATAAAAATGTTTTTCAAATCTCATACCATAATACTTTCTTCACTTTAGGTTAGAAGATTAAGGGGGCACCCAGAAGTTAATATAGACTATATATATATATAGACTATATATAGACTATAGTCTATATATATATATAGACTATATATATATATATATATAGTCTATATATATATATAGACTATATATATATAGACTATAGAGAATATATATATATAGACTAATATAGACTATATATATATATAGACTATATATGTTCAATAAACATTAACTTTCATTTTGTGCCATAAAATGTGCTGAGCAGGTGTCTTAGACTAGTTCATGTTTTACAAATAAAAATATTGAGGAGAGACATGAATTATCTTTGCCATAAAGTTGGTAAATAGAGAAGCTAGAATTGAACCTCAGACAATATAACTCCAAAGCCTAAAATCTCAACCACTATATTATGCTTTTCCCCACCTAAGTATTACTTTTTACTTTAACATTCTAAAATTGAGGTGAAAATATCTTCCCTCAAATAAAAATAGGTGGTAAACCTAGGTGATACGGTATTCTATAAATGTTCTTACCTTAGTATTTTCTTTCAGTTACAGCCAAATAATTATAATTATTTTGATATCCCAAGGTGTAGAGGTACCCTCTGAGGTGCCAAAGAAATCACAATGTTTTCAGTATAGTCATGAGCTAAATGTTTTAGTAGTCTAATTCTCTGAAAATTATTAATGCATATTTGAAATAATTTTACATTATTTATAATATTTGCCTAAATAGAACACATATTCCTTGCACATGTTTTATAATAGTATATGTGTCTGTAGCTTAGGAAACATATAAATATTTTATTTCAATGTGACAATTAGAAGGATTCTGCTAACTGAACTCCTGTCCCTAGTGTTTTAAACCTTGGAACTAAAAAAATACCTCATGGGACTTGAAACACCCTGAGAGGGTATATATAATAGCTCAAAGTTGGGTTGTTTTTATACAATGGAAACTGAGCATTCTTACCTTCTTAATTACTATTAGATTAGATGGATTTGGAAAAAAATAGTTAAAGAGAAAAAAAAAAAAAACAACTCAATATCAGCCTTGGTGCTGAGAAAAAGACATGACCAGATTTTGAAAATTAAGTGATTATTCTTACAACTTTTAATACTTCTTAGAAAAATGAGAACTTACTTTTTATTTTATATATTTTCTCTATAGTTCTTATGACTACTAAATAGTAACAGTTACTTACCATCATGGGTGTATCAGATCTGGCCTTCAGGGATGTCTGTGTGGCTTAGTCAGTTAAGCGTCTGACTCTTGATTTTGGCTCAGGTCATGATCTCATGGTTTGTGAGATTGAGCCCCACATTAGGCTCTGACAGCTCAGTGCCTACTTAGAATTTTATCTCTCTCTCTCTCTTTCTGTCCTTCTCTTCCCTCCCCCCGCCTCATGCACACACACACACACACACACACACACACACACACTCACACTCTCTCTCTCTCTCAAAATAAATAAATAAAATTTTAAGATCTGATCTTCATAATTACCCTCAGACACAGGTGGCATAATTATTTTATCTGATATTAAAGATGAAAATGCCTTGAGACGTTTGTGGAGTTTTCCAAGACAACATGACTAGTAAATAATGGAGGCAGAATTTTCTCTTTTACTTAGTATTATTCTTATGTGCTATATACTCATCTATGTCAATAATTATCCTAACAAAATTATTATTTTAGTGATAAGAAATGAGTTACAATTTCATAGAAATTCCACAAGCAATCAATTGATGCTGACTTAATTTTGTTTTCTGATTGTAAAAATATGTGCTCACTGCAGATTTCTGAAAAGTAGTGGGAAATATAGAACAATGAAAAATATCTGTATGTCTGCCACCAAAAGATAACTGATTTAATATCACAGACCCACCTTAATTTCAAAATGTCCAAACTGAACTCATTATCTTTCTTCCCTTTTTCCCTCCTAACAAACCATGTCTTTATTTTCCTCATAGATGCTGAAAACAGCAGCTTAGGAAATATCTCCAATTCCTCATTTCCATGCATCCTTAGCAACTAATTAATCATTAATTTCTACAGATACTTATATCTAAATATCTCAAATTTATTTAACATCTCTCAGTGCCCAAACCTGGAATGGTACAGTCTATTAGGATTGCCTCTGAGGCAAAAGACTCAAAGTACAGTTGTCCTTCCAACATTTTTCATTCTAAACTATGTTCTGTCACATACTTGAAATTCTTGCTTTCATATTTTTTTTTATTTTACTTTTTATTTTAGAGACAGAGAATAAGCAAGGGAGAGGGATTGAGGAAAGGAAGAGAGAGAGAGAGAGAGAGAGAGAGAGAGAGAGAGAGAGAATGAATATCTTAAGTGGGCTCCATGCTCAGTATGAAGTCCAATGCAGGGCTCAATCCCATGACCCTGGAATCATGCTCTGAGCCAAAATCAAGAATTAGATGCTCAACTGACTGAACCACCCAGGTGCTCCAAGTATGGATATCTTAATGTTATTATTATCTTTTTAAATATTTTGTGTCAGATTCGATATTTTTACTCTTTATGAAGATGTGGTTGGTATAGATTTATAAGTCAATCACATTAACAAAATAAAAAAGAAAACCTAACTATTTCAACAGATTTAGAAAAGCATTTCACTAGCTACAATATATCAGAAAAATCATTATCAAATTGGAGCTATAAAGAACTTCTTAATCTGATAAAGCACATTAAAAAAATACCTAAAGTTCATATTTAAAGGCAAAATCTGAAATTTGTTTCCTGGATAATAAAAATAAAAAAAGAGTTTATGCTGTGATCCTGTATATGTTATATTTTACTAGAGACTATCCATGGTATAATTTGACAAATTAATAAATAGTCATTATAAATAAATAAAAATAAATAAATAAATAAATAAATAAATAAATAAAATAAACCATACACAGACAGGAAATGAAAGGATTTAACTGTCATAATAAACAAATAACTTGAAAGTCAATGTAGAAAACTCAAAAGATTTATGGGCAAACTACTATAATTAATAATTGAGTATAAAAAGTTTACTAGATATACAAATGATATATAAAACTCTATTTACTAGGCACAGATCATTAGTAAATGATTTTTAAAAATAGGTTTTACAGTAAAATAAAAAACATTTAAAAAGCTAAGAATAGGGGCGCCTGGGTGGCTCAGTCGGTTAAGCTTCCGACTTCGGCTCAGGTCATGATCTCACGGTCCGTGAGTTCGAGCCCCGCGTCGGGCTCTGTGCTGACAGCTCAGAGCATGGAGCCTGTTTCGGATTCTGTGTCTCCCTCTTTCTCTCTGACCTTCCCCCGTTCATGCTCTGTCTCTCTGTCTCAAAAGTAAATAAACGTTAAAAAAAAAAAAAAGCTAAGAATAAATCTAATGAAGAGCATTGTTATAGAATTTGTTTTAAAGAAATTAAAGAAGACCTTAATATAAAGACATGATACTCTATATCAATATTTATGAAGACTTGGTATTATTATAAATAAATCATTTTTTCCTAAATTAATTTAGAGGCTCAATTACATACCAACAGGTTTTTCATGGGAATTAAATAGAAAAAACTATTTTTTAAATTTACATGGAAAATAAAACTAAAGTAACCTTGGAGAAAGAATGTGATATAAAATCCTATAGTAGAGAAAAGGAGTAAATCAACAGTAATTATGATAGTGTGGCACTAGTAAAAGTAGTATAGGTCAAAAAAAAAAAGAGAGAGAGAGAGAGGGAAGAGACCAATGGAATCAAATAGAAGGTACAAAAACCAATAAATAAACAGGCAAGACATGTTAGATAGATGATAGATAAGATAAATAGATGGATGATAGATAGATGATAGAGATGATAAATGAATACTTAGAGAAGTTTGTGTAAAAGTAGTTTTCTTTAATTGGTCATGGGTTAACTGATTGCATACATAGAGAAGAAATAAAACCTGACCTCTCCCTTTACACTATTTGAATACCTGATTCCAGGGAAATTTTTGATCAATATTGAAAAAGGTTGAATGATAAATATTCTAGAATAAGAAATATCTCCTCGACTATGCAGAAAGGGAAGCAATTGATAAAGTGGACTATGCTAAGTATAGGAAGTTCTGAAATGAGTAGTTACAATATACAATAATACAAAACAAAAATTATATAGATAATGGGTATTAAGGAGGGCACTTGTGATGAGCACCAGGTGTCGTAAGTGATGAATCACTAAATTCTACACCTAAAACTAATGTGACACTGTATTTTAACCAATTAGAATTTGCATAAAAAACTTGGAAAATATATATTTCTATATATCTATATGCTATATGTGTATATAAATTTCCATGTATCTATGTATGTATCTATTATCGTATCTATCTTATCTATCTAGAGAGATAACCAAAAGAGAGAAATGACCAATAGAAAAATGAGCAAGTTCTTGAATAGACCATTCAAAAATAGGTTGATCAACTGGTCAAATAATAATATAAAAAGATGCTCATTCTCATTGGTTATTAGAGAAATACTCATAAAAGGTACAATCAGGTATTCCTAGAATAAAAATGTCTAAAATAAAGAAAATTGACAAAGATTTGGATTAGCTGGCATTTTCATGTAGTGTAGCTGCTGGGAATTTAAGTTCATTCAGACACCCTGGAAACCTGCCAGTTATCTACTAACGTGAATTAAAGCATTCGCTGCGACCCAACCATTCCCACTCTAAGACCATACTTACAGAAATATTTTTATGTCTCAAAAGACATTGCAAAATGTTCATTTCAGTGTTACTATTAATAGCAAAAAGTTGGAAAAAACACCCCAATTGTTTATCAAACAATATGTAATAGATTGAGGTATATTCTTTTTTTCATGTTTATTTTTTATTCTTTTTATTGGAAAATTCACTGGAGAATCTACTTTTTTTTATTAACTTGTTTTATTTTTTATTTTTTTTTTAATTTACATCCAAATTAGTGTAGCATATAGTGCAACAATGATTTCAGCAGTAGATTCCTTAGTGCCCCTTACCCATTAGCCTGTCCCCCCCTCCCACAGATTGAGGTATACTCTTATCATGGAAGAGTGCAGTGAAAATTAGTAAATTGCTACTCGTAATATTGGATGGAGCTCTCAAAAATTATGTTTGCCCAAAAAGCAGACACAAGTAAATATAATATATGGTGTCATTTTTATAAAGCTAAAAGCAGCCAGACTTAATGTATGGTATTAAAAGTTGGGCTAGTGATTAACTTTGTGGAGTAGGAGAGACTAGTGATTAGGTGGGAATAGAAGAGTAATTTCTGGTACTGGAGATATTCTTTTCCTTGACATAGGTGATAATAACATGGATAAGTTCATTCCCTAATAATAAAATAAAATTTTTATATATAATACAACAAAAGTTTTTTTTTTTTTTAATATGAATGCACTAGGGACCCCTGGATGTGGCTCAGTTGGTTAAGCGTCTGCCTCCTGATTTTGACTCAGCTCATGATCTCACGGTTGTTAGATCGAGCCCTCCGTCGGGCTTTGTGTTGTCAGCATGGAGCCTACTTGGGATTCTCTCTCCCTCTCTCTCTGCCCCTCCAATGGTCGCAGGCTCTTTCTTTCTCTCTCTTTCTGAAAATAAACTTAAAAAAACTTTTAAAAAATAAAATAAAATATGAATACACTATACAATCTTAATTTTTAATTAAATGGAAAAAGCATTAGAAAGAATACACGAAATATGAATATTTTGTCTCCTTGTGGCAAAATTAAGAGTGATTTCTATTTTTTCTTTTAATTTTTTGCATTTTAAATTTTGGGTAAATTAAACTTTGTAGTAATCAATTATTTTAAAAGTCAAAGAGATGAATGCACATTAAAACTGGTTCTACAATATCTTAATGCATTGAATGAATTATATAATCCACAAAATCCAACAATACAAACACAAACTAATGTAATCATATTAGCTTCGACCTTAACCTTTGGTTTTCATAATCTGATTTCATAGTCTGTCTGCTACCAACTCATACAATTATACAAAATAAAGCTATTTTTATTGCTCTGTTAAACTACATCATTCCAAAACTAAATAAATAGTTTATGGTTCTCAAAAAATACAGATTCCAATGATGAAATATAATACTTACATTAATCATGAGGTAACACCAATTTTATTATTTTAATTTGCCAAAATCTCAACTCAGGAATTGGGTTTTATATCAGAAAGAAACACACTAGTAAACATTGTATGTAAATACAAATATTTGAAGAATGATCTGGAGATATTTTTATGTCCCTTTCCCAGATATAGCTTTTATTTCTCATGTAAAATGTGAAAACATTCAATATGAATGTTCAGATAGTATCAGCATAAATCTAATTAGAATAAGATTATTCAACCAACAAAAAAGTAATAAAGTTTTTATGAATATGCCCAGATGAAACTTTATATTCATTCAGTGTCTCACACATTCATAAAATGATATTTCTTCTGTTGAACTACAGTTGTAAAAGAACAAGCAAAAAAAAAAATCAAGTTGCTAATGGCTTTTATTTAGTAATTCAGAAATTCACATTGGAAACTTGTTCTAAAGGAACATAAGTTATAAGCCTTTGCGAAATGTGCACATAGATTTGCTATTTTTGATGCGTCTGTGGCGAAAGTTAGTTAAATGCAAGCAGCAACTGGCTTGTGTGAAATACTGGGATACTTTTTTTTAAAAAAAATTTTCCTTCCAATTATCCCAGAAACACTTGGAGGATAATACTATCTCTACTTCAAGAAGAGAAATCTGCTTCTTATCTGAGAACTTCCCCAAGATCATAAAAGTAAAAAAAAATTAAAAAAGTTTTTCAATTCTGGGGTTCGTTACAAACCTGTGTAGTAATTTTACACATTTTAAAATGTCTATGTATTTTAGGAATTTTGCATTTCCAGCTACTTTTATTACTAGAGCAATTAATATAAATTTTACACACATTGGGTTCTTTAATGGCTCTTTATATTGATCAAATTAGGCAGATAATTAGTAAATCTTGGAAATCATGTACATGTTGTCACAATGTTCACATTTTACTTTTTATAAGAAAGGTAACTTTTTTCCGTTTGGTGGAAAATGAGTGTATTGAGGGATGGTATAATCGGACAGAAAAAGTCAACTATACTGGGAAAGTCTAAGGTGATGTGCTACATACAGCCCTACGTTTTGGTCCCTATAATAATATGTGCTTTCCTTCACTCAATTTTTACAATGAATAATGCCATGATAACATATGTGTGGCAGTTAAAGTTTATAGAATTTTTAAACATACATTTATTCATTAAGATCACAAAATCTGTGTGAGAAAAGTAGGGAAAATTCTTTTCACCATTTCACAGTTAAGCAAAGAGGAGGTCTTATGACATTGAAAGGCACCCAGAAATAAATTTGACATACTTTTACTCCAAGTTTCTGCTTTTCCTCCAAGCATGCCACCTATCCTGTACCAAGGCTTAATTTTGCAAAGTTTGTGTTATTATTGTTTTTAATTTTATTTTGTATTTCAGACACCTGACAGAAGTAGGGTTTACATTACTGGGCATAGAAAAAAAGCTTACCTGAGCATTAATGGTGTTAAAGTAATTCTTAAAAAAATTTTTTTTTAAGTTTATTCATTTTGAGAGAGACAGGGCAATTGAGGGAGGGGCAGAGAGACAGGGAGAGAGAGAATCTCAAGCAGGCTCTCAGCTGCCATCACAGAGGACGATGCAGGGCTTGAACTCACAAAATGGTGAGAACAAGACCTGAGCTGAAACCAAGAGTTGGACGCTTAACCGACTGAGCCACCCAAGCTCCCCTGAAATAATTATTTTTAAGCTATACAGTCATGATGCCATGTTAAATACTGGGTATGTATGGGTTCAACTGTGGCACGCTCTGTGGTCTCAAACACACTTCTCATTCTTCCCATGTCCCCATAGTAACAACGTAACAAAACATTTCTCTGCCTGAAGTGGAGTTACCACTCTTCTAGTATAGCAGCTGTATTCAGAAAACATGCTTAGATTTTCTTGTATGTTTGTGTGATATACTTTTTTGTTGGTCCTGTGGAAGGTGCTAGTGATGGCTGAGTATAAATGCTGGATCAGTGGTGCCTGCCCACATCTTGGCCACTAGGATAGGATGCAAGTCTTTATGGTTTGAGGGATAAAGACTCATGGATTTTTAATATGAAGTATTTTAAAAGATCCTGAAACAAGCAGAACTTGGAAATGTGAGGAGCAGTAAATTCCTTGTCCAAGAATCAAGGAAAGCTGTATTTTCTTGCCTCAGATCCCAGCACTGTTGTGAGAACTCTGAGAGGTAGCTTTGGAAGACTGGGCAACGCACCTTGAGATGAATGAGTTCTGACACTATATAGTCTGTGAAAATTTCTGGAAAACAAAAAGTGGGTGGGACAGGAAAAGAAAGCACAGAAGACTTCGCGTAGTCAGTAGTATGCTGACTAGTGTTTTACAACTGATTTTCGGAGGAGGGGGAAGAACAAGTTTGTAACATTTGCCAATTCCTATAGCTTAAACGCTTTCACAATGGGTGATTTCAAATCACCAAGATGGAGTTTCATGTAATATGGAAGAGATGTCCACAAACAGAGCATGTGAGTCAGTAGAAGCTCACTCAAGCACAGCAGTGCATGTAGTAATTCTGGAAGGACTGGTGATAAATAGGGAACATTAGAGCCCCTTTTTGGTTCCTTCAGGCATACATTGTAAATATTTGTGTAAAGTGAACAGGTTTGAGCAGTGAACAGTTGGGGTGTTCAGACCACTGTAATTTGACCAAAAATATTGTGATTAGACTCTGGGCACCATCTCAGTCACACTTAACATTGCTTGATATAAAATGCGGTGTTAAATGTTCTGATCCTACCCTTTGGAATTTCTTTTCTTTTCTTTTTTTTTCTTTTTTTTTTTTTTTTTTTTGGTTTATTTTGTTTATTTTAAAGAGAGAGAGAGAGAGAGTGAGACAGAGCATGAGCGGGGGAGGGGCAGAGAGGGAGACACAGAATCTGAAGCAGGCTCCAGGCTCTGAGCTGTCAGCACAGGGCCTGACGTGGAGCTCGAACTCACAAACAGTGAGATCATGACCTGTGCCAAAGTTGGACACTTAACCGACTGAGCCACCCAGGCACCCCTATCCTTTGGAATTTCAAGTTCTATTATTTTATTTTCTAAATACATGTTAGATCCTTCTTCCTGTCTGCTCATTAGTTCAACTTTATGTCCAAGTACTATTGTTGTTACTGGGGATATAATGATGAAAAAGACAGAAAAGGTTCCTGCCCTTATCATTTCTTGCTTCAACTATGACAAACCTTCTGATTTGTTTCACTGTATCTAGTGTCTTCATTCCATTTGAACATTGTGGCCAGACTGATTTTTTTTCCAGGCTACAAAAATGATGACCCCATTCCCCCAGTTATATTCTACAAAAGTGTTTCAGAATTAACCCCTATCTTATTCTAATATCTATCCCTACTCTTCTCTACTAGACTCAGGCCTGAAGCATATGATAAATCCAGCTCCCTTGTCTTTGCCTGTAATGTATGTTCTGCCTGAAATGCCTTTCCCATCTCACTCTGGAAAAATATGCTCCTTACGGTTCAGGAACAGCAAAAACATAACCAAATTTTTAAAGCTTTCTCTCACTTTTTCCACATAAAAGTAGGTTCTCTATTTCCTACTCCTGCATTCTTAGGTTGCTCTCTCTGAGCAGTTACTTGTTGCTGTGGCAAAAACAAAAAACAAACAAACAAACAAACAAGAAAAACACCAGATATGGCCACACAGAGTGTACCACACAGCCTCAGAGGACCCCACGCACATAAGAGTGTATGCTATAATTAAGGAAGTGATAACCATAACCTATGTGAATGGTGAATCTTTGCAACATGGAAACCTTGATATTGTATGTTCTCAAAGAATGTGAACTCACCACTGAAAGAAATTATGTCTTATCCATTTGTAAAACCTGCTTGTAATAAATTACTTGGAACCCAATTTTTTTGGTGAAATGACTTACTGAATATAAGAAAGTGTGTTTACCAGACATTTATATGGATATGTACTCCGAATGATGTCACCACTCGAGGCCAAAAGGACTGATGTGCAACTAATTTCTAATCCACCCTTATGCAAGCTCTTGATCTGAAGTATTTTCAGTTATTAAAAATGACCATTTTTAAGTTGGTTGTAGTTTATTGGTGCTTTATTAACTCTCACCTATCTCTAGATTCATATAATTGGCATGTTGTTAAACTATTCCTTGTACCTAGAAGATTTTCATATAGCAACAGACAATAGTCTCTGATGAAGCTTTGATTCACGATTAATTAGTACAGCAAAAGGTTTTGCTGTTGGCTCTGTCCCTTCAGTAAATTGTGATATGACACATATTTGCATTTATTCAGCACAGCTGGTTTTCATGAAAAGAGCATTTGCCCTCAGAATAATTTAAAGCTAATGCAGAACCGTTTCATTCCTAAAAGAAGAAAACTATGGTGCAAAGCAGGTGGCTTAAATGTGTTATGGACAAAAAGCATTTTCCATGTATGTTATCTTAAGAAATCTTTTTTAAAGAAGCTCTCCCTTGTTCATCAGTTGGAAACCTTATAATAAAAGATATGTATCATGCAAAATTCTGCAATACCATATTATATTATTCTTTGAGATGCAAATTTTATACAGTATATTAAAATCATTCTATACTACTTTATCAGAGAATTATTCTAATCAAGGCTATTAATCTGTTATGTTGGAAAAATATCTTATGGTAGGTTAGTGAATATTAATTTTCAAATGAGTTTAGATCTGATGTGAATACATGCATGGAACATATACAAACTCTTTAAATCCACAGATTTTCTTCAGCTCTGACTCATTATTTACAGCATTTTATACAAAATTAACATTTTTTTCCTCAAATACGATTTATATTGTGGTTTTATTTCTATTAAAACATGAACCTGAGATCTTACCATTATAATTTCTTTGCACCATATAATTTGAAGAAACATTTGGATACAAGAAAAATGATGTGTGGGTGTGAAGATATATTTCTACTGAAAATGAACTAAAAATACCTTTGAGATCTATAATTTTCCAAAGGATTTGAATAGTAATCACAGAAGGATTTGGCATTTCATCCTAATAATATGTATCATCATTGTACCAAGTAGGGTTTTTTTCCACATATGTTAACATTATGTTTCAATGTACTTGGACAGTCTTAATATTTAGTATTATTATGTTTAAATTAGCTTGGACAAGTTTAATATTTAGAATATCACTAACTGTTGTTGTATACACCATACACATACTTCTTAATGCAGAAAGATGAAAGAAAAAATCCATTTTAATGCAATATTGTCTCTGATAATTTCCTTTATTCATACTACAACAAATTAGAAGAATAAATTTAACCCTAAAACTACATTGAATAGAATTTAACCATACTCTAGGAATAAAAATTTTATTCAAAAATTTTAACTGAGTCATGATCTTTCATCTTGTATATTATTTATAGGACAATATACCAATATTATTATGTTTGAATATAGCTTAATGGGACTCTCAGCTAGTATTAAGTTATAACCTGGAATTGCTTATTTTGCCAATTCGTTCAATGAAGTTCTGCATGTGCAGCCATTCAGCAATATTCGATTACACAGCTGAGGACACTTGACAACGTGCTGAAGACACTGCTGGAGTCTTAATACCTAAGGGGAAATGTTGCCTTAGGAAGAGTCTTCTTCCACTGTATCACCAAAGGAAGATTGGAAAGACATCAAGAGTGTCAGGGTCCATGACTTATAGTTCCTGATTTCTATCACCTTATGTCATAGCATACCTGTTTCACTCGTCTGGGGTCTATCGAAACTTGCCTTACCCAGTTCTGTTATCATTGTTTTCAGCTATTTGAATGACCCTGCTTTATTTTATTAGTAGCAAAACACCACTAACACTTCTATATATCTATATCTATATCTATCTATATCTATATCTATATCTATATCTGTATGTATTTATATATTATCTTTCTTCCCCTTCCATCAGAAGGGCTTATTTCCCTGTCTTATAAAAGGGAAGCAAATCAATCTCCAACTTTCTTTCTAGGTCAGAGGTAGTTATTATCGAAGTCGGAGGAAAGCCAACAAATAACTCTTTGGTATCTACTCCTGTAGTTATTTGGTAGCAAGTTCTCGAGAAAATGACTTCAATTACCGATCAACCCAGTCAAGGAGTGTTCACCTCATTTTTGAGGAATTTTAACTTGTGTTAGAAGAACCCAGACATGAGTTCCATTTGAGCAGAGGGACTTGTCCCATGTCAAGGCCGAAGGTGGCAAGGTAGCTGGCCTAACTATAACCAAACTCATGGCCAGACTTGCACCGAGCTGAATGATGAGAACTGTGTTTTCTTAGTTTTTCAGGCCAGGCCTAATTTTAAATTAACAGCCTGATGTGTTTGGAAAATATTTGTATGACACAGTATTCAAAAATGTGTTCTCACAATATGGTGAGATTTTCTTTGACTCTGAAATAGGGTTTCCTGCTAAAAGAAATATTTTAGATGAAAAATATATCCAATCTGTTAAAAGATTACATATTTACACTTAGCCTGTACATGTAAAACTATGTGTGGGAAATAAGTGTCATTCAAGGTAGAGCAGGCGTTTATGCAGAATGAGTGAACGATTTTAAAATCATTCATATCCAGGTCTATAGAAAGAAACATCTACCTAATAGGATATTCATCTCCACATTTACCATCACAAAATCATATAATTTGTATTTTATACATATTATTTAAATGTAACATGTATAAACTATTTGCAAATACTGATATTACATATCATGTGCTATATCTATGATGCTAAATAAATGGTAATATAATAAAATACTAGTAAACCTAAAGTTTTAAGGATAAGGATAAGCTGAGTCTTCAAAGAGAAGTGGAACTTAACACCGTGGCCAGGGTCAATTCCAAGGACTCTGTGCTTTGTCTGATATCTGTTGTTACCATGTTGAAATCTTTAATAATTGTATCTTTGGACTTATGCTTTTGTCTCAACAGGCAATGGACCATGTACATTGGCAAAGGAGACACATGTAATATGTTGTTGTTCCTTGCCACATTATATTTGCACATAGTGTTCACAATACCCTATGAATACAGGATTCTGATGGACCCCTCATGTATGGGAATTGAAAGGCTCAGTAAGGACAAGGTAAGAAGGCCACATTGATGGCCCTGCTTGCCTCTGAATCAGAACTTGCTTCAAATGCAGAAAGTGGTAGTGTTCCAAGAAACACAAATGACCAAAGAGCCCTATATCCTTGATTGCATGTGCTATTTTCCTACACTAGCCAGCCACATATGTGAAAATGATGACATAAAAGAAAGGTAAAGATGGGACAATCCATACTTCCTCTTCTTTCAGCCATTTCTTATTCATCAGTAGGCTAAAGGTAGTGCATTAGTAGAATGTGCACATATCAAGAAGTGAAAAAAAAAGGTGAGTTAATTTTGTGCCTCATTTCCACTTTTCTGGAAAGAGAAAAATGCATATACCTATGTGAGGCAGAAAATACGAATTGTGTGATTTCAGTGATTCCACAGGCTGCTCCTGTATTTGCCTTTAAAACTGACACAGTACAGGGGCACCTGGGTGGTTCAGTCAGTTAAGCATCTGACTTTGGCTCAGGTCATGATCTCACAGTTTGTGAGCTCAAGCCCCATATTGGGCTCTGTGCTGACAGCTTGGAGCTCGGAGCCTGGAGCCTGCTTTGGGCTCTGTGTCTCCCTCTCTCTCTCTGTCCCTCCCCTGCTCACACTCTGTCTCTCTCTCTCAAAAAATAAATAAACATTAAAAAATTTAAAACTGACATAGCACAATATGAAAATGAATGGTAAAATTCTTGCTGATAACTTTTCATTTTAATTTTTATTTACTTAGAATGATATCAAATAGAAATAAAAACAACTAGACAAGTGTAGAGAGAGACCATGGAAGAAAGAAAACAAAAACAAAAACCTTTATAGTTTTGTACCATTAACAGCACTTTTTTCTTCCTTTTTGAACAAAGCACCCTGGATTTTCATATTTAAAAAAAATTTAACATTTATTATTGAGAGAGAGAGAGAGAAAGAGAGGGAGAGAATATGAGTGGGGGAGGGGCAGAGAGAGAGGGAGACACAGAATCCGAAGCAGGCTCCAGGCTCTGAGCTGTAAGCACAGAGCCTGATGCAGGGCTCAAACTCACAAACTGTAAGATCATGACCCAAGCCAAAGTCGGAGCCACCCAGGTACCCCTGGATTTTCATATTTTAAATGGGCCTCAGGAGTTATGTAGTTGGCCTTGCAGGCAGACATCAGACTGGAAATAGAGGATGCAAATACCAAGAAATGGAGATAGGAAAGAGATTAACATAATTGAAGCACAGCCTGTGAGTGTCTGTAGGCTAAAAATAAGCCTAAAGTTCAAACACAGACCACATTTTCACATCTTAACTATAAATTGTACCAAGATATTTCTATTTCATCACATAGGAAATGTGAAAGTTTGAAGACAAGTGGGAAAACATCTAAGGAGGGGCAGAATTTTATATGGTCTGGTTTAGAAATTAGATGAAGCTAGTTTCAAATCCTAGTTCTACAATCTGTCTCCTCTGTCACGTTAGTCACATGAGTGAACAATCATGTTGGGTCAGTTTTCTTATTTCATATGCAGGTATTTGTAATACCCACCTCATGGGGATATGAAGAGGCGTACATGGGGTAAAATGTTTTTCAAAACTTACTTTAACAAGGATACCTAATTAACCTTAATAAGTGATAGCTATTATCATTTTTATCAGGCTTTTAAAAAGTAGGCAGCCTGAGGTTTGAAAGCTGAATTCCAGTATAATTTAAAAAATTAAGCCAGGGCACCTGAGTGGTTCAGTCCATTAAGCATCCGAGTTCCGTTTAGGTCATGATCTCACAGCTCGTGAGTTCAAGCCCCACCTCAGGCTCTGTGCTGACAGGTTGGGCCTGGATTCTGCTTCAGATTCTGTGTCCCTCTCTCTTCACCCCTCCCCCACTTGCACTCTGTCTCTCTCTGTCTCTCTTAAAAATAAACAAACATTAAACAATTTTTAAAAAATTAAGGCAAAGTTTGTGAAGAAATGATCTAAACATAAAATACAACTATTTGTTGTATTTTTCAACGGAAAGTGAGAGTTCCTACAATTCCCAGATTTCTGACTTGGATGATAAGTCAGAAATACAGATTTAGAGGCAATGGCCAGGGAATAAAAAATACATATTCAGTTTGGGATCTGTTAACACTGAAGCCTGTGAGGGAAACAGAATATGAAGGTAGACAATTTTATATATCATTTAGTAGGTTATCAGAGAGATCTATGGTAGAAATACAAATTTGGACTTATATAGCAAAGTTAATTAAAACCACAGAAGTGAGTGAGGTAGCCCAGGTGCAAGATTTATATTCACAAATCTTAATGGGATATTTGTACTCTGAGGAGAGTAGTGAGTCTGAGACTGATAATAGGCAATGGAAGCTAGGGTTCACATAGTGAAAATAGCAAGGAATGGAATTCTTTACATTGGGTTTTCAGCCTAGTTCTGCCACTATATTCCCTGGACAACTAAGGTAACTTTCTGGGCTTCAGAAAAAATAACAGCATTTATTGAACATTTACTATGACTCATACCTTTTTCCAAGCAAATTACAATATTAACTCATTTACTCACAAAATTCTAGGAGGTAGGAAGTTCATTATAAAAAATTGTACAGATGCAGATCCTGAGATACAAAAATATGATGTAATTTTCCCAAGGTCCAACATCTAATACATGGCAGAGCAGGTACTAGAAACAAGGAAGTTTGATTCAGCACTTACACATTCCTAACTTCTATGTCCCTTCTCCTTTACTGGAACTCTCTAATAAGGCTGATTCCATTTTTGATGTTTGACTGCTGACATTTAAGCCACACTCCTTCCTTTTCATTTTCTGCCCTATATGTGGGCAAACTGACAAGAAAGCCTGGATGTTTCCTTCATTGATGCCAACAGGAGATTCTGAAGACTCAAGCTCTTGCCTCTAGGTGGAAACCCAATAACCCAACCCCATTTGAAGCCACAATGGACACCCTGAGCCAGCATCCTTTCCCTGCTTTCTCAAGCCATTTTGGATCTGATTGAGAGGACTGCCCTGATCTCCCTAGTGATCTCAATTATATAAATAATAAATATCTTCTTACCTTTTGTATGTGTGGTATCAACAGTCTTGATATCAAAAAAAAATATTTGGTCTGGGAGTCTATGTTTTATCCACAGGGTAGTCACAACAAAATTCATTGTATTCCAACACTGCATCGTTCTAGAATTTTGAGTAAGTGTTGTGCTAGTTGTATAAATACTAAACAACTTTTGGCATTGTGTCGATTTAAGTGGCTTTGATTTATACTGATTGAAAATTTTAAATTTACACGGTTTTTAAACTATTATTCTTGCTGTATTAAAAGTTATCTTGATAGACTGCCTCATTTCTACAGTCATTGATACATGATATGGAAAAATTTATATATTTAGTCAGTCAGGTTGTTAACTTCATCTATCTAGAGCCACAAGAAATATCCATGTAGCCATTTTGCAAAATCATTCTTAGACAAATATTTGTTAAGTCCCTACTACATGCAAACTACTATGATCTTTCCCTCAGTGATGGCATCATATTATTTATCCCACCAAAAGTGTAACAATATTCAATTCTCTGAATTCAGGTAAAAAAACAAAAACTCAATTTCAATATTACTATATTTTCTTGCCCAGATTTCTGCTTCTTTCCTATTACTTTTCTCATCAGGGAATTTAAAAATATAAAACAAGTTATATAAGCAGGAGTGACAGAGTGAACAGGTTGTGAATTAATACTTATTATATACTTAATTGCCTTAAAATAGGTGTGGCATCTGTGTATGTAATATTTGCAGGTAGGTATCTTGATTAGATCCTGGTAAATCTGTTGCCTATAATATTCTCTATTAGGACACTAACATCTGCTTAACTTATTTTTAATTTTGTTGTAGGGTAAGCTTACTGATACAGTTGTGAGGTAACATCTATTCCCAGTTGCATAAGATTTTTTTTCAAAACTTTTCCTTATTCCTGTGATATATACTGAGTTGAATAATTTACTATTATCTATAGTTTAATGACAAGTATAATGGATAAAAGCCAAAACATGGTAAACATGGATACAGAATTTTTCTTTATGAAATATAAACGTGGAATATGACTCCAAAAGTATGATCAACAAAAGAAAAAACATAAATAATATTGGCTTCATCAAAATTAAAACGTTTGTGCCTCAAATGGACCATCAAGAAAGTGAGAAGATGACCCACATAATGGGGGAAAGTATCAGAAATTATATATTCTAAATAAGGACTTATGTCTGGACTCCATGAAGAGTGTTTAGAGCTCAATATTAAAAAGCCAACTCAATTATAAAATGAGCAAAATATCTAAATAAACACTTCTCCAAGGAAGATTACAACAAGCACATGAAAAGATGCTCAACGTCATTAATCACCAGGAAAATCAAAATCCAAATCATAATGAAATACTACTTCATATCCAGTAGGATGGCTAGAATCAAAATGTCAGATAATAAAAAGTTTTAGAAAGGATGTGGAGAAATCAGAACACTCACACTAACTGCTGGTGGGAATGTAAAATGATGTATTCACTTTGGAAAACAGTTGGGCAGATCCTCAAATTAGTAAACACAGAAGTACCATATGTTCCATCAATTGCACTCCAAGGTATATATACCTAAGAGAATGGAAAACAGGTAGGCAAACTTGTGCGTGGTAACAGGTAACAAAACTTGTGCATGAATGTTTATAGCAGCACTATTCACAGTTGCCAAAAGGTACAAACAACTCAAGTGCCCATCAACAAATACATACACAAAATGAGGTATATCCACAGAATGAAGTATTAAATCAAAAAAAGAAATGAAATACTGATACATGCTACAACTGAGATGAACCTTGAAGATATTAAGCTAAGTGAAAGAAGCCAATCACTAAAGATCACATAGTATATAATCCTATTCATATGAAATGTCAATGATTGGGAAATAATAGAGACACAAGTAAATTAAGAGTTGCTTAGGTCTTGGAGGAAAGGGGTGAAAAGAAGAAGGATAGCTAAAGTGTAAGGGATTTCCTTTTGAGTTGATGAAAATATTCTAAAATTGATTGTGGCAATTATTGCATATATCTGTGAATATACTAAAAATCATTAACTTGAACACTTTAAAAGAGTAAATTGTATAGCATATAAATTATTTCTTAATAAAACTGTTTTAAAAAAGAGAAAAAAATGAAATCAGATTATTTAAAATATATTTTGTTACTACCAGCAAAGAAGGAAGTTAAGATAAAATATAAAACACAATTATGCATACTCAGTCACTCTCTGTTTGATATCATTTGATGTCACTCAGTTGTCCACTTCGCAAGACATAATCCAGACACTTCAGTATGGCTAACACTTGCTGACCCCTCAACATCCATTTACCCACTACCAGATACACTCCAATTTGGCTACAGGTAACTCCCTAGTTCCCTACCATGCAATCCTTTTTCTTAGGAGGATGCAGGTCCCACCTCCAACAGTGAGTCATGTCCTTGCCAGTGGTTGGCTCTGAAAGTCCAAGACTAATCCAGTCACTATATAGGGTCCTATGGTGGCAGGGATTGGTAGAGATAGACATCTAATCTAGCCTGAGGTGGTGAAACATAGGAGAATTTTACTGGGGAACTACAGGAAATAATTTTTCTTTCTCTTTAGAGAAAATCACATGAAAAGCCTTTAAATATGGTCCCAGAAGCACAGTGATTTTAACACATAAAAGAAAGCAGTTCCAGAAAATCACAGGAAACAGAACTGATCGGGCCATACCTGATCTGAAATTTGTCTTCACAGCTTTTTTAGGAAATAAATCCCTGTAATGATTTATATCTGTGTGAGTTTACTTTCCTTTTACATTCAGCTAAAAGCAGAAATTTAGTTCCAACTTATCTTTTCAGTCCTCTGGCTATATTCAACCATTAACTTCTAATTCTATACTGGTTAATGTTTTATTGTTCTTAACAGATATTTTTCCTTGTGGTGTTCTAGGCCCTAACACATCTTTTCCAGCTGGGAACTCTTCATTTCCCAGGTGAAAAGCCACTGCTCCTGAGAAAGCTCGATAAATGCTCATAATGATCATCACAATGGACTCTTCTCCTATCATACACAGCACTATGAATAAAAGTGTCCTCTCACAAATTTCCATTGGGGCTGTATCTGTGAGTATTCATCCATCTCTACTTAGCTGTTAGAGTGAACGTGGTAACCATTCCAAGAGCAAAGAGCCATTTTCATTGATCTGTATTAAGTTCTGAGAATAGTGCCTAGCTATGTAGGAACCAAGAAATTATTTGTTTAATGAATGAGCAAGTAACTATATGTGAAATGGATAGAATTGCAACTGAGGCTTTCAAGATACTGTTTCCAAAAAAAAAAAAAAAAGTATTTTAAAGTAAGCAAAAGAGATAATAATAATGACTTATTAGTTTAAAAAGTGTGGTTTATAAAATTTGTGGTATTTGTGATAAATGAATATAAAAATATACTAGTCATTGACAGTTATATAATATGTATTATATATATTTAATTAGAAGAGAGGTTTGTTTAAAATTCAACAGACTGTAAAGCCACACACACACAAAAGGAGATTAATAACCTTTATGCCAATGGATCCATGCAGGTTTACAGTGTGTTTAATTAATGTTACATTACAATGAGTGGATCGGAAAATCTATCTGAAATAAATCTGTTATGAACTATCAAAGCTTAACATAGAAAATCCTTGAGACAGTAACTGTTTATTTTACTTTATCCTAGATACTCAATATGTATTGTGATTAATATATGGTAAAACATAATCAGTGTTTTCACTGAAGAAAATCTAACCAGCAATGCTAATTTTGGAATAATAATGTCATATTAAACTTTTTACTAGGAAAATATGATAGAAGCAGAAAATACTTGAGGGGTTTGGATTTTTCACTCATTTATAATAAGGACTTAAACACGTATATACCTATTAATATATAGAAATACCTCATATGTTTAACTTACAGCTGGAGGGGTAAGCTATAGCCTACTGGCCAAATCTAGACCACCACCTATTTTTGTATAGCCCACAACTAATGAATTGTACAGCTTCACATGCCTGAGCAAAATCAAACACGAATAATAATTTTTGACAGATGAAAATTACATAAAATTTAAAATTTTATTAGGACACAGCAATGTTCATTCTTTGTGTATTGTCTGTTGTTATCTTTACACTTCTATGGCAAAATTGAGTGGTTTTTCAGAGACGGTATAGACCAGAAAGCCTAAAATGTTTACTATCCCTTTACTGAAAAAGTTTCCTGATCCCCACTCTAGATAAATATAAATTACAAACCATAGTTTTCAAAGAACTTCAATAAAGAGGTACATTATATGAAGGTACTGTATTTTGACTCTAACATTATTCAAGACTTGCATATTAGGGACAATTAGAAATCTTATCTGGAAGTATATACCTTTGTAAAGAAGTATAGTTCTCACGGTAAGCAAATGACAGGGTTTTAGTATTAGGAATTTAGGAACTGTGTTGTTTGACTTTAGGGGAGACAAGGATAAGGTTGAATGAGTGGTACAGGAGTTGCTGACACATCAGGCTATAGGACTGAATGCTGGACACGGATCTTCTATCCCCTTTCCACCATAAGCCTTCAAGCGTCCAGATTTAAAATCAGGGGAGCAGGGGCACCTGCGTGGCTCAGTCGGTTGATTGTCCAACTCTTGACTTTGGCTCAGGTCATGATCTCACAGTTCGGGAGTTCCAGCCCTGCATTCAGTTCCATGCTTACAGTGCGGAGCCTGGTTGGGAGTCTCTCTCTCTCAGCCCCTTCCCTGCTCGCTCTCTCAAAATAAATAAATCAACTTAAAAAATGAAATCAGGAGAGCAAATGGAGAAGAGAGAGAGAGGGAAACCAAGAAACAGGCTCTTAACTATAGAGAACAAACTGATGGTTACCAGAGGGAAAGTAGGTGGGGGGATGGGCTCAATAGGTGATGGGGATTAAGGAGTCCACTTGTTGTGATGAGCACTGGATGATGTATGGAAGTGTTGAATCACTGTACTATACACCTAAACTAATATTACACTGTATGTTAACTGACTGGAATTTAAATAAAAACTTCAAAAAATAAAATAAAATACAAATAGATTTAAAAATCAGTACTATAATTGAACAGGACAAAATTATTTTGCTTTGGGCAAAGAGAGGGTATCAGAATAGTACTATATGGACTTGTCATCCAGCAACTCTATTTTGAGCTACCTTGAAAAACATATTTTGCTGTATTTTCCCAGAGCCAAATAAGAGGGAGTAAGTGACTGGGGAGTTTAAATGATAGATAACCAATTTATTTAAAGACTTTTGGGGCACCTGGGTGGCTCAGTCAGTTAAGCACCTGACTGGTCATGATCTCACGGTCAGTGAGTCTGAGCCCCAAATTGGGCTCTGCACACTAGCAGTGCTGAGCCTGCTTGGTATTCTCTCCCCCTCTCTGCCCCTTTCCTGCTCGCTTCCACTTGGGCATTCTCTCTCTCTCTCTCTCTCTCTCTCTCTCTCTCAAAATAAATCAATGCTTTTTAAAAATTAAGAAGACCATTTAATGATGTGCCTATTTATATGATACTAGTCTCCAAAGGTGATAGGTGATTCTTATTCCTTATATTTAAAATTTCTGGCATTAGTTTTAAAAAGAAAAATTCCAGGTGCTATGACACAAAATTATTGTTATATTCTAGCAGATTATAGGGACTAAAAAGAGGCAGGAGTCTGTTATGACTGAAATACGTTTCTGTTATTCAAGGCAGCCTCCAAATTTGTAAAAGTCAAGTTCAAGGAAGTCCATTTTCACCACCATTGATTTTCACTGAAGGCAGACTCTTTTCACCTCATTGATTTTGATGTTGATTGAGTCATGTTCATCTGGCTGGTCAGTATTTGGGAGCTTGTTCACTTTTGATGGGTTAATTTGCTTAGGATCACTGATCAGTTATCTTGATCTAGAGCTACTGTTATTCAACACTTTCTCAGGCCACATATTAAGAAATTTAAAGAGCCATTTAATTGAATGGGATTGTTTCCTAAAGAATTTACCTAATTCTAAATAATTAATAGCTAAAAATAATAATTAATAGTTTATTTACCTTTAATCACAAAATTTGGATCACATATTATCCTTTAACCAGATGATACTACACAAGGCCATATAAAACATACATTTATGTTATTCCTGTTGTAATTAATTAAAAAAAACCCACAAGCTTTACTAGGGAAAATGAGTTCTACAGGAGTATAATTTGCAAAAGTCACAAAACTGTGAATGGCCATTAATTATTGAAAATGGAAAGCAAGTTCTACAATCAGATAGGACTAACAACATCCAAATAAATCTCCAAATCTAAAATTCTTGATTCTGCTATGGTCCAGTTATCATCATTCATAAACCAGCTTCTCTACCTACTGCATTGTAAACCATCAAATGGAATCTTTCTGTCTAAACAGAACCTTCTATCTGTGAATATTAATATGCAATTCACAGGAGAGCATCTGGTTTATATCTGAGATAATAATTATCTTTTTGTGACACATTTATGAGTTTTCCTTTCATTAATTTTTATCTTAGAAGTTTTCATTGTTCTGGTAGTCTACTTTTAGAACAAACACCTGCTTTTTACAACTCTTAGCTGAATTCCTCAAGATTTTATGCTGAAAACATCTGACGATTCTATATAAGATTTTTGAGCCTTTGTTATTCCAGCTGAAACTGTCCTATCTTCCCTTTGTTTCCAACTCTTTCATAAAAATATAAATCTGTAAGTGATTTTGAATGAATGGTGAATCAAGAATTTGCTTTTTTTCTATACGAGCAATCTCCTCCAATTGGCTTTTGTCCCATAAAGTGCAAATGATTTAGACTTACTATGAAAATATTTCTGAAACCTCTTTCAGTTCATCTCATTTTGCACTGAGATCTTCTATAGTGCTGCTGATCATGCTATAAGCAAGTGACTCCTAACACTAGAAACACATTATTACTCTTATTTATTATTTTTTTTATTATTACCACCATCATTTTAGTCTACCATCTATTTTGTATGTCAGGTAAAGTGTAAAATGTGAAACTAATTTTGTACTCAGAAAAAATGATATATTGCCCAGTACACTGAGAACCTATCTAGTCTCTTACCTATTATGAGATGTCTACAGAGATATCATTACATTTCTAGAACTCACAGAACTTCAATTATTTCCATATTATACAATGTCTGACATACAGAGGCAAGAGTTTCTGCTATATTATTTACTAAAAAATACCTTTCTGAACATCTTGTATGTATACGCATAGTTTATTAAGTCTTAGGAAAGGTAGCATTACTTTTACACAGCTTACAATTATTTATGTAGAGCAAGACATGGAAATAGAAAAAGTTAATGTATGATTATTATAAATAATATCACCTAGTTATGTAAAATTAATTGCCAGATAAGAATTTTAGGCCATTAGTATAACTAAAGAAGAGGTTATTTAGTGCAGTGTATGGTATATACTACAGTAAGAACTTCAAATTTTACTGAGTGAATTGAGAAAACCTTTGAAAATTTTAAGTAGCTTTGTGCCATGACCTGACTTGCTCTTTAAAAAAAAAAATCACTGTCATTTCAATTAAGGCAATTGCACCATTCCAAATGCTCTGTTAAAAAAACTCAAAGTCATCTTAGGCTCCTCTCTTTCTCTTAAGCCCTACATCCAATTGTTCAAAAAATTCTCTTAGTAGGTTCTCCTTAAAAAAAGATATCAAGGATCAAAATATTGTTCATCATCTCCATTGTTACTACTCAGATTCCAACCATAAAAATCTCCTAACCTGAAATATTTCAATAGTTATCAAATTGGTGTCCTTACTTTTTGAAGGTGTTCTTCTTGAGATTATGTTTGATTGTTAGGTTCTGCCCTTTAAGTTCATTTCGGAAGGATTGGGAATATTCAAATACTCTGTCACTACCATTATCTTGGCCCAAGCAAAATTCATTCTTGTTTTTCTTGATCCTACCCTGTAAGTTTTCATCTTCACCACTGAAATAGATCATGGTCAAGGCAAACAATGCCTTGTATTTTGCCAAGCAATATTTTCAACAATTAGACCTGTTCTGAATTGACCTATAGGACATGGTTGACCACTCGGTCCTTCATAAAATACCTTTCTCAACTTCACTTGCAAGGTACCACCTTACCTTTCTTGGGTGCTTTACTTGTTGGATAGACTACCTCTCCTAAGACTCTTTTACTTGTTGTTCTCTTTTTCTGAGTTCTGAATGTTTGGGTGTTCTGGAAATCTATCTTGAGAGTTGGCATTTTCTTAACTTAATACTTCCTAAAGTATATGTACCTAATCTCATGACTTTAAATAGCCTTATTAAACTGACAACCCTAAATTTTCAGCTTTAGCTTTTCCTTGTATATCCAATTAACTACTTCCAAAAAGATCCCCTGATTTCTGTCTACAGATGAACTCCTTTAGTCTACTGTGTCTCAGTAAATATCAACTCCATTCTTCCTCTTGTTCATGCAGATTAACTTGTTATCTTTAACTTCTTTTTTTATTTCCTATTCCATATAAATTCCATTAACATATTTTATTGGTTGTAAATCCAAATTATATCCAAAATGTTATCATTTTCCACCACCTCCACCTCCAAACCCTGGGTAAAACTCAAGATACTCTTATACTCTAGTCTATATATAGTCTAGTCTATATATAGTCTAGTCTATAACTCCTCCCTTTAAAACACCTCAATATTTTCTCACCCAGTGAAAAACCCAAAGACAGCATGAGTTCCCCATCCCCAGATGAAATGGTTCCCTCCTGCCTCTCTGACTTCATCTTATACAACATGTTCCCTTGGTCCTATGTTTCAGTCATTAAGGTTCCCTAGTGTCCTTAGATACATCAAGGGCATTCTTCTATTTCTAGACTTTTGTATTTGTTCTACCACCTTCTAGAGTATGTTTTCCCCTTAAAGTCTTCACTGCTTAGTCTCCTACTCTTTTAGTCTTCTACTAAAATATTAACGTTAAAGAAATCTTCAGTGGCCACCCTATAAAAATGAACACTCCCCTGACCTGGAACTCTTTAATCTTTCTGACTCCTGACTGCTCCTGTATTCTTTTCTTTTCTTTCCTTTCCTTTCTTTCAATTTTATTTAAACTCTAGTTAGTTAACATACAGTATAAAATTCGTTTCAGGAATAGATTTTGGTGATTCATAACTTACATATAATACCCAGTGCTCAACACAAGTATCCTTAATACCCATCACTCATTTAACCATCCCCTGCTCACCTCCCCCCCATCAACCCTCATTTTATCCTCTATAGTTATGAATCTCTTATGGATTGCTTCCCTCTCTTTTTTTTTCCTTCCTTAATGTTCGTCTGTTTTGTTTCTTAAATTCCACATATGAATGAAATCATTTGTCTTTCTCTAATTTATTTTGCTTAGCATAGTACACTCTAGTTCCATTCTTGCCATTGCAAATGTCAAGATTTCATTCTTTTTGATGGGTAATATTTTAATATATATATTATATATATAATTTATATAATGTAATATATTATATATATGAATATATATGAATATGAATATATATCTTCATATATATGAAGAAGATGTGGTATATATATACACATATACATATGTGTGTGTGTGTGTATATATATATATATATATATATATATATATATATGAAGATGATGTGGTATATACCACATGTGGTATATACCATGATGTGATATATATATATATATATATATATATATATATATATATATATATATATATATATATCGCATCTTCTTCATCCATTCATCAGTGGATGGAAATTTGGGCTCTCTTCATAGTTTTGCTACTGTTGATAATGCTACTATAAACATTCGGTGCATGTGCTCCTTCTATCCTTTGGGTAAATACCTAGTAGTGCAATTGCTGGGTTGTAGGGTAGTTCTATTTTTTTAACTTTTTGAGGAAATGTCACACTGTTTTCCAGAGTGGCTGCATTAGTTTGCATTCCCACAAGCAGTGTAAGAGGATTCCCCTTTCTCCAAAACCTCACCAACATCTGTTGTTTCCTGTGTTGTTAATTTTAGCCATTCTGACAGGTGTAAGGTGCTATCTCATCCTGGTTTTGATTTGTATTTCCCTGATGATGAGTGATGAGTATCTTTTCATGTGTCTGTTGGCCATCTGGATGTCTTCTTTGGAAAAATGTATATTCATGACTTCTGCTAACTTCTTAACTGGATTTTTTTTTTGGTGTTGAGTTTGATCATTTCTTTATAGATTATGCCTTTAAAAAAGATATACTTGGGGTGCCTGGGTGGCTCAGTTGGTTAAGCCTCTGACTCCTGGTTTTGGCTCAGGTAATGATCTCATGGTTTGTGAGATTGAGTCCTGCATTGGGACTCTGTGCTTCCAGCTTATGATTCTTTCTCTCCCTCTCTCTCCCTGTCCCTCCCTGGCTCTCTCTTTCTCTCTCTCTCTCTCTCTATCTCAAAATAAATAAACATTAAAATAATAAAATAAAGATATACTTAGCACCGATTAAAGGTGAGACATTGGTGTGTTTATGTTTACTTTTTGACTCCTCAATTATTTTGTATGATTCACTGATACTGATCTTCTGCTTTGTCTAGTACAATATTCCCAGTGCCTAGAACATTTCCTACTCAATGGAAGATGCTTAAGAGATATCTGTTGATGAATATATCTCAACACTCACATTTAATAAATCTTATCTTTACAAAAGATTTTCTTCAGGTCCAGTTTTGATAAAATGTTAAACCATCATTGTCTTTCCTAACTCAAGTAGAGGTGGTGGCATTTTGCCTCTCCACCTGGGTGGAACAGAAATAGTGGAAGGAGTCATGTTGATGATTCCTTCTCTGAATTAGGCATACAAATGTACACAAAAACTGTAGATGTAAGGGGAAGATAATGGGAAAGAGGAAGCTGGAGAAAGAAATCTATTATATCTGTGTATGAACTCTTTGCTTAAGAAGTCCATTCATGAAAGCAACTGATAGGTTCGTGTGTGTGTGTGTGTGTGTGTGTGTGTGTGTGTGTGTGTGTTATGTGCAGACACACACACACACACACACATATATAAAGAAGAAACAAGTGGAAATATTTAGAACTACACATACGACAACCAAAATAAAAGTCACATTTGATAGGCTCAGTAGCAAAATCCAGATGACAGAGGGAAAATCAGTTAACTCAAAAGCAAAGCAATAGAATTATCTAAGTTGGACCACAGAGAGAAAATAAATTGAGATAAATTGAACTGAATTCCAGGGACTTGTGAGGCACTAACATAGGTGTAACATATATGTTATCAGAATTGCAATAGGAGAGGAGAAAAAATATGGAGCCAAAAATTTTTTTGATAAATAATGGCTAAAAACTTCTAATTCATAAAAGACACAAACCTACAGATTCAGGAAGCTCAGCAAATCCCAAACAGGATAAATCAAGAAAAATCCATGAGCAGACACATCATCACATTTTGAAAACTAAAGCAAAAGACAAAAGTGTAGCATTCAGAGGTGCAATGGGCTAACTGAAGAAGAATAGAAAATTGAATGACAGTGGATTTTCCATCAGGGATTATGGAGGTCAGAATGTTGCATATATTTCAACTACTAAAAGAAAATAACTGTCAACCTAGAATTATACAACTAGTGAAAATATCCATCAGGAATGAAGTTTAGATAAAGGCATTCTGAGAAGAAAGAAAACTAAAAGATTTTGTTGCCAGCAGATCTGCTCAGGCAATATAAAGTTCTCACAGCGAGGAAATAAGACAAGAAGCAAACGTAAAATATCAGAATTTAAAAAGAGCAATGGAAAGGGAATTCACATAAGTAGGGAAAATGGGAAATAACCTAAATGTCCATTAACTGGACTATCATAAAATACATAATAGAATATTATGCTGCTCTTAAAAATAAGAATAATGATTAAAAAAGACATCCACTACTAAGTATTACAACTCATTACAGTGCTAGGGTGATCAAACTTTATGGCATTGACAGAGTAGTGTAAAAACTATTCAGTAGAATAAAATGGAGAGTACAGAAATTCATCAAAGTTAATATGAAGAATTCATACATGATAGATGCTTAATTTAAACCAATGGATGCTTTGTTTTAAATGGTGCTGATGTAATTGAATATAAATTCAGAAGAAATTACATAATATCATGTAAAATGCCATATAAAAATAAGTTACAGATGGAAGAGATTTTATACTTATACATAAACATTAATAATATATATCTTTTAGATATTTATTAGATATCCAACAGAGATACAGTAATATTCAATAAATAATAGGTATGTAATAAAATAAGTAAAAAGAAAATGATTTATAAGAAAATACATTTGGAATCTCATAAGTATCAGTCCTTGCCTAAAGCAAGTATGGAAGTTCAGATACCATAAAAGAAAATGCTGAAAAAATTCGCCACATAAAATAAAAATTTTCTATGGCAAAATTCACCCTAGGAAAAAAATCAAAGACTGAGGAAAATATTGTCAATATATATGATAGTAAAATTGTTGGCACCTTAAGCATAAAAGTGACAATAAAAAAAGCCATTTACTTAAGCAGTGTTTGAATGTAAAAATTTTATAAATACCTACACGTAAATCAATAGGGCAATGGTTGAATGATTTATGCTATACATATGGTATCACATGCTATGGAAGATATTAAAGGTGGAGTGCAGTCTATAAGTATGTCCCCCAAAGAGAAAGGGACATGACAGAAAGTGAAAAACAAGTTTTAGGCTATATATTATTTTATAAAAATAAATAGAATAAAAATAAAACATTACATAGGATGTTGAGGTTACTTTTTGTTTGCATTTTCAATTTTATTTTAATTTTAGTTTCTTATTTTATTATTACCATTATACCTGTACAAATTAAAATACAACATGCAAGTAAGATGCTTGATATCAGAAGTGGTTGTTAGAATTTTTACATGATTTCTTCAGACCTAAAACAGTGTAAAACACCAACTTTCTATAGAGGAAAACCTTTCTCAAACTGACTACTTATCTTCACTCACTGGGTACCATATTTAACAATGCTCTAATTAATATACTTGCTTGCTAGTCAGGAGATGTGGATTCCATTTCTGCTCTTACCACTCTGCTTTAGCCATGACACTGACCACAAGAGTCATTCTGTCCAAGAATATTCACCACCCCTGTCTGACAGACAAAATGAGTGAGGAGATGCCATGGTGTCTGAAAAACTAAAGTCAGCCTTTTCCCAGAGGTGTCACCATAAACATGGAGTTATCTTCAGCTTTTCTCATTTTTACACCATAAATGCTGTCTTTCAACCTGACCTCAAATTCTAAAGTTATTATATATATTGCTGCTCTTCTAAAAAGCCAAAGGATCTTAAGATGCTTATAAAGAAAAAGAAGACATCAGCTGTAAGCATATTTGAAGTTAATAAAATATAGCTTTAAAAACTATAGTCATGTTTCCAATGTGATCTAAATTTATAGGATCCTCCTTCCCCTATAGAAAATAATAGTATGAAAAAGTAGATGAACACTCCTTGCTGGATATCTTTTCCACCTGAAAAATAAGAACACTTTTTTCAAGAAATATATACCATTACAAAATACAATACAATACAGTGAATAAAATCTATGAAATAAAGAGTAAAAGTGAGTAAAGAAAGTTAAAAAAAAGAGTAAAGTGTAAAAAACAAACAAACAAGAGATATTCCAGAGCTATGAAAGGAACCTAATGATACACCTAACTATTACAGAATAAATAAAATACATTTAAAAAGAACAAGAAATAGAATATAAACAGCAAAATGTGCCAACTGCATTCAATATTAAAAGGTGACTAAAATCCCTTAAGGGAGGATGTTTAGCCCCTCAAAATATGATCTTCAGCTAAACTGCCCTGCGTGCATACATATATTTTTAAATGTTATTCAATGTCCACAGAATCAAAAATTTAACAACCAAAAGTGAGAGCAAAAGCAACTACTACAACTTGTGGCTGAAATCTAACCAACTACGACATTTATCAAAATAAGAAGCTCAGGAATGAAGAAAGTATACTATAAAAGAAATTGTATTTAACATTGAGTGTACAAAGATGCATAATGGGGCTAAACAGCTGTTGTAGTTCCAGAGACGAAACAATGCATTATTTAAAAATGACAGAAATCCTACAATATGTAAAACTATTAATATAAACATGGTTGACTGCAATAAAACTAAAAACGCCCATAAACGAAATTCTGGACAGCGCTATTGTGTCTGTTGCTGAGGTTATAATATATATTATGCCCTGCCTGGTTACAAAGGCGGAGAGAGGTTAACATATAAAGGCCTGTTAAGAGTACTAATTCCCCCATATTTTGGCAACAGTCAATATATTGTTACTGTTGCTTTTCTAAAGATAACAAATAATGAAATAGAGATTTAAGTGTGTTGTTTAAAGCACTAAAAGAAACCATCAGAAGAGAAAACAATTTCTACATTCTCCAAATTCCCTTAAGAGGAGATAAAAAATTGAGATACAAGATACATACAAGATAAATACAAAAGCAAAAAAAAACAGAAACAAAAACAGATATATATAGGCACATATATCTCCCATGTCACTTCCACGTCTTGGCAAAGGTTTCATAACATTATGCAACGTGCATCTTGTTTCCACTCAAATAAAGCCTCTGACAGTATTTTATTTAAAAACTAACAAATGTACCTTGATTTTACAATAGCATAGATATACTGGTGATAAAATTATATTCCTCCAAAATTATATAACATCTTAAAAGTCTGGCTGTAGGCCTTCTTTGGAACTGTTGTTTCATTTAATGTATCTTCAAGTGAGAGTTTAGTGTTCCAGATAGAAACATAAAATCCAGCATAAACAGACACCAATAGCCTTTTGTTTATTTTTCTATAAAACTCATACAACTGGAGCTTGCACAATTATCATCACAAGCTGTCAGCTTTCAAAACACTTTATACTCCCACAGTTTTAGGGAAGCAATGGCTTTATGTTAAGTGGTTTTGTAAATATTACAAATATATTTGTAAACACTTAGAAAATATACATAAAATAGCAAAAATCATACTCTTGAAATTATAAATGCAATTTTGAGGGTCTTTCTTATCTCCATGATAGTTTGAAAAGTGAGTTTGGGTTTAGAAAGTCTCTCATTAAAAATACCAGTCATATATTTTAATATAAAAGGTACTAAAGTTACTATGAGTTTTTATTTATTCACATTACATGTAAAGTAGAGAGAATCATTTGAATCAGTTAAATAACTAGTAACTATCTGGTAGTTGAAGCACAGACTGATTATATTAAATTGGAAACATCTAAGCTTCTTTCAGTTTGTGTCACAACTTGTTTGTTTAATTGGCTGAAAACATTAAGAAGGTCTGATTAAATCCAACTTCATTGCATGTATGGAGAAATTCTAACCTTGAGTCAGGAGTATTTTGCATAGATTCCTATCTCAATGGACAAGAGGAGTAATAAGAAAATTTGTCATTTATTTAATATTTATTCATCAATATAGAATTTAAGGTTTCTTGTGGGATTCTGCTGGAATTAACACCTACTGTGAATTATGATTTCTTAAGTAATTTGCATAAAATATGAAGTGATTCTCTGAGAAATCACTCGTATCTTATAAGACAGTCAAGTATTACCATTTCATTTAAGATGATAAGATATAGAGCTCAAGTAATATGTCCAAAGTCAGTAATTTTGTAAATGGGGAACAAGAGTTTGCAAAAAAAAAAATCTGAAAGCACATGGATCCTTTATGTTAACACTGGGAATCATAACAGCATATCAGCTTAGATATTGCATATAGTCAAGTGGTATAAAGACTTCTGGAAGTCTAATATATGTCAAATCTGTAACCATTAAAGCAGGAAAAGAAACAACACTTAGCTTCTTGCCTCCCGTTTGTTATCCCATCTTAAATGATTCAGCACTGCAGCAGGTGTATAGGTTGTTATCCAGAGTAACCTTCATATACACAGCACACATTCTGCACATCCCAGACATGATGACCCTAGCAATCCTTGATGAATTATTCTTATTCAAATTTCTTTATATTCAATATTTTTCAGTGTCTTCCTTTCAGTGGTTGAGGTATTTCCATTGTTGAAATGCATACACAAACACATGGAAAACCTCAGGAAGACATTTGAAATGCTTTTAGGGAAGGTGTTGCATCACTGCTATGGACTGTCAGCCTCACTTTTGATTGGTCACTAACTCACTCATACGTTTTTCCAAAATTTGGCTCAACTGAAAAAATAAGTTGAATCAATTTATCATTTTGTGGAGTAAGATCTACATTAGTAAGTTTTTTAAAAAAATTTTTTTAATGTTTATTTATTTTGAGAGAGAGAAAGAGACAGGTCATGATCTGCAGAGGGGCAGAGAGAGGGAGACACAGAATCTGAAGCAGGCTCCAGGCTCTGAGCTGTCAGCACAGAGCCTAGAGTAGGGCTCAAACCCATGAACCGTGATATCATGACCTGAGTCAAAGTTGGACACTTAACCGACTGAACTACGCTGGTGCCCCGTTTAAGTTTTAATTATACATTGAAAATCAATTCCCTTCTTTTTGGAGGCCCTTCCAAAGTTCAAATAAATGGTAATCATATATAATTTAATGTAAAGTGTTTGTATTTTTTTTGTTGTTGTTGTTGCATTTCTAAGTTCAAAACACCTGGAAGTGGGCATACATATGGGGCCAAAACCCACCTACTGAAAGAGATACTCATATTTCATACTCCAAAACCTAAGAGGAAAACCTTTCCTCTGGCTATTTTCTTTTGTCTCTTTTTCCTCTGGAAATTATTGCATCACTAACAGAAACAAAGGAAAGACCATTTTGACAGAGCTGGTAAGTCTACTCTTACATTTCACATTGTGCCTTAGTTTGTTTTGTCATTAACTCAACCTGGGTGACTCAGCTTCATTTGAAAGGAATTAAATAAAGGAATAAATGTCATGTACTCCTCCACAGGGCCATTATTTTCACCTTGCAGATATTTCCTGAATATCTCTTTCCTTTAAAACAATTTAACTTTAAAAGTTCTCATAGAAATTATGTATCCATCATCATGGACTCTGAGATGCAAAAATCACTGGGAAGGGTTACTTGACTCCTTTTCCAAAGTTCATTTTAGGTAATAAAGTGGGGGAATTTGTTCTACACCTTAGCCTTGTGCTACAATTGTGTGGTGGCTTTATCCTGAGTGCAATCAGATATTAGACTCTAACGATACACACTGCATTTATTAAATATGTAAACTGAGGCTATACAAAATGATTTCCTGTTTTGCACAAGTGAGTAAGAATTATTATCAAAGGAAACTGGATGTATTGAAAGAAGCAAAAATGGTTAGAATGTTCAAATGAGCCCAAATGTAAAATATTTTACGTATCTGGGGGTTTTTTTGTATTATTCCTAGAAATTTTCCCCTCAAGTCACAAAAGAGTAGCCAAGAGCACAAAAGTATTTATTTTCTTTAGCAAAAAACAAAAACAAAAACAAAAACAAAAGTATACACTCAGCAATGCATCATTTCTGTTATTGTATATACAAAATATCAGTCTTCCGGAAACTATAAGAAAACTTTGAAAGCCTTTAAAATTGGCTATTTATGACAAGGGATTAAAAACTGTCATCACCAGATTGCAATTTTCTACTAAACCATTTTAGTTCAACCATTCAAGTCCTTTTTTAGTAATGTAAGAATTGTTTAATACTAGATCACACTGTAAATCCATTTGGGGCAGTAAGTAGGCTACAGGTCTCAAAAAGCAATATCTCAATTGTCAAGAACAACTCTACCTGATTACTAGAGGACATTGTATTTAATCTTCTATCAGAGGTAATTCTTTATTTTACTTGCATTCCCAATTTACTACTTACATATTCTCATTTCATTGATAAGGTGGTATTCATCTGCAGGGTTCTTAGGACTGTATTGTGACTTGGGACTGTACTTGCAAAATCTTAGCAATTAACTGACTGTACAGGTGTCTGCATGTGTGTGTGTGTATGTGCGTGTGTGTCTAAGAGAGAAAGAAAGGAGGATGGAGAGAGCATGTACAAAAGTAGTGGTTTTTTTATTTACCTGAATTTTTATTTTTGTATTTTTATTTTTTAAGTTTATTTATTTATTTTGAGAGAGAGAGAGGGAGAAAGCAAAAATAGGGAAGGGGTAGAGAGAGGGAGAGATAGAGAATCCCAAGCAGGCTTCGTGCTGTCAGCTTGCAGCCCAACACAGAGCTCCAACTCACGAACCCTGAGATCATGACCTGAGCCAAAATCGAGAGTCTGATGCTCAGCTGATTGAACCACGCAGGCACCTCTATTTATGTGAATTTTTAAAGACATTGAGTTAGATCTTAAAGAATTTAGGAACACTAACAGAAGATTAACTTTGTTTATTATTGACATTTCATCAGCTTGTTATATTTCCTTTGCTATTATGGATATGTTAAAAAACAGATTTCATATTTCAACCAATGCTTTCTGCAAGCATAATGTTATTGTTCATTTTGCAAAAAGACCCATGCCTGCTGTGCTACAATAGCACCACATGGTGACCAACTCCTCCTTATGAACAACCCCAGGCCTTACAGCCTTTGGAATACAAGCCAAGTTCTAGGTCAATGATCTCCTGTTGCTTTATTCTGATCTTGCTGGTACTGACTTCATTTCTAACTAGGCAAGTGTCATTCAAAAACAACAACAAAGTCCTTGTCTAGAATATTGAACACAGATGAGTCTTGTATGTGTCTTTTTAAAAAAGTTATCAGACCCTTCACCTTTTGTTATTTAGAGTCTGATTTTCACATCAGTTTAGAGTAGTTTATGTTACACACACACACACTAGCAGATTCTCATGTATGTTGCAAATGCATAATTTTAAAGCTGGATGGCATAAATGTATTTTAGACAGATAATATGTTCCAGCTTTTTGATATACCCTCACATAAGACAGAAAAGTGCAAATGAAAAATGTAAAAGACCACTAGACATAGTATCAAAAATGAAAAACTACGTTGAAGCATTGTCCAGACTGAAAATAACACATGCAACAGAGAACGTCAATATGTTAAGTAAAATTAGAACTGTGCCTTCTGATCACTATGTCAAGCTGATTATAAAAGCTGAATATGTATTTCAACTGAATACATAAAAGTTTAATATTTAGAAAATGTTTCCTATATAAGATTTTTCTTATTTTCTGTATGGAAACAGAGAAAATAGCAAGTATAAAATAAATCCATATTGGTAGAAAGAACTTTTTGTTTACCTGCAAGAAAGTAAATTTGAGGAGGAAAAAATACCATGAGTGATGAAAGTAACTTATTTGTGCACCCAGTTTTCAAAACTGTTTATTTCCTATCAAGATATTATGTGACTTCTTCATTGATATTCTTTATGTAAAATTAAACATATACCTTTAATTCAACCATATCTAAAGACTAAAAAGTTTTAGACAAGCTGGTTTTCTTAAATTGCAAAGAATATAGATTATGAAAATGGAAAGATATGTTATATAGAAGATCATGCTAATAACATTAACCAAATTATTCCTTATAAAACCACTTGGTGCAGATATTATTTCAAAAGCATCTACATATTAGAAATCTAGGTTAAAATCTTACCCATTAACTGTAAAGTGTAGGCTGGAATCAAGACACACAAGTCCATTAGCAGCAAAGATCAAAATTTAGGGAAGAATGGGTCACTGAGGATAGTAATTATATTAACAGGTCATTATAAAGATCCAGGAAATTTATTTGTCTGCTCTATTTTTTTCTACAACAATATAAACAGTAGTGATAACAATTGGCAGTTGCAAAGTGCTTTATTGTTTAGTAATTGCATCACATTTGATATCCATCTCACTGTTCCAAACACTTTCAGATGTATTATCTTATCTATCCCCATTTCAAAAATGAGGAAAAATAGACCCACATAACCAATAGGTTATGGACAGAAGAGAGTTCCACTAGCAGGCCCCATGCAGTAGATAATACTTTATATCCTGCATCACGTACCCCTTTTTTTTTTGCTGATAGATAATATATGGTTTGACATAAACACTACCATAATTATTACTCCAATTTTAAAAGATTTTCAGGTTATTAAACTGAATAAACCAAAAAGAAGACAGTGACAATGATTATGTGGAATATATATTATCAAGCACTTTTTTTAATTCAATTTTTAATTTTTTTTATGTTTATTTTTGAGAGAGACAGAGGCAAAATGCGAGTGGGTTGGGGCAGAGAGAGAGAGGGAGACACAGAGTCTGAAGCACGCTCCAGGCTCTGAGTTGTCAGCACAGAGCCTGACATGGGGCTCGAACTCATGAACCATGAGATCACGACCTGAGCCAAAGATGGACGTTTAACTGGCTAAGCCACCCAGGCACCCCTATTATCAAGCAATTAAAAAAAAAATATTTTAAAAGGCAAGGTAACTTTTAATACAATGTATTTGTGATAACTGTAAGAGGTGAAACTGAGTTGCTACAAGAATTTGGCAGGTAAGTGACTGATTACTTAAATTATTCCATATTTCAGAATAGATGCATACTTTATACTTGCTATATTATAGCAACAATTGTAAAATTGGGGCAAACAAAATCATTCCAAACATTTAATGTCTCATTTTAATGCCTGTACTTCTTATGTACTGACTGCTACTAGTAATTTTTTTTTCCACTAAATTTGAAAGAGAAAATAGAACACTATCTTATATATTTTAATCAGGAATGGTTTGGGAGTTTTCAAGGAGTAAGAAAAGTTCCAGGAATCAACTTTGGCAATCATTTCCCACAGCGAGTTGAAGAATAGAATAGCAGAACTACATCAAGATTGAATTTGTGGTTGATAATGCCCTTGCAGTCCTGCCCTATTTTAGAAGACTCTCTTGGCTGAAAGGCAAATTTGGAAATCTGCTCAAGGTTAGGAGATTTAAATCTAAAAGCTATTCAAAGACTACAACATACTTTACTAACTAAAAATTTGATGGCTCTTACAAGCCTGTATGAGCTGGTTCTAGCACACCACTGCCTAAAATCCATTGTTCAGCAATTCACACTGAACCTAGCAATATTTCAATACATTAGAAAGTAAAATGATTTCTTCTGATTCATATTTTAAAACATATGGTACCTAAATTATCAAGAATGAGTTGACTTTTAGAACATATTTTGTAAATGAAAGCAGATAAAATTATTTTTCATGAGTTTTCTTTAGATAATTACATAATCAGAAGTGATTCAAAATTTGGTTCACCAAACTCTCAGAAGCCGTGGTCCAGTTTCAAGAGAAGTGCAACTCACATGAATGGTTTTCAGTACACTCCCATAGTTGTGCAACTATCACAACTATCTAACATCATCACTCCAAAAAAGTAAGTCATTATCCATTCCATTTCCTCCAAGTCCTGGCAACTATAAATCTACTTTGTCCCTCTGAACTTGCTTATTCTAGACATTTCATATAAATGGAATCATACAGAGTGTGACTACTTTCCTTCACTGAGCATTATGTTTCCATTGTATCGACATAGACATTTTGCTTATCCATGAATCAGCTAATGGATATTTGTTTTGTTTCCACCTTTTGCCAAATGTGAATAGTGCTGCTATGAAAATGCATGTACAAATTTTTTTTCAAATACTTGTTTTTAGTTCTTTTGGGTATATACATAGAAGTGCTAGGTTACATGGTAACTCTATAATTAATGTATTGAGAAACAGTGTTTCAAAGTGGCTATACTATTCAATAATGCCACCACCAAAGTATGAGGACATGAATTACATTCTTGACAATACTGAGTATTGTGTCTTTTTTACCTTAGCTAACAGAGAGGGTAAGAACCCACAGTTAAAATCATTTTGGTTTTGATTTGCATTTCTCTAATGACTAATGATGCTGAACATCTTTTAATGTGCTTATTGGTCATTTCTATACCATCTTTAGAAAAATATTTATTCAAATCCTTTGTTCCTGTTTTAATTGGGTTGTTTGACTTTTAAAATTTGAGTTACTATTATTACATAAATGTATTCTGAATATAAATCCCTTATATATATGATGTGCAAATGTTTTCTCACATTCTGTGTATTGACTATCCATTTTCTTAAAGGTGTTCTTTGAAGTATAAAAGTTTCTCACTTTAATAGAGTCCAGCTTATCTATTGTTTGTTTGTTTTTTCCACCTTTGGTTGCATGTGCATTTAAGGCCATCTCTAAACAGCCATCATTAAACCAAAGATAACAAAGATTTATTCCTATGTTTTCTTCTAAGAATTTTATAATTATATTTAGATCTCTGATCCATTTTTAATCATATTTGTATGTGCTGTGAAACAAGGGACCAACCTCATTCTGTCTCACGAAGACATCCAGTTTTCCTGACATAATTTGTCAAAAATACTATTTTTTCTCATTGAATTGTCTTGGTACCTTTGTTGAAACTCAATGTACCATAATTGTGAGACTTAATTTGTGACCTTCAATTCTATTACACTTGTCTAAATATTTAACATTTATCTTTATTTCAGTACCACATTGTCTTGATTACTGTAGCCTTTAGTAAATTTTGAAGTTAGGATATGTGAGTGAAGTTAGGATATGTGAGGATAAGTTTGTTATTTTTCAATATTATGCTGACTATTTTTATCTCCTTGGATTTTTATTTTCATTAAGACAAGATTATCGATTTTGCAAACAGAAAGGCAACTGACATTTTGATAGGGACTAGGTAGATTTAGTATATCAATTTGGAAAGTATCATAACATGAGATATTTTTCCCATTATTTGTCTTCTTTAATTCCATTCTATAATATTTTACAGTTTTCAGTGTACAAACCTTATACTTCTTTTGTTTAAATTCATTCTTAAATATTTTATTCCTTTTGATGCTACGGCATGGAATTTTCTTCTTTTTCTGTTAATTGCTAATGAATAGATATACATTTGACTTTTGCATATAGAGCTTATACTCTGCAAACTTAAACTCATTTATTAGTCAGAAGAGCATGTTGGTGCATTCCTTAGGAACGCTACTTGTGAACAGAGGTAGTTTTGCTTCTTGCTTTCCAACCTTTTTTTTTTCCTTTTTCTTCTATGCCTTTGTGATGGACTGACTCATTCATCCGTCTAAAGTATCTTTCTTTGTCTCCAATAATAATTTTTATCTTAAAGTGTGTTCATCTGATATTAGTACTGCAATTTATTCTCTCTTTAGACTACTATTTGCATGGTGTGTATTTTTTACATCTTTCAAAAACTATTTGTGTCTTTGAATCTAAGATACGTCCATTTTAGATACTATATAGTTAGACCATAGCTTTTCATTCATTTTGCCAATCTCTGTCTTTTGATTGGAGTGTTTAGATCATTTACACTTAATGTAATTAATGATGAATTTGAATTTACATCTGTCATTTTCTTGTTCTTTATACCTTAGGTACATTTTATTCCTCATTTCTTTCATTACTGCCTTTATTTTTGTTAAATACATTTTGTCCTAATATCACATTTAATTCCCTTGTTTTTTAGTGTTTCCCCTGAATTTTTCAATTACTTCCTTAATTTAAAACATTGTTTTTGATTAAAATCGATTAGCTTTAAATAGTATATAGGAACTTTGCTTCCACTATAGCTCCATTCCCTCCTATCTCCTTTGTGCTATAATGGTATTACAAATTATGTCATTATATAAGCCCACCAGTGTAGTTTTATTATTATTTTATGTAATTTTTGTTTAAATTAGATTGGAAAATATTTACAACCAAAATTAGATCTGTACCATCTTTACATTTACCTATGTAGTTTTCTTTACCAGTTATTTGTTGTGTTCTTTCAAGTTACTGTCTAGCATTCTCATTACAAGCTGAAGGACATCCTTTAATATTTTCATGGGGCAGTTCTGCAAGATATAATATCTCTTAGTTTTTGTTTATCTAGAAATTATTTCTCCCTTTTTGCAAGATATTTTTTCTAGTTATGGGAATCTTTGTTGACAATTTTTGTTTCAGCACGTGTTTTGTTTTGTTTTGTTTTCTGCTAGTCCATGCCCAAATGCAGATATGAAACTGGGTAGCCAGAGGAAGAGGGTAGGGGTGGGAGGAGCAGGGCTGCTACTGCAACAGGCCACAGGGAGGCACAGTGTCAAGGAGTTTGGAATGGGAAACAGGCCAAGCAGGGGCAGCAACAAAACACATGGCAGGTATAAGTTCAGGCAGAAGAACAGGAGGTGTTAAGTGGAGATAAGGACAGCATAGTTCATGGGGTCCCAGAGGGCAGATTCAGCACTTTAAATACGTCATCCAACTGCCTTCTGGCCTCCATGAATTTTCGTAAGAAGTTAGATAATATTCTTATTGAAGATTCCTTGTATGTAGAAAACCTTCTCTTGATGCTCTAAGAATTGTCTTTGTCTTTGACTTTTGACAGGTTAGCTGTGATGTGTCTGGATGTGAATCACTTTGAGTTTAATCTGTTTGGAGTTCATTGAACTACTTGGATGTGTAGATTAATGTTTTTCATCAAATTGGGGAAGTTTTCAGATATTATTTCTTCAAATATTTTTTTCTGTACCTTTGTTTCTATCCTCTCCTTCTGGTAATTCCATTATGTATTTGTTGGTATGCTTAATGGTATCCTATATGTCTGGAGCTCTGTTCATGTTTCTTAATTCTTTTTTTTCTTTCTGTTCTTCAGATTGTATAATATCAATGGATTTATCTACCAGTTTGCTGATTCTTTCTTCTGCCAGTTTAAATCTGTTGTTCAGCTCCTATAGTGAATATTTTATTTAGTGTAATTTTCAAATCCAGAATTCCTTTTTTTTATAATTTCAACTTTTTATTGTATGCTCTATTTCTTTAGATATCATTCTCATACTTTCATTATTTAAAGATGGTCCTCTTTAGTTCTTTGAATATATTCATAATAGTTGATTTAAATAAAATATTTGTTTTTTTTTTAATTTTTTTAGTGTTTATTCATTTTGTTGATAGAGCATGAGTGGGGAGCGGCAGAGAGAGAGACACACACACACAATCAAAAGCAAGCTCCAGGCTCTGAACTGATAGCACAGACCCCAACATGGGGCTGGAACTCATGGACCATGGGATCATGACCTGAGCCAAAGTCAGATGCTTAATGACTGAGCCACCCAGGAGCCCTGACAAAATATTTGTTTTTAAGGGGCACCTGGGTAACTCAGTCAGTTAAGTGTCTGACTCTTGATTTCGGCTCAGGTATCGATCTCACACTTTGTGGGATTGAGTCCTGCACTGTCAGCATGGAGCCTCCTTGGAGTTCTTGCTCTCCTCTATCTCTGCCCATCCCCCCACTCATGTACACTCTCTCTCTATATATATAATATATATATTATATATATATATATAATATATATATTATATATAATAATATATCTATATTATATTATCTATATCTATAAAATCTATATCTATAATATCTATAATTATATCTATAATATCTATATCTATAATAATATCTATATCTATATTATAATATTATCTATATTATATTATATATAATAATATATCTATAATATAAATATTATAAATATTATAAATATAAATATTTATAATATTTATAAATAAATAAATATTAAAAAAGTCTTTTTTTAGGTAAGCTTGATCACTGGACTTCCTCAGGGACAGTACTATCAACTGTTTTTCCCCCTGCGTATGATTTTTTTGTTTGGAAGTCTCGATCTCTTTATCATAAACTGAACATTTAAAATAATATAATGTGGCAACTCTAGAAATCAGATTTCACCTCCTAGGTTTATTATTTTTACTGTTTGTTTTAAGGACTCTTCTGATCTAATTCTCTAAAACTTATATTCTTCCTGATATATGGTAACTGAATCCCTTGCTTGGTTAGCTTAGCGGTCAGCTCGTGACTGGTCACAAATTTTCTTAAATTCCTTGAACTAGTAGGGGCGCCTGGGTGGCTTGGTCGGTTAAGCGTCCGACTTCGGCTCAGGTCATGATCTCACAGTCTGTGGGTTCGAGCCCCGCGTCGGGCTCTGTGCTGACAGCTCAGAGCCTGGAGCCTGTTTCAGATTCTGTGTCTCTCTCTCTCTTTGCCCCTCCCCTGTTCATGCTTTGTCTCTCTCTGTCTCAAAAATAAATAAACGTTAAAAAAATAATTAAAAAAAAATTCCTTGAACTAGTAAGTCTCTCAGTCTTTGCCCAGGGGCTCTGAACATTTGTGTTATGGCAGGACTTCAGTGTTTATAACAGTTTATAATTCTGCTTAGCCTTTAATTTCTGCTTGTGTAGTGCCTCAAAGTCAGCCATTGTTGTCTCATTAGGGCCTCCCCAGCTCTTTTCTGGTCACATGCATATCCCCACATATGGAGGTAGCCTCTTATATTCCCAGAAATATGTCAGAGCTTTTTCAAAATGTCTCCTATGTACATCTCATTGCACATATCTTCCTTTTAATTTTTTTGTTCAACCTCTCACTTGCCCCAGCTGGTACTACTGCCTTAGGCAGCTGCACACATAAACAATTTCCACTGAATTTTTTTTTTTTTTTTTTTTTTTTGGACAATCATCTTATGGATCATCTATTCTTACAAATTGAGCTCTAAGTCATGTGAAATAAAGCTCCAAGTTAGTCAAATAGTAAAAGATCTCCACGTTTTACATTTTTGGAGTAACTCTAAAAACATTCTGCACCTTCCACTGGCCATTTGGCTACTCTTTTTCACAACAACTACTGTGTAGCTGCCAGTATTCAAGGATACATGTTACTGGAAAGGGTTTAATGGGAACAGGGAAAGTTAAAACACCTTTACAAAGCTCATTGTTCTTTTCAAGATTCAGCACTGTTCTTTGAATAAGCAGTCTTTGGACATTTGTATGCCTTGGGTTAATTCCCAGAAGTTCCAAAAAAAGTTGATTTTGACATATTTTGCCAGTGATCTTGTTTTAATGGAGCAGCAAATTTTTGGAAGTCCTTACTCTATCATTCTTAAAAGTACTTCTCCACATTAAGGAATTTGGCTACTTTTATTTTTTTTCTTTATTAAACAAATGAGATCTTAATATTGAAAACCAGCAAAATGTGTTCCTCTGTAAAAATTAGTATAGGGTCCTAACCTAAAGATTAAGAAAACTTTCAGAACCCTTAGTGCTGCTATGATTTTACATATATAAAGAGTCAATTATAATACAATTTTTATAATATTTTTGAGTTAAGAAGCTCTTCTACACATAATAAAACAATGACACATGACATTTATTGAACACTTAATATATGATAGGCATGTTCTAAGCACCACAATTCCAGTTTATTTCACAACTATTTCATTCTAGAAATGCAGACATTGCATAGATATGGTCTCTGCTCTCATGTAGCTTACATTCCCATGGAGAGAGTACATACATGAGAAAGATAAATTGGAATACAGCAAATAATATTTCTAAAAGGAACAAACCTATCCTGAGAGAGAGAGTGAGTGGTGGAACAGATATTCAATTAGGCTATGCTGTCAGCAAACATTTCTTTGAATGAGTAACATGTGAAATGAGATATGAAAGACAAAGTAGACACAGACATGTCTATCAGAGAGGGAATATTTCACACCAACAAGCCAGCAAATGAAAGTACTCTAAAGCCAAAAACAAGTTTCTTATATTTACAAAATAGAACAATGGCCTTGGTTGCTGGTGATCTGTGAAAGAAAATAAGAATACAAGTTAACAAGTACAGAAAGGTAGGCAATGACAAATCATGCGGGGCGATAGAAGGTAATTTTATTTTATTTTAAATACTGTGGGAAAATACAGCAGAAATTTAAGTGAAAGACTTTCTGACTTACACTTTGTATAGATGTTTCTGGGTGCTCTGTGGTGAATGGAGTGTAGGAATTTAAGAGCGAAAAAGGGAGTCAAGTTAAAAGGCTATTGCAATATCTAGCACAACCTATTTCTCTTGGTTGGTTGTGGCAATGGAGAAATTGAGTATAACATATAGAATGATAGGATAAAATGTGAATGCAGAACAGACAGAACTTTTTGACACACTGAATGGTAAGAAGAGGGAAGTATCCAATGTGACATCTAGATTTTCACTTGAGAAGCTAAAATGATATCATTGGCAGTTATAGAAATAAGACAAAGCTAAAATCAGTTTACCAAATGAGAACAAAATATTCTATTTGGATCATATTAAATTTGTAGTATTTATTAGTAGGACTGGCTATTTATCTTGTAGAGACCAGGGTAAAATGAAAATGTGGGGTCTTTGTTCATAAATTATTTCAAAAGGGTGACAGCAGATCATTAAATCAACTATGAGATCTTCCTCAGCACAAGGCTCTGTATGACTGAATACCTAGGATGAAGCCAGCCTTGCCTATTGGACAGCCAAGAAGAGACTTCTATCAGTTGTACATAGATGCATTAGGCTGTGACAGGACTTAGTAAGGGCAAAGCCACCCAATTAAAGGTGAGCTATTCACACAGCATTGGCCAGGTCTACGGATAAAAATGAGGTTGTCAACCTGTAATGCTATTGAAGTTTGAACACAGGAATGGAAAAAGACCTTGAAAAGTTGAGAGGTTTTTACAGGAGTAGGAACATTTTATCCAACATAATTGAAGGGAAGGGAAAGAATGTGAATAAGGATATTAAGAGTTTGATAGATTTAGAAATGAAAAAGGTGAGGGACTTTAAGTAGTAATACCCTTATTTTTAGAGAAAAATGAAAACCAATTTTTGGCTGGAAGTGTGTGTGTGCTCAGCTGTATTTTTTATGTGTGAGTGGAGTGTGTGAGTGAAGTGAATAGAGATTTAATGAACTAGGAGGTCTGAAAGGATTGTTTTTGGGGGTGAAAGTACAAACACAAAGAAATTTAATGGGCATATTGGATGACTATTTGAGATCATGGCAATTATTTTAAAATTGTACCAGTCAACACCCTTGCAAGTTTTTGTCTAACTACAGCTGCACATGTGCAGACATCAAGTAAATTAATCCAAGGACTATAAGATTGGGAAAGCAGAGCAAGGAAATTGAGTCTGGATCCAAAGAAGTGTTCATTGTGATAGATCATGGAAATATAGGGGGATAAGGATGGTCATGCAATGTGAGTAGGGTTAATAATTAATGAAAATGCAATCAATTCAGTGATATGAAGATTATGGGACTAAGGGTTTCTGGAGAAGGAGGAAGGAGACTTTGAGAGAGTAGAGGTTTCTGAAGTGGGGGAAGAGGGAGAAGAAATGGCATTGAAATGGCATTATAGAAAAGGAGGACCACCATCATCACATCATAGCCTTAATGACAGATGGTACATTTGAGAAGACAAATTGGAAAGGTTTACAAGAACATAGAGAATCTGAAAACTGAATCTAATTAGTAGATATTCAGAGCCCCCACGTTCTTAAAGATGATGAAAATAACTGATCCCAAAGGCTGGAAATTCTAGCAGTATCTCTCATAAACAGAAATATGCCACAAGAAATAACTTTTTGGATCAATTACAGGGATACTGGGTATGAGTTCAAGCCAAAAGTATTGGGGTGACTGGTGATAGACATGTCTCAAAGTACACAGTGAAGGCCAAGGCAATGATCAATCACAGTGCTTCTTTACTGGGTTGATCTGCAATGCTTAAAATAGGTGAGAAAAGCATGGGACATAGAAATCTAGACAGGCTTATACCTGTAAATCTATACTATCATAAATATCTATATAGATTTATGAGGTAAATCTTTACTTCTTCTTTTTTATAGAAAAACAAACTGTGGCTTAAAGAAAATTAGAAAATCTTGGCCCCAAGTACACAACAATTGGTGGCAAATCCAGTATTCAAACTCATGTCTTCAGCTCTGGAAACCTTAACCATTATACAAACTGCTTGTCCTCTGATCCCACCTTTGATCTGCAGTAAAATACTGATAAGTAAATAAAGTTATATTAGGCTATTATGCTCATTTTTTTCAGACATGAAAACCGAGTCAGTTGAAGAGAAGTAAATTTCTTAGTCATACAGCTTTATAAGTGACCCCGCCAAGACTTGAATACATAGCCCAAGACATCCAGAATAAAGTGGGACTTTTAAGACTCTAAATAAATAGTATCTCATAAGAAGACCTCTTGTTAAAATGTGCTTGTTTTTTCCGGATTGAAAACAGTATATAAATTTAAACCTCTAGTTCAAAGCAAAGAGTAGGAAACTGTCTACTTGTGAATACTTTTGTCTTACAATAGAATGAGGAGAAATGGATTAAATGAAAAGCTCCCATAGATTTGAGAGGGTTCATCTGAGTGTAAAAGTGCTTCAGTGACTGAATGTATTTTATATATTGTAGCATTTTAAGATCTTGGGCGTATTATAAGTAAATGATTTAACTACTTTCAGCTGTCCTGTAAGTTGTTCATAATCACTGATTTTGCTTTTCAGATGAGCATAATAAAGTTCTCAATATAGCTCTTTCAACAGCAACAGCAGTGCTGACTCTTCAATATGAGATGGTTCAGTCACACAGGATATCTTCACATCCAAGCGAAGCAAAAATTAAAAAAAGGAATGAAAGTCCATGCAGTGGCAGTCTGATACGTCTTTGGTTTCTTTTTTGTTAGATGAAGGTGCTGAGTCTTTGAAAAGTTAGACACTTTATATCAAATTTTTCATGACATCCATGGCTTCTGACCTCAGTAATTCTGGTAAAGTGACGTTTTTCAATTTAGTAATTTCTTTTTATAGGTTTGATTTACAAGCCAATTCTGATATTGTCAGATTAAAATGTTGTGTGCCAATGAAAGCCAAAACAAAACACTATCAACAGACATTCACCAATGAATTAAGGTACCCTTGTTCGTGAGAACATCTGTCCTTGTCTCATTTTGATCACTGTCTTCTCTTTAGGAACCTAGAGCAGATAACAAGACAATGTGTAGCGACAGAAGGACTTGGGCCAAGAGTTAAATCATCTGACACGGTCAGTGAATGTCCAGTTGACCTCAGTGAAGCTGTCTCACCTTTCTAAGTTTAGCTTTGAGTATGGGTCAAATTACGGCACTTTATAGATAGGAATATGCTAGAGCTCAACACCATAAGAAGATTTTTAAGTTATGCATGAAAAAATGTTTTGAAGTAAGGCTTTTATAAAAGTGAGGTTTTAAAAACATCCTGCATATTTGTTTTAGGTTTTTTTTTTTTTCCTTGATATATTACCTTTCCATTTTATCAATGATTTCCTTTACAGAGCAAAAGCTTTTTAGTTTGATGTAGTCCCTTATGTTTATTTTTGTTTCTGTTACCTTTGTTTCTGGTGTCAAATCCAAAAAAATCATTGCCAAGGCTGATGTCAAAGAGCTTACTCCCTATGTTTTCTTCTAGGGGTTTTATCATTTCAGGGCTTATGTTCAAGCCTTTAGTCCATTTTGACTTGTTTTGTTTTGTTTTGTTTTTGGTACGGTAGAAGATATGGGTCCAGTTTCATTCTTTTGCATGTGGTTGTCATGTTTTCCCAGAACCATTTGATGAAGAGACTATCCTTTCTCCATTGTACATTCTTATTCTTTTTTCATAAGTCAATTGACCATATATGTGTGAGTTTACTTCTGGGCTTTCTATTCTCTTCCATTGATCTATGTGTCTGTTTTCATGCCAGTACCATATTCTTTTGATTACTATAGCTTTAAAAAACTTTGAAACCAGGAATTATAAAACTTCGAACTTTGTTCTTCTTTCTCAAGACTGCTGTGGCTATCTATTAAAGGTCTTTTGTGGTTCCATACCAATTTTAGGATTGTTTGCTCTATTTCTGTGAAAAATGCCATTGGAATTTTGATAGGGATTGAACTGAATCTGTAGATCACTTTGGGCAATATGTACATTTTAACATTTTCTAATCCATGAACAAGGAATATATTTCCATTTATTTGTGTACTCTTCAATTTGTTTCATCAATGTCTTATAGTTTTCAGTGTGCACGTCCTTTACCTCCTTGATTACATTTATTCCTAGGCATTTTATGCCTTTTAATGCAATTATAAATGGGTTGTTGACTTAAGTTCTCTTTCTGATAGTTTGCTGTTAGTGTATAGACATACACTGATTTTTGTACATCGATCGTATATCCTAAAACTTACTGAATTCACGTGTACGTTCTAACAGTATTTTGTTGGAATCTTTAAGGTTTTCTCTATATATTATCATGTCATCTACAAATGGAGACATTTTACTTCTCCCATTCTGATTTAGATGACTTTTATTTCTTTTTATTTACTAATTGCTCTGGCTAGGACTTCCAATACTATGTTGAATAAAAGTGACAAGAGCATCCTTCTTGTCCTGTTCCTGATCTTAGAGGAAAAGCTTTCGGCATTTCAACATTGTGTATGATATTAACTGAGCCTTGTCATATATGACCTTTATTATTTTGAGGTTTATTTCCTCTATACCCAGTTTGTTGAGAACTTTTTTATCATGAAGTTATGTTAAATTCTGTCAAAAGCTTTTTCTGGATCTATTGAAATTTCACATAATTTTTATCCTTCATTTAGTTTATGTAGTATATCACATTGATTGATTTGTGGATGCTGAATTGTCCTTGTATACCTAGAATAAATCCCATTTCAGCATGGTGTATGATCCTTTTAATGGGCCACAGAATCTGGTTTGCTAATATTTTGTTGAGTATTTTTGCAGCTATGTTTGTCAGGGATACCGGCCTATAATTTTCTTTTCTTGTAACATTCTTTCCTGGTTTTGATGTCAGGGTAACATTAGCCCCATAAAATGAGTTTGGAAGTGTTTCCTCCTCTATTTTTCAGAAGAGTTTGATGAGGACTCATATTAATTCTTCTTTAATTGTTTGGTAGAATTCCCCAGTGACAATCCTTTCTCCTAGACTTCTGTTGAGAGTTTTTCGATTACTAATTCAATATCCTTCCTAATAGATAGAGAGCAGAGGAGGAGCAGAGGGACAGGGAGAGAGGGAATCCTAATCAGGCTCTACACTGTGAGCACAGAGCCTGACACAGGGCTCAATCTCACAAACCATGAGATCATGACTTGAGCTGAAATCAACAGTGAGACGCTTAACCAACTGAGCCACCCAGACACCCCGATTTTCTATGTCTTCTTGATGCAATCTTGGCATAGGCTGTATGCTTCTAGGAATTTATTCATTTATTCAAGTTGTCCAACTTGTTGGTGTATGATTGTTCATAGTAGCCTGTTGTGATCCTATGTATTTGTATGGTATCAGTTGTAATGTTTTCTCTTTCATTTTCAGTTTTATTTTTCTGAGTCCTCTTTTTTCTTGGTAAGGCTAGCTAAAGATTTGTCTATTTTGTTTATTATCTAGCCCTTAGATTCACTGATCTCTTCTATTGTAATTTTCATCCCTATTTCATGTATTTATGCTCTGACCTTTGTAATTTTCTTCCTTCTACTAACTTTGGGCTGCTTGTTTTTCCCAAACAATATTTTTAATATGAATAAAGTCATGTAAATCACATTTTTAAATCTCTTCCAAATGAATCTCCCACTTAGTAAAAATCAAAAATCCTTAAGTTGGCCAAGAAGTTGCTTCATGATCTGTCGAGCTCATCAATCATATATCATATCCCTCTCTTCCCTCCTGTTTTGTCATGTTAATATTTTTTTAGTCTTGGCTGTGCATAGATTTTTTCCACCTTCATGTTATTCACATATGTAATTCCCTTTGCATAAAAAGTTTCTTCTGGAAAACTCTATATGAGATAAATACAATTATTTATTTCTTCTGAGAGGACCATGCCTGATACCTCAATACAACTTATAAATAAACATTTACACTTCTTTGAGAAGATTCATCATGTTTGTTTTGTTGACCCTGACACACCTATTTTGTAGCACAGTACCGAGCATATAGTAAGAAGACAACAAATATGGATGTATAAACTCATGTATTAAATATACTGATTGTTTTGTTGAATGAATGGAACTATACTAGACATAGTATCCTCTCTCAAAAAAATTAAAATGGCTATATTGATAAAACCTAATAACTCATACTGATACCTCAAATATTCATAAAACCTTAGTTTTTAATGAAACATTAGAGGTTTTGAAGAGTCTCATATAATCAAATTTCTACTTTCTAACACATCTGAACCTACCAGCTCAAGTGGGTAAATCTATTTCAAAAAAAAATCTTACTAAAACTAATTGATTCATGAATATACTGATCCTACTCACTACTCATATTTAAATCATTATGGTTTCCAAAATTAAATCAAGTCCAGGAAAACTGGACCACCGGATAAAATATTTTCAATATGTAGAATGGTCTACACTGAAGTACTGTACTAATTTATTCCTGAATGTAAAATTGTTGGATCCTCAAATATTATTTGAGGCTGAAAATTTGAGAGTATGTTTATCGATTCGAAACAGTGGTTCAAGGTGACATGTACAAAATTATAAATATAAAAACTTTGACTCAAGTATTCTATTATTGTCAACAAAGAGTATAATCTCCTTGAAGCAAAAATGACATCTTTTTTTTTATTGAAGACCTACTATCCCTAGTAGTCAGTAAAATTTTAGAAACAATAAGAAATTAATATGAATTGTTAATAATACAGATAATACTTCCTTAAAGAAGCTATTAAGAGAGCTAGTCACATTGTATGCACAAAAGTAATAAAATGAAAAATGAATCCCAACACATAATAGACCATTTTCTAATTAACTGATATTATATCATGACATATGAAAACAAAATAGAGTGTAGAAATTGTTCATTCTTACTAAGTAAATTCAGGAAAACAATGATCAAATTCGATGTATTTAAGAATAAGATGTATCAGGGGCAGCTGGGTGACTCATCAGTTAAGCATCTAACTCGACTTCAGCTCAGGTCATGATCTCAAGGTTCATGAGATCAAGCCCCATGCTGGACTCTGTGTTGACAGCGTGGAGCCTGCTTGGGATTTTCTTTCTCCCTCTCTCTCTGCCCTGCTCTCACTCTATCATAATAAAAAAACAAATAAACTGTATCATGTTGGGTGAAATAAAGTTTTATTAACATACTGTGTTGACAGCACTGTTTTTTTGACTGTTTCAAAGAAAATGGGCACTTTTGTAAACACTGTCACATCAGCAGGAGTTTACAAAATATTTGCTTTAGAGATTATTTTGCTCACAAATGTAATGCATAACAGTTCACATAAGAGAAAATACGATATTGTCATAATATTGTCAAACTTGAAAAAACACTCCACTGGACCAGAAATCAAGTGAATTTCATTGAAACACTAGATTTCATTAAATTGCCCTTGTAGTACATTTTTTAAACTAGCAATAAGGATTTGCAGAAGTGCTAGTACATAATCTAAAACTGTTTTAACACATCATTTAAGTTGTTGTTGGTGTCCTTTCATATTTTTCTCTTTACTTTTTTATAGAGATTCTACTAAAATCAAATTTAATGGATCATATACATCTTTTCTCTCTCTTTAGCATCTATTTAGTAAACTGTCTCATCTACAGTTCTTGGGTAGATATGTTTGTGTGTGTGTGTGTGTGTGTGTGTGTGTGTGTGTGTGTGTGTTGTTCTCTCTCTTTCCTCCCCTTCCACCTTTCCTTCCTTTCTCTCTTCTTTCTTTAATATAGATGTTCCTAACTACAGACCACTTTCCATTTTTATCTTCATTATGTTTCAGCCTTACTACTTGGTGGTTAACCTAACAGAAACAGCATGAGATCACGTCTACTGACACCAATGAGGAATGTGGTAATTCTCTTAATTTAGTTGTTTACTGGTAACATTATATATGTGCACCAAATATTGACATTTAAAAATAACTCGCAATTATAAGTGTACATTTCAAGGTTCTTTTCTAAGTTGATATTCAAAACTTAGATACATAGATTTTTATCCTAAATGTCAGAATTGTGAGGTACACCATTTACCAAATGAAAAAGTAAGGGAGCAGCACTCTTGGCTTTCTTGGGTGCCTTTTTATAGTTCTTCCATTGACTCACTTGTGACCTTCAGCAAATGGAGCTCAGTTGAGCTGACTGTAAAAGGAGGACAGCCACAGTGACCTGTCTTCCAGTCGTGTTATAAGACTCAATAAATCAGAGCCTACAAAGTTCTTTAAGGTTCTCAGATGAATTGTGCTATATAAAGGTGAAATGTCAGATTAGAAAAACTGCTTATACCTTTTATACGTCAGTTATTACCAAATGGGCACTACAAAATAGTATCACCTCACACCTTCATAAAATTATTCTCAATTTCTGAAAGAACACTTAGTTCAGCCACTTTAAAATAGCATGTTTAATAGATTGTGTTAACCTCAGAAAACTATTTCTCTTCTCAGGCATTCAATAAAACTATTTTTGTCCTGTTATCTCTGATCACTAACATAAATAAGTCCTTTTAAAATAAATTATGAATTAATAAATGCATTTGATATATTTGCATGTTATACTGTCTTTGCTCACTTTTCAGATATGCTATTTGCAGTTGATTAACAACTGTGAAATCTTCACCAACCCAATATATAAGTAGTTGATGGTATATTTTTAATCATCTATATTCAGAGTTGAAAATTAATTTTACTTTGATTTTTTTTAAACATCCACTGATTAAACTTAAGCAGCCTAACATCTTAGGCATTTAACTTCAATGTTGTGTCCTCCCTTATCAGAGCAAAATTGGGCATTTTCCTACACACAATAGAGGAAAAAAAGCAATTACTATCAATCAGTGACTAAGCAACAGATTGGAGTATTTAGAAAGACTCATTCATACACAGATTTGCAGCAGTGTTCAGCTCCTCTGATTAGATTCCATAGATTTTAAATTGTAGCTAATTAGGCTGTCATAGGTTCATTAATGGCTCTACTGATTCAGCACTCCCTCACCTGCATGCATATTAAAGCTCATTAGCTCCCTTGTCTAAAATACCACCTGCATTAATTGCTGCCGATGCACCAGGACTCTTCAGAAGGCTCTTCTGACAATGATTCTACCTGCTTACAGTGCCCCGTGCCCCTGAAAGCTCTTCAGGAGAGCTCACACATAAAGTTCATGGTGCCGCACACGTGGTGAGATTGCAGCTGTTGTAAGGGCAGTCAAGCCTGTTTTACGCTTAACAGCAGGATATAAATAATTAGTGATGCTTCTGCTATAGGGCTTAACACAAGGCCACTGTATTCCATTCTAAGCTTCTACTAAACCATTCCTCTCTACCAAATAAGCTCCCGAGTCATCTTTCTTTTGATTCTTGATTCTTTAAGCAGCTTCCACAAAATGCTAAGACTACGCCAGAGGAGAAAGAACAGTGTAGCTTTCTTTCAGTTCACGGTCAATGTCCCTTGTGAATGCAAGATGAGTCTCTGAGCAGTATGTTTAAAAAACTCTCAGTTCATAGCTGCCTGAATAAGTTACCAGCATCAATTAACCAATTATGAGATCATGTGTTTTAAAATAGCTTTCTTCTCTAAAGTCAAAATCCGCTTTTATTTATTTTTTATGTTTATCTTTCACTCCCTCAGAGTAGCACCTTTGTAGCGAAAGGCTGTTGAATTCAGAGTCACCAATAGAAACTCTCATGAGAAATCCAACTACTCATGTTAAGCAAAGGGCTCTACTAAGGATGAGCTGGCAAAAATGGTGATGATTTATGATTTTGAAGTTGGTTAATGGTAAAACTAATTCTTATTTTCAGCTCTTTGGAATTAACTCTCTCTCCTTAGTGCTAAATCTTCTAATGTAGGTGACTACCAACTGCTAGTTACCATTCAGAAAAGTATTTCTGTGTCTTCCAAATGTATTATTGTAGTGACTCATTTGAGTTGAGTTTCAGATGTGGAATGAGTGTCAAATTAGAAGAAATGGATGATGTCAAATGTATTGAAAGCCATTTTTTTTCCATTCATTGTTTCCAGTTTTTTTGTAGTGGCCAATAAGAGGGTATATCTGTTCTCTTTCAATTCATCGTAGGCAGAAAAAGGCCAGTAATAAATAATGTTTAAAAAATGAATGAATAAGAAATTGAGTACCTAGTAATTTGAGTTTTGTTTTGTTTTTATATGATAACACATGTAAGTGAAAAGCAGCTGGATATTTTTTGGTAGATTATCAACAACACTGTCTTTTCTTATAATAAAAGCATCTGATGGATGTAAACACAAATCTTTTTTTTTTTCTTTCTTCTCTCATATTGCCTAATGATTTTAAGCCAGGTTTGTCAATGACCATTGATTGCATAGACCAAGGGATATTTATTATTTTTTTGTGTGTCAAAAGATAAGGCTAAGCCATATTGAGAAAGAAGAACCAAAAGCTTCTTCTGCAAATGCCCATTTATACTCAAAATAATTTATATGTTTATAAGTTTAAATTTCTCTTAGAAATTTTAAGTTTTTGTACATTTTAACAATAGTTTTGTTTTAATCTGCAAGGAATATTATTTTCCATAGGGTGTATATGATGTTGACAAATACTTTTTATGAAAAGTTAAATAAGTTACCCAATTATGACCTATCTACTTGAAAGTGGACAGAGAGGAGGGAAAGGTCACTAAAGAATATTTTTTTAACTATTACTAAATATATCTTACTTTGTATTTTCTAGCCCTTTCTATCAATCAAAATCTACCACAATCAAAAAAATCACCTGTACTGCCCAGGACATCTGCAGACTATAAAGCCCCAACAGGCCAAAATATAAATCAACATACTGAACCCAAGATATAAATGAACAATTTTTAAAACCTACACTCTAGACTGGCATTTTGGATGAAAGTTATAGCTGCTCATGACAATCCTTTAACAGGCAACAAATTAGGGGCGCCTGGGTGGCTCAGCCAGTTAAGTGTCCGACTTTGGCTCAGGTCATGATCTCGAGGTCTGCGAGTTCAAGACTCACATCTGGCTCTGTGCTGACAGCTCAGAGCCTGGAGCCTGTTTCAGATTCTGTGTCTCCCTCTCTCTCTGACACTCGCCATTCATGCCCTGTCTCTCTCTGTCTCAAAAATAAATAAACGTTAAAAAAAATTTTTAAAATAAAAAAAAACAGGCAACAAATTACAATACAATGCTCATAGATTTAGAAAAGCAATTATTGATGCTTAACATCATACTTTGCTGTCCTACCTGGAATAATACAAGGAGATATTTTATACCAGTATCACCATCTCTTCCAGATTGTAGCTTAAAACCCCTTTCAGTTTCCAAATTTAGGAAAAAGTCATAAGTGCTTCAGCATTTGGGACTTATCCCACCACCTTTAATTCAACTACAAACATTTAGTAAGTACTTACTATGTTGCAGAGACTGCATAAAGCTCTGGGGATGATGATGACATAATGTTTATATATATGTATATATATGTATATACATATATGTGTAATTTATAAAAAATTTATTTAAAAATTACACATTATACTAAATGTGTACATATTACAATTGTTATTAGTTATATTCCTAATATTATATTGAACCATAAAAATTTATTTTGACAAAATTGTAATTTCATATGCATCAACTATATAAGAGGGCCAATATAAACTCTAAGCTTGAAGAGAAAAATATGTCCGACCATGTTTATCATATAGTTTGATGAGTATAATAAGGGGTCATGGTATGGTAAGGTTTGATTGGGTAAATATACAAATTTGGTACTATAGAAATATAAGTAGAAAAGAAGATGCATGTAAGCAGGAGACAAATCTTTAAGACCTCTGGATACTATTTTGTGCTCATCAGTCTAGACCCGACCCCAACACCAAATATGTCCATGATGTGTGAAATACCCACACATCTGCATTCTGCATTCTGCAGACCTTTGAATGCTCTGATCAGGTAAGTCAAGCCACAGGTACAAATACCCAGGGATGGTATATTCTCTTTCTTTTAATGCTGATAAGTCTACAACTTAAATGGGATTTTCATGTATGACATAATTTTATTTGTCACTTACTGGAAAGTTGGCTTTAGTATATGATAATATTGCACTCAAAAGTGATAAATCAGTATTAAGAAACCAATTTATCTATAGAAGCAATGTTTCAAATAATGACTAAGGTTTCTGAGTCATGTAATCAAATGTAATTAACCCATAATTATTCACTGATTCAACACATTTTTGTTGAGCACTTGATGCAACTTTGTTGCAAGCAGAGTTCTAGATTTGTCCCTAGACTAGATTGTCAAATTATTTCCCGCTAAGGACAATAAACTCTTATTAACCTCTAGTGTACTAGCTTCTCCAGCAATCCCAAAGGAAGGGCTTTCTGACAGAGAGTTTTGGGTGAAGCAGCACAAAAACAACTGTACATCTATATTAAAAATTCACTTATCCCATGGTCTGAAGAGCAAAAGTCTATGTAAATAAATATTAATACTATATACACCTAAACCTTATAATCTTTAGTAACAAAAGAATGTAACTTCAGAGGCAATCTACAGCATTAAGAGTCCAATTTGGGATATTCTAAATATGTATCTTAATATTTATGAAGGAAAATTTGCTCCTACCAAAGGAAGCATAACTTTAGATCTTACTGTTGATGAAGTAACATATTAGTTGGTGATGAATAGCATGTGGTATTGATATAAAGGCAAAGTTTCACACAGTCAATTCAAGAGTATATAAAAATTTTCTTGGTTACAAAAGTATTATTATGATCATCGTTTAGAATTTCTGATACTATACACCAACTCATAAAAGAAACCTTCTATTTAAATATGCATGGACATCTGAGATTTATTTTCTGCTATGCATCATACTTAATATATTTCTCAGGCAATTTTATTCCACTTATGGCATAGTGACATGATTGTAACTAAACACATGATTCATAACAAATATATAACTATATCTATAATCCACATATATTGGTATGTCAGAGAATCATTATTTCAAAATCTATCCAATATAGAGTAATTGACATCATTCAGGTAAAATTAATGACTGCCATAATACCTTGCACATACTAGGTTTTTACTAAATATCCACAGAATGCATTGATAAATGAATACGTGATAGTACTTCATAGGCAATAACACTGAATTTATAGCAGTTGGCAGTTGCATATTCAAGACAGAAAAAACAGTGTGTTTGAGCCTGTTGGCTTTATTATCCCATTCACTTATTCTGCTCTGTTTTTCTTCATAACATTTGCTGTCATCTGACATATAAGTATTTCTTCATCTGCATATTTTCTGTTTCAACCTACCATAATGAATGCTCTAAGAAAGCAGAGACTTTGCCATTTTCTTGACTGCTGTAATCTCAGCAGCCAGAATGTTGTATCATATTGAATAGCCATTAAACAAATTAGTTGAAGGAATAAATACATGGATGAGTTTTTAAACAATCATGCAAAAGAGTTTGTACAATTCAATCAATAATACATCATAAGACAATGACTCAGTCATGACAATAAAAATTGAGAATAACAAAACTGGGACTATATCCAAGATTTTCAATCTCCATTCTTTATTGTGTTATACACTATTGATTCATAGGGATTGGATCAACAATCTAATAATTACCTTAAAAGCAGGAAACTTATCTTAAAATTCCACTACATTAGGTTTCTATTCCACTGCAATGTTAAACCCATAACATGTGTTCAGGATACATTCATATATTTTGGTTTTTATCATTAGGGTCTATTGAGGAAAATATTGCAGTAGTAGCAGTCTAAGTATGTGGCCCTCTCTGCTAATGTGTATATTTGTCAGGGGAGAGGGATTTGGTTTTATGATTCTGGTTAATAGTAAGCTCCACTGAAATTTTATAATTGTCATTTAAAATGAATACTTATGTCAAATTAGACCATCTACAATCCCAGATTTCACACTAGCAGATATTAGGAAGGAGCTCTGTCTTGCGTTTACTAACTAGATTGCCATTTATTTTCCTTTTATTTAGGTATAGTAATTATTAATGTTGAAATTATAAGTTTGGGGCAGCTAGGTAGTTCAGTCAATTGAGCTTCCAACTTTGGCTCAGATCATGATCTCACGGTCTGTGAGTTCGAGCCCCGGGTCGGGCTCTGTACTGACAGCTCAGAGCCTGGAGCCTGCTTCAGATTCTGTGTCTCCCTTTCTCTCTCCCCACCCCCCACCCACTCACTGCCCATTCATGCTCTGTCTTTCTTTCAAAAATGAACATTAAAAGAATTAAAAAAAAAAACAAAATTGTAATTTTATCAAAGAAAAAATATTTTAATTTGCCACACTTTTGCAGGATTGCTCTTTTTCTCCCTGTCCTATACCCAACAGCAGAGCTAAGCTTTTGGAAACCTTTAGGTAATCAGACCTGAAGGAAAAGTTTGTGAATTTTACAAAAAATATGTGGACATATAATCAAACATGACAGCTATACTTACCATAAGAAATCAAAAGCTTAAAGCCTAGACTCAGTTTTATCTATTTTGTGTAACGCTTTCAGTTTATTCACATAAAAGTATGATAGAATTCCCACATTATATTTAGGGTAAACTGAACTTGGATTTATATGTCCTTTCAAATTCCTAATGTATTCATGTCTTCTTTCTTATTTTCTTCTTCAGCTGAACAAAGATTTATGTCTTCTGTGTATTTCTCTATATTATTTTTGTTTTTTACTAAGTTCTGCTTTTATCTTTATTATGTTTCTATATTTATCTTTGGGTTTATTCTGTTTTATTTTTTAATAATATCATAACTTGGACACAGCTCATAAATTAATATCAAATATTATTTTATAAGTATTCAACTATAAATATTGACTTTAATTGCATTTCATAAATTTTACATGCAATATTTGGATTGTTATTCAAATCTAAGAAATTGTTTATAACCATAATAATTTCTTCTTTGACCTATGAGTTATTCAGAAGTATATATTTAAAATTTCTAAATAAGTGGAAATTTATGAGAGTTTTGTAAGCTTACTTTTTCCCTTTCTTTTTTTTAGTTATTTTATTTTGCCATTTATGCCAGTGTTAATATTTTTTGTGTAACTGGAAACCTACATATTAAATTTATTCCCACTTTTCTGGCTTGGAGGATATAAAAAGACATTTTAGATATTTTTCTTATTTTCTGAGAATCAGAAATCCAATAAAATTTGTTTTAGTAGGGATCTATCAATTTTGCAGTGAGTAGGGGCCTTTGCAGTGTCTATTCCATTATAATTTATAACACAGAAGTCCCATTAATAATTTGTGAAATTTTCTAATTTTTTATGCAAAATTTTTTTGTTGAGCTTGTATTTTTAAAGAAATTAAAAAAAAAAGAAATTGAGGTTGTGCATTGTTGTGTGAAAATGTGTGTGTGTGTGTGTGTGTGTGTGCATGTACTAAATTTATTTTATGTTATAACATTATTATAATTTCCGCCTTTATTTCTGCTTTTTAAATGCTTAATAAATTCCTTAAGTAATGTTATTTAAGCCTGGGCTTTCCTTTATGGGGATATTTTAAATTACTAATCAATGGCTTTACTTGTTGTTGGTATACCCATATTTCTATTTTATCTTGAGTCAACTTGTATCTTTATGGACTTTGTAGATTCCATTTATCTAATCTGTTGGCATAAAGTTCTTCATAATACCATCTTCTTTATGCAAGATTTGGTTATTGATTTTCTAATAAAAGCACTTAAAGCTATAAATTTCCCCCAAGCACTTCCCTACAAACTTTATCTGCATCCTGCCAATGTTGATCAATTATTTTTTCTCTTGGGGTATCATCTCTGTAGGTTCCTAGAAACCTGTGGTTTAGTAGGCTTATTCATTGCCTTTGAAAGTGTTCTCAAATTGATTTGAGAATTGCTGATATCCTGGCACCAAGTTTATAATTTACATAACCTTCCCTAAATCCAACCAAAATAAGATGGCAGATATTGTAAGTCTTATTTTCACCTTCAATTTAAAAGAAGTTTTTTAAGAAAGAAAAGAAAATGTGACATTCTGTATTTGATAAAAGCATGATCTTCAATGAAGAAAAGAAAAAAAAGAATATAGAAACATACTGATAAATGCACTCTTATATTACATAAGCTGGTGTCCCAGTAGATCATAATATTAATTCATTAGTATATTTCCCTTTTAAGCCAATCTCATTATTAACATAGTAAAGTTTCTGTATACTGCTCTTGAATTTCAGATAATAAATCCAAGTTTCAGTATTTCCTTGAGAATGAGGGTAGATTTTTTTTGCTGGACAATCTTATACATGATTTGAAACTTCAAAAAAACAGATATTATCTCTGCATTTTCCAGGAAAGATTCCATAGTGTCTCTGGCAGGAGGAAGGGAAAAAGTAATCATTTTGAAATATGCCTGGTGCATTCTCTGTAACAAAGACATAGTTTCCAGTAGGAAAACCTTATCAAAGCCTTGTCTCAGAGAAATTGATAAGGACATTACTCTCCCTCCAGCCTCCCATAGTCCTCCTGTTTCACCTAACAGTGGAAGGGAACTATGTAAGAATATACACTTATGAAGGTAATAGGCCAGACACATGTGCACTAGAACACTGAGATTTAACTGGAAGATTACAGCATGTATCCCTGCCACCACCACCATCATACACTTTACCACCACACCACCCCAGGGCCAGAATAGTAACAATGGAATACACTTAAAGTTGTAAAATGCATGTAAACTACTCCCCTAAAGAGGAACACTTAGGGAGATCAAAATTAACAGGAGACAAAAACAAGGATACTAGGAAATCATGAACCTTCAAGCACCTATAATAACAGCAAACATTTCTTAAAATACAGCTGCTAGCCAGATTAACAGAAATTCTCACAATAGAGACCTATGTACCTCAGTTCCCATTATACAAGTCTGGTTCTTGACAAAAAATTATGAGGTATTAAAAAAATACCAAGTCAGAAGAGAAAAATCAAGCATCTTAACCAAACTCAAATATGACACAGATGTTGTAATGATCACGCAAGTAATTAAAAATAAGTATAATTAATATGTTAAGGGTTATAATGAAAAAAGCAGACAATGTAAGAACAGATGGATAACTTACATGGAAAGAGAGAAACTGTAAGAATCAAGATGAACTCAGTGTAATAGGGAGTAGAATCGTAGTTACCAGATGCTGGAGTATGTGCAGAAGGGAAGGTTTAAAAAAAAAAAAAAAAAAAAAAAAAAGAAAGAAGAAGAAGAAAAAAGAAGGAAAGAATTTAAAGGAAATGTCAGATATCAAAGGGACTGCAACAGAAATAAAGAATGCCTTTGATATATGCATGTAAACTAAATGTAGTCAAGAAAACAATCATTTGCTGTGTTTACAAATAGATGAATTTCCCAAATGACTTTTCCCAAAATGACTTTTTTTAAAGAGTTAATTTACAAAAGAACAAAAGAATCTAAGAATTGTGGAGATCTCAATAAGAAAAAGTAAGGGATTGAAAAACAAATTTCAGGATTATTATTGCCTCCTCTCAGGATAAAATATGAGAGTCATATAGATACATGCATAATTTGGTTTGAGAGAAAAGAACACAGATGCCTGATTTTTTCATTCTTAGATTAGGGTAGGTTCATATGTGGTAATTATTGTTTTATAACATGCACGATAAAAAGATAAACAAAATACAGTTTCCAAAGAACATTGTAACTAACATTGATACACTGATGGGATATCAGTGTCAAAAATGGAGTTATCCTTTTAAGTATATTGCATAAATTCCTTAAAATTTCTAAAACCCTATAAGCCCCATATATATTTTTTAATGAATGAGGAAATAATCTCAGAGATGTATAATAGCTCCTTTAAGATCAAAGACCCAGAAAGTGGTGGAGGCTGATTTGGAACTGGAGCCTAATTCCAAATCTTTTGAGTCCAGTTCACTGTAACTATTAAAATAATAGTTTGTGGAGACCTGGGGAAGATGGTGGTGTAGGAGGACCCTGGGCTCACCGCGTCCTGCTGGTCACTTAGATTCCACCTACACCTGCCTAAATAACCCAGAAAACCGCCAGAAGACTAGCACAACGGAGTCTCTGGAGCCAAGCGCAGATGAGAGGCCCACAGAAGAGGGTAGGAAGGGAGGAGAGGCAGTGTGCGCTCCACAGACTGGAGGGAGGGAGCTGGGGCGGAGGGGCGGCCCGCCGGCCAAGCAGAGACCCTGAGTCTGGCTGGCAAAAGGAGAGGGGCCTTCCGGAGTGTGTTCTGACAGCAAGCAGGACTTAACATCTGGAAGGTTATAAGTTAACAGCTCTGTTCAGAGAGCAGGAGGGCTGGAGGACAATGGGAAGGAGAGTTATTGAGCCCCGGACAATAGAGCACAGCTTGGTGGGGAACAAAGGCGCTCACCAGCGCCATCTCCCTCGCCCATCCCCCAGCCAAATTCCCAAAGGGAACCAGTTCCTGCCAGGGAACTTGCTTGTACCGGGCAAACACCCAACGCTGTGCTTCTGCAAATCCATCACTCCTTTGGGTATGACTCCCTCCCAGGGGCAGGGCCCCTCCCAAAGCATATCTCCTAAGGAAAAGCCAGCTAAGCCTACCCCTCCCACCCCTGTGCACCTTGTGGATCCAACCCAGCTAATATGCCAGATCCCCAGCACCACAAGCCTGGCAGTGTGCAAGTAGCACAGACGGGCCATGCCACCCCACAGTGAATCCCACCCCTAGGAGAGGGGAAGAGAAGGCACACACCAGTCTGACTGTGGCCCCAGCGGTGGACTGGGGACAGACTTCAGGTCTGACTGCAGCCCCGCCCACCATGCAAGTTATTCAAGACAGCACAGGGGAAGTGCCCCGAAGTCCTGCACCACTCCAGGGACTATCCAAAATGATGAAACGGAAGAATTCTCCTCAGAAAAACGTCCAGGAAATAACAACAGCTAATGAACTGATCAAAAATGATTTAAACAATATAACAGAAAGTGAATTTAGAATAATAGTCATAAAATTAATCACTGGGCTTGAAAACAGTATAAAGGACAGCAGAGAATCTATTGCTACAGAGATCAAGGGACTATGGAACAGCCAGGAGGAGCTAAAAAGTGCTATTAAAGAGCTGCAAAATAAAATGGATATGACCACGGCTCGGATTGAAGAGGCACAGGAAAGAATAGGTGAACTAGAAGATAAAATTATGGAAAAAGAAGAAGCTGAGAAAAAGAGAGATAAAAAAATCCAGGAGTATGAGGGGAAAATTAGAGAACTAAGTGATGCACTAAAAAGAAATAATCTACACATAATTGGTATTCCAGAGGAGGAAGAGACAGGGAAAGGTGCTGAAGGTATACTTGAAGAAATAATAGCTGAGACCTTCACTGATCTAGGGAAGGAAGAGGGCACTGAAATCCAAGAGGCACAGAAAACTCCTTTCAGATGTAACTTGAATCGATCTTCTGCATGACATATCATAGTGAAACTGGAAAAATACAAGGATAAAGAGAAAATTCTGAAAGCAGCTAGGGATAAACGTGCTCTAACATATAAAGGGAGACCTATAAGACTCGTGACCGATCTCTCTACTGAAACGTGGCAGGCCAGAAAGGAATGGCAGAAGATCTTCAATGTGATGAACAGAAAAAATATGCAGCCAAGAATCCTTTATCCAGCAAGTCTGTCATTTAGAATAGAAGGAGAGATAAAGGTCTTCCCAAACAAACAAAAACTGAAGGAATTCGTCACCACTAAACCAGCCCTACAAGAGATCCTAAGGGGGATCCTGTGAGACAAAGTACCAGAGACATCACTACAAGCATGAAACATACAGACATCACAATGCCTCTAAACCCATATCTTTCTATAATAACACTGAATGTAAATGGACTAAATGTGCCAACCAAAAGACATAGGGTATCAGAATGGATAAAAAAAACAAAACCAAGACCCATCTATTTGCTGTCTACAAGAGACTCATTTGAGACCTAAGGACACCTTCAGATTGAGAGTGAGGGGATGGAGAACTATTTATCATGCCACTGGAAGTCAAAAGAAAGCTGGAGTAACCATGCTTATATCAGACAAACTAGACTTTCAGTTAAAGGCTGTAACAAGAGATGAAGAAGGGCATTATATAATAATCACAGGGTCTATCCATCAGGAAGAGCTAACAATTATAAATGTCTATGTGCCAAATACAGGAGCCCCCAAATATATAAAACAATGACTCACAAACATAAGCAACCTTATTGATAAGAATGTGGTAATTGCAGAGGACTTTAACACTCCAGTTACAGAAATGGATAGATCATCTAGACACATGGTCCATAAAGAAACAAGGGCCCTGAATGATACATTGGATCAGATGGACTTGGCAGATATATTTAGAACTCTGCATCCCAAAGCAACAGAATATACTTTCTTCTCGAGTGCACATGGAACATTCTCCAAGATAGATCACATACTGGGTCACAAAACAGCCCTTCATAAGTATACAAGAATTGAAATCATACCATGCATACTTTCAGACCACAATGCTATGAAGCTTGAAATCAACCACAGGAAAAAGCATGGAAAACCTCCAAAAGCATGGAGGTTAAAGAACACCCTAGTAAAGACGGAATGGGTCAACCAGGAAATTAGAGAAGAAATTAAAAAATATATGGAAACAAATGAAAATGAAAATACAACAATCCAAACGCTTTGGGATGCAGCGAAGGCAGTCCTGAGAGGAAAATACATTGCAATCCAGGCCTATCTCAAGAAACAAGAAAAATCCCAAATGCAAAATCTAACAGCACACCTAAAGGAAATAGAAGCAGAACAGCAAAGGCAGCCTAAACCCAGCAGAAGAAGAGAAATCATAAAGATCAGAGCAGAAATAAACAATATAGAATCTAAAAAAACTGTAGAGCAGATCAATGAAACCAAGAGTTAGTTTTTTGAAAAAATAAACAAAATTGATAAACCTATAGCCAGGCTTCTCAAAATGAAAAGGGAGATGACCCAAATAGATAAAATCATGTATGAAAATGGAATTATTACAACCAATCCCTCAGAGATACAAACGATTATCAGGGAATACTATGAAAAATTATATGCCAACAAACTGGACAACCTGGAAGAAATGGACAAATTCCTAAACACCCACACTCTTCCAAAACTCAATCAGGAGGAAATAGAAAGCTTGAACAGACCCATAACCAGCGACGAAATTGAATCAGTCATCAAAAATCTCCCAACAAATAAGAGTCCAGGACCAGATGGCTTCCCAGGGGAGTTCTACCAGACATTTAAAGCAGAGATAATACCTATCCTTCTCAAGCTATTCCAAGAAATAGAAAGGGAAGGAAAACTTCCAGACTTATTCTATGAAGCCAGTATTACTTTGATTCCTAAACCAGACAGAGACCCAGTAAAAAAAGAGAACTACAGGCCAATATCCCTGATGAATATGGATGCAAAAATTCTCAATAACATACTAGCAAATCGAATTCAACAGCATATAAAAAGAATTATTCACCATGATCAAGTGGGATTCATTCCTGGGATGCAGGGAAGGTTCAACATTTGCAAATCAATCAACGTGATACAACACATTAATAAAAGAAAAGATAAGAACCATATGATCCTGTCAATCGATGCAGAAAAGGCATTTGACAAAATTCAGCACCCTTTCTTAATAAAAACCCTTGAGAAAGTCGGGATAGAAAGAACATACTTAAACATCGTAAAAGCCATTTATGAAAAGCCCACAGCTAACATCATCTTCACTGGGGAAAAACTGAGAGCTTTTTCCCTGAGATCAGGAACACGAAAGGGATGTCCACTCTCACCGCTGTTGTTTAACATAGTGCTGGAAGTTCTAGCATCAGCAATCAGACAACAAAAGGAAATCAAAGGTGCCAAAATTGGCAAAGATGAAGTTAAGCTTTCACTTTTTGCAGATGACATGATATTATACATGGAAAATCCGATAGACTCCACCAAAAGTCTGCTAGAACTGATACATGACCTTAGCAAAGTTGCAGGATACAAAATCAATGTACAGAAATCAGTTGCATTCTTATACACTAATAATGAAGCAACAGAAAGACAAATAAAGAAACTGATCCCATTGCACCAAGAATCATAAAATACCTAGGAATAAATCTAACCAAAGATGTAGAAGATCTGTATGCTGAAAAGTATAGAAAGCTTATGAAGGAAATTGAAGAAGATATAAAGAAATGGAAAAACATTCCGTGCTCATGGATTGGAAGAATAAATATTGTCAAAACGTCAATACTACCCAAAGCTATCTACACATTCAATGCAATCCCCATCAAAATTGCACCAGCATTCTTCTCAAAACTAGAACAAGCAATCCTAAAATTCATATGGAACCACAAAGGGCCCTGAATAGCCAAAGTAATTTTGAAGACGACCAAAGCAGGAGGCGTCACAATCCCAGACTTTAGCCTCTACTACAAAGCTGTGATCATCAAGACAGCATGGTATTGGCACAAAAACAGACACATAGACCAATGGAATAAAATAGAAACCCCAGAACTAGACCCACAAACGTATGGCCAACTCATCTTTGACAAAGCAGGAAAGAACATCCAACGGAAAAAAGACAGTCTCTTTAACAAATGGTGCTGGGAGAACTGGACAGCAACATGCAGAAGGTTGAAACTAGACCACTTTCTCACATCATTCACAAAAATAAACTCAAAATGGATAAAGGACCTGAATGTGAGACAGGAAACCATCAAAACCCTAGAGGAGAAAGAAGGAAATGACCTCTCTGACCTCAGTCGTAACAATTTCTTATTGACACATCCCCCAAAGCAAGGGAATTAAAAGCAAAAATGAACTACTGGGACCTTATGAAGATAAAAAGCTTCTGCACAGCAAAGGAAACAACCAACAAAACTAAAAGGCAACCAACGGAATGGGAAAAGATATTTGCAAATGACATATGAGACAAAGGGCTAGTATCCAAAATCTATAAAGTGCTCACCAAACTCCGCACCCTAAAAACAAATAACCCAGTGAAGAAATGGGCAGAAAACATGAATAGACACTTCTCTAAAGAAGACATCTGGATGGCCAACAGGCACATGAAAAGATGCTCAACGTTGCTCCTCATCAGGGAAATACAAATCAAAACCACACTCAGATATCACCTCACGCCAGTCAGAGTGGCCAAAATGAACAAATCAGGAGACTATAGATGCTGGTGAGGATGTGGAGAAACGGGAACCCTCTTGCACTGTTGGTGGGAATGCAAATTGGTGCAGCCGCTCTGGAAAGCAGTGTGGAGGTTCCTCAGAAAATTAAAAATAGACCTACCCTATGACCCAGCAATAGCACTGCTAGGAATTTACCCAAGGGATACAGGAGTACTGAGGCATAGGGGCACTTGTATCCCAATGTTTATAGCAGCACTCTCAACAATAGCCAAATTATGGAAAGAGCCTAAATGTCTATCAACTGATGAATGGATAAAGAAATTGTGGTTTATATACACAATGGAGTACTACATGGCAATGAGAAAGAATGAAATGTGGCCCTTTATAGCAACGTGGATGGAACTGGAGAGTGTGATGCTAAGTGAAATAAGCCATACAGAGAAAGACAGATACCATATGTTTTCACTCTTATGTGGATCCTGAGAATCTTAACAGAAACCCATGGGGGAGGGGAAGGAAAAAAAAAAGAGGTTAGAGTGGGAGAGAGCCAAAGGATAAGAGACTCTTAAACACTGAGAACAAAGTGAGGGTTGATGGGAGGTGGGAGGGAGGGGAGGGTGGGTGATGGGTATTGAGGAGGGCACCTTTTGTGATGAGCACTGGGTGTTGTATGGAAACCAATTTGACAATAAATTTCATATATTGAAAAAATAATAATAAAATAAAAAAATAAAATAAAATAAAATAAAATAAAATAAAATAAAATAAAATAAAATAAAATAAAATAAAATAATAGTTTGTAATAATTATACTTAGGAAAAAGAAGAATGTAATTAGTATCAAATACTCACTTTACTATTATAATACTTGGTAAATGCTTCCTTAGTTGCTCCCTTTCTTCTTTTAGAAAAAGACCTGTTTATATGGTGTAAGCACTCAGTACAGATTGAGTTGGTGTGCAAATACTGTGGTTTTAAAAGACAAATTCAGTTAAGTTTCTCAAGATCGACATGAGTGAAAACATATGGTATCTGTCTTTCTCTGACTGACTTATTTCACTCAGCATAATACCCTCCAGTTCCACCCAAGTTGCTGCGAATGAGAAACTTAACAGAAGACCATGGGGGAGAGGAGGCGAAAAAAAATAGATAAAACAGAGAGGGAGGGAGGGAAACCATAAGACACTAGTAAATACAGAGAACGAACTGTAGGTGGATGGGTGGGGGAAGGCAAATGGGTGATGGGCATTGAGGAGGGCACTTGTTAGGGTGAACACTGGGTGTTGTATGTAAGCCAATTTGACAATAAATTATATTTTTAAAAAAAGACCAATTCAATTATTTGTAGACAAATGGTTAAAGTCTTATACTCAATATGCATATACCCACTAAAATATATGGTGATGGACTAAATTTGGAGATGGTATGAACTCATGTTTAGATTAAAATAAATATATAATAGAATACAATACTATCTATCTATCTATCTATCTATCTATCTATCTATCTATCTAAGTATCTGCAGTAGATATCTGTATGCACTAGTTAGAACATACACATATATTCCTTTGCTCTGTCAGTTTAGAGGGCTTGGAAATAATGACACATCATTGGCAATGAAACACCTAGTGCCCAGATCTTGGTTTACAACACTAAACTCTAATAACAGAAACCAGATCTCCTTGAAGAAATGGCTGATTCTAGGACTAGACAGAAAATACATGAGTCTAGAATATCATATAGTGTCAGAAAGTAAGGAGCTGCTTAAGAAAAACACAAAGATAAGGGTAAGTCAAAGGGACAAAAGAGTCAACTGAAAAGAGTTCCAAATGGTTAAAGCTGGAATAATTTGAGCAAAAATAAATAAATATCAGTTTATAACCCCAACTATAAAATAAATGCCTGTGGTCCTACACTGATAAAGACATATGATTAAAATAAATAAACTGGGAAAAACTAGACATATCCCCACACAGAAAAAAATTCAAAGAATTCATGTAGATAATCCACTCTGGGGGAGGTGGAATGTAATTCCCCACCTCTTAAGTTTTGGCTGCACAGAGCTCTTTCTTTCCAAAGAGTATAGTATGAAAGGGAAAAAATAACTTTACAAGTGGAGAAATCTGACAAAAACTATCTTAGCCAGGTAATTAACATCAGTAGAAATACCTAATGTTGACAGGATGTCCCCTTGATATGATGTGATGAGATGGCACTTTGACTCTATAAGTTGTCTCTCAAAAAGCAGTAATCCCTGTTTATTCATGAGAAAAACATTAGATAAGTGAACCATGTTTTACAAAATACCTGATCAGTTCTCCTCAAAACTGTCAAAATTATCAAAACAAGGTAAGTCTAAGAAATTGTTATGGCCTAGGGTAGCATGAGGAGAAGTAATGACTAGATGTGATGCAGTATCCTGAATGGGACTGGGGACATAAAAAGGACATTAGGTAAAAATTAAAGGCATATGAATAAAGTACGGGCTTTAGTTAATAACAATGGATAAAATTGATTCATTATTTGCAATAAATATATCATACTTATGTAAGATATTAATAATAGAGTAAGCTGGATGAGAGTTATATTAGAATTCTCTACATTATCTTCACAACTTTTCAGTAAATATAAAGCTATTCTAAAATAAAATGCTTATAAAAAAGGAAAGGCATCACAGAAACTTACAATTTAGTAAAAGCCCATGTAAAGTGAATGAATTTCATCTCGTGATTAATTATTCCTCAATTTTTGGAATTATTCTTAATTTAACATCCCAAATGGGAAGATGACTATGTTCACCAAAAAATCTTGAAATATAGTGTTTTCCTTGCAGCCAATAGGATAAAATGAGGAAAAATTGGGGAGCCATTATGAAATATATTCAGAAGGAAGTATCTATTGTATCTATGGCATGGTAAAATAACTGATATTCCTTTCTCATTTAAAAGTAAGATTTCTATTGGGTTTTAGAAAAAAGTTTTGTCTGTCCAAGTAACTGTTTTTAGTTCAGCACAGTGATTAAAGAGATATGATTTTGCCCATCCTCCTGATCACTAATTTAACATATTCCATTGAAGTGTCCCATTATGTAGGGTAAGAAGAGTCTTATCAGCCAAAGAATGCAATCATCCTAGGACCAGTTAAGTGTGATATAATGAAAAAGGAAGAAACTGAAGACAGGATTATTGCAACATAAAAGCCTTAAGCAAATATAAACTGAAGACATAATTAGGAATACTCAGCTGAGAATATTAGTGTTTTCGAATACTTATATATCTTATTCTTGCAAAAATTGTCTGAAACTCAGTTGTAAAATGACATTGACAGAATGAATGAGAATGATTCAGCAGCCTGTTATGGGAGAGATTAATAGCTTCTGTTCTCAAACAAGTTAATCTTTGTAAAAATATAGTGCCTTTAGGTTACCTTAGAAGAAAAGAACAAAATACTTAACATGATAGATCTTTGTGTGTGTGTGATTCACCAGCTGCACTAATTTCCTATCAGTGTTCTCTTTCAGAGAGTAAAAAATCTTTGTGTATAGAATATATTCTGTAGTGTTCTACCTAAATTATGTTAAGGTAGTAATATTGGTTAACATTACGGGAATTAGAAAGAAAATAATTATAGGCTGAAAGAGTCAAAGTTGAGGACCTAGCAGATTACCAGGCATAAGGAAAGTATCTAATACATTCTTCTTTAATCTTCATTAGCAAGCATTCAATAATAAAGCTATCAGAACTAAATTTTCCATTAAGATACGTATATAAAAGAATATGTCAGACAACAGATGTAAAACCCTTTTTTTGTTATTGTTTTTGTTTTCATTTTTCTGGATAGAGCAGAAAAATAAACAGAAGACAAAATCTCTGCCATTGTTTCTGGATGAAGACATAATGCCCTTCTACTGAAAAGATTTAATGAGCTTACCTAAGTCATTTAACCTAACATTAAACAATCAGTTCATATCTATACAGAGGGGGTCCTATCAAAATAATCAAAATATATAGGTCAGAAGTCAACATGATGGCTTCTAATGGGAGTGACCTTTTATATAATAGTTAAAAGTTATATATATATTTTTTCACATACGCATATATATATATTTATATTTCATATATACACTTTATATGAAATTGAAATTTCCTGTAAATTTATTTAAAACATATAGGTACCACATTTCTGATAACTAATGATCACATTATTATCACCAGTAACATTCAAAGCTCAATTTCTGTTTGGAATATGTTTTTAGGCATTAAAGATCATTTGCACCTTTACTACCACTTAGGGAAAGAAGAAAAGCAGAAAAGAATTAACTTTTATAGAGCATCCACTATGTGCTAGACCTTATACTAGTGGCATTACACATATAATTATATTTGTACCTTATGAAAGTAATGACATAAACTCTTTTGTCAATGAGGATACTTAGGGCAAAAGGTGAGAAGATTACATTTTAAGGTCACAGAGTTGTCAAATAGTGAGGTTGAAATGTAAATGCAGACCTTTTCGATATCCAACCACCAAGTTAAACAGTTTTGCACAAGAAATTATTTTCTTATAAATCATGTATGTATTTTTCCACACCAAAACCAGTTCATAAATAATGTTGCACTAGTCCTTGTACATTGAGCAGTGCAAAATATTTCTAAGACTGCTGTACCATAAACAGCTCAAGTAATACTTTAAGAGAAATACTTTCTCTTTCTCTCACTTGAACCTCAAAACAACGCAAGGTTGTTCTTCCCATTTTACAGATAAGAAAACTCAAGTTCAGATAGTTAATATAATATCCTCAAGATAAAGAAAAATAAAAGCCCTTAAAAAGTCGAGGTATGAATACGACTAAAAAATACACTTCATGATATTGGTGACTCAGTAATGGCAGCTTTGTATTCAAAGGACAGTATAATACTGTTGTCACTTTATACTGTGATAGCACAGGTTATAGCAATAAAATTAGTTTATAGCAGTATTTTATTATTGCTCATATATCAGAGTATATAGTTTAAACTGTATGGAGATACAAGAGGGTATTATGAATAAAGAGCTTTTGAACATAGTGCTAAATATCCCCAGGTAGGTAACAAGGAAAATTGCTTTGAATTATTTCTGCTCAGTAACCATTCAACTCACAATATTGTAGACAGTTAGCCCCATCAGAAAAAAAAAATCAAAACCACTAAAATTTAGCCTTATTAATATTCTGAAAATAACAAAAACTGTTCTTTTGGTCAAGTAAGAGAGGCCACTACAGGTTAAACTTAACAGTTAACACAGTTCATTTTTAATGGAATTAAATTAAATATTATAGTCCCTTTCCTTTTGTATTTAATCATTAATATTTTTTGTTAAAAATACATATGAGAATGATTATAATTATTACATAATTTGAGTACAAGTGCACTTTTAAATTTTTGAGAATTTAGGGAGACTGAATATCCTTGCATACTGAGGTGTGTTTATATTTTTCTGCCCTTCAAACATATTTTCAATTTTAATACTTGAATGTGACCAGCAGTTAGTCCACAATTTGTTCCAATCATGGATGATCAAGATAATGAAGTTTAAAAATCAAATACTGTGCATGTGGTAGCTTCTTCTAGCTATGCTTCTACAATAAGCACACAATACTTTGACACGATTGTTGCAGACCTCCAACTAAGAGTTGCTACTTAACAAGAAGCCAGCAAATTCTTTAAAAAAGAAGGATCGGTGTTTGGATATCTCCTGCTGTGTTAAAAATTTTAACTGTAGTAATTAGCAGCAGTTTTTTTCCATCTTTATATGAGAGGTAGAAGAAAGGAACCTCTGGAAAGGAGAATAGAAAGAAAGCAAAAACTAGAAGAGAACTGTAACAACTGAGCAGATGGCATGCTGCTAGATCAATGGCCACAATTGTTGTAAATATGTTTTATAGGAAAATATCAGAGAAACACTCGAAATTAACTCCATAAGGAATTCATGAGTTAGAAAATAATTTCTCAGCACCAGGATCTTTAAGTTTAAAAAATATGTAAGTACAATTGGGCCCACTGGAGAGAGTATACTTTTTATTTGATGTTTTTAAATAGTGTTTCTGGCTTTTGTCTAAATCATGGGTTTGACCTATTGGCAATTTTTAAATAAAATGTCAAAACATTTTATTTTTCAAAGATACAACTCACAAATTGGCACTTTAAGATCATAAAAACACTTTAAATAACCATTCTAAAAAGCAACTTTTTATATTAAATTCTAAGTATTTGAGTCTTAAATGTAAATTATTGTCAGTGAGTAAAAGGGTTAATAATGTTAAATTATTAAATATATTTTAAAATACCTTCAGTATATTCTTAAAATAAATATTTAAGAAATTCCTCCAAATTGTTACAGATGTGTATCTTTTTTTTTGCAAGACTACCTTTGTAAACTTAAACAATCATTGGTTTCATAAGAAATTGAAATCAGAGACAAAAAAAAATGTTATCTATCATCTATCCATCCACCCATCCATCCATCCATCCATCCATTTATCTCTCTCTATAAAACCTATCTAAAATGAAAATTTAACATGTCCTCAAATTTTTATACTTGGAGTAAACATATGTGATAAAAGAGAATGAGATTTGTTTTAATATTTTTTTAACTTTTTAATTTATTTATTTTGACAGAGAGACAGAGAGCGAGCAGGGGAGGGAGAGACAGAGAGGGAGACACAGAATCCGAAGCAGGGTCCAGACTGTGAGCTGTCAGCACAGAACCCAACGCGGGGCTCAAACTCACAAGACTGTGAGATCATGACCTGAGCCTAAGTCGCAGGCTTAACTGACTGAGCCACCCAGGCGCCGCATGAGAAGTAGATTTATTTTAAAGAACAAATTCATATACACTACGTTGAGTTTCATTTCTCAGCAACATCTATTTTAAGCACAGGAATAAAGAAATAAGCATAGTCCATTTTAGCCCTAAATGGAGACTTTGCTTCTCAACAAAAAAGGAAGAATTGTATAATTTTTTTGAGAAGTGAAATAATTTCTGGAAACCTTCTTGTCAGCACTAAAACTGTTAATGCATAAATCCTTTTCAATTTTTGAGAGATTTCATTCTCTTTAATTCTGCTTAGGATCCACTTTAGTGATACTTTCTGCCTTAGATTAATTACCCTGATCTAATTCATTTAGTGGAGGACAGCTGTGGTACGTGGGTTGCCCACTGATGTATTGTGTTAAATGACGCCCATCTGTCATTGTAGCATATCAGCATGGATTCAGTGTCATCCACTTCATTGGTTCTGCTGAGATGTGAAGTACAGCTACAATGTTTACTACTGTTGTTAATTTAATATCTACACCTTTAATAACCTGACTGCTGTCACTCGGTGAACAATGATACATGATGGCCAGCAAAAAACCAGATAGAAAGCATTAACTAGACAGCACAGCAGACCCTCTGGTACAGTTAATTAGAACACTTCTGGCCAAAGTTGTTATTGGGGGCCCTGTAGCACATTCCCTTGGGAAATTCTTTATTGAGGAATAAAGCTAAAAGTATCTGTGCTAATATCCATTTTAACTAATGTAATCATTAATCTGTTCTCTTAAAACAGGATTATTTTTCATAGTCACTTATCTTTTAAATAGTTCAAATGGATCCTCTTTTTCACATTCTTTTGTTCTTTTCTTCTACTCCCCAAATTTGAAAATTTATGTGTTTTCTTGAGTTTGGCTTATGCAAATGTAATACACCAAATCTAACATTTTGGACTTAAGATTTTCCTTCTTGGCTAAACCACCTTAACCCAAAATTTACTGGGAAGATTCAAGAATTCACAAATATACATATTATGTTCAATATTTGACTGTTTTTAAAAGAATAATGCAATATTACTGTATATATAGGACATGTATATCATTGCTTATATAACATGATAAAATGAAAATTTAAAAAAAAATGTAATATGCTTTAAGTTCTAAATACATGAAAAGACGATCCTAATAAATATATGAAATTATACAAAATACTGATAGACTAGAAATATAGAGACAGTCAGATTTTTATTTTAATAGTTCTAAAATATTGGAAAAGGAAAAATTAGCTAAAGAGAACGTAATTTGATTTTTCTATTTCCTTTCAATTATGGTTTTTCGTATTTCTTATGTTAATATGTCTGACTGACTTACATTGTATTCATACTTGAACCTTTCAAAAATCTCAATCACTTCTTTAAACTTTCCTCTACTTCTTGCTTTGAATAAAATGTGGCTGCCCCCAAAGGGACTGCTTACATTACACTGTTTCCCAATAAATTCTACTCCATTGCCCCAGGATCTATATACTTAAGTTTGAGAAATTGAATCAATCTCTCAGCAATACTCAAATACCACCAATACACAGTTATTCTTCCCATTTTTGTCTGCATACAGATTTCTCTTTCAAGGTTTATGCCATCTGGATAAACTTCAACCCCTCCTCATTTTGATTTCTTGGTCTATTCTATTCCAAGCATTAGGATCAAACTGTTTCAAAATCACTTAACTGTGCCCCAGGAAAAAAACTTGAGAATATTAACCAAAACAAAAAAGCAAGATTACCCATCACATACAAAAAAGTAAAATTTGCAATGCTTGACATTTACAGACAGTTATCATTTTATGCTTATGCTTTTCAGAAAGTATTCCTGCAAGGGTTTCATCTTCAAGGAGAGTCATGGAAAGGACTGTAACAAGTACAGGTTTCTGATAACTTTCAGGTCACATTACTGAACTGAGTAAGACAGTACAGAACTCTTTAGATTCATAAAACTAACAAAAGATCAAGATCTTTTGGGAGTAAATGAATGGAGATGATTATAATTTCTATGACTTGTTTGAAACAATGTTGCTTCTTTAATGTATTCTTTTTTCCAGATTTAATGAAAATTTTCTCTTTTCTCTTAAGCTATCAGCAATTTGATAAAGTATACCTTTGTGAACAAAGATAAAGCAATTATTTTTTCACTACCTGATCCCTCCAGAATTTAGAAATTCTCAGTATTCTTATTTTTATGACAATATAATTGTTTGTATAAATTCAATAAGAGTCTGTTCTCCTTCTTTTATAAGACACAATGGGAAATATTGGTTATAGCACCACAGCTTTGACTGGAATGTCATATTTGAAAGAGATATACATATACTCAGGTACGACCAAACAGCTTTAAGGAAGCAAAGTTGACTTATAAAGCCAAAAAAGCTCCTTGGAAAATGGAGCCTCGTATCTCGCTTTACAGGATTCCTGGAAGTCTTTCAAGGTAAGTAAGAAAGGTCACTTCTTGGCAGGCCAGGAACCTCAAACGACCTTGAGAAGAGAGGAACTCGCTCAAATCTATAGGTATTACAGGGAAAATCCTTGGCTTGGCTTCCTAGCCTTGAGAGGCTTTTAAAGGTCCAATCTGAGATTCCTTATGAAAAGTTCCAGCAAAGCAGACTTAAAAGAGCCTATATAAGTTGTTAGAAATAAGCCCATTGACCCAATCAAAGGGGGGATGCAGAGACCCGGAGCACAGTAAAGCGAGGCTTTAATCAACATTTTTGTGAGACCTGATATCTGATGGACAGGCACACTCTGGGCAGTTAGAGCAGACAATTTATCTCCTAGTATTCAAGTCCCTCCCCTGGCTCCCCATTTGCTGAGTACTACAGAGGTTACAGCCTTACCCAGATGTTGCCAATGCCCAAGTAAGGCAAAAACTAGTCTGATTGGAACAAATGTACATTCCCTGAGGTAGCACAGAGACCTTCAGTCCCTCCTCCCTTTGTTCTTTGGTGCATGATCATTGCAAAGCCTGTGAAAATAAGCCCTCAAAGGAGAGGGGAAGAAGAACCAGGAAGTGAAGTGTCTAAGGGTTTGTGACGCCACTGGTGGGGGTGTTCATGGATGTTTCCAGTAGGTTATAAACCTATTGTTAATTAAACAGCACAGCTTTTATTTGGTATTTCTGAAAATGAATCATTTCCCTTATTTCAATGATCAATCGCATTCTTGCTGAACTTACATAAAAAAGTAGACCAAATTTAATGAGACTAGACTTACTTTGTAAACAAATTAGTTGTACTTTGATTATCTCTGATAGAAATGGGAGTGACTATAGAGAGAAAAATTACATTCCTATGGAAAACTATAGTACACCTTTGTGGCTATCAGATTCTAGTCCTGTTCATTGTCTTTGAGGTGTTGTTTTCTGCCTGTAAAATGTACTGGATCCTGAATTCTCTCTTCCCTCCAACATCTAGCTATAAGTCTCCAAATTAATGTTTCAAATTTTTCTCCCACCCTTCTGAATTGCCACCACGAGAACTAAACTGCCCTTTTCCCAAAGCCATGCAAGCTAGAGTGGGTCAACTCGATATATACTTCAGAGAAATCAGCACAATAGCTTATCTATACACAATCTTCTTGAGAGTTGTTATTTGGGCCACTCAGAAAGTTCACCAGAGACATTCAAACTGCAGAGCAGGAAAATCTGTCAGATTGCCACTGCCTGCCCTCCCTCCATCTAAAGATGCTTTGAGCCCAACATCTAGAAATCTAACCCACTGGCTATCCTCAGGACTCAGACTAGGTTTATAGTCTGCTGCAACCATTAATCATTATATTCCATTTGTTTCCATAGAAATGCCTCTCACTAAATGCTTGGATCAGGTAGGCCTGACGTTGGGAGCAAACCTACATCACTGCCTCCTGAAATGAGACACAACCCTTTAACTGAACTGACCTGTTCTGCCACTAAGAGATTGATTTGATGAGATATGGAATATCTACCAATTTGGGACAATTTCAAACCTACTTACACCAGATGACCCAAGATATTAAAATATTCCTCAAAATTACCCAAATCCTTGAACAGATTCCCAGAGCCCCTGTGATCACTGACCTATATTCATGCTGAACCCTTCACGTTTGGGACAATGACTATCGACTGGATTTCAGGCTATTGCCTACATAATTGTTATAGGACTTGCTACTATAATACTATTAAATGTGCAATATATATGTTAAAACATGTGCCAGCTTAACTTTTAACTTTTAATGTATCTGTTACCCAAAGTCCTCACTATTGACTCTGATGCTTGAGCAGCACAGGGTGGATTTTAATGTAAGACTTGACAGTAGCTGTTCTTTTTGTAATGCAAGTGTCTGATTTTAGTTTTGATTGCTGAGGCATCCACTGCAAAAAGTTTGGGTGGGGGGGCAGTCACCTTTATTTTGGAAATCTTGGTTTGTTCTGATAACTAACCATTGAGGCCTGATGTTTTTTTCTTCTTTCCCACTTTAAATTCTTTCTCTTATGTTTTAAATTTTTCAATAGTGAGTAAGTGCCTGAAACCCTGAAACCTCACCCTTGACTCCAGTAAAATCAGAACTTCAGGTCCATTGATACTCTCTCTCTCTGCTTGTGACCTCTCTGTGTGGCCTCAGGTGTGCCGTGTAATTTCCAAGATCTATAAGAAGAAATAAACTTTTTTCCCCAAAGTTTCCTAGTGGTTATTGCTGAGAGTGTCTTGCAATCATAATAAAAACCACAAGGACCAGACGAGTTATAACATTGGTTAGTGACAGGCTAAGATTAACACAAAACAGAACTATTACAAAGCTATAGTAATCAACACAATATGGTATTGGCATAAAAACAGACACACAGATAAATAAAACAGAAAGAGAACCCCAAATTAAATCCACACACAAATAGTCAACTATTTTTCAACAAAGGTGCAAAGACTACACAGTGGCAAAAGAGTAGACCTTTCAACAGATGGTGTTAGAAAAACGGGATAACCACATGCAAAAGAATAAAATTGTACTCTTACTTTATGCCGTACAAAAAAACCAGCTCAAAATGGATTAAAGACTAAACCACAAAACCTGAAATCTAAAAAGTCTATAAACAAACAAACAAACAAATAAGAGGAAATGTTCTCAACATCAGTCTTGGCAATGATTTTTTTTATATGCCATCAAAAGCCAAAAGCATGGGTAATAAAGGCAACAAAAGCAAACAAACAAATAAAAATTAAAAATCCCACAAAACAAAACGAAGGTAAAGAAACAAAAAATAAGTGAAACTATATTAAACTCAAAAGTATCTACACAATACAGGAAACAAACAATAAAATGAATGGGAGAAAATATTTGCAAACCATATATACAAGATTGGGTTAATATCCAAGATATATAAGAAACTTATATAACTCAGGAGCAAAATCAAAACAAAACGAAAACTCAGTAAAAAACAGCCCAAAAGGTGCACCTAGGTGGCTCATTTTGTTAAGGGTCTGGCTCTTGGTTTCAGCTCAGGTCATGATCACATGGTTTTGTGAGTTCAAGCCCTACTTCAGCTCTGCACTGCCAGTGCAGAGCCTGCTCGGGATTCTCTTTCTCCTCCTCTCTCTCTGCCCCTCCCCCACTCACACTATCTATGTCTCTCTTAAAAGAAATAAATAAACTTTAAAAAAAAAAAAACAGCCAGGGGTGCCTGGGTGGCTCAGTCGGTTAAGCGTCCGACTTCGGCTCAGGTCATGATCTCACTGTCCGTGAGTTCGAGCCCCGCGTCGGGCTCTGTGCTGACAGCTCAGAGCCTGGAGCCTGTTTCAGATTCTGTGTCTCCCTCTCTCTCTGACCATCCCCTGTTCATGCTCTGTCTCTCCCTGTCTCAAAAATAAATAAAACGTTAAAAAAAAAACAGCCAAATGACTTGAATAGACTTTTTCCAAAGAAGACATAAAAGTGGCCAACAGTATAGGACAAGGTGCTCAATGTCACTACTCATCGTGGAAATACAAATTAAAACCATAATGAGATATTATCTCACACCTGTTAGGATGTCTATTCTCAAAAATACAAGAGATAACAAATGCTGGTGATGATGTGAAAAAGAGAACATTTGTTCACTATTGGTTGGAATACAAATTGATACAACCATTATGAAAATACAGGAGGCTCCTCAAATTTAAAAATAGAACTTTAAAATGAACTTCCATATGATTCCACAATCCCACTTCTGTGTATATATATAAAGGAAATATCTTGAATATCTTCAATATTTTGAAGAGATGTATATCTGCACTCCGATGTTCATTGTAGCATTATTCGCAATAACCAAGATACTAAAACAACCTAAATGTCCTTCAACAGATAAATGAACTTTTATTCAGCCTTAAAAAAGAAGGAAATGTTGTCATTTGTGACACCATGTATGAGTCTGGAAGACCTGCTATGTGAAATAAGCCAAAGAAAGAGAAAAACTGAATGACCTCACTTATTTGTGGAATTTAAATAAAATCAAACTGATAGAAATAGATAGTAGAATGTGGCCAACTGGAACTGTAGGGTACTGGAAACAGAGAGATGTTGGTCAAAGGGTGTAAACTTTCAGCTAGAAGATGAATATATTCTAGAGATCTAATGTACAATGTACTAATGTACACTACTTAATAATAATGTATACCTGGAAGTTGCTGAGAATGTCTTAAGTGTTCTAATTACACACACACACACACACACACACACACACACACACACACAGAAAAAAAAAAAAAAGAATAACTATATGTAGTGATGGGTATGTTGATAAGTTTGGTTGGGATAATCATTTCACAATGCATACATACATTATCATCAAATTGTATAAGTTAAATATGTACAAGTTTTGTCCATCTTACAACAAGAAAGTTTGAAAAAAATAAGTTAAATTTTAAGAATTAAATAAATAAATAAATAAATAGGGCTGATAAATTTTTGACTCCTTCAAGAAGCATGAAATATTTTGGTCATTACTGTATATACATAATAATCAGTCATTTGTAACATGCTGAAAATGGAAATATTAAAATTTGAAAACTTTTTGCACCATGTGGTAACAGCATCATATAGATAATTGAGTTTAAAAAGGTCTTTATATATAAAATAATTTTATTGTATTATAAAATAATTTTAAATTTGAGGAGGTCTAATTATCAACTTTTTATTCTACAAATGGTGGTTTTGGTGGTATACCTACAAAATCTTTAATTCAAGTTCACAAAGATTTTTTTCCTATGTTTTATTCTAGAAATTTAATAGGTGTAGATTTTTATTTCTTTTAAGTTTATTTATTTAGTTTGAGAGAAGAGTACACCACCAGATCATGAGTGGGGGAGAGACAGAGATAGAAGGACAGAGAATCTCAAGCAGGCCCCAAGCTGTCAGTGTAGAGCCTGATGCAGGGCTGAATATCATAAGCCTTTAGATCATGACCTGAGGTGAAACCAAGAGTCAGATACTTCACTAACTGAGTCACCCCAGTTTTAGATTTTTAAATTTATGTCTGGTTTTGAGTTAAGTTTTGTATATAATTTAAGGAATGCATCAATATTCACTTTTTTGCATATGATGCTCAAATGTTCCAGCACCATTTGTTGACAGGATTGCCTTTCTCCAATGAATGCTTTCTACCTCTAAGATTTCCCACCATCTTGGCCAGGCTGGCTTCTCCTCTTTGACACCCATAACTGCCCCATTCAGGAATTTTCAGGAGTCTGTTCAACTAAAGTCGGCCTCTGCCAAATAGGCAGTCACATCTCCTGAATATCAGCTCTTAAATATCATTCAGCATCCTAAGACAGTTTTATATTCTAAGTTTGCTTACCATTTGGGTTTTGCAAAGGGAGGGAAGGTGCTTCTGGGATACCCTTTATATTCTTTCAGATTTAGCTAAATGTTTATAAGAATGATTCCTGGCTTATCTGCCATCTTGTATTTTACAGCAGAAGGATTTTCCAGACTACCTAATTGACCACATTGCTAGAAATAAAAGTCTCTCCTTCTCTCCTTCAGCTAACTCACATTTCACTTTTATCCTTATTAAAGATTACCTGGAGGCTGAATAATGTTATATACCATTATTTCTGTGGAAAGTCATCAAATTCCTTGTACCTGACTTACAAACACAATTGGAATTCACTTCACACATGGATTTGGCATAGCCATAGGTTCAATAGTCCCTTGAAAAACTATTTTCATAGACACAGATAAAAAGTATGTTAACATGAATGATATTTTCTTAGGCTCCATCATGTGCCTTAATCACCATTTGTGGGAAATCCTTCAGAAAAACTCCCAGAAATATTTGAGCATTACTAAAATTGAGAAAATTGAACCACCTCAAATAAGTTCATGCCAGTTGTAGAGACAGCCGGTCTTTTCAAATTGAGATAGCTGAATGAAATGTCTTATTTATGACAATTTTAGGATAATGACACCATTTATATGAAAAGATAAAGTGTGAATAAAAATAATTTATAGTTTTTAAAAATAATAGTGATACTTCAATCTCCAATTCTCTTTGACCCATGAAAATGAACCTAAGCTTGATCTAAACATTTATGGAAGAACTACTTAAGAGATTTCTAGGGGAAAGAAAACCTCTATCATAAATACAAAGAAGTTAATGAGTAATAAACTATTTTATTATTATTTCTTTTTAATTTTTTAACATTTATTTTTGAGACAGAGACAGAGACAGAGACAGAGACAGAGACAGAGACAGAGAGAGAGCATGAACAGGGGAGGGTCAGAGAAAGAGGGAGACACAGAATCTGAAACAGGCTCCAGGCTCCAAGCTGTCAGCACAGAGCCTGACACGGGGCTCGAACTCATGAACAGTGAGATCATGACCTAAGCCGAAGTTGGACGCTTAACCGACTGAGCCACCCAGGCACCCCTAAACTATTTTATTATTAAGTAGAATCCTGATAACTTTTTTTTTCCTGAGTTCAAAAGTATTACAAGAACATTTGTGCTTTGCACTTCTTGATGTCTCAGGATCCTAATGAAAGTAAATATAAAGAAAGACTTCTTGTCTTTCATGTTTCTATATCTAATAGAACATACAAGGAACTGTACTGATGTGTTGATATGACCTACAGACAAACGGATAGATTTGCTTTGCTGACACCTAGGTCTTTAAAACTTTTTTTTTCAATAACAAAAAAAAAGTAAAAAATGATAATAAAGCAAAATGAAAAATGTTGGAGGGGCCTATGCAAAACCAATCTGAACTGCTTCTGAGGCTAAAAAACCCTGTGCATATACATCCATGTCAAACACTTGCCATTTTGATATTTTATTTATTTCTAAGACAGAGACACAGCATGAACAGGGGAGGGGCAGAGAGAGAGGGAGACACAGAATCTCCAGCAGGCTCCAGGCTCTGAGCTGTCAGCACAGAGCCTGATGTGGGGCTTTAGTCCACAAACCGTGAGATCATGACCTAAGCCAAAGTCAGACACTTAACCAACTGAGCCACCCAGGTGCCCCAAACATTTGTCATTTTGAATATGAGAAATATTATTTACTACATTTTCTTAGAAGAATTCAAGTGGAGTTATGCCTTAGAAATTATATGTAGATTGTAATCCAAACACATTGTCCTACTTAAAGAAAGCATGTTTTGTGTGTGTGTGTGTGTGTGTGTGTGTGTGTGTGAGTGTGTGTGCATGTGTGATGTTTATAGATAGTTCCAGGTCAGTTAACAATGCTGACTTGACTTAGGCAATATAGTATATTATATTGGTTCATTACATAAAATGCACATACTGTTCATGTGTTGTCTGTAGTAAAGTCATGGGGTTTGGAGCCTGGTTCTACTACTTTGCTGACAGCATGGCCACTGTTAATCTCCTAAATTTCTTTGTGTACCAGTTTCATCATCTGAAAAATAAAGATTATTTTACTTATCTGTGAAAATAAATTTGTTGTAGAAATTCCATAAAATAATTGCTACATAGTTTTTGGCATAGTATTTAGCACCCAGTGTAGCAGTCCGTACATTTAGTATGTAAAATTATCATCAATAATATTACTTTTTTATATACTATAGCAAGATTTTGAATCCTACCAATCCGTCACAAAGTCCATTGTTTCTCACTGTAAATTTTAACTTGAGGCACCAGTTAAATAGAGTGAGTTTATTGATCCTGGAGACATTAGGACTGGGATTTAGTTAGCTCTGACACTGACTAACTGTGATGTTGCATGCTTTACTTAGCTGTTTGGACGTAGGGGATGTGCTCCCTCAACCACCACCAACCAACACGTTCCAATTTTGCACTCATCTTTCATGCATTTATAAAATATCTAGATAATATTTTGCTTTCTTTCAAAATATTTGAGCTGTATCTTTACCAACTAATAAGACATAAGAAGATGCAGACAAGGGATAAATGGTAAGTTATGTGGAGCCAATTGTGACAAATAATTGATGTACAGCCTTTACTTAGGATTCTCCCACAGGAAATAAAGTCTGGAGCAGGGAGGGGGAAGCGCTCATTATAGGTAGGGGCCATCAGTTTCCATTGTCTTCATATGCATGGACTCACACAAGTCCCGGCATCAGTTAGCATAAGGAATGTTGTAAACCACTACAGTAGTGCATCACCTTTTCAAACATCTGAGACATGCCTTTAGAATGTACATAACTTTTTGTTTTTTCCTTCCTACCTCAGGACTTTTTAAAGCAATAGTGACAATAGCTCAAGTATCCTAAGTATTCCTAATATTCTGAATCTAATTTTCCCCACTTAACAACAGCAACAGCTAACACTTATTAAGTGCTTATTATATGTCAAAAACTATGCAAAGATTTTTGTAAAAATCATTTAATTTATTTCCCAGGGCAATTTATAGATCAGATACTATTGGCAATATCTGAAGACTGAAGCATAGAGAGGTTCAGTGACTTTTCTAACATTACAGACTGAGAGGCAGCAGTCATACTCCAGAGCCTGAGAGCTGAACTACTGTCTTATACTGCCACAGTAATGCCTCACTTTTAAAATAAATTGTTTAATAGCAAATACCATCACCACAATTACGTTACCAGCAATTAAAGTGGGAAAGGAATTACTAAGAAAGAAAAAGGAAAAGAAAAGGAAAAGGTAAAGAAAACAGAAACAGGCTCACATGATGTACTTTTGGTGGGTGTCATTGACAACTGCCTTGGAAAGCATTTAATACTACTCACAGGGGTGCCAGGCTGGCTCACTTGGTTGAGTGTATGACTTTTCATTTCATCTTAGGTCATTATCTTGCAGTTTGTGAGATCAAGCCCTGACTCAAGCTCTATGCTGACAGTGTGGAGCCTGCTTGGGATTCTCTCTGACCCTCCCTACTCGCTCTCTCTCTCTCTCTCTCTCTCCCTCTCTCCCCTTCTCTGTCTCTCAAAATAAATAAATAAAAATATTAGGGAGATACTACTCATACTCCAGAATGGCTACCACGAGGGATGAGGGATTAGATTGGGCATTAGAGGAATGAGGCATGGAAATAACCCTTTCAGTTAAACTAATCAATTGTGGACAATCTACCAATTCCTAACCCTTCAGGTTTATAAATTCTTAAAAAGAGGTGGAAAGGTTAGGACATTTTTATTACAAAATATACTGTTTTTCCCCCATCTTTTTGAAGTATAATTGCATGTGAACTTTTATTTATTTAGGGTGTACAACTTGATATCTTGATATACAGATACACCATGAAACAAACAACAGAGTCAAGCTAATTAACATATCCATCACCTCACATAGTTAATATTTTCTTTTCTTTTTCTTTGTGTGTGTGTGTGTGTGTCTGTGTGTGTTTGTGTTGTGAAACACTTAAGCCATACCCTCTTAAAAAATTTATGGTATATAATACAGTATCGATAACTACAGTCTACTTTTTTTCTTTGTAAAGAACTTTACTTTTTATTGCAATTATTTTCTTGACTTTTCAAGAAAATTTTTTCTTATTTTTCATCTTTGCAAACACAAAATCTACCACAAAGAGCATATAGTAGATGTTTAATAAGTTCTTGATAAAAATATTAATAGGAAAATAAAGGAAAAGAAATGTTTATTAAGGCCAAGTTCAATGTTGACTTCTAATTGTGTTGTAGATTATAGTGAATCTCTAAATCTCTAAATCATGATTTTCTCATTCTTTTGAAAGATAAAATGCAGCGCTGGCACACTCATATGTCAAAAAATCAGTGCTGCCTTTTATTGTTCCTTTTACTCCTTGAAAATATTATCAGGTCAGTAGTTCACATTCATTCTCTGTACTTGCTATTGCATCATATCAGAAGGCACAAGATGCTTGGGTGTCCTACTTTAGAGATGCTAATGTTAATCAGCTGAAACAGTTCATGACAGCCTGATCTCTCTGTTAGGCTTTCGCGTATACTTTTCTTCTTTGTGTGTGTGTGTCTGTGTGGGTGTGTGGGTGTTAAAATTATTAGTGCCTGAATACATTATTTTAATGTTAATGGCAATTTATCTAATTCTGTCATTTTTTTAACATATTTATTAGCAAAAATTTTTCTTTTATTTTATACTTTTTATTTTTTAAATCAGCTAGCAGCTGGCTTTATGGACGTGCAACATAAATAGTCACATTGAACACCATGTTCTGAAGGATCCTATACTTAGTTTAATTCTCAGAATTTGCCAGCATGAAATCTTAGTTTTCAAACAAGAAGTCCTATATTTTCATTTTGGACTCGATTCCTCAAATTATGTACCTGTTCTCAAAAGGCACCATTTCACTACATTGAAATGGAGTTCATAGAGAAATAGAAAGATGAATAATTCAGTTTTTCTTTTAATTGTTGATTTCCAGAGAGAGACTTGGAGACCTAGTTACTTACAATGGTAACCAAACTGCTGTTGATTTTATATATAAATGGTTTGAAAATCAATTGCATTTGTTATTCTTTTTGATGATCAAATTGTCCCATCATTGGTCCATAAGAGTCCCATCACATTGACTTTTATGTTCTTTTGGCACATTGCTATTAGTCTTTCGTAGGTTTCTTTCTTTCTGGTGACTATTAAATGTCCCAGACTCATTTTGCACATTTCATCTCAGAATTTCTTTTACTATTATTTCATTGCAATATGGTACTTTTCTTCCAAGGAGCCCTGAAATATTTTAATGTAAAACTGTATTTACAGATGACAACTAAGGAATTATGTGTGCTCATTATTTGTCAATGTTTCAGTTTGGTTTTAGTTGAAGGGCTAAAAAATATGTATGTAGATATATAAATATGTATGTATGGCTATGGATACTTAAAACCCATACTTATTTTGAATATTTAAAATATGATACACTTTGAAATGCCTCCAAAACATAAGTAAATGCCAACTGGATACATTTTTTCTTAGAAATTCAGAATTGAATGATCCCATCAAATGTTTTGTAAGTAGCAGAAATCAGCTGTTTATCCCTTCATTCTTTCATTTCTTCTGGTTTTATACTCTTCAACAGTAGCAAATCCATATGGTTATATTCTTGCCCTCTTTGCTTATTTAAAGAAAACAACAACATCTGAATAGATGATTGTGACCTGCTTATAAACTACAGTTTATGGAGATGAATTTGTTCTTTTAAACTGCTTTGTTTGGTTTTTGAATGCATTCTGAGGGGAGAAAAGTTGAGTTTCTGCTGTAAATAAAGCAGGCTACAGTAAATGGAAACAGCTTACTCTGTTGTAAAACTTTTTTTTTCCTCTTGAAATATATCATTGCAGACTGAGCACCTATCACTTCAAAACATAAAAATAGTGCCTATAAATTATCAAAATATTTTGGAGCCAAGTCTAAAACCAACACTGTCCCTCCAAAAAATAAAATTAAACAAATATAAAATAGAGCAAAAGATAAATTTCTTCAACTTATAAGCAAAAATTTAAAGAAATGTTAATTTAATTATTTTTAGTGGTAAGCTATAGTCATCTACTTATGGAAATCTTTTTTCTTCCCCCTGACATTTTAATAAAAAATCAGAAGTTGGTAGAAGCCAATATCCTTAGGGACTTATCATTATACATTATGGCAAAAATAAAAAATGAAGACATATAATTAGTTATTTCTAAGTAAGTTTGATGTCCGTTTCCCCAAAGAGCCACCACACATGACATTTGGTATTGTTTTTAACAAATAAACTTCTCTCATCTTGATGCCCAATCATTTTATTCACTTTCTCCTAATCTCATCCATTTAATCAGGATATGCTTTAATTTCTAAAATTTACATTTCCTGTACAAAAAAAAAAAAAAAAACCTGAAGAAGCAGAGATTAAGATGAACCCATTCACCATGTCTACTAATGTGGGGTTATTCTTTTGAACTTAAATACATATTCCTAGTTTCTACCACCATGCTGTATACATGTAACCTATGTGCATATTCTCCTGGTCTCAGAGTTATCTACATGTGAATCCATTCTCTTGGTTATATAAAATATTGAACTATCTTGATCACTGTAAGAGAAATAATGTACGATAAAGGATAATTTGATTTTAATTTATAATTTATGAATTCCATTTTCAGATGTATTTCTAATGTTCTTTGTCATGTATGGATGGGTAACAAGAAAATATGGATGAGTTACAAAACTTCTCTGGGCCACAGTGTCCTCAAAAGTAAACTGAAGGAACCAATGTTTAAAATAGGGTAAATTACATAATAATTAAACTCAATATACCAAACTTTCACAGCAAATTTATGACCTAGAGATAACTTCATTGGAGATATGAAGTATTTTTTTCCTAAGTTTTATTGTATGTACTTTGAGAGAGAGAGAGAGCATGAGCAGAGAAGGGGCAGAAAGAGAAGAGAGAGATCCCAGTGCAGAGCCCGACTCTGGGCTTGACCTCATGAACCATGAGATCATGACCTCAGCTGAAATCAAGAGTCAGACACTTAACTGATTGAGCCACCCAGGAGCCCCTGAAGCATTTTTTTAAGCAAGATCACCAGTTCCCACACTTTAATGCCTAGCAGAATCCAAGTCTGTAAGAATAAAATAATCCCATTATTATTTCTGCCTAATAATTCTTTTTAATAGTTAAAAGGGATTATTCAGGGAAAATGATTCTGTCATTCTTAGACCATTCTGTACATAATATGGTAAGGACTGTTCGGTAACATGATTTTGCTAATTTGGGTATTTTTAGAGGGTGTATTTTTTTTTTTCTATTTTTACTGAGTACTATTTAATACCTGAGTTGATATTGGTTTTGAACTTTGTCCTATTTTGGGATTTTTAGAAGCCAACCATTATACAAGCACCAGTGAGGTAGTAGAAAAAGTTAAGCAGGGAAGATAAAGGGCCAATAAAATGTGCACTCGGAGGACTGAACAACTGGGCTCAATTTTGTGAAGGAAATTCAGTTACTATTTAGGACATGCTTCAGTATTGTCTGAGAGTGGGGAAGCAGTAGTATGTATCCACCCACACTTTCTTGCATTAGATGAGGAAACTCTAGCCCAACTTTTAGCCAGGAAAAAATAAAAAAGAGAGAGAAATATTATAAACATCAGAAATAAAAGAGAAAACATCATTATATAATCCTACATATAGTAAAAGGTAATAAGAAAATATTAGGCTTACCCTTATGCCAATAAATTTGATAACTTAGATGGAATGGACAAATTCCTTGATAGACACACTAGCATAGTTCACTTAACTAGAGATAGAAGTAAAAAGAAAATAATTACTCCAGTGTTGAACAGCTGAAATAGAGGTGTAGGGAGAAGGACGAGTATTAGTAATAAAAGAAGAAAAGAGTATGTTCAGAAAAATAGAAAAGATCTTTGAAGATGCTACATCATGAAAATAAAAAAAAAAAAAAACATTTCACAATATGATGACGTATTTCCAAGTGTTTAATGATGATGGTGTTTGGCAAGTAGTGGCTGACATATAGGAGAATGGTTTCAGTAGAATAGAAAGGGTAGATACCAAATTATAACAACTCAAAGAACAAATAAACAGTGGGGCAGCTCAAGCAACAATGTATAAAGTACAATTTCAAGAAGTGTAGGGGCATCTGGATGGCTCAGTTGGTTAAGCGTACAACTCTTGATGTTGGCTCAGGTCATGATCTCATGGTTTGTGAGACTGAGCCCCACATCAGGGTCTGCGCTGACAGCATGGAGCCTACTTGGGACTCTCTCCCTCCCTCTCCCTCTCTCTGCCCTTTCCAGCATTCTCTCTTTCTCTTAAATAAACATTTTAAAAAGTGTATTTATTAACTGAAGCTTAGAGAAGGGTAACTTAAGGAAATCAGGGTTAAGGAAGTACTTTGATAGCCTATTTTCCATTCATTCCATATCACTTGGAAATGTCTCTGTTGTGTATACTGTGTGCATGACAATTATATTTACTCAACCAAAATTGAGGTATGTTTTCTGAAAATTAATATTATGAGTCAATACATATATCAGAGTCAATTTGGGAGATGTATTACTGGATGAGCAAATGTTTGCATTTCTGCAATAGTCTGAAGATTTATGGGAATAATGAGATCATTTTGGGAATATAAATTGCCCTACAAAACCAAAATACATAATTGCTATGACTGTATCCTTGGCATTTTTCTAGGTGGTGTTGAATCAGCAAAGAATTAAACATTGTCTTTGCCTTTAGGATCTTACAGAGGCAAATACCTAAATATGCATATACAATGTAATGTATCAAGTATTGGCATAGTTCTCAGAAACCTACCTCTGTGGTTCATCAGAAAGAAAAGTTAATTTTTCAAGAATGAGTCTGTGTGAGTACATGTGCATGAATGCTGGAGTTCACTGAGATCAGGAAGAAAAGTCAAGAGTAAATCCAGGAAGATATGGTGGGCAAAGACCTAAGAAAGTCCAAAAGCCAAGTGTCAAGATTCACTCCTCCCAATAACTAAGTGACATTTGTGTTAAAGGAGTAGAAAATATAACAGCAAACATCCCAGAAAAACATGGAGATACTTGGAAAGGTGTTTCAGAAAAGAGAGCAAAAAACAAACTTGGTGAGGTTCCCATGGACTGGATCTACTTGTGCAATCAGGCATCTGTTTTCTGGCTCTAAGAGTAAAATCTAACACCCAATTTGTTCTCCAGCCTAAAGCAATTATGATTCATTTTGATCCCACCCTCTAAAATACGTTATACTCTCTACTACAAACATACTAGATTTGCTTTCATTTTCTTGATAAAGTCATGAAAGTTTACTCCAAACATTCTCACGTGCACTGTAATATATATATATATATATATATATATATATATATATATATATATATATAATGTATATGTAATGTGTATATATATGTATAATGTATATGTATATGTATATATATATATACACATATATATGTATATATATAATGTAATACATAATATATATGTAACATATATACATAATATATATGATATATAATACATATACATTATATATTATGTATATATATTTATTTTAATTTCTAAGAGTTCATAATTGACATGTTCTCTTCATATAACATTCCTCATACATTTCTTTCCTATACTCACTGTCCCTTTATCTTAGGGCATTAGATGGGATATAGGCCAACAAGTACACATCAAAATGGAGATAAAAATAAACAAGATTGAAAATTATCTTACCAGTTCAGAGTTGGTATGTAAAATCTTGTTTCTGAGGTCATCTATAGATGTAACTTATAGACCTCTAAATACTGCAGCATTGCCACAGAATGGAAGAGGGAAGAACTTATTTACCTTATCACTTTTTACTTGGCTATCAGAAGCACAGTTTTCTTCACATTGTATTCACAAGAACTTAAGCTATTAGTTACTCCCAGCAAAGAACACTGGAAAAGTAGTCTTCATTCTTGACAACCATGTGTCTGGCTAAAAACCAAACGTTTAATTGAATTATGAACAAGAATAGGAGAAAATATTGAGGCATGATTAGTTGTCTCTGCTATATTCTATCCCTGGATTATCTACGTATTCAAGTATTTACTTTTATGCCAACACAGAACACACTCCCCTCCACCTTGTCAAAGAAACTACCACCCAAGCCCATTTAGTGACTACATCTATTTCAAAGTGAGGGCAATGCACTGTTTTATCTATCAGGTATGGATATGGTTCTTATGACCTGGTAAATTATAAAATAAGAACACTTGGTTCCCATCATACCCATATACAACAATGGAGTAGGAATAAAATAAGCAGAATAGAAATTTACTTTCAGAAAAAGGAAAAATGGACAACAGAGGAATGGCTGATGAACAATAAAGATGAAATCCTGTTGCATGGTGATTGAGAAGACTCCCTTTTCTGAGAACAGAATGGGGTATTTGGTGCGCTGATCTGGCAGTCACTGGTTCAGCCATTTCGGAGGAATAGAATTGCCTTATCTGTTTTCATCTGTAAGCTTCAGTTTTGATTCTGGAAGGCTTTTCCATATCGCTTATCCTCAGTGCAATAGCAGAAGTTGCGTCTTGAGAATTAATGTTTCATGGGCCTGCATATTTCTCTTAGATTGAGTCATACCAGGACAAATTTTAGGCCAAGGCACACTTTATGGATAGAATTGGCTTTCATAGGCCAAGCTTGTGTCTCTTCAAAAACTATTTGGAAGTAATATCTTTCTCTGCCCTGCCCCCACCCACACAAAGAGACGCATGTGCAAATACTAACAATCAAATATTTCATTCAGAAATATTTTTAAACCTGAATACTATATTCCTTTACTTTCCTTTACTCATTTCCTTTACTCATTTCCTTTACTCATTTCCTTCTCAAGTTAATGATGGCACCATGAGGCTATTTGAAACAATAGCCTTGATTGGGAAACGAACATCTTATTTTGATTTCTGTTAGTAGTCTGGTTCTCATGGATTGACAGATAATCTTAATAGGAGATGGCTGAAAAGCTTTGGAAAATCAGTATATCTTCATTTATGCTACCATTTTGGTAACACAGGCATTAGCTTCAGAACTGCAAGTAATTGGTTTTATCAATGTGGTGTCTTCAAATTACCAGATTTAATGTAATTTAACATATCAAGTTCATGACAGAAGATGAATTTAAATTCATTGACTACTATCTACTTGCCATGTAAATACAACTAGTAGTAGCCACACAGGGATAAATTAGGGACTTGAAAATAAAAGTGTTTGTATTCTATGTAATAGGAATTTGAGATTATTAAGTGTCAATATCGAACATGTAGTTTGACTCACACATTTTACACATGCATAAACTACCTATGCTAAGTCTAGTTTCAAAATAAATCTTGTCATTACATATCTAGTGCAGTTTCTACTGTAACGCATCATTGTACAATTATTTTTGTAAACAACATTGTCTTGAACTTGATATGTTTTAAAAGTTTCATTGTATATTGTTTGGTTTAAAGACTAGTTGACAGTGAATTTCTGTGCTCCACTCTGATTCCTTGGTATATAGTACCTTTGATTTTTTAGGATTAAATATACTGAGATAAGAAAAATTATTAAAGGTTAAGAACTGTGTTATTCATTATAAATTTTCATTGTACTATAATGAAAAAGGAAAAAGCAGATTAAAAACTGATTTGAAAATTAATCCTTAAATCTCTTCTTCAAATGATTTTGGTTTTCAATTAATAAGATGAGATTTTAAGATTTCATATTAAGTACAATGAGATTTGTGTTATTGTCATGGTTGTTGTTGCAAATAACATGGGTTTAGTTTACTTTAAAAATAAAAATAATCCTTGAATCCCATTTCAGTAAGAGATTTCATTAGTAAGAAAGAGAAGTCATTAATCTGCATATTACTTACATGTAGTCACACTGTTTTGCCCTTGGAAATAATATTATATGGGTCTAAGCTAGAAAAAAATTGAATAGTCAAAAACAAAAGAACTTTTGCAAAGTCAAGAATGAAGTTCTAGGGAACACTGATATTTTGGCAAAAAGATTACCCTGTATTCACAGTTCACAACCTCACTTAATTACCTCCCAAATAACCTTGCACTATATGCCAAATTTGACCTTTTTAAAAACCATTTGAGAAAAACATTAAGTTTCAGGTTCAAAATATGTACCAAATTAAAAAGTCTGCATAGCATTTTAGAAGATACACATAAGGACCTTCTTTTCAGAGAGTAAAAACATCATTAACCTTTAAATAAATAAATATTTTGCAACTTTATTTGTTGAGGATTTATATATCATCTCCTATAGGATTAGAACTGTACTTGCTAGGGAGTGCATACTTGGAGAAGAGTTTGTAACATAATCCTACCTTCAGTGAGTTTACAATATGATTATGGAGACATGATCCAAACCTTATGAGATCTACTAGTTACCAAAAATTTTCCAAATACATATAAACATGTAAGGAAAGATTTAAAAAAATGGTGTTGGACAGATCTTGATCTTAATATTGAGTCCTTTTTAAATTGTGTAATTATGTACCTATTGGCATACGCTGTGCCAAGTATTTTGCTGGGTATTGGGTCCACAATGATGAATAAGTGTTATACAATATCATCCCTCAAAGATCTTTCAGCCTGATAGTGGATGATACACAGCCCTACCACAATATTTAAATATATAACAAGAGTTGACAAGCATGGCCTTATTGTTTCCTTCAGCTTGACCGAACTTTAGACAGTCTTCTCCCTGCCTCTAGGACCCTGATTTTCCTCTCACTCAGACTTTACAGAATCCAGGTGGTGTAAGGACCTAGGCCCCTGACCTCCCTTTCTCAGAACATTTACTTTAGAAAATTCTGACCTGTAGAGATGTAAATCTTTCAAGAAGCTTCTTGGGAGTTTTACCACCTAAGAATGCCTTTCTCAGGGTCCTGGGAGCCATGCCTTGCCTGTTTAATTTTCTCAGGTGCAATTTTTGCTCTGACAGGGTTCAGAAAGAAACCATCTGGATCTGCTTTCACCAAGCTTTCACCTAGGTAGTGGCTTCCTTTCAACTTCCTCAGAGTGGCCATATGTAATCTGTTCTTTTTCTTCAGACCACTTATCCTGAGTTGTTAATACACGGTAATTTGTGTTTACTCATTTAATGTCCCTGCCTTTACTACTACACCATAAGCCAGATTTCGGTATGATGTCTGACTCACACTATCACTTCAGTTGAATGAACATATGAACCTGGACAATTTCAGATTTTGGACCATTTAAAACGAGTGCTGAGTAGGAGTTATTCAGGTAAGGTGTTAGGGGTGAGGTGAGGTGAGAGCCTCATAAGAAGAGGAAACAATATGGGATTGACATTAAAGCAATAATGAGCTTGATGCTATCCAGGAGCTTAATAATGAATGGTGTGAGCTAGAGAGTAGGGTAATAACATGCCACAGAGGAGGGTGCTGAGACAGGCCAGAGCTGGACTGAGCCAGGCAACGTAAGTTAGAATGCAACCAAATTATGCTCGTGAATTATAAATTTCATTTTGTCTTTTCATTTTCTTCAGAAACTCATAACATGACATGCAAAAGTTATCATGTCCTATTTCCTACATGTCCAAGTTCTTTTTACCTTGTCCCTCAGGGTTCCAAACCTTCAGTTATACTAACACTGCTTAGAATTTGCCTACTGTGCCAGGCTTTTTTCTAACAATACTCTTGATGTATTGCTAGTTCCTTAATTCTACTCTCAGCTAATGTATATCACTTTAGAACAAGTGCCAAACATTCCTGTAAGAATTCTTAAACACTTTCCACTGCAGTTAGGTTAAATGGACTTCCCCTGTGCTTCATTACTCTTGTGACTTTCTCTACATGTTACTCATCAAACCATTTTATACTTGTGGTTTGGCCTCTCTACAAACTACCATTTCTTCCATACCACACTGGGACTCATTGACCTTGCACTAATTGTCTTTGTTTCCCCAATATTTCCCATCATATTTGATATATAGTAGACATTCTAATTAATAATTAGTGTTTGGATGAATGGTTAAGAAAAGGTGGTGATAGAGGGGATGCTTTAGAAAGATAAATGCACACCTATGTTTATTGCAGCATTATTTACAATACATATTTACAATATGGAAGCAATGGAAATATTTATTAATAGGTGAACATATAAAGAAGATGGAGTATATAGACCCAAATATTATTCAGACACAAGAAAGAATGAATTCTTGTCATTCGGACAACATGGATAAACCTGGAAGGTATTATGTAAGTGAAGTAAGTCTGACACAGAAACAATAATACCATGATTTTACATATATGTGGAATCTAAAAAACAAAACAAATGAACAAAAGAACGAATAAACATATTCTTAAATACTGAGAACTGGTGATTGTCAGAGGGAAGGTGTGTCATGGATGGACAAAATAGGTGAAGGGTATTAAGAAGGACAAACTGCCATACTAAATGGAATGAAATAAGTAAATCAAGGAGATGAAAAGTACAGCATAGGGAATATAGTCAATAATATTATAATAACATAATATGGTGACAGATGGTGACTATATTTACTGTGGTGAACATTCAGTGATATATAGAATTGTCGAATCACTACAATGTCACTGTATACCTAAAACTAATATAACATTGTATGCCAACTATACTTCGATAATTTTAAAAATAGTAAATAAAATAAAATATGAAATAAAAATAAATAAAATAAAATAAAATAAAATAAAATAAAATAAAATAGAGTCATTTATTTTAAAAAAGAATTGGTTTCACAAAGGAACAGGGAAAGAAAAGTTGCCCCCACTTTCTCATTTGATCCTCTGCCTGATATTACCCTGATGGAAAAAAAACCTATGTTTTTAGCTTCTCTGCTATCCTGTAAGTTCAGAGGACTTATCTGAACTTTGAAATTATCATTTCATACCCAGTGTAGCATACACACACTGCTAATTATCTAACGTAATAATTCGTGCATAATAGCAGTTGAACGGGTCTCTGGTGGTGAAAGAGGGGATGGGCCAAGAAAGCAGGATCTAGAAATATGTTTTTATTTTCTTTTGCTGCTGTGACTAATTGCCACAAACTTAGTGGCTCAAAACAATACAGATATATTTTACAAAGTCCAAAATTAATCTTACTATGCCAAAATCATGGTATCTGCTTTCCTTCTAGAAGCTCCAGGTAAATATCTGTTTCTTGCCTTTGACAGTTTGGGGAGGTTGCTTATATTCCTTGGCTCATGGCCACATCACTCAGACCTCTGCTCCCGTGATCACATCTTCTTCGACTCTCCTGCTTTTCTTTTCCCTTAGAAAGACTTTTTGATTACATTGGTCCATTCAAATATCTAAGATAATCTCACCAATTAAAGACCTTAAATTAATCACATCTGCAAAGTCTCTTGTAATCACGTTTATTAGTTACCTAGGACTGCCATGACAAATTACTATAAACTAGGTGATGTAAAACAAAAGCATTTATTTTCCCAGTCTGGAGGATAGAAGTCTAAAATCAAGGCTTTGGAAGAGTCAGTTCTTTCTGGAGAAAGGGAGGATCTGTAAGAGAGTATCTATTCTATGCCTCTCTTCTAGGACCTGATGGTTGCCAGCAATCTTAGGTATTCCTTAGTTTACCGACTTGTCACTCAACATAATATCTATGTTCACGTGTCTACTTTGTCTATATGCATCGGTGTCTCTATTTTCTCTTTTTAGAAGGACATCAGACATTGGATTAGGGCATACACAAATCTAGTAGAACCTCACATTAGTTAATTACATCTGCCAAGACTCTCTTTCCCACATTCTAAGGCTCCAGGTACACATGAATTTTGGGCAATACTTCACCCAGTATACCATGTAAAGTAGCATATTTACAGGTTCTGGGTGTGGACATCTTTAGTGAGCCATTATTCTGCCTACCACAAAAGCTAATGTCTAACTGAAAAACAAACAAGCAAATAGAAAAACATGCCAAGTGTGAGAATGAATATGTAGAAACCAAAAACATTCAGAGCCAGGGTATAGATGCCAGTCAAATAAGACTGAAACAGGAGCATCAAGAGTTTTGTAGGATCAGAAAACTTTCTGGGAGCAGGTCAGGAGAATTCTTGTTAGTGGCAAGAATATTCACTGAGACAAAGTGCCTGAGACAGAACATTTTCAACTGGGATAGACACCTGGCTTAGGAAGTGCCCAAAAGTCTCCTGCTTAAGTCATGCTACAGATATAAGCGTCCTCTTTAAAAGGCCTCTTTGACCCTCCTCAGCTGTCTTAAGTCTGCCCTAGCCTTCAGAGGAAACTTAGAACATTTTCAGGAATTAGGGTGATATGAGATGTGAAAAACTGGGCATATGTATGGGAACCTTTGTTATCATCTTGCAATTCTTTGGAAACCTAAAAATGAAGTTTACTAAATGTTAAAAATAATAGCAATAAACCTAAGGGGTCAGAATAAAGTACACACTTGAGAGAATGTCCACATAGTGGTATTAGTCTCATGTGTTTGGAAAGAAAATTAAAGGTTTAAACCATTAAGTGATTTAGAATAAGAAAGGAAGGGAAGAGGGAGGGAAAAGAGGAAAGGAAGGGGAGGAGGAGAAGTGTTGACACCAACAACATTACCTGGTAGACCATATGGCAAGACTAAGAACTGCATCTTTTCTAGTAAGACCACTCCATCATTTCCCCTCAACACGCACAGCATCAGCACCACAATCAGCCTGAGAAATGATTGAGATTCAGGCCATCATATTTTACCTCCCTGCCTCACACAATACAAGAAGCTCAAGTCTCCCAAATCATCCTTCTTCTACCTAATTCTTATGCTCCAATCTCAGTCTTACACCTCTTGCACCCCCACACTCTGGTGTGCATTTGTGAATTGATGACCTTTTGAGAGCAAAACGTTCTCACTCATTTTTTGAATGTTCATTTTGGCTACCTGTTCTGAGACTCAGCACTCCACTGAAGACACTACATCCCTGTTTAAAGTAATAGGTGTTTTGCCTCAAGCACCCCTGGGACTAAAGGAGGAGTAAATGCCCACCTACTTGCCTGTCTTACCATTTCAATTTGAATCATTTGCTTCATGCTTGGATCATGGCTTTCTTTATTGGGGTGAGAGGTAGTGAGAAAGCAGTGGTGGTAATTTCTGGTATCTTTTTCTTGCTTGATATCTGTGCCTAATTGTATTCCAGTCTCTCCTAACTTCAAGTTATACGAAATAATATTTTGAATTGTTGTCCTGGAAAAATTGATATTAGAACCCTGTTTCTCTTTTCTATCTCAATTGGTTACTACTGAATAGTACTGCCTAGCCATTTTCCTCAAATTTCCTTTCAGTGATTTTTATGGATCAGAACCATTATTAACCTGGATCTTACATTCTTACTTATTATTATTTACCCATATTTTGCTCAAGTACATTATGTATTTTAGTATATATTACACATACTGTTTATATACTATATACATTTGGTATGATACATATGAATACATATAATGGTCATATCTATACTCTTGTAGTATATACATATAACATATATACCAATGTTATATATATTTTTTGGTAATAAAGGAGTTTTGGACAGCTCACCTTCCCAAGAATATGCCAGTTTGACATGTGGGTTATTTTGAGCTGAAGGTAATGCAGACCCTGTGGGCTCAAGAGAAAAATTTGCCCCTCTCTTAACTATATAGAAGAATCTAAATTGGGGGTCTTTTGTTATTAGCAGAGATAAATTGTATACGAGTGACCCAACTGGATGGAAAAGCAATAATCTAATTACCAAATAACTGCTCATCTTATCACACTATAAAGTGCATTCCTTTCCTCTAAAGTCCCAGACCTTGACTCCTTTATCCTTAGTTCAGAATGAAATATATACTTAATTGTGCCTGACTGTCTTTGGAATTACCAGGTCTATGTAGACTCCCTCTATGTATATTATTAAATTTGATTTTCTCCTGTTCATACCTCATGTCAATTTGATTCATAGTCCAGCCAGAAAGATCCTTGAGGGGACAGGAATTCTTGTTCCCCACACTGACTCCATTAGACCATATCATTTGTAATATTTTAATTTTTAATGTATTTTTAAATGTTTTTTTTAATCTTGAGAAAGAGAGGAAGAGAGACAGACAGAGGGAGGGAGGGGGGAGGAAGAAAGAGGGAGAGAATCCCAAGCAGGCTCCACACTCAGCACAGAGTCCAACACAGGGCTGGATCCCACAATGGTGAGATCATGGCCTGAGATGAAATCAAGAGTTGGACACTTAACCAACTGATCCACCCAGGTGCCCCTATAATATTTTTAATTTTATCTCAATATATTCCCATTTTAAACCTCATTTCCTATTTATTTTTAAATGTAGTAATTATGTTGAATATATTATTATTCAAACAAGTAACCCAAATATTTGAGTATCTCCTTTTCTCCCTGCTCCAGAGGTAAGCCCATAATGCCTCTATAAGAATCAGTAGTATAGAAACTATAAATACATGATACCTATAGTTCATTTAACCTAGAAATGAAAGGATGAGAAAAGGTGGGAAATAACTAGAGTAAAAAAAAATAAAACAAAATCATAATTTTTATAGCATGTGTTGTTGAGGTAATTGGGATACATACTCATAACCGCTCTATTTGTGTTAAGGCTTTTCATATAGGTTAGTGGACAGTAAACTAGTTGTTAATTTCATCAAGATATTCAAAGTATATATCAAATGACTTTCTTTTTCCACCTGCTCTGTTTATTTTATCTGCAGATGATATATAACTTTGTTCTTCTGGAAATGCCAAACATAAATTTGAGAATTTTCAAGAAGTTTTATTCTGAATGAAGAAATTACTAATAGCTATTTGCAATAGAATCGGGAAGATGTATGTCATTTTTAAAATGTATTTAATCAGTACAAAGCCTTCAAATAATTTCCTGGGATCAGGTTTCACATGAAATTAATTTTTTCCTACAATATATTAGAACCAATGTTTATATATTTTTTTCAATATATGAAATTTATTGTCAAATTGGTTTCCATACAACACCCAGTGCTCATCCCAAAAGGTGCCCTCCTCAATACCCATCACCCACCCTCCCCCCCCTCCCACCCCCCATCAACCCTCAGTTTGTTCTCAGTTTTTAAGAGTCTCTTATGCTTTGGCTCTCTCCCACTCTAGCCTCTTTTTTTTTTTTTTTTTTTTTTTTTTCCTTCCCCTCCTCCATGGGTTTACTGTTAAGTTTCTCAGGAGCCACATAAGAGTGAAAACATATGGTATCTGTCTTTCTCTGTATGGCTTATTTCACTTAGCATCACACTCTCCAGTTCCATCCACGTTGCTACAAAGGGCCATATTTCATTCTTTCTCATTGCCACGTAGTACTCCATTGTGTATATAAACCACAATTTCTTTATCCATTCATCCGTTGATGGACATTTAGGCTCTTTCCATAATTTGGTTATTGTTGAGAGTGCTGCTATAAACATTGGGCTACAAGTGCCCCTATGCATCAGCACTCCTGTATCCCTTGGGTAAATTCCTAGCAGTGCTATTGCTGGGTCATAGGGTAGGTCTATTTTTAATTTTCTGAGGAACCTCCACACTGTTTTCCAGAGTGGCTGCACCAATTTGCATTCCCACCAACAGTGCAAGAGGGTTCCCGTTTCTCCACATCCTCACCAGCATCTATAGTCTCCTGATTTGTTCATTTTGGCCACTCTGACTGGCGTGAGGTGATATCTGAGTGTGGTTTTGATTTGTATTTCCCTGATGAGGAGCGACGTTGAGCATCTTTTCATGTGCCTGTTGGCCATCCAGATGTCTTCTTTAGAGAAGTGTCTATTCATGTTTTCTGCCCATTTCTTCACTGGGTTATTTGTTTTTCGGGGGTGGAGTTTGGTGAGCTCTTTATAGATTTTGGATACTAGCCCTTTGTCCGATATGTCATTTGCAAATATCTTTTCCCATTCCGTTGGTTGCCTTTTAGTTTTGTTGGTTGTTTCCTTTGCTGTGCGGAACATTTTTATCTTCATAAGGTTCCAGTAATTCATTTTTGCTTTTAATTCCCTTGCCTTTGGGGATGTGTCGAGTAAGAGATTGCTACGGCTGAGGTCAGAGAGGTCTTTTCCTGCTTTCTCCTCTAGGGTTTTGATGGTTTCCTGTCTCACATTCAGGTCCTTTATCCATTTTGAGTTTAGTTTTGTGAATGGTGTGAGAAAGTGGTCTAGTTTCAACCTTCTGCATGTTGCTGTCCAGTTCTCCCAGCACCATTTGTTAAAGAGACTGTCTTTTTTTCCATTGGATAGAACCAATGTTTATAAAGCTAGTATTCTTGGAGTATTTAAACTTTTTTTTGTATCTGTCAGATATAAAGAATTTAATAAGTTGAGCAGAAGAGTAGATAGTTCCTAGGTGATATTAAAGCCCTGTATTGAAAAATAGCCATGGGAAAGAGGAAGCATGAGTGTCTGGACCCTTCATCTCCCTACTACTACCTATCACTACAATAGGGCAGTATGAACTGTTTCTAAGACTGAAGGCTCTTTGGGGGCAAATAATATACATTTTCTATATCCATATTATTCTATTCTTATTGTCTCAGCAAAGTCTTAAAACACAATATATACTAAATATTGAATATACATCCTAAATTCTGATTTTTAGCACATGACTATTCTTGGAGTAGGGATGGAAGTAAATAATTACAAACAGAATCGGTTGTCTAGGTCAGTAAAAAATAAGAAATGACGGTGGCTGAAAAACTGTGGTTCTGTCAATTTTGTGTGTTCTCTTAGAAAAGGATTACATGAGAAGATATTATTATTTGTTAACTTTGACTCCAAAAAATAGAGACACAGACAGATGAGTATGTAATTTTGAGGATGAGAACGAGTACACAGACAAGAATCTGACTGTGTGTATATGAAGGTATATGTCAAAAATAGCCATGTAAGTATATCACATTTACCATACTATATTTAGACTAAAAATCATAATGAATAAAACCAGCATCTCTCAAAGTTCCCGATTCTACTTAAACCAGTTCTCTCTCCAACAATTAGCAAATATTGGCTTGAAGTACAAAATTAAAATTTTAATTAGTATCTACAAATTTTTTACATGTATTTCCAATTTTTCTTAAAAAGACAAAAACAGGAAAGGAAATTTGTATTCACACCTAATAATAAAGACAAGAGCAGACTCTAAGGAATAAAGTAACTTCCCCCTAAATATTGGGTTCTCCTCCCGGAAAAGACAAGCAGAGAATGGAATGTAATTTCTAAAATGGATCCTTTACAAAGTCACATTGTGTTGCTTAATGACACATAGTTCCTGATGAGCATTCCAAATTACAAGGTAGTTGTTCAAATAGAATTTAAACCAAGGGCTTCATTGATATGCTTCCTAAAACAAGGGACTCTTTTAATTAGAAAAATCTATGGTGCTTTATTTCCTGGCAGCATTTGTGGGGGCTCCCACCAGAGAGTTCCCACAGGCAGCCAAATGCAGGAAACATGCGGAGATTCTAGCTTTGCATCATTGCCTCACTCTCCACACTCTGCATAGCCATAAACCTTCCAGAGGCCAGAGATCAATGATTGTTTTCTCACCAGATTTTAAATAATCAAAGGAATATCTTCCTGCTATTTAGAGTGCACAAAACACAATATGTGTCACTTTATTTTCCCCATTCTATTAGCCTATAGTCATATGACACAAGATACTGGCTCACTTAGCATCTTTTCTCTGTACTCAATGGAGGAAAAAGCTAATTGCCAAACTTATGTTCAATATCAATTATACCTTCCACCCTTAATCAGATTTGATCATTTTTTTTCTGCTCACCACAAAAATGCCGATGAGTTACATGCATACATATGCATGTATTGGAATCATCTACATAATCTGCTTTTATCTATCCAGAGATCCTCTCTCATCTGAGCTTTTTCAATGTCTGCAGAGTGAAAGTTCAATCATTATCTGATCCCTGTGTTTTCACATAACATTAGTGTTATTGACATAACACTACTGTTTCTGAAATAACCTGTTATTTCAATGTCAATAATACAGAATTCCTGTATATCCTTTACTTAGTTTCCCTAATAGTAACATCTTAAAAATTATAAATCATAACCAGGAATCTGACATTGATTCAATCTATTTTACTGAGATATTTTCCCCAGTTTTACTTGTACTTGTGTATCCATGTGTATTTAGTTTTATGCAACGTTATCACATGTGTAGATTTGTGTATCTACCACCACTGTCAAAATAGAATGGTCCTTTCAAATATATGTCCTTCATTTTGTCCTTTGATAACACATTCACTTTCCCTTCTCACCCCTACCCTCACGCCTATAAGCCCTGGCTGTCATATTTATTTTTACAACTTTTATCAATAGTTACAGCTACCGATTTTAATATTATTGCTGATATAGTTTCAGCTTTAAATAAATTTAATATAAATTTGCATAAAATATGCACAGATTCTAAACACCAAGAAAATTATAATATAGGTGTTATAGAGATGTGAAAAATCAGTAAGGTTTAGGTATGCTGCAATTGGTAGTAACATGGAAATGACAGATTAATGAGGATGAGGACATTACTTTAGTCAGAGCACATGATACACATTCAGGAGTTAGAACAGCAGTGGTTCTCATATTTTAGCATACAAAAGTGCATAACAGCATGACCTAAATGACTTGTTAAACACTGATTGCTAGACCCCATCCCCTGAGCTTCTGACCCAGTAGGTCTGGAATGAGGTCTCAGAATTTCCATTCCTTAAAAATTCCTAGGTGATGTTTTGAGGATCACTGGAAGAGAGTAGAGTTTATGTTGAAGGCTGGGTCTGTGAAGTAGGGGTTCAAATGAAGGAAGATGGCAGGCTGAGGAGACTATTTTATAGGCAATATGGAGCCAATGCAGCTTTCACAGCAGAAGACCACATGACTAAAGCAGACATTATAAAGAATCATCTAGGGATAATTGAGCTAAATAATTTAACAACAAAATAATAGAGAAACAATGTTGAATGAGCTTGGATACTAAATAGCAAAGAAGGTATTCAAATGAGAAACAGAATCCCAGAATCGATAATTAAACAGGAGAAGACCATGGGGGAGGGGAAGAAAAAAAAAGAGAGGGAGGGAGCCAAACCATAAGAGACTCTTAAAAACTGAGAATAAAGTGAAGGTGGATGGGGGGGTGGCAGGGAGGGGAAAGTGGGTGATGGGCATTGAGGAGGGCACCTGTTGGGATGAGCACTGCTGGGTGTTCTATGGAAACCAATTTAGCAATAAATTTCATATTAAAAAAAAAACAGGAGATACTTCAATACCTAATTAGAAGGTAGTTGTGTGGAATATAGATTTATACTGACCAACTCGTTTTGTTCCCTTTCTTAGCCTTTCTATATCTTCTTAAATTTTGTAACTCTATTTCCAAAAGAAGAATCTTTTCAGCAGGAAACACATCCAAACATATCTTAAACTTATTACATTATAATCTTAACCTATTCCTTTTATCTTACTGGAAATGGCTGGTGAGCCAACTGAGGAGCATGAAAACTATGGTTTGCAGCTATGGTTTGGATTATAAATATTATCTGGCTTAATAGGAACTTGGGGGTCTTGAGCTAAATCTTCAAATCCTAAATTCTACATTAGTCCCTTTGTTTTCCATGCTTCTCTTTGTTATCCTTATTTCTGTGTTCTATTTTCTTTCTTTTTTTTCTTTTTTTCTACGAAGATTGTCAAATAGACAGGTTCTTTCATCAAAAAACAATTGTAATTTTAAGGGCAAACTGAACTCCAAAGAAAAAAAGTTAGAGATGACACTGTTTTAGATTATACTGTAGAGAGATTTTCAAGGAATTTCAAACACTATGTTTCAAAGAAGTGACAACCCATTTTGCTTTCCTTGGTAAATTCAAAATGCAACACAGCATTCGCTCTTCTGTCCAAGCACTTATACACTTCATCTTATCCAGGATTTCTGAAATATCTGGAACACTCATTGGGATCCTTGGCTGAGTATCTGAATTAGCTATTGAGTTTACATTCTGACTGAGAACACCCTTTATTTCCTCCTGTGATATTTTTCCGAGCAAAATATGACCAAATAAATTAAGATTTATAAGAGTCACTCATGTTAGAGACAATTGAAAATAAATATAAATTAGACATCACCCAGCAAAAGCAATACCACAAATGCAGAAAACACAGGGTATACCTCATTACAGAAATAAACTACATTGTCTGCCTAAGGTAGTAATGACTCTTTCTGTGCTTTCCATAAAATTCAAACACAAATATCAAACTATAATGTCTTTCAGGAAAAGCAGTGTGTTATTTGGAATTTATTTATTTACGTTTGAGAAACATCCCTCAGGGCAAGAGACTCAATTTTTCATTGCTGTGTAGATAAAATAGAAGGCTATCCAAAGGCAGGACAGTTGGGCACAGAAAAACTAGTGGAAACTAGAGGAAAAATACTGGATGTGGAAGTGGGCAATTCTCACAAGTTTGATGGTGACCATGGATTATCTTAATCTGATCATCTCAAATTGTATCAGACTTGCAATAAAAGTAGGTTTTGAAATAATGTGTAAGATTTTCTTTAGATACTCTTTGGAGTATCTTTGGGTGAGCCATGGGAAAGAAAGAGACACTTTTGAAGAGAAAGGAAATAGCAGGATAAGAAAAACTGAATACTAGTGTTAATTTAGATCCTGTTCAAATTCTGTATTGAAACATATAGACATTGGTTCTCATGTAATGGTCAAAAGATGCTTTACATGCTTTCTTCATGAACCAACTAAAATGTTTTCAAAGAGGACAGCAAGAAAAAATATTTGTTTCGGTTTTTGGTAAACTAACACAGTTTGATTTAGTAGGCCAGTTTCTGGAGAGTTTAATAAATTATGAAAATAGGGCATGAAGTCTTGGGATGTAAAGACAGATAAACAACAGGGAGAGACCAGGTACACACTCCCATAGTTTCCAATCCTTTATCAAAAATAAATAAATAAATAAAAATAAATAAAAATGCCTGTCCCACTTGCCCAAACTTATAACTAGTTAAGATTACAAGTAAAAAGTGATCAGCTCTTTTTAAAAAAAAAAAAATAATTTAAATTCAAGTTGGTTAACATACAGTGTGATATTCGTTTCAGGAGTAGAACCCGGTGATTTATCACTTACGTTTAACACCTAGTGCTCATCCCAAAAAGTGCCCTCCTTTTTTAAAAAAATATATTTTTTAATGTTTTATTTATTTCTTTTTTTTTTTAATTTTTAAAAAAAAAAATTTTTTTAACGTTTATTTATTTTTGAGACAGAGAGAGACAGAGCATGAATGGGGGAGGGTCAGAGAGAGGGAGACACAGAATCTGAAATGGGCTTCAGGCTCTGAGCCGTCAGCACAGAGCCCGACGCGGGGCTCGAGCTCACGGACTGCGAGATCGTGACCTGAGCCGAAGTCGGCCGCTTAACCGACTGAGCCACCCAGGCGCCCCTGTTTTATTTATTTCTGAGACAGAGAGAGACAGAGCATGAGCAAGGGAGGGGCCGAGAGAGAGAGGGAGACACAGAATCCAAAGCAGGCTCCAGGCTCTGAGCTGTCAGCACAAAGCCCGACACGGGGCTTGAACTCACAGACGATGAGATCATGACCCCAGCCGAAGTCAGCAGCTTAACTGACTGAGCCACCCAGGCGCCCCTAAAAAGTGCCCTCCTTAATGTCCATGGCCCATTTAGCCCATTCCCCAACCAACCCCTTTCCAGGTACCCTTAGTTTGTTCTCTGTATTTGGAAGTCCCTTATGGTTTGCCTCCCTCTTTTTTTTTTTTTTTCTTATTTTTCCTTCCCTTTCCCTATGTTCATCTGTTGTATTTCTTTAATTCTACATATGAGTGAAATCATATAATATTTGTCTTTCTCTGACTTAGTTCACTTAGCGTAACACAATCTAGTTCCATCCATGCTCTCCTAATGTTAATTTTTCATTCTCTTTAAACATATTTTGGTTGTCTTTAACCCTACCCTGTGAACAGATAACTCCACCATTTTATTGGTTTTGCTTTACAACTCTCTGCCTTTCATTTAGGATCGAATGTGCACTGGGTTTCTGATTCTAAGGTTTGCCACTATAGTTATTATTGGAAAAAAATTTCCATTACTAATTGTGGCTCTCATTTTAACAATAATTATAATAAAAAAAGCAAAATGCTTTTTTATTTATCCCCCAATAAAGTATTAGAACTTTAAAACATCTGGCATTGAACACGTAGATAGTCCGGATGTTTTTATATAGTGCTTTATTATACTATCATATTTAAACTGATGCATAAAACCTTAATTTCAATCTGTTATTCTCCAATGAGAAATATAATAATTAGAAGTTCATTTGCTTGAAATTATTTGCTATGTTTGCATGGTAACCTTAGAATTCATATAAGGAAGATAGTTATTTAATTTGAATTTTTAAATAAGTTGTCATCCATAAAACAAGTAAATGAGACTAGTTGACTCTAAGACTCGTAGGAACATTTGTTGTCCTTAGGACTGTACGTGGATGGATCTTCCTTCTTAATAACTTGAATGTGCCCACTTGGATTCATTGGAAGAGCCAGTACCTCACTTTAGTCTTTGTTGGTTTTTATCTGTCTTATGGTTCTGGTTATCTATTAGAGTAATACCAAACCACCCCAAAATAGTGGCTAAAGAGGATAACATGTATTTTGCTCACAAATCTGAGGGGACAGGGCTCAGCCAAGGCAACCAGTTTTTGGGGTTGCATGCAGTTTTAATTAGATGGTGGCTGGAGTAGGGTCATCTTTGAAGGCTTCTTCACTAGCACTTACGTTGACTGGGCTGGGAAGAACCAAATATCTATGACTCCTTAGCCTTCTCTTTCTTTATGTGATCTTGCCATTGCTCTCTTTACATGTTGGCTTCATTCCTGCCAGACTTTCTCCATGTAAACCATTTTTTTAGAGAACAGTATACACATTGAGACAACAGCTCTACATTGGCCTTATCCAGAGGAGAGGCATCATTTTTTTCTTGAGAGCGGTCTTTTTTCAACAACTACAATTCCTGTCCATGGAATGGCCAGCCTGGATGGAGGACAAGCGTGAATAAGACTTAATGTTTGCCATCTCAAGCATTCTTTTGTGTGACCCCAGGGGAAAAAATTAAAGTTTCTCAGAGTGCAAGGAAGCCAGGAGATCAGCCATTTACAATGACTTTACATCTGGCTTCTTAAGTAGTTTTTTTTATTTTTTAATGTTTATTTATTTTTGAAAAAGAGAGAGAGAAAGAGATCACGAGTGGAGGGGGGGTAGAGAGAGAGGGAGACACAGATTCTGAAGCAGGCTCCAAGCTCTGAGATGTCAGCACAGAGCCCGACAAGGGGCTTGAATTCACTGATCGCAAGATCATGACCTGAAGTCAGATGCTTAACTGACTGAGCCACCCAGGTGCCCCAGGCTTCTTAAGTAGTTTTACTCCTATGTCCTCTTTTAACTCACATCTCAAATGCAATGACACTACATTAGTACAGATAAACCAAGGAAAACAGGCAGTCCACCAGCATCAAAGTCAGACGCATCTGTGAACACAATTTTTCTGGAAGGCATCCTAGTTTGGATTATAATGTTAATAAAAACAACAACAATAAAACAAAACAAACAACAAGACAGGCAATGTGTAGCCTACTGAAAGATTTTCACTAGTGGGAGACTCTCTCTGTCCTTATCAGCAACCCACTGCATTAAAAAGCTGCCCACCTTCTCTAGTGTCAGGCCACTACAAACAAGAGTTAACTTGCAAAGATTACAAGTAGAGAGGGCCAAGGTGTTTCTGCAAGGGAGGTCTGAGCTATTATAGGTGTTGCTATTGTTGAAAGAAAGAAAGAAAGAGAGAGAGAGAGAGAGAGAGAGAGAGAAGAAAGAAAGAAAGAAAGAAAGAAAGAAAGAAAGAAAGAAAGAAAGAAAGAAAGAAAGAAAGAAAAGGGAAAGAAAGAGAAAGAAAACCAGAAGCCCAAAACGGTGTCACTTAGACAGAGTTTCCAAACCAGGACTTAATACACCATCTAATTGCACTTTTAACTTCTCCTTAGAAATGTGGCTCTAACTGGTCAGTAAGGAAATTTTTCTTCCCATCAGTGCCAGTGACGGTCACATGGGTCCTCTCCAACCCCCAAAGAAAGATCAGGTAATCTATAATACAAGACCTCTTGCATTTTCCCCTAGCAAACAGCCTCCTCTGAAACAATCCTCTTCTTTTGTTCATGACTTTCTTGTCCTCACCCTCCATCCATGAAAACCCATTTTGTGTAACTCCTCCAAGCACCAATCTACTTGCAGATGAGCTTCAGCCAATTCATGAATTATTTAATAAATCCAATGAAAACTTCAAATTACCAGGTTGAATTTTGTTATTTAATACCGTGAAGGTACTTTGTACATGTGCTTAACAGCTACAAATAGTTGACTTCAAGTAAAGGAAATTTCATTGATAATGCTGGTGGGTCTTATATAATCAGTGTAAAGGTCTTAAGAGAAAAGCTGAGTTTCCCTGTGAAAGAAGAAATTCTTCCTAAGAGTACAGCTTCAACTCCTACCCTAGAGTTTCCAGATTACTTATCTATAGATTTCAACCATGCCAGCTCCCACAATAGCTTGAGCCATTTCTTTGAAATGAATCTTTATTTCTATCCCTATCGATCATATATCCCACTGGTTCTGTTTCTCTGGAGAACCTTGACTGATAGAACTGGTAATAGAGTGATCATATAATTTATCACCCAAACTAGTACACTTTGGGGTGTGAAAGGGGAATTATTAATAATCATGCCAGGAAACTTGCATGAGCCAAACCTTTGCGAGGTAAACCATGTTAAAGTGTTCCATAGGTAAAATAAATCTTATCCACCTAGAGCTATCAAAATAGTGCAATTGAGAAAAGAGATGTTTGTGTTTTTGCTTTATTTGTAAGAAAATCTAGTTAGTTACCAAAAGTGGTCTAAACTAAGGTAAGAAATGAATCACTGGATAATTTTTGAAGAAACCACCTATTGACATGATAGAAAGTATTTTCCTCTCTTTTTACATTTTGTAAAGGTCAAAAGTTTGGAATCCTACAATTATTTTGCATTTGAAAAGTGATGAATCAAAAGATAATTCAGGATCCCCACCCCCCCCCAGATAATGGCAGGCACTCAGACCTGATGCACTTAATGTACCTATGCAATTATCCAAGTTTAACCCTCCTCTTCATCACAGCCCTATTCAAATCTGTTATCTCTGACAAAGTAGGTTTTACAAGACTACTAACTGGCTGAGCATCAAGAAAAAAATGACTTCGTGAAACTGAATGCCGTTAGTGCTTCTATTTAATCTGTATTTGGGTCAGACTGTCAACTGTAAATAACTTTGGTAACTGGGGAATATAGTCTATCATTGCCAATCAAAGTGTATATCTACACCCATTTTTTTTCTTTTTTTGAAAACTAGCAATGTGACTCTAGAATCCTAGATTGGCTCTGAGATGAATTTGACAAAGAACAAGTCACATTCATGGCCGGGATCTCTCAATATCTAATACATTTGCTATACTGATGAAAGCTGTGACTTGGTATACTATTGCTAAAATCTCTGATAATAATACTGAGAATTAAATGAACACTAGATAATTATGACTTCATGTGCAGCTTAAGTGGAACCTATTCCAATATTCTGGAAAATATCAACACAGTTGACCATTTAATGATGTCAAAAAGGAATACTGTAGACCTTGCCTTCACACTTGTTCCCCTGTTTATACACTCTACATACAGTATGCAGATTCAATGATTAATCCAAAAGAATCTCTTCTACTCATGAGAATTTCTGGATGAAAGCTTACATAACAAAAAGGTAAAGACAGAGAAAGAGAGAGAGAGAGAAACAGAGAATTAAAAAGAGTTATAGAAATTATCCAGTAAATTAAGATGATATAAATAAATTTCAATTCAAAAGACTAATTAAAGTAATAGAACATGTTATCAAATATATTTTATAATGGCTCTTCTGGATAGAAGAATGATGGCATATTTAACTGATAGATTAGTCGATCTTAAAAAGACACATGGACACAGCTAGGGACATTTAAAAATTCTGTTATGTTTTATAAACAGACATAGACACACACACACACACACACACACACACACACACACACACACCCATACCCATCTCCTATGGTCTCACTTGGAAATTTTATACTTGAGAAAACTAAGTCCATATTTACTGAGTCCAAATAACACTGATAGAAGCTGGAGTCATGGTATAAAGCTGTGATATATTCAGATTATTGATGAAACATCAAAGTTTTAAGAGAGTGTTCTGGTTGGTCAATAAAATTATCAACTGAATAAAAATCACATCTCAAGGTATCAAACACAGAAAACAAAAGGCAATGAAATTACAAAACAATAGCAGGCAAAGAGAATCTGTGGATAATTTGATTTAAATAAAATTTGACAAGAACTATAATAATCACATCACATGAACATAACAAGATCACTGTCCTACTTAAAAATTCGTAGGTTAGAAAAAAAGAAAATAAAAATAAGACTGTATAACATTAAAAACTCAAAGGAATGTGACTATATTAGAAATAAAGATGTAATGAGAAAATATACATCAATCGGTATTTTGAAAATATATGTGAAATGGATAATTATATGATATAATTAAAAATGATTAATGAAAAAAGCAGGATATTTAGATATCATGACAATCAAAATTTTGAAAATTATTATAGCCCAACAGCCAATCCAGTGGGCTTACTAGAGAATTCTTTCAAACTTGCAAGAAGAAAACAAAAACAAAACCTACATATATATATGTATATTTAAATATATATATTTGGACATATTTGGGAAGCGTATCAGTTCATTTTATAAAGCTAGCATATTGCTAATATCAAATGTAATGTATTAGCACTCATTTCCTCACCTGTCTTTTCCTAGCTCTCACATACAGCTCTAGATGATACTACATGGAAAACACCACAGGGGGACATAGGTTAGTAGCCACATAATTTTGGAGAAGAAGAAAGGGATTTTTTGAAATGTCAGTGAAGACAGAAACTATTAAAAAATTCTTAAAAAGCATGTGTACAGTATACTGAATTAGACATTAATGAAAATTCACTCAAGTATTAGTTTCAATATTTGTTAGAGTACACATGTTTACTAAAATGGCCAAACTTCTCCACTGCTATTTCAATCCAGCACAGTCACTACATGTGACCTCATCACCTTTGTGGGCAATTCTTCCTGACTTGAAAGATAACAATGTATTCAGCAGTGTTTCTAGTTACCAGATACTCATCAAAATCACCTTGGGGTTGCAGTGCCTGGGTGGCTCAGCCAGTTAAGTGTCCTACACTTGATTTTGGCTCAGGTCATGATCTCACGGTTTGGTTCCTGAGTCCACACTGACAGTGTGGAATCTGCTTGGGATTCTCTCTGCCACTCGTGCATATTCTCTCTCTCTCTCTCTCCCTCAAAATAAATAAATAAACTTAAAAAAAATTACCTGAGGAAGCTTTTATAAAATAGCTGCTGTGCCATGTGCTGACTATTACATTAGACTCTCTGGAAGTGAGATGTAGGTTTCTTTTATACTTATTTAAAAGTATTTTCATGAGAGTTGTTGAAGCTTTCTTTAACATTTTTAGAGAAGTAAAAAGGACATCTCTTCATTACAAGTAACAAAAGCTGCACACATTTATTTAATTCATATGAGGAAATGCTTTTTCATTTTTTTTTCACATCCAAATACAGTAAAACCTTGGTTTATGAGCATAATTCATTCAGGAAACATGCTTGTAATTCAAAGCATTTGTATATCAACATGAATGTCCCCATAAGACATAACGGAAACTCAGATTATTCATTCCACAACCCAAAAATATTTATTAAAAATGATTAAATAATGTAATATAATAAAATATAATAAAGAAAATACAAAATATAAAGAAAAATAAACAAATTCACCTGCACTTACCTTCAAAAACCTTTGTGTCTGGTGTGAGGGGGGCAAGAGAGAAGAGGGTTATTGCGTTATCTAACACAAAAAAGGATGACTTTTACTATCACTGCTATCTATTGACTCAATGGAATCTTTTTCTTTTTGCGCAAATTTTAACAAGGAACCTATCCAATGACACTTGCTTTTGCTTCCATTGCATTGACAATTACCCACAATCCTACAGGGAGAGAGAGGGAGACGGAGAGAGAGAGAGAGAGACAGAGAGAGAGAAGAACAATTGACTCAGTTGTGATCATGTGATGCTCAGGGTCACGTACTAATCGTATTGTAAGACATTGCTCATTTATCGAGTTAAAATTTATTAGAAATGTTTGCACATCTTGTAGAACATTTGCAGAACAAGTTACTTGCAATCCAAAGTTTTACTGTAACCCTAATACTTTGGTTTACCTTGTAACTGTGCTAATTTTCATCTGAAATATATTAAAAATAACAAATATTTTTTAAATATTTTTTAAAAATGTCTATTTATTTTTTAGAGACAGAGTGTGAGCAGGGAAAAGGCTGAGAGAGAGGGAGACACAGAATCTGAAGCAGTCCCCAGGCTCCCAGTTGTCAGCACAGGGCCAGAAACGGGGCTCAAACTCACTAGCCATGAGATCATGATCTGAGCTGAAGTCGGACGCTTAATCAATGGAGCCACCCAGGTGCCCCATCTTCTTCTGTACTTATATTTACTCCCCATAACATCTAGCGCAGTGTGGACTACAGGTAAGCACTCAATAAATGTTTGAGTGAATAGTACTAATATAACATGTACCAAGAAAAGAGATAAAAGAGTATCAAACAATGACAGAAAGGATTGTCAGGAGGAAGATAGCAATTGATTAGTAGTTGCCAGAAGCCATTCAATATTGCTCCCACATCAACAAAAGAGGACAAACATAGACAAAGATCAATTTTCCTTTTTACCATGTATTTCTAAAGCCAACTCCACATCATTTTCCTCCTCTAACATGGTAAATAAAGGAGGTCATTTTTACCCTGTTCCTGCATGAGGCAAATTACCATCATTACCTATTGAGATTCCCTCTATGAATCCACTGCCTAAGAGTGGCATTATCATACACAAAAGGAATTTGTGGAAAGACATGTCATGTCAAGAGATACAATTGACTTCAATCTGCATTAAAACTCATTTTACCATGTGGGCCTCATAGAGCAATATATTGAACTTCTTCTTTCAATTCTCTCTTATTTACAAAGCACTATTTCTAAAGCTACATTTAAAAAAAACAGAGACTGTATATTTAAGAAGCCCAGTCAGCTTGCTGATTTTATAAATATCATTTGACATAAGAAATAGCATTTGAACAATGTACAAGTTTCTATGAGCAGGGACTAGATTGAAGAAGAAAAGAATAGGAAAGAGAATAAAAGGAATTGGAGAGTTCACCTACATTGAAAAAAAATATATATATATATATTTATATATATATAATATAAATATAAGTATAAATATAAATATAAGAAAAACAAAACAAAAAAAGCAGTAGATAACACTACCCTTCCAAAAAACTTTTCTTTCATTGGTCTTTGAGAGAAAAGTAAAATCAAGCAGTGTTGTCAGACATGCTCTCAAATTTCTCTCCTGTTAGAACACAAAAAGTTACCTCAAATAGTAATAGCAACGACTTAAAGCAGATATTTATCTACAAACTATTAAGTGAAACAGTTGAGCATTATATGATGAATTATACTCTGCTTAAGAGTGAGCAGTAGAACATTCATTCACTTATTCAACAAACATTTTAACTCTCATGCAAAAATCCATCTATCGCAAAAGGCAAAACAAATGCTATGTGAAATATCAAAGCAAAATCCTCCTGGAAGAAAAAGGAGGAAGTGATTAAAGCCATATAAATCAGAGGAGGCTAAAAGAGAGAGTAAGGAGAGCAGAATATGCCACCCTGAAATATGCCTCTTTGGTATAAGGATTATTTTGGGCTGGTTATTAAAACAAAACAAACAAACAAAAAAACAAACAGCACACACAAGAAAAGCTCTGAAAACCAAATAAATGTTACCCTTTTACAAAAGATACTTAAATTATTTTTAAGAGAAATCTCCATTTGTAAGGCTGTCTCCTTCTTTGTACCAGGGAGAGAAGGATGACTGAAACTCTAAAAACTCTTATCAAAGGAGAAGGCAAGGATTTGAATGTACACGACAAACTTTCCCTTGTTTACTGTGTCTTGTCTGGTAACCTTCCGTAATTGCCCAGGCTTCAAAACTCAACATCTTTTTTTTGTCGTTAGCTGGGAATATATAAGGCAATGGCTTGGGTCATTTCAGGAAGTGAAACAGTTTTTCTGGGTCTCTCCCATGTATACAGGAGGGATACATGCCATTAAACTTATTTGTTTTTCTTCTGTTAATCTTTTATTACAGGGGGCTCTCAGTCAAAAACTAGAAGGATAGAAGGACAATTGTTTTTTTCCCCCATAAAGAGCATGTTTGCAATGACCTTCCAGAAAGCAGAGGGATTTGACAGGTGGTAACATGAAGCTAAGAGGGAAAGTGAGCAGAGGCTCCCAGACCAAGAAAACTGAGAAGGTAGTCAATTGCAACTGGAGTGCACAGCAGACTGAGTATTTTGGCACGTGTCACTGGAGGTAGTTAACAGAAGCATGAAAAGCAGAGAGGCTGATATATTGAAGGTTGGATGATCTTTCAGTAGCCATTAGATAATTCTCTGTGAGCAGAGCAAACCTGACACAAAGAAGCTCAATTAGACAGTTGTCAATTAAGATACATTAAGGAAACTATTTAGACAACAGTATAAATCTATGTGGGATAGATTTTATTAATTCATCCAAAACATGTATTAAATGATTGTCACTTGTCAGGAATTATGCTAATTAAATCAAGGGGTATTGACGTGCAAAAGACTACTTCGTCAAGCAATGAAGACAGGGTAAAGCATCAGAGTGAATATAGGGAAGTGTGCAAAGATAAATCACATGGTTCTTAGATATGGATCAGTTTCCCTACAGGTTCAGTCTAATAATGTAGGTTCCAAAACCCTAATGACTAACATAAGTCTAGTTGAGGAGGTGGGGAGGATGTAAGGAAGAAATGAAGGGGAGGGCTAACAACATGTAATTTCTTCTTACTCTTTGTTTGTCTTATTATTCTTTTCTTGCCCTCAATACCCAGGGTTCATCATCTCACCACTTTGAAGAATGAAGAGGTAGACACAGAATAAAGTGAGCAGCAGGCAAAAGTTTAATAGAGTATAAGATCAGAAAGTAAGAATAGTATGGAAGTTCTCTTACAGAGAGGGGGCATTCGAAAGTGAATACCCCTGACTACAGGCCAGGGGCTTTGTTTTATTGGGTTTTGGTCAGGTCACCTTCCCTTCTTCCTTGTTCCTTCTCAGGTTCTACCCTTATTGGTTTGATCACTCTAGGTGCTGAGTCGTTCATTCCTGAATGGCTCAATTCTATCGTGTGAGGAGTCAGACTATGGTCATACTGTCACTTGTATAATATATGTTTTATGGTTTACTTATTTTAGGTGGTTAATTTGATTGTCAAATTCCTGAGGGGAACACAAGGGGGAGTAGGTGGTATCTGTTACCTTCTTAAGAGGAACCTTATGCCTGAGGGAGTTTGCTGAAGGTCAGACGTTTCCTGAAGAAATGTTTTAAAATATGTGTTTTTCCCCACCCAGGGACCTTCAAGCCCTAGCCTCTCCCTTTCTGCCTACTGAATCCTATCTTTCCCTATTATATTTTCGGACTAGTGACAGAAAAGCTTTAAAACAAATGCTCTGGAGGAGGATTACTGATTTAAAGTATACGCTCATATTTCTGACATTGCATGCCTTTTTTTATTTCTTGGCATTCCTTCATAAATACAAATTAGCACTTGTCATTACAAGCTTTCAGTAGTACACAGGCAATTCAAGAACTTTGCCTTTAGTCTCAGTCACCTTTCGAGCTCAACCTAACAAGTATGAAGTAACATACAGCCTCCAAGAAGAAAGGAATATTTTAAAGAAAAAAAGTCCTTAGTCCAGTCTTTGTGTTTAAATTTAACAGCGTGTTTGAGATAGGGGTTATCTTAAGAAAAATATAGATTTACATCTTAAAAAATGTAAACTTTAAAAAGTTTTGAATTGTAAGTAAAAGGCAATAGTGATAGACAGTTTCAGGAAGGTGCAAGATGACAAGCTGCTGTCCTTACTCTGTCTTCTCCCTTCCCTTCCCTTTCTTTGATGTTATCTATCCTTTCTTCTCTAACATTTAGTTTTATGTTATTTTGTCCCCTCTTCTAACTCTCATTTGCAACTGGACACAACCCTAGCTAAATAACATCTGGGAATTTTAAATATAGGTGTGTATTTGTACACACACACACACATGCGCGCGCAAACACACACCTGCATTCCATGTCTCCAAACTACTGGGATTTTACCCTTGTTTTTCTCATCCCAGTTCTACAATACCTGTATCTATGTCAGGAATTTTTTATTTTCTCTCTGCTTTACCTTTTGATCTGCCTGCTTGTACTGAGACCAGGACTTTATCAATTCCATTCTTCATGATTAAGGTAGATTCCTACTGGGAAGAATTTATAAATGCTATATTTAACCAAAACACCTTCCCTACCCAGCTGTGCCATTTGCTAGCTGGGGAAGTAGTTAAAGCTCTAAGCCTCCACTTTTCATAGCTAAAAACTAGGAATAATAGTGCCCACTTCTTAAATTTGTTTCTAAAAATTAATTGGGACAGTGTATAAAATGTAGTGATTAGGGGCGCCTGGGTGGCTCAGTCAGTTAAGCGTCCGACTTCAGCTCAGGTCATGATCTCACGTTTTGTGGGTTCGAGCCTTGCATCCGGCTCTGTGCTGACAGCTCGGAGCCTGGAGCCTGCTTCGGATTCTGTGTCTCCCCTCTCCCTGCCCCTCTCCTGCTCATGTTCTGTTTCTCTCTGTCTCTCAATAATAAATTAAAAAACGTTAAAAAAATTTTTAAAAATGTAGTGATTACTACATAGTTCCTATCAAATGTCAGTTATTTTTTTATAATCATCACTTTCATCATTACCATTGAAAATTTGAGAAAATCCCAATTTAATGAGCAAACCCAGCTCTCATCAAGTTCTTTTTGCTCTCCACCTCTTTGAGATTTTTTTTTTCATTCTTTTGCCCATTCATATAAAATTTGTTCTTTAAGTCTATGGTTCCCAAACTGTGTGCCAAGGTGCCACAGAGTCTCTCTGAGATACCTTAAGTTTTCAAGAGAAACAGAAACTATCAGCTCATGATCATACTCTGTTCCTTTCAATGGCATATTCTCTTTTCAAAGCTCAGAATTTACTAGTCACTATCTTAAAAGTCAAGTACAGTGAAAAAAACCATTGTGGATGGAAGTCTTCAACCTGAATCCATGTTCTGAGGAGTTGTGCATTGTCTACAATATGCACACATTCCACCATGATTTTGGTTCTTAAGAAAATAAGAAAAATATTGTTTTATTCTTTCAATTTGTATATATTAATTTTCAAACCACTGCTAAGTTGGTAAGACATATAAGGTACTAAGATGCTTGGAACTAATACTCAAACAAAACTCAGGTGTTTTATTTTAGGGGTTCTTAGAAAAAAAATTACTGTAGGTGTCATGAACCAAGAAGACTTGGGATCTCCATTGGAAGTGATTCTTAATCCTGGTTGCTTATTAGTATCATATAGAATAACTACATACATGTTTAACCTCACCAGAGGATCCTGCTATTCCTGATGACTGAGAACTACTACTGTAAAGAGTCTGTTTACTAGATGACAAAACTAGAGAAAAGAAAAACTTCCAGAAATAACTCCTCATTCTAAGGTCAAGTCCATCAAGATTATATTTTCATGAGCTCTTAAAATGAACTTTTTCCCATTGTTTTCTCTCAAATTCCCCACTTCTTTTTTACTGCATTTGTCTATATTAAAGATCAGTGCTATGTTAAAATTGACTTTAAGGAAAAGGCAACTCCTTTAGAACAGAAATTCTCAAAGTTTAATAATCTTTCTCCAGAGAAATGTAGTAATATGATTATTTCAAGGGCCTTTTTTTCTCAGAGATTCTGAGGCAGCTGGTATTAGATATAGGTATTAAATACATTAGGAAGTCTGTAGTAGAAAAAACAAGGAAGCAATGACCAAGAGCTCCCCAAAAACTTGAAAATAAGAAGTACTTCTGGAAAGTAAATCATAGTATCGATATGTGATAGATAAGAATGAAACTTAAAACATTTTAAGTTTCAAAAGATTAGGATATGATTATAATCTTATATGTTTAATATATTTAAAGAAAATATCCTTCAGGGGAGCCTGGCTGGCTCAGTCAGTAGAACATGCAACTAGTGATCTCAGGATCATGAGTTCAACCTCATGTTGGGTACAGAAATTACTTAAATAAATAAAACTTAAAAAAAAAATAATCAGGGAGGAAAAAAAGAAAATATCCCTAAGAAGAATAGTTTTTCAAGAGTGAATGCTTATAAGTAGTATCTAGGAAATTGACAGTGCATTGGTGTGACAAAGCCGGCTGGTGCTGGCTTGTGAGAGCTGAGTTGTGTGCATCTCTTCCCACCTGTGCACTTAGTGATATTGGTAGCTTGAACTTGGCCATGGTGATGATATGTACACCATAGAGGTTGACAAACACTACAAATTTAGATGGTTTTTCCTTTAGAGTTGGTTTGTTAAACATTTATCAGTACCCTGGATATTGAGAAAACCTACCAAATATGATAGAGAAAAGAAATACCCCCAACAAGAGGATAGGAGTATAATATCTACCTAGCACATCTATTTTTGCTGTGGAGAAAGGTAAAAATTTATACATAAAAACATGTAAATCTTCAGTATTCACATCCTAAAAGAATTCCTCTTCCTCTGTTTTCAAATTCTGACAATTTAGCTTCACATGCAAATTTCTTTTTAAAAGAATGTTACACTGGGTCACCTGATATCTCCTTGTCTGATGGAGACACTCCTCAGTGTAAATGAATAAACTGCTCTTCTAATTTATACTACAGTGAGAATTTAATAATCATTATTATTAATTTAAATCCAAGAAATCTTCGGCACTGACAATATTTTCTACAGAGTAACTCAGTGGTCAGGACTGTCATATAATGTTACCTCATAACCAACAGTTAGTTGGCCTTCTCTGAAGACACAGTTTTGCTTCAGAAGCAATCTACTAGGATGATTAGAGATAGCAGTGCTTCCTCAGACTAGACTTCCTCAGACTTGTTCCAGACAAATTTTACAAAAAGTTGTTGAAATTAATAATGTCACAAGGTTTTATTTTTTTACCATGTAATAATATTCACATCAGTTAAATTCATATTTAAGAGTCCTCTGCTCTCTTTTTAAAAAAGATTTTATGTTTATTCATTTTTGAAAGACAGAGGGAGACAGAGCACAAGCAGGGGTGGGGTGGAGAGAGAGGGGGACACAGAATCCAAAGCAGGCTCCAGGTTATCAGCAGAGAGCCTGACGCAGGGCTTGAACTCACAAACTGTGAGATCATGACCTGAACCAAAGTCAAATGCTCAACTGACTGAGCCACCCAGGGGGCCCAATTCATCTGCTCTCTTTATGGCTACCTTGAGGTCCTTGCAGGTGAAAGGAACAAAGGTATAGGGCTTCCACCCTCTACTCTGTGCCAGTAAAAACACAGTCAGCAGAAATCAAACTCCATACAAGCTCAAATCTTCAAAGTGCTAGAACCTTACTGATTGATTACTTATAAATCTAGATATTTGAATTTATAAGATCAGCATTTGAAATATTTTTGGTACAAAATATTTACCCTAAAGGAACAAAACAACATCATTTGTCTACTTATTATTTCAACCTAGGGGTTCTACTGATTTAGTAAAGAAATTTGAAGGTAAAACTCCCTTGATGACTATCAGATTTATCATGTTCATTAGAAGAGATTACTACTAAAGATTTTTTTTAGAAGAAAACCCATTATAAATTGGAGCTTCATAATAATGTATGGTTATGTTTCCAAAGATGACCTCTGGCATGTATCTATAGATGCATACGGATGGTTTCTCAGGTCTAATGATTTACCGTCATTGAGACAAATGAAAAAATAATCTTGTAAAATTATAATTACTTACTACTTTTTAATCTAGATAGGTTTTTAATGATAATGCCTTATGAAGCTATATTCTTCTGTTCTAATACACTATTTTCAAGACAACCTACTTCAATAGCAAACGAACAAAAATGATTAGTGAGATTAGGAAAGATACATAGAGCATCTAAATAAATGGAGCATTTTCATGAAAACTATTAAATTGATGAATTAGATTAAAATGTCACTACCAGAGAGGGGTTCCGGAAGATGGCGGCGTAGGAGGACGCGGGGCTCACAGCGCGTCCTGCCGATCACTTAGATTCCACCTACACCTGCCTAAAGAACCCAGAAAACCGCCAGAGGATTAGCAGAACAGAGTCTCCGGAGCCAAGCGCAGACGAGAGGCCCACGGAAGAGGGTACGAAGGGCGGCGAGGCTGTGGGCGCTCCACGGACTGGCGGGAGGGAGCCGGGGCGGAGGGGCGGCTCGCCGGCCAAGCAGAGCCCCCGAGTCTGGCTGGCAAAAGCGGAGGGGCTGGACAGACTGTGTTCCGACAGCAAGCGCGACTTAGCCTCTGGGAGGTCATAAGTTAACAGCTCTGCTCGGAAAGCGGGAAGGCTGGAGGACAAAGGGAGGGAGAGCTGCTGAGCCCCCGACCGGCAGAGCTCAGCTTGGCGGGGAACAAAGGCGCCAGCGCCATCTCCCCCGCCCATCCCCCAGCCAAAATCCCAAAGGGAACCAGTTCCTGCCAGGGAACTTGCTCGCTCCTCGCAAACACCCAACTCTGTGCTTCTGCGGAGCCAAACCTCCGGCAGCGGATCTGACTCCCTCCCGCTGTCACAGGGCCCCTCCTGAAGTGGATCACCTAAGGAGAAGCGAGCTAAGCCTGCCCCTCCAGCCCCCGTGCACCTTGCCCACCCACCCCAGCTAATACGCCAGATCCCCAGCAACACAAGCCTGGCAGTGTGCAAGTAGCCCAGACGGGACACGCCACCCCACAGTGAATCCCACCCCTAGGAGAGGGGAAGAGAAGGCACACACCAGTCTGACTGTGGCCCCAGCAGTGGGCTGGGGGCAGACATCGGGTCGGACTGCGGCCCCGCCCACTAACTCCAGTTATACACCACAGCACAGGGGAAGTGCCCTGCAGGTCCTCACCACGCCAGGGACTCTCCAAAATGACCAAACGGAAGAATTCCCCTCAGAAGAATCTCCAGGAAATAACAACAGCTAATGAACTGATCAAAAAGGATTTAAATAATATAACAGAAAGTGAATTTAGAATAATAGTCATAAAATTAATCGCTGGGCTTGAAAACAGTATACAGGACAGCAGAGAATCTCTTGCCACAAAGATCGAGGGACTAAGGAACAGTCACAAGGAGCTGAAAAACGCTTTAAACGAAATGCAAAACAAAATGGAAACCACGATGGCTTGGCTTGAAGAGGCAGAGGAGAGAATAGGTGAACTAGAAGATAAAGTTATGGAGAAAGAGGAAGCTGAAAGAAAGAGAGATAAAAAAATCCAGGAGTATGAGGGGAAAATTAGAGAACTAAGTGATACACTAAAAAAAAATAATATACGCATAATTGGTATCCCAGAGGAGGAAGAGAGAGGGAAAGGTGCTGAAGGGGTACTTGAACAAATTATAGCTGAGAACTTCCCTGAACTGGGGAAGGAAAAAGGCATTGAAATCCAAGAGGCACAGAGAACTCCCTTCAGACGTAACTTGAATCGATCTTCTGCACGACATATCATAGTGAAACTGGCAAAATACAAGGATAAAGAGAAAATTCTGAAAGCAGCAAGGGATAAACGTGCCCTCACATATAAAGGGAGACCTATAAGACTCGTGACTGATCTCTCCTTTGAAACTTGGCAGGCCAGAAAGGCTTGGCACGATATCTACAGTGTGCTAAACAGAAAAAATATGCAGCCGAGAATCCTTTATCCAGCAAGTCTGTCATTTAGAATAGAAGGAGAGATAAAGGTCTTCCCAAACAAACAAAAACTGAAGGAATTTGTCACCACGAAACCAGCCCTACAAGAGATCCTAAGGGGGATCCTGTGAGACAAAGTACCAGAGACATCACTACAAGCATAAAACATACAGACATCACAATGACTCTAAACCCATATCTTTCTATAATAACACTGAATGTAAATGGATTAAATGCGCCAACTAAAAGACATAGGGTATCAGAATGGATAAAAAAACAAGACCCATCTATTTGCTGTCTACAAGAGACTCATTTTAGATCTGAGGACACCTTTAGATTGAGAGTGAGGGGATGGAGAATTATTTATCATGCTACTGGAAGCCAAAAGAAAGCTGGAGTAGCCATACTTATATCAGACAAACTAGACTTTAAATTAAAGGCTGTAACAAGAGATGAAGAAGGGCATTATATAATAATCACAGGGTCTATCCACCAGGAAGAGCTAACAATTATAAATGTCTATGCGCCGAATACCCGAGCCCCCAGTTATATAAAACAATTACTCATAAACATAAGCAACCTTATTGATAAGAATGTGGTCATTGCAGGGGACTTTAACACCCCACTTACAGAAATGGATAGATCATCTAGACACACAGTCAATAAAGAAACAAGGGCCCTGAATGATACATTGGATCAGATGGACTTGACAGATATATTTAGAACTCTGCATCCCAAAGCAACAGAATATACTTTCTTCTCGAGTGCACATGGAACATTCTCCAAGATAGGTCATATACTGGGTCACAAAACAGCCCTTCATAAGTTTACAAGAATTGAAATTATACCATGCATACTTTCAGACCACAATGCTATGAAGCTTGAAATCAACCACAGGAAAAAGTCTGGAAAACCTCCAAAAGCATGGAGGTTAAAGAACACCCTACTCACGAATGAGTGGGTCAACCAGGCAATTAGAGAAGAAATTAAAACATATATGGAAACAAACGAAAATGAAAATACAACAATCCAAACGCTTTGGGATGCAGCGAAGGCAGTCCTGAGAGGAAAATACATTGCAATCCAGGCCTATCTCAAGAAACAAGAAAAATCCCAAATACAAAATCTAACAGCACACCTAAAGGAAATAGAAGCAGAACAGCAAAGGCAGCCTAAACCCAGCAGAAGAAGAGAAATAATAAAGATCAGAGCAGAAATAAACAATATAGAATCTAAAAATACTGTAGAGCAGATCAACGAAACCAAGAGTTGGTTTTTTGAAAAAATAAACAAAATTGACAAACCTCTAGCCAGGCTTCTCAAAAAGAAAAGGGAGATGACCCAAATAGATAAAATCATGAATGAAAATGGAATGATTACAACCAATCCCTCAGAGATACAAACAATTATCAGGGAATACTATGAAAAATTATATGCCAACAAATTGGACAACCTGGAAGAAATGGACAAATTTCTAAACACCCACACTCTTCCAAAACTCAATCAGGAGGAAATAGAAAGCTTGAACAGACCCATAACCAGCGAAGAAATTGAATCGGTTATCAAAAATCTCCCAACAAATAAGAGTCCAGGACCAGATGGCTTCCCAGGGGAGTTCTACCAGACATTTAAAGCAGAGATAACACCTATCCTTCTCAAGCTATTCCAAGAAATAGAAAGGGAAGGAAAACTTCCAGACTCATTCTATGAAGCCAGTATTACTTTGATTCCTAAACCAGACAGAGACCCAGTAAAAAAAGAGAACTACAGGCCAATATCCCTGATGAATATGGATGCAAAAATTCTTAATAAGATACTAGCAAATCGAATTCAACAGCATATAAAAAGAATTATTCACCATGATCAAGTGGGATTCATTCCTGGGATGCAGGGAAGGTTCAACATTCGCAAATCGATCAACGTGATACATCACATTAACAAAAAAAAAAGAGAAGAACCATATGATCCTGTCAATCGATGCAGAAAAGGCCTTTGACAAAATCCAGCACCCTTTCTTAATAAAAACCCTTGAGAAAGTCGGGATAGAAGGAACATACTTAAAGATCATAAAGGCCATTTATGAAAAGCCCACAGCTAACATCATCCTCAACGGGGAAAAACTGAGAGCTTTTTCCCTGAGATCAGGAACACGACAGGGATGCCCACTGTCACCGCTGCTGTTTAATATAGTGCTGGAAGTTCTAGCATCAGCAATCAGACAACAAAAGGAAATCAAAGGCATCAAAATTGGCAAAGATGAAGTCAAGCTTTCGCTTTTTGCAGATGACATGATATTATACATGGAAAATCCGATAGACTCCACCAAAAGTCTGCTAGAACTGATACATGAATTCAGCAAACTTGCAGGATACAAAATCAATGTGCAGAAATCAGTTGCATTCTTATACACTAACAATGAAGCAACAGAAAGACAAATGAAGAAACTGATCCCATTCACAATTGCACCAAGAAGCATAAAATACCTAGGAATAAATCTAACCAAAGATGTAAAAGATCTGCATGCTGAAAACTATAGAAAGCTTATGCAGGTAATTGAAGAAGATATAAAGAAATGGAAAGACATTCCCTGCTCATGGATTGGAAGAATAAATATTGTCAAAATGTCAATACTACCCAAAGCTATCTACACATTCAATGCAATCCCAATCAAAATTGCACCAGCATTGTTCTCGAAACTAGAACAAGCAATCCTAAAATTCCTTTGAAACCACAAAAGGCCCCGAATAGCCAAAGTAATTTTGAAGAAGAAGACCAAAGCGGGAGGCATCACAATCCCAGACTTTAGCCTCTACTACAAAGCTGTCATCATCAAGACAGCATGGTATTGGCATAAAAACAGACACATAGACCAATGGAATAGAATAGAAACCCCAGAACTAGACCCACAAACGTATGGCCAACTCATCTTTGACAAAGCAGGAAAGAACATCCAATGGAAAAAAGACAGTCTCTTTAACAAATGGTGCTGGGAGAACTGGACAGCAACATGCAGAAGGTTGAAACTAGACCACTTTCTCACACCATTCACAAAAATAAACTCAAAATGGATAAAGGACCTGAATGTGAGACAGGAAACCATCAAAACCTTAGAGGAGAAAGCAGGAAAAGACCTCTCTTTCATTTCAAAATTTCATTGAAATTTTACAAACTAACAAATAGGTTTTGAGTAATGGACGTTTTGACACTATTGTGTCTTGCATGTTGTTTCTAATCTTGGTTAAATAAAATTTAAAATCTATTTTAGTGACATTGTAGTGGAAAGTAAATTACCATCCAACTGAATTAAGGACACAGAGTCAAAAACACGTACTAGAAATCAGATGATCACCATTACTGAGCACTAAAAATGATAATATTTTTTTCCACGTCATTATGTTGTAGAATTAGAAAGAAACCTGTGTGATATAGTAAACAAGGCACACTCTCATCCCTGAACTTGTCAGGAAACATTAAAACCAAAGGAAAAGACTAGACAATAGAGAAGAAAGTTAGGTAGAATTGTATGTTTGAATAAAAATCAAAGTTTCGACTTATTAGAGAATGATTATTGATCACAGATATTATTTTGGATATATTACCAAAATGTGTGAAGAGATTATATCCAGGATGATTAGCTCTCCCCAGTGTTCAATGAGGACTATTTATATATCTTTTTAAAAAATTATATTTAAAGCTAGGCTAATAAAATATTTCACAGTACATTGAATGACACAGTAAATGTTATAAATGGTTGAGAGAAATTAAATTGCAACTTTTTGAAATAGCACCAATCTGACCAGGGTACTTCAAATAGGCACAAATAAAAACTCAATAAAGGCACACATCTATAAGAATGAGAAACAAAATGAAACACAATGGTACTGAAAACACACAGAAGTGAACATTAAGCCTGTAATAAAATCATGGTTTACATTTTAATGAAAGAAAAAAGTTCATACATAAATTGAGTAATCAAGTAAATAAAATGGTGGGGGGGAGTAAGTTAAGACTGACAAGTAATTTCTTTTGCCAGCTTCTTATACTTTACTCACACTGATAAAATTAATGATTCTGTTGAGACATTATTCTCCACCTTAGAAACCACAGGAATTTTTTAATGACAATTTAAGTATCTGACACAGAAAAAGGAAGATAAACTATATCAACAGTAAATAACTATCTTCTTAATTTTTTAATATGTATTTTCACTGAAATAAGGCAAAAATAACCATTGTTGTAAGGAAATGAATGCATTTTGACAGACTTGCATATAAGTATTACTTTGTTGAAGATAAGAACTTTTGTTTGTTTTTCATATGGAAATGGATTTCTACCATAAAGATGTGGGGAGAGGAAGTAAATGTTAAATCCTGAAAGCAAAAAAAAGAGGATTGGGAAAATACTGCACATATAAGCACACTGTTGGGGGCCAAGGGCAGGTGGACCCAAGATGGGCCACTTTGGCACCAAGATTATTTTGAGTTAAAAGCAATCAAAACCCAGCAGATTTATAAAAAGTTCTTTGCCTTTCCCACAACTACTTAAAAGAATTAAGAAAGAATATTGCTCCAGGAAAAGAGCTATCACCATAGATAATTACACTATGATATGAAATAGGTATGCTGAACAGAGAGGAATCTAACAAAGCCACTTTGATGAAAGTCCTCTCTATCCCATTGTTTTTTAATGACCCAGCAAACATTTGTTTACCAAATATTTATTCCTTTTCATCTTCTTATGAATTTCATTCTTTTACTCTGAAGACCCAGACCCAACTACTTTTTCCTTAGTTCAGGATGATGTATATATCTTATTTTCCTTGATTGTCCCCATATGCATGCTATTAAATTTGATTTTCTCCTGTTAATCAATCTCACGTCAATTTGACTCTTAGTCTGGTTAGTAGGACCTTGAAAGGAATTCTTGTTCCCTAACAATACAAATACACAAAAGGAGTTCTATACATATAAAAATGAATTAGATATATTTAAAATGGTAATATTAAACAGACCTATAAAGACTTCAGGTAGTTGAATATATAAAAAAAGATCATGCACCATTTCTTATATGAACTGTCGTTAAGACCAATATAAAATTCAATGTCATGAGCAAGAGCAACTTGAGAAAGCAAGATGACTGAAGGGAAATAGAAAACTTAAATCAGTGAATACACCACTACAAAAGATAAATAAATCCAGTTGTTAGGGAAGTAAGTAGAGAGTAAGATATTTATCAAAGGGAGGGAAAAAAAATCTCCATCACAAATATATGAAGTAGAGCAAAAATATAGAAACTTACAAATTAGCAATGAAAAGAATGCATCCTATTAAGAAACTAAATTTAAGCAACTAAATTTAAAGAGCTAATTGGCTTTATTAAATAAATGCAGCAATAATCCATCTAGTAAGTGGAGGGGAGCTCCAAAGAGTTGTACAAAATGGAGGGTTTTTATAGAAGGGAGGGTGGGGCAAGAAAATTATTAACAAAAGAAAAGGATTGTTTCCAGAAAAGTTGCTTTTGTTTAGAGGGAAAGAGCAGGGTGTGTTAGTGTGTAGATTACTTCATCTTCCTTTAGGGGATAGAGAGGGCCCACAAAACAGACTCATTGGTGTTAATCAGAAAATTCTGATTAACTAATATAGTTAGCTAACATACAGGGTATATGGTGTGCTCTTGGCTTTGGGAATAGATTCCCGTGATTCATCACTTACATAAAACACCCAGTGCTCATCCCAACAAGTACCCTCCTCAATGACCATCACTCATTTTCCCCTCACCCCATCCCCCCCCCCACTCCCTTCCACCCTCAGTTTGTTCTCTGTATTTAAAAGTACCTTATGCTTTGCCTCCCTCTCTGTTTGTAACTATATATATTTTTTTTCTTTCCCTTCCCCCATGGTCTTCTGTTAAGTTTCTCAACATTCACATATGAATGAAAACACACAATATCTGTCTTTCTCTGACTGACTTGTTTCACTTAGCATAATACTTTCCAGTTCCATCCACGTTGTTGCAAATGGCAAGATTTCATTCTTTTTCATTGCTCAGTAGTATTCCAAAGATATAGATATAGATAGATATAGATATAGATATAGATATAGACCACACCTTCTTTACCCATTCATCAGTTGATGGATTTTGGGCTCTTGCCATAATTTGGCTATTGTTGATAGCATTGTTATAAACAGTGGGGTATATGTGCCCCTATGAATCAGCACTCCTGTATCTTTTGGATACGTTCCTAGTAATGCTATTGTTGGGTCATAGGGTAGTTCTATTTTTAATTTTTTCAGGAACCTCTACACTGTTCCAGAGTGACTACCAATTTGCATTCCCACTGACAATGCAAGAGGGTTCCTGTTTCTCCACATACTCGTCAACATCTGTTGTTTTCTCAGTTGTTAATTTTAACCACTTTGGTGTGAGGTGATAACCCAATGTAGTTTTGATTTGTATTGCCCTGATTAGGAGCGATATTAATCACATTTTCATGTTAGCCATTTGGAAGTCTTCTCTGGAAAAATGTATATACACATTCAATGCAATCCTAATCAAAATAGTACCAGCATTCTTCTCAGAGCTAGAACAAACAATTCTAAAATTTATATGGAAACACAAAAGACCCCAAATAGCCAAAGCAATGTTGAAAAAGAAAACCAAAGCTGGAGATAATTCTTGACTGATGGGTTGAGACTACTTTTTCGGGGGATGTTGAACCGCATTTAGATTAGGTATTAAACCACTATTTAGGGATTTGTCTTAAGTGATGCCATTTGGGGTCAATGGGTTTATTTTTAATAATCTAGATGGGTAAATAAAGGATTCAAAAGCTCAATGGGAGAAAAACAAGAGGGATGCAAACTTTAGTATTGCATGTTTAAGAAGTTTGTATACAATTATTATGTTAGGGGCGACTGGATGGCTGTCTGTTGAGCATTTGACTCCAGCTCAGGTAATGATCTCATGGTTCATGGGTTCCAGTCCCACATTGGGCTCACTGCTGTCAGTGCAGAGCCTGCTTTGGATCCTCTGTCCCCGCCCCCTCTCTGCCCTTCCCCGATTGCTCTCTCCCTCTCAAAAATAAATAAAACATTAAAAAACATTAAAAAATTATTACTGTAATGTTAGTAGCAGTATAATTGTAAGTACACAAATTCATGTACTTGCCTTCAGATAGCCAGCTTAAGAAAATTGCCCAAAATATTTCTGTCCTAATTTTTATAACTCTACCCTACGGCGATCAAGTTTTCATAGACGAAGGACTTAATGGTGACTTGCATCAAATTATCAAGGGATTTTTTTCTTTACGCTATCTCTAACATAATCAAAATAATCAATGTTTCCATAGATCAAATCCCAGAACATATAGAACATTAGAAGACCAAGAACTTCATTTAATTCAAGGTCATTCTGCTCATTCATACAAGCTTAGAACAATTCTCTCTTTTTTTTTGACATTTAAGAATACAGAAGTATAAAGACAAGCTTCAAAAATATTAAATTATTTATATATTATTAATAGTGTTAATAATTAACTTTAACAAAAAGGATGTTAGCTTATCCCATTGTCTTTTTAGCAATGTTATATTAATAACCACAGAGTACTTAGTGAATAATTTTAATGAGAATTTAAAAATATTAGCTTTTAAATGAAATGCAGATTTCTAGCCAGGCTTCTGGATGACTCAATTTATAACAATGTTACTTTTTACTAAATTAATAAAAAATTCAATGAAATTGCCATCCATATCTAAATAAGAAAGGTGTTCTTTAAACAACTTGACAAATATGTCATATGAAAAACTCACAAATAGTGACAATTTTAGGAGAGAAAACCAGTTAAATTATTATGTTTTACCGTATATCAAAATGTATTTCATGAGTGCAAAACAAAATATTTCAGGAAGCTAAACACTGAAAGCTACTTTTCTCCAACAGACCTGAACGGCAAGATATGCTAAGAGAAGTTTTAGGCTGAAGTAAAATGGTATGTGTTAAAAAGCCTCGGAAGAAAGGAAAAGAGAACACAAGAAAGGAAAGATACAGAGGAATGTTTCATAGCAATAAATATGTATTTATATCTATTAATATTATTTTAATGTTAAGTATTTAAAATTCTTGGAAAGAAAAAAAAAATAATGATGTTATAACAATGTGTGATGACTGCCCCATCAGTCTGGGTCTATGGGTGACTGCAATGAACACTATAGACATGTAGCATAAGTGAGAAATGGGCTATTTTCTTTAAGACAGTGAGGTAAACATATTACAAAATGTGTTTAGTTGAGAAAATACCATATCTACTTATATTAGATTAATATGCTAAAGGAAAATTGCAAAATGTTCAGAAATGCAACCAACTATCTATAAGAAATTGAAATTCAAAGCAAAACACATTAGTACAACAAATCATTGGGGGCAAATGTTGACTATAATATATGGTTTGGATGTAATTGTTCATCTGAGTAGGAAAAAAGTCTTAGAGCATACATCATACAAACATCCCAAATGAAGTAAAAGTTTAAATATAAAAATCAAAACACTGAAGTATTTAGAAGAAAATACAGTATAGTTTATGCTATAAATTTCTTTTTTTTTTTTAATTTTTTTTTTTTAACGTTTATTTATTTTTGAGACAGAGAGAGAGCATGAACAGGGGAGGGTCAGAGAGAGGGAGACACAGAATCTGAAACAGGCTCCAGGCTCTGAGCTGTCAGCACAGAGCCCAACGCGGGGCTCCAACTCACGGACGGTGAGATCATGACCTGAGCCGAAGTCAGTCGCTTAACCGACTGAGCCACCCAGGCGCCCCTATGCTATAAATTTCTTAGCAAGACACAAAAGGCACATCTTATCAAGTAAAAGTTCAATTTGGTTTCAGTAAAATTTTATTTTTTAAATTTTTTTTTAACGTTTATTTATTTTTGAGACAGAGAGAGACACAGCATGAACGGGGGAGGGGCAGAGAGAGAGGGAGACACAGAATCGGAAGCATGCTCCAGGCTCTGAGCCGTCAGCCCAGAGCCCGATGCGGGGCTCAAAATCGCGGACCACGAGATCTTGACCTGAGCTGAAGTCTGACGCTTAACCGACTGAGCCACCCAGGCGCCCCAGGTTTCAGTAAAATTTTAAATTTTATTTTAAAAATAGTGCTAGGGCACCTGGGTGGCTCAGTCAGTTAAGCGGCCGACTTCGGCTCAGGTCATGATCTCATGGTCCATGAGTTCGAGCCCCGTGTCAGGCTCTGTGCTGATAGCTCAGAGCCTGGAGCCTGTTTCAGATTCTGTGTCTCCCTCTCTCTCTGACCCTCCCCTGCTCATGCTCTGTCTCTCTCTGTCTCAAAAATAAATAAACGTTAAAAAAAAAATTTTTAAAATAGTGCTAGGGCACCTGGGTGGTTCAGTTGGTTAAGCGTCCGACTTTGTCTCAGGTCATTATCTTGTGGTTTGTGGGTTCGAGCCCTGCACTGGGCTCTGTGCTGGCAGCTCAGAGCCTGGAGCCTGCTTCAGATTCTGTGTCTCCCTCACTCTCTGCCCCTCCCCCATTGCACTCTGTCTCTCTCTTTCTCAAAATAATAAGCATTGAAAAAATTTTTTTAATAGTGCTATAAACCAAAAATGCATGCCACAGATCAGAAGACTATATTTGCAATGTGTATAACTACAGAGTAATATCCATAATATATTAAGGATTATTACTAATCAATAAAGGAAAAACAATAAAATAGAACAATGGGCAAAGTTTAAAAAAAATCACAGAACTTAAATGGAAAGTACACACTTAAAACATGTTCAAACTTCACTAGTTATCAGGGAAATGTAAATTAAACAATTGTGAGATACCATTTACTAGCTGTCAGGCAAAAGTTAAAAGTCTGAGAGTAACAAGTTCTGGTACACTGTAGAGCAACAGTAAATCTCAGACATTGTTCAAGGAAGCATTACTTTTTAAGTGCAATGACTTGAAGGAGTAATTTGCCAGGGCACCTGGGTGGCTCAGTTGGCTAAGCATCCGACTTCAGCTCAGGTCATGATCCCCCGGTCCATGGGTTTGAGCCTCATGTCAGGCTCTGTGCTGAGAGCTCAGAGCTTGGAACCTGCTTCGGATTCTGTGTCTCCCTCTTTCTCTGACCCTCCCCCACTCACGCTCTGTCTCTCTCTCCAAAATAATAAATATTAAAAAGAAAAAAATTAAAGAGCCATTTGTCAATACCTCATTAAGATGAATGTGTGTATTGCTTATACCCCAGGAATCCTACTGCTCAGTAAATATCCTATACTTTTGTTCCTAAAGAAACCTTTGCTCATATGCACAGTCATAACAGAAATATGTTCACTGTAACATCATCTATAATAAGAAAACATAAAAACTCTGACATTTTCATGGACAAGAAAATAGGGAAATTATTCGCAGTATAGTCATATAATTGTATAATTTATATAAATTATAAATATATATAAATATAAAGTGGAAGTATCAGCATAAAAATTAATATGTTTTGTTCATAAAAAAGAAATTTCCTAATAGCCAACATATGGAAATAACCTAAGAGTCTACTGGTAGATGAATGGATATAGAAGAAGTGTCTTATGTGCAAAGGAATATTACTTAGCCATAGAAAAGAACAAAATTATCCCACTGGTGACAATACAACACAGACGGACCTAGAGGGCATTATGCTAGGTGATATAAGTCAGACAAAAAAAATACCACATGATTCCACTGACATGTGGAATGTAAGAAACAAAACAAATGAACAAACAACAGAAATAGACTCAAACACAGAAACCAAACTGGTGGCTGCCAAAGGGGATTGGAGTGGGGGGATAGGCAAAATAGGTAAAGGGGATTTAAGAGGCACAAACTTCCAGTTATAAAAATACATAAGGCATGGAGAGGAAAAATACAGCATAGGGAATATAATCAGTAATACTGTATTTGTGTGGTGATAGATGGTAACTAACATGTTTACCATGGTGAGCATTCTATAAAGTATATGATGTTGTACATCTAAAACTCATATAATATTGTATACCAACTATATTTCAGTTATAAACAAGGAATTTGACCAAGATAAAGTTTCATACCATATTTACAAAATTTAACTCATGCAAACAATGCTATCACCTGCTTACAGATACATTTCTATATTTTAAACATATATGCATGCATGCAAATGATAATCACCAAAATAAGGATAGATGTTATATCTAGGAAGGATAAAGTGGAAATGGGAGAAAAATAATTTGCGATATTTTAAGTAATTAAAATGGAAAATATGTTGAGTTATAAAGATTTGAAAACCTGAGTTGTGTGTACACAGGAATTATCATGCACACATAATTCTTATATGTATTTGAATTTTTTCATTTAAAAATTCATATAAATAAAGGATGAAATTGTCCTCCAATCCACCAATGCCAGATTGAGTAATGTGGACCGATTCTCTTGAATATCTTTGAAGGCATTTGAGAGCTAAAAACAAGGAAAGGAAAGGAGGTATACATTGCTGGCCTAAATCCAGAGGACAGCAGAGCTCAGGCAAGAGAAGTGAAGAGGTCTGCTTTTTTCCCTGGAGATATTTATAGGGTGAATATGGATGGATATGGTAGATATGGATAGGGTGGCTGAAAGGTTGAACTTTCTAATATTTTAAAAATTTTTGTATAGAATTAATTTCAAACTAACATAAAGGGTTCAAGAATAAAAATATTCAGTACATACTCCTAAACACTTTATACCAATTCAGTTATTGTTAATAATTTATGCTATTTTCATATATACCTAATTTTTATTTTTTGAAACATTTGCATATAGGTCAATATATTTTGGTTCTTTATCCCTAAATACTTTAGCCTACAAGTATGACCATTCTTTTAGATAATGGCAGTATGGTTAACAATTTCAGTACATTTAACATCAACACAATATTTTGACCAATTTTATCAAATGACAAATTAAAACCATTTATAACATTGCCCCCTCCAATACAATATCTCATCTAAAGTCAACTTTTCAATTATTTGCCGAGTCTCTATAGCCTCCTTTAATATGGAACATTTTTACAGCCTTTCTTTAACTATTATGATATTAATAACTTCAAATAGTGCAGTAACACCCTTTAAATAGAACTATCCTTGTTTTTTTCTGATATTTCCTCATTAAATTCTCAGTCAAAATACAATATAAGCATCTTAATGTCCTCTGCAGTGTATCACATCTGGAAATTATGATGTCCCATTCATGTGCCCTTCATTGGTAACACCAATTTTCTCCCTCTGAGTATTGTCTGACTGTTCCACTGTATAATAATTATATTCCCTTGCAACCAATAAGAAACCTGACATTTTAAAGCCCAACAAATATACCATTACTTAACAAATTTTTCTCCTAAACTTAATATCTATAGATGATCCTTGCCTAATTCAATCCTCATATGATACTTGAAAATTACTTATCTTCCTACTCCAGTACTCTGAATTTAGCACACATACATGGCATTCTACTGTAAGCAATAGTCCAATTTTATGCCTTGTTAATTTTATGCATTAATGGTTATTTATATGTATTTATTGTTGATACAGATTCATGAATCTCTACATCTGCAATGGTTTATAATTAATTTTTGTATTTCATTACTTTTGTGTTCAAATTGCCTAATATTTGACCAGTGGGAGCCTCTTTGAGATGGCTTCTTTATATATTTTATAATTCACCATCATTTATTTTTAGCAATTCCTTACTTTTCCTGCACAACAAAATATTCCAAGCTCATTCTGTATCTTGTTCCAGCCTTGGAATCAGCCAGATTTGGGGGGATTATTGGTTTCAGCAATACTTTCAACTGTATTATGGGAGTATAACAGAGACTGGAAACCAGAACTTAGTAAGAGAAGTGGCTCTGCTTAAATGCTCACTTTGGAACAAAGCCTTAAAAAAATGTATGGTAAGAATAAGGTCAACTTAAAGCAAATAGTCAACTGCAGTGCAACTTCAAATCATCTCATTCTCTCAAATTGGATTAACATGATACCAGCCTGCTAATGCCCAATTCCCTTCCAGAATCACACAAAGAACTTAGAGAAAGGTAATATCATCCTAATTATCAAATTACTTCCAAAAATACATCTAGAATACCATTAAGAAATAACTAGGCACATAAAGAGAGGAAAACATGGTGATAATAAAGAGACACAACAGATGGTAGAAAGGGATACACAGAAGTTCAAATTCTTGGCATTAGCTAACTTTTAAAAGGTTGTGCTTAAAATATTTGAAGAGGAGAGGCACCTGAGTGGCTCAGTCAGTTAAGCGTCTGACTTTGGCTCAGGTCATGATCCCACAGTTCAGAGTTCAAGCCCATGTCAGGTTCTATGCTGACAGCCGGGAGCCTGCTTAGGATTTTGTGTCCCTCTCTCTCTGCCCCTGCCCTCTGCTTGTGCGCTCTCTCTCTCGCAAAACTAAATAAACATTTTTTTTTTAATTTGAAGAGGAAAAAGTTAATATTGAGAATTTCAGCAAAAAACAGAATACAATATGTAATAAACAAAGATATAAAGCTGAATATGAATAAGTAAAATTAACACAATTTATGGCTTATCTTAATTTTAACAGAAGTGAGACAGGGATGCTTGATATCACCATTTCTATTAAACGTTATTATATGACCTAGCATATGTGGTAAAGCAAGAAAAATATTGAAAAGTTAAAAAAAAAGACTGGGAAGAAAAATAATACTTACATTAGTTTTAAATAATATTGTTATCTACAGGAAAATATCAAAAGTAGATATATATAAGGTATTAAAATTAATAATTTTAGTAGGGTTTTGGATATGAGCTCAATGAACACAAATAAATGCATTCTTGTATACTAGAAACAAGAAGATAGGAATTTAAAAACTGAAATTCATTTATTACATTAGAAACATTACTGTCCACGAATAAATCTAACAAAGAGTGTACATGACTTCTATGTAGAAAACTTATAAAGTATTATTAAAAATTTTTTAAGGCTTGTATAAATGGAGGAATATGACATGTTTATGGTTCAGAAAACTTAATATTGTACGCATGTAAATTCTCTACAAACTGATGCTTAATAATATCTCATTAAACTTTTAATTTGGCAAGGTGATTATAATGTTTATATGTAAATATGAGAATCAAGAATAGACTAGCACTCTTGAAAAATAAAAGTGTAAAGACTTCTTTTACCAGATTTTAAGACTTCTGAGTCACTTATTAGGATAGTATAATGTTAGCACAAATATACACAAATGTACCAATGGAATAGCATGGAGTACCTAGAGACAGATATATGGGCACATAATTTGTGATAATAATGGTAGTGTACATGAAAAAGAAAAGAGAGCTACTTTATTAAATGGGGGTGGCTCAATTAAATATCCTTGTGGAGAAATACAGAACTTGATTCTTACATATAACCAGATACAATCATTTGCAGGTAGATTATAGATCATAATGAGAAAGGTAGAGCGATATACTTTCTAAAAAAAATAACAAAAGATAATATTTTCACATTTTTCATGTTAAGGAGAGATTCCTTAAATAAGATACAGGAAATAATAACCACAAAGGCAAAACCTTGATAAATTTCACAACATTTAAATAAAGAAATAATGTTCATGAAAAGACATAATTTTGAGAGAGTTAAAGGCAAGTCACATACTCAGAGGAGATATTTATAATATATTTAATTAAAATTCATTGATATTTAGAAAATTCCTTCAAATTTTTATGAAAAAGGGAGTCAATCCAAAAAAAAAATAAGAATGAGTTTTGAACACACACTTTAAAAGAGAGGGTTGTCAAGTGACCTACAAGCTCATGAAAAGTAGTTTGACCTTATTAATAATCAAGGAAATAAAAATTAGAACCACAATGATACAGATTCTATGTCCAACAGGATAGATAAAATATATATATATTGACTGACCATCACAAAGATGTGGAGATATTAGAACTCTTGCACACTGCTAGTAGCAGTAGCCCTTTAGAAACCACTTTAAAAGGATTTTGGCACCAATCATATAAAGTCAATGAATATCTTATGATTTATTAGTTGTACTCCAAGCTAAATTTATGCACATTTGTGGCAAATGACATGTTTCTGTGTTAAGAATGCCATTGTAGCACGGAATGCCATTGTAGAATTATTTATAGTTTCCCAAAGCTCAAGCAACCCAATGTCCATTAATAATGAACTATGGCATATTTATACAATGGAATATTATACAACTAAATGAATGAGTAACACATTTCTACATAAATTAACCTGATGAAATCTAAAAACACAATGCTGCATGAATAAAACTAGAAAAAAAAAGAGCACAAACGGCATGCTTTTCTTTACATAAAACTTAAACAAGTAGTGCTGCAAGTTATATGTAAAACTGTCACAAATATGTGTAAAACTGTAAAAACACTAATATACGACAAGGAAACAATTACCATACAACAAAGATAGTGGTTATTTTGAAAGGGAGAAACTATCTAGTTATTAAGAAAAGGTAGTATTCTATTTCTCGACCAACTGAAAGTTATATTGATATATGTGTTGTTATAGATCTTTGTTTATTTGTACTTTCCTATTTTTCTTCCATATTTTAATTTAAGAAAATTAAAATTAAAAGACGGCATGGAGAAAATATCTGTTCAAAACCTTTCCGCTTTATTCTATACACCCAGTGGGAAATGACTTACTTGAAAATGACTTAAATGACTTAAAATCTCTCTAAATCTCTTCAAGCACAACCATCTTTGTTTTTCAACAACACTTGCCTACACTTCCATGGAAAGCACATCCAATGTAAACTCTAGCCAGGACAAATGACTAGAGAAAACCAGGCTATATCTGTTTCCACCATTATTACAGAATTGCAGACTGGAGGGTGGCTAGAAATGTAACTGGAAAAGTAAACAAGGGTTAGATTACAAAAGGGTTTTTTTTAATTTATTTTTTTTATTTTTAAAATTTTTTTGCCAAGAATATAAGGACAAACTCTATGTTCACCTTGCCCACATGCCAACCCTGGAATATAGCAACTATTGCTTAAGAAAAGAATGAATAAATGTTTTTGAACTTTAAAAAATTATGGATTTTATCAACTTACCTCAATGAGGGTCTTACAGAGGCTAAAATAAAGGAATACAGATAAATGCACCAGCATGATTCATGATATATAGTATATCCAAAGCACATTATTTTCTTTTAAGTCTTTGAGCAACTTATTTCTATTTAGGCCATAACTCTAGCTTTAGTAAAATGTGAAGAAATTGTCTTAATGTGCTAGGGTTGCCTTATAAAATACCACAGATTGAGTGACTTAAATAAAGAAATTTATTTTCTTACAGTTTTGGAGGCTGGAGTCCACGATCAAGGAACTGGTAGGGTTGGTTTCTCTCTTTGGCTTACAGATGACTGAATTCTGTGTTCTCATATGGTCTTTTCTCTGTGGGCACATTCCCCTGGTGTCTTTCTTTTCCTATAAGAACCAGTCACATTGGATTAGCACACTGCCATTATGACCTCATTTAACCTTAATACCCTCTTTAAAATACCTTATCTCCACATATAGTCACATAGTGGTTAAGGTTTCAGTATATGAATTTGGGGGGGACATGATTCAGTTAATCATGGGGACTAAATTAACTTGAAACTTTCCTCCAGCTATAATTTCCAAGGAATCTTTAAAATAGATAACCATAGAGCCACACAGCCTTGAAAAGATAGTGTGGAAAGAAATATATCTGTCGTCATGTGTGTGTATGTGTGTTTGTGGGTGTATGTATATATATGTATATATATGTGTGTGTGTGTGTGTGTGTGTTATAAAACACTCTCCAAATCAAACTTCAGTTTATAGATTCACATGTTATTTAGTATCTCTAATCTCTGGCTTTTGTTATTACCAGAGAATTTTTAATAAAGGACTGCATGCATTGAGTTCTATGATAGGCTGAAGACAGTTTTTTGGTTGTTTTGTTTTGTTTTGTTTTGTTTTTATGTGGACCATGCATATAATCCTTAGGGAAGGAGGAAGAGAAAAAAAATGTGAAGGATATGAAGACTAAGAGAAAAATGGATTGGTCTGCAGATACTTCCTAGCAAGGGAACAGTCTTCAAAACATATAAACACAGCTTAACCGTGTACAGAGACATGGCAAATCACTCTCTTTTTCTTCCTGTCCCAATCCACTAAACCAGATATGAGGTTCTGCCTCTTAAGAGCTCTGTGATATAAAACCATTTTAATAAGCTCTGCTGAAATCCTATTTCTTCTACAAAATGGAAATAAGTGCATTTAACCTGAAGAAAAGTTGGGGAGATTGAATGCAACAATGTATATCAAAGACCTGGAATATTATAGCACGTGGAGTTCTTAATGGTCTTACCCTGAAGTTTTAGTAAAAGTCTTATATAATTTTCATAAACTAATTGGGTTTTCATTGGAAACCAATTCTAGTGTCATTGTGACATGTTTGCAATATTACTCTGCCCTATAAACAGTGATTAATAGTCATAGATAACTTCATACCTGATGCTATTTCTTTCTCATCAACTATGGGAGAGCATCTTTTCATCCAGTGAGAAAGCATCACAGGGGTAAGATACATAAAATTTTCATCGTTACTATGTTCGATGCTACTTTGCTTTTAAATAAATGCATTATTTTAGTTATTTTTAAGTCATCCTTTTATTTTCATACTCAAAGGATAGGGATAAAGATAGATTTTTATGTTTTTAATCTATTTCATAAAGTTACATACGTTAACCACTTGCCCTTCCTCATTAAGGAAACCAACTAAACCATAAATTTGTTAAAATATGCCAGCTATGCCGTGAAGTCTCTCAATAATGCCGAAAAGGAAAACATAAATAACTGTTTGGATCAAAATAGAGACTGAGGTCTGAGAGGTTAAAATTTATTTATGAAGAGAGAATCCATGACTACTGGAAGTAATTTTCCTTTGTGGGGCTTGATAGCTCAATTCAACCTAATTTGGAAGGTACAGTAGTCCCCTTGGCCAAGATCCCCAATGGATGCCTTGAAACCATAGGTAGTATTACTACACCCTATGTAAACTATGTTTTTTCCTATACATACATACCTGTGATAAAGTTTAATTTATAAATAGGTACAGTAAGAGATTAACAACAATAAGTATTAACAGAACAATTTTAACCATATACTGTAATAAAAGTAATGTGAATGTGGTCTCTCTTCTCAAAAATCTTATTGCACTGTACTCACCCTTTTTGTGATAATGTGAAAGATAAAATGCCTGCATGATGAGGTGAAATGAGGTGAATGAAGTAGGCATTGTGTTGTAGCATTAGCTACCATCGATTTTCCGAGGATACATTAGAAAGGAGGATCATTTGCTTCTGGACCACAGTAGTCTCTAATTGAAGCCATGGAAAGTACAACTTTGGATAGGGGTTTGAAGGGGAATAGTTTTGTGAAAGATACTCTTTAATGGGACACAAGCCATTGCTGAACAGAGTGATGCCTTTATGACATAGCAAGAATTATTTTACAATGTGTGTAGTGGATATGTCTCATTCTAGTCTGCATGTAATGATACGTTTGTTGCTATCCTGTTGTGATGATTAAGTTTTAAAAAGGTGTTTAAATGAAAGCCTAACTAACCAGAAGTTTAGCTCATATCCCTGTTATTGAGGAAGGAATAACTTTGTCACTCTGTTGCATTCAGTACAGATTTTATTTTTAATTCCACAGTGACTTTAGTTAAACCTTAAGTACTCTCACCTTCATTAAAAATAGAAAGTTCATGCTCTGTCTCTCTCTGTCCCAAAAATAAATAAAAAACGTTGAAAAAAAAAATAGAAAAAAAAAAAGCTAGTATTGATCTTTGCATTTATGTTTAAGAGTGAGCTAGGGAGATAATTTATATAGTACAGTCCTTAAGAGCTCCATTCAGTAGTGAGAGCCTGGGTTCCAAGCCTGTTTCTCCCACTTGCTGGCCACATGCCCTTGTGAAAGATGCTTATTCAATCTCTGCCTCAGGGACATTCTAAATAAAATGAGACTAATAAAAGTACTAATCTCAAAGAGTTCTCATAAGTATTAAGTTAATTGATTTATAAAGCACATAGGCTAGACAGTGGCCCCTGGTATACTTTAATAAGCTTTTTTCTCTCAATTATAAACATTGAGTAATCAATACAGGCATGTTCCTAACGAAATCAAAACATGTTTTATTAATAAAATGTAGTTTAGTTTTTAAAAATACCACTGATTATTTTCAATGCTTGATATGGTATTTGCATTAATAAATGCCTTTCATATTTTTGCAATGTTTATTATTCTAGACTCCAGAAGAGCTGTGTTTCGGAATTTGCCAAAGACAATCTACAACTGGGTATGAAATGACTGAACAACAGCAATCTTATTTGCTTGATTATTTAAATCACTAGAACCAGTTTAATTCAGCCACAATAAATAGTGTAAGTTGTTAATATAGTAGAAATGATTAGTTAACTATAACAGTTTCTTTATGATTTACACATAAGTAAAATCTGTCTTAATTAACTCAATTGTGTATATATAGAATTAATAAAAAATAACCATGTATAGTCAGAATTCAAATAAAGTTACAAGCTTTGTGTCAAGCTTCACACTGTCAAACCTAATAAAGGTTTTCACATTGTCAAGACTCAAATTCTTAAATTAAACCATATGCCCCCCTTTTTTTCTTATCTATAATGTTGTAAATTGTACCAAATTTATAAGTGAATTGAATGCAGTTGTATCATAGGGTTTCCACTTTGTGGAAATGACTTTTACCACTTAAATCTCACAAGTGCTCTTTGGAAACCCACACTTTCAATCTCATAAGCTGTTTTTTTTTTTTTCTTTTCTCCCCCCAGGTTTTAGAGCTCTTTTGTTTGGAAAACAAACTTTATAATAAAAAAGAAAAGCCTATAGTTGCCTTAGATTCTGTTTATAGTTTCTTTTCTTATACATTGGGATTTCTCAAATCAGGGGAAAATAAGAAAGGAAACAATGATAACTTTATTTACTGAGAAACTTGAGTCAAAAATATTAAAAGGAGACAAAATTTACCTAATATAGGTCATAGTGGATGGCCTAGTCAGTTCACTTGAAGGCATTTACCCATTATAAATGAAGAATATGCTCACAAAAAGACTTGCACGTGAATGTTCATAGCAGCTTTGTTTATAAGAGCCAAAACAGAAAAAAAAAAAAAAAAACACCCAAAATGCTCATAAATAGGTAAGTGGATAAACAACTTGTGGAATATATAAAATAAAATATAACTCAGCAATCAAAATAAACGACTGCTGCTACATCCAATAGCATGGATTCATCTTGAGAAAGCTATTCTTTGTTAAAAGAGTTAAAAATAGTACATACAGTGTGAGCCTGCTCATTTAAAATTCTAGAAAATGCAAATTAATCTATAGTGACATAAACTAGATCAGAGGTTCCCTGTGAATGGGATGAGAAAGACAGGAAGGAGCAAGAGGAAGAGATTTCAGAAAGCACAGGGAAAATTTGGAGATAATGGATACGTTCATTATTTTAATTGTGGTGATAGTTTTATGGATGTATAAATATGTTAAAACTATTATATATTTCAAAAATGTGTAGTTTATAATATGTCAATTCTGCCTCAGTAAAGACATAAAAATTATATGGGAAAAGCAAAATTTACTAAAATTTACCTCTTTGCTTCAATCCACCTTTTTCTAAACTCATCATCTAAGATGGATATCAGAGTGGCCTGAGTGCTCCCAGTAGATTCTACTTGTCATCCTAGAATTGCTAACAGATCATTTGACTTGTGGCAGACTATGATTTTATATAGCAAAATAGGGAATGTCGAGACAGGAATTCATATCTAACCAGCTCTCACAAAATTTTAAAGGATGTTGGGAGAGAAAGAATAAAAGAAAAGTGAGCATGATCAATTTCTTAAGAAACCAACTGGATAGGTTAACATAGAAAAATCTTTTGGGGGCTTATCATAAGGGAATAAGTACAATAAGGGATAAGACTGGGTTTCTTTTAGGACCTTATTTCTTTCCACCAAAAATACCTCTTTGCTAAATAGTACAGGTATTTTATTTTGAACTGTATAAACTAGACCACATATTAATATAAAGCTCTTTGGTGATTGTGTTTCCCTATTAAGTTCTATCCTGCTAATAAAACAGGTATGTGCCTCATTGCAGGGTTATGAAGGCACAGAGTTCAGACTTCTAAGTGATACTCTCCAAAACTCTCTACTATAATAATTTGGTTTTCTCTTGACTTCTCATTAACATATTCCAATTATTTGACAAATAATTTCATTAATGTAAACTCCATACTGGCCTTTGTTCACTATCAATTTGAAAGTAGGTACACAATTACTCAAACCTGTGTTAAAATAAGGATATGTGAATTATAAGGTGATCTAAAGAGTTTTGTTTAGTTTTATTTGAGTATAATACATATAACATAAAATTTACGCTTTTAGCCTTTTTAAGGGTATACTTTAGAATTTTTAAAAATATTAAATTGCTTTGAAATTGTTTATATCAGGAGTTGGCCAACTGTAGCTCATTAACCAAATCCAGCCAGTCATCTGTTTTTGAAAATATATCTTCATTGGAATACATTCATGCTCATTTTTACCTATATTTTACATGGCTACAGAGTCAAGAAGTTGCAACAGAGCCCTTCTAGGCTGGAAAACCAAAAATGTTTAATGTCTGGCTCTTTATTCAAAAAAACAAGCAAACAAACAAACAACAACAAAAAAAACTGGCCCATCCTTACTCTTAAGTAAATAAGTTATTGCTGCAACAAGAAAATTCAAAGAGTGCTACATTGATAGTCAAAAGACAGACTCTTGAGCCAGGTCTACCATTAACCAATTATGTCTATTGAAAAGCTCATCATATTTTTGTTCTCAGTCTCCTCAATTTGCATATGTTGGTTAATTTATACAATCCCTTCTAACCTGAAAATATATTCACTAAGGCATTTAATTCTCTAGTGGAGATTGTTAATACTTTTGACTCTACTCATAGTATCTTAATTCTTTCCTTCTCAAGTCTTTTGGAGATTGAAGAATGTATTCATTAATGAAAATTTCATAATGCAAACTAAACATTTAAATTATTCATTGAAGTTTACAATATCAGTGAGCTAAATACATAATGTTAAAATTCTAATATTCTATACTTAGCTTAATTTAAAAAAATGCTAATCATAGTTGTATTCCTATGCTTTTAAGAGCCCATCTCTTCACTCAAATACTATTTAGGAAAAAACAAAGATTTCTCATGTCTAATGTTTAGAATTACTTCAGATTATCACCCTAGCTCTGGATCTTTTCAAACCAAATGGTATTTAGTAGTTAATAGGCAAAATAAGTGAGTCTTATGAAACATGAGAACAAAAGGCTCTCTCAGTAAGAAAAGAACATCGATACCATCTAAGGAAGATCATTGACTATAGATGCTGGAGAGGATGTGGAGAAACGGGAACCCTCTTGCACTGTTGGTGGGAATGCAAATTGGTGCAGCCGCTCTGGAAAGCAGTGTGGAGGTTCCTCAAAAAATTAAAAATAGACCTACCTATGACCCAGCAATAGCACTGCTAGGAATTTACCCAAGGGATACAGGAGTGCTGATGCATAGGGGCACTTGTAGCCCAATGTTTATAGCAGCACTCTCAACAATAGCCAAATTATGGAAAGAGCCTAAATGTCCATCAACTGATGAATGGATAAAGAAATTGTGGTTTATATACACAATGGAATGCTACGTGGCAATGAGAAAGAATAAAATATGGCCTTTTGTAACAACATGGATGGAACTGGAGAGTGTGATGCTAAGTGAAATAAGCCATACAGAGAAAGACAGATACCATATGGTTTCGCTCTTATGTGGATCCTGAGAAACTTAACAGAAACCCATGGGGGAGGGGAAGGAAAAAAAAAAAAAAGAGGTTAGAGTGGGAGAGAGCCAAAGCATAAGAGACTGTTAAAAACTGAGAACAAACTGAGGGTTGATGGGGGTGGGAGGGAGGGGAGGGTGGGTGATGGGTATTGAGGAGGGCACCTTTTGGGATGAGCACTGGGTGTTGTATGGAAACCAATTTGACAATAAATTTCATATATTAATAAAAAAAATAAAAATAAAAATAAATAAAAATTTAAAAAAAAGTTAAAAGAAATACAAAACTGGAAACCTGTAGGTGTTATTTTATTTCCATGTTCTCTGCAAAGGAGAAGTATTTAAACCAAAAATGGAGGGGTGCCTGGGTAGCTCAGTCGGTTAAGCATCCAACTTTGGCTCAGGTCCTGATCTCGCAGTTTGTGGGTTAGAGCCCCGCGTCAGGCTCTGTGCTGACAGCTCAGAGCCTGGAGCCTGGTTCAGATTCTGTGTCTCCCTCTCTCTCTGCCCCTCCTCTGCTCATGTTCTCTCTTTCTCTCATCTCTCTCTCTCAAAAACAAATAAACATTAAAAAATTAAAAAGGAAAAAAACACTAATGGAACATTTATAGGCAAGATGAAACCACAATGAGCAGAGCAATGGGCCCAAAGTGTCTAGCATTTTAATTTAACTCAGAGTCCAGTTATTGACATTTAAGATACTGAGTAAGTTCCAGGAGGAATCATAGAAACACTCTCAGCAATGGTGATTTCTCACATATCTTGGAAAAGAGGAGACACAAGATGGAAGAAGTTTAAATGTTCTGATTTGCAAGAAGAAACTAAGAAAATTCCAGAAGTTGTCAACCAGAGAACTAGTTGTTTCTCCCTGTCAAAATGTAAAATGAATGAATGAATAACAGAGAAAATTCTGTATTTGTATTCTGTATTTCCATGTGCACCTAGGAAAGGATACAGGAAACCATAATCTCTAAATTTCTCAAGAATATATTATGGTCAAATAACATCATATTCTAATTCACTGGAGTTATCAGAACAGGATAGCAAAGGACACTATGTTGCTTATATTAGAACCATTTAGACAAATATCTTAGCAGCAAAAGAATGCTTAATTAAAAGGCCTACAGAAATATACACAAACATCTCCAATACCTACAACTGCAACCTGCATATTCAACAACCAACATGAAAACAAGAAACACTGTAAAGGTTTAGAATAGCTGAGTAATCTGTTATTAACCAGAAAAAAATTTTAAACACTGTTCTTCCATTATATTTGTGAATACATGTGCATTTCTTTGAGTAATATAGAGACTATTATGGTATTGGTAATATATTAAAATGTCTTTAAAAATAAATTGCTATTGAGATAGATTGATTCTATTGGCCTAAAACATAAAAGTTACCCATAACAAAAGAAGACTTTTGAAGATATGAAAAGACTTATAAAACATTTAATAAAGCCATGTTATTTTACCAATTAAAGAGTAATGTTTTATAGGGTAAAGAAAGTTCTCCAAATTCCCATGGATAACAAGGCCAACTGGAGCCCCAATTCTATTCCATTTAATCCTTTATATTGAATTTGCTAGTTGGTTATCACTTCGAAACTACAGAACATCCTTACGTAAAAGAATCAAAATGAATTCTACATTCATTTGCTCTTTTTTCTATACCTTCACACGTTGCGGAGATTACATCAGTAAAAACAAATCCTCCCTCTTATACTACTCATTTTATAGTGTGTGGGGGGTGGTGGTGATGAATTTTCTAATTAGTCAATACTCTCATCACTAATGGTAACTAAACCCATACATATATGTCAGCAGAAAAAAATGACTAGAAAATTATGGGAAAGAGATACGACTTACAATGATTTAATTTTAAATTTTGGTCAATCACTAGACAGAAGATTGAGAGGATTATTCACCACTTATCAAAGTCTTAGAGGTTTTACTCTCAGGTGTTTTTATTTTTTTTAAGACTATTAAACACCGGAGCAAAATTAAAAACTAAAGTTAGAAAGTAATCAACACTGTGTTTTCTCTTTTAATTGAAAAAGCAAATGTAGTTCTGGTTCAGCAACTGTGGCTTAGAATTTCTTTTAATTCCTCTCCTACCCCTTTCTTTTCAACAGGGTTCTTCATTTAGCTGGTGGAGATAACTAGTAATGCAAGCTTGAGTTAACAAACAAAAAAGGCATTAATAAAAAAGCACTGCATCCTCATTTCTGATATCAGAAATATATTTTTTTCTTTATTCAAGTAAGAACAAAGGTCTTTACCCTTTCCAGAAATAGAGTCATTATAATCTATCTTTGTATATTCTTTAGGATTATGTATTTTTTTCGCAGTTCATTAGCTTCATAGTAAGTTTCCCTATTGTTTTATAATTATTCATTTCACTACAGAAAAATGTTTTATCTTGATAAATAGCCTTAAAAATTAAGCATTTTAAATATCTCGGGATTTTGCTCAGTGTTTTTAGAGATAGTTTTCCTTTCTATCAATCAGCCTCCTATCCTTCTATCCCCACCAAAGGGAAAAAAAATATGGAGAAGAGATGCATGAAGGTCATCACTGAAGAGTCATAAACCATTGTGAATAATGTCAGAACTATAATTTAATTAGTGCCCCATCTGTCACTTTCTGTTTGACGAGCACTAAATGTCCAATTATCATTTAATATCTGCTCTAATCAGTTCTGGCAAATTTTGCAGGCACACAAGAGATGACATTAATAGATGAAAGTGAGGCTACTCTTGCCACATTATCAGAAAGAAATCTTGAACAGCACTGACTTACAATTGGGAAGGTAAGAATTTATTCCAATTAGTGGTAACAACGTTTTATATCAATGATGTTGTGAGGTGTCTAAAAAAGAATTCTTTGTTCTCATAGGAAGTTAATGAAATAGCTCTGTCTATGATTTTTCAGGAGTTATTTTATGGATTCTGAAATAAAAAATATAAAATATCATCTATGTACCCAACTATCCTTGATGCAATGTCTTTAAAAGCCATCTTACTTCTGGGTTAGTCATCTGCCTCTTGTAAACTAGTTTTTCCACAAACACAGGCATTATTAGGGTGCAATGAAACTACAGGGAGTTTTGTAAGTAAACCATATGCTTAGTGCATTTAGTATATTGTCTTTTGTAAAATAGAAATGTGATTCAGTAAGGGAGTCTCCATTTAAAAATAATAACACTGAAAATTTTATCTAATTTATATAACAGTGAAAATAATGGAAATGTTACAAATTTGGTTCCTATTGCCAAAATATTATATCAGTGTTCCATTTGAGGCTACTACTTAACATTTTGGTTTAATTTTTTAAAAATTGGAATTATAACCTGAATTCTTTCACTGTTGTCAAATTATTAAAGCATCTGATATTTTGTGCACCATTCTTATCAATACTAACATTTTTCCTAGTGTTTCTTCACCATCTTTATCTTACCTTCAAGATGAGGGGGAAAAAGGCTTTTATTATTGACTGAAAAGGTGAAAACCATCAATAAATTTCACGTTTTCCAGAGCATAATTGTAGCAGAAGAGATTATTTTAGATATAAAAGAAAATTGAGGCCAAGAGAATTGTTTAACTTGCTTAACATTGGAACAAAGACTTTTGAAAATTATTTCTTCCTGCAATGTTTTATATTAACTATATCTCCTTAATCAGAATTTAGTATGAGGTAGATATCCCTAAGATAAATAAAATGCACTCTATTCAACCAACAAGAAAAATTATTAAACATCTATATTGTGCCCTATTTTCTAGATTTTGTACCAGAAAGGAAGAACGGAGTTAATGTCACAGAGATTCAAAATAGTAAAATTCTGATTTTGAGTTATTGGGATTACAGTCTAGCTGAGGGGCTTCTGGAAAAAAAATATATTTTTAGTTCATACAGGTTATCTGTATATGCTTATGAAGTAAATATCTAATAAATATTTGACACCTTCTAACACATGGTCTATTCACTGCAATCTGTTGTGCTTCATCTTACTCCAGTCCTGCCTCTCTTCTTTTGCCCAATAATGTACAAGCTAGAATGAAAAAGGACCAGCAATATGCCTGTCTGCCTAAAATGTGAGCAATAGTAAAAAGCAAATTCTCAAACAAAACCTCACGTCCTCAAATATAAATGTTTATCATCACAAGAGAGATCAAAGGTCCTTATTGATTCAAAATTGAATTATTAATTTTTCCTAATACGTGTTTTCATTAACAATCATTAAAGGCTTTCCTTGACTGGCTATTCCCTTTAATGACAAAGTACATTTCACAGAAATTTGGGGCCCAATTTAAATATTCTTCCTAAATGAAGTGACTTGTATTTGCAATAGTTATCTTTCCCAGGAAACTGAACTTTATATACCTCCTGGTAGTTGCTAATAAGACAAAGAAAGGTTTTGACAGATCCTTTCCAGTCATCATGACTAGAGATTTAAAATATAGCTCCTGCCCTTACACTGTATATTTCAACTATATTTCTGGTGGGAAAGAAACACATCATTACTAATACATTTATATTCTTGTAAGACTGAAGCTGAGATTGAGCTGAATGTGGTTTGATTTTGGGAAAAATTTGTCAGGCCACTGTACTTCTATTTGACTCCTAATTATATTATCTACCCCAAAACACAGTTTGACTCAATGTTTGTAGAAAATAGAATCTTGATCTCTGAAACTTTGGCAGAGGAAAGAGAAAGAGATTGTACCACTACTGTATGTGAGGGTGAGTTCTCATTACGGGTGTCTCTGTATGTATCCGTTGACCTATAACTTGTAATAAACCTGCTGAGCTTATGAGCCAGAACTCTCATTGTCAGATTTTTTAAAGCATAGGCAGGGAAATCCTGAGTCACAACTTAAGGAAGTTCTTGAGGGGTGGGGTGGGGATAAACCAGCAAATTTAAACCCCGAAGTATTCTTTTCTCATAGGAACAGATCACCATTTAAGCCCTTTTCTATGAGAAGGTATATTATTGATTCTAAATGCCAATGTTACAGTGCATGCTTCAAAGAACAGCCTTAATTTTGAACAATACTACAAGACTCTATTAAAAAAAAAGCTTGTAGGCTCTTAGCCTTATATAAATGAAATATACAGTGTTTTCATTTTCGATGTTTGGAGCCAAGGGACTCATTAAGCTACCCCATCAGTATTTGTTTCTTTGTTCAGACTCCTTAACTGACACATGGTTCATTTTATCCTAAATACCATGAGGAACTAACAGAGAACACTTTATTAAATAGAAAAAAAGATATGGGTTTCATCTTGGTTTGGAAAATGTGATGCCAGAAGAAGCATCACCTTTATAAGCAAAGAACAGCTGTCAGAGATCTGACCTAAGGATAGAAACCTGATTCCTCTATTAGTTTACTCAGTAGCTTTTACACTCAGCTCCTCAGTGTTAACTTTCTGTTCATCTCTGCTTTAGGAAATTCACTTTGGACTATATGTGGTACTAACAGGAAACAAGACAAAATATTTATGGTATATTGGAGAGTTGCTAATTCCTAGGAAGGGAATATGTGATTTCTGCTTTCTCTGATCTCAGTGGTTCAGGGAATAGTAATGTCCTGGGAGGTATCATGGGGAATGGGAAGCTCTAAAAAGACCAGAGTCCTTTAGTCAATAACCTTTTTTTTCCCTTTCTCTAAGATTGCAAAATTGCCTCACAACCAGAGGGCATTCACTCCAATTCTGTCTAGGCTACTTCATACTAATACTAATTAATTAAACACATATTTAAATCAGATAATCAAATAACACAGGAGATGAAGTGTCAAGAGAGGGCATTTCTCAATTTTCTAAAGTTCTGTGAACTTTAATTAAGACTTCTGAAAATCTATATCATTCTGTAAATTTACTCTTTTCACTTAATGACTTGAACTTTGTGTGATTATGAAAGGAAGTCTCTAAGGGCAACAGAACTCAGTGGCCACCCATCTGAAACACTCATCTTATGATCCTATCCAGTCAATTTCTAACCTTTATGCCTCTCCAAACAAACATTTAACCAAAAATAGTGCCATTATTCTTACAGCTTAGAAAATATTCTATCAACTTCTGTATTTCGTATTAATATTAAATATCCTGATTATAATTTTCTCCTAATGCGACCTAACATAACCAAAAAGGACAGATGTAAAAGAGCCGAGTTCAGCTAATATGTAACAAGTAAAATGTATTTTACAGTAACATTGCTATTGTTGAATTTAATTGTTATTCTCTCATTGTGAATTAGGATTAACTCTTTAAACCCCGTAAGTGTGCTATTTATTTCCACTTTAAATGTAACCACGTTCCAGGAGCCAGGAAGAGGTAATAGAACTCCAGAGGAAGCTCATCTACACTACAGTTTTATACACACACACACACACACACACACACACACATATATATATATATATAGGTAGACTAAATAAATTGGGGTCCTTGTTTAAATTCTAGATGGTGTCACGTTACATTTGTAAACATTTCACCACCCTGAGCTTCACTGATTGAGTGTCAACACTTATTTTCAAGTTTTTCAGACAGGTAAAGGTAATTTGACCCATTCACAGACAGAATCATCAAGACAGAGCAAACACTGGAACATTTGCAGGACTAAGTTCAGTAAATAATATTGCTTCATTAAAATTCAAGCTGTGGCTTCTAAACCAGATGGGTTAGCAGAAATTTCTACATAGCTCATGAAAGAAAATTGCTTATTTGCATTGAAAAAAACACTGTAGTTTGGACAACATTCTGGAAAACAAAAATATAGGTGGTAACCATGAAAATTTACCTTAAAAAAACACAAGCCCTATGTCTTTTAATATAAATATATACTTTTGAATTTAATGTAATTTTATCAGACTAAAAAATTGTCTACTTTGCAAGGAACAGGACATGATAAAAATGTAAAAATATTTGAAATAGTAATGTCAATTGTAAATTCATTTAACATTGAAATTCATTAAACAGGTGGGTAAAAATAAACCAAATGGGTAAAGGATATCATGCTTTATTCAAGTGCAAAAATCTTAATGCACTGAAAGAAGCAGAAAGAGAGATATTTCTTATTCAGTATGCTCACTAACCACTACCTTATAGTCAGTAATGACATGCACACTTTGTAGAAAATTTTAGAAAATAAAGATTGATAATTGTTGGAAACAAACATAAGAACAACTGGAAAACAGGATTTTCCCTTCATATTTATAGTAAAAAAAAACCATATAGGTTACTTTTACATTGTTAATATGAAAAAGAAAGTATGGGAATTATAACAAACTCTTACTATTATTTTCAAGTTAAAAAAAAGATTTTAGGGGTTTTAAAAACAAGATCCACTCTAAGCCTCTTTTTATAAGATGACTTTAAGTGCATTACACAATTTAAAAATATTTTTAATAAGGTGACTTTAAACATATCACTTCATTGGAAGACATGGGAGGACAGATAAAATCAACATAAATCAAGATTTTCAGAGCCATTTAGAATACTCTCAACTCACTTACTTGGGTATTACATCACAATTAAATCAATGGTGTGAGAATGTAGGTATGATTTTTAACAGCTAAATGGAATAACAAAGTTTTGTCTCTTAACTATATATTTTATCTGTTTGTGAAAATAGCTCTTATGCTCCCCCACAAAATAAGCATACTATGATACAGAACTGAAAAAAAAAAAAACTTTAAGTGATAATAGCTTATCGATTTATTAATAATTGTCAGCTACTGTGAGCTTGTCACTGCTCTAGACAACTGGGAATTTGGGAGTAACTGAGAACAATTCCCCTCCTTCATAAAGCTTAGAGTCAAGTCTACACTATTAGTTTCTATTTGCCCTTTATATTAAGAAAGCATTTTTAACATCAACAACATTTTCATTATTCTCTACAGACTCAGAGTGCTTTGTTTAGTTGTGTTTAGTATTCACCTTAAAAACAAAATGCTATAAAAATTTTTGTTGAGGTAAAAAAAAAAGAAAGCATTTCTAGTCATTTTTATTTTTAAACTGTGCACACCAGAAAAAAAAAGAAATATAGTCAGAAATATTTATTTTAAGGCTAACACAATTGCTTTTTGTAAACCGATTTACTTTATGTAGATTACTATAATCAATTTTCCTCTTGACAGTTAAGAAATTTATTTATTTGGGGAGGAGACTAGAATTATTTGCATATATTGTTTCTTCATATCATTTTGCCATAAGGGCAAATGATTTTACATTCAAGAAGCACCAAGACATAGAGACAAGTCAAAAATAACATGAATAGGTAAGAGAAAGTATACCCAAAACTCGTGTGAATTATAAAGGATATGGCAAATTTAATGTTTTGGGTTCCTAATATGGAGAATTATCTCACTCTTTTCAAAGCAGCAGAAAGTGTTTTAGCTGAATGAAAAAAAAAAAAAATACCCGCAATCAACCTACCTATTAATAAGAGCTGTCAGTCTCAACATTTCAGAGGAAACGGCAATGAAGATATAACACATACATATTAAGGGAACTATTTTTGGTTTAGGAACCTGTAATTTTTGTGTAACAGTTAAAGTGTGCATCTGTTCTCTTATTTCCAATGAGGGAAAAACATGATCATCATCTGAAAGCATTTTAGTATATTTTTTAAGCAAATGTGTTTTTTACCCAACAATAAGTCACTAGAATAAGCATAAAATGAAAATGAAAAAAGACACAGGAGACAAATTAAACACTGTGGCAAGTTTTCTACTTTCCTACACTTACAAAAGAGTTACTTACCCATTTGTGTGAATCTAGGCCTAGTATTGGTCTGTAAATGCACTACCATGTGCAGGAGCCAGGGATACCATTAAGAAAGAAAGTCCTCAAAACTGGCTTCTTGAAAAAAAAAAATAAGGATATCCTCATATCCTTTTATTTATCTCATCTCCTTTTTTAACTTTTGTTTCCTTCCATTTATACTGCTATGACAACATCAAGTAATGCTCATGCTTCCAGTCCCTTCTATGTGTTCTCACCACCCCACCCCCCCGACTCCTTTAATGCCATACATCAACAAATACCTGGCCAATCTTTCATCTTCTCTGAGTCTTTAAAATGACCGATGTGCTAATATTGTTTACATCTTAGAGGGAATGTTCTACAGAGTTTTAGAAAAGGCTCTGAATTATGTTCAGTGTCTGGAATCTTTACAAAGTATCTCATCTTTCCTCAAATTATTGCAACATTAGTAGAGGTGCAAGTAATGCTTTAATTTTTAAATGGTCTGCAAATCCTTAGAAATGAAATTGAGCTATCTGAGGCTACATACTATGTCCTGCATTCTTGGTTGTGGATATGCAGAAAGTAATAAAGAGGGAAGGAATAAAAAAAAAAAAAAAAGAATAAATTCTAAATTTGTCTCTTGAACAACTGCAATAAGGACTTTTGACTTCCCAGTTCCCAGTTTATCTTGAGTTGCCTTTTTTTTTTAATCGATATAATGAGAGTATATTTGCTAATGTAGAAGGCCCTATCTTCTGAAAATGGCTTCAGAAAAAGATAGTATAATTGTCCTGATGTCCCTTCCTCCTTCTACCTAACCCTTTAATCAAACATATATATTCAAGTACATAAAATTTTAAATGTATAAAATTTGCATTTCGATAAAATACTTTAAATTGGTTCTACTATATCATCAATGAAAAAATTTAAATCATCCAATATATTATTATAATAGGAAGCTTCCCATGGGAGGCGATGATAATAAAGACAAGAACAATTGGGATTAATTGAATTACTGAGCAATGAAGGCAGAGACAGGATGATTTCAACAAGATAAAAAAGAGTAACAATATACATACACCCTCATGAAAGGAGGTTTTGGCATCCAGAAACATAAGACCCAGCTAAAAGCAGGGAAACAAAAATTTTTTTTTAAGAGGAAAGGGAATTTTTCCTATTCCAAAATTGTTTTGTTAGATTCAAATGAGTTGTGAAGGTCACCAAGATAATAATCTAAATAGCTTTAAATATTACTTTAATCTCATTGGCACAGTATCTCAGAGCAAGAGCACAACACCAGAAGATGATATCCAGACAATCCCAAGATTACTCAGGTCATTGACATTCACTGCATTTATACGATATCACTGCATAAGTTTCCCCAGGAAAAAATGTTGCTATGGGTTGGACATTTGTAAAAGCTCATTTCATGTCACTAATTTGTAGAGATAAGAAATAAAATATTATGCATTTATAAATTTAAAAAGTGAGGTTCTGATAAATGTAAAAAGAAAAAAAAAACTTATGGCCTTAATTTCACAAAAGAATTTCCCTTATATTACTACTAATATAAACACTCTGCTCAAAATATGAGGACCAATATCTAGGTGCCAAGAAATGTGTGGACTAGGACTACCATTAGCACAGGTTTTCAATGGTTTTCTGGACACTTTCTTGTATATCTCATTGTGTACTGCAGTACAAACAGAACTAGTCAGCAAGAAAGTTTGACTGATAAAGCATTTGTCATGATAAGAAAAAAAATTAGATAAAATCAAGGAAATGGTGACTGCTAAACCATTTACATTCACAGACATGTGCACTACTTGATTATTTGCCAAAATCTTGGTATTTTTAATGTACAGAATAAGGACAAATCAATACAGTGTATAAATAAATGATAGCTAACAATATTTAGCATTTGTTATTTTAGACATTTTAGATCTCATAGGATGTTCTTGTACTTTAGTCTGAAAGGGAAATTTTACATTTAAAACATTTTTTTAACGTTTATTTATTTTTGAGACAGAGAGAGACAGAGCATGAATGGGGGAGGGTCAGAGAGAGGGAGACACAGAATCTGAAACAGGCTCCAGGCTCTGAGCTGTCAGCACAGAGCCCGAGGCAGGGTTCGAGCTCACGGACCACAAGATCACGACCTGAGCCGAAGTCGGATGCTTAACTGACTGAGCCACCCAGGCGCCTCTACATTTTAGAAAATGTAAACAAAATTAAAAATTATTTTTCTAATAGAAATGTGGATACAAAGTGAAGTAGATCAGCTATTGAAGAGAAGGTAAATAAATTAGCAAGAAGTTAGAGTCAAAGGCAAAAAGAATGAGTGCTTGATAAAAGAAGGAGGATTTATTAATTAGCAAATATCTATGTAGTACTCACCATATGTCCGGCCATGTTACAGACTTGTTTATGTATGTGTGTGGGTGTATGTGTATGTATTCCTAATACCAGTCCTATTATCCCCATTTTGTATTAAGGAAAATGAAGTATAGATATATTCACTAAATACCCATCATTGATGCAGAGCTGGGTTCAAACCCAGGGAGCTCATTCCTTAGATGTGATCTTATATGCTATAAAACATTGCTCTTCAAGTAATGCTACTAAAGAATATGTATACAAGAGAATTTAATAAACCAAGGAAACAGAAAAATAGAAAAAGGTCAAATATGGTTTTGGGATTAGTTACTGAGACAAGAAAAATAGTTAATATCTCTCCCCATAAAGCAATTCTAAAGTTGCCTTAGTGTCAAGAAAGCACAGGCAATTTTGTCCTTTCTCTTCAAAATCCAATTTATGATGTCCAAGGCTGTAAATATTCAGCAATAGCTGTGATCTATAAATATTTAATACAAATGAAGTCATAAGTATAATTCAGACTAAATGCTAATTAAAAAATATAAAGAAGATTGGTAGTTACTTTTCCCCCCAAACTTCCAGATGGTATTTAATCAGTATACGTGACTATATTTAAGAACTGCATAATTTAAATAATAATTGAAAAGCAATTTGTCAGTTACAGCAAGCAGTGCTGCGAAAGTTTCGGTGACTTTATCACAGTCCTTTTACTACATAGTTGTTCTATAATTATCCACTGTACTACCAACTTCCTTTTATCTGGTTTAATAATTCTAAAGTATTTTGTCTTTACGACCTAGAGAAAACAAGTAATATACAAACCACTCAGAGATTTAAAGAAGCTAGACATATTTGACTACAAGCAATGTAAGAAGACTCCAATCATCTTTAATTAATTTTTTTTTTTCAACGGTTTTTTTTTTTTTTTTGGGACAGAGAGAGACACAGCATGAACGGGGGAGGGGCAGAGAGAGAGGGAGACACAGAATCGGAAACAGGCTCCAGGCTCCGAGCCATCAGCCCAGAGCCTGACGCGGGGCTCGAACTCACAGACCGCGAGATCGTGACCTGGCTGAAGTCGGATGCTTAACCGACTGCGCCACCCAGGCGCCCCGACTCCAATCATCTTAATATTCTACTTATGTTAAATAATAATCCCAAATATAGCAAATCATCTCACAAAGCATCTTAAGTAGAAGAGATAAGAAATCATTTAATCAGTTAAACTAAACATCCAACAGCTATTATTAACTGATACCAATAACTAACCCACACAGGCTCAACATAATTGAGCAGAGATTAACAAGTGCAATTGATTTTTTATTATCCCTGTTCAATTAAGTGTTAAGTATGTATGTATGCATGTATATATATGTATGTATACATGCATGTATGTATGCATATATGCATTATCCATGTGTTTCATAGATTCCTAAAGGTTTAATACCAATTTCATCACAGGCTAAACTTTTTGAACCATAAGCATACAAAATTAATTAACAACTTGTGTTTATATTCCAATTAATGTCTACTCATTTAGTTGAGCGCACATTAAATTTCAGTGTGTTAGGCTTTATATATAATGCAATGCTGTCTTGGTGAGAGGGGACTAGATAGAGTCATTCATTCGTTCATTTGAGATAAAAGGTTGAGTTTAGTCTTCTGAGTCTTCTATCTTAACCATCACTAAAACCATGAAAATTCTCATTGAAAAAATAAGAGGTTGCAAGTTTATAAAGGCTCTGATAAAGTACTTTGTGCTGTGGCCAAGAAAATGGTGTCTGAGTGAGTTAGAATTTAAAAGAACTGTAGAAGTCACCTAGCCTTATTATACAAATGAAGAAACTAAAGCCTAGAGAGATTAAGTAATTCACCAAAGTTTTTAAAATGAGTTTTTATTTGAACTGGAAGTAAATTCCATGCTCTCTGAACTATAATCCGTGGTCTTTTAAAGCACACTAGATTTCTAAATTATATTGTCTGGAACAGAGTTCTGATAGATGTTAATAGCTACTTTGAAGAAGAAAAAAATCCCAACATCAAGGATATTTCAAAGAGAGTTACATTGTTACTAAGGCATGAACATATTATAAAGAAACCAAAAGGGATAGTATAGAAATCCAAGGCTGTGAATACAAACTTTGTTACTAATACAAATTAAAGTGATAAGAAGAGGGAGAGCTAACCAAGCATAGAAGGAGAGAGTCATGTGTGGAAGATCATTTTGAGAGAAGTATGGTTTCATCAGAGACAAAAATAGACAAAAGTGACTTCAGGATAGAATGTTAAACATGTTTACACTAAACCCTAAACATGTTTACACTAAACCCTAAAACAACTGCTAACAGAACAAAACAAAGAGAGCTTGTTGCTTAAGACAATAAAGGAAATAAAATTTAAACATAATAAATCCCAAAGAAGACAGAAAAAGTGGGAACAAAGAATAGATTGGACAACCAGAGAATAGATAGCAAGATAACAGGATAAAATTTAACTATATCAATAATAACATTAAACTACTGTGGTCTAAACCCTCCAAATAAAAAAGGAAGAGATTTTTAGACTGGATGAAAGAGAAAGTCAAAACAATATGATACCAATAAGGAACACTCTTTATAAAAACACAAATATATTAAAAGTAAAATGATAGAAAAAAATAGCCCATGTGAATACTAACCAAAACAAGCCTTTCACTGGCTATACTAATACCAAACAGGGTTGATTCAGAGAAATTAATCAAAAGGACATAACATTAAAAAAATATCTATGACCTTAATAACCAAACATAGAATACTTAAAGCAAAAATAATTAGAACTGTAAAAATAGACAAGAAATCGACAAGTTCACCATTTTGGTCAAGGATATGAATATCCTTCTTTCAATAATTGATATAAAATGTAGACAGCATATCAGTAAAATTATTGAAAAAACAATTTCAACCAATTTGACCTAATATACATTTGTAGAACAGCAGGATATACATTTTTAAGTGCACATGGAAAATTTATTAAATACATAATATTCTGACCCATAAAATACATTAATTCTGAGCCAATCAATTTAAATGGATTCAAATCATACAACGAATGTTCCCTTCCCACAATGGAATTAAATTAGAGATTGATTCTTAAATGATATCTGGAAAATGACCAAATATTTGGAAATCAAATATAATCCATGGCTCACAAAAGAAATCAGAAAGGAAATTAGAAAATATTTTGAACTGAATGACAATGAAAAAACAACGTAACATAACTTGTGGTTTGTGCTAAGGTAGGATGAGCATATTGGAGGGCATGGATTTACAGCACTAAATGCCTATATGAGGAAAGAATAGTCTTCAAATAACCTCAATTTAAACTGGGAAAAGACACAAAATAAACTCTAGACATGCAAAACAAATTAAATTATCAAAATAAGAGTGAAAATCCATGAAAAAGAAAAGGGAAAAATAATACAGAAAATCAATGAAACTAAAACTTTTCTTAAATCAATACAAATTAATAAACCTCTTAGTTGGACTGATCAGCAAAAAAGAGAAAAAAGAAATAAATTACCAGTACCAGGACTGAGTAGATGACATCAGTGTACATTCTGCAGATATGTACAAGATAATGAATGAACGTCATGAATAATTTTATGCTTTTAAATATGACAGATTTGATGAAATGAAAATATTTCTGAAAGACACAAACTATGAAATGTCATGCAAGAAGAAATAGATATCATGAATTATTCTATGTTTATTAAAGAAATTGAATTTGAAGTTAAAAGCCTACCAACAAAGAATATTCCCAGGCCAGTTAACTTTATGGATTAGTTCTACCAAATCCTTAAGGAAGCAATAATATCAATTTTACACAATCTCTTCTAGAAAACTGAAAAGCAAGAAATGCTCAACTCACTCTATGAAATAGCAATACCAAAACTGGACAAAGATGTTACAAGACAATGAAACATACCAACTGGTATACTTCATTAATATACACACCAAAATTTCAAGCAAAATTTTTGCAAAATGAACCTAACAATTATAAAAAAGGATAATACATGTCAAGAATAATTTATCACAGGAGTGCAAACTTGGCTTAAAATTCAAAATCAATTAGTGTAATTAACCATATTAAAAACAAAAAAATACATGATCATCTCAATTAAAAAAAAAAAACTTCTATAAGTTGTATCAGCCATTCCTGATAAAAGCTCTAAAAGAGAGTATCTTCAATCAAATAAAGGGCATCTATGAAAATCCTACAGCTAACATCATATTTAATGGTGAGAAATTACATGCTTCACTTCTAACAATAGCAACAAGACAAGGGTATTTGCTCTTGCCGTATCTATTCAATACTGTATTGGAGGTTCTAGTCAGTACAAGCAGGCAAGATAAAGAAGTAAACAGCATTCAGACTGCAAACGAAGTAAAACTGTCTTTACAGATAATTTTATCATCTATGGAGAGGAGAAAATTTCATAAACTTATACAAGTTTAGTAACATTGCAGGATATAGGATTAATATAGTAAAATAAATTATATTTCTATGTATCACTAATGCATAATCAGAAATTGAAGTTTAAAAATACCCTTCATTTTTTGAGAGAGATAAAGGGTGAAAATGAGTGAGGGACAGAGACAGAGAGGGAGAGCAAGAGAAAAGCAGGGCCCACCCAAAGCAGGGATCGTGTTCACCCAAAGACGGGCTCGAGTTCACCCAATGCGGGGTTCAAACTCACAAACCATGAGATCATGACCTGAGCTGAAGTCAGATGTTTAATGACTGAACCACCCAGTCACCCAAAAATACCCTTTAAAATAGCAATAAAAATATAAAATACAAAAAAGTACTCAAGATGTGCAAATCAAAAACTGTAAAACAGGGCACCTGGGTGGCTCAGTCAATAAACATCTGACTCTTGATGCAGGTTCAGGTCATTATCTCACAGGTTCATGGGATTGTACCTCATGTTGGGGTCTGTGCTGGCAGTACAGAGCTTGCTTGGGATTCTCTTTCTCCTTCCTCTCTCTGCCCCTCCCCACCCCCACCTCTCTCTCTCTCAAAAATAAATTTAAGAAAAAAACTATAAAATAAAATAAACCTGTAAAACAATGAAAACCTACCCAGGAAAGGAAGAGAAATACTTTAGTCAATAGGTTAAGATACCAATTTCACCTAAATTGATATATATATATTCAATACAAACTCAATCCAAATTCCTCAAAGTTTTTTTTTTTTTTTTTTAAAGAAATTCACAAAGAGATTCTAAAATTCACATGAGAGAGAGAGGTCAAGATGGCAGAATAGCATGGAAGTTTTTTTGAGTCTCTTGTCCCTGAAATACAGCCAGATCAACACTAAACTGCACACCTAGAACTGATTTGAGGATTAACACAACAATCTGCACAACCTGAGTCACAGAACTCAACAGGTTTGTGGTGCGGAGAGGTGCACTGGGGGAGAAAGCCATGGAGTGCACAGAGTTGTTTTTCTTAAAGACAAAGCAGCTAGAGAGAAAAGAAAGGGTAGGCAAGGGACTGAACAAAAAAGAGAGAAAGGAGAAGGTTTAAATTCCATTAAGACTCAGCAAACTGGAAGTGCAGAGTCTGAAACTCTGCAGCTCAATACCTGGTGATGTTCTGGTGGGAAGGGCGAATCCCCAGAAGCAGAGTGAAGTGCAGGGGCGTCTTCCGGCCGCATGGGCGAGGCAGCTCCCCTGCTGGGAGGACATTCCGTACAGGTGGTATGGCAGCCCCATGAGCAAAGGTCCCAGCAGACCCCAGAAAATGGTCACATCCACTGGTGTTGGGGCAAGGACCTTAAGGGTGAAGCCTGGTGCCAGATGTGTGTTTTAATTTTCCATAGCACCCGAAACACTGCTGCTACACAATCACTTGAACTTTTTCTGGGGTAGGCTGGCACCCAGCTGCAGTCCCTGGGCATCGGCAGCAGCACGTCCCACAAACGTTCCTGGGTGCAGCTGGCACCCAGCCATTACTCCGTTACTCGATAAGACGCTCCCCCAGAAGGTCTGAGCAGGTCAAAGCCACAGTCCCTCAGAAGTGAGAGGTCGGGAAACAGCTGCATCCGAGATAAAACTCAGGAGGGAGGTGCTGCCCGACAGCCTGACGGCTTGGTCACAGACGGTGTAGAAGTGGAGAGTGGACGGAAGCCAGAGACAAAGGAAGGGTGCTCGATTGCTGGTCAGGGAAAGCAGAGAGCTCTGATACTAGAGACTGGGTAGAGACTGGGTAGCTGGGTGTTGCTGCTTTCACCCCTCCCGCACATGCGCCTACACGCCTACAGGCACCACAACAATCCAACCCAGTAGGCTAAGCAGCGCCATCTAATGGAGAACAGAGCCATTACACTAAGCCCTGCTGAACCGGGCCAACCTCGCTTTTCAGGAACACAAGCCTCTCCACCTGCTTAGTTAACGAATCATAAAGTGCTTCATAGTTTGACTTCTAGGGAAAACCCATGTAATTTCAATTATACTTTGGTCTGCTTGCTGGGGGAAACCCATGTAATTTCAATTATACTTCAGTCTGTTTGCTGGTACATCTATTCAATTTTTTTTCTTTTCTTATTCTTGAATACAGAAACAGAAGAAAATTATTTTTATTTTCCATTTCAATTAAAAATATTTTTCATTAATTTTTTCTACTAAATTTTTTTACTTTTTTGTAAATTTTTCAAATTCTGTTTTTTTACTTCCATCATTTCATTTTATTCTATTTCATTGTATTCATTTTTTCAAATTTTCAAACATATTCCTTTTTTTAAATTTTCCCCCTTTTTTCTCTAATCTATCAAGCTCCTTTCAACAACCAGAGCAGAACACACCTACAATCTAGCGTCCTTTATTTGATTTTTTTGTGCTGTTTTTAATTATTTAATTTAATTTTTTTTTCTTTACCTTATTAATTCCTTTTCTTCCTTCAAAATGATGAAATGAAGGAATTCACTCCAAAAGAACAGGAAGAAATGACATCCAGGGACTTAATCAACACAGATACAAGCAAGATGTCTGAACCAGAATTTAGAATCACAATATTAAGAATAGTAGCTGGGGTTGAAAACCGATTAGAATCCCCTCCTGTGGAGATAAAATCTAGTCAGGATGAAATAAAAAAAGCTATAACTTAACTGCAATCTTGAAATGGATTCCACAGCGGCAAGGAAACAGACAGATAAGGCAGAGCAGTGAATCAGTGATATAGAGGATAAACTTATGAAGAACAATGAAGCAGAAAAAAGAAGGAGACTAAAGCAAAAGAACATGATTTAAAAATTAGAGAAATCCGTGACTCATTAAAAAGGAGCAACAGCAGAATCATAGGGGTCCTGGAAGATGAAAACAGAGAAAAAGGGGTAGAAGGGTTATGTGAGAAAATCATAGTGGAAAACTTCCCTAACCTGGGGAAAGACACAGACATCAAAATCTAGGAAGCACAGAGGATTCCCATAAGATTCAACAAAAAACAGCCATCAACAAGGCATATCATAGTCAAATTCACAAAATACTCAGGCAGGGAAAGAATCATGAAAGCAGCAAGGGAAAAAAAAGTCCTTAACTTACAAGGGAAAATGGATCAGGTTTTCAGCAGACCTATCCACAGAAACTTGGCAAGCCAGAAGGGAGTGGTAGCATACATTCAATGTGCTGAATCAGAAAAAATGTGCAGCCAAGAATTCTTTATCCAGCAAGGTTTTCATTCAAAATAGAGAGATAAAAAGTTTCCCAAACAAACAAAAACTAAAGGAGTTCAGGACCACTACACCAGTCCTGCAAGAAATTTTAAGGGTGGCTCTCTGAGGGCCGAAAAGACAGAAAGAAAAAAAAAAATTAGCAAAAGCAACAAAGACTAGAAAGGACCAGAGAACACCACCAGAAACTCCAACTCTACATGCAACATAATGGCAATAAATTTACATTTTTCAGTACTCACTCTAAACATCAATGAACTAAGTGCTCCAATCAAAAGACATAGGGTAAGAGAATGGATAAGAAAACAAGATCCATCTATACGCTGTTTACAAGAGACCCACTTTAGGCCTAAGGACACCTTCAGATTGAAAGTAAGGGGATGGAGAACCATCTATCATCCTAATGGTAACCAAAAGAAAGTCGAATAGCCATACTTATATCAGACAATCTAGACTTTGAAATAAAGACTGTAACAAGAGATGAAGAAGGACATTATATCATAATTAAGGGGTCTAGCCACCTAGAAGATCTAACAATTATAAACATTTATGCTCCAAATGTAGGAGAACCCAAATATATAAATCAATTAATCACAAACATAAAGAAACTCATTGATAATATTACCATAATAGTAGGGGACTTCAACACCCCACTGACAGCAATGGACAGATCATCTAAAAAGATATACAAGGAAACAATGGCTTTGAATGACACACTGGACCAGATGGACTTAACAGATATATTCAGAACTTTTTGTCCTAAAGCAACAAAATACACATTCTTCTCCAGTGCACAAGGAACATTCTCCATAATAGATCACATACTGGGACACAAATCATCCCTCAACAAGTACAAAAAGATCGAGATCATACTGTGCATATTTTCAGAACACAAAACTATGAAATTCAAAATCAACTACAAGAAAAAATTTGGAAAGGTAACAAATACTCGGAGACTAAAGACCATCCTACTAAAGAATGAATGGGCTAACCAAGAAGTTAAAGAGGAAACTTAAAAGTACATAGAAACCAATGAAAATGATAACACCACAGCCCAAAACCTCTGGGACACAGCAATGGTGGTCATAAGAGGGAAGTGTATAGCATCCAGGCCTTCCTAAAGAAGGAAGAAAGGTCTCAGATACACAACCTAACTTTACATCTTAAAGAGCTGGAACTAGAACAGCAAATAAAATCCAAAACCAGCAGAAGACAGGAGATAATAAAGATTAGAGGAGAAATCAATGTTATCAAAACCAAAAAAACAAAACAAAAAACAAAAAACAAAACAAACAAAAAACAACAACAGTAGAACAGATCAATGAAACCAGAAGTTGGTTCTTTGAAGGAATTGACAAAATTGATAAACCCCTAGTCAGTTTGATCAAAAAGAAAAAGGAAAGGACCCACGTAAATAAAATCAAGAATGAAAGAGGAGAGATCACAACTAAGACAACAGATATACAACCCAGCAATTGCACTACTAGGTTTTTATCCAAGGGATACAGGTATGCTGTTTTGAAGGGACACATGCACCCCAATGTTTATAGCAGGACTATCAAGAATAGATAGTCAAAGTATGGAAAGAGCCCAAATGTCCATCGATGGATGAATGGATAAAGAAGTTGTAGTGTGTATATATATATATATATATATATATATATATATATATATATATATATATACACACACACACACACACACACACATATATGTATATATTACTCGGCAATCAAAAAGAATGAAATCTTGCCATTTGCAACTATGTGGATGGAACTAGAGGGTATTATGCTAAGCAAAATTAGAGAAAGACAAATATCATATGACTTCACTCATATGAGGACTTTAAGATACAAAACAGATGAACATAAGGGAAAGGAAGCAAAAATAGTATAAAAACAGGGAGGGGAACAAAACATAAGAGACTCTTAAATATAGAGAACAAACAGAGGGTTGCTGGAGGGGTTGTGGGAGGGAGGATGGGCTAAATGGGTAAGGGGTTTAAGGAATCTACTCCTGAAATAATTGTTGCACCATGTGCTAACTAACTTGGATATAAATTATAAAAAATAAATAAATTATGGGGCGCTTGGGTGGCTCAGTCGGTTGAGCATCTGACTTTGGCCCAGGTCATGATCTCACGGTCTGTGAGTTTAAGCCCTGCGTCGGCCTCCATGCTGACAGCTCAGAGTCTGGAGCCTCCTTTGGATTCTGTGCCACCCTCTCTCTCTGCCCCTCACTCTCTCTCTCTCTCTCTCAAAAATTAACATTAAAAAACATTTTTAAATAAATAAATAAATTATAGAAAGTTAAAAAAAAGTTCAGGAAAATTAATTAATTAACTAATTCACATGAGAATGCAAGTATCTTAAAATAGCTAAAATAGTTTTTCATTAAAAAAACTTTCTAATATTTATTTATTTTTGTGATAGAGAAACAGAGCATGAGCAGGGAAGGGGCATGGAGAGAGGGACACACAAAATCTGAAGCAGGCTCCAGGATCTTAGCTGTCAGAGCAGAGCCCTACGTGGGGCTTGAACTCACGGACCGTGAGATCATGATCCGAGTGGAAGTCAGATGCTTAGCCAACTGAGCCACCATGTGCCCCGCTAAAATAACTTTTCAAAAGAACAATGTGGGAGTACATATGGAGTTCTACATATAGAATGAAATCAAGATAACTATCCAGTTTCATATGTTTATACAAAACTGTAGTAAATCAATATCGGTGGTATTGACTCAAAGATACACAAATACATCAATAAAGCTGAGTAAGGGTCTGTTAAGAAACATACATGTAAGTGGTGAACTGATTTTTGACAAAGATGCAAAGACAATTCAGTAGAGGAAGAATAGTCTTGTCAAAAAATGGTATAAAATTTACATATCTATAGCTTAAAAAGAAATAAAGAATTTACTCAATTCTTCGCAGTACATATACCAATTATCTTAATATGGATCATAGACATAAATATAAAACTCAAAACTATAAAATGTGTAGAAGACAACTATAAGTGAGACTTTTCAACCTTGGATCACACTAAGTTTTCTGAGACATATCAAAAACATGATACATAAAAGAACAAATTTAATTAGTTTTTATCAAAAGTAAAAACTTTTGTGCTTTCAAAAAGCACAGTGAAAAGAATAAAAAGACAAGGCACAAGTTGGGAGAATAAATTTGCAAAGCATATATTTGACAAACGTATTATTTCCACAATATATAAAGAACTCTCAAAACTCAATATTAAAACACAGACACACACAGACACACACACACACACACACACACACACACACACACATACACACAATTAGAAAATGAGCACAGTTTAAACAATCACTTCACCAAAGAAGGTATGAGGGTCAAATAAGCACAGAAAAGATAGTCAACTTATTAATCATTAGGAAAATGCAAATTAAAACCATACTGAGATGTTGTGATTAAACCCAGTTAGTAAAATGGCTAAAATGAAGAAAGATCAACTATAACAAGTGTTAGGAGGCATATGGAGCAAGTAGAATTTTCATACAATGTTGATGGATGTTTGAAATGGCAAAATCACATTGAAAAAGAGTTTGGCAGTTTCTTAAAAAGTTAATATACACTTTCAATATGGTATAGTCATTCTACCTATAGATATTTACACAAAAGGTAAAAAGCATACTCCCCTACAAAGACTGGTACATGAAAGTTTCTACAATTTAATTGTAATAGCTAAAAATTGGAAACAATACAAATGTCCACCAAGAAGTGGATAAACAAACTGAGATATCCTCATACTGTTGATACATGCTATAGCATGGATGAATTTCAAAATGTGTGCTGAAAGAAGTCAGACAAAAAAAGAGTATGCATGGTATTAATCCATTTAGATAAAATTCTAGGAAATTAAAGTCAATGTATAGAGACAGAGGTGCCAGGGAAGGGGAGGTGTGGAAACCAAGAATTACCAAGGGACATGAGGAAACATTCAGGGTGATGTCTATATTCTTTATCTTGATTGTGGAGAAGGTTTCATGGATATTCATATAAATCAAACCACATCAAAATATACATTTAGTATGTGAATTTTATTTTATGTCAGCTATACCTCAATAAAGCCACTAAAAAATGGAAGGGAAATTAAGACATTCAGATCAACAAAAACTGAGAGAATTCTTTGCTAGCAGATCTGCTCTACAAGAAATACTTAGTGAATCTTTCATCCTGAAAAGACACTAACTGAAAAACACAAGAAAAAAACAAAGAATGCTGGTAAAAGTAATTTCAAACTTAAATATACCAGACAGTACAAATACATATTGTTTATACATTATTTATTCTTCTATATAACTATAAGCATATATGAAACTAACATCAGAATCCCAAAAAACATGAAGTAAATTGACTGAATTGAAGGGAGATATAGTCAGCAATAACTGCAGACTATAATGCCCCATGTTCAAGAAGTGATAGAACAAATACACAGAAAATCAGCAGGGAAATATAAAATTTCATAGGCCTAATGGGTATCTATGGAATAATTCACCCAATAACCATAAAATACACATTCTTCTCAAGTACACACAAAACATTTTCTAGGACAGACCACATGAAATCTCAATACACTTTTTAAATTTTTTGTAATGTTTATTTATTTTTGAGAGAGATACTGAGGTCGAGTGGGGGAGGGCACATAGAGAGAGAGACACACACACACAGATTTCGAAGCAGGCTCCAGGCTCTGAGCTGTCAGCACAGAGCCAGACATGGGGCTCAAACTCACGAACCATGAGATATGACCTGAGCCCAAGTCGGAAGCTTAACCAACCGAGCCACCCAGGCACCCCTGAAATCTCAATATATTTAAAAGTGCTCATTACATAAAAGGTATGATATTAGAAATCAATGTCAGATAGAAATTTAGGAAATTCACAAATATTTAGAAGTTAGACAACATACTCCTAAATACTCAGTGGTCAGATAAGAAATCACAAAGCAAATTAAAAAAAATACATTGAAATAAATGAAATCAACCCCTAACCTTTCACCTTAACAAACTAGAATAAAAAAGCAAATTAACCCAAAGCAAGCAGAAGAAAAGAAATAATAAAGATTAGAGCAAAATTAAAACAATATAAATAGAAAATGTATATAACAAATACAATTTGAACAAAATCAAAAGTTGGTTCTTTAAAAAGTCCAACAGAATTGACACCCTTTAGCTAGACTGACCAAGATAAAGACAGAGCAATTGATTTACTAAAAACAGAAATAAAAGGACATTAATATTGCTTTCACAGAAATTAAAAGGATTATAAAAATGCTATGAGCAACTGTATGTCAACAAATTAGACAACTTAGATGAAAGGGAAAAATTTCTAGAAAAATGCAAAGTGCCAAAATTGACTCCAGAAGAATTAAAACTATAACCCCCATGTTATACATTAGATCCTCAGACCTTACTCATCTTATTAAGTGTTCTCACATATACAAAAAAACAGGTAAATATGTGAGATGATGGATGTTTAATTAACTTGATACGGGAATCCTGTATATGTCTATCAGATCATCACACTGTAGAATTTAAATATCTTACAGTTCTATTTGTCAATTATACCTTGATATAGCTGAAAAAAGGAACAAATAGAAAATCAGAATAGATATATAACAAATAAAGAGACAGAAATAGCAATCAATTTTTTTTTTCCCACAAGAATAAGCCCAGGGATAGATTGCTTCACTGGTTAATTTAGCAAATGTTTAAAGAGTAATTAGCATCAATACTTCAAATCTCTTACAAACCTTAGAAGAGAAGGAAATAGTTTCCAAATCATTCAAAGAGGTCAGTATTATCTTGATACCAAAATCTAAGACATTACTAGAAAACAGCAAACCAACATCCATTACACATGTAGATGTAACAATTCTCAACAAAACTACCAAACTGAATTCAGCAACACATAAAAAGGATTATATACTATGACCAAATTCTTAGTGATGAGAAATTGCATGCTTTCTTTCTACAAACCAGAACAAAGAAAGGATCTCCCCTGTCATCATGCTTATTAATATTTTATTGGATTATAATATTTATTGTACTATAATAATACAAGAGAAGTTAATAAAAGGTATACACATTGTGTAGAAAGAAACAGTATTGTCCTTGTTCAAAGATAACATGATTGCCTTGTAGAAAATTCCAAAGAATAGGGGCGCCTGGTGGATCAAGAGGTTGAGCGTCCGACTTCGGCTCAGGTCATGATCTCACAGCTCGTGGGTTCAGGCCCCACATCGGGCTCTGTGCTGACAGCTCGGAACCTGGAGCCTGCTTCCAATTCTGTGCCTCCCTCTTTCTCTGCCCTTCTCCTGCTCATGCTCTCTCTCTCTCTCTCTCAAAAATAAATAAACATAAAAAAAAGAAAATTCCAAAGAATAAACAACAATAACATAGTTCGTGGAACTAATAAGTGATTATCTCAACAGAATTCAAGATGAATATTCAAAAGTCAAATACTCTATATCAGCAATGAACAACTGGAATTTGAAATTAAAAATATAACAACATTTTCATCAACACCAAAATAAAAGGAAACACCTAAGTATAAATCTAACAAAATATGCATAGGATCTATACGTGAAGAACTATAAACTCTCATGAAAGAAATCAAAGAATATCTAAATAAATGGAGAAATATTTCATGTTCGTGGTTTGGAGAATCAATATTGTTAAAATATAAGCTATTCCCAAATTGGTCCATAGATTCAATGCAATTTTAATCAAAATTCCAGGAAACAATTTTGTGGATATTAATTAACTGATTCTAAATTTTTATAGAAAGGCAAAAACCAAGAATGACCAATGCAGTGCTGAAGAACAAAATTAGAGAATTAACATTACTCAGCTTCAATAGTTATTATAAAGCTATAGTGATCAAGACAGCAGTAGTATTGGTGAAAGAATAGAAACATAGATCAATGAAACACAATAAAATGCCCATAAATAGATCCACACAAAAGTATTTAGCTGATCTTTGTCAAAGGAGTAAAGGAAATTCTGTTGAGAAAGGATAGTCTTTTTAACAAATTGTGCAGGTACAAATGGATGTCCACATGCAAATAAAAAATAAACAGACTTTATACATTTCATAAAATTAATTCAAAATGGATCATAAACCCAAATATAAAATAGTAAATGATATAACTTTCAGAAGAAATGATAGGAGAAAAATCTAGGTAACTTTGGGTTTTGTAATGAGTTTTTAGGTACAATACCAATACATGAAAAAAATTGTTAAGTTGAACTATATTAAAATTAAAAACATCTGCCCTACAAAAGACACTGCTAAGAGAATGAAAAGGCAAGTCACAGACTGACAAAAAATATTTGCAAAAGACATTTCTGCTAAAAGACTTGTATCCAAATAAAGAAAGAACTGTGAAATCTCAATAGTAACAAAACAGACAATTAAAAAATGGGCAAAAGATATGAACAGATCTTCCATCATAAATATACACAGATAACAAATATGCACATAGATATGCAATATCATCTGTCATTAGGAAATTGTAAATTAAAACAACGGTAAGATACCACTACACTCCTATTACAATATCTAAAACCCAGAAATCAACAAAATGAAATACATGTGAACTTACAGTTCAACAGTAACTTTAAATTATTATTGGTGGGAATGTAAAATGGAAGACCCACATTGGAAGACAGTTTCTTACAAAGCCAAGCAAAAGCCTACTAGACAGTCCAGCAATTATGTTCCAATTGATATTGTGTTTTGGCTCAGTTGAGAAAAAAACTTATACAAAATTTTGCACATAAATACTTATGGTCATTTGATTTATAATATTTATTTATTAAAAAACTGGAAGCAACCAAGATGTCCTTCATTATGTAAATAGACACACATTATCCCTATACCCCTATATGGCATATGGTATATCCCTATAATGGCATATTATTCCATGATAAAAAGAAATGAGATATTAAGCTCAAAAAGACATGGAGGAACTTGAAATGTTTACACTAAGTAAAGGAAACCAGACTTTAAAGTCTATATACTACATGATTCTAATTACATGATTTTCTGGGCTTGGCAAAATTATAAAGATATTAAAAAGATCAGTGATTGCCAAGGATTTAGGGAATAAGAGAGAAATGAACAGATGAAGCACAGGGGACTTTTAGAGTATTGGAACTATTCTGTTTGTTATTTTAGTGGTGGATACATGACATTATGCATTCATCAAACTGGATACAAGCTGTAGTGCTTGTGCTATAAAACATATGTTCTTACACATGTACGTTGCAGTTTAACAATTATATACATGAACAGTGAGTGGTGGGAACCGGGTTTCTTGTTGTTGGACTGGACATTTACATATTAGCAAAGAGAAACAATTGGAATGATCCATGTGGTAATGGATTAGAGTTGGAGAAATCATTAACACTACACATTTAACTTAGATACAGGAGGTTGCATATAGAAATATTCACAGATATATGCATATAGTATTAGTATTAGTATTAGTATTAGTATTAGTATGCACACACATATTTTCGTGCTTTGTCACTGACAGAGTCTAAAAGCAATGACACTCCAATTGCAACAAGCACAACTGGTCCCAAATCTTTGGTCTCTTAATAAAAGGAATCAGGGCTCCTTGGAGAAATGGCTGATTTCAGCCAAGTGATTTCAGCCAAGTAATCTCCCAATGGTAAAGCTGGAAAAATCTGAGTAGCCAAATAAGTAATTTAGGATTGGTTTGTAACCTAAAGTATAAAATAATTATCCCAAAGTTCATACTTCTATAAATGAATGACTGAGTAAATTTATAAACAAGAGAAGAGAGACAGCTTTCCCATGCAGAAGAATTCTAATTAAATTATATAGGTGCTCCATCCTAAAGAAAGGGGAGCATAACTCCCCACTCTTTAAGTGTGGATTGTGCATAGTGACTTGATTCTCAAGAGTAGAGATTGGAATAGGGAAAAACGAAAGTAACTTTACAGTGGAGAATCCTGACAAACTACTTCAGCCAAGTAATCAAAGTCAACATCAAGTCATAAATCATGTTGATAAAATGTACCCTTGATAGAATGTGATAAAGATAGCACTTTAACTCTGTTATCTTATTTAGTCTAATAATGAGAAAAACATCTGACAAAATTCAGTATAGAGGCTTTCTACAAGATACCTGACCAGTACTCCTCAAAATTGCCAAGGTCATCAAAAACAAAGGAAAATCTCAGAAAATGTCACAAGCAAGAGGAGTCAAACAAGAGATAACAACTAAATGCAATGTGGTATTCTGAATGAGATCCTGGAACAGAAAAACAACATTAGATTAAAACTAGGGAAAGCTGAATAATATAGAGACTTTAATTAACACATTCCATCATTATTGACTCACTAATTGTAACAAATGTATTTTATTAATGTAAGGTGTTAATAATAGGGGAAACTATTGGGGGGATGGTATATATTGGTATATATTGGAGCCCTCTGTATTATCTATTTACTTTTTCAGTAATTTTAGAATATTTCTAAAAATAAAGTCTATTAATTTTTAAAAAACCTGTATGAAACTATTTATATAATATTCTTAAAAATATAAAATTATAGAAATGGAGATCAGATTAGTGGTTGCCAAGGTTAAGAAGGGGGTAATGATAGGAGGAAAGTGGGTTTGGTTGTAAAATGGCAACATGAGGGATGCTGGTGGTGATAGAGATTTTCTGTATCTTGACAGAATTAATAACAATATTCTAATAATGATACAGTACTATAGTTTTACAAGCAGTTATCACTGGAGAAACCTGAGTAAAGGATACACAGACTCTCTCTGGATTACTTCTTTCAACTGCATGGAAATTAGCAATTATCCAAAAATTAAAAGACTATAATTTTTAAAAATAGTCCAGTTAGTGTTTTTATGTAGAGATCTGTTTTTCCAATTATGGATTATGGACATTAAGTGGAAAATTCTAACCTTTATTTAAGTAGTCATTCTTATCCTGTGTGGTACCTACTTTGTAAGCCCTGTCCTTCCTTCTGTTTTATTTGATACCTAAAGATGTGGTTAATCCAAAGGAGGGGTCCTATTTCCGTAACCAACTGAGGAGAGAATATATATAACTAGTCCGAATCCTGTCCTTCATCCTGACGTAAAATACTTGTCTCCTCTTTGTTGCTGACTTGTGGACCCAGTTCCCCGTCATGGTGAAAAACTCAGGCAGATTCCCAGGATTGACTCTTTTGTTCAGTCAACCTTTTTCAAAGGCTTCAGAGGTTAGATCAAGACTCCTACAGATGTCGGCCATAATAAACATAAAAGCACAATTCTGTTTTCTGTTTTTTTCCTTCAGAATATGGGGACACAGAGATCCTATAACCTTCCTTTTAAACTAAGACTGGTCTGATCATATATTCTTTAAGGTGCTAAGAGTACTGCAATTTCCCCTCCGCTCTACTGAGCTTAGATGTGTTTTGATAACTGAATTTATAAAATGTAATAGGCTTGAACAAGCACCAAATTGAATTATCTTTAAGAAAGAATAAAGGACAGGCTACATCACAGTATGCACGGCAACAGCATAGTAGGGGGTGTGTGACTGCTCTATGCTCAGCGTCTGATGTCCCGGTGATTTCATACTCCGCATTTGTTTTGGTCGCAAGAAATGAAACTAAATATGTGCAGACAACCTCAGCTCAAGGAAGCAATAAGCTATAGAGTCCCATTAGCCTTTGCTACCAGTTAGTCTCACAGCTCCTTCAGATGTATAGATGAGCACTCATCCCCAAATGCAGTTGCACATCATCAATACTGGTTGCTCCTCATTTAATAAACAATGTTGACCACAAATTTGGTTCAGTAGATAACCTTAGCTAGGTTCTTATCTACCTTGTATTTGGTGTAGTGAGTTTTTAACAATTCTGCAGTTTACTTTATAAGGAGAATGGGCCACACAGCAAATCCTCAAACTATCCCTTTGAGATGGGACAAAGTGAAACAATGTGCTCCCTCATAGGTTGCATTTACAAAAATAGGGGGACCTAGGTGGCTCAGTTAGTTAAGCATCAGACTCTTGATTTTGGCTCAGGTCATGATTTCACAGTTTGTGAGTTCGAGCCTCACGTTAGGCTCTGTGCTGATAGTGCTGAGCCTGCTTAGGATTCCCTCTCTGCCTCTCACTGGCACATTCTCTGTCTTTCTGTCTCTCTGTCTCTTTCTCTGCCTCTCTCAATAAATAAACTTTAGAAAAATATGTCACCTCTGTGGTATTAGTCCCAAATATATACAAACTGAATCTAATCATGAGAACACATGGGATAAAACCCAAATTAAGGAAGACACTGCAAAATAACTGAACTGAATTTTTTAAATCATGAAAGTCATGGAAAGATTGAGAAATTGTTCAAGTAAGGAAAACTAAAGAAGTATGGGAACTAAGGTCATTATCTCTAAATAAAGAAATCATAGATGATTTTAAAGTCCTTTTTACTGGTTGGGGAATATGGCGGCGTAGGAGGACGCGGGGCTCACAGCGCGTCCTGCCGATCACTTAGATTCCACCTACACCTGCCTAAAGAACCCAGAAAACCGCCAGAGGATTAGCAGAAGGGAGTCTCCGGAGTCAAGCGCAGACTAGAGGCCCACGGAAGAGGGTAGGAAGGGCGGCGAGGCGGTGCGCGCTCCACGGACTGGCGGGAGGGAGCCGGGGCGGAGGGGCGGCTCGCCGGCCAAGCAGAGCCCCCGAGTCTGGCTGGCAAAAGCTGAGGGGCCGGACGGACTGTGTTCCGACAGCAAGCGCGACTTAGCGTCTGGGAGGTCATAAGTTAACAGCTCTGCTCGGAAAGCGGGAAGGCTGGAGGACAAAGGGAGGGAGAGCTGCTGAGCCCCCAGACGGCAGAGCTCAGCTTGGAGGGGAACAAAGGCGCCAGCGCCATCTCCCCCGCCCATCCCCCAGCCAAAATCCCAAAGGGAACCAGTTCCTGCCAGGGAACTTGCTCGCTCCGCGCAAACACCCAACTCTGTGCTTCTGCGGAGCCAAACCCCCGGCAGCGGATCTGACTCCCTTACTGCCACAGGGCTCCTCCTGAAGTGGATCACCTAAGGAGAAGCGAGCTAAGCCTGCCCCTCCAGCCCCTGTGCACCTTGCCTACCCACCCCAGCTAATACACCAGATTCCCAGCACCACAAGCCTGGCAGTGTGCAAGTAGCCCAGACGGGACACGCCACCCCACAGTGAATCCCGCCCCTAGGAGAGGGGAAGAGAAGGCACACACCAGTCTGACTGTGGCCCCAGCAGTGGGCTGGGGGCAGACATCGGGTCGGACTGCGGCCCCGCCCACTAACTCCAGTTATACACCACAGCACAGGGGAAGTGCCCTGCAGGTCCTCACCACGCCAGGGACTCTCCAAAATGACCAAATGGAAGAATTCCCCTCAGAAGAATCTCCAGGAAATAACAACAGCTAATGAACTGATCAAAAAGGATTTAAATAATATAACAGAAAGTGAATTTAGAATAATAGTCATAAAATTAATCGCTGGGCTTGAAAACAGTATACAGGACAGCAGAGAATCTCTTGCCACAAAGATCGAGGGACTAAGGAACAGTCACAAGGAGCTGAAAAACGCTTTAAACGAAATGCAAAACAAAATGGAAACCACGATGGCTTGGCTTGAAGAGGCAGAGGAGAGAATAGGTGAACTAGAAGATAAAGTTATGGAGAAAGAGGAAGCTGAAAGAAAGAGAGATAAAAAAATCCAGGAGTATGAGGGGAAAATTAGAGAACTAAGTGATACACTAAAAAAAAATAATATACGCATAATTGGTATCCCAGAGGAGGAAGAGAGAGGGAAAGGTGCTGAAGGGGTACTTGAACAAATTATAGCTGAGAACTTCCCTGAACTGGGGAAGGAAAAAGGCATTGAAATCCAAGAGGCACAGAGAACTCCCTTCAGACGTAACTTGAATCGATCTTCTGCACGACATATCATAGTGAAACTGGCAAAATACAAGGATAAAGAGAAAATTCTGAAAGCAGCAAGGGATAAACGTGCCCTCACATATAAAGGGAGACCTATAAGACTCGTGACTGATCTCTCCTTTGAAACTTGGCAGGCCAGAAAGGCTTGGCACGATATCTACAGTGTGCTAAACAGAAAAAAATATGCAGCCGAGAATCCTTTATCCAGCAAGTCTGTCATTTAGAATAGAAGGAGAGATAAAGGTCTTCCCAAACAAACAAAAACTGAAGGAATTTGTCACCACGAAACCAGCCCTACAAGAGATCCTAAGGGGGATCCTGTGAGACAAAGCACCAGAGACATCACTACAAGCATAAAACATACAGACATCACAATGACTCTAAACCCATATCTTTCTATAATAACACTGAATGTAAATGGATTCAATGCGCCAACTAAAAGACATAGGGTATCAGAATGGATAAAAAAACAAGACCCATCTATTTGCTGTCTACAAGAGACTCATTTTAGATCTGAGGACACCTTTAGATTGAGAGTGAGGGGATGGAGAACTATTTATCATGCTCCTGGAAGCCAAAAGAAAGCTGGAGTAGCCACACGTATATCAGACAAACTAGACTTTAAGTTAAAGGCTGTAACAAGAGATGAAGAAGGGCATTATATAATAATCACAGGGTCTATCCACCAAGAAGAGCTAACTATTATAAATGTCTATGCGCCAAATACCCAAGCCCCCAGATATATAAAACAATTACTCATAAACATAAGCAACCTTATTGATAAGAATGTGGTCATTGCAGGGGACTTTAACACCCCACTTACAGAAATGGATAGATCATCTAGACACACAGTCAATAAAGAAACAAGGGCCCTGAATGATACATTGGATCAGATGGACTTGACAGATCTATTTAGAACTCTGCATCCCAAAGCAACAGAATATACTTTCTTCTCGAGTGCACATGGAACATTCTCCAAGATAGATCATATACTGGGTCACAAAACAGCCCTTCATAAGTTTACAAGAATTGAAATTATACCATGCATACTTTCAGACCACAATGCTATGAAGCTTGAAATCAACCACAGGAAAAAGTCTGGAAAACCTCCAAAAGCATGGAGGTTAAAGAACACCCTACTAACGAATGAGTGGGTCAACCAGGCAATTAGAGAAGAAATTAAAATATATATGGAAACAAACGAAAATGAAAATACAACAATCCAAACGCTTTGGGATGCAGCGAAGGCAGTCCTGAGAGGAAAATACATTGCAATCCAGGCCTATCTCAAGAAACAAGAAAAATCCCAAATACAAAATCTAACAGCACACCTAAAGGAAATAGAAGCAGAACAGCAAAGGCAGCCTAAACCCAGCAGAAGAAGAGAAATAATAAAGATCAGAGCAGAAATAAACAATATAGAATCTAAAAAAACTGTAGAGCAGATCAACGAAACCAAGAGTTGGTTTTTTGAAAAAATAAACAAAATTGACAAACCTCTAGCCAGGCTTCTCAAAAAGAAAAAGGAGATGACCCAAATAGATAAAATCATGAATGAAAATGGAATGATTACAACCAATCCCTCAGAGATACAAACAATTATCAGGGAATACTATGAAAAATTATATGCCAGCAAATTGGACAACCTGGAAGAAATGGACAAATTCCTAAACACCCACACTCTTCCAAAACTCAATCAGGAGGAAATAGAAAGCTTGAACAGACCCATAACTAGCGAAGAAATTGAATCGGTTATCAAAAATCTCCCAACAAATAAGAGTCCAGGACCAGATGGCTTCCCAGGGGAGTTCTACCAGACATTTAAAGCAGAGATAATACCTATCCTTCTCAAGCTATTCCAAGAAATAGAAAGGGAAGGAAAACTTCCAGACTCATTCTATGAAGCCAGTATTACTTTGATTCCTAAACCAGAGACCCAGTAAAAAAAGAGAACTACAGGCCAATATCCCTGATGAATATGGATGCAAAAATTCTTAATAAGATACTAGCAAATCGAATTCAACAGCATATAAAAAGAATTATTCACCATGATCAAGTGGGATTCATTCCTGGGATGCAGGGCTGGTTCAACATTCGCAAATCGATCAACGTGATACATCACATTAACAAAAAAAAAGAGAAGAACCATATGATCCTGTCAATCGATGCAGAAAAGGCCTTTGACAAAATCCAGCACCCTTTCTTAATAAAAACCCTTGAGAAAGTCGGGATAGAAGGAACATACTTAAAGATCATAAAGGCCATTTATGAAAAGCCCACAGCTCACATCATCCTCAACGGGGAAAAACTGAGAGCTTTTTCCCTGAGATCAGGAACACGACAGGGATGCCCACTGTCACCGCTGTTGTTTAATATAGTGCTGGAAGTTCTAGCATCAGCAATCAGACAACAAAAGGAAATCAAAGGCATCAAAATTGGCAAAGATGAAGTCAAGCTTTCGCTTTTTGCAGATGACATGATATTATACATGGAAAATCCGATAGACTCCACCAAAAGTCTGCTAGAACTGATACATGAATTCAGCAAACTTGCAGGATACAAAATCAATGTGCAGAAATCAGTTGCATTCTTATACACTAACAATGAAGCAACAGAAAGACAAATGAAGAAACTGATCCCATTCACAATTGCACCAAGAAGCATAAAATACCTAGGAATAAATCTAACCAAAGATGTAAAAGATCTGCATGCTGAAAACTATAGAAAGCTTATGCAGGTAATTGAAGAAGATATAAAGAAATGGAAAGACATTCCCTGCTCATGGATTGGAAGAATAAATATTGTCAAAATGTCAATACTACCCAAAGCTATCTACACATTCAATGCAATCCCAATCAAAATTGCACCAGCATTCTTCTCGAAACTAGAACAAGCAATCCTAAAATTCCTATGGAACCACAAAAGGCCCCGAATAGCCAAAGTAATTTTGAAGAAGAAGACCAAAGCAGGAGGCATCACAATCCCAGACTTTAGCCTCTACTACAAAGCTGTCATCATCAAGACAGCATGGTATTGGCATAAAAACAGACACATAGACCAATGGAATAGAATAGAAACCCCAGAACTAGACCCACAAACGTATGGCCAACTCATCTTTGACAAAGCAGGAAAGAACATCCAATGGAAAAAAGACAGTCTCTTTAACAAATGGTGCTGGGAGAACTGGACAGCAACATGCAGAAGGTTGAAACTAGACCACTTTCTCACACCATTCACAAAAATAAACTCAAAATGGATAAAGGACCTGAATGTGAGACAGGAAACCATCAAAACCTTAGAGGAGAAAGCAGGAAAAGACCTCTCTGACCTCAGCCGTAGCAATCTCTTACTCGGCATATCCCCAAAGGCAAGGGAATTAAAAGCAAAAGTGAATTACTGGGACCTTATGAAGATAAAAAGCTTCTGCACAGCAAAGGAAACAACCAACAAAACTAAAAGGCAACCAACGGAATGGGAAAAGATATTTGCAAATGACACATCGGACAAAGGGCTAGTATCCAAAATCTATAAAGAGCTCATCAAACTCCACACCCGAAAAACACATAACCCAGTGAAGAAATGGGCAGAAAACATGAATAGACACTTCTCTAAAGAAGACATCCGGATGGCCAACAGGCACATGAAAAGATGTTCAACGTCGCTCCTTATCAGGGAAATACAAATCAAAACCACACTCAGATACCACCTCACGCCAGTCAGAGTGGCCAAAATGAACACATCAGGAGACTATAGATGCTGGAGAGGATGTGGAGAAACAGGAACCCTCTTGCACTGTTGGTGGGAATGCAAATTGGTGCAGCCGCTCTGGAAAGCAGTGTGGAGGTTCCTCAGAAAATTAAAAATAGACCTACCCTATGACCCAGCAATAGCACTGCTAGGAATTTATCCAAGGGATACAGGAGTACTGATGCATAGGGGCACCTGTACCCCAATGTTTATAGCGGCACTCTCAACAATAGCCAAATTATGGAAAGAGCCTAAATGTCCATCAACTGATGAATGGATAAAGAAATTGTGGTTTATATACACAATGGAATACTACGTGGCAATGAGAAAAAATGAAATATGGCCTTTTGTAGCAACATGGATGGAACTGGAGAGTGTGATGCTAAGTGAAATAAGCCATACAGAGAAAGACAGATACCATATGGTTTCACTCTTATGTGGATCCTGAGAAACATAACAGAAACCCATGGGGGAGGGGAAGGAAAAAAAAAAAAAAAAGAGGTTAGAGTGGGAGAGAGCCAAAGCATAAGAGACTGTTAAAAACTGAGAACAAACTGAGGGTTGATGGGGGGTGGGAGGGAGGGCAGGGTGGGAGGGAGGGCAGGGTGGGTGATGGGTATTGAGGAGGGCACCTTTTGGGATGAGCACTGGGTGTTGTATGGAAACCAATTTGACAGTAAATTTCATATATTAAAAAATAAAAAAAATAAAAATAAAAAAAAAATAAAGTCCTTTTTAATATTTTTGCATTAACTTCTAATTTATCTACAAAGAGCAAATAAGACATGTTTCCTAGGAATATACAGAATAAATATATACTAATAAACAGAATGCTTATGAATAATTTAAAGAGCAGATTAAACTTAAGTAAACTTAAGTAAAAATAAAAGCCATATCTTTTAGGCTATTTGCTTATATGTGAATTGTAATAGATTCAGAAACCTCAGTGACACTGACATTTGACCTTCTCCAAGCTCCTCTTTCTATCATATCCTGGGAGAAAGGTAAATATTTTTGAAATTAATTTCATTCTACTTTCCTATGACATGTTCAGTGGTGGAGAGACATAAGTATTTAAACTTGATATTTTATAGGTCATGGTAATATAGACCAACAAGTTGCAAAATGTCTTAAAGAGCTAAAGGCCTTGATAATGACACTGGCCCTGCCACTCACCAATTCAGTCCTCATGTGCAGGTTATTTGATCTTTCTGTATCACAGTTAGTTATTTATCACTTAAAATTAGTGGATGGAATGATAGTTGTTAATGGAATTCCTACAAAATTTATTTTTTCATCTTTTAATATATGGCCATGCTATTTAACAATATTTATATTGCTCGATTTTAAAATATAAGTGCATAAATAAGATTAGGAAAGATTTTGTCTACTATCTCATAATCAAATTAGTGTTAACATTTCAGCATAATAACATTGTGTTTCTTGATTTAAAAGAAGACATTTTCTCATACAGAGTTAATATTTTATTGACCATTATTAATGACCAGGATTTTCTTTTATCCTGAAGAGCCAATACTGCTATTATAACCTTAATGTAGTGTAACTAGTTGAAATGTGTTGTGTCATTGCAAATGATCAAATAACTGGATTAGAATTTTTTAGCAATATATGAAAATCCTTCTGGTGAAAAGCTCAGTTCTCTTGCTATAAAATATCTCCAATAATTTAAACATTTGTTATTATTCATAGGCATCTGTAAAAAGAAAAGAGAAGAAAAGAAAAGAGAATAAAAAGAAAAGAAAAAAAAAGAAAAAAGAAAAGAGTAACTAAGAGATCTGCACAATTTCAATCACTGGTATTTTTTTATTGTCTTTAATTTTTACATTCACATTATGTTTCTTTTCTTTCTCCAAATTTTTATTTAAATTCCAATCAGTTGGAATCTATTGGAACTATAATATTAGTTTCAGGTGAAGAATTTGGTGATTCATCACTTACAGACAACACCCAGTGCTCATCCAAATGCCCCACCCATCACATATTTAAACCATTGCCCTGTCCACTTCCCCTCCAGCAACCCTCAGTCTGTTCTCTATAGTTAAGAGTCTGTTTCTTGGTTTGCCTCACTTTTTTTCTCATTTGTTTTTTTCATTTGTTTTGTTTCTAAATTCCACATATGAGTGTAATCACTTGGTATTTGTCTTTTGCTGACTGTCATTTCACATAGCATAATACTTTCTAGCTTCATCCATGTCATTACAATGGCAAGATGTCATTCTTTTTTATGGCTGAATAATATTCCATTATATATATGGACATTTGGGTTCTTTCTATAATTTGGCTATTGTTGATAATGCTGCTATAAATATTAGGGAGGAAACTCCATACTGTTTTCCAGAGTGGCTAAACCAGTTTGCATTCTCACCAACAATACAAGAGGGTTCCCCCTTTGTCCACATCCTTGCCAACACCTGTTGTTAATTTTAGCCATTCCAACTGGTATGAGCTGATATCTCATTGTAGTTTGATTTGTATTTCCCTGATGATGAGTGATGTTGAGCATCTTTTCATGTGTCTGTTAGCCATCTAGATGTCTTCCTTGGAAATATGTCTTCTTCTTCCTATTTTTTAACGGGATTATTTGTTTTTTGGGGTGTTCAGTTTGAGAAGTTCTTTGTAGATTTTGGATACTAACCTTTTATCAGATATGTCATCTGCAATTATCTTCTCCATTCTGTAGGCTTTAGTTTTGTTAATTGTTTCCTTTGCTATGCAAAAACTTTTCATTTTGATGAAGTCCCAACAGTTTATTTTTGTTTATCTTGCTTCAGAAAACATATCTAGGAAGAAGTTGGTACGGCCAATGTCAAAGAGGTTATTGTCTGTGTTCTCCTCTAGGATTTTGATGGTTTCCTGTCTCACATTTAAGTATTTTATCCATTTTTAATTTATTTTTGTGTATGGTATAATAAAGTGGTCCAGCTTCATTCTTTTGCATTTTGCTATCCAGTTTTCCCAGCACCATTTGTTGAAGAGACTGTCTTTTTCCCATTGGATATTCTTTCCTGCTTTGTTGAAGATTAATTGACCATATAGTTATAGGTTCATTGCTGTGTTTTCTATTCTGATCCATTAACCTATATGTCTGTTTTTGTGCCAGTAACATACTGTCTTGGTGACTACAGCTTTGTAATATAACTTGAAGCCCAAAATTGGGATGTCTGCAGCTTTGCTTTTCTTTTTCAAGATTGCTTTGGCTATTTGAGGTCTTTTGTGGTTTTTAGGGTTGTTTGTTCTTGCTCTGCAAAAACTGCTGGTGGTATTTTTGATAGGGATTGCATTATATGTGTAGATTGCTTTGGGCAGTAGAGACATTTTAACAATGTTCTTCCAATCCATAAGCATGGAATATTTTTCCATTTCTTTCTGTCATCTTCAATTTCTTTTATCGGTGTTTTATAGTTTTTAGTACAGATCTTTTACCTCTTTGGTTAGATTTATTCCTAGTTTTCTTCTGGGTTTTGGTGTAAGTATAAGTGGCATTAACTCCTTGATTTCTCTTTCTGCTGCTTCATTATTGGTATATAGAAATGCAACAGATTCTGTACATTGATTTTGTATCTTATGACTTCATGTATCAGGTCTAGCAATGTTTTGGTGGAATCTTTGGTTTTCTATATAGAGTATCATGTCATCTGCACATAGTAAAAGTTTGACTTCTTCCTTGCTGATTTAGATGCCTTTTATTTTTAAATTTTTGTTTTCTGTTTGCTGAGGCTAGGACTTTCAGTACTATGTTGAATAACAGTGGTGAGAGTAGATATCCTTGTCTTGTTCCTGACCATAGAGGAAAAGCTTTCAGTTTTCCTCCATTGAGGATGATATTTAGCTGCAGCCTTTTCACATATGGCCTTTATTATGTTGAAGTATGTTCCCTCTATCCTTACTTTATTGAAGGCATTTATCCGGAATGGATGTTGTACTTTATCAAATGCTTTTTCTGCATCCATTGAAAGGATCATATGGTTCTTATTCTTTCTTGTATTAATGTGGTGTATCAGGTTGATTGATTTGTGAATATTGAACCAGCCCTGCAGTGCAGGAATAAATCCCACTTGATCGTGGTGAGTGATTCTTTTAATGTACTGTTGAATTCAATTTGCTAATATTTTTGTTGAGAATTTTTGCATCCATGCTCATCAGGGATATTGGCCTGTGATTATTTTTTTTTAGTAGAGTCTTTTTCTGGTTTTGGAATCAGAGTAATGATGTCCTCACTCAATGAATTTGGAAGTTTTCCTTCCATTTCTATTTTTTGGAATAGTGTGCAAAGAACAGGTATTAACGTTTCTTTAAATGTTTGATAGAATTCCCCTGTGAGGACATCTGGCTCCGGACTTTTGTTTGTTGGGAGATTTTTGACTACTGATTCAGTATCTTTGCTGGTTATTGGTCTGTTCATGTTTTCTACTTCTTCTTGTTTCAGTTTTGATAGTTTATGTATTTCCAGGAATCTATCCCTTTCTTCCAGGTTGTCCAATTTTTTAGCATATAATTTTTCACAATATTCTCTTATAATTGTTTGTATTTCTATAGTGTTGGTTGTTATTTCTCCTCTCTCATTTGTGATTTTACCTATTTGGGCCCTTTCTCTTTTCTTTTTGATTTGTTATTATTTTTCTAGCTCCTTTAGGTGTAAGTTTATGTTCTTTATTTGAGATTTTTCTTGCTTCTTAGGTAGGCCTTTATTGCTATGTACTTCCCTCTTACAACTGCTTTTGCTGCATCCTATAGGTTTTAGACCATTGTGTTTTCATTTTCATTTGTTTCCATGTATGTTATTTTTATTTCCTCTTTAATTTCTTGGTTGACCTATTCATTATTTAGTAGCATATTGTTTAACTTACATGTATTTGAGTGCTTTCCAATTTTTTTCTTGTGGTTGACTTCAAGTTTCGTAGCATTGTGGCTAGAAAATATGCATGGTATGACCTCGATCTTTTTATACTCCTTGAGGCCTGATTGTGACCCAGTATGTGACCTATTTTTGAGGATGTTCCATGTGTGCTTGAAAAGAATGTGCATTCTGCTGCTTTAGGATGAAATGTTCTGACTAAATCTGTTAAATCCATCTGGCCCAATGTGTGAGTCAAAGCTATTGTTTCCTTGTTGATTTTCTGCATAGATGGGCTGTCAATTGATGTTAGAAGGGTGTTTAAGTCCCCTCCTATTATTGTATTATTATCAATGCTTCCTTTATGTTTGTTATTAATTGTTTTTAAATATTTGTTTTCTTCCATGTTGGGAGCGTATATATTTACAATTGTTAGTTCGTCTTGTTTGATAGTCCCCTTTATTATGGTATGGTGCCCTTCTTCATCTCTTGTTATAGTCTTTGGTTTAAAATCTAGTTTGTCTGATATAAGTATTGCTACTCTGGCTTTCTTTTGACTTTCATCTGCATAATATACGGTTCTCCATCCCCTCACTTTCAATCTGCAGGTGTCTTTAGGCCTAAAATTAGTCTCTTATAGGCAGCATATAGATGGATCTTGTTTTTTATTTATTTATTTTTATTTTTTTATCCATTCTGAAACCCTATGTCTTTTGATTGGAGTATTTAGTCCATTTACATTCATAGTAATTATTGATAGACATGTATTTAGTACCGTTTTATTACTTGTTTTGTCTTTGTGAAGATTTTCTCTGTTCCTTTCTATTCTTCATCACTTTTGGTCTTTCCTTTCCACTCAAAGAGACCCCTTTAATATTTCTTTCAGGACTGGTTAAATGTCACAAGCTCCTTAAATTTTTGTTTATTTGTTTGTTTCTTTGGGAAACTTTATCTCTCCCCACAAGTCTTTTGAAATGAGCTTACTTCTCCTACAAAATATGTGCTAGGAATATAAAAACATTAGCATTCTAATAAGTAACAAATACTGATGGAATAAATACTGGAATAAATACCAGTGATGTCCAAATTTCCTGGCCCAATTGTCCTTCCTATTTAGATTTCCTATTTGGGAATTTTATCTTTATAATACATTCTGATCAATGTCTTTGGAGCTTTTTCAAGTGCATTTTAATTTGTTTTGCTTACTTTGATTTTATTTTTATTATTATTTTTTTTAATATATGAAATTTATTGTCAAATTGGTTTCCATACAACACCCAGTGCTCATCCCAAAAGGTGCCCTCCTCAATACCCATCACCCACCCTGCCCTCCCTCCCACCCCCCATCAACCCTCAGTTTGTTCTCAGTTTTTAACAGTCTCTTATGCTTTGGCTCTCTCCCACTCTAACCTCTTTTTTTTTTTTTCCTTCCCCTCCCCCATGGGTTTCTGTTAAGTTTCTCAGGATCCACATAAGAGTGAAACCATATGGTATCTGTCTTTCTCTGTATGGCTTATTTCACTTAGCATCACACTCTCCAGTTCCATCCACGTTGCTACAAAAGGCCATATTTCATTCTTTCTCATTCTTTCTCATAGTATTCCATTGTGTATATAAACCACAATTTCTTTATCCATTCATCAGTTGATGGACATTTAGGCTCTTTCCATAATTTGGCTATTGTTGAGAGTGCTGCTATAAACATTGGGGTACAAGTGCCCCTATGCATCAGTATTCAACATTCGCAAATCAATCAACGTGATACATCACATTAACAAAAAAGAGAAGAACCATATGATCCTGTCAATCGATGCAGAAAAGGCCTTTGACAAAATCCAGCACCCTTTCTTAATAAAAACCCTTGAGAAAGTCGGGATAGAAGGAACATACTTAAAGATCATAAAAGCCATTTATGAAAAGCCCACAGCTAACATCATCCTCAATGGGGAAAAACTGAGAGCTTTTTCCCTGAGATCAGGAACACGACAGGGATGCCCACTCTCACCGCTGTTGTTTAACATAGTGCTGGAAGTTCTAGCATCAGCAATCGGACAACAAAAGGAAATCAAAGGCATCAAAATTGGCAAAGACGAAACTTTGATTTTAAAGTAAGGATACTTACTTTACTTCAGGATATTATTTAGATTACCATGCAATTACTTTACATTATTAGATGTGGTTAAAGATATGTGCATCAAAAATCTCTTGAGACTTTCCCTCATTCTCACCTCCAAAACTGGTCAAATCAACAGAATCTACCATCTGGCATGGTTAACAGTTTTCCATTGAAGTATCTTTATCCACCATTTTCATCCTTTTGTCCAATCAGTTTGCTTATCTCCTTATTTTTTAAAATTTTTTAAATGTTTATTTATTTTTGAGACAGAGGAAGACACAGCATGAACAGGTGAGGGTCAGAGAGAGGGACACACAGAATCTGAAGTGGGCTCCAGGCTCCGAGCTGTCAGCCCAGAGCCTGACACGGGGCTCAAACTCAAGGACTGTGAGATCATGACCTGAGCCAAATTCAGATGCTTAACCGACTGAGCCACCCAGGTGCCCCTCCTTCTTATTTTTTAAATGATGAACCATCTTTGAAAAACCAGAATAAATGCCACTTAGTTGTAGGGTATGATTCTTTTGATATATTTGTTTGTTTTTATGTGATCATTTTTTGTTTAGGATTTTTACATCTATGTTCATGAGAAATATCAGTCTGTAATACTGATTCCTTGTCATTTTATTTGTTTGTTTGTTTTGGTATCAAGGTAACTCTGGCCTCAAAAAATGTTTTTGGAAGTATTCCCTCTGTTTTTATTTTTCTGAAAGTAATTTTAGGGAGTTGATTTAATGTTTTGTAAATTCCCCAGTGAAATGATCCGGGCCTAGATCTTTGTTTATTTTTTTTATTTTTATTTTTTTAATGTCTATTTATTATTAAGTGAGAGAGAACGAGTTGGGGAGGGACAGAGAGAGAGGGAGACACAGAAAGTGAAGCAGGGTTTAGGCTCTGAGCAGTCAGCACAGAGCATGATGCAGGACTCGAACCCATGAACCGTGCAATCATGACCTGGGCTGAAGTCGGATGTTCAACCCACTGAGCCACTCAGCCGCCCCTAGTTCTCTCTATTTCAGAAGGATATTATTAAATGATTAAATTCTGTTAACAGATATAGGCCTATTCAAATGATCTATTTCTCCTCATGTAAGTTTGGTAATTTGTATCTTTCAAGGAATTGGTCCATTTCATTCAAATTATCAAATCTTAAGTCATAGAGTTGTTCCTACATTCTTTTATAATCCTCTTATTATTCATTGGAACAGTAGTGATAACCTCTATTTCCTGTCTGATATAATAATTTGTAACTTCTCAACTTTTTTTTTTTTTTATCTTAGTAGCCTGTGATATGGACTGAATTGTGTTGTTTTTAGTTTTGGCAGTTTTTCCTGCTCCTGACATGAGTTTAAGCTCACTAATTCTTTCCTCAGCCATGTCCAGTCTACTCAGGACTGTCGAGTCTTTTTCTTTCTTTCTTTCTTTCTTTTTTTCTGTTACATTTTATTTGATTCTAAAAATTTTTCTTGATTCTCTCTTGGGGTTTCTATCTCTCTGCTTACATTACTAATCTGTTCTTTCATGCTGCATCCCCCTTTTTTTTATTAGAGTTTAGTGCATTAATCATAGTTGTTATAAATTTTTAGTCTGATAATTCCAACATCTCTGCCATATTTGAGTTTGATTCTAAAGCCTACTATTTCTCTTCCAACTACTTTTTTGCCTTTTAGTATGCTTTTTTAAATGTTTATTTATTTATTTGAAAGAGAAAGAGTGAGTGTGGTAGGGACAGAGAGAGAGGGAAATAGAATCACAAGCAGGCTACCCACTGTCAAAACAGAGCCTGATGCTGGGCTCTGATCTCACACGTGAATTGTGAGATCCTGACTTGGGCTGAAACCAAGAGTTGGTGCTCAACCAACTGAGCCACCCAGGCACCCCAGTATGCACTTTTTTTTAAATTGAATGTTGGATATGATGTATTCAGTAAAAGAAACTGAGGTCATTTACACTTTAGTGTGAGGTTTTATGTTTATCTAGATAAAAATTGGGCTATGTTTACTCTTTGCTGCAACTTTAGATCAGAGTATAAAATTTTCTCTAGTGTCCTTATTTTGGTCTTTGTTATCTTTGTATTTCTCTAGAGACTCTTTCTTAAATAGAGCATGAATGAGCCTTAAAGTTCTTTTCAGTTGTAATCCCATATTACTATACAGGGACCTTACTGAGATGGTGGTAAGATGTGAGGGAGGGGAAACAGTCTATATTTCTTTTTTTTTTTTTTTAATTTTTTTTTTTTAACGTTTATTCATTTTTGAGACAGAGAGAGACAGAGCATGAACAGGGGAGGGGCAGAGAGAGAGGGAGACACAGAATCTGAAACAGGCTCCAGGCTCTGAGCTGTCAGCACAGAGCCCGACGCCGGGCTCGAACTCACGGACCGCGAGATCGTGACCTGAGCCGAAGTCGGCTGCCTAACCGACTGAGCCACCCAGGCGCCCCAAAACAGTCTATATTTCTATAAGTAAGTCTCAGTCTTTTTGTGGGCCAGTGATTTAGACTGTGGCATCCACACTGCTTTTCAGGTATTTTCTTCCCTTAGATGAGACAGGAAGGCTGGACGAGGCTTAATTAAGATATTTTCATTCCTTTTATTGCCTAGGTTCTGTTAAACCCTATATTGGCTAGAATCTGGTAACAAATTCATTTGGGGGAAGTACTTTGTTAATGAGAATAGAATACTCTGGATGTATTTGAAAATTATTTTTTGCCTTCCCTCTGCCAGATGCATGATGGGATTTTCCTCTAATCCTTACCTGGAGAGCCTGTTGGGCCTCCTGGAGGTAAAAACTCACACAAGTGTGGGGATCTCCTAAAGTTAGGCCTCCAGGACATTTTTTTTTTTCTCTCAAGTTGGTCCCTACTTAATCTCTAGCAATTAGTCAATTACCTTTTGATTGTCCTTACCAGGCTCCAGCTACAATTTCTGTTCCTGGTAATCTCTGATTCTCTGTATTCAGTTATCTTTCTGGTTTTAGGGGCAACAAATTGCCTCGTGACCCCATTTTCTAATGGATCTAGAAGAATGGTTGATTATAAGATATTGTGAGTATGTTTCCTAAAAATAAGGAAACATCTCTCTGGTCTAGAGATGAGTGCAGAAATCTTTTCAGGTGAATAATATTAAGTCTGGAATATTCAAAATAATCCAGTAGAGTGGGGAGGAGGGCATAATGTGAAAGGATATAGGTGAAACATAAGTTCATAGCAGATATCATTGGACGTCCAATACCCTCTACTTTTGTATGTGTTTGAAATATGCCATAATAAAACTATCAATTAAAAATTTCCTCAAATTTCAACATAACAAAAAGATATAAACAACTGGTTGAAAGAATGTATTTGTAAAGGACATATCTGATGAGGACTGTTATCCAGAACATACAAAGAATTCTTAAAGTTTAATAACAAGAAAACAAACAACCTAATTAAAAAATGGGCCAAAGACCTTACCAGACACCTCAACAAAGAAGATATACAGATAGAAAGTAAGCATATAAAAAGGTGTTCCACATTATATTTCACCAGGGAAATGTAAATTATAACCACAATGAGAGAACACCACACACCTATCAGAATGTCCAAAATTCAGAAAAATAAAACCACCAAATGCTGGCAAAGATGCGAAGCAACAGAAACTCATTTACTGCTGGTGGGAATGCAAAATGGTACAGCCACTTTAGAAAACAGTTTGGCAGCTACTTACAAAACTAAACAAACCCTTATCATATGACCAAGCAATCCCATTCCTTGATATTTACCCAAAGGACTTGAAAATTCATTCTCATAAAAATCCTGCACACAGATGTTTATAGCAGTTTTATTTATACTTGCTAAAACTTGGAAGAAACTAAACATTCTTCAGTAGGTGAATGGTTAGGGACACTATGGTGCATCCAGACAATGGAATATTAGTCAATGTTAAAAAGAAATGAGCTATTAAGCCATGAAAACAACATAGAAAACTTAAATGCATATTACTAATAAAAAGAAGCTACTGTACAATTCCAACTATGTGACTTTCTGGAAGAGACAAAACTATATAACAGTGAAAAGATCAGTAGTTCCCAGCGATTAGGTGGGAAAGAATAAGAAATACAACACAGGGGCTTTTAAGGCAATGAAATTATTCTGTATGATTGATACATGCCATTATCAACCCATAAAATATACAATACCAAGAGTAAATCCTCATGTAAACTATGGAATTTTGGTAACAATGACGTGTCAGTGCAGGTCCATCTATTGTAAGAAACGTGCCACTCTGATGTGGAAGATTGAAAAGGAGGGAAGCTGTGCATGTGTGGTGGCAGGAGATATATGGGACTCTGTACTTTCCACTCAATTTTGCTGTGAGCTTAAAACTGCTCTAAAAAATAAAGTCTATTAAACTTTTTCTTCAAATTTCTTGTGTTTTAACTCTATATTGAGACCTCAACATGAGTTCAGACCTAAATAACCAGAAGGGAAAAGACAGCAACTTATGTGTTGGTAGTTTCTTCACTAGTAGTCAAGAATCCTAGCTCATTCCACTACTGGTATTCACCCAGAGAAAAGAAAACTCTAATTCTAAAAGATGCATACACTCCTATGTTTATTGCAGCATATTTACAATAACCAAGATATGGAAGCAAAAAAAGTGTCCAGTGACAGATGAATGGATAAAGAAGATGTGCTATATAAAGGATTATCATTCAGCAATAAAAAAAGAATGAAATCAAGGTGAAATAAATGAATAGATGATAAGAATTAAGGAGTGCACTTGTGATAAGCATCAAGTGATTAAAATGAAAACTTTAAAAACAGCAATGAAATCTTGCCATTTGCATCAATATAGATGGTCCTAGAGGGTATTATGCTAAGTGCAATAAACAAAGAAAGACAAATTCCATATTTTTCCCTTTAAGTAGAATCTAAAAAAATAAACAAGCAAAAAGCAGAAACACCCATAAATACAGAGAACAAACTGATGATTGCCAGAGGAAAGGTGGATGAAGGGAAAGGGAAAAAAATGGATGAAGGGCAGTAGAAGGTACAGGCTTCCAGCTATGGAATGAATAAGTCACAGGGATGAAAGGCACAGCAAGCAGAGGGAAAGGATCAATGGTATTGTAATAGTATTTCACGGTGACAGATGGTAGCTCTACTTGTGGTGAGTATAGCGTAAGGTATAGACTTGTTGAATTAGTATGTTTTACACCTGAAACTAAAGTAACATTGTGTGTCAACTATACTTCAATTAAAAAAAAAAAAAAAAAAAAAAAAGAATCCTAGTTCAAGTACAGAGGTGCTCCTTGGGAGCTGTTTGAACTAAATGTGCCAACCAGGGAAAAATCAATAAAACTATTTAAATGGTTTCCCAGGGACCTTTGTGATGATGGAATACCACTCTTCTATCAAGACCAATAGCCGTACATATTCTACATTTTTATTTTTTGGTCGAGGAACAGTAACTAAACTTATTCAAACACTGACAAATTTGGGACCTGGAGAAACTACAAAGCAAAGCTGGCCATATTCTCTTACTGTCATATCTGGCTGAAAAATAGCTTTAATTTCTATTTTACTTATACACAATAAATCATTAAATCTCTGAAGCCAGCACCTTTTGAATTAAGGGTTTGTGGTTTTTTTGTTTCATTTTTTAATGCAGGAGACACTGTAGACACTAAAATTTTCTTAGAGTACTGAGACAGTACTCCATATGATATGGGATGTTATAGTAGATTAGACTGTACTTCATTTGAAGTAATCATTTTAGTTACTCATCTACACATTACTTGAAAGTCTGGATGATTTGAGAGTGAATTTTCCATTTACAATGAAGACTAGAGCTCTAAGTCATATGCTTTTAAATACTGCCTTCAAAGGATCTGGTAAAATGTTAAATTATGAATAATTTAACTGGTTTTATAAAAGCAATAAATTTAAACATATCTACAGAATTCCTACTCATGGATCTTTGCCTTCCTTGCTTAAATGAGTGGCCAAGAAATGTTCTCTGATTCACAAATCCATTTCAAGTTATTTCAAATGGGTGAAAACAAATGAAATAAATCAACAAGTGTCATTTCTGTATGATTGTATAATTTACAGACTGATAAGTATCAGATCATATCAAGAAAGGTGTTGTCATGTCTTTAATATTTTGTACCCTTAACAGTTCTAGATTTTACCTATATGATGTCATTTGAAATCAAGGGGCAGGACAAAATCTATTAGCTAATGGTAGATAAGAGTTAAGTATATTACCCATAGTAATCCATTTATCTTTTCATTTGGCAAGCATATATGAGAGTGGTAGTATTCAACACTGTGGCCAGTTCTGAGGTGGACATAAAAGAAGTCAAATAATTGTATTGAGGTCTGGGAAGAAGGCAAGAGAAATAAGGTTTTCAGAGCACTAAACCTATGCCAGCTCTTGCTATGCAATTTAAATTTATAATTTTATTAATTTAAAACAATAACTTGTTCTTATTTAAGCAGAAAAGGCATATTAAGTTACTCAAATCAAAACACATAGACATACATACAAAAGAGAAACATCTCAGCCTAGATAAAGTAGAACAACATTGGTAGTATATAATGAAGGTGGGAAAACTAGGTTGGGGAAATGGATTTATGGGAATATGAGGAATTAGTAGAATTTAGAGAAGCTAAACTCCTAGATTTCCTAAGACTGTCAAATTACAGAAACAGTCTATTTGAGATCACTGGCACTGGATACTGGATGTTACCGCAAATACCAAAATTATCTTTTTCTCTACCTGAGACTCCCTAAATTCAAAGTGTCAAGGAGAGAATAAATTGACCAACCTTATGTCATGTGTCCTCAGCCCCGCTGTCAGAGTTCACGGAACATAAGAATTTGGCCTTTGGCTTTTATAGTCAAAGTATGGCCCTTTCTCTTCTGCAGATGGATGAAGGGACAATCCTGCCATAGAGAGAGAGAGATTTCTCAGGGACAACAACAAGTCAGTTGATCTTTTGGTAACACTATGAGCTGATGAGATATATTAGAAAGAGAAAGAACCTCAAATGCTACAATAAATTTCTCACACCAACAATTCTCCCTCTATAATTACCCTAATTATGAGTGGGGGTGGGGGGGAATGGCAATGGGGAAAAGACTAGAAAGCAGAGAGAAATTACATACCCTGGCATATCATTGTCATGCTTGAGTTCAGGAGCCCTGCCAGAATTGAATCCCCAGGTGAACCAAAATAACCTGAAACAAAATATGTCTAATTTATTCCCAGATCAAAAAGACAAAGTCGAATGGCAGGCGTGTAGGGATCCTAAGTTGGACAAATCACAGGTAAGTCCAACCTAATTTAAGCTTTGGTCCAGTGTCAGCTCAACTTCACTCAAGGACAAATCTGAATTATAAGCTCCATACCCTAATCACTCCCTGGAAAATAAAAAAAAATAAAAAAATTAAATTTTATTTAGATCTCCATTGTTATTTTATGTACAATGTCTGGAACATGATAAAAATATAGATAAACCATAAAAATAGTAGGTATCTGTGACCTATACACAAGAAGAAAAATGGTCAATACAAAGACACCTCCAGATGATCAAGTTTTTGGAATTAGCACATAAGAATGTGAAAAGAAAAACAAATCTAGGGGAGCCTGGGTGGCTCAGTTGGTTAAGTGTTTGACTTCGGCTCAGGTCATGATCTCACAGTTTGTGAGTTCGCGCTCCACATCGGCTCTGTGCTGACGGCTCGGAGCCTGGAGCCTGCTTCAGATTCTGTGTCTCCCTCTCTCTCTGGCCCTTCCCCTCTCAAGCTCTGTCTGTCTCACTCTCTCTCTCTCTCTCTCTCTCTCAAAAATAAATAAACATTAAAAAATTAAAATATTGTTCAAGGAAGTGTGTACTACTAAAATTATTCAAACTGCATTCATATTACACAATCAGAAATAGAAATTACTAAAAAAAAATTCCTGAGAAGATTTGTGTCAACAACAGCAATTATAATGACAATGATGACTAAGATCATGATGATAATGATAGCTGCTTATTTAGTAAAAATTATTGAGCACCAGAAGTTACTTAATATTACCTTAATGGTTTTGCTATAACTCAGAGAAATTACTTAACTGTATACATACAAACAGCTGGTGAGTGAAATTATATTTAAAATATAGATCACTTAAAAAAAAACAGAAACTTTAGTTCTGCTTTCAAATCCTTACTATCTGGTGGAAAAATTGGTGCTGACTTCAAAGATAAAGGCTGATGCCTATAAAGGGACGGCTTAGAGAAGTGGCCCAGGAAATAAAAATATTCCCAAGAAACTGGACACAAGAAGGAGCCTATAGGGTTATTCCTCCAGCAAAGAACCAATATTTGATTTAAAGTAGAGAGAAAAAATTTCAAATTTTTTGCATATACTTCAGAATTTTTGCCTCTGTCCTCCATGGTATCAACTCATTGATTGATTCATTCAACAATCACTGCACAAGTACCTCTTATGTGTAATGGTGCTCCCAGATGCTAGAACTATAGACATGAGCAAGACCAGTTAAGTCCTTGTCTTCATGAAAAGGATGGTCTTGTTCATGAATACAGTATATGGCTTAAGATTCATTTTAACTTAGAATTCATTAAATAGTTTTGCCCTACAGTTAGACTACTTACTATAAACTACAATTGATCAAGAATCTGAAAAAAATATTTCAGATTTTTCTATGGTGATAGCATATATTCTGCAGAGGGAAGTCACCTGAATCATCAAGCATTCACTTACTTACATCATCACTTTTGTGCCAATAGGTTATATTGATATATAATCTTTTGTGTAAATTTTATCTGTGTGCCTTCAATTTTTCATAATAGTATATTCCAGGTAAGTCAGAATTCATTTATGAACAAAATATCCATGGATAAATCTCTAATTTAGCCAAATGAAACTGTTTTAAAGTGTGCTTTTTATACAGTAGACATTGAATAAATATCAGTTATTGTTAATGGTGCAATTCTACATATGTACTGGAATTTTTAAAAATGAGAGTAGTTTTGAAAGTGCTTCTAAGTTTTGTCTGTATTGGCCTACTTATCAGCTTACAGAGAGTGTTATTAAGATATATTACTTTTCGAAAGTGAAATTCTGATGCCATTATAAATGTGTGACTTTAATCAAAGAATCTGGCACAGAAACAATATTATGGGATTATTTTGTTTATAACAGACATGTTTATCTCTCGTATTATAAGCCATACTATCTTGAAATTATTCTGTTTCCCCATGTTAGAATCAGCCCAACTTTGGCTACTTAAGTTTACGCTGGACACTATGAAATTGAAATTTAGTAATTAAACTAGGTAATCAATGAATTACATGGCCTACCCAAATGCTTTGTTACCAAAAATTCATGTGAAAGGCTGCATTATTTAAATCAATCCCAGTTTAGCCATCAACACTGATCAAATTAATTGGGTAATTGCTAAATCACTACTTTGTTTTGAGTTACAAAGACATACATCTAGAGCCCCTCTGCTGCATATTTCAAAGCACTGAGAACATTTCTAATCTAAGCGATACCCTGGAGCCAGAAAGACATACTGTTCTCCTAGAGGGTCACCTGCATGCTGGGTATAACAAAACTAATAAAAATTTCCTTAGTTTGAGTTGAAAATATAAAATATTTTTCTATTTCTCTGCAATCATTGAGATTATTTTCTTTCTGAAATCTTATCTCTACAAAATACTCAGAGCCAAACAAATAAACAGTCCAGAAAGCAAAGAAAGTCATTTTAATTAAAACAAGTGCAGGTCCTTTGTTTGTTTTCCCTTTTGAAAAATTCCAAGACTGACAATAAACCTTAATATCCAGATTGTCTTATATATGACATTTGCTTTCATAAACCATGCAGTTATCAAGAGCTAATCCTGTAGAGAAACTAATCAAGGAAGGTGTTACACAAATGCAAAACATATGATTAAAGAGAGGGAAGGCAAATCTCATGCAAAGAACTGAATATTATAATGAAATTGCCACTGAATGGAGATATGAAGACTTCAAGCTCAGTTTAATTAGGCCACTGAGTGGAATCCCCTAAGACCAACAAGAATTGAACAGCTAATAATCAGTTTGTTCTTTGCTGATTACCAGTAAATCATGTCCCAAACACAATCCTGGTCCCTTCTCTAATTATGAATACATTTTCAGGCCTCTCCTTTAATCTCTATACTTTTTATGGGTGCACAAATCTTAATCAGCTATCTGTAAGAGTGCCTACAACCATTAGTGTCTTTGAAAGGCCTTCCTACTGTTTAGGAAGTAAATATTTGCATCCTTTTGTGCCACAGTGGTAAACATTAGCTGATCTTACAAGGGAAAATAAGAGCGTAGGAGGCAAGTGCACATCAATGTAGGGCAGATTCTTTCTAAACAAGGATTATTTTTCCTTATAAACTGTTTGTTCTTTATGGAAATTTGTAATTTTACACAGAAAGAAAGGAAGAAAAAAAAAGAAAGGAAAAAAATTATCCATGGTTCTACCATGAGAAGAGAATCACTGATGGTATTTTCATTTATTTCCTTCAACATATATTTGGGGAAAGAAATATATATGTCTCATGTATGTGCTTATAGGTATGTATAGATAATATTGCATCCTACTATTAGAATTTAATAAAAATGCATTCTCTAGGTATACTTCTTAAATATTTAATGACTGCATAATTTTCTTTAAAGTGATATAATATAATTTAACAGTTACTAGCAATCATTTAGTTTCTCTTTTTTGACATGATGAAAAACTCTTTGATGCCTGAGGATTTAAAAATCATTTTACATTTATGATTATATCCTACAGATATATTCAAAAGAAACAAACTTAATACTTGTTTAATTTGTCTTCCAAACACCAAGTTCAAAGAAGCACTCTACTTTGTGGGCTCAGGTTCTTTATTTGGTTATAATAATTTCCATCTGTAGAATTCTATTATTTTTTCACCATTAATTTTTTTTATCATTCTGGATTTTTTTAATAGCTCAGCTGTATAGATTCTGAAATCCATAGCTGCTACCTCTTTCAAGTATTCTAACCTAAATTTTCTGCTCATCTTCATTCTGGAAATCAATTTTATGTGAGTAAATTTCCTCACTAGTTCAGTCTTTGGTGATAACAATGCTGCTACTAAATATTTGCAAAATAACTGTCAATATCTTTATCGATAACAACAGCTATCATTTATTTATTCAATGCCCATTATGTACCAGAAAGTTTATGGCTACTTCCTATGAGGTTGATTTTGTCATCACCATTTTTTTTTTCAGAGAAGGAAACATGCTCAGAGAAGTGAAATAACTTGCTAACTTCCACTGGCTGCCATACAGCAGAGGTAGGTTTCAAACATAGATTTGTGAGTCCAAAGCCCATGCTAAATTTATTGAATGATGTATCTTCTAGCCAGATAGTTAACAATAAAAAAGTGGTGTAGGAAGATGGTTAGTCATGGGGGTTATTAAAGTAGGGGGTGGTGGGTTGGTTAGGAGGTGAACTGGTAATTCATAACTTGCCTGAGAGAGTAGACTCCACTGAATTTGAGTCAACCCACTTTTATTCAATTCTGTGCTATTTACAAGCTTTCTAATATTAATTTAATCTTTCTTGGTCTCAGTTTCTTTATCTAAAAAAATGGGGATTATGATGAGTACTGTATAGAATTGTCATGAGATAAAGCATATAAACTGCTTAGTCCAATACTTGGTCCACAGTAAACCCTCCATATCTATCATCATCATCCTCACCCTCATCATTGATGTTGTTATCATTTTGTAGTAATTACTGTATAATTGATTAAAAGTTCCAAATGCAAATAAGTCTATGCAAAAAAAGCAAATAGAAATGAACACAGTTTGATAGAAAAAAATAATAGTCCAAATCTTATGCCAACTAATGCTAAATGTCAAAGAACACAAACCCAGAATACAAATCCCTGAACTAACACTGGATGATGCAGTTCAAGAAAGGTGTACACCTAAAAAAGAAAAAAAAAAAAATTGCTTTGTTAACAAATGAGATTTGAAGTTTGTTTTTTTTTTTTTTCAACGTTTTTTATTTATTTTTGGGACAGAGAGAGACAGAGCATGAACGGGGGAGAGGCAGAGAGAGAGGGAGACACAGAATCGGAAACAGGCTCCAGGCTCCGAGCCATCAGCCCAAAGCCTGGCGCGGGGCTCGAACTCACGGACCGCGAGATCGTGACCTGGCTGAAGTCGGACGCTTAACCGACTGCGCCATCCAGGCGCCCCAACAAATGAGATTTGAATAGGTTAAGTAAGTTGTACCCTTTTTTTCTTTATGTCCTACTGTATTTGGAAAATCACTTTAATTTTTTAGAGTTATGTTTTCTCTTAATTCTTCCAAAAGGAAATTTCTGGTGCCTACTAGATAGATGAATAAGTAAGTGCATTACTCTGCATTAAAAGATGTATAAGGAAATAGAGTGGACCCTGTGATGTACTGTCAAGTTGCCATACAGGACTGAGGCCCTCATTCCGTCTGCTTGCTGAGGTGTTGAAGTTCAGTATCTCAGAGCTGCTCCTACTCCAGAAATTGCCTTCAGCTTAAGGAAGCTGCCATGCCTAAGGGTATATCCTTTCCCTTTCCCTGAACAGAGCCTGCACGGAATGATTGATCCATGTGGGTGGTGGGAGAGGATGTATGTAAAAGCCCAGCCCCTTTGCCTCATTTGGAATAACTCTATAAGGCAACCTCAGTTCCAGAGTTCCCTATGGGATTGGCCAAATCCTCCATGGCAACTGCATAGCTATGTACTTTTTCCCTCTGTTCAATTCTCCTTCCCTCACTTCTCACAGATGTTCCCAAGAGCATTCTCCAGTACAGTCCTTGCATGCAAATCTCAGAGCCTGTTTTCTGAAAATCTAACCTATACCATGTAGTTTGCAAACTGTAATTTTTACTTTTTATAACCTCCTACTTTTATTAAAGATAAAGTTACTTGTGTATCTAAGTATATTTAAGACCTATTATCACTATGAGATTGTAAGGGCAAAATACTGGAGGTTTAATAGACTGTTGCAAACAAGTAAAGATTTCATCTCCTCTCTTTTCTTAGAGACTTGACTTTAGAAAACCTGTCATCACAACTCCTTTCTTTGTCTCTTTGAAATGTATGGAAAATTTTTCAAGGAAGGGGAAATAAGTATTTGATTTAACCCCAGGAATGTCTTTCTCAAAAACCTAGGAGCACCCCTATTGCCCAGTTACTGAGGCAAGTAGGGACCGGACTTCAGTGGGCTCCCTGCTCAAAGTTGCAAAACTTTCTCCTGTCCTACAGATTTGAGAAGTTTATTCTTCTTTTGGACAAAGCAAATATAGAACACAGATGTTCCCTTCATTACTAGTAAATTTAGGATGAGCCATGTACTGTCAGCTCCTCTTCCTTGAGGACCAGTTACTGTTTATCTTGAGAACATGTATGTAATAGGCTGTCCTGGCTTGGCTATACATAAAAAGTGAGATTTCCTTCTGTCTTGCAATCTCTTTAACAAATGGCATGTGATGAGCATCACATTGTGGTTTAATGCTTATCTTTAACACATGAACATCACATTGTGGTTTAATGCTTATTCAACATTTTTCTTTTTCTGTTCTACTTTTGTGGAAAGGTTTTATGGGTTGTTAGAAAACTTTGCTTTTAATTTTATTTCCTCAACAATATTACATGATCTTTAATGGGATAAGGCGGCATGATAGTGTTTGCTGCTATGTCTGAAGGAGAGAAGTGGCTACAGGGAGTCCTTTAGATTGTAGACGTGGACTCGCCTGAGTCTGATGGCCTAGCCATCACGGTGCTACTTTCCTACCCAGGCTTAAATTTCCCAAACTGGTCAATGTTTGTTTCAGAACAAAATTAGAACATTATCTCCAGAAGTCCCAATCAGTCAAAATGTTTATAAGACCTGAGGAGGACACCTTTAAGTCATCTCCTGATGACAAGTTTGTTTACATAAGGCTTCAAATACTGATCGAGAGGCTGTCCTTTCATGGCCATGGTAAATAGCTGTAAGTGCTCACAATTATCTTACTGAGCTGGGATGTGGCCTCAGAATCATTCTTAGTCAGAGACACTCGGTACCAATAAATCAGCACTGGCTCTTAAGATGAAACCTATGTACTACTAGCCATAATTTATGGCATTTGTTAGTTGGCACCAGAGGAAGTAAACAAAGTCTGGAATTCTCTGCTAATTTATGGCAGCAACAGAGATAATGAAAGAACAGTTAGCTTGACCGAATCATAAAATATTAAAGTTAAAATTAGGGTATGGAGGACTGTATGAAGTAAAATCTGTGTGCCTCTCTTCCCAGCTTCACAATCAATGATGTCATCTATTTACACCACGGAAATAGCACGTACTACCAATCAAAAGTTGTTATATTTTGTTGTTTGCTTGCTTGTTTGTTTTCCAGAGAGCCAGTCTTCAAACTTTTACAAGAATATTATTGGCTGAAAGCTACTTGAGGGTGAGAAACTCTGAATTAGTGAGTGTTAAGACATAGAAGACAGTTTCAGGTGACTAGATTCTGCAAATTTGTTAGAGTACAGTCATGATAAAAGCAGATTTTCTTTTTGTCGTTTTTCCAGATCAGTCTTTAAGATATAATATATAAACAAGAGCCTTCTAATAATATTATTTTAATCATCAATAATGAAAATTGAAACAATTGTTCAAAATACAATAGTAAAATAATTATTAATATTTTAATAAGAAGTTCTAACAAGTATTGGTTTCTTTTTTTTTTTTTTTTCAGTGAACTGGCACTTCCACATGACCTATCTCAAATTCTTTCATAAATGATTCTTAACGAGGTCTTTTAAACCTCATTAATGATGGAGAAAAAACAAACTCCTCAGGTAAGGGAGGGACCTGTCAGAGGTCACAGAGCTAAATAAGTTGGTAGAGACTACGGTTCCAACTCACTCTTGGTTCCATATAAGTGATTTTTTTCTTCCACACCAGGCTTATCTTACCTTCTACTTCCTTAGATTATAAAAACAGGGAAAGGCATAAAATTACTGGGGAAATATCTTGAAAGCGTTCATTAGACACTTGAAAAAAAGAAAGGAAAAAAGAAAATCCTGTGCAAAGAATACATCTAGCCACATTTGGTCTATGTGTCTTTGATTTTAATATTGTAGCTTTTGAATGAACTTTTTCATATATTTAACAAAATAAGATATAATATCTAAAGAAAAAAGAGGAATTAATAGCACACATAAAGGAAGGCAAATAATATCTAATAATATTGCACTCGTATTTTGTGCTTGGATACTGTGCTGTTTTTAACACACATTCAAAAAGCAACCTTCAACCCATATTTATTGAGCTTCTATTTTGAGTCAGCCATTGTTCTAGATGCTTGACTAGAGAGTGATCAAAAAAATTATAAACCCCTGTTCTAACAAAGCAAAGATTTTGTGTTTTTGTTATACTAACATAGACTGAAGCTTAGAGAGATTAAGTAAATTGCCCAGGTTCACACTGTGATTTGCACAGCAAAGTTTCTTCATTGTTTACAATGTTCTGCTCTGGACAGGATAAAAGGAAGAGAAACTACCCAACACTGTTAAACTACATAGCCTCCAGGAAATGCATATTTCAGGTATGGCCATTTTTAAGAACTTATTGATAAAAACGTTATTTTAAAATAGAAGGGGAGAGAAAGAAAAAGAGAGAGAGAAGGTAGTCTCAAAATAGTATGAAAAGGTGGTTGTTATTGCCAAATCTTTTTAGAGATAATTTTTTAGAGAAGTTTTTTGTTCATAGCAAAATTGGGAGGAAGGTACAGAGATTTCCTCTATATCCTATACCTTCACACATGCATAGCCTCCCCATTGTCAACATTCCCAATCAGAATGGTGCATTTATTATAATTGATGGATTTATATTGGCACATCACCATCACCCAAAGTCTACAGTTTAACTTAGGGTTCACTCTTGATGTTATACATTCTATGGCTCTGAATAATGTATAAGGACATTTTTCCAAAATTATGGAATCATATAGAATAGTTTTCTGCCCTAAAATCCTCTGTGATCTGCCTATTTATCCTTCCTTCTTCCCAATCCCTGGTAGCCACCAATCTTTCAATGTCCCCATAGTTTTGCCTTTTACAGAATGTTATATAGTTGCATCATACAGTATGTGGCCTTTTTAGATTGTCTTGTTTCACTTGGTGATAAGCATTTAAGGTTCTTCCATGTCTTTTCATGGCTTCATAGCTCATTTCTTTTTAGTGCTGAGTAATATTCCACTGTCCAGATTGAACACAGTTTATTTATCCATTCATCTACTGAAAAACATTTTGGCTGTTTTAAAATTTTTGCAGTTATGAATAAAACTGCAATAAATATTCATGTGCAAGTTTTTATGCAGAATTGTTTTCAACTTCCTTGGATAAAGACCAGAGAGTGCTGTTGCTGAATGACATGGTAAGAGTATGTTTAGTTTTATAAGATATTGTCAAAATGACTTCCAGTGCCACTGCACCATTTTTCACCATATAAGCAAAGACATAGAGTTCCTGCTGATCCACATTCTTGTCAGCATTTGGTGTTGGTGTTCTGGATTTTAGCCATCTTAATAGGTGTATGATGGTATGCCACTATTGTTTTAATTTGCATTTCTCTGATGACATATGATATAGAGCATCTTTTCAAATACTTACTTAGCATCTGTATATCTTCTTAGTTAAGGTGTCTGTTAAAGTCTTTGGCCCATTTTTAATCAGGTGTTGCTATGTTTCAATAAAATTTTATTTATAAAACAAGTGGCAGACCAGATTTGGTCCATAGGCTATAGTTTGTTGACCCCTGTCTTAGAGGATACACAATAGATATTTGAGAATTATATGATCACATACAATACTAATGTGGCAATATTTTTTTGAAACTTAAGTTAATTCAATATTGCATCTGACAATAAAATTATGTAAGGAATTAAAATTCCCCCCCATGGGCTTTGAATTAGAGAATTGGTTTTATGTAAATTCATCTTTTTTGGAAATAAAATTCCTCTGTAGAATACACAATTTGTTAAAATAATAAATAGATGGGAGTAACAATGCAAGCTTTTCCAGAGATTATATCTCCCAAAGGAAGTTGTGCACTTTCAGGCATTTATTGAAAGCACGTAATTATGTCCTGTGTGCCTCCATCATTTGTAGGACTCCTTTAACTTTAAAAACTACTTAAGTATTTCGTTAATTATAGAGGAAATTCTAGTACAATTGGCAATTGTGACTTTTACACTGTCTTGTTCATTCTCCTAAAAGCAGTAGGGCACAAATAGAGTAACTTCTCCCATTCACCTTTCTCTGAGCAGAGACCAGTAGCCAGCCTGAGTTTTATCAATAGGACCAACTAAATTGCAAACAGGCTGTTTTTAACTTTATAAAAATAATGTTCAAGATACATTTTTTCCCTGATTTTGACTTTTTTATTATGGCAGAAAAGAGAAATAAAACCTCTTTCCCCCCTCGCATTACTTCTTCATGCTTCAATAGTTTCACAGTTCGCTTCTGGTGGAGGGAAAATAAGTTGCTCACTCCTTGGATGGAGGTTCTTGTCTGAATGGCAATATATCCTCTTCCAGGGACATGTTATGCCAGTAAAAAGCCCTATAAATGAGTTCAAGGTAATAGAAAAGAGTCTACAGATGACATGTTAAAGAAGGTGCCTTCTGGTTCCACTTCCTCCCTGGAGGTCAGGGGTGGTCTGAGACAAAGTTGTATAATAAATAAATATAAGAAACTTAATTCTTCATTCTATACATTTTCACTATTTAAGCTCATTCACATAAAGAGGCTTTGGAAATATTCTTCTATTCTTTCCAAAGATTCTTCTATTCTGTAGCTGTGTGACTTTGCACAAGTTATTTATACTCTGAGCCATAGAATCTTCATCTATAAAACAGCTTATAATACATTCTGCATAGTTCCTTTAGTTATCTTCTCTCTGTGCTACACTCATCTTAAATATCCTCTGTTCAGGGCACCTGGGTGGCTCAGTCAGTTAAGCATCTGACTTCAGCTCAAGTCATGATCTCACAGTTCATGGTTTCAAGCCCTGCATGGGGTCTTGGGATGTCAGCTCAGAGCCTGTTTCAGATCCTCTGTCCCCTTCTCTCTCTGCCCCTCCCTTGCTCATGTTCTCTCTCTCTCTCTCAAAATAAATAAATAAATATTAAAAAAGAAAGAAAACTATCCTCTGCTCTATGTTTATGAGGCTGGGAGTCTGTACACATTTCTATAAGGCCCATGGTTTCCCATCTCCTCAACCAGGGAACCAACCAATTTCCATTAAGGTTTACCAGTATTGACAAGAGATAAGAAGACAGAAATAAAATTTTCCTGCTTCTGACTTATGTTATGGTGGCAGCAAGATTGGGGTGATCCTAGACTTAGCTACCTAGACAAAGGCAATAGCTTTTCTGAGGTGACAGCCTTTTTTTTTTTTTTTTGAGAAAGAGAGAGAGAATGCAGAGGGAGAGGGAGAGAGAATCTTAAGCAGGCTCCACTGCCCAACGTGGAGCCCTATGTAGGGCTCTATCCCATGACCCTGAGATCATGACTTTAGCCAAAACCAATAGTCAGGAGCTCAACCAACTGAGCCACCCAGGCTTCCCACAGCCTTTTTCAAAAAGAGATGCCTTTTAGAGAATCCAGTCCCTACTGAAACTGTAGGTCCAACAACAAATTAGCATGTAGATGCTTGAGAGATTCCTTGTATTAATATCTATTGCTATATAACAAAGTACTTCAAAACTGTTTCTCACAGCTACAAACAACAACAAAAATTATTATCTCATAGTTTCTGATGACTAGGAATCTGGAAGTAGTTATTTAATAGTTCTGCCTCAATATTTCTTTATTATTCCTCCTGAAATCATTGTTGCACTATATGCTAACTAATTTGGATGTAAATTAAAAAAAATAAAATGTTTCTTTATTTTTAATGTTTATTTATTTTGAGAGAGAGAGTGTGTGTGTCACATGAGCAGGGGACAGGCAGAGACAGAGGGACAGAGGATCCAAAGTGGGCTCTGTGCTTACAGCAGAAAGCCTGATGCAGGGCTTGAACTCACAAATTGTGAGATCATGACCTGAGCTGAAGTCTGATACCTAACTGACTGAGCCATCCAGGCACTCCATACCTCAGTATTTCTTATGAGATAGTAGTTAAGCTGAAACCGGACTACATCATCTGAAGGCTTTACATTGGTTGAAGAATCTACTTTCATGGTGACTCCCTCCCTCACATGACTATTGATCAGGGGTCTCAGTTCATTTCAGGCTGTTGAGAGAACACCTCAATTCTTCATTATATGAATCTTTCCATAAGGCTGCTTGAGTGTCACCACAGCATGGTAGCTGGCTTCCCCCTGAGTGAGTGATAGGAGAGAGAGAAAGAGAGAGGCAGAAGGCACGACATCCTTTCTATTCTAGTCTAGAAAGTGGTATATCATCACTTTTGCAAAAACTTGTTAGTCACACAGACCAGAAAAGATCACTCAAGGGCATATATGCTTGGAGGTAGGAATTACTGCCTTAGAGGATGGTTATTAATCTTTTACCTCTTCTTCCGAAAGCCCTTCTAACACCTTTTAACTTTTTAACTTTCTCTCTCTCTCCCTCTCTATCTCTCTTCCTCTCTTTCCCTCTCTGCTTTTCCCTTTCCTTCTCCTTCTTCTTCTCCCTTTCCCTCTCTGTCTCTGTATCACACCCAGGGTGGTTTCTGTTTTCCTAACATGATCCTTTCTACTAACCCTTCTTAGCACTTATTGAGAAAGTATAATGTGGGAATGGACAGCAATAAGTTATCAAAAACCTGGGCTACTATATTACTTCTATTTTAATAAAGTGAAAAGCATGCATCTTGGCCTCCTATGACTCCCCTGAAAGAGTTAGATCCTTTATCTTTTATGCATTCAAACAATTTAGCAGTACCTCCATTATAACTCTTAAGGTGTAGTGTTAAGACGAATCCATTTACACATCTGTATCCCCATTTAAATTTGAGCTCCTTCATGGCAAGAATCTTATTTTATGTTTCTTTTTTTTTTTTTAATTTTTTTTTCAACGTTTTTTATTTATTTTTGGGACAGAGAGAGACAGAGCATGAACGGGAGAGGGGCAGAGAGAGAGGGAGACACAGAATCAGAAACAGGCTCCAGGCTCCGAGCCATCAGCGCAGAGCCTGACGCGGGTCTCGAACTCACGGACCGCGAGATCGTGACCTGGCTGAAGTCGGACGCTTAACCGACTGCGCCCCCCAGGCGCCCCTGTTTCTTTATATCTACAGTACCTAGCACAGTGTGTGTCTCATAATATGCACTCAGCAAATGAGGGGTGAGGAATGTGGGTTGAGGGTGGGGAGAGATGGGGAGGGGTGGTGTTTCCAATCCCCTCCTAAATGAAAAAAGAATTGGTGAATTGAACTGAAAATGTGGAGATCACTTCAACCATTTCTGAGAGAGTAATATTTAGACACCTTTTTAATCTTTGTACCAAAACAGGAGGTAGAAATAGGGTTTTTTTTCTGCTTTCTATTCTAAAAATTAAATGGGTCTTTTCAAAATTACTTCGGTATGCAATTATGCTTATAGAAAAATAATTTTTATTTCAGATAGTCAAGTAGTAAAATGTTGGAGTGGGAGGAAGGGAAAAAACAGGACCTAATTTTTTAAATCTTATCATAAAGCAACCTAAAGATTGGAGCTCCCTTTGAAACTGTTCATAGGTCCTGGAGCAAGATGGGGAATAACAACTATGTGATTAAGGACTGCAGCCTGGTTATCTTTTTTTTGTTTAAATGCCTTCAACTCATTCTTTTGTCAGGGACTGAACCGGCCATACTGAGAGCCTACTATGATGTCACGGTGTGTATTTGTGTGTATGTGTTTGTATGTGTGTAGGGTATGTGTGTGTATGTGTGAACCCACATTTTGGAGTGTGTGTGTGTGTGTATGTGTGTGTGTGTGTGTGTATGTGAACCAAGATGCTGGAGGGAGAGTCGGGACAGAACTTGACAAACACTGTGGAAGAAGTAAAGGAACATGTTCACTATCTAACAGACTTCAGGAAGATGTGTCTCCCTCACGTCCATGCTCTAACCCATTGTAATCACACTTAACTTTAGGGAGTTAAACTGGCACCCTGAACATGAGCTACAATGTGATTTCATAAATCTAGTTCTATTTTTAAGCACTGTAATCTCTGCAGCATAGGAAGGCACATAGAAGAAAGTGGGGTTTGGATTCCAAGTACGAGCAGACCATATCTAGCATACTTTAAATAAAAATTAAACTGTGTCTGTACCTATAAAATTTTACATTCTAAATTCTGATCTTTTGTTTGTAATTAATTAACAAGCTTAACTGACATCTTGACATAGCATTGCATCTTTTCTAAGGGTAATTAATTACTCAGGAAAAAAATGGTATTTATTTCTCTGTGCTAACCTTTTAAATTTTACATATAACTAGAAGGTCAAGTTGTCCATCCTTGAGTAAGAATTATGACAAAGAATATTCCCTCCAAATAATTCATTTGCATCACAGAACCTTAACTTAGCACATTACTACTTATCCAAAGACCAAAATAGTCAGCCACCCTTGCAGCTGGGTATGGTCATATCTGGTCAGTGATACTGAGGTGAAAATGTTGTATAAGGTGTGGCCTTAGAAAGGAGAGAGTGTGCCCTTCTCTGCCCTCTTTTTATCTAGCTGCCTGGAATTTGAATGTGACCATCAGAGCTATCTTAACAACTATACTGCATTGTGAACACCAAGATCACTTCATGAAGAAGAGTAAACAGGGATTTAAAAGAGTCTGAGTCTCCAATGATAGGTGTAAGGGACGCTATTTGTTTTTCATTCTGATATTCCAAAGAAAGAGATGTGCATAATCTTTGAAACTTAAATCTTGCTTTTGTCTTCAGTCCTGGGCCCAACACAAAATTTCTCATATCAAGTTATTCTTGGAAGGTAGCTTGTTGAATTCTTGGATGTTTGTTGAAGGCTAATCTGACCATAGGATGCTATCCATATGAATTGCCACAAATCTATACATTAACATCACCTCATTCATTCATTCATTCGTTCTTTCATTCATCAACTGTAGGTCAAGTGCAACAATATGTCAGACATTGCAATGAGTTTTAGTCATCCATATATATTTCAAGTATCTGTATGGAAATCTATGACGTCACAAGGTAATGACACTTTTCTGAGCTATCACGTCAAAAATGTAATCCACGACTGCCATACATGTTAGGATGATTGGTAGCATTTTAATGTGAAGGGCATAAAAGGACTTAGGATTTAAATGTTTGAGATAAGGATGAGGGAATCATAAAGAGAAAAAATGATTCTTAAGGTTTATTTCTTATTTACTTAATTGGTATTCTATTATCAGCTATTTTATTAGTAATTATTGCTAATTAATACTAGTAAGTAATTAGCACTCTAAGATTCAAAGTAATGTCAGAAATATCTTTTCCACCTGATTGCTTAGAACCTCAAAATCCCCTTCCACAAATTCTGTTTCCTAGGACACATATGTTCACTGTTACACAGTCTCAAAAATCAGTAAAGAGTGGTATTCTAAAAAATGTGGTAAATCTATATGCCAGTCAGTTCCAAGAGATGCTGGGAAACTGGAAGCAAAGGCCAGTCTGGTGGTAAAGGAGGTAGCAGGAATGCACAAAGGGCAGATCAACTCCAAATAATGCAATAGACAGGAAGAGGCAACCAAAAGTTTTTTTGAACTTTTCACTTGATTGTTAATGGCTGACTGCCGCACTTTTGCATACAGTTAATTTTTGCAAAGTGAAATTGAAGACAGGAGATTTTATCCTGTGGAAAACCCATATGTTTAAGGATAGGAAGTATTAGTTCTTAATATTTTTTTTAATTAAAAGCTATATGTGTCTAACTGCTTCTGTACCTTCTGGGGGTCTACAACTCCCCAAATTATAAAACCTCTCTTTACATAGATATTTTGTACACAGGAATGTGTTCAGCCTTCTTTCATTTGCGACGGTCTCATGTCAAGATCTTTAGAACTACACTTAAATTATTTTTGAGGTAAATAATGTTAAAAGCTTAGGGAGATTCTAGAAGATAAATTACCCCCAAGGAGAGTTACAGGAGGCATTGTTCTATCATAGAGTTGACAGGATGCCTCTGTTAACTGAGAATGACATGTAGAAGGAAAGGTTTATAACACACAGTGAGCCACAGCCTGTAAGGTCATGGATGCAGGGACAACTTAAGCCTGATGAGAAAGAGCCTTTATGTAATTTCAAAGCTAGATCCTCCCAGGATTGCTTTTCATATTGACTGACACCTGAAACACAGGGATCAACATTGGAACTTAGCAGAGATGAAAAGAAAGACAGAGTGGAAGCAAAATGACAAACTGAATTAGTGGGATGTGCCATACACTCAGCTTCTTGGAGACACAAAACCCTTGTAATACAGGATTATAAATCTTTAGCCCTGAAGACAAGAGATTTATACAATTGTTATGGGGGGAAATTAAATGATCAATGCAAGCAAACACCAGAACACTTACTATACAAGCACTTTCCTCAGTATTTTAAGGGGAGTCTTGCTCTGTATAGGGAGTCCTTACAAAACATGTGTCTTACTGTTTATTTTACCTATTATTTTTGCAGCTTATGTAACAATTGAAATCCTTTGGTGTCATGTTATACATCGCTATTCTACTTATACTTTATGGACCACAACATGCTACATAGTCATTTCTGGCTTCAAAAGACAAGTCGACCACATACCTGGAAAGAGACCCAGGGCAACATATTTGTGAAGGAAGAGGCATAATAGCTACTGCAAATTGTATCTAAATTCCATTTTTGAATGAAAAGGTAGCACCAAAAACTCAAAACAGAAAAGCTAAATAAATTATTAATTTTTAAATGATTTTTCCAAGTCATAATTTTAATAGGTAATTATATAGAATACACACACACACACACACACACACACACACATAGACAGAGAGAGACAGAGTGAGACAGACAAAGAGAGGATGAGGGAAAAATTACCTCTAATACCAATCTGGAGACAAAGCCCCACCTTTCTACATACTCATTTTTTAAAATTTTTAAATGTTTATTTATTTTTGAGAGAGAGAGAGACAGAGACAGAGCATGAGCATGGGCATGAGCATGATCAGGGGAGGGGCAGAGAGAGAGGGAGACACAGAATCCAAAGCAGGCTCCAGGCTCTGAGCTGTCAGCACAGAGCTCGACGCGGGGCTTGAACTCACAAACCATGAGATCATGAGCTGAAGTCAGGTGCTTAACTGTCTGAGCCATCCACGTGCCCCTACATACTCATTTTTATTTTAAGTATCACACCAGTTATTTAGGACATATTATAGAGAACAGAAGTCATATTAATATTTATATATGTATACATATGCCATACACATTAGTGTGTATACACATGTATGCATTTATAATATATAGATATGGTTTTGTATCAAGCTTATAATAATTTACAGTCTGATTTGTGTTGTTGATAAGTGTTCAAAAATGATGTTTAATAGAATAGTACAGATTATAGATGCATTACAATATTTAATCAGGTTCTTACTTTTGTATACATTTTCCAACATTCTGAAGTAACACTTTTATATCTATATATACTTTTTAAGGAATTTTTATTTTAAGTAGGTTCCACACCAAATGTGAGGCTTGAACTCATGACCCTGAGATCAAGAAGGGTTGCATGCTCTACCAACTTGGCCAATCAGACACTCTAGAAGTAATGCTTTTATAAACCCCAGGAATTCACTAGAATGTGAACACAAAGAAAACTGGGGCCATTTATTGTTTGCCAGCGTAACCCCAGTGCCCAGAACAGTATCTGGCACATATAAGATATTTAATTAATATTTATCAAATAAGTGAAAAATGATGGATAAATGAATGAATACTTTGATTCACATCACTGAACACGAACTTTTGTTGAATTCTGTCAAAATTTTCTATGGTACATTGTTAATGCCCAATTGTTATAATCAAACAGTAATAATACTATATAATCTCTTTTAAAGACTATTAACCATTTAGATAAATGTAACCAGTGTGAAAAGGACAATTTCATGACATTTGCTCCAATAATAGGTATAATACTTAAGATGTTTTTCCAAAATATTTTCAGTTATATAACTTTGAAGTGTTTTTTTTTATTTAAAAAGTTAATTGACTTTTATTTGAAAACAACTGAAATAGGGCATTGTTTCACATTATTTGTTAATGTTTGTATTTTCCCTAATATAAATGTTTGCTTGCTTTCGGCCAATATCTTTGCTTTATCTTTTGTTTTATATTATTTACTTGAAGGTTTTTTAGTATCTTCTCAAATTAAGAAGAAAAAGGAAATCCTTACCTATTCTTAAAACAGGGGCACCTGGGTGGCTCAGTCAGGTAAGCATCCGACTTCGGCTCAGGTCATGATCTCACAGTTGGTGAGTTTGAGCCCCGCCTCAGGCTCTGTGCTGACAGCTCAGAGCCTGGAGCCTGCTTTGGATTCTGTGTCTCCCTCTCTCTCTGTCCTTCCACAGCTAGTGCTCTGTCTCTCTATCAAAAATAAATGAACATTAAAAAAAGAAAGAAAGAAATATATGTCTTCATTTTATTACAATTTTTACTTTGTGTGTGCTTTAGGTTTCTTTTAATCATACACAGAAGTAAAAGGAAAAATCTGTACAAAAAGTGACCATTTTCATATGTATTTTACTTTCTTCTCTACTTTTTAATATACTTGACTAAAATAATGTCAGTAGTAATGCCTTGAAAAAAATTTTAGGAAAATATAAACATTGGAGAAACTGTGTTATACACACTCTAGACTCAAGATTTCAGCTTGTAGTAATTTTTCTCAGGATGATTGTGCCCATAACCATATTTATTTTCATCAGCACTAATGTTATTTATTTAAAAGTATATAATCTCTGTCATTGCCATGAGAATATAGATTTATGAAAGAATATAATAATTCGTTAGCTTGAAATGAGTGACAGACTTTATAATATAAAGAATCCAACTTCTATTCTTGCAGAAGTCAACAAATTCTGAATACATTTTAAAGAAAACTTTGAACACTGACTAAAACATAATTTAGCTACGCTCAGTTGTTCCTTTCCTCTATTTAATTTACCTCAATTATGTCACTTGCATTGAAGTAAATAGTGTAATTTATTAAAAATGTCAAATTTCACATTTCACTTCCTTGATTGATTTCAGCTATTTTAGAAATTATGGCATTGTACTTGTTGCCACATTTTAGCAAACACCACAGCTTGTGGAACTTTCATTTTTTTAGTCTTTATTGTATTTTTTTAATGAAAGCATGGGTCCTTTAGGATATGTTACTTTTATTTATATAAATATTTATAACTTTTAAGAGGCCAACCAAGTGACTGAGTTACCTTTAATAATTTTTATTTCCTTCATCTCCATTCACTGTCTAGTATTCCTTTACTATTGAGGAGATATTCAGATTAGCCAAAATCAGCTTCTTTTTTTCCTACTCAGAATTTGGGAGATTGACTAAGAATTTTCCTGGAGAAAAATAAAACAGTGTCTATGTCCAAATACTTTACAGAAATCATCCTTTCATTGCAGGGGACACAAACTCTGCAGAAGATATAAAACACAAAGGAGGTAGCTGCCTTATTAAAAAAAAAAAAACTCAAATATTTTTCCTTTCATGTCAATAGCTAGGTTTAGCCAATATTTTTATGAATCAGAGTTTTAACATTAATATAGGATCTTGCTCCACCTACCTAAAAAGTATTATACTTAGATATAAAATTGCAAACATAACTCTATAAACTTGTAAATTATCTTAAACTCAAAATACCAACATCTCTTCAAGCTGACTGTTGTAACTGGTATAAAAGAACCACTTTGATCATTTAAAAACCACATCATTCACAGATGAAGTCTGACTAATAATAATAATAACATGCTATATTATATCTCTAAATAGATCTGAGTAAGTTTGATAATGAAGGAAGAGTTACAATTTATTCTTTATTTTATTTGTACGTGCCAAATAATTATTAAAACTTTTAGAACTGGTTAGTTCTATCAATCTGCTGAGATAATGTTATCTTCGTAGATATACCTTTAAACATTGTGATTTAGGTTCCAGGCTCTGAGCTGTCAGCACAGAGCCCAACATGGGGCTCAAACTCGTGAAGTGAGAGATCATGACCTTAGCCAAAGTTGGACACTCAACTGACTTAGCCACCCAGGCGCCCCTAGATAAAAATATTTTAAAGTAAACAGTTTTTAAAGACTTTTCTAGATGGATTAGGAAGATGGCAGCATAGGAGGACACTGGGCTCACCTCGTCCTGCTGATCGCTTAGATTCCACCACATCTGCCTAAATAACCCAGAAAACTGCCAGATGACTGGCAGAATGGACTCTCCAGAGCCAAGTGTATACAAGAGGCCCACAGAAGAGGGTAGGAAGGGCAGAGAAGCGATGCCTGCTACATGGACTGGTAGGAGGGAGCCAGGGCGGTGGGGGGGGGGGGCAGCCCACCCGGCAAGGCAGAGCCCTGAAAGTCTGGCTTGCAAAAGCAGAGGGGCTGGACTCCGTGAGTTCTGACAGCCAGCGGGAATTAACATCTGGAATGTTATAAGTCAACAGCTCTGCTCGGAGAGCAGGAGGGCAAGAGGACACTGGGAGGAAGAGTTGTTGAGCCCGGGAAGACAGAGCTCAGCTCGGAGGGGAACAAAGGCGCTAGCCAGCGCCATCTCCCTCTCCCATCACTCAGCCGAAATGCCAAATGGAACCAGTTGCCATCACTGAGCTTCCTTGCGCCACGCAAATGCCCAACGCTGTGCTTCTGTGGATCCATCCCTCTGACAGACCTGCCTCCCACCCTCTGCTACAGGGCTCCTCCCACAGGGGACCACCTATGGCAAAGCGAGCTAAGCCTGCCCCTCCCAATCCTGTGCACCTTGCAGATCCACCCTGGCTAATACACCAGATCCCACTGAAACAGCACCACAAGCCTGGCAGTGTGCAAGTAGCCCAGCAGGGGCCACACCACTCCACAGTGAGTCCTGCCCCTGGGAGAGGGGAAGATAAGGTACACACCAGTCTGACTGTGGCCCCAGTGGTGGGCTGGGGGCAGACATCAGGTCTGACTGCGGCCCCACCCACCAACACAAGTGACTCTAGACAGCACAGGGGAAGTGCCCTGCAGTTTGGAGCCACCTCATAGACTACCCAAAATGATGAAACAGAAGAATTCTCCTCAAAAGAAACTCCAGAAAGTAGCAAAAACCAACGAATTGATCAAAAACGATTTAAGCAATATAATGGAACAAGAATTTGGAATAATGGTCATAAAATCAATCGCTGGGCTTGAAAAAAAGTATAGAGGACAACAGAGAATCTATTGCTACAGAGATCAAGGGACTAAGAAATAGTCATGAGGAGTGAAAAAAATGCTATAAATGAGGTGCAAAATAAAATGGAGGCGACCACAGCTCAGATTGAAGAGGCAGAGGAGAGAATAGGTGAATGAGAAGATAAAATTATGGAAAAAGAGGAAGCTGAGAAAAGAGAGATAAAAAAATCCAGGAGTATGAGGGGAGAATTAGAGAACTCAGTGAGGCAATCAAGCACAACAATATCCATATAATAGGAATTCCAGAAGAGGAAGAGAGAGAGAAAGGGGCTGAAGGTATACGTGAACAAATCATAGCTGAGGACTTCCCTGATCTGAGGAAGGAAACAGTCACTGAAATCCAAGAGGCACAGAGAATTCCCTTCAAACGTAACTTGAATCGATCTTCTGCATGACATATCATAGTGAAACTGGCAAAATACAAGGATAAAGAGAAAATTCTGAAAGCAGCTAGGGATAAACAAGCTCTAACTTACAAAGGGAGACCCATAAGAGTAGTGGCAGACCTATCTGCTGAAACTTGGCAGCCCAGAAAGGAATAGCAGGAAAACATCAGTGTGATAGAAAAAATACGCAGCTGAGAATCCTTTATCCAGCAAGTCTGTCATTCAGAATAGAAGGAGAGATACATGTCTTCCCAAACAAAAAAAAAAGCTGAAGGAATTCATCACCACTAAACCAGCCCTACAAGAGATCCTAAGGGGATTTCTGTGAGTGAAATGTTGCAAGGACCACAAAGTACCAGAGACATCACCACAAGCATGAAATCTATAGACATCACAATGACTCTAAACCCATATCTTTCAATAGTAACACTGAACATAAATGGACTAAATGCTGTAATCAAAAGACATAGGGTATCAGAATGAATAAAAAAAAAAAAAAAAAAAACAAGACCCATCTATTTGCTGTCTACAAGAGACTTTTAGACCTGAGGACACCTTCAGACTGAAAGTGAGGGAATGGAGAACTATCTATCATGCTACTGGAAGTCAAAAGAAAGCTGGAGTAGCCATACTTATATCAGACAAACTAGGCTTTAAATTAAAGGCTGTAACAAGAGATGAGAAAGGGCATTCTATAATAATCACAGGGTCCATCCATCAGGAAGAGCTAACAATTATAAATGTCTATGCACTGAATATAGGAGTCCTCAAATATATAAAACGATTACTCACAAACATAAGCAACCTTATTGATAAGAATGTGGTCATTGCAGGGGACTTTAATACTCCACTTACAACATTGGATAGATCATCTAGACACAGGATCAATAAAGAAACAAGGGCCCTGAAAGATACATTGGATCAGATGGACTTGACAGATATATTTAGAACTCTGCATCCCAAAGCAACAGAATATACTTTCTTCTCGAGTGCACATGGAACATTCTTCAAAATAGATCACATACTGGGTCACAAAACAGCCCTTCATAAGTATACAAGAATTGAGATCATACCATGCACACTTTCAGACTACAATGCTATGAAACTTAAAATCAACCACAGGAAAAAGTCTAGAAAACTTCCAAAAGCATGGAGGTTAAATAACACCCTATTAAAGATGGAATGGGTCAACCAGGCAATTAGAGAAGAAATTAAAAAATATATGGAAACAAATGAAAACGAAAACAATCCAAATGCTGTGGGATGCAGCGAAGGCAGTCCGGAGAGGAAAATACATTGCAATCCAGGCTTATCTCAAGAAACAGGAAAAATCCTAAATACAAAATCTAACAGCACACCTAAAGGAAAGAGAAGCAGAACAACAAAGACACCCCAAACCCAGAAGAAGAAGAGAAATGATAAAGATCAGAGCAGAAATAAACAATACAGAATCTAAAAAAACTGTAGAGCAGATCAATGAAACCAAGAGTTGTTTTTTTGAAAAAATAAACAAAATTGACAAACCTCTAGCCAGGCTTCTCAAAAAGAAAAGGGAGAGGACCCAAATAGATAAAATCATGAACAAAAGTGGAATTATTACAACCAATCCCTCAGAAATATAAGCATTTATCAGGGAATACTATGAAAAATTATATGCCAACAAACTGGACAACCTGGAAGAAATGGACAAATTCCTAAGCACCCACACACTTCCAAAACTCAACCAGGAAGAAATAGAAAACTTGAACAAACCCATAACCAGTGAAGAAATTGAATCAGTTATCAAAAATCTCTCAACAAATAATCCAGGACCAGATGGCTTCCCTGAGGAATTCTACCATACATTTAAAGCAGAGATAATACCTATCCTTCTCAAGCTGTTCCAAAAAAAATAGAAAGGGAAGGAAAACCTCCAGGCTCATTCTATGAAGCCAACATTTCTTTGATTCCTAAACCAGACAGAGACCCAGCAAAAAAAAGAAAACTACAGGCCAATATCCCTTATGAATATGGATGCAAAAATTCTCAATAAGATACTAGCAAATCGAATTCAACAGCATATAAAAAGAATTATTCACCATGATCAAGTGGGATTCATTCCTGGGATGCAGGGCTGGTTCAACATTCACAAATCAATCAATGTGATACATCACATTAATAAAAGAAATGATAAGAACCATATGATCCTGTCAATCGATGCAGAAAAAGCTTTTGACAAAATTCAGCATTCTTTCTTAATAAAAACCTCGAGAAAGTCTGGATAGAAGGAACAAATAAACATAATAAAAGCCATTTATGAAAAGCCCACAGCTAATATCACCCTCAATGGGGAAAAACTGAGAGCTTTCTCCCTGAGATCAGGAACACGACGGTGGTGTCCACTCTCACCGCTGTTGTTTAACATAGTGTTGGAAGTTCTAGCATCAGCAATCAGACAACAAAAGGAGATCAAAGGCATGAAAATTGGCAAAGATGAAGTCAAGCTTTCACTTTTTGTAGATGACATGATATTATACATGGAAAATCCGATAGACTCCACCAAAAGTCTGCTAGAATGGATACATGAATTCAGCAAAGTCGCAGGATACAAAATCAATGTACAGTTGCATTCTTATACACTAATAATGAAGCAACAGAAAGACAAATAAAGAAACTGATCCCATTCACAATTGCACCAAGAAGCATAAAATACCTATGAGTAAACCTAACTAAGGATATAAAAGATCTGTATGCTGAAAACTATAGAAAGCTTATGAAGGAAATTGAAGAAAATATAAAGAAATGGAAAAAACAGTCCGTGCTCATGGATTGGAAGAAAATATTGTTAAAATGTCAACACTACCCAAAGCTATCTACACATTCAGTGCAATCCCAATAAAAATTACACCAGCATTCTTCTCGAAGCTAGAACAAGCAGTCCTAAAATTTGTATGGAACCAGAAAAGACCCCGTATAGCCAAAGTAATATTGAAGAAGACCAAAGCAGGAGGCATCACAATCCCAGACTTTAGCTTCTACTACAAAGCTGTAATCATCAAGACAACATGGTATTGGCACAAAAACAGACACATGGACCAATGGAATAGAATAGAGACTCCAGAACTGGACCCACAAAAGTATGGCCAACTATTCTTTGACAAAGCAGGAAAGAATATCCAATGGATAAAAGACAGTCTCTTTAACAAATGGTGCTGGGAGAACTGGACAGCAACATGCAGAAGAATGAAACTAGATCACTTTCTTACACCGTTCACAAAAATAAACTCAAAATGGATAAAGGACCTGAATGTGACACAGGAAACTATCAAAACCCTAGAAGAGAAAGCAGGAGAAAAACCTCTCTGACCTCAGCCATAGCAATTTCTTACTTGAGACATCTCCAAAGGCAAGGGAATTAAAAGCAAAAATGAACTATTGGGATATCATGAAGATAAAAACATCTGCACTGCAAAGGAAACAATCAACAAAACTAAAAGGCAACCAACGAAATGGGAAAAGATATTTGCAAATGACATATCAGACAAGGGCTAGTATCCAAAATCTACAAAGAACTCACCAAACTCCACACTTGAAAAACAAGTAATCCAGTGAAGAAATGGGCAGAAAACATGAATAGACACTTCTCTAAAGAAGACATCCAGATGGCCAACAGGTACATGAAAAGATGCTCAACATCACCCCTCATTAGGGAAATAGAAATCAAAACCACACTTAGATACCACCTAACGCCAGTCAGAGTGGCTAAAATGAACAAATCAGGAGACTATAGATGCTGGAGAGGATGTGGAGAAACTGGAACCATCTTGCACTGTTGGTGGGAATGCAAACTGGTATAACCATTCTGGAAAACAGTGTGGAGCCTCCTCAAAAAAATAAAAATAGAGGGGTGCCAGGGTGGCTCAGTCGGTTGGGCGATCGATTTCGGCTCAGGTCATGATCTCATGGTCCGTGAGTTCAAGCCCCGCATCGGGCTCTGTGCTGACAGCTCAGAGCCTGAAGCCTGTTTCAGATTCCGTGTCTCCCTCTCTCTCTGACCTTCCCCCATTCATGCTTTGTCTCTTTCTGTCTCTAAAATGAATAAACATTAAAAAAAAATAGATCTACCCTATGACCCAGCAATAGCACCACTAGAATTTACCCAAAGGATACAGGAGTGCTGATGCATAGGGGCACTTGTACCCCAATGTTTATAGCAGCACTTTCAACAATAGCCAAGTTATGGAAAGAGCCTAAATGTCCATCAACTGACGAATGGATAAAGAAGATATGGTTTATATATACAATGGAATACTACTTGGCAATGAGAAAGAATGAAATATGGCCCTTTGTAGCAACGTGGATGGTGCTGGAGAGTGTTATGCTAAGTGAAATAAGTTACACAGAGAAAGACAGATACCATATGTTTTCACTCATATGTAGATCCTGAGAAACTTAACAGAAGACCATGGGGGAGGGGAAGGAAAAGAAAAGTTAGAGGGGGAGAGAGCCAAACCATAAGAGACTCTTAAAAACTGAGAATAAACTGAGGCTTGATGGGGGGTTGGAGGCAGGGGAGGGTGGGTGATGGGCACTGAGGAGGGCACCTGTTGGGATGAGCACTGGGTATCGTATGGAAACCAATTTGACAATAAAGTTCATATTAAAAATAAATAAATAAACATTATGATTTAGCCTAGCCAATCCTGAGACTTATACTTGCAGCATAAAATTATCCTTTACATTCAATTTATCATTTAATGAAATATCTACAATTCGTGTGTGTCTACAATATGTTTGTCTGCTAGGAAAATTTCTCTGATTAGAACAAGATCAGAGTAAAATATAAAACTTTTCTCACTGCCCCACAGATAAAAAATTCCTATTAATGCTATCTTTTCCAAAATACCAACCTTGGCAGGTGCTGTGGCTTAGTTCACTCACAGTACCCTTTCGATCCTTTTCCCCCTTGGCTTCTTTACTAGAGAGATAGAAAATGGAGTACTTGAATTCCGTGTGCCCCTACAGCTTGTAGAGGTGTAAAGGTCCCTGCAACAAAATCCAGCCAATGAGATAGAGGCTTATGTCTCTGTCCTCAGCAGACAGACATCTGCCCTCATTTTTCTCCAGCCTCTTTCTTCCTGCCTGAAATATATATTTGAAGTATGGAAGTACAGGAATCACCTTCCACTATTAGAATGAAGGTAATGAGTGAAGAAAGAGAAAAAAAATTGGCCCACATCTTTGATGAATATGTTAAGCAGCTGCATAAACTCTGATCAACCCACTTCTGATCTTATTATTACAGCTGGAAATAAACCCCTTACTTTCAGCCATTGTTTTAATCAGCTATTCTCTTATTCACACCAACTGGAATCCCAGCCAGTGAACTAGCCCTTCTAAAGTGGTGGGAAGATGGTAAAGGAGAGGAAATGAGGGATGAGACACCATCCATGAGAATTTCTGATTTGAACGGAGCTATAGAGAACTGGAAGGGGCCTTAGAAATATTAACAACTCCTCTCATTTCATAAAAGAGGAAATTGATGCCTGTGGTGGTAAGAAATTGCCATTTATCTAGCTGATTAGTGACAAAATAAAACCCAGATCTCTTTACCATCAATCTTTCTCATTCCCCATTTTATCATGTTCAAGTGTACCAAGAGTTAGTGCAGATGTCCTCAATTCCTTTCACTTTATTAGTGTGGTCTATACCCCTCCATTTCACACATAGGCATGGTGTGATATTTCTTTTTTTTTTAATTTTTTTTTAATGTTTACTTTTGAGAGAGACAGAGAGACAGAGTGACAGCAGGGTAGGGACAGAGAGAGAGAGGGAGACACAGAATCAGAAGCAGGCTCCAGGCTCCGAGCTGTCAGCACAGAGCCTGACGCAGGGCTTGAACTCACAAACCGTGAGATCATGACCTGAGCCGAAGTCGACGCTTAACCGACTGAGTCCCTCAGGTGCCCCTAGAGTGGTGTGAAATTTCCAGACACACATAAAGGTGCCAAGGGGTTTGGGGAGGGTGATTATGGAACTAGGAAATTTTTATCACTTGGAAAATTTTGACCTTACCCTCCCAATATTGCCTTCCACTCCCACCCCCAATAAATCTCTTTGGCCTTCATATTGTGTAATTTTTGCTAAAAAGTATAAAAAATGAAATGGAAATTAACTTGCTCTATTCTCCCACATTGTGGAAAAGGAGAAACGTATCTCATTTAAACAATAGTGATCACTTTAACTACATACATGTATAGGGATGTATCTAGATATATGTAAAGAATAATGAAAGAAAGAGAGAAAGAGACCATATCCTATAACATTTAAAAGCCAAGTCTGTTAAAAAGTTGTGGGTCTCTCATTCTACTTTAAAGTTAGTTATTACGTGGGAGCCAACAAAGGGTAACACTTTTGAGTGAGCATGTGACAAGCAGGACATTAACTTCTGGGCTTGGGTTCAATGTTGTAGTCCTTGGGAAATTAGAGAGACAGGACAAAATCTTGCTATGGTCCTCAAGGAACTAGGACACTTGGCAGGTCACTAAGGCAAGACATCCACGCATAAGATGATGAGATGGACACCCCAATGTAGAACAGGATTATTTTGTTCTTATAATAAAGGCACCTACTAGAAGCAGATATAAAACTGCCATAAATCTCGACTTGATTGTGCTACAAAATGTCTTATGTGTTTCCAAGTATTTCCTGTTTTTTGTTTTGTTTTTGTTTTTGTTTTCTCTTTTGGATAGTTCAGGGCTTTGTTTGTTTAGGAACAAATGACAAATTGTTTAACTGAAGTATCACATGAGGTAGCCAATGCTATAGTGTCCAATCTATATCTTCTCAACCCACCCCAGAAGCTATTTGTAGCTGTGGTAAGCAATACTATACAAGCTGATGGCTTCCTAGTTCAAGCACCCAGGTCTTTGTGCCTCAAGACCTCTTGTCACAGGATAGACAGAAAATATCTTATAGGCGGGCACCAAATTATTTCAGCTGTGATGGGAAGTTTCTGGACACAGTGGTTCTGGGACACAGGTAAGACAAAAGAGCTTACAATGTAGCTACTTTTTAAGAGGTGAGTTAAGAGAGTGGGAAACAAATGCACTTACCTCTTTACCATCTCTGAGTTCAGAAGGCCAGGTTAATTAATGCGAAGTATCAGCTGCTAGAGCAGTGCAGGGGGTTGGGACAGGAGAGAGGATGCAGAAGGATATTAAGATTTGTTGCAAAGAGCAAAAGGCAATTAATAATTAGTTTCTGACCCTCAAAGTAGAACCACGCTCAATACAATAGGTTTGCCAACCAGGCTATTAAATCGTGAGAGATTTCTAAATATATTTCTCTTCCTTTAGAGATATCAAAACCTAGGCCTGGAAGATTCACAACCTAATTTTCTCTTTGGCAAATAGAAAAAACAAACAAACAAAAAACACCTTTGTGTACCATGGATGCCCTGCCATTAGCCTCAATCAGGAAGACAGGGGTAATGATAAGATGGAAGTAAAAGAAAAATAAATGTTTTCTGGCTTGGTAGTTTGTTGGAAAAGAAGAGAGGATAAAAGAGAGAATAAAGAAGTAAAATATGTGGCATTTTTCCATTCTGAAAGTTTTAACCCAGAAAGAGGGGAGATTAATTTGATAAGTGAGGGTAACATAGAAGCTAAGGAGTGGGATTTCAGAGCATTTTCATGGGATTTTGAGATCTGTGGAAACTTTCAAGCTTTTTCTATTTCAGGCTGCACGTTTTCCTTCTGATTTGACTCTTTAATATGATCATTTTCTGCAAAAAGCATCCTTTCCAAATATACAGTAAGTCTCAATACTAATAACCATGGTTGTCTCTTTTAGAATTGGACTTTCCTCTCAAAAATGGTTCAGACTAGGCAAATTTATAGAAAGCAGATCTACAGAAAGTACAATAGTGGTTATCTAAGGCTGAGAAGAATGAGGAAGTGACTGCCAGTGGGGTCAGTGGGGGTGGAAGGGTTATTTTGGGGTGATGAAATGATCTTAAAACTAAATTGTGGTGCAGGTGCACAACTCTGTAAATACAAAACTTTACTTTGAATTATACATTTTAAACGGGTCAATTTTAGGGGTGTCTGGATGGTTCAGTCAGTGGAGCATCCAGGTCTTGATCTCAGGATCATGATTTCAAGCCCCACATTGAGCATGGAGCCTACTTTAAAAAAATCAAAAACAAAAACAAAAAAAAATGGGTCAATTTTATGGTATATAAATTATATCTCAATAAAGATATTAAAAATGCATGGTCTACAACAGTTGTTTTGAACTGTGGACATTTTTGTCCTTCAGAGGATATTGATCAATTTATAGACACATTTCTGGTTGTCACAATAAATAATTATCTAGACTCAAATAGCAATTGTAGAGATGGAGAAACCCTGGTCTAAAGAAGGGTGCTTGGGGCACCTAAGTGGCTCAGTCGGTTAAGCATCTGACTCTTGGTTTCTGCTCAGGTCACAATCTCACAGGTTCATGAGCTCAAGCTCCGCGTCGGGCTCTGCACTGACAGCAAAGAGGCTACTTGGGATTCTCCCTCTCTCTCCCTCTCTCTCTGCCCCTCTCCCACTCATGCAGTCTCTGTCTCTCTCAAAGTAAATAACCTTTAAAAAATAAAAATAAAAATAAAGAAGGGTCCTTAGTGAAATTTTATATTGTTTCTTCTGATACCTTGTATTTGCTTCTGTATTTTCCACAAGCTTGTGGCTCTGTGGTCTACACAACACAAAGATGTTCTATTTTTTTATAGTCCAAATTTTAAATATTTTATTTATATGTCACCATCCTTTGTTTTTGTAGATTTTCTTTTTCTTATTTTAATAGACTTTACCATATGATCCAGTAATTCCACTATTGGGTATTTACCCAAAATGAAAACAGAAAAATGAAAACAGTAATTTTAAAAGATATATATATATATATAGATATAGATATATGTATATATATATATATATATATATATATATATATATATATATCTTTATGTTTATTGCAGCATTATTTACAAAGGCCAAGATATGGAAGCAACTCATGCTCATAAATACATGAATAGATAAAGAGAAAAAGAAATATATGCAATGAATAATACTTGGCCATAAAAAGGAATGAAATCTTATCATTTATAATAACACGAATGGATCTAGACACAAATAAATGGAAAGCTCATTTTAGTCTATCCCAAGGTCATAGATTAGAAGATTCAGTATTGTTGAAATATCCATAGTACCCAAAATGACCTATAAATTCAATGTAATCTATCAAAATGCAATGATATTTTTATAGAAATAGAAAAAAAATCCTAAAATTTATACAGAATGAGAAAAGACCCCAAATTGCCAAAGTAACCTTGAGAAAGAAAGACAAAACTGGAGACATCACATTTCCTGATTTTGAAATATATTATAAAACTATAATTAAAACAATATAGTACTAATATAAAAAAAGACACATAGGAGCACCTGGGGGGCTCAGGCAGTTCAAATGTCTGGCTCTCGATTTAGACTCAGGTCATGATCTCACGGTCGTGAGATCGAGCCCCGCGTTGGGTTCTGCACTGAACGTGAAGCCTGCTTGAGATTTTCTCTCTCCCTCTCCCTCTGCCCCTCCCTTGCTTGCACATACATGTTCTCACTCTTTCTCTCTCCTCTCTTTCTCAAAAAACAAAAACAAAAACAAACAACAAACAGAAAAAAGTCACAAACACATAAACCAACGGAATAGCAGAGAGAGGCCAGAAATAAATCCACAGTCAACTGATCTTCAACAAGAATGTAAACAATATACAATGGAGAAAGCATTGTCTCTTCAACAAATGGTGTTGGGACAACTGGATATTCACATGCAAAAGAATGAAACTGAACTCTTACATCATATGCAAAAATCAACTCAAAAATGGAGTAAAGACCTAAACATAAAACCTGAAATTACAAAATTTCTGAAAAAAACATAGGAGACCATCTCCTTAACATTGGTCCTGGCAAAAAATTTCTTGAATATGAAAACAAAAGCAAAAGTAGAAGCTTTTGCACAACAAAGGAAACAACTAAGAGCTAAAGGGCAACCTAGAACTCCTGCAAATCAATAGCAAATAAACAAAATACTCTGAATTTTAACAAAGCAAAAGTCTTTGTATATGAAAAGTATATGAAAGTATATGAAAAAAATTGCTAAGCATTAATCATCAAGAAAATGCACACAAAAAATACAGTGAGATATCATCTCACACTGTAAGGATGGCTATTATCAAAAACCAAATGGTAGCAAGTGTTGGTTAGGATATGGAGAATTGGAGCTCTTATCCACTGTTGGTGCAGCCTCTATACAAAACAGGATGGGGGTTACTTCTGACTTGTTTGGCACTTCAGAGTATGTGAGTCTAACACGGCTGCCAAAGCAAGCATCTGCACACATTTTCTGAAAGCACCAGATACTGAATATTTGGGTTTTGCAGGCCCTAACTTCTCTGCTACTATTACTCTGGTGTGTCTTTATAGCTGGCAGAGAAAATTAGCAGCACTCTGTATATCACCATAGCGAGTAATACAAAAAGAATGAGTGGCACTGTGTCCTAATAAAACTTTATTTACACAAACAGTTTGCCAGATTTGGCCTGTCGACCACAGTTTGCTAACCCTTGATCTGAAGCATCCAGTTCTAGAAATGCCAGCTACATGAGAGCAATGCTTGCTTTATTCCCATGCTATTAAAAACTTGTGGCCATTTATGCTGCCTCTTTATCTGGGTTGCTGCTCTGAGGCAAGTGGCCCTCACGTGAGCTATAAGGAATCATAGTAGTGTGTACCCATTTTTCATCTCACTTCCAGTTAGCCTTTCCGATTCTGCTTGGATCATCCCTAGATTGAAATCCTAAGCATATATTTAAATTTCTTTAGAGTTCAGGCCTTATGACAGACCGCTGCTTGGATTACAATGCTTTTGTTTTTGTACTCACTATTTTTTTGATGCTAAGAATTAAAAAAATAAAGTCCTTCCTCCTCTTCTCCCTATTAGTAGTAGGTCAGACCACCACGGATCTTGGCCATTAACTTTCCTAGTGCTCTTGCAGTTAGCTCAGCATCTCCACCCACAGCCCATCCAGCAGATTTTGTGCCAAAGCTTTTGCTGGATAGTATCACTTATTTAGTTTCTTTTGAGTTGTTCCAGAAACCATATGAGAGGAATCTAGCCTGAGAGATCTAGCTTGAAATTCCTGTTCCCATGCTCACAGAAGCAAGGTCAGATCATCAAGGTGCATGAGGAATACAGAACAATATGCAAAGGCATTAACTTATGTTTCTTCTCTCTTTACTTAAACAGACACTGGCATTTTCAATCTCTAAAAAGGCAAAACACATGTTTCCTTGAGTTGAGCTATTAACTTATTTATATTAACCAGCCCGTGAGGAAGAATATAAGGCCCAGAGCAGCTGATAGAGGAAGAAGCCTTATACCCCTTACAAAATTGTTTGAAAAAGGTTAGACTTTTCTAGGTTTCATTATTGTCTTGGATCTCTAATTTAGGCATTCCAACACCAGGGTACCTTGACATCTAGAGAGAGAAAGATAAAATTATCAGGCACACGTGATAACATATGATGCATTCTCAAATGCACCCTGGAAAACTCATTAAATATCCTCCCGTCTTCTCTAATTATCCCAGTGGCCTACCAGGAGTTTCTTGTAACATCATAATAAAAAAGATATTTTTAACTGGCAAATGTAGAAGCTTTCATCAAATTATTTGGGGGCAAGAATTCCATTTCTTGTTAAATAAAAAGATTTCATGTACAGGAGCTTCAACACAAGGTAGCAAAGAGCTTTGATTATTATATTTCAGAGCCTGGGAGTCAAATGTAAAAGCTAAAAGAAAATTCTGTTCCTCTGTGGGAGAACACTCCTCAGAACAAAGACCTTTTACTACCCAGGACTTTTCTGAGTTTTAGATGTTGATTTTCCTCACTTTTCTTTTCAAGATCAGAATGTCTCTATTAGTGCCTTTTAGACAGAAATCTCATGCAGAGAATTGAAAGGGCACCACAGACTGAAAAACATGACTTATTGTATAGATTACATGCATCGCAATTTATTTAATTATAAAGTTACTCCAATTCATGTATATTTCGCATCTGTTAAAAGCCTCAAAACTGAATTACAAAAGTGAAAACTGAGTTGATCATTTGCTTAAAGACTGCATTATTGAGCTTTTATTCCTAAATGAGGGGAAAAAAAGACAAAGAGAAGAAACATAATTTTTTATGGTACCAAATGTATATGTGCTTACACATCAGTATATACCTCTGTGTATACACACACACACACGCACACACACAGGACACACACACACAAAGGACATATAAGTATGGGTCTGTGTTTATAAAACTATATGTATATAGAAAGATATACAAAGACTTTTCCAGGTTTTATACAGTCTATGGCTCAAGCATTTAAAATTTTCTAGTTTGGGGTGCCTGGGTGGTTCAGTTGGTTGAGCGAATGACTTCGGCTCAGGTCATGATCTCACAGTTTGTGAGTTCCAGCCCCGCATTGGGGTCTGTGCTGACAGCTCAGAGCCTGAAGCCTGCTTCAGATTCTGTGTCTCCCTCTCTCTCTCTGCCCCTCCCTGACTCATGCTCTGTCTCTCTCTGTCTCAGAAATAAATAAACATTAAAATTTTCTAGTTTATGTACAACAAATATGTTATAAGTAAATCATATATAAAGAAAAATAGCAGTGTTTTAAGGAAACTCCAAAATCCTGAATATAAGTGCAAATTTCAATTAGGTTTATCGATATATTTTAATTTTGTATTATTGACTTGCTGTGTTTAAATTTAAATGGAATACGATAAAACATTAAATTGACTGTTTCTCTTCATTAGGGGAAACTATTATCACGTTTCTGATTTATGTTGAAATATGAAGGTCAATGATAAGGATGGTGGCAACGTAACACCATGGTGTTTTAGTAGATTTAGTTGTGCCAAACTCATCCCTCATAAGAAACATCACATGTTTCTGTAAATCAGAAACCACTGGAAACCTCCACTGTCCAAATCAGCCTCCCTAGAAGTTAGTGTTGGATGAAAATATGACAGAGAATCCCTAAAGATCATTGACTAAATTTAAGAAACTGACACACTGTTAGGATATGTGAGATGGATGTTGATAGGGCTGCCAAGAAAAATGTAGTCATGGAAAGAATGACCTTTCCTGTTTGTGGTAAAGTTTCATGTGTCATAGTTGGGGAAGAGATACAGTGCAAGAACACACCAAAATGTTCCAGAATGTTTGCTACCAGACAAAAGCAAAATACATGGGATTTACCCAAACACCTTAAATGACTCTGAGAGCCATTGGAAAAGTGAAGGCACAGGGCAGGAGTAAAATTAATAAGCTAATTCATTAGCCCTGTGGAGGAAATATTACCATATTTTCACAGAGAGGAATAAGGATTTCTTCCCACGTGCAGTACTTGGTGACAGAGGATAAAGCTCTCTATATCATTTCATTGATTGTCAAAACAGAAGCCTTTAAAGACTTTGGAGCCCTCAACAGCTGCTGTTGGAAAAAGCAAGAAGAAAGTGCCAGGTGAAATGTGAATCCTTCCTATAAAATCAATAGTTTGACTTGGTTCCCAGCCACGATCCAACTGTAGTGAAGGGAAAGTTCTACTCATCACAAGGACACAAACAACAGAAGGATTCTCAAGTGTCCATTACATTCAGAAGAACAAATATTATGGTGATTAAAAACATAAACTCTGGATGGAATCTCACACCTGAAATGCTATGAAGCCTCAGACAAAAAACTCAGCATTTCTAAGCATCATATTCTACATCTGTAAGCTGGGTATAACAATAATGTCTAAATTACAGGGTTGTTGAGAGAATGAAATGAGTAAATTCATGTAGAGTTTTCAAAAACATGTTTATCATAGAGTAAGCAGGTAATTTTAAAGTAAGTAATTGTTATGACTTGTGCTGTTTGCACAAAACAGTAAATGAGTAGGCATTTAAAATCATCAATACTTCATGGGAATGCAAACTGGTGCAGCCACTCTAGAAAACATAATGGGGTTTCCTCAAAAAGTTAAAAATAGAAATACCCTATGATCCAGAAATTATACTACTAGGTATATACTCCCAATACAAAAATACTAATTTGAAGGAATACATGCACCCTGATGTTTATAGCAGCATTGTCTATAATAGCCAAATTATGGAAACAGGCCAAGTGTCCATCAACTGATGAATGGATAAAGAAGATGTGGCATATATATGCAATGTCCATAAAAAGAATGAAATCTTGCATTTGCAACGATGTAGATGAAACTAGAAAGCATTATGCTAAGCAAAATAAGTCAGAGAAAGACAAATACCATATGATTTCACTCATATGTGGAATTTAAGAAATAAGCAAAGGGAGATGGAGAGAGAGAGAGGGAAAGAAAGAGAGAGAGAGAGAGAGAGAGAGAGAGAGAGAGAGGCAGGCAACTCAAGAAATAGACTTAACTATAGAGAACAAACTGATGGTTACCAGAGGGGAGGTAGGTTGGAGGCATGAGTGAAATAGGTGACAGGAATTAAGGAGGGCACTTGTGAGGGGAGCCTGAGTGGCTCACTCAGGTGTCCGACTTCGGCTCAGGTCATGATCTCATGGTTCATAAGTTTGGCCCCGCATTGGGCTCTGTGCTGACAGCTCAGAGCCGGGAGCCTGCTTTGGAATCTGTGTCTCCCTCTCTCTCTCTGCACCACCCTCACTTTCTCTGTCTCTTTAAAATAAATAAACATTAAAAAAATTAAAAAAACAAAAAGGAGGGCACTTGTGATGAGCAGTGGGTGTCGTACGTAAGTATTGAATCACTATATTGTACACCTGAAGCTAACATTACACTGTTAACTAACTGGAATTAAATAAAAACTTGAAAAAATCACCAGTACTTCAATGAAAATAAGAATTTAGGTAATGATGATGAAGGGCTTCATGTTTGATGTCTTTATCTATAATTCAAGAAAATAAAATCACTATTTCAAATGCTTTCACACCTTAAATAATTTCCTTCTTAATAACATAATAGATCCAATAAGATATTGGTGTCAGGTTTTACAAAAGGGCAGTGACAGGGAAATAAGAACAAGTAATGCTTTTACCATTTTGATCACTCACCTCCTCTTATGTTTATAGCTTTACTGTAATTTCTGACATGCATACACACAGACTTCAGCACTCTTTTCTTAATCTAATTTCCTTTACCTAAAATTACAATTTTAGATTCTATTGACCAGCTATTCTATTGTTATGATTTATGTTCTTTTTTAAAAGATACCTGTAAACATCTCCAAATCAATGTTTCTCAATAATGATTTTATGTTTTCTTGAGCAATCTCAATTACTTTATAACAAACTCTGATATTTTATATTTTTTCATAACCAATCCATAAATTCTGTCACTTCCCTTAATGAGAATTTGTGTGATATTTTTATGTGAGACTCTACTCATGAGGTCACTTATGATAAGTGTCTTCTGAAAAGTATGATTTTGTAATAGAGAAAATCTACTGACTGAAGCAAAGAATGTGTGGTTCTCTTTAGATGGAATTTTGTTTATTTATCTTTTTTTCCCCTACTGCCTGCCTCTTTAACACATGTGATCTATCTGTGGCTTTTGAAGACATGATCACAAATAATGTGTAAAAGAGAGGGTAAAATGTCCTTTATTCTTTCATTTCCAATAATTATATCTATATCACATCATCTAGAAAGTAGAACCTAACATCTACAGTATATGCCATAGTTTCTGGTATAAAATCTTTGAAAAGAAGGTAGTCAAAAAATCAACTTCAGAAAGATGTTAATTGACTGCTTAGAGGTAAAGAAAGAAAGATAAGCTTAATTATTTTTAGAACTTTAGATCTTTATATGTAGAATAAGCAAAATGACTGTTATTTCCCAGGACAGTTCTAATTTCTCATTTTCTCAGCCTTTTCCCATAAATACACAGTTGTCAGTCTCTGTACCCAAAGCTTTAGTTTTAATTTTTTTTAATGTTTATTATTTCTGAGAGAGAGAGAGAGAGAGAGAGAGAGCGCACGTCCACAGCATGAAAGGGGGAGGGGCAGACAGAGAGGGAAACAAAGAATCCAAAGCAGGCTCCAGGCTCCAAGCTGTCAGCACAGAGCTCAAGTGACACAGGCCTCTAACTCATGAACTGCGAGATCACGACATGAGCAGAAGTCGGGCCCTTAATAGACTGAGCCACCCAAGCACCCCTCTAAGATGTAATTTTAAATGTTGTGTCAACTAGTATAATTGCTGCTAAGGGAGCATGGTATTTTCATTTTCAACACCTTGATATGTAACTTTTGGTGTTTAGACCACTAAATAAATTTATAATCAACTCTTTCTTCATCAGACTTTCACCACAAGTAGGATTTGCCACCTTTGCTTCTCTCTTTTAGGTTGAGTCCATCATAGAAAATGAAGCAGGCAACTTTTTTTTCATTTTAGTTTTCCCAAAACCTGACAGACAGGAAGAAAAAGACAGTGAAGAACTCGGGTTGGGTGTCTTTTATTTATTTATTTTTTTCCTACTATGAAATAGGTAGAGAAAACGTGTATTAGAAAGTCAAAACACATATTTGTTGAAGGCACAGAGAATGCTGTCTTGGTTCTAGACAGCTTTCAAGAATGTGTCTCAGCACGTTAAGATTCCCCTGGAGCAGCCATAGCCACACTGCTTCTGGGGACCATGTGACCCCCTCTGGCCCTTCTGATTCACTTTCTCTTCATTGGTGGGTAGAAGAGGATGGGTGGAGGCAGGGGACAGGAGGTTTCTCCGCTCTGGGATACTATCTTCCCTATGAAGTTTCCAATTCTCAGCCACTAAGTAAGTTTTAAACAATTTTCTTAGGATTGTGGACATTTTGTTATATTTTTCCATTTCCTAGAACACTGAGAGCTTTGACTTTATGACAGCCAGCCTGTCGAGTATAACAATGGCAGGACATTTTTAACACGTGAAGATAAAGCTGCTGTATCACAGGCTTACACCAAAGTAGATGAAACAGTAATAAAATAACAAGAGTCATATAAGATTAAATAGGACATGCATACCTCTGTTAACATGACCTCAGCTCACTGCTACCTAAAGGCTCATAAAAACTATATCGGAAATATGGAGAAGATTCCATGGTTCAAGCACCACTGTATAGCTTCCAAAGAAACCTTAATTAAATTTCAAGCAACAGGATCCATATTAGCAGAAAATAATTGCTCCATTTGACATTACTTATTTTTATCAAGTGAAATCGAGTTACCATGCCCTCGTAGGCTAGCCTGTACTAATCATTTATCTGGCACACAGTCACTTTAACAGAGTCATGTGAGGCGTGTTCCCCTTTTCCTCAAAAGCAGTCAGCTCTCATCCATGTTAAAATGTACATTGTCCTCGTCCGTAATATGAAAGCCTATTCAGGCATAGTGATTCACCATGGGCATACTCCATCATACTCCATTATGCCAGCACTTTACTTAATCATTGTCAGCCAGGTCCACCCATTTTTGCTCTTGTCCTACTACCTTCACACTCACAAATGTAGCAGATGCAAGCATGCCATTAATGATGGTCAATTTTTTTATTAGTTTGCACAGATGGTTGAGTTATTTTTATTCATGAGGAAGCCTCAAATTTCAGATTTTAATGGGGGTAAGAATCGTCCATCATAAAAAGATCATCAGTTTAACATGGTGCTTTCCAATAAACTTTTAAGATAAATTTGAGTGTAAAGTGTTAATGTTCCCTTTCTCTAGACTTATTGTTTTAAGACCATCTTCCTAATCATCAGAAATAAGGAATCTAAGTATACAATGCAGCATTATTAACCATAGTCACATTGCTGCACATTAGAATTCCAGAACATATTTATCCCCATAACCGAAACTTTGTACCCTTGACCAACATCTCCCCCATTTCTCTACTGCCCAGCTCCTGGCCACCACCATTGTACTCTCTGCTTTTATGAGTTTGAGTTAGACTACTTTTGATTTCACACATAAGCTAAAACATGCAGTATCTGTCTTTCTGTATCTGGTTTATTTTACTTAGCATATCTTCCAGGTTCATCAATGATGCAAATAACAGAGTAGATCTTAAGTGTTTTGATCACACACCAACAACAATAAAAAAAAGGCAACTAAGTGAAGTGATGGGTATGTTAATTAGCTTGACTGTAGTCATCAGTTCACAGTGTATATGTATATCAAAATATCGCAGTGTACACCTTCAATAGATGCAATTTTACCTTTTTAAAAAAGAATCTCCTCTAAAGCATGCATTGTATTTTATATTGGCAAAATGGGAGTAGTAGCCTGCAACTACACAACCAAGTACAAACAGAAAAATGTATAGAAGTACTTTATATTTTTCCTAATATAGAGTCACTAATGCATATTTCTCAGAGTTCTAAGTAATTTACATGATTAGATTACCCTCTGAGGTAGGTGTTAATACTGTTCCAATTTTAAAGGTAAGGACACTGAGACAAGGATTAAGTTGATTTGAGATTGAATTATGTTCAATAACCCTAATTTGGAACTGCAACAATAATATTAACTTGGTGATTGACTTTAAGGAAACTACCTAAACTCTCTGAACTTTAGTTTTCCTTCTCTGTAAATACGAAATAAAAATAGAGGTGGTTTGGTGTGTCAGTTGGTTAAGTGTCTGACTCTTGGTTTCAGCTCAGGTCATGATCTCATGGTTTAATGAGTTTGAGCCCCGTGTCAGGTTCTGTGCTGACAGTGCAGAGCCTGCTTGGGATTCTCTCTCTCTCCCTTTCTCTGCCCCTCCTCCATATGTGCTGTCTCTGTGTCTCTCAATAATGAATAAAAAAATGGAAAAAAAAAGAATTATAGAATAAAAATAACCACCTGCAAATGCTACTATAGCAATAAAATTATGTCTACAATATGTCTGGTGCACAACAATAAGCACCCAACACATGAGAAATATAATTGTCACAATACTTAGAGAGGGGTACAGTGAGAGAGACTTTTTTATGTGAGTAGCTCTGCATTTATCTACCTCACATTGATGACCACCTGAAATCAGCAATCCTCCTTTTAGAACTAGCAATGTATAAATTTGCCTTTCAAGTTTCAAATGTACCCATTTATTTCATATACCTCATGACCAGGAGGTGAGATCAGTGCCTTGTTCACTCCCAAATATGGCTTCCAGAAAATTATATTCTATATTAAAAATAAGTCTACAAAATTCTCCATTCTCCTTCAAGGAGGATACTATCCAGTTATACCACCTTCCCCTCTTTTTAATACAATTCCATACTAATTTTATTTCCAATAGTATGTTCCTTAATGCCTTCCTTATCATCCTGTTCCATTATCATAGGGGCATGGGATTTTCTAAAGCCATCAATACCAACAATTTTGTCTACTCATCTTTAATGACATTCTCGTCCACCGTACTTCATTCAAAAATTATTACATTCTGACTCCATTCTTGCAATCAACAACTTCCATATCCCTCTCATTGGCCATAGTGTCTAATCCTTTATGAAAAAAATTATTAGAATTCATAAGGCCTTGCCCTAGTTACACTGAATCATTCAGCCTGTTCCTGGCTTTATGCCCTTCCTTATTCCTCATTCATTCATGATCCATAACCACTGTCACTCTCTTGCAAACATCCTTAATTTTTGGACACTTATGTCCGACCCCCACAGCTCATCTCACAATCCCAAATTCAGTGTTGGTGGAGAAATTACAATGGACAGACTGTTTTCACTATAAATTCATGATCACTAACCATAAGGGACTCCTTAAGGCTGCCAGGCCACCTTGCTATGTTTTTCTAGACCTAAGGATCTTTCATAGTCCCTACCAACTATCTAATAACTTTGCTACTCTTCTCAGATCTCCACACTCTCCTCTACTCCCTAGTTTCAATACATCATCCTCACTTCATAGCTCACAGAGGAAACAAAGCCAACAGATTAGCTTCTTCCTCAACTTCCTGCTTCTGATCCCGAGTCTGTCTCCATTTGTACAAATCTTCTCCCTCTTCTGTAATTTTAAGATGAAAGAAGCTCCCCTCCGCTTCTCAATAACTACCTCCTTAGTGTGACATCAATATTTCTTCTCTTTCCTTTTTCTCGGGAACCTTGCTCCATTGACTATAGACTTATGATCTTGTCTTCTCCATAATCACTTCCAAAACAAAACAAATAAACAAACAAACAAACAACAACAACAAAAACTCCCTTTAAACTCTGTTATCTTTCCAGTCTTATTTCTATTGGATATTCCAGTCAAATGTCTTGGAAAATACTGTTACTTAACAAGGTTCCTTTACTTCCTGAACCATCTTTCAAGCTTTACTCCTAATTCCAAATCAGGTTCCAATGTCCAGCACTACAAAAAGCACCCTGAATTTCTATATTTAAAAATTATATATAATTATAAATATATAATACAAATATTATTTTTAAATTTTTATAAAATTTTATAAAATTTTTATATAATTTTATAAAATTTTTAAAAATTATATAATTTTAAAATATGTATTTAAGTATATAACTTTCCATGAGCATTTGACAGACCTGCTTAGTTTTACCTTATTAAAAACATCTTCCTGTTGCCTGCATCCTCTAGGCATTTCATTTCTGTCTTTTCCCTCACCAAACATCTAAGTGCTGGTGATTCTTTGTCCTGAGCCCTCTTCTTTTCTCAGTCTGTATTATCGCCTTATGTAATATCCATCCCTAACTAGTGACTGGAAACTCAACGCCACAAATAGCAAGTGGTTGTAGGCTATAGCTTCCATGGTTGAAAGTAAGAATCAAAGCCCAAAAGCTAAAAGCTGCTCCTGCAGAGGGATTCAAGCACAGAAGGGCAGTGCATTTTTAGAATGACCCACTACTGTGAGATATTTGCATTTATTAAACCTTTTCCTGAACACTAAATGTGATTTCATATTTCAGTTTACCAGATGAAAGCTCTAAATCTACTTTTCAGACAATATTTCAAAAATCTCCAAACAGTTGACAATGCTTCAAAGCCATTTAACATGAGACCTCGTCCTGGGGATAAAGATATCTTATTACACTCAATAACAAAAGTACCTAGAGCTCATCAAATACCTAAGGATTATCATAACCATCCAGCTTTCTGACTTGCAAATTTTGAAAAGCTGCATAAAACTTTAACAGTAAATTTACCAGTTTTGTATGTGTGTGTGTGTGTGTGTGTGTGTGTGTGTGTGTGTGTATATATATATATATATATATATATATATATATATATATATATAGTTGGAGGAAAAAAGGAATAAAACAAGCACTTTTCAAGCCTGCTCATTTTAAAAATATTTTCCTGCTCCAAATTCTTAATTTAATAAACTTTTTTTCCCAAACTAATGAATGGCTCAGATAATAAGATAAACCAATAAGCTTTGGAAATAATTATATAACATGAAATGACTCCCATTTTTCAAGAAAGGGAATATGCATTTTAAAAATAATGTACAACTGGGGACATTTTTCTACAATGAATTCTAAAAGCCTGCGTCCAAATAAAAGGAAAGGGGCAGTTTGAGTTCAATAAAAATGTCCTTTCTAGGAAGCTGACTTTACTTTTGCTCATAATTATGAGATAGGAAAACCAAAGAGTCTTCACTTTAGAAAGGCTCCATCTCTGCTGATTTTCTTCTAGGCCCGATTTCTGACAAGCCAAAGAAGCTATGTTCCCACTTCAAGAGGGAATCAAGAAAGTTAATCATTCTCTGAGTTTTGTCCTAGGCTCCAAATACCTGATAACATCTGAGAGTTAGATCACAAACATCTTCCAGTTTTGAACAAAACTCAGCTGAAATTGGCATCAATACTCCTTACCTTCAGTGACTTATAGAATAACATCTATTGTTCACCCGACACTCACCTTTGATTGGTCCCTACTCAGGATTCCTGAAGGAACACGTACCCTTAGACCCTTTCCTATATTAACCCCTAAACCCAAGCATCTAGGAGACTCATTCTCCTTTCCTTTCTGAGTTTCCCAGACACTCTATCTGCTATACTCTGTCATTCACGCTATTCAATAAACACTGCTTTAACTTTCTCCAGCTTGCATTTAATTTTTATTCTGCGTGAAGCCAGGGGCACTCTTGGCTCATCCTGCAGGACTCCCCTTCAAATCCTTGGACCCAGCCTGCCTGCATCATTTCAGCTACTATATTTTTTGCTGACAGAAGCTGCATCTGCTGTAAATAGTATCTTTTCATACAGTATAGAGATGACTTGAAAAGAGCAAGCATTCAGAATCCATAACTAATACTAGTCTTTGCCAGTGTAAAAACCTTAAGGATGCTGGACACTTCATCAAAGGGTATTAAGATACTAAAGTCTGAAGCACACATTTAAGTCATCCATTTTCACCTCTTCTCTAACATCCCCAACAACTCATCTCAACTTGGGCACTTTCAGTGAAGATCTCTCTACAAAGTATCAATTGCCTACATTTATCAATTGCTCATTATGTGCCAGTAAGTTTGCTAGGAGATTTTACATGGGTTATAATAACTGATTTTCTAAACAATCTTTATTTCACAAATGACAAATCGCACAGTGCTCAAAAGTTTGCATTACCCACCTAACATGATAGTGCTGTTAGTAAGATGTTGTGTCATGATGACCCCCATCTCATTCCCTTCTTAAACCAACATTATTTCTGCAATGCCACATAGTGTTTTTGAGTAAATTGTTCAAGTTCATACTAGAATAGATCCAGTATGCTTTTAAATGACTACCACCTATTGACCTAATTCTCTATAATGAAGCAACATAAATGATTTCTTGTCTTTTAAAACATCATCATAACAAATATTTTAACCATTTCTTGAAGGCTTATTTTGTGTCTGGCACATTTCTATGTTCTACACAACTTGGACTACCTGGGTTGTGTTTCATTAACCCATTTTTTCAAATTGTCATATTATTTATCTTTCCATTTAGTCAAACTTTCTGAAATAATCATGTTTTATGCTGTCTATAATTTAAAAAAGATCACTTCCTTTTTAACCACCTGTAATTTTAAAAAAGGAAGACAAGAGGCCTCAAATGGAGTTGTATCACCAAACCAATACCTCTGTACAATTTCAGGTCTAAAAAGGGATCTTAAACCTGTCACTCAGTAATCACCAGACCAACACCAGCTTGGTAATATGCCTGATAGGCCTTATCATCTCCTAAAGAAAAGTAACTTTACGACAACCAACTCTCTTTTTTTGCCAGTATAATTTCCTTGTTCCCTCTCCCTTCTGCCTACAGAAAACTTTCATTTTGTATAGATCCTTGGAGCTCCTTTCTATTTGCTAGACCGGATGCTGCCTGATTGAATAGTTTTTGCTCACATAAACTCTTAAAATTTTAATATGTTTCAGTTTATCTTTTAATATACTCTAATAACTACTTTCATGAATTTACTGAAATTGCTTTATCAAGTTTATCACTGATGTCCGAAATCAATCAATTCAATAATTTTATTTTTTATTCTTTACTTTTGTTGATATTGTTAAAGACTCATATTTATTTGTTTATTGTAAAGTAGTTTATGATAATCCTTAGACAATAAACAACTGGAAAGGTAGTAAATCTCATGTGAAGATTCAGGGAGGAATGATAAAGTAATGACCAAGTTGTTGGGCATATGACCATTATAGCCATGGAGTGTCCTCAAATTTAGGACTGCCCGGGAGTGGCACCGATTCATATGTACTATTACTCTCTAAATTTCCCAAAGATAAGAATCATGCCACATTCCTTCATCTTGTACATGACAGGTATTTACTAAATATCTGTTGAACAATCCTAATTTTTCTCCTGTATTTTAGCATCATATTGGTTCAATTTTTACTACATTAAAGTCAGTTACATTAAACAAAAATTTACTCTATACCCAAACTGCTCTTATTCTTCTAGATATCAGCATAAGATATAAAAAATAATGCTAATTTGCTAATAGCAATATAGGAAGAAAAGTACCTTTTGTATAGGCTCTCTCTTCATCCTCTGCTTTAACCATCATATTATACTTATTCCAAAGCAAATAAATTCCTAAAGATATGAGGCATTGCTTCAGTGTCTCTATTCCTAGAAGTCCCTTGAAGTTCATGAGTGGAATATTTGATAATTATGCAGATAGACATGGATATAAAGCCCTCAATTTGTGCCCTAATCTGTTTCCAATTTCTTAATGCAGTCACTGCCCAGTACATTAGATTATACAGAATTACTACAGCATCTAGTGCTTATAGACTTATAGCCTTAGGACATTTTTCTGTACCATTTATTAAGGGTGAAAGTAATTAGGAGAGAGAATTGATAAAATGGTTATTGTCTCTCTGGTTAAATATTGAGAGTTTTTCTGAGATGGATGTGACACAAGCCAGTGAGAAACAATCCATGTGATATATGTGGTACACAGTTGCTACAAGTGATTAAATTGGCTTTTCTGGCACCAAGCCTACACCCTGATGGGGTACAGGATGTCCTCAGCTCTCAGTGTGTCCTCTTTTGTTTCTTCCTTCCACAAAAACACATACATGCATTTTCCTTTGATGCTATTAACTTTGGCAGAGAAATATGGCTCTCATTTTATTTTCACGATTCCATCTTTAAAAGGCAGTGCTTTCTACCTTGGGATACTCAAAAAATTATTTGTCATTCTAACACAGTTGTTTAACATTAGCAGCCTTCCTTGTAGAAGAATTGAAATATTCAAACTAATGAAGCATTGTTGATATCTTTGAGTTTCAGCATGGAATCCAGGAAATACCAGTGATTTATGTCCTGGCTGTCTGACTTTACTATAAGAGATGTCATTATGGTGTATAAAATGGAATAAATTGCCTTAAAAGTGAAACAACATATATATTTCAGTAATCATACAGAAAACATAGCATTGGTATCTAAAACTGAGCTGAAGGATATATTAGTTGTAGGATTTTGTTAAAGTATAAGAAACATTTGAGACATGCTTTCCGACTGATGGAATAAGTATCTCCAAAAAATCTGCCTCTCCATAAAAGTAACAAGAACACTGTCAAGCATTGTATGCATCAACTTTTCAAATTCTGGAAATTAATCACTTTTATAATAATTTAAGGAGTGTTTATGCAAGGAAAATAGCTGACCCTCAGAAATAACAAAGCTTGGTGGTATTTTAACTTGTCCTATGCCCATTACCCTCTCCCCAGCTCCATAGTAGGCTTGAAGATTAATAGCCTTTTATCTGTGAATACTAGCAGCCTAGCAACTAGTATTTTCCTTAGCCTAGAGGGAACACAATGTGTCTGGAGTTCTCCAAAAACTGCCAACCCAGAAAAATGTTCATTATTTGACATATATGGCAGCTCCTTAGAAAAGCCTTATACTTAGAGTTTGTCTTTATTTGAGTTAACTCAGAGCTCACTCAGTAAAACAAACAATCAGACAAAACCCTTATATTCAGAGTAATTGTTGAAATAATATTAGAGACAATTGTTTCACAATGTAGACGCCTGAGTTGGTGAAAACAGGTGGAATATAAGAGGTTAACAGAAAGAAAGAAAAAGAAAGAAAGAAAGAAAGAAAGAAAGAAAGAAAGAAAGAAAGAAAGAAAGAAAGAAAAGGTCTGGAGAATGAAATGTCTATAGGGCCTTTGAAAGTTTCTGCTGTATTTCCAAGATCTAGAAGGCCACACTAAAGTACAGAACTATGCATATGTCCAAAAAAGATCTCAGAATATCATAATCTCTCATCTATTAATCTTCAAAAGGAAAAAATGAATATTACAGCAGGATTGTAAACTGTCGAAGTGTTGAAAATATCCCCCAACACATACACAGATCTCTGCTGCAAGGGTTGGTAGATTTATTGCTTCAAAGAATTAAAGTGAATCTGTATCTAATCATTATATAAATACTAAGCTAAGTCAGCAGAGATATCACTTGTCCACATATAAACACAGACTTTACAGCATTATTTCAAGGAAGTCACTAAGCAGACAAATAGAAATAATATAAACAAAAAATTCTGGAAAGGAAGTGGAGAATCTGATTTCCATATTTGTTAATATATATTCTTTGATGAGTCCAGTTTTTAACAAAAATGATTGTGAGATACACAAGGAAACAGAAAAACATGTCTCATACCTGGGAGAAAAAATAGTCAGTAAGAATTATCAGTGAGAAAGTCCAGAGATTAAAATTTCTAGGCAAAGAATTTAGACCAGCTCCTATAAATATGTGCAAAGAAACCAAGAAAACTATGTATAAAGGATTAAAAAGTTGGGAAAATTATTTCTTTCCAAATAGACAATATGATTAAAAAGAAAGAAATTACAAAAACAAATAGAAGTTCTCAAGTTGAAAACTATAATAACTGTTATGAAAAATTTACTATCTTGACTCAACATAATATTTGAGCTGGTAGTAAAAAAAATAAGCAAATTTGAATATAGAAATATAGAACAATGGAGATTATCTAGCTTGAGGAACAGAAAGAAGAAAAGTGAACAGAACCTTAGATCCTCAAGTGCACCAAAATATACATAACGAGAGTACCAGAAGAAGCACGGAAAAATAAAGGAGCAAAACAAATATTCAGAGGAACAATGGTTAAAACTACCTTACATTGATGAAAAGCATGAGTTTGCACATGCAATAAGCTCAACAGATTTAAACAGAATAAATTCAAAGAAGTCACCATCAATGTACATCATAGTCAAAATACTAGAAGTCTAGGACAAAGAGAAACTTGAAAGAAACAAGACAGGAGTGACTCATCATGTACAAGTGATTCCCCAATAAGATGAATATCTGATGTCAGATCTGAAATCATGGCGACCAAAAGGCAATTGAATGACATAGTCAAAAAGGGCTCAAAGAAAATGATGTAAACCAAGAATTCTATGATGAGTAAAGACGTGCTTCAAAAATTAAGGAGAAATTAAGCCATTTTCAGAACAGTAAAAAGAGAATATTATGAGCAATTATGTCAACAAATTGGAAGAAATGGACACATTTCTAGAAACATATAAACTACCAAAACTGAAACATGAGGAAATAAAAAATTTGAACAGATCCATAACCAGTAAAGAAATGGAATCAGTAATCAAAAACCTCCCAACAAACAAGACTCTAAGACCAGATGGTTTTCCAGGGGAGTTCTACCAAACATTTAAAGAGTTAACACCTATTCTATTGAAACTGTTCCAAAAAATAAAAATGGAAGGAAAATTTCCAAACTCATTCTATGAGGCCAGTGTTACCTTAATTCCCAAACCAGACAAAGACCCCACTAAAAAGGAGAACTATAGACCAATTTCCTTGATGAACATGGATGTAAAAAATCTCAACAAGATACTAGCCAACCAGATCCAACAATACATTAAAAGAATTATTCACCACAGTCAAGTGGGATTTATTCCTAGGATGCAGGGCTAATTCACTATCTGTAAATCAATCAATGTGATAGATCACATTAATAAAAGAAAGGATAAGAATCATATGATCATCCTAACAGATGCAGAAAAAGAATTTGACAAAATATAACATCCTTTCTTGATAAAAACCCTCAAGAAAGTAGGAATAGATGGAACATACCTCAAGATCATAAAGGCCATACACAAAAAACCCATAGTTAATATCCCCAATGTGGAAAAACTGAGAAGTTCTCCCCTAAGGTCAGAGACATGACAAGGATATACACTCTCACCACTGTTATTCAACATACTTTTGGAAGTTCAGGCCTCAGCAATCAGACAACAAAACGAAATAAAAGGCATCCAAATCAGCAAGAAGGAAGTCAGACTTCATTCTTTGCAGATGACATGATATGCTACGTGGAAAACCCAAAAGATTCTAACAACAAAAATACTAGAACTGAGACATGAATTCAGCAATGTCACAAGATATAAAATCAATGTACAGAAATCAGTTGCATTTCTATACACCAATAATGAAACAGCAGAAAGAGAAATCAAGGAATCAATCCCATTTACAATTGCACCTAAAACCATAAAATACCTAGGAATAAACCCAGCCAAAGAGGTGAAAGATCTATACACTGAAATCTATAGAAATCTTATGAAAGAAATTGAAGAAGACACAAAGAAATGGAAAAACATTCTATGGTCATGGATTAGAAGAACAAATATTGTTGAAATGTCTATACTACACAAAGCAATCTACATATTCAATGCAATCCCTATCAAAATAACACCAGCATTCTTCACAGAGCTAGAACAAACAATTGCAAAATTTGTATGGAACCAGAAAAGGCTCCAAATAACCAAAGTAATGTTGAGAAAGAAAAACAAAGCTGGAGGCATCACAATTCTGGACTTCAAGCTGTATTACAAAACAGAATTCTTTGCTGCCAGACCTGCCATTTGAGAAATACGAATAGGAATCCTTCAAACTGAAATGAAAAGACAGTAGAAAATATTACAAATCCATGTGAAGAAATGAAGAGCACTAATAATGTTAACTGCTAAGATAAATATAAAACATAACATAAATGTATTTTCTTTTAAAAATTTCTTTTCTTATATAATTTAAAAAGTAACTAATAAAGAATAATTTTTAAATTTTCTTAATGAAATTATGATGTATAAAAATGTATTTTGCTTGACATAGCACAAAGGAAGGAGGAAAAATTATCTGTATTGAAGCAAACTGTTTGAATTTTATTGAAATTAAATTGTATCGCTATAACCTAAACTGGTTTAAATTAAGTTGCTAATTTCAAACCCCAAGGCAATCTCTAAGAAAATAGTTTAAAATTTTAGTAAAAGAAAAACAAGAAAATTAGTGTAGAAATATTATTACTTAAACTTATTCAACACAGGAAGAGATAATGGATAAGATAAAGAATCAAACATGATAGAAAACAAATAGCAAAATTGTAGGCATAATTCCTACTTTTAAAATTATTACATTAAATGTAATCGGATTAAACAAGCTAATCAAAAGGCAAAGATTAACAGAATGAATTAAACACAGGATTCAACTATATAATTTCTTCAAGAGACACACTTTAGATTCAAACATAAAATAGACTGAATCTAAAAGGATGGAAAAATATATACCCAAGCACACAGAAATAAAAAGAGCTGAAGAAACTATAGTAATATCATATAAAATAGCTTTTAAGGCAAAAAGTGTTGTTAGGCACAAAGGATGGCATTTGTGATTGATAAGAGTCAAATCATCAGGAAAAAATAACAATTATAAATGTCTATGCAGCTAGGAACAGAACACAAAAATGTGTGAAGCAAAAAGTGATAGAATTTAAGGGAGAAATAAATAATTCAATAATAATAATTGGAAACTTCAATACTGTCATAACTTTCACAGTATTCATAGCTATATAGAAGAATAAATGACCTACAAACAACATGAATTTATGTTGTCTGGTATAATTAAGTTTGAAATTACGTTTACTGGTATTCTTTATATTATTGTGTGTTATTTGAATTGGTGATTAATGTCCTTTCATTTTAGCCTAAAGGATTCCTTTAAGAATTTCTTATATGGCTGGTCTGCCAGCAAGAAATTCTCTCAGTTTTTGTTGATTTTAATGTCTTAATTTCTCTTTCATTTTTAACAGCTTAAATGAGGTATAATTAACTCACAGTATACTGTACATATTTAACGTGTACATTTTTTTAAGTTTTGATCTATCTATCTATCTATAGATATAAATACATACACATATACACACACAGGACTGTGGGGACCTCCCACAGACTGAGGTCCCTACAGTCATGATAATGAACAGATATTTTATATCCTATGACTAGCACAGCTATAATATAAAATACAGTCAGTAACAAGAATTGGTAAGGAACGTACAGAAATTGAAACCCTCATATATGACTGGTGTGATTATAAAATGGTACAGCACCTTTGGAAACAGTTTTGCACTTCCTCAAAATAACATAGAGTTAATATATGACCCAGAAATTCCCTTCATAGTTGTATACCCAAGAAATAAGAAAATATGCTCATGTAAAAACATATACATAAGTGTGTTCATAGCAGTATTCATAATGGATCAAAATTTGAAACAACCTAACTGCTTACCAGTTGATGAATGGGTAAACTAAACATGGTTTATCCATAACATGGAACATTACTATACACAAAAAAGCAATGAGCAAGTGATACATGAATATATACTACAATATGATAAACCCTGAAAATATACCAATTGAAAGAAACCTGACACAAAATACCACATGTTGTATGATTGCATTTCCATAAAATGTACATAATAGGGAAATCCTTAGGTACAAAAAGTATAGGAGTGGCTCCCAGGATCTGGAGGAAGGGAAGAATTAGAAGTAATGCAAATGAATAAAGGGATAATGTTAATGTTTTAAAATTGGAGAGTGGGTAATGGTTGTATATCTCTATGAATATACTAAAAACCACAGAATTATACACTTTAAAAATGTGAATTATATGGTATGTAAATTATGTGAATTATATCACAAGAATGCTATCATGAAACAATTTTTATTCAACTTCTGAGATCAAAGGACAAAAAAAGAAACTATTCAATACTTGAGAATTAAATTCATAGCACACCAAATAATTTTAAAAGTCTGTCAAAAATAAAGTCCTCAATTAGGGAATTAAACTTCCTGAGTGATAAACTGAGGCCTACCTAAGGTATTCCTGAGAATAATAATATTGATGAAATAATAGTAAGCCAAAGCATTAAACAATGATAAAATGACATTGGTTGGTAATAGGTCTCTGTATTTGGATAGTTCAAATATATCAGAAGGATACATAAGTATTTTCAGAATAATTTATATTTAGGTATTTGGTGAAGTTAGACTCCTTTTTGGAGAATGGAAGATTTCTACTTTCCAGTGCGTCATAAGTTTTTATCAATTTTACTCAATTGATATATTTCATTATCATCAAAACCTCTAGGGGAACAGAATTTCAGAGTTAAATAAAAAGTTCCTGAACAATGAAAGCATTCTTTTCAAAGCTCTGGTATCTGAAATGGAAGAATAGAATTAAAGCACAGAATATTCTTCTACTCTTTGCAACTTAAATTATTTCTTTCTGCAACTAAAATAGACTTAAGAAATAAATACTTTTAGACATAAAATTAATTATGTTATAAAATAAAATTCATGCATGAGATAATTCTTATAAATGTTTATAATGTTAAAAATTTTAAACAACTAAAACATATGATCCAGAAGATAGAGGGAACTGCAATTACTAGAAAGAGTACTTTATTTTCACCTACTTTCTATTAGTACTCATTATAATCAAAATAATCCTAGAACATGTAATTTAAATCTCCTTACACTGTTCACTATTGAACTTCTCATTTCCTTCTCAGCAGTATTCATGGAAAATCAGAATATATGTAGTCATAGTGTTTATATCTAATATTCTTTGCTCCCAAAATAGTATAGATATGATGAATAATTTTTGCTTATATTTAGAAACTGATCACCTTGCTTTATTCTGTTTTCTGTATAGCAATAAAACTGTATCATCTACCAAATAAGATTTATACTAATGAGCATCAAATAAAGGCCTTTGATGATCTTCCAACCTTCACAATCACACCTCTTAAAGCTCAATCCCCAGCTCCACACTACATGCCCTGAACTCCCACCATTTGAAACTACCTCTAAGTTCACTGCCTGTCATACCCTCTTTCCGACTGAATATTTTTTCTGGAATGCCATTACTTCCTGTATATATTAGGTCCCCTTCTTATTCATGATTCAGGGCCAACTTAAATGCTACCTGCCAAAAGAATCCTCCTTTGACCATCTCAGTCAAGAAAAACTAAACATTTACCCTCTCTGTGCCAATAGCATTTGAAAGTATCTTTCGAATACTTACCACATCATTGTGTTTATTTATTTTTCTGATTAAACAGGAAGGTTTAGAGGTAGAGAAAACATAATATTTCGAAAAAATGTGGAAAATTCAATTCTCATGTCAAACTATTTCTGCAACCAAGGTACCATTTTCTTCTATAAATATACAAATGCCAAACTTGCTCATAAATATGACATTTTTAGGTTGTCTCACCATAGTAAGTTGGAGAGTATTGAAAGCATGTGTTTCCTCATTCTTCAATTTGAGAGAAATTGTTCTAGAGGTCTCCCAAATTTAAAATTTTTGTCACTACCAGGAGCATTATAAAATATCTGAAACACATTTAGATATATAATATGTTATACAGAGCTGGGGGGAATTATCCAAATCGTTAAGGAATTGATAACATGACTCATTGTCTTCCTCCCAAAGTTTGTTTCAACATTAAAAGATAAATTATTTTTAGGATTTAAGTTGTTACAGGGACTTGGAATTTAAATGCACTGTAAGAACATTCTTTTTTTTCTCCTTAAAAATTAACTCTGCAGTAAGGCATAGGACAAACTGCTACCAACTTGAGTTCAAGTTTTCAGTTAAAACACTTTCCAGAGGTTTCTCAGGAAAATGCCTTTTTAATGAATCAAGTTCAACTCATATTTTCCTGCCCAGACAGATAAAATCAGAAGGCTCAGTTTTTAATTAAGTAGGTTCACAATCTCTATACCTTTATTGTAGTTGTCATATTTGGTAGTCTTCTACTTACTACGTAGGCCAGCCAATATGTCAAATATGACCTGAAGAGTCACAAGACGTTTCTAAAATTAGATATATTATTTATTTTTCTATTTAAAGAAACAAAAATATGTTTAGAAGCATAAAAGTGTAGAATACCTATGGAATAATACTCTCTTTTAGCACAGTGACATTTAACAGGCATGGGCTAAACTCCTACTATATTTTGGCATTGGGGACAGAATAGTAAAGCTCAATAAAAGAAATTTGGTTCTCCTAGAACTTATATTCCACATAGGAGAAACAACAAGCAAATAAATGTGAAAAATATATGACATATTGCATGACATTACTTTTATGGGCAAAAATAAAGTCAAGGGCAGAGATAGTAAGTGTTGGGGGTAGAAATAGACTTTTAAATGAAAGGGGCATGGAAGACTGCATGAGAGGGTAATATCTGAGTGTCAACTACACAAGATGTAGGGGGATAGGGGAAAAGCATTATAAGTAGAGTATCAGCAAATGCAAAGGCCCTGAAGAAGACTGTATGAAGTATGCTGAAAGAACTGTAAGAACCAAAATGCAGTAAAATATGTCACAAATATAATTTCAGAAAAAGTGGTGAAGTATATGTATGTTTCATTGAGAGATATATTTCCTTTGACCTAAAATATTAAAAAATAAGGCATCTTAATCTACATATTGGGAATTATTAAAACTAGAATATTTATTATACACCCATAACGAATGTGAAGTTTATAGTTGGTAGATATAAATGTACAAATTAGATTGGCATTTTAGTACCAATTATGCTACTTAAAAACTATGAATTTGAATGGGTCAAATAAACTCAGTTTCCTCAGTTATAAAATTTGTTGGACATACTCTAAAATTTCTCCCACCTCATAAATTACATGAACTGGAAATTCTGAAGATCTATGGACCATCTATCCTGAATAGCTAGTGTGGCAGATGCAGTGCGTAAGATACTGTTGCATAAAGTGTCCTTTCTTGTGTTTAGGAGCCTACCCGGGAGAGGAGAAAAGGGACAGGGGAAAGAGACTGGAACTGTGCACACAGTAAAAAGTGATGTCTTGAAAGCAGTGCTGGAAGTAAGGGCTTTAGAAGTTCACAGCAAGGAAAGATTACTTAAGGTCAGATGTATCCTAATAAGTCTTCACAGAAAAGTTACTTTATCTTGAGGAATGGTGGAGTTGGGATAAGTACCAACTTGTGGGGAAATGGTCTGAGGCAGACGGAGCTAACTCCATGAGCAAGGCCACAATGAGGGAGCAGTGTCTCAGAGCTAGTGGAAAGTCCTGAGTCTATAATGAGGACAAAACAGATATTTGGTTGGCAGAGGAATTGGTACAGGACAACATATAGTTTTGTCGGGGTGCCTGGGTGGCTCAGTCAGTTGAGTGTCTGACTTCGGCTCAGGTCATGATCTCACAGTCTGTGAGTTCGAGCCCCGCATCGGGCTCTGCGCTGACAGTTCAGAGCCTGGAGCCTGCTTTGGACTCTGTATCTCCCTCTCTCTCTGCCCTTCCCCTGCTCGTGCTCTGTCTCTCTCTGTCTCAAAAATAAATAAAAAACATGTAAAAAAATAAAAAACAAATAGTTTTGTCTTAGAGTCCAAATGTAAGAAGGATAGCCTTCAGAGGCTTCTGAGATATAAAATAAAATAAATAAAATAAAATAAAATAAAATAAAATTTTAATTTGAAAAGAAATCTTTGGTTTTTGGGGGTTTTTTTTGTTTTTTTTTTTTGTTTTTTTTTCAATATATGAAATTTATTGTCAAATTGGTTTCCATACAACACCCAGTGCTCATCCCAAAAGGTGCCCTCCTCAATACCCATCACCCACCCTCCCCTCCCTCCCACCCCCCATCAACCCTCAGTTTGTTCTCAGTTTTTAAGAGTCTCTTATGCTTGAAAAGACAAATCTTTGAAGTCAAGTCTTCAAAAATCAAAACTAAATAAGTAAATAAATAAATAAATAAGCCATCACAACAGTCAGAGCATGAAGTCAAAAGGTCATAAATTTGATATGCAAAAGATTTTGAAACAAGAATCAAAAAGCATTCATCTGACTGAGGAAGAATAAGAGATACTGATTATCACTAACTTTTTTAGTCTAATGACAAAAGAATAAGGTCAAGAATGCTTGGGATGAAATTTATTTTGGTTTTTGGGAAACAATAGGTAGTAATATCTAGTGTAGGAGTGCTGACAATACCGACTTCATCTTTGGCTTTCTATCTGACTTACTCACCTCCCTCAGGGCTACGTGTTCCAGATTCCATGCAGGTTAATGAATGCCCTGACTAGAATACATAGGTGTAGGTTTGTCCTGGTCTTCACTTAAGTTGTTTACATATCGAGTAGTTGTTTAGATATCAAGTAGAAGAGTATAGTCTCTTCCCCTCCTTCTGATGCACAAACGGTGCCACAAGGTCTTTTAAGAGTTAGACCACAATGTCCTCTGCACATCCCCTCACTCAGTAAAATCTATATGCTAAGGTCTAGACTTTGTGGAGTTTAGCTAGCTGCATGTCTATGGATTGTAGGCCACCTAATCCCCCATTAGTTAGCTTCCCTGAATAAAACTGTGTAAAATGTATGAAGTCGCCTGCTTCAATTTCTCGTCTCAAAGTGCCTTCTCAGGAGGATACTTTACTGTCCTTCCTCCACCTTCTAAGACCCAACAAGAATTTGAGAATAAGGCTGGCCTTAAAAATCATAATAGAATCTTAAAATAATAACAGATACCTTACACTGACAACCTGTTCTCTTATATAGTTTATACAAGGTACTTACCTATTTCTAAATCAACATTATTGACTTGTTTTTAGGGACTTTGAGGTTTGCATTATTATATATCCTACTGAGAATCATTCTTCAGATAAGTAGTCGAACTAGGATTCAGTGTGACTCAAAGGTCAGCCTCTTCAATGAATATAACACTCAAATAAATAAATATAACATACAAATAAATACATTTACAGAAATTCAAGAGTATGCTGAATGTGATGAATCCATAATTAAATGGTAGGATTAGAAAATTAGTGGTATTAAATCAAGGAAGTGGGCCTAACCTATAATAAAAAGAAACAACACTGGGCAACAATTAGGGGCAGGAAGTCATTTAGGACATTTAGGATCAGCTGGATGAAGGCTTGCAGGTGGTAGAGGGAATACTGAGTGTGAAGAGAAAAAATTGCAGAGCCAAATTCTTTCAAAATAACAAAGCTATCTGGTCAAAAGCTGGGAAAACCCTGCCCAGACTGTGACCTGCCTGTCCTGAGAGGTGATAAATTCTGTGGGATTAGAGGCTTTGAAGACCACCTAATCCCCCAAAGCATTGGTACTGACTATGAGGACACAATGTTAAGAAAGATTTTAATAACTGACTTTATATTGTGTCAAGTTTAATTTTGGTAAATCACTGTTTAAATAGTAATTCTTTAAAAATTATAAAAATGTTATAATCTTCATTTTTCTTCATTTTTCACTGATCTTCGATTTTCATTTGGGCACCATTCTCATAAGGTTTTAATTACCATTCTCATGAGGTTTTAATTTCTGAAAGAAAAATAACTTGTTTTATAAGATTAGATAAGTTTATTTATATGTTTTAAAAAACACGTTTATTTATTTTGGAGAGAGAGAGAGAGTGAGCAGGAGAGGGACAGAGAGAGAGGGAGACAGAGGATCCAAATCAGGCTCTGCACTGACAGTGCAGAGTGGAGCTTGAACTCACGAACCATGAGACCATGACCTGAGCTGAAGTCAGACACTTAACTAATTGAGCCACCCAGGGGCCCCAATATACATGCTTATTGAAAAAATAAATAATGGAGTAAAGAAAGTACTTGAGAAAAGAAGTAGATAATCTTCCAATATCACCCCAGAGACAATTATTCTTAATATTTCAAAGCGTAAGTGTTGAGATTGTTGTTTTTTTTTTTTTATTCCTACAAGAAAGAACTTAAAGTACTGTATTGTTAGGGGACATAAGTGATTGCATTGACCTTTGAAAATGAGAGTGCCAATTATAAGGACAATTTACCACTCAGTCATAATGAATACATTTGTTGTAGAATATAGAGACATAAAACAATAAGTAAAAACTTATCTCTAGATAACAATACTTATTATGTCTCTTATTCTTTGTTCTAATAAGTAAGCCATATGGAAGATGCTGTATGTTAAAAGGTGAAGTGAGGCTGGGGCGCCTGGGTGGCTCAGTTGGTTAAGCATCTGACTTCAGCTCAGGTCATGATCTCACTGCTTGTGAGTTCGAGCCCCACATCGGGCTCTGTGCTGACAGCTCAGACCCTGGAGCCTGCCTTGGATTCTGTGTCCCACTCTCTCTCTGCCCCTCCCTCGCTCATGCTCCTTCTCTCTCTCTCAACAATAAATAAAACATTACAAAAATAATAATAATAAATAAAAAGGTGAAGTGAGGCATATTAAAAATTTTTAAGAGCTTATTTGAACGAAAATATATTTGAATTGGGCAGTATCCAATACAGTAAATAGAAAGGAGCTCTGAGGAGTTATACAAAATTAAAAACAGGCAGAAGGGAACAGGAACAAGGTAGTTATTCCAGGCAAAAAAGTGGGTTGGTTGTAATGAAGTTACTTTTCTTCGGAGAATGGAAGGGGTCTATAAAGCAAGCTATATAACTAGTGCTATTCAGGTGAATCTTGGTTGGCTGGGTTAAGATCCCATTTCTGGGAGAGTCCAAAGTGTAATGAAGTTGAGTCTTAGTTTGGGGACCTGGGATTAGCATATGTGACTCCATTTGGGGTCCGTTATCTTTCTCTTAACACCTGGTAAGCCAACTTGAATTTGTGTATGGCCTAAGTCCTAGTGAAAATTAGCCCATTGATTTAGTTAATCAATATTACAAAATTAAAATCTAGAATACCATAGGGGTGAGGTAAATGTTTATTAAATGCTGAATGAATGGAAGGGAGTTTATGAATTTATGTATTGGTCAACATTTATGGAACGCCTGCTATATATATATAATATGCTGCACTATTATTGCAAAACATTAATAAGCAAAACAATCTTTTCCTTCTAGAAGTTCATTATATAGTAGGGGAGAAAAAAGCAAAGAAATAGTTATAAACCCATATGTAAGTGCTGTTATAAAAAAGCATTGTGGATGCATACATTTGCCTGGGTGGTGGGTGGTGGTGTAGTGCTTTGAGTGATGATAACTGAATTGATTTTTGAAGGATAAGTACGAATTTACTGTAATTGTTATTATTGTAATTTCATTTTATAAGTGAAGAAAACAAATTTCAGAGGAGCAATTGCCACAGATCTTGTAGCTAACAAATAGGCATTAGAAATAAACACTTCTGTTTTCTATATTATAGACTTTAGTTATTCCATTATATCACACTAATTGATGTAGAGGCAGAAGCCTGGACATTTGCTTGAGATAACATAGTTAATAACTGGGTGAGGGCAAAAGAGACTTCAGATGTAAAGGTCTCCATTGTTACTGTTTTGTTTTGGGTTTTGTTTTGTTTGTTTTTTTTTTTTCCTAGACACACAGAGCAGTGGATATACTTAGACACATGAATTTGTATAATTGAATTAACAGCACTTCTCACATAGTGATATCAAAAGTGGGAGAATTATAAGCTGTCCCCAGTGTGTATTCCTACCTCAGTTGTGTTCCAAACTTTGACTAACTTTTGGGAGTATCCATCAAACATAACCTGTTGTTATGGACAGATCTGGCCTAAAGGACACAGGCCCAGAATGGCCACGGATATTGTACTGCTGTAGTTTTCTATATGACCTTAGCAGAGCAATCACTTATTGCTGAAAATCCAGCCCAAATACATTAAGCACTTATTCTGGAAATGAGACCCCACAAGTTTGAGTTTCCACAACATACCCAGGGAAGGGCCTGCCTCCAGTCATTCTGGAACTTTGTCAAAAAAAAAAAAAATTAGGCCAGTCATAATATTTTACAATTATATATTTGAAACTTGCTTTTTTAAACCATTCTATAAGAGAAATGCCATTTTGGGCCAGTAATAAATAAAAGCTGACTAAAAATAAATCTGGATATTTTGTATTTTATTCTAGCAATTTATCTGAAAAAGTTATTTTGATAATTTGGTGTATCTTTTTTTAAATCCCATCTGTAGTTACTCAAATGACTTCATATACCAGAAACTGCATGATATATAACCTTTCATAGCACTTGAATGTTGCATTTTTCTTAGAAATGGATTTCATCTAGTCTGACAATCTTTTTCTGAAATCTGTGAGCATAAAATTAAAATACCAAACACCAATAAAAATGGCTCTCTGAATTAGAGAAATTTATGCTATGAATTTGATGGGACCTAATGAGAATACTTCTTACTAAGTTTGAAATATATATCTTTTCTTTCACTTGATTTTTTAGTTAAAATGATACTGAGAAAACAGGAAAATAATCCTAGAGTGAGAAGACAGAAAAGGGTTTTAAAGTCTATCCCAAACAAACTAACTAACTAAAACCAAAAACTAAAAACAAAAACAAAAAAGACAATAATTCAAAATGTAAGAGAATTTGAAATTAACAGGAACACCAGAAATCAACTACATTTTATATCTTCATAACCATCTATAGTTCTCTTCTGATTCCCAATAACCAACCAACTATTCTTAGAACTATATTTACTATTTTTCTAGAATTTTAAAAGTAAATCATTTAGATGGGAATTAACTATCTGTTTCTGGAAACATTATTTAAATACTGCATGCAGTTCACTTTTGGTCAATTAGAAGTCAACAGTCACATCTCAGTCTCCTTACCTCTATGGAACCTGTAAAAAAGTCACTAAATACTTGACTTTTTTTTTAAGTTTATGTTTTATATCTGTTATCTCTGTGTAGATAGTCTTAATTAAAGATAAATAAAAACTATTTTTTTCACATAGGACCTAAAAAAAAGGCGAATTGAGGCATATTAAAAATTTTTAAGAGTTTATTTGAACGAAAATCTATTTGAATTGGGCAGTATCCAATAAATAGAAAGGAGCTCTGAGGAGTTATACAAATGAAAAACAGGCAGAAGGGAACAGGAACAAGGTAGTTATTCCAGGCAAAAAAGTGGGTTGGTTGTAATGAAGTTACTTTTCTTCGGAGAATGGAAGGGGTCTATAAAGCAAACTATATAACTAGTGCTATTCAGGTGAATCTTGGTTGGCTGGGTTAAGATCCCATTTCTGGGAGAGTCCAAAGTGTAATGAAGTTGAGTCTTAGTTTGGGGACCTGGGCTTAGCATATGTGACTCCATTTGGGGTCCGTTATCTTTCTCTTAACACCTGGTAAGCCAACTTGAATTTGTGTATGGCCTAAGTCCTAGTGAAAATTAGCCCATTGATTTAGTTAATCAATATTACAAAATTAAAATCTCCCTTACTCCCTGAAACATAATATGTATGTTACAGGCTTTTATGTTTTCATGGGTATGTATCTGTATTTTCTATAGTGAACATAAAGTAGTTTTATAAATAACAGGTAATAAAAGGGAAAGTGATGTATGCACGGGGAAAAAGTTGTAGGTAAACCCAAATTCATGGCCCAGTTCAGTATCTTTTTCCCTTATGAGAATCATAGCTCTTTATCTCCCAATTCAGAATACTAGGTGGAGATGGAGGTAGAGTAGTACTGTATTCTACACAGGTATAGAAATATAATAATATCCACCACAGACTGGGCAACTAGTTACTCTCTAGAATATATTTGGTATTCTTCCCAAGAAGGCTGAAATTGAGAAGGTTACATAATTTGCCTACGACCAAAAATCAATAAATGTCAGAGGCAGATTTGATTTCTCATCTGTCTGGTAAGAAAGCCCCCACAAAATTCACCTAGAAGCTTCTTCCCAGGTTGGAAAATCCTTTTCACATGAAGATGCAGCAGAGAAAACAAAACCTCTTACAGGTGTAAAAAGGTAGCTTTTGGTAATGACAAGCCCATCTTCCTTCAGAAAGATTTTTCTACCACAAATTCCTGGAAATTTATCAACTGCAGGCAATCTGTTTAACTGGGGCTTTCTGCCTGGGTAATTTAGGCACATGCAGATGCCTAAGATGTGGCCAAGAACATCCGTGGTACTTACATATGAGGGAGGTGAAGAGGGAATCAACAAGGAGAGCAGTGGAACTGTTCTAACTCAGCAATGCGGTTTTCTATTTGGCAGAAAAAAAATAAATGAACATATTTTATTGCCTTTGCCACGTTTGTTAAACAGCTAAATTAGGATTTGTTGAATAACAGGACAAGTGGTCAAGAGAAGTAAGTAGTCAGCAACTATCCATATTAACACTGTGATATATGTTCATAAAACCAGAGGCTGGGTGTCCACCTGTCACAGGTACTTTAGAAAACAGTCTTGCATTGGCTAGACTTCTAGATCCTTCCATCTGTGAGATTAAGTAATTCTAATTTTACATTTATATTTTCATGAACTCTTTATTTAGGGTGACAAGATGGTGGTGGGTAAGAAAAACAACATTTGAATGTAAATACATTCTAATGCATGATGCCCATCAATTCCCTGCCAAAATCTTCATTTTATATAGTTAGCATTCTTGTTGTCTAAATATAGTAAGTTTGAATTGGGAGAAAACAATGTATTTTATTTTTAACATGCAACTTAAATGTTAAATTTCCTTTGGTTGATATGAAATACTTTTTATTGCAATAAAATGACACTGGAAGTTCTATCTAAAAATAAAATATGTGACTATAAAATGCATTCATCAGTTATTTTTTCCCTCTTTCATCATTTAATTGCCTGATTTTCCATAAATATGCTAAAAAGGAACAGAATGGATTAGTTGAGCTCAATTTACTTCTCTGGACAAGATCTGAGCAATTAAAGAGATCAATCCTATTTATAATATTTTCTGATTCTAACATTTTCCAGGTTAGAATGTCTTTCTCTTTTTATTCAGAATATAAAAGTCCCACATATCACTTTACTAATTAGAAAAGTTTTTTTTTTTTTAATTCCACTAGCTGTGAATATATCTCTCATTGTCATATCATTGAACAAAGTAGGATACTTAAAAAGCAGCTTTAAAGTTAAAGAAATTAACAATATGCCCCCATATTAACTGTAATCTGCTAAAACATCTTGGTTTGCATCATGCTATGATGGAGATAAACTAAATCAAAACAGATCTGCTCTGAACTATTTTCAACTTCAGCACATCAAGTAAAATGGCTACTTGTCCCATATGTTGTTTATTCTGAAAGTGAAGGATATTTTATATTAAACATCTGCCTGCATATTGCTTTCATGACCACATTCATCTGAGAAAAAAAATCACAAACTTAATTGACAGCATTTTATGACCTTTAAATATACAATATAATAACATTTCCTTTAGATTGACAATAAACTAGATATTCAGCTTTGATGTAATTTTCAGAGGGCTTATGTTACCAGGATCCATGGCATAGTTCACATCAGTGCAAAGAAGTCTGAGTGACTGTAAACATGGGATCAATAAGAGGTTTGAGGAGATTTTTTTTTCTTATTTCCTTTACATATTTAAAATTTTAAAAGCCTGTCAATTTTCCCCCTTAAAGATATAATTTCCAACCTCTTTACCTGATGTCTTACCTAAATCCTTTTACAGACTGACTCCTATGTATGCTTCAAGCAAATCCCAAGTAACATTTTTAAATCCTTTTTTTTTTTTAAAGAGCTATTCATTTTCCCTTGTGTGTACCTGGCACTGTCTAGCTTTTGCACTTGTTTTTCACACTGATTCTCTTTCAACTGCTCTGTCTTGCCCTCTGCCTTCTGCCAAAGGAGTACATTCAAAACCTAATCATAGGGCATAATCTTTCTTGTTTTATAAATCCTATTTTTAAACACTCAGAGACTACTATAGTCTATAATAATGTTTCCATTCTGTGTATTCCTAAAACATGCCTAATTTCTTCTCTTCTTTGGAGGCCAGTACTGTGGACTTCTTTCAATAATTGTTAATAGTATATATTATATTGTAGATAATTTTTATATATAGTAAATATTATTTACTATTACACTATCTGATAACTATACATGGTATTCTTTTTAAAATTTTTTAATGTTTATTTATTTTTGAGGCAGGGGGAGGTGCAGAGAGAGAGGAGACACAGAATCCTAAGCAGGCTCCAGGCTCTGAGCTGTCAGCACAGAGCCCAATGCAGGGCTCAAACCCATGAACTGTGAGATCATGACCTCAACCGAAGTCGGATGCTTAACAGACTGAGCCACCCAGGTGCCCCTATACATGGTATTCTTAAACAGACTGTTACCCCTTGAGGAAAGGAACCATCTACTATTTTTTTATATCTTTCTTATTGTTTCTAGCTTTTTTTATTGGCTAACTTGACATCATAATCTAAGAATGCATTTTTCATATTTGGAGAATCAGATTTTTAAACTTAAAACAAGTAATTATGACTCTCAAACCAGATCTTACTTATCTGTTTCTTACATGTTACCAGGAAAGGGAAGACCAGTGTAGTGGAAGGGCTGCACTTATGTCCAACAATCTATTTTCAAAAGGTACAATGTTTCTCATCCATATAAGCATATACATTTGGATAAATTCATTATAATAATTGAAATATGTTCAATGATTCCCTTGTTGCCAAACAAAAGCATTTCCCCAACAATACAAAGTTCTCAATATTGGCTACATGTGAAAATCACCTATGGAACTTTCTAAAAGACAGAAATGCTCAGGTCCCTATTGGAACAATTAAATTAAAATCAGCAGAGATTAATCTCAGGCATCTATATTTCTTTTTAAGTTCTTAAAGTTATTTTAATATGCAGCCAGAGTAAAATGCCAGTGGTTTAAAAGGAGGTATGATAAAAAAAAAAGTAGCTGGGGGTTGATAATGAGTGAATGAGCTCTGCCCTAAAGACTGATCCAGAGAAAGTGGGTGATGGGCACTGAGGAGGGCACCTGTTGGGATGAGCACTGGGTGTTTTCCGGAAACCAATTTGACAATAAATTATATTTAAAAACAAACAAACAAAAAAAACCCTCCCCCCAAAAAAAGACTGATCCATAAAAATATGGGTACACTGTCTATTCCCATTCTGGAACACAGATTAGAATTTACTTGTCTCAGATGAGCATGTAACTGCCTTTTAGTCCAATACTATGCAAGCAGCCTATAAGTTTCTATAATTTTAGTTGGCCTCTTCTGCCCATTGACACAACTCAGAAATATGAATCATTTCTGGACTGTAAGGTAAATAATGACAGTCTAATTAAATTCAGTTCATTAAAATAAATAATACAGTCTACTCCTACTACCCCTATATTTTATTTGATTATTGTTTTCATAGATTTGCCTTTATACTTAAACTGTGTTTTGCTATCAAAAAAATGTATGTGTTCTCTGACTCCACTGTTTCCAATGATATAGGATACAGTTGAAAAAAGTAGATATTGTATAGGTTGATATCTGTAGGTCTAGAAATAATATAAACAAGGCAAAAGATGGACAGCTTTATAATATAACAGAAGAATAGCCTTATTACTATTATCAACGAACGTAAGGTGAATTTAAGCCTACTGAATGCAATGTTTCACAAGCTTTAATGGGGATGGAAATAATCTTGGGTCCATCCTTTCTAATTTAGCAGATTTGAAGACGTGCCTTGGGTAAATATGATGGAAGTGTTCCCTTAACCACTCCTTGCAAAACTTACTCAATTTTGGTTACACGTTTAATTATCATGAGATACTTTTAAATAATACTGTTTTATAGATCCCATACAGAACTAAGTATATCAGAATTACTGGGAATAGGGCTTTCCTATTTTTTAAAAGCTCCCTAGGAGATTGTGATGCACAACAGAGCCAATGACTAGGGTCTAGAGTAGGCAGAGTTCTCAGATCTCACATTATCAGTAGATTCAATTTTATTCAAAAAATGTTGATTAGAAAAGAAATACACCTTTCCAGTAAATTATAAAACAAAGCTACTCTGTTAAGAGAAACTGTATAATATTTTGATAATCTATGATAATCAAGCTCTGTCTTGTCTTTTCTACCTTGATACCAGTAATTTCTGAGGAATCCTGTAGTATACTTTAGTTCCACTTTTTGATATGACCCAAAAAAGCTCTAGTAGGTTTTGAATGTTGCCAGTGTGTTTGAGAAGCTTGAGGTCATGAAGATAAGTTAACCTAACATGGAGCTCCTGGGTTGCTGGCAGCTAGGAGCCTGGAGCCTGCTTCGGATTCTGTGTGTGTGTGTGTGTGTGTGTATGTGTGTGTGTGTGTCTCTGCCCTTTCCCCACTCATGGTCGTTCTCTCTCTCTCCTCTCTCTCTCTCTCTCTCTCTTTCTCTCTCTCAAAAATAAAAACAGTAAAAAACAAAAACAAAAAAACAAAACAAAAAGAGAAAACCTAACATCAGATTGGAAGCCAAGTAACTTGTGCAGGAGGAATATATAGAGAATATTGGGTTGTTTGGCTAGAGCATAATTATAATTAGGGCAGGGTACAAAGGCTAGACTTTCTGGTTTTCAAAAATCGGAATTGTAATAAAATTTTTTTGATGTGGTGGCTCAATTTTCAGTAGCAAATGTGTATGCAGAGGATCTCATTAAAATTGAGACTTATTAAAAATAAATAATTAATAAATAAATAATAAATAACAAAAAACACCTCTCTAAATTACATTTGAATTCTGAGCAGTCAACAACAAAACAAGAGCATATTAGTTAATTTGAAGGAAGAGCAGAAAGAGGTTTCATATTTGTGTCAAGTGTAAGTCTCCCCCTGCCAAACTCCACACGCCCTGAGGCTATCTGCCACTGCCGGTCATTGCCACTAAGGTATGACAGAGTCAAGTCAAACTATTGAACTGATAAGGTAGACCAAACGACAGCCTCAGATGATCATGCAGTAGAAGAGAAAATGGTTACTTAGGTTGAGTGACTTGGCAATTCAATCACTATGATAGAATTAAATGTTGGTTGGGGTTAACAGGAAGGAAAAAGGGACAGAGCTATAAGCATATAGGCATCCTTTTCAAATTCCCCATGATTTTATAGTATTCTATAATAAACTCTGTCCCACTTATTAAACTCTTCGAAAGAGTATATGAGAGAGAGAGAGAGAGAGAGAGAGAGAGAGAGAGAGAGTTTGACAGATACTCACTGGAAGTTTGACGTTAATATATTAACGTCAAAAATATTTTACCTTTCTGTGAGAATATGGGATTTCTAACAAAGATAGTATGTGAAACATAACATACGGATATGATCCAATGAAATAACTACTAACCAGTAACATTTTTACTACAGCAACACCAGGTGGTAGTGCCAGGATAAAATTTCTTCCACTTCCTCCTTTATTCTCTTACATCCATTCTCTTAAACACGTGTAAAGAGACAAAGACCTAGACAACACTGAGACGTGGGTAAAACTTCCTTTGCAGCTCTTACACGTTATTTTCTGAATTCATTTCTATTTTTCCATGAGCAGGACAAATTATTATTATAAGGAAAATAACAGAAATATCAGAAATTCCAGAATCAGAAGCAAGTCAGTAGAAAATTGAGCTTAAATTAAGGTGGCCACCGAGCTTCACCTCAAATCACATTTATTCATTAGTTAATACAATCATTCAGAAAACATTTATTGTCCCATGGAATGCCAGGAAATTTGTTGCATTCTGGAAATTCAGCCATGGTTTCAGCCATCAAGGAATTCATATCATGTGAGCAAGGTACGTTTATAATCCTAATAATGAATTGCAAAAGATAATAAATTCTATGAAGAAAATGTTTTTAACTCTCTGAGAGAAATAAGGTGAAATATAAATCAGAATGGCAGCTCCAACCTTTAAACAGTGGTATAGAGAAAACAAGCTAACAATGAAGAGAGAGAGTATAGAAGAAGAAGAAGAAGAAGAAGAAGAAGAAGAAGAAGAAGAAGAAGAAGAAGAAGAAAGAAGGGTAAGAGAAAAATCAGAAGAGGGAAATTTGAAAAAGAGAAGAAAAGAAAAGGGGTTAAGGGGTGCCTGGGTGGTTCAGTTCATTAAGCTTCTTGATTTCAGCTCAGGTCTTAATCCCACAGTTCATGAGTTCAAGCCCCGCATTGGGCTCTGGGCTGACGGCATGAAGACTGCTTGGGATTCTGTCTTTCTATCTCTTCCAAGCTTGCTCTCCATCTCTTTCAAAATAAATAAAAATTTTAAAAAAACTTTAAAAAAAAGAAAAGAAAAGGGCTACGATAAAAGAAGTTGGCAACTGTATTGATAATGTTGGAAAATTAAGTAACTTAAAATTAAAGAAGTATCCATGTGGTTTTACAACCTGAAATTCATCAATGAAGTCAGTTTCACTGAAATTGCTACTGGGGCAGTTTACAATGAACTGAAGAGTGAATACACAGAAAGTAGATATAGATTTGCATTAAAAAGAGGAGGAGGAAGAGGAGGAGGAGGAGAAAGGGAGGAGGAAGAGAAGAAGAAACAGCAGCAGCAGAAGAGGATGAGGAGAAGGAGGAAGAGGAAGAAGAGAAGAATGGAGGAGGAGGAGGAGGAGGAGGAGGAGGAGGAGGGGAGGCGGAAGAGAAGAAGAAGGGGAAGCTGCAGAAGAAGAGGAAGAGGGGAATGGAGGAGGAGGAGGAGGAGGAAAAGGGGAGGAAGGGAGGGGAAGAGAAGAAGGGAAGCAGCAACAGCGGAAGAGGAGAGGAGGAAGAGGAAAAAGAGAAGGATGGAGGAGGATGAGGACGAGGATGAGGAAAGTAATGCTGGATGTTCTGAGAACGTATATGTAAAAGTAAAACATAAATTGGGGGTAAAATCTGTAGGAAAAATGTAAAATCACATCTATTTTAGTTGCATTTTATTTAGGTTTGTTTAGAACAGGTTTTAATGATGCTGGGAATAATTTACTAGAAAAGGAAATATGAGATGTGCAGGAGAAAGGACAGGGGAGAGTATGAAGAATTTAAAGGCAGATGTAATCCAGAATGTAGTTGGAGGGTCTATCTTCTGGTCTGATCAGACGTAATACATTCGTTATGACAGAAAACAGAGAACATGAAGGAAAAGAACACAGTCGTTGTCCTTGCCTGATTGCTGCAATATTTTAAACCAAGAATGAGAAAAAAATAAATTAGCTGAGGGTGAGGGAGGAGGAAAAAGAAATGAGAGATTTGAAAAAGAGAAGGTAGGAAGGAGTCATATTGAAACAGGAAAGGAAACTCACTAGGAACATTGAAGGGATGTATAAGGTAAGAACATCACCTGAAAGAGGAATGAGGCAAGGAAACAAGACTAGATGTTGCAGTAAAGTAAAGATGGTTAGAAACAGTCATTGCTGAGGATAGAAAAGGAGGACTCCTAAAACTTTAGACATCAACTTTTCCCTTTAACATATGGAAGGCCAATTAATGATCTACAGCAGTAGCTCCCTTTCCTCCCACAGATGACATTTGGCAATGACTGGAGACATTTTTTTTCATCACAACTGGGAGAGTAACAGTAACATCTAGTGGATAGAAGCCAGACATGGTGCCAAATATCCTACAATGTACATGATGCCCTCTGAATTATCTGACCAAGAATTAGTTGATCCTGTCAAGAGTGACAAACTTGAGAAACTCTGGTCTATGGGAAGATGACTTTAAAATTTAGAATGTTTTGCTACTGGATGTTAAGATTTTGGAGATTTATCATCATTAGTAGACATTTTGGTTTCTTTTTTTTTTAAATTTTTTTAACACTTATTTATTTTTGAGAGACAGAGTGAGACAGAGTGCAAGCAGGGGAGAGGCAGAGAGACGGAGACACAGAATCTGAAGCAGGCTCTAGGCTCCAAGCTGTCAGCACAGAGCCCAATGCAGGGCTCGAACTCACAGACCATGAAATCATGACCTGAGCTGAAGTCTGACACTTAATGGACTGAGACACCCCGGTGACCTGAGATTTTGGTTTCTTTACAAACCTGTACATCAAGAAGTTTTCCTTAGTTCCTAACTAAACAGTTTCTAAAGATTTTAGATTCATTTTATTTTATTCTCTTCTCAGGGAATTTGGAAAAGAACTCCCTGATATTTTTTAAAACAATGTTAACAAGTAAAACTTGTTAGATCAACTTCTGCTTTCTTATACATATACTTTCCAAAACATAGTTCACTTTTTGATAATAGAGGTTTATGTTTTGGATGCAAGAGCACCCCCATGACAATGATTATAAGCATGGTCTGGCAGTGTCCCAAAGGCATCCTGGAGGAGTGTAAAGGTCTGCTGGGAAGGAAGTAGTTCTATAATGTCAACAACAAGAAAGATGGTGTTGTAAATGATGTTACAAATGTTTTCCTAAGAAGTCTAAATACAAATTCCTACAACACAATGTTGGTATCATGGTAAACATTTCTTAAAGCAAGTATATTCTCTTGTATACTTGCCAAAGAACCTATAATTCATTTTGGCTTTGAATAGAAGCTATGGTTATGAATCAGCCAAGAGCTCAGCATAAATAGAATAAAATCATACATCCCTACCACATTGAGAAAATACTAAAGGGACAATCACCAGGGGAATACCTATACTAATCTAAGTCTGATCTCTGTATGAAGGTAGGTCAAACTAATCAACATTTAAATGGGACATGCATTTAAATAGGACAACTGTTCCATAAATAAGCTTGAGGTTAAAATGAGATTAAACAAAAACTCATACACATTTGCATCAAAAAATTATATGCTAAAGCTATCTTATTAATAGCAGTAATTAAATTCTATTCCATGAGGGGCGCCTGGGTGGCTCAGTTGGTTAAGCGTCCGACTTCGGCTCAGGTCACGATCTCACAGTCTGTGAGTTCGAGCCCCGCGTCGGGCTCTGTGCTGACAGCTCAGAGCCTGGAGCCTGCTTCAGATTCTGTGTCTCCCTCTCTCTCTGCCCCTTCCCCGTTCATGCTCTGTCTCTCTCTGTCTCAAAAATAAATAAAAACATTAAAAATTAAAAAATAAATAAATAAATAAATAAATAAATTCTATTCCATGAATCATCAGTTTCAAACAATTTAAAATTCCAGTTATCTCACTGAAGGGAGATGAGGATTTGAAGATTTCAACAAATATATAGAAATTTTGGTTCACTGAAATCAAGCAAAACAAAGATTATTTACCTTTTGAAAATTTAGATGATTTTACTGTAGAAACTTATGAACAGCTCATTCCCCCCACCAGTTGCCACGTGTGACTAAATGGAATAGAAGTAGATTATAAAAATAAACTTCAACAGAAACTGAGTTTTTACTCACATAGTATTTATGTCAATTTTTAAATTAAACTTTAAAAAAAATTGAGATGATGGCACACTCACGTGCAGTTTAAGAAATAATACAGAAAGACCTTCTGTTCCCTGAACTCAGTTGCCCCCAGTGGTAAAGTCTTGCAAAATTATAATGCAACAACACAGCCAGGGTATTGGCAATAGTACAGTCAAGGTACAGAATATTTCTATCCCCACAAGTGTCACTCATGTTGCTCTTCAACAGCTACACTCGTTTCCCTCCTATCTCTACTTCCTCCTTAACTGGTAAATGGCCACTAATCTTTTCTCCATTTCTCTGATTTTGTAATTTCGAGTGTTATATAAATGGCATGAAACACAGCATGAAACCTTTGGGAACTGACTTTTTTTCATTCAGTATCATTCTCTGGATATCCATTCCAGTTGCTACATGTATCAATATTTTGCTCATTTTTTATTACTGACTAATATTCTGCAGTAAGAGTATGCCAGTTTGTTTAACCATACCCCTGTTGAAGGAAATATGGGTTGTTTGCAGTTTGGGCTATAATAAATAAAACTGTTATAACATTCAGGTACAGGTTTTTGTGTAGATAAAAGTTTTCATTGTTGAACCATATGATAGTTTGATGTGTATTTTTTGAAGAAACTGCCAAACTGTTTTCCAGAGTGACCATCCCAAAATATAATGAGCAAAGTATTAGTGATTCAGTTTTTCTGATTCTGCCAACATTCGGTGTTGTCACTGTTTTTTGTTTGTTTGTTTGTTTTGTTTTGTTTTGTTTTTTAGTCATTCAGATAGGTGTGTAATGATATTTTATTGTAGCTTTAATCTACATTTCCCTGATGGCTAATGATGTTGAACAGGTTTTCATGTGCTTATATGCCACCTATATCTTCAGTAAAATGTCTCTTTATGTTTTCTTCTCATTTTCTAACAGTTTTTATTTTACTATTAAATCTTAAGAGTTCTTTATTCTATACATAACCATTTGAAGAAATATTTAGTTTGCAAATATTTTCTTAGTCTGTAACTTGCATTGCCATCCACCTGACAGTGTCTTTGTACAGCAAAAGTTAATTTAAATGATGTCCAATTCGTCCATTACTCCTTTTAAGGATCCTGCTTTTGATGTCCAGTCAAAGAATTCTTTGTCTAGACCTAGATTCCAAAGAATTATATGTTTCTTCTTTTCAAGGAGTTTTATACTTTTACATTTTACAATTAAGTCTGTGGTAATGTTGTGTTAATTTTTATGTAAGATGTTAGGTTTTAGATAAGACTTCTTTTTTTTTTTTTCCTTATGAAAAGTTATCTTCCCTCCACTAAATTTGTTCTGCAACTTCCTTAAAAATCAGATGAGCAGGGCGCCTGGGTGACTCAGTCGGTTGACTGTATGATTCAGCTCAGGTCATGATCTCACAGTTCCTGGGTTCTAACCCCAAGTCAGGCTCTGTGCTGACAGCTCAGAGCCTGGAGCCTACTTCAGATTCTGTGTCTCCTTCTCTCTCTGCCCCTCCCCAACTCGTGTGCATGCTCGCTCTCTCTCTCTCTCTCTCTCTCTTTCAAAAATCAAGAAAACATTTTTTTTAAATCAGTTGAGCATATTTGTAGAAGTCTATTTCTGAATTATCCATTCTGTTTCATTGATCTGTGTATCTCACACTCCATCAATACCACATGTCTTGGTTAGTATAGTGATATAATAAGTCTGAAAATCAAGTCAACTGAATTCTCCTACTTAATTCCTAATTTTCAAAACAATTCTCATTATTTTAGTTCCTTTGATTTTCTATATAAATTTTAGAATAACCGTGTCTATGCCTATAAAACATTATGCAGGAGTTTTAATAGAAATTTTTCTAAAACCTGCATTTCGATTTAGGGAGAATTAAAATCATTACTATATTGAGTTTTCCAACCATTTTTAAAAATTTATTTTGCCAACATTTTTTAGTTTTCAATATACTATCCTATACAGGTTTTACTAGGTTTATACCTGTGTTTTCACTTTTTGAGCAATTGTAAATGTCAGTCTAATTGTAATTATAATGTTTCTGTGTCCACCTGTTCATTGCTAGTATATAGAGGCATAGTTGATATATATATATGCTGATCTTGTATGATCTGATCTTGCTGAATTCAGTTATAAGTTATATGTAGGTATGTGTGTGTGTGTGTGTGTGTGTGTGTGTGTGTGTATGTGTTTGTAGATTCTTTGAGATTCTCTATGTAGACAGTGATGTCATCTGCAAATAGGAAACACTTCATTTCTATTTTCCAAATAATAATGCCTCTTCTCTCTTTTTTTCTTTCTTTCTTTTTTTTTTTTTTTTTTGCCTTTTTCACTGGCTAGAATTTGCCACACTATGTTAAGTAAGAGTAATGAGAATGAATATCCCTACCTTGTTCCTGCTATTAGCAAAAAGTATTTAATGATTCACCATTAAGAACGTTGACTGAAGGCTTTTGTAGATTTTTTTATCACATTGAGGGAGTCCCCTATAGTCCTATTTTTCTCAGAAAAACAAATTATGTCATGAATAGGTTTTGAATTTGGTCAGGACCTTTTCCTGCGTTAATATGATCTTGTGATTTTTCTTCTTTGGCCTGTTAATATGGTGGGTCACAAGATGGACTTTAAAATAATGAGGTTTGCATCCCTAAAATAAATCCTACAAGGTTTTAAGGTAAAATTCTTTTTATACATTACTGAATTCTATTTGATAATGTTTGTTAAAGATTTTTGCATTTATGTTCATAGGGGCTTTCCATCTGCAGTTAACTTTTTTGTACTATATTAATCTGGTTTTCTATGAGAACAATAGTCCCAATCTAAAAGGAATTAGGAAGTGTTCCTCTTCTATTTTCTGAAAAAGATTGTGCAGATTTAGTGATAAATTTTTAATCATTTGATGGAATATTTCTAGTGAAATCATCTGAACCTGAATATTTATTTTAGAAATGTTCCATTGCAGATTTAGTTAATAGTTAAAAAGCTTTCAAATTATTGATTTAATATTGGGTAAATTGTAGGACATTGAGTTTTTAAGGATTGTTCTATTGTACATAAGTTATTAAACTTAATGGTGTAGAATCATTTCCTGATTATCATTTTGATATGTGTAGAAATACCCATTGCTCCATTTCTAACACTGGTAATAGGTGTCTTAATTTTTTTTCTGCAAGTCTTGCTAGAAGCTTGTCAACTTTATTAATCTTTTCAAGATTAAGTTTTGTATTTATTTTGTTTTTAACTGATTTCTTCTCTTTATAATTTCCATCTCTGTGCTTGCTTTAAGTGTGCTTTTGAATTTATGTATGTATGTAAGTTCCTTTGGTAGGAACTTACATGTTTGACTAAGGCTTTAAGGTTTTTCTTCTTCTTTCTTCTTTATTCTTCTTTCTTCTCCTTCTCCTTCTCCTTCTTCTTTGAGAGACAGAGACCACGCGTGAATGGGGGAGGGGCAGAGGGAGAGGAGAATCTCAAGCAGTCTCCACACTCATCTCAGAGCCCCATGCCACCAGGCTCCATCATGACCTGAGCCAAAATCAAGAGTTGGAAACTTAACTGACTGAGCCACCCAGGAGTTCCGAGGCTTTTCCTCTTTTCTAATGTATGCATTTAGTGCTATAAACTTCATTCTTAGCAATGCTTTAGGTGTGGCCTACAAATCTTGACATGTTGTATTTTCATTTTCATTCAGTTATATATATATATAACATTTCTAGAAACTTTTAATGTTTATTTATTTGAGAGAGAGAGAGAGAGAGAGAGAGAGAGAGAGAGAGAGCCATCAGGGAGGGGAAGAGAGAGAGGGAGACACAGAACCTGAAACAGGCTCTAGACTCTGAGTTGTCAGCACAGAGCCTGACGTGGGACTTGAACTCACGAACAGTTAGATCATGACCTGAGCCAATGTTGGACACTTAACCATCTGAGTCACTCAGAAGTCTCAATATTCCTAGAAACTTTTAATTTGACTCATGGATTATTTAGAAGTGTATTTTTAGGAGGGCCTGGGTGGCTCAGTTGGTGAAGTGACTGTCTTCAGCTTAGGTCATGATCTCATGGTTTGTGTGTTTGAGTACTGCGTCACTGCATTGGGCTCTGTGCTGTCAGCACAGAGCCTGCTTCAGATCTTCTGCCTCCCTCTCTCGGTCCCTCTCCCACTTGCTCTGTCTCTTTCAAAAATAAATAATATTTTAAAAAATATATTTTAATTGCCAAGTATTGGGATATTTTCCTATAATCTTTCTTTTTTTAATGAATAAGTGGTTCTACATTTATTGAGCTATGATGGACATATAAAAACTGTATACATTTAACATATACAATTTGATGTGTTCGGAAGTAAGTATACATCCACGAAAACATCACCACAATAGTACCATTTGACCAAAACCAATCTGTTTTCCCCTCCCACCAGCCCCTGGTAGCCCCATTCTCTCTGCTTCTACGAGTTTGACTATCTTAGACTCTTCATATAAGTAGAATCATGTACAATTTTTTTTTTTTCATGTCTGGATTATTTCACTTAGCGTAGTGCCCTCCAGGTTCTTGTCACAAATGACAAGATTTTCTCTTTTTAAAGACTGAATAACATCCACTGTATTGAAATATTATATTTTCTTTATCCATTCAACAATGTACATTTAGAACGCCTCCATGACTTGGCTATTTGAATGGTGTTATCACACACATGAAATGCAAATATCTTTAAGATCCTGATTTCAATTCTTTTGGATATATACTCAGCCACATAAAAAAGAGAAAAGACTCAAGTAACCAATATCAGAAATAAAAGAGAAATTAACAACCAACACCACAGAAATACAAAATATTAAGGAGAAAATTATGAAAAATTATATGACAACAAATTGAACAACCTAGAAGAAATGGATAAATTCCTAGAAATATATAACCTACCAAAACTGAAGCAGGAAGAAATAGAAAATTTGAATAGATATATTACCAGCAAGGAAACTGAATTAATAATCAAAAAAATCCCAAGAAACAAAAGTCCATGACCAGATGGCTTCATAGGTAAATTCTACCAAACATTTAAAGAAGAGGTAATACCTATTCATCTCAAACTATTCCAAAAAATATAAATGGAAAGAAAGCTTCCAAATTCATTATCTGAGGCCAGCATTACTGTGATACCAAAACCAGCTAAAGACACTACAAAAAAAAGAGAACTGCAGGCCATCTCTGATGAACAAAGATGCAAAAATCCTCAACAAAATATTAGTAAACCAAATTAACAATGCATTAAAAAAATCATTCACCACCATCAAGTGGGATTTATTCCTGGGATGCAAGGATGGCTCAATATTCACAAATCAATGTGATATGTCACATCAATGAGAGAAAGAATAAAAATCACCTAATCACTTCAATAGATGCAGAAAAAACATTTGACAAAGTACAACATCCATTCATGATAAAAACCCTCAACAAAATAGGTTTAGAGAGAACATATCTCAACATAGTAAAGGCCACTTATGAAATAACCACAGTTAACATCACACTCAATGGTGAAAAACTGAGAACTTTCCCCCTAAGATCAGGAACAAGACAAGGATATCCACTCTCACCACTTTTTTTCAACATAGTACTGAAAGTCCTAGCCATAGCAATTAGACAACAAAAAGAAATAAAAGGCACCCAAATTAGTAAGTAAGAAGTAAAACGGTCACCATAAACAGATAACATAAAACCATATACAAAAAAAACCTTAAAGACTCTACCAAAAAAATACTAGAACTAATAAATGAATTCTGTAAAGTTTCAGTATGAAAAATGACAGGTGCGCCGGGGTGGATCAGTCATTTAAACGTCTGACTTTGGCCAGGTCATGATCTCATGGCTCATGAGTTCAAGCTCCGTGTCTGGCTCTGTGCTGACAGCTGAGAGCCAGGAGCCTGCTTCAGTTTCTGTGTCTCCCTCTCTCTCTGCCCCTCCCCCACCCCCCACTCTCTCTCTCTCAAAAAAAAAAAGATGAATAAACATTAAAAAAGAATTTTTAAAAAATCAATATACAGAAATCCATAGCATTTCTAAACACTAATAATTCAGAAGAAGAAAAAAAGAAATTAAGAAAACAATCCCATTGAGATTCCTGGGTGGCTCAGTTGGTTGAGCGTTTGACTTTGGCTGAGGTCATGATCTCACAGTTTATGAGGTCGAGCCCTCCATCGGGCTCTGTGCTGACAGCTTAGAGCCTGGAGCCTGTTTTGGATTCTGTGTCTCCTCTCTCTCTGCCCCTCCCCTGCTCACACTCTGTCTCTATCTGTCTCAAAAATATGAACATTAAAATTTTTTTAAAAAGATAACAATCCCATTTAAAATTGTGTGAAAAATAATAATGTACCAAGGAATAAATTTGACCATGAAGGTGAAAGACCTGTACTCTGAAAACTATAAAACACTGGTATTTTAAAAGCTATAAACACTAATGAGAGAAATTGAACACAACACAAAGAAATGGAAAGATATTCCATGCTAATGGACTGGAAGAATAAATAGTATTAAATTGTCCATACCACCCAAAGAAATCTATAGATTTAATACAATTACTATGAAAATACCAGCAGCACTTTCCCAGAACTAAAACAAATATCCTAAAATTTATATGGAGCCAGGGAAGATGCAAAATACACAAAGCAATATTGAAAGAGAAGAATAAAACTGGAGGTATCACAATCACAGATTTCAAGATATACTACAAAGTTGTAGTAATCAAAACAGTATGGTACTGGCACAGAAACAGACATATAGATCAATGTAATGGAATAGAGAGCCCAGGGATAAAACCATGATTATGTGGTCAATTAATCTTTGACAAAGAGGCAAGAATATTCAATGGGAAAAAGACAGTCTCTTCAACAAATGGTGCTGGGAAAAACAACAGCTACATGTAAAAGAATGAATCTGGATGAATTTTTTACACCAGACACAAACATAAACTCAAAATGTATTAAAGACCTAAATGTGAGACCAGAAACCAAAAAAAAAAAAAAAAAAAAAAAAAAAATCCCAGAAAAGACCACAGAAAGTAATTTTTCTGACATCAGCCATAACAATATTTTTCTAGATATGTCTCTTGAGGCAAGGTAAACAAAAACAAACAAACAAAAAAAAACTATTGGGACTACATCAAGGTAGAAAGCTTCTGCACAGAAAAGCAAACAAAGTAAAACTAAAAGACAATCTGAGGGGAGAAGATATTTGTAAATGACTTATCTGATAAAAAGTTAGTATCCAGTATATATAAAGAACTTATACAACTCAACACCAAAAAACAAAACAAACCAAATAATCCAAATTAAAAAATTTCAGAAAATAAACAGACATTTCTCCAAAGAAGATATACAGATGGCCAACAGACACATGAAACATGTTCAACATTAGTCATCATCAGGGAAATGCAAATCAAAATCACAATGAGATATCACTTCATACCTATCAGAATGGTAAAAATTAAAAAATAAAAAATAAAACAAGAAAGAACAAGTGTTGGTGAGGATGAAGAGATAAAAAAAACAAAAAAAAAAACAAAAAAAAAAAAACAAAACAAAACCAAAAAAAACTTCATCATGCACTGTTGGTAGGAATGCAAACCGGTGCAGCCAGTGTGGAAAGCAATACAAAGGTTCTTCAAAAAAGTAAAAATAGGATTACCATATTATTCAGTAATTCCACTACTAGGTATTTATTTACCCAAAGAATACAAAAACACTAATTTAAAAAGATACATGAATGCCTATATTTACAGCAGCATTACTTATAATAGCCAAATTATGGAAACAGCCCAAGTATCCATTGTTTGATGAATAGATAAGAAAGAAGCTGTGTATATATATCAATGGGATATAGCTGAGCCATAAAAAATAATGGCTCATGAAAATGAAATCTTGCCATTTGCAACAACATGATGGGTCTAGAGAGTATAATGCTAAGTGAAAGAAATTAGTCAGAGAAAGACAAGTACATATGATTTCATTCATATGTTGAATTATAAAAGAAGGAAGGAAGGAAGGAACGCAGGCAAAACAGAAAACAGACTTAACTATAGAGAACAAACTGAGGGTTACTAGAAGTGAGGTTGGGGGCAGGGAATGGGTGAAATAGTGAAAGGGATGAAGAGTATCATGATGAGCACTGACTAATGTATAGAATTGGTGAATCACTATATTGTACACCTGAAACTAATATAACACTGTATGTAAACTCTACTTAAATTAAAAAAAAAAAAAAGATTTCTGATTCTTTCTTCTATTCCCTCCACATTGCTGTTAAAACCATCTATTGGTTTTTGTCATTGTAACTATATATTTAAATCTAAAGATTTTCCTTGTACCTTCTATTTCTTAACTGAGACCTCCTATTTATTTGCTAAGATATTTTATTTTTTTATTCATTTCAAACATGCTTGTAATCATTGAAACATTTATTATGGCTGTTTTAACATCTTTGTCAGGCAATACCAACATTTCTGTTATTTCTGTGAGCATCAGTTGATTGTCCTTTTTCAATTACATGGTGATCTTGGTTCTTGGTATGATAAATGAACAATTACTGACAGTAGTTACTATATTTATAACTTGTAAATATAGAAGCAGGAAGGCTCTTAAAATATACTGCTGACTGATAAAATGTGGAAAACAGATTGAGATACAGTATAACACTATTTACATAAAATAACACACAGAAACAAAAATGTGCGTGCTATGAGAATTTATACAAATAAGATGATAAATATTAAGTCCATAAGAATAGGTGTGTTGTAACTGAAGAGGATGAGGTTTTAAGGGATTTGAAATATGGGCATCAAAAGTAACAAACAGGTGAAAATTGAGATATAACTAACTTTGAAAAATGGTTAGGAGTGGCAGTACAAGGATCTAAAATATTTTCATGCATTGCAATTGGATCAATATTATTTACAATGATAGATCGAGAAAGCCTGATGTAAACTTAATATTTAGAGATATGAGAGTAACCATTGAATCTATGTACTCAAATAAGAACAATTTTTTTTAAATAAAATGAGGTAAGTGTTGGAGAAGCCTAAGGCTTGTCACTGCTCCTTTTCATTATAAAGCTTTTGAGTTTTTTTTTTTTATTTTTACTATTTGAATCTTTTAACCTCATAGACTTTATTTCAGCAAATTTGATTTAATTTAGTCAATTAATTGGTGGTTTCATAACCATATAACTATTACCTGGAGAGCTGCCTAGTGTTAATAAAGGGAAGGACATTACTGAAAACAAAAATGGAATTTTAATTTTATAGGAGGAATTAATTTACTTTAGCAGCTCCAAGGTGCCATGTTGAAATTTAATAAATAATATAATAAAGATTTACTGGGGATCTACTAAAATGTGCCCATTTTAGATGCTGGGGTCAAGGCAATATATTCAAAAGACAGGGTTTCTGCCTTATTATCAAAACAATAGCCAAAGCATGAATTAGGCAGATTATCAAAATAATTCATTTTATTTTTCTAGTGTTGACCTTCTTTCTATGTTGTACTAAAGATAACGTATCTTACTTAAAAATCCCTATTTGTTTTGAATGGATACAATGAATTACCCAGTACAAACTCGTCATGTGGAACATTTCATTAGGAACGAACTGTCAATTCTTACACACTAAATGACATTTCATGTTTCACAATCACTTCAATGATTCTCTGTTTTCCTGCAGTGTTTTATTAGCCAGATGTCACCTCTTAAAGTGTCAAAAAAAAAAAAAAAAGGAAACATAAGGACATAATAAAATATACCGCAGACTTTTAAACAAGTGCAGGTCTTTGCATACGTTAACATTACTAGTTGATTTCAGCTCCCAGATTTTGTTGTATGTCTTATTTAATAATTACTTTTCTTTCTTATGTTATCTTCATTGATGTTTTAATAAGATATATATTAACTAAAGGCAAGTCCTCCTGTGTAAAACCTACCATAATTAATTTCACTTTAAAACCTCATTTTTTATCATGCTCTAAAATGACTAATCAAAAAGTTGATAATATAAACTTGAAAAGAAAATCTCTTCCTTTAGAAAATGCTTAATGCACCCCAAATTTTCCCTAGATAAATACCATTAGGCTATTTAAACAATTATACATTATATAATGTTTTCAACATTTAAATCAGAAATACAGAGCTTATTGTGTGGGGATATCAACTTAATCTTTCATAAGTCCCCACTCACAGATCTAGGATAGACCCAAAGGCACTGTGATGAAATCTATTTAAAATTAGTAAACATTTTAAAAATATTTTTTGTTTTTACCAGCATGGTACATCATTTACTATGCCTATATTATGTTGGAAACAAAAATAATGAATAAAATATTTTTAGGCATGTAAGCATAGATGAGCAAGAAATCACAGGAAACATAGAGAAAAAGAGAAAGGAGAACCTCAGAGGAATGTTCAGTTGAACTCTGAAATTGGGATATTGCTGAAGGAAGGGATCATTTTTCAGTAATCACAGCATTTCAGAGTAAGGAAAACTGGAAGTAAAGCCTACAGCCTTCCCCACGTAGGGGAACATGACATATTTTCTTTTTCTTTCTTCCTTTTTTTTTTTTTTTTTTTTTTTTTTTTGAGAGAGAGAGAGCACAGGTTCGTGCAAACAGGGAAGGGGAAGAGAGAGAGAGAGGGAAACAGAATCCCAAGCAGAATCCATGCTGTCAGCACACAGCCGGAGGTGGGACTCAAACTCATGGAACCCTGAGATCAGGACCTGAGCTGGAAGTCAAAATCTGACACTAACCTGACTGACCCACCCAGGTGCTCCTCTGACAGATTTTCTAGAGCCACTCTCCTTCATCCACCATAAACTAAGGGCCCAAGAGGGCTAAAACATTAGTGCAATGATCAACTAGTAATAATGTAGGAAGTAACTCCATTAACCTGAGAAGGAATACACTTTAGATGTATAAACTTCGGAAAAATTGTAAATTTAGCATCATTATTTGAATATCTTATCTTGCAAAACATTCAAGAGCATCTATGGAAAACATTTTAAAAGTAACAAGAGAGTTTGGCAAAATTTTTATTTAGGAAATTAATGTGCAAATATTTCTAGACTCCAGCAATAACAAATGAGAAAATGTGACTTTTAAGTAGACGTCATTCATACTAGCAACAAAAAAAGTAAAGTCTCTGAATAAATCTAACAAAATATGTGAAAGATATTTATGGAGAAAATTATGAAATATTATTAAAGCATAAAATAAAACCTGAAAAAGTTTATCCTATTTGAATTGGAAGTTTCTCTATTAGAAAAGATGTCAATTTTTAAGTTAATATATAATGCAATTTTATTCAAAACATGATGAAATTTTTATAAGCTCAATAAACTGACCCTAAAATCAATATGATATAATTAAGACCCAATAACAGCGAAGAAAATTGTGAAAAAAGAATAAAAAAGAGAGAACTTTTCTAACAAAAACATAGAGTAATTGAAGACATCATTGTATTTTTAAGAGACAGACATATAGATCAAAGGAATAAAACAGCCAAAAAACATACTGAAGCATATATGAGACTTTGGGATACAACCAGGTAAATCAGAGGCTATAGACAGTCTGTTCAATAAATCATGTTGGGCAACTGCCTTTTTGTAACAAAATGAAGTAAAATAATATCTTTATATCTCCCCTCTCTCCAGTCTCTTATATATGCTTAACTATAGAAACCAATCTTAAATACCATTAAAACTATTGGAAACAAATATAGTAAAGGATCTTATTCCTCAGGGTGGAAAGGAATCTCTAAAACAAGATATTTATAAAACAAGATATAAAAAGTAGTGTAAAATGAGAGATATGGTTATTAACATTCAAGTTAGCATATTATTTTAGAAAAAAATAAGGGCTTAACATTCCGTTGCTACAAAATATGGCTGCCATGAAAATATATCTCTAACCACATATGGCAGGAAGCATAATTGAGGAACAACCCCAGACACTACAGTCTGAACTGCATGATGCAGTTCATGATGAAGATGCATTTCCCTCACTCAGCCTTCTCCAGCCAGTGGCTGAGGGCAGCAAAATACTAGGGTGACATATTCTTGGAGACAGTGGACTCCAAGAACTCGTGTGGCCTGAGAAGTCTCTACCTTTTTGCCAAAACTTTCTTAGAACTGCTTCACAGTCTAATCTTTTCCTTACTCAACCTTCCTTCTTTTCGTCTTACCTCCTATGAATTTGATATGTCTCATGGTTTGACGAGTCTCCCAGCCTCTTCTGATTCTTTGCCAAATTTTTCTTCACACTTTGTCTCTCCTCTTGTATAGCTAATCTCACCTTTGTGTCTGATTCTCAAAGGACATGAATTAACACAGAGTGGCAAACACCAAGAAATACAAGCAGAAGTACAAACAGAATGACAGAAAAACTTAACATCAACTTTTGTCTATAAGATGTAATAGGAAATACATGCACTCTAATGGATCATAGAAGCATGATATGGCTTGAATATTCATGGGGAAAAAAACAACTATCAAAAAGATAATCACCTGTATCAGCAGTTGGTCAACTTAAAAAATGTTAGGTAGTAAATATTTTCAATTTTTTTCTACCAAGTTGCAAAATTTAGAGTGTTATATAGTATTTATGAAGCCATTTAAAATGTAACCTTTTAAAAACATAAAATCATTTTAGCTGAAGGCCCTAAGAAGGAGGAGGAAGAAGAAAAGGGAGAAGAGAAAGAGGAAGAAGGAGAAGAAAGAGAAAAAAAGAAGAAAAGACAATTATTGTGTGATGACAATATCCAGATATTGATTCTGGTTGACCTATCACAAAGGTAGGACTAGTCCAGTCTATGAGACTGGTGTACAAAACTTTACTTCTACACCCACCCCTAAAGGAATTTTGAAAAACTGTATCCATTTGTACATGAGGATGACTTAACATTTTCATCTTCAGTTTAACAAAGGCTATAATTACAGCCAAAATTATATTGTACCTGTGTTTAAGCATGCTTTTATTAAAAATTTGGATCTGTAGGTTTAGTTTATTCAATTTATGGAAAATGTATGTCAAAAATTCCAAATGTCAAAGCTGGTCCTATCTTTCTCAAATTCAGACTCACTTCATATCACACACACACACACACACACACACACACACAAAGACTTTGCTTTTCATTTTAAGTATCATGATAAGAATCAGCATCATTAAACCCATCTCATTGCTGACTTTTATGTCTAGGAGACAGGAAAAAAGATGGGTGAAGGGATGTAGAAATGAGAAGTGGGCACATGGACAGATAATTGCTAGATAGAGGCAGACGGGCACACAGACAGGCAGAAAAGACCTTTGCCCCAGAGATTTTTATACCCTGGGATTATGCCACAACTGGATGTTGAATGAGTTGGTGAGAGTTACCTTTTTCCTCTGTAAAGGTGTAGAAGGAGGGTTCTGATGAGAGGTGAGGAAAAGCCAAACATATCTGCTAGGTCAGCTAGTTATGGAAAGGGTACATATAGAATTTGATCATCTGGAAGATATACCCTCCAATTCTCTTTGCTCAGGTACCACTCCCTCCCCACACCAAAAGTGGTTGATTACCTCCCTCGTTACAAATACCCCAACTTGAAGACCACTAGTCTGAGAACCGAAATGTTCCATTTACAACAATAATAGTTGAACACAAAAAGTGTTTGGTGGTGATGGCAGTGTTGGTTTGTATGAGTATGAAACTCCAAGCTCACAAATTTAGGAAATTCTGTGATATTGCACACCTGTTGTTATTCTCCTTATCTGGTTCTAGTTTGTGTATTTAAGTAGCAGGACATTCTCATTGCTTGAATTTCTCTATCAGCCTTCGGAAAGGATTGGCCCTTACATTGGGGGATGGCAGAGTTTGCTCCACTGGCAGTACCTGTAATTGATAGTGACTGACAGATTACTAATTGCTTAACTTTTTTTCCCTCCTTAAAAGCTCCAAGATGGCATGAGATCACTCTGAGGAAATGAGGGCATGTCAAAAGAAGGCTATGAATTCCTACCTCTCATATGGGTTTAAACATTCAAATGCAAAGTTAAATCAGGATTTTTTGAAGTGTATTTTTCTGCAAAAGTCATCACTGAAAGCACAGTAATATGCTTTTATTAAATATAATACAAATTATCATATGTTGTTTAAAAACTAATAAAAATAAATTGATTCTCACCTGAGTAATGTAGCACACAATAATATGCAGGATGTTTTTCTTCAGTTTATTTAAAGTTGATATAACAACTAACTCTCCTCTGAACATTTACTAAGGACCCTTTCTAATGAAATAAACAGACTTTAAAACCCTGAAGACTTTAATGTGAATGAAAACAATATGAAAAAAAAAAAAAGCATTGCCACTGAAGTTACAATGCAGTGTACAAAGTAACAAAATGCTTTGATAAAATCTACCAGAAAACATGATAGAACATGATGAGATGACTTCCCAGTCTCATTAGCTGAAACATCAGTTTACAATGGACTGAGGCTTCTAGTACAGCAGTTTCCAGGGAGTACCCAAATCCTGGTTCCAGGACAGTCAAAGAGGTATTAATACCTCACCTGGGTGAGCCTGACTGTTAATGTTCTAATTCATTTCTTTTAAAAATGAAATGATTTGTTGAAACGATCACACACATACACACACACGTAATTCATCTCTTTTATACGAATACTCTACCCTTCTGTACTTACTAAGCATTATATACATGCCATATCATATTTAAGTACCCATTGTGTGTGTGCATTTTTATGTACTCTTAGGAAACATGCTTTTCCTGTTTTACTCAACTGAATTCAGGTTAATGTATATTCTAATAAAAGGATGGCTTATAAAGAAATTCCTAGCAGAAAATAGCTATTTTTGCCTTTGTATATTTAAAAGGCATGCCTGAATGGTTTACTGAGATATAAAAGTACATAAAAGCTTTATTAGTGTTTTATTAAGGGACTAGATGCATAAAAAATAAGTGTCTTCCATGGTGCTACTCTATAAATAAAAGTGATCTCCTTGGTAATAAATGATCTCTCTGCTCCTTTTGTCGTCTCAGTCTTGGGTTACAACAAAACATTTGGCATTGTGTTGCAATCAGCACGACACAAATTCTGATCCAATTTCTGTCTTTAAAAGACCTTGCTTTTTTAATGAAGAACTTGCATAGGAGATCTTATAGTTGTTCCCTTTAAAGTTCTCCATTCCTGGTTGAATTTGTGTCTCTAGAAATTGGGCATTTTGGAATGCTTCCTTGGACCAGGCAATGCCTAGAGAAAGATTATTTGGAATGGGACTTCCCTAGAGACTTGATACATCAATCTGCATGTGACATATTAAGCAATGGTGTTCAGAATGTCCACACGTGTGTACGCGTGCGCGCATGCGCGCACACACACACACACACACACACACACACGCACACAGAGTCAACTAGAAATTATTAATGCATGAAAAATGGAAAATAGGTTCAAAAGAAAGACTCCATTATCTAACAAATGATGTGCTTTCAAAGCACATTAAAATCCTACAAATCTTAACAGGACTGGTTTATTAGAGAACAGTTGCTTTGCTTCTGGAATCACTGTTTCAGAGGCAAAGTGTGCCTCATTTCACTTGCGATTTTATAATGAGATTCAAACCAACATTAAAGAGTGGCATATTTGTTTTCTGAAGGATATTCCCCAGGCATGCCCAAAGCCAGGCTGGCTTCCTGTCTGTGCCATTGTTTGCACATTTTGTAAATATCACTTGAGTTTTTCTGTATCCTATCATAAACTCTCAAATTCCAAACGACCTCCCAAATCTACCATACCACAAATGCTGCTTTAATATCTTGGAAGACACAGTTTTGAGAATAAAAAAAATTCTCCTCAACAAAGGTCACCTAAACACCATCTTCACAAAAGGAAGACATTTCTACTGTCTATTCTATCTCCATTTTGATTGTAGGCTGCCTGCTGCCTACTTTGCATTCTGTTCTCTAAAAGGCTTATTAATGGGGTCTAGAGGGAGGCTGTCAGAAATGGCAGACTGAATCAAGGGATTTTCCTTCAACATCCAAATGACACACTGAAGCTAGAGAATTAAACAGATGACTACCCAGTGCCCTTTTGTCTGAAGATGAAGGTGGGATTGCCAACTTGCAAACCAATGACTGACATTTGGGTGGATTAAACCATCCTGCTATTGTACTGCTAGTTTATAATCACTACTGCTTTCTTGATCTCAAGTGCCTCAGCAAAAGCCTTCTCAGTTCTTAGAGTCATGTTTGTAGAAGCCCTCAGCTGAGCTTTTGCTGTAAACATTTATCTACCAAGAAGCAGTGTTCTGACACTAACTGAGAAGAAGCGTTGGCTTCTAGGTATTTAATTAAAACATTAAGGGAAAAAGCGTTCGTGTCAACATTCACAAGTACTTTCCTATAGCTGAGGGTTGCTGTAATTGAGTTTCCCTGTAAATGCATTCCTCCCCTCCCCGGCCTTCTCTGAGAGCAGCAATAGCTTGAGGTTCACTTTGCTTCATGCTGTTAGTTGTGGCTTTGAGACTTTGCCCCATGCTGTCACTTTCCTGATTCTCTCAATCTGGTTGTTAGCTTTAATTTCTAAAATCAAGATTGGATGGCAACAAGGGGCTTTAATGAAGAGTGAAAAAGTCATTTGTTAAACAGCATTAAGAATTCTTATTTGCACTGCTGTATAATGTGGTCAAGCCAAATGCTTTCTCCTTTTATGAATCATCCAATTTCCTTTGCCACATAATTAATGTTAATAAGGAGAAGGCATTGTATAGGAATGAAATTCATCATAATAGATGCTGACTCTAGGTGTAGGTTCCTGGGGTGCCACCATTTTCATTATGAAGTACTGTAGGAACCATTTATTTTAAGGAAGGACATGGAGAACAAATCATATATGGTCATTTGATTGTTGACAAAGTTCATACAATAGAAGTACTTAGTTTTCCTCAAAAGTTGGATTTTACAGTGAAAAGATAGTAAAAAGATATCTAGTAATGCCGTATTAGTGCACCTTTCTGAAGAGTATCATTTCTAAAAGCACATTTTAAGCTACTCTGTGCCTTGGACCATTGAATGTAATAAAGGGAGATTGCCCATGCAATTCTCTTCAATGTATCAAGTCAATTGAGAGAAGAAGCTTTATTCTCCTTTCATAAAATGGAAAGGTGGAGATTTCACAAAACATCTTGAACCAATCAAGATGGTAGCAGCCAAGTGTTGCAGGAAAGATGCAAAAGTAGTTATGGCATCCCTATTAAGTTCAAGTTCTACATTCACATGTAAATAATTCATGGGGTTCAGCAGATTTGAAAGAGTTCACTCTTTTAAAGATAACATGGCTACATTCTTACTTCAACGTCATAATTTAGAATAGTCAAATTTACCTAATTGTTACGAACAAGTTAACATGTCAATTCAACAAATACCAACTGAAAACTTGTTAAACTGGTAACACTGTACTATGAAGTGAAAATACACAAAAATGTAAATATACAAAAAAATCACAAAATGCCCAATTTATGGGAATTATTTTTTCCTAAAAGAGAAAAATATTTTTTAAGAGAAAACTATTCTTTGAAAACTTAAATAAAAATGCAGAACATGCGTATGCACTAAATTAAGCACTGCAGTCAATAAAGTAACAGCATTACAGCAGGGGTAATGCAGACACAATGGCATGCCAGGCTGTGCTCCTCTTAGTTTCTGTAGTCCTTATAGCTCATACAATAAGCAGAGTCCTAGGCCAGTTCAAGACTTGAACAAGTAAGAATCAAGTCTGCCTTTACTATAGTAACACTCTGACTGGTTCCCTGGCATTTCCTTTTGGTATGTGAGTCCCTACCTTGATGAACTGCCATTTATTTGATCTGTGAAATTGATTTCCTACCAGACTCTCCTTGGTCTTGCCCTTAATCCTGTTCTTACGGCAGACATGTTTCTATGTTTTGTACAACCACGATAATGGCAAACACCTGCCTGCCTGCTTCAGCATTTCCTTACTTGTCAGGCTTCCTGCCTACCTTCTTGTTATATTTTCCTGTGTCCTCCTTCCCATTTGGATGTCTGTTTATTGCTTATTGATACCATTTCCTAGTTGAATGTGAAACCTACCTGACTTATTACCAATAAAATCTGTAATGAGTATGACCTATTCCCCACAACATATGCTTATTTTGGTCTATCACACGATCAATTTACTTGAAAAGGGCAATCTATAGTATATGCCTTCTAATATATTATCCTTCAGTGCTTTCCCCCTAGGACAGGACATGAGGAAGAACCAGTTGGGATAAAAGAAGTTTCAATGAGAGCATTTTGCTTGACATTATTCTATCTGTTCTCCAGGAAAGTAGATTTCCCTGTGGCTTACCCACTTCAACACCAGTCTCTGTCTATTAACCACCATTCTTGACATCTATCCCATTATCTAGCCACTCACCTGTACCTACTTATTTTTGGCTATTAAACTATCTTTTTAGAATTCAGGGTGATTCAACAAACACTGATTAAACACCTACCATGTTCAGGCACCATGCTAAGTGCTAGAAATACAAAGATGAAAATATTGTCCCTGATTCTGCAAAAGTTCCCATTTAATGAATACCCCTCTATCACTACCTGAAATCTGGAATTAACTCACTTCCTACTCTCTTGATCTTGGCAACCACTTTTGCTCTCCCACCAGTAGCAAATTGACACCTTCACTGGTAAATAACCAGGGATAACAAGATTATTCTGGTAAATAATCAGAATAACATGATTCAGCTTTCAGGAAGAAAACTCCAGACTCCTGTCTTGAGTATTTCCATGATGAATACCCTGTGCTAGAGAGCTTGAAAGATTAAGATTCATTTTAATCAGCTAGGGGGCATGATATTTAGAGATTATGAAACTGGTACAAAACCTAAGTACAACACAATATTCACTCATCTTAAACAAGTTTTTTTTTTTTATTGTCCTCTACAAGGTAAGACTTATATTACTCAAAGATACCCAACTGAATAAAGACACAGGAGATGAAATCTAGTATGCATTCTATTTTCCACTATATGCACCCTGGCTTGTAACTGCATCTGACTAAACGGGGAATTTTTTTCTAATTTATTTACCAATAACTTGTTTTCTAATTTGTCCAAAGGGGCATAAAAGAAAGCAGTACCCTGATCCTAATGGCTACTGTCTAATTCTTTAGAATTTTAACAGCCAAAATTCTAAATAAGATTTACATTTGCTGTCTCTGTGTCATTTCCAATTCATTCATAACCCACTCCATTCTGAGTTCTATGCCCAAGACACTTGTGCACTAACTGTTGGAGACTTTGCTAAATTAAAATATCCCACCTAGATCTGCACTTTATTGCTCAGCTGATCTTCACAAAATGGCTCTTAGTATAGTTGTTTCTATATCTTACTACCTTACTTGAAGTGCCAAGTATCAGGAAATATTTATCATCCATATTTGTGTTTTCCATATACTTGTGTTTTCTACAACTCTTTTTTTAATGCTTATTTTTTATAGAGAAAGAGACACACAGAATGAGAGTGGGGGCGGGTAGGAAGAGAGAGACAGAGACACAGAGTCTGGAGCAGACTCAGGCTCTGAGCTGTCAGCACAGAGCCTGATGTAGTGTGTGAACTCATGAGCTGTGAGATCATGACCTGAGCTGAAGTCAGACACTTAATTAACTGAGCCTCCCAGGCGTTCCTATGCTCTGCAATACCTAAACAGTAGGTATTAACTGTTATTGAACATCAAAAGCCCTGTGAAGCTTTAAAAAAAAATCAGAGCCTTAGCTCACCTCCCAAAAATCTGATGTAATGAATCTAAAGTGGCAGCCATGCATCTCTATTTTTGAAGTTTCATCCTAAATGTTCATCAATGGAAGAATAGATGAAGAAAATAACAGAATATTATGTAGCCTTAAAAAAGAAAAAAAAATTGCCACTGTGACAACATGGATAAGCCTAGAGCACATTACGTTAAGTGAAATAAGCCAGAAACAAAAAGACAAATAATGTATTATTCCACTTATGTGAGGTATATAAAATAGTTGAACTTATAGAAGCAGGGTGGTTGCCAGGTGCAAGCTGGTGGAAGAAATGGGAAACTGTTGGTCAATAAACAAAAAGTTTAAGTTATTAAAAATGAATGTTTTGGAGATCTAATATGTAGCAATATGACTATAGTTAACAATACTCTATTGTATACTTAAATTTGCTAAGAGGGTAGATCTTATGTTTTCACTATACACACACACACAAATTATAATTATGTAAGGTTATGGATATGTTAATTTGTGTGAGATATACATATATATGCATATATAATTGTGTGAGATAGTAATACCCACATTATATATATAGCGAAATATATATACAGATATATATGCACACACACACATTATATATAGTGAAATAATCCATGGTAATCCACAGTAATGACCACATCTAGTTTCCTAGATGATTTGTGATACAGCCAGAGTTGCCAAGCACTGGAGTAGAAGAGTTGGAAGATAACATGCTCAAAAATATTTATTGAGCATACCAACCAATATTTTTCAGTAATCACAGTAAAATAATTAATCACATTAGTATTATTGAAAGAGTTGCTTGCTTCAAAAGCACAAAATAAATAAGTGTTGATTTACCTGGCAAGAGACCGTGGACTTCAGTACTATTTTGGAAAAAAAAAATTAGAAAAGCTTTTATGGTTTTTTTTTCCCCAATAAATATAAACAGGCAGTGATTGCAGTATCCAAAATTAATAGCAGGTACAAAACCCATTAAATGAGACACCAATTGATTTGGGGTACTTTTTATTTAGAGGCATGTATAAATTAACTTACATGGTATTGTAATATGCCAATAAATAAAGTTGTAATTTTGATACAAAATGTGATTGCCTTTACCCTAGGAAAGTTTATCCTTAAAAAGGATATCAAAATTGTTTGGATGGAAGAAAAAGAAAATTATACTTTAATTCATTTACTTATATATTCATTCTTCTAAAATACTTAACATGAATTTTCTAAACTTCTTAATCAGGTAGAGAAAATCTCAGAAGATGTGGGAATAAATTGATGAAAATAGATTTATGTTTCTCAGTCACCTCTGAACTGTGTCATTGTTAACTTTGTTGCTTTCAACCCTAATTGAAGAGATCTATGTGAATTGCCTGTATAAAATGATTTTTTTCATTGAATAGTGACATATATCACCTCTTAAAGAATTAATTAACCCAAAAAGGTACAGATTGAAAAGAATCCACCATAATTTACATGTGTAATATAATTACCTAGGATGCAATTTTGTACCAAAAATAGATAATTTCCTTATTATTGTGAACTACTATGAATTTTAATAACCAAAGAAATGATGAGTTGTTTTGAATCTTATTTAGAAGAAAGCTCCTTAGGAGTTACTACTGCCCTGTCATATGTCAAATATCATTTCATTTCCCTATGCACTTAATGAGTGCTTTGCTGGTATTATTTTGCTAAAGTTATATTGCTCTTAATTGTTGATACTGTTTGTAGTATGGCAAACAGAAATCAGAGAGACAAGAACTTCTGAGCATCCTTTGAAGAGTTCTGGGGCAAACACTATGAAAATACTAGTGTCCATTCCCTACCTGTTCCCACCTTGTAGACTTCCTTTCTACACAAATAGAACTTTTATGTTACAAGGTTAAGATGACTACTCCAGGAAAAAAACATATATGAAGCCCTTTTTTATTACCTTACCCTTCAAAATTTCTGAAATATATTTGTTGTAGGAATCATAAGTCTCAATATATTATTTAAGAAGTTCACTTCCTTTCTATTTTTTCCCCTTTTTGGTCTATTGTTTGTTTATCATTTTTCCTCACCTGAAATTATATTAGAATTTATAAAATTTTTTAATTGTTAATAAATTAGTCAGTAAGAATACACAAGTACCAACATATAACAACAGGTGTTTTAAAATACAGGTCATTCAATCTCTCAAGTTGCACACACATGCATGTACACACAGACACACACACACACACACACACACACACACACATTCACTCACTGAAACTGTGCAAGAGTCCACAACTATTCAAAGTTTTGGCATTTTTCAGAACTATATTATCCATAGTAGAATCCAAGATGCTAATAATATTTATGTCAGTAGTTTGAAATTCTAGTCACATATGAGATTTGTTAAAATAGCTGCTGTTTTTTAAATATTTCCTCTAAAACAGGTTTTACTTTTCGGGTTTAGAAATAGATTCCTGTACCCACAATGACTATAAAGGGCATGGTAAAAAGCATATCCCAGTGGAAACCCCTTAGCCTGATAGGGACTGCCTAAATGTTTAATGACATTAGCTCCCTGCAAACGACATTCATTTCCTACATATGCAAATTTTCTTAATGTGAACCCCCCCATAACAGGTAGAATGTATAAAGTTAATGAAGCCATGTAATTACAATCACTATGGTGACTGCAGTCCCCCGAGAACAATAATGCGATAATATACATGAGTTTTGACTTTCTTTGGAAATAACAGCTTATAATTTGAAAATAGATAGTAAAATATTTCCATTATTGTCCTCTAACTCCTAAGGCAAAAGCAGGTACAAATAGATTATGTTCTTTATTAACTGAAAATAAAATGATAAGAGAAAGCAAAAATACAATGTTAGTAATTGTTTATTTTCAATTTTCAATGTCTTCATTTGGCTTCATTTTAAAGCCTTTTTTCCCATTTAATCAGGAAAACACCAAGGCCTTTGAAACCAGATTTTTTTTTTCTTAAATCCTGATCTTGTTAATCCCAGGGAGTCTACATAACTAGTGTTTACTGCTATTGTGCTAAGATGACAGGACTAGTCATTTTCAATGGGATAACAAAGTCTCAGGGATTTGAGATATTTCTCAAGGGATATTTCTCAGGGATATTTCTCAGGGATTTGAGAAGCCTGGGAGGAGGAATGAAAGGATGATGCTTAGGAATCCTTGCTGCGTTGATTTTTTTATTCTAATTATTTCATGTTTTCCAAAGGAAGAGCAAGGAAATTAGTAACACAGCAAAAAGTCTACAACTCCCTCCTTGTAGGCTACTTCTGAGCAATTGCTAAGTCCGTAGTGAAGTGTAGATGATCATATACAGTAAAGTATGTTTATAGCTCAGGAGTTTTGGGGGGACTGTTAGATACACTGATACCTAAATTTGTTTCCTTTATCTCACATCTCTATTTCCCCAGATATCAAACAGTGTAATCTCTGTTCTTCCATACCACTCAGGACAAAATGTTACATGAGGTATCTCCTATGAAGACACATAATCAAATATCGACATCTATATCATCATACAATGTTTATGAATATGGTCCACACCTGAACTTCCCTTTACACACCTCCCAGTCAATTATACTTACTCTGACTCTCGCTCACTCACTCATTCAAAATGGAGGGTCTGTCTTAATCAAGCAGCAAGTTTGGGGAAAGGTTAGTGGCACACAAACATACACTGAGAATTTTGTGTTCCAAATAGTTGAGAAATATAGCCCCCTGCAAAATTAAAACTAATAAAGTAAGATTCTGCTTTATGTAATTACATGTTTTAAATATTAACCAATTGAAACTGTTTGGAGAACACTAATTGATTTTCTTAATCTTCCAAATGAAATCCAATACAACCCATTAGAGATGGAATTGGTCATAGTCAAACACTGAAAATTTAATATACATTATCTATGTATCTATCTATCTATCTAGTTAGTTATTTTTTTAATTAATAAATTACATTTCTCAGAGCAATTTTAGGTTTACATCAAAATTTAGCAGAAACTACAGAATTCCCATATATTCCCTGCAACCCCCACACGGATATACACAACCCCTCCCATTATCAACCTCTTGTTCCACAGTGGTATATTTATTAGAATCAATGAACCTACATTGACACACTGTAATTTTATTTTATTTTGTTTTGTTTTGTTTTGTTTTGTTTTGTTTAGTTTAGTTTAGTTTAGTTTAGTTTTTGAGAGAGAGAGGGAATAGGAGAGGGGCAGAGAGAGAGGGAGAGAGAGAATCCCAAGCAGGCTCCACACTGTCAGCGCCAAACCTGATGCGGGGCTCAAACTCATGAATTGTGAGATCATGACCTGAGCTGAAATCAAGAGTCGGGACACTTAACCGACTGAGCCATCCAGGCACCCTGACACACTATTAATATGCATAGTCCATTAATTCACATTAGGGCTCACTCTTGGTATTGTACACTCTTTAAATTGTTGATAAATATCCAATGACATCTATCCCCCATTGTAGTATCATACAGAATAGTTTCACTGACCTAAACATCTTCTGTGCTTCATCCATCTATTCATCTCTCTCTCCCTTGAACCCCTAGCAACCCCTGTTCTTTTGGCTAACTCCATAGTTTCACCTTTTCCAGAGTGCCATATAGTTGGAATCATAAGTGTGTAACCTTTCCAGGTGGCTTCTTTCACATAATAATACACATTTAATTTCCCCCCACATCTTTTCAAGGCTTCATAGATCCTTTCTTCTTTAGCACTTGATAATAGTCAGTTGTTTGGATACACCACAGTTATTTATCTATTCAATTACTGAAGAACTTTTTGATTGCATCTGTTTTGGCAATTACAAATAAAACTGCTTTAAAAATTTAGGTGCAGGTTTTTGTGTAGACATGATTTCAATTCCTTTGGGTAAATACCAAGGAATGAATAACATACATTTTGACCTGACTAGTACATTTCTATGATGGTAAATGTTCATAAATTGGCCTCTGGGTCAGAACAGTAGACTCAGGAGATGGAGTATGTGGATTTATACCACTGTTAAAAAGCAAAAGTTTAAAAACAATGCTTTGGGCTAATTCACTAATTATCCAAGGAAAATGTGTGAAAAAATGTTAGATAATGTGAAGTAGCTATAGAGATGATATTTGGACATGTAATTAATATATTTATTTGAATAGTCTCTACCAATTGACTAGCCTCAAATGAATAGTCTCATACCATTTTGCTATGGAGAGAAGGTAGGTACAAAGACTGAATTTCCATGAAATCTGGCATTAAGGTGAAAAATGAAATAAGCAAAGAATACTAGATGTTTTATATTAAATTTTTTTTTAACGTTTATTTATTTTTGAGACAGAGAGAGACACAGCATGAACGGGGGAGGGGCAGAGAGAGAGGGAGACACAGAATCGGAAGCAGGCTCCAGGCTCTGAGCCATCAGCCCAGAGCCCGACGCGGGGCTCGAACTCACGGACCGCAAGATCGTGACCTGAGCTGAAGTCGGACGCTTAACCGACTGAGCCACCCAGGCACCCCTAGATGTTTTATATTAAACCAGTCACTTCAGTATGGTATTTTTTTTTTCTGAACAGTGATGCTAGATGGACAAATGATAGATAAATAGATAGATGACAGATGATAGATAGATAGATAGATAGATAGATAGATATAAAACCATTTACACCTGTATCATCATATAATGTTTATGAATATGGCCCACACCTGAACTTCCCTTTACATACCTCCCAGTCGATTATACTTATTCTGACACTCACTCACTCACTCACTCAAAATACAGGACCTTTATTAATCAAGCCCTTAGTGTCTATTAATTATTTTAACTTTGAAAATTAGAGAAATTCCTTAGTATTGTTGGCTTGACCCTGATACTAGATGATGTTTTGTTTATACAGGTGGCAGGTAAGCAATAAAATGGTTAAACATCATCAGGCATATATTTGGTGTTTCTACTACCACCTCCATTCCCTCTGTTTAAAACCTACTCTCATCAGTTTTTTGCCTCCAAAATTCCATCAAACTTGTTTCTGTCAATGTCATCAGTGACCTTCACATTATTAAATCTAATGTTGATTTCATTCCATTTCATCTACTGCATTTGACACAGTTATTCACTTCCGTAATCTTGCTTGGCTTTTTTACAGGGCTCCCTGCTCTCTTAGCTTCCCTTCTACCTCACTGCTCCTTCTGTCTGTGTGCTTGGCAGGATCCTCCTCATCTATTTCACCTGTGATGGTGTAGCACAAGGATCAGTCTTTGGTCTTTTATACGTGCACTCACCTGCTTGGTGATGTCATCCTGTTTCAATCTGTCACATCACATGTATGTTTATTCCCGGTGTTTTTATCTCCACCTTAGACCTCTCTCCTAAACTCTATAAATATTTGTTGAATTAAGAAAATTATGTTTTTAAAGTAATGGGTATTTGTAGAATAGTCATGCAAAGCTCTAAAGAGCAGATTGACAATAGTCAATAAATAAATTGGCAAGAATGTGGGAAAAAAAGGAACCCTCGTGCACTGAGTTTTTGGTAACGTAAATCGATGAAGCCAATGGGGAAACAGTATGGAGTTCTCTTGAAAAATTAAAAAATAGGCGGTCCGTGAGTTCGAGCCCCGCGTCGGGCTCTGGGCTGATGGCTCGGAGCCTGGAGCCTGTTTCCGATTCTGTGTCTCCCTCTCTCTCTGCCCCTCCCCCGTTCATGCTCTGTCTCTCTCTGTCCCAAAAATAAATAAAAAACGTTGAAAAAAAAAATTTCAAAAAAAAAAAAATAGAAATAACATATGATCCAGTAATTCCACTACTGAGCATTTACCCCCCAAAATGAAAAGACTAATTCAAAAAGATATAATGCAACCCTAGGGCTCCTGGGTGGCTCAGTCAGTTAAGCATCCATGTCTTTTTTTTTTCTTGGTTTTCTTTTTTTTTTAATACAATTTTTTAATGTTTTATTTATTTTTGTTTTTTTTCAATATATGAAATTTATTGTCAAATTGGTTTCCATATAACACCCAGTGCGCATCTCAAAAGGTGCCTCCTCAATTCCCATCACGCACCCTCCCCTCCCTCCCACCCCCCATCAAACCTCAGTTTGTTCTCAGTTTTTAAGAGTCTCTTATGCTTTGACTCTCTCCCACTCTAACCTCTTTTTTTTTCCATCTCTTGATTTCAGCTCAGGTCATGATCTCACAGTTATGAGATTGAGTCCTGTATTGGGTTGGTTCCATGCTGAACGTGGGCCTGCTGGGGATTCACTCTCTCCCTGCCTCTCTGCCCCTCCCCCACTCATTCTCTCTTTCTTTCTCTCTCTCTCTCTCCCTCTCTCCCCCCCAATAAATGAACATTTAAAAAAAAAAACAAAAAGATATATGCAACCCTATGTTTATTGCAACATAATTTACAATAGCCAAGATAAGGAAGCAACCCATGTCCAGTTATAGATGAATGGATGAAGAAGATGTGGTATGTGTCTATAATGGAATATTACTCAGCCATGAAAAAGAATGAGATCTTGCCATTTGGGACAGCATGGGTAGACCTAGTGGGTATTATGTTGAGTGAAATAAGTGAGACAAAGATAAATACCATATGATTTCATTTGTATGTGATATATAGAAACCAAAACAAACAAATAAACAAACAGAAACAAACATGAATATAGAGAACAAAATGGTGATTGTGGTAGGGGGCTGTGAGGGGAAGAGCAAGACGTGAAGCAGATAAAGAGGAACAAAATAAATAAATCATGGAGATGAAAAAAAGAGAGGGAAGATAACACATCTCCTTATACCAATTTAAATTTGGTTGCATGTAACCAAAAAACAGCCCCAAATTTACTGCAGAAATGCCTTCATTACCACAGGTGAGCTATTGAAACAGTCTAAAGTTTATTATCCCTTACTTGTACACAACAGAGGGAAAAGCTTATCCCTTTTTCAACTTTCTGACCAAAAGAACCAGGATTCCTTCTAGGTAGATCATTTTAAATCATGTGCTCATCTCAGCCAATTGTTATGGCAACTGTGATAGAATTAATAGTGGACCAGCGAGAGTCCATATCTAACACCAAGGTTGACAGTTTCATAAACAGAGAAACACGCAAAGAGTAAAGGAACAGCATAAAGCTTGAAAAGCGCTCAAGTTTTGAGGGAACATTTAACAATCAGTGTAGTTGGTGCATAAATTGCATATAAGTTTGCAGTGAAGCTGAAAACAATTTAGCACTAGCATGGAAAAAACAAAAGCATATTATTTTAAAAGGACAAGTTGACATGCTCAAAGTGCCTTCCCTTTCTTTGTCTGGGAACTCAATCACTAGCCCTAAAGATGTGGTGAAGTTCAAATGTTCTATGAAGCACCTCATGTGGATAGGTGTGCTAACATTTGATTTATTAAAATGAATAGTTTTGTAAAGATCACTTAAGCAAAGTTTTACAAGGTTGTAAACTCATTAGGAATTTATGACTACTTTTTTGAGTCCACAAAATGCTGAATAAAATAAAAATATAATATTTTTAATGGGAGGTCTAAAGGCAGTTAAAACACTGGTACTCTCCTAAAAAAATATGTTTGAAACTCCATTTATTAGGATTTTATGAACCAATATGTCCATGGGGTAATAATGCCTATATTTCACTAATAGAATTTTGATATTTGAAGCTTTGCATTTTGCTTAAAACTTTCAATAAAAGTTTCAAGATAAGTGCTGTATTTTCACTTTTAGCAAAACTGGAAATTATCCTACTAATTGTCATGATTATTTTGCACCTACCTGGATTTCTTTTCACTATCTACTTATGGAAAGATAAATGGTCAAAAAGCTTGTATTTTTACTACTCCTGACTCACAACACCAATAATCCAGAAGCCAGTAATAACATTATTATGCTATTGATAATTCTGTATTGTTTGAAAGATAAGCATATATCATTTATTGTTTCCTGTTCAGAAAGATGTTAGGGATTTGAACTTACCTTCCTGTTTCAGAGACAAACACCATTCTCCACTAAAAGGAAATCCACATCTATGTCTATTATTCATTTTATTCTTTGGCCATTTTTTTTTCTTTATTTCCCGTTTCCTTACCATATCTATAATTGAAAATAGTGGCAACTACAACCTTATTCCCAACCCCCACCCCAAACATGAAATAAATGTGTGCATTATCTTTGCACATTTACTCGCTGTATCAGCATAGGGAAAGGGAATGGTTTCTCACTGTTTTGGGTCTCTGGAATTTGGTCGGGTCACATTTATAATTGAAGAGGATGGCTTATATCCAGACAGCCTAAGCAGCATCAAATATCCTTCAATAATTGATAAAGTATCTAGCCCCCATACTTTCTTTATTATAGTCATTGAATGCTAAACCATTGCTGTAAATTCCATCACAGGATCTCTCCTCTGTATTATGATTATGTAGGAAGGAGCTCTGAATTCCCTTGTCAAATTTATCTCTGAATAAGTGCTCCTATTCTATTTTATTTCGATGTATGACTCCCCAACCACTTAATGCATTTCAATAAAAATATTTATTTTACTATTTCAATAGCAGACTAGCTCTGTGATGTTTCTGGCTGTTCACAAGCTGAATAGCATTGAAAACACTGTAATGTTACTGCTTGTCATTTATAAGTTAACTATCATTTGCACAACACAGTACTATGACATGATAAAATTGGTTCTTAGAAAACTGTTAGACACCTGAGAGAAAGCTAATACCGTCTGAAATAGGCATTGGGTTGTTCTCTGGAATGGAGTACATTAAGAGTTAAATGACCAAGAACTACTTGGAAACAGAATATCCCAATTCTCTTTGCCTTATTGAAGAAAGGATCAGGTGCACATACTTGAAAGAATTATCAACTAGGAAAAGACTGCAAATATAAATTTAAATTGTATATATAGACACCAACTAAAAGTAGAGGGGGAGGGGTGGCTTAGTGGTTAAACATCTGACTTCGGCTCAGGTCATGAGCCCACAGTTCATGGGTTTGAGCCCCTCATCTAGCTCTGTGTTGACAGCTTGGAGCCTGGAGCCTGCTTCAGACTTTGTGTCTCCCTCTCTCTCTGCCCTTTCCCCACTTCCCCACACACCTGTGCTCTCTCTTGCTCTCTCTCTCTCAAAAATAAATAAATACTAAATTGTTTTTAATAAAAAAAGTAGAGGAGGAAACACTGTAAAACCATGTGAAACTATAGATATTCCCACACTTCCTTTAGCTACCTACTCCAGCTTTTAGTTAGAGTTAACAAGGCTATCCAAAATTACTTACTATGGCTTCCGTCCTCCCAGACACCCTCTTCTCCCCTTCCCTCCTTTCCTCCTTAAATTCCCTGCTCTTTTCTTTCTTTGATTATCATGATATTAGAAAAGTCAGTAGCAAAGCTTAAGTGTTTTATTTTTCAATGTAAAATTTACACTTTGTGTTTAAAATATAAGGAATATACACTTCCCACCTTGATGCCTCCCATCTACTTCTCAAAAGACTACCATCTCTATTCTAAAAAAGTAGAATAAGTTAATTATAAAACTAGCATGTTTTCATGGAAAAATTAAAATGAAAGAAACAGCATGCCACCTATTCCAAGGAATTCTGTAGCAATCCTTTGGGTAGAATTATTTTCTTCTTTCTCTGACATCCCACAACTCATTTTATGACCCTCCTTTCATTCAATTCATATAATAATTATGTAAATTCCTATCTATTATTCCAGAATGTAGGTTACAACCATGTCTTAGTAGTCTCTAATGGGCCACAGTACATAACACATAAAGAAATCCTGATTTTTAAAAAAAGCAGTGGCTTTCTATATTCCTTAACATGATTTAACATGTCTCCAAAGTTACAGAGAGACTCCCCTAAAGATAGCAGAATGGGAAGCTGAAAAAAACAACCTCTTCTAAGTAACTAGATAGCAGTAGGAACAAAATATTAAGACAAAGTAACCAAGAAAAAGAAAATGTGATAACACCAAATACAAGCATTTTGAAACAACAGTCTTGCTATCATGCAAAATCTCCATCTAGCTTTCAGTTCTCACATCACAGAGCAGCACATCATTAAAAGTGAACAATTTTAGTCTACTCCCAAAATGGAAATGTAAGCAAAAGAAAGCCTTGAAAATGAAAGCCAACCCTAGAAGCGTGCATTTAAAATTGGAAAGCAGTCGTGGGGGAATGAAAAAAACAGACTAATGCCTTACGGTGGTGAAACCTATATGTGTATAATATATGTTGCAGATCCAATTAACTGTCAGCATCATCAAGTAAGAATTCCACAGATAGTTAATGGTTGGTATTACTTGGAGAAGATTTTGGAGAAGATTTTGCCATGTCCCATAAACAAATAACAGTCAATGCTCCCATGGGGAAAACTACAACGAGAAGAGAAAGTTGTTTCTACCATCGTGACTTGAATACTCGAAAACTCATTGCCAAGAGTCAGCAGAATGGAGTGCTTATTAGAAGCAAGGGTTTGAAGTCAAATAGACCTTGATACAAATCCAGGTTCTGTCCATGTAACTTTGGACAACTTGCCTAACCTAAACGTTTTCATCTGTAAAATCAAAATACCAATACATATCTATCAGGAGGGTATGTAAGCTACTTAACCACAGGGCCTACGTATATAAACATTAAAAAAACGGTCACTATTATTAGGAAAAGCCTGACTTTAACTTGACAGAATCTCAGATAAAAATAGTTTCATGTTGTTACATGAAACTATGAGACAATCTCACTTAATATAAGAAAGGATTTTTGTGATCGCATGGTTAATGAAACACATCGGGACTTTAAAATGCGAGGTATAATTTCGTACCTAAAGATCACCTCCTACCTTCATTTCTGTAACTGGCAGTCATCCCAGATTCTCTTGGGTGTACTGAGTTTGAAAAAAAAATAGTTTCCATCAATTCTTAGTGCTGTCATCTAGAAAACAAAAACAAAAACAAAAAGCACTGGTGTCAAACTAAGTTGAAGATCAAAATGCAAAGGCTGGCTTAAAAAAATCTTTTCTACCACATGAATGATTAATTTCATAAAGAAATGAAAATCTTCTGCCCTGAGCACAAAGAATGTAACCATTACTGTGCTATAAATACCCCAGGCTCAACTGGGGGATAGAGAAGGAAAAGGACAGTGAAACTCATGGCATCTTTAAAAAGCTCTTTTCTTACAGGGTTCTAAATCAAAAACAGATTATTCACCAAAAGCTTTTTGATACCTTGAAGGGTTTCTTGGCTGTTTCTTTGGAAGCTATCATTCACTAGTTCACACGGATGCAACATTAGCTGTCACTCAGAGATGAACTTCAAATTGCTGCCACATGGATGGAAAATCAGTACCAGGAAGAAAGTGTCTTTGTTAACTCAGAAAACATATTTTCTTTAAAATGGAAAGACTGACCATGTGATAAATGCTTTTCATATAATGGATAAAACCACTCTTTACTGCAGGAAGCATGCACCAGCCTTCTGAGACCTGGCAGCTCTCAGATTTTTTCTTTCTTCAGATCACATGCAAGATTTAGCTTTACTGGGTGCCTTCATAGCACCTACATCTTGCATTTTCCTCCTTCATCTCTCCATTTCCTTTATTCTTCTGCTTCAGGAAAGAGCAATTAAAATAAACTTGTAAGTTAGAAAATAAGGCTTTGAATAGAGATTAAAGGAGCTAGAGGTTATTTGGCAGACATTACATGGAGAATTAAAGTTTTTAAAAATGCGAAGTATTTTATGGTTATTCAATTTAATTCAACAAATGTTTGTTTAGCACTGAACATGTGCATGCTTGATGCTTGGTATCATGAAAGAATATGAAGAAGAAACAAACAAGAAATTGACTTTCAAAGGACTTTAATGTAGAAGGCAAATATCTTAAAGTACAGAAATGATTTGCAATTTATTGTTAATACCTCAGTAGATCTAAAGGGGAGATTCAGACAAATCATTGCTGGGGGAGAGGCAGGTGTTATGAGAAACAATACTTTCCAATCGTTTTATCAGAGAAAGCTGAATACAGCCTCAGCTATAGCGGTAGACCTCAAGGGTCAAAAGGCAGTCTAAATTGGGAGAATGATCACAGGTAATGGAGTCTGAGGATAATGAGGCTTCAAGACTGGTTGTAGCATAAGATAAATGAGAAGTGACGGGGAGGTTCTAAAGTGGTAGGCTGGCATTAGATCTTAAGATTTACATGTTGGGCTAGGGAATTTGGATTATAAGGAGACTTTATAACTTTGGAGCAGTGAAGTTATATGATCAGAGTTACAGTTCAGAAAGATAAATAGAGGGCTTGATTGGTGGTAGAAGATATTGGCAAAACCAATTTGAAGACTGTTTGCAGTAGTGAACACGAAAGCACAAAACTGAAGCATGTAGTGGGGACGGAGAGAAGGGAGCATATTTAGAAACAGTTTTGGAGGGTATAACTGACAAAATTTGGGTCCTTTACTTGGTCTAAAATGTTAAGACTAAGTTTCTGTAAGAGAAATAATTTATAATAAATAATAAGGGAAGAAAGTGGGAAAAACAGGATCAGTTTTTAAACAGATTGATGGCAACAAGAAATTAACTACCAGCCAAATTTGGGGAGACTCCTTAGGTGTCATACCAGTACCAGGCATCAGGATATGAAAAGGATCTGATAGAAAGAAAAATAATCTGGGTCACTTCATTAAACTATATCACACAATAATCCCATGTACTGATTATTGTTATTTTTCTAACAGATAGTTTAAAATTAGTTTCATATTGAAACGCTTCTGTTTTCACCCAGTCTGGAATTTCAATAATTCTACAAAAATGTTTGCTTGTGCCTAAAGTTCAAATGTTCACAGAAATGTAAACACTGAGGATAGAAATTTGAAGTGGTCAAGATCAATTACATGCACAATGAACTTTGGATGTTAAAGAGAAGTTGATAATTCTTTTTAAAAATTCTGTAATAGGAATATATTACTAGGTCCTAGACTGCTCTAAACTTAAAATTTTGATGAACTGAAATTAGGAAGAACAACAAATAGAAAAATATATGGTGTTGATATTTGGTAAGTGGATTACATTTATATATTTGACTAAACATGGAACTTTATTTTAGGGCCTTCATCGTGAACTTTCCCAGCATGATTTAATAAAACTGTAGTATGTGAATGAATATACAAACTAGTGTAAGAGTCATTACTTTCATTAAGAATATTACAGTGAATAAATTAACCCAAAACAATAAAACCTGAGCAGTTGATATATGCAAGTCATTTACATCTTGTAGACTCATTTGGGGTAGGGAAAAATAAATGTGTTATGGTGGAGGTTTCATTAGCCCTTGCATTTCAATTGACTTCAAAAGCACACAATAAGAATACAAAAGCAATAAATATCATCCATAAACAAGAATACCATACAGGGTTGTGGCTTTTTTTTAACAAGATGTTCTGTGCCATTACACTTTAATAGTCCTGCTGAATTTTCAATATGAAAAAAGCTAAAGAGGACTGCCACAGTGCCATCACTATTCTGCAGCCATATTTTATCCTGTTTTATTACATCACTCTGCATTCAGAGCTACGTACATGATGATGTCTCATGGGAAATGCCAACAATGCTACAGGAAACCTTAAATGTAATATATTGACATCTTTTGGCATTCTGTACCTGATGCTAAAGGGCTTGGCTTACGTAGTGCAAAATAAATACTCAGTGTAAGTCACATAATAACAGCATGTCATATCCGCTGGATTTATAAGCCTGAGGATTTATTGACAGATACAGATATTTTAAAGGTGTTTTCATTTAGAATCTTACTAGTATCCTGGTAGATATATACTGAATGGACCTTCTCACTGTACTCTTGGGGGAGAGAACAAAGCCAAGAAGATTTTTTTTTTGACAGGTAGCCATGTGCTCCTCTATTTTCACTGCATCCTTTGAAAGATAAGATTTCTTTTTAATCCTGTCTCGATCAGTATTATTTTTCAGAAGATTTGTATTTATTATACCAAGCTAGAATGAAAACTCTAGGCTTCAGTATTGACAACGCTGAGTTGGAATCTCATTGGTGATCCAACAAAGAGCTCTAGATATCAAAAGAGCAAAAAAAAAATAAAAATAATCTCCTTGTAACAAACATTAAGAAAAATTTTAACTGATCCTTGAATATAGCAGTTATATGAAAAACACTTTGGAGATCCCTTTGGGGGTGAATTAATACATGATAAGCACCACTTGTCATAGCTGACGTTGCCTCCAGAATAGGCATTTTGTGGTAGCTCTTCTAGAACCATGTGATAAGGTAATCACAGACACCCAGGCTAAGACTGATGAGCATGACCCTGGAAAAAATATATCTCTGCTCCCTGGAGAGGGTTTGCAGCTCAGCTTCACTTCAGGTACTTCATCCTGAAAGACATCAGGGCCCAAAAGAACTTACACCTATCTGCCTACAACACACCTACACACCTCACCTGGCTCTCACTTGACCGTCTCTCTCTTCCTTCAGCTCTCAAGATTCGTCACTTCCTCAGAGAAGTATATCTTGACCACCCTGCCTAAAGTACCCCACTCCCAACTCATTTCCTTCTTATCACTCTCCTCATTGGCTTCTTTATATTATCAAAATCTGTAGTCATTGGGCTTGCAGATTTGTTTCCTTGCTTACTTGTTTATGGCTCTGACACCAGAATGTTATCTCCAAAGAGGGAGGGATCATGTCTGCATTTCATGACTTCATGCAAGCATCTTGCATAGTACATGGCACATGATCAGGCTTAATACATATTCTGGAAGAGGGTAAGAAAAGAATGATAAAAAAAAATTGAAGGAAGGAAGGAGGAAAGGAAGGTGGGAAGAAAAGAGGAGGAGGAGTAGGGATGAGAGAGGGAAGAGGAGGGAAGGGATGGAGTAAAAGAGGGAGCAGGGGAGGAGGGGAGACAATGGAACCAAGGAGGAAGAAGCAGCACATTATGTGGTTTATAATTCTTCTTGTTTGTTTTTTTAGCTAACTGGTACTAGTGTTTGACTAGGGTTGGATGACTTAACTGCTTTTAGTCTCATTTTTTTTTTAAATGAAAAGAATAACCAGAGTTGCTTGATTGTTGCCAAGTCTAAATGACACAGCAATTGTGAAGCTCTCTGCAAGTTGCCAAGCATAATACATAAAATTTTGTAATCTATAAAACCCTAAAGAACTGTTAGGTATTACTATTAGCTGAAGTTACTATTTTCTCCACTAAGGATAACTACAAAATTAATGGTTTCATTCTGGTTTCTCCTCCATCCATAAGCATATCGATATAAGGATATTAAGGATCACTCTTAAATGTATACAGTGTGTCTATTAACTGGTTGTTAATATGGTACTTGAGCATACCCTTACCACAGAGCAACATAATAACAATAATAATAAGTTAGATTGATGAACAGCTATTATGAGCCTGAAACTATTCTACAACTCTGAGCTCTTTTTATATCTTTTATCTCATTCAATCTTTACAAAATCCTGTGAGGTAACATATAATTATTTGTATCTTGGCTTAAAGTGAGTAAACTTAGGCACAGAGAGATTAAATAATTTGCTCAGGGATCCAATCCAATAAGAGACAAAAGTTGGCTGTGAAGAGAATATCTAGCCTCAAGGTTAACCGTCTGTACCTGTGCTCTGCAGAATTTTTTTTAATGTTTATTTATTTTTGAGAGAGAGAGACCGAGACAGAGTACAAGTGGGGAAGGGACAGAGAAAGAGAGACAAAGAATCCAAAGCAGGCTCCAGGTTCCTAGCTGTCAGCACAAAGCCCAATGCAGGGCTCAAACTCACAGACCTTGAGATCATGACTTAAGCTGAAGTCAGATGCTAAACAAATGAGCCACCCAGGTGTCCCCCTCTGCAGGATTCTTAACAGGAAATCTATCTATATAACTATAAGGCCTATGGAATTGTTTCTAGAAAAGGGTCTTGAATCTAGAATTGCGTTCAGTCAATAGAATGGTTCTCTTCTGCACACTCAATAAGAACATAAAATAATGACTGGGAGATGCCAGAAATGAAAACCGTTTGACCATTTTTAAAAGAATTTTCAAAACATTTTGAAGTAAGACGGGTAAGGCAAGAAGACACTGAAGAAGGAGGCAGGCCACTCCAGATTGGTAGGTGGCAATTTTAATAAACAAAGGAAATTTCTTACAAGACTTGTCTTGGACAGTCCCAAGATGGGTAGAGCTCTGTACCTGCTCACCAGACACTTGAAAGTTAATATAGAGGCTTTAATGAGGCTCAGTCATATATTCAGTCCATATGGTCTCAACAACATCTTATTATTTCAAAACTACATCTTTGAAACAGTTCCAGCTATGGGAATAGTGGGTGGAATGCACATTCCAAGGGCAAGGGAGAGGGTGAAGAACTTCCCATTGCTAGCTCATGGGTCAACTGGAGGCCACATCCTCTCGATAACCTCCTCCAAGAGTACTGTCCTTAAAGATTTTCAAAACAACATGAATGGGCACCAGAAACTCTAAGATATTTCTATACACTTTCAGGGTCTCTTTAACTCACCCTGCCTCTTCCTACCTGCCCTTCAGAAGCTCTTCACGTAGTACTACTTGGTGAGTCCTATTACTGAAAATATGCTCTATCCCATTAGCTCTTAGGTTTGGAATAAAGTTAAGAATCACTGGTTTAACACTTTCTTACACCATACAGAAAAATAAACTCAAAAATTGGTGAAAGACCTAAATGTAGGACAGGAAGCCATCAAAATCCTTGAGGAGAAAGCAGGCAAAAACCTCTTTGATCTTGGCCGCAGACTTCTTACTCAACATGTCTCCAGAGGCAAGGGAAACAAAAGCAAAAATGAACTACTGGGACCTCATCAAAATAAAAGGTTCTGCACAGCAAAGGAAACAATCAGCAAAACTAAAAGGCAACTGACAGAATGGGAGAAGATATGTGCAAACAACATATCAGATAAAGAGTTAGTATCCAAAATCTATAAAGAACTTATCAAACTCAACACCCAAAAAACAAATAATCCAGTGAAGAAATGGATAAAAGACATGAAGAGACTCTTCTCCAAAGAAGACATCCAGATGGCCAACCAACACATGAAAAAATGCTCAACATCACTCATCATCAGGGAAATACAAATCAAAACCACCATGAGATACTACCTTACACCTGTCAGAATGACTAACATCAACAACTCAGGCAACAAGAGATGTTGGTGAGGATGCGGAGAAAGAGGATCTCTTTTGCATTGTTGGTGGAAATGCAAGCTGGTACAGCCACTCTGGAAAACAGTATGGAGGTTCCTCAGAAAATTAAAACTAGAATAACCCTATGACCCAGCAAATGCACTACTAGGTGTTTATCCAAGGGATACAGGTGTGCTGTTTTGAAGGGACATATGCACCCCAATGTTTATAGAAGCACTATAAACAATAGCCACAGTATGGAAAGAGGACAAATGTCCATCGATGGATGAATGGGTAAAGAAGATGTGATAGATATAGATATAGATATAGATATAGATATAGATATAGATACAGATACAGATATATGATGGAGTATTACTTGGCAATGAAAAAGAATGAAATCTTGTCATTTGGAACTACGTGGATGGAACTGGAGGGTATTATGCTAAGCGAAATTAGTCAGAGAAAGACAAATATCATATGACTTCACTCATATGAGGATTTTAAGAGACAAAACAGATGAACATAGGGGAAGAGAAACAAAAATAAAAACAGGGAGGGGGCAAAACATAAGAGACTCTTAAATATGGAGAACAGAGGGTTACTGGAGGGGTTGTGGGAAGGGGGAATGGGCTAAATGGGTAGGGGCATTAGGAATCTACTCCTGAAATCATTGTTGCACTATATATTAACTAATTTGGATGTAAATTTTTAAAAAATTAAATTAAAAAAAAAGAATCACTGGTTTAATCAGTTAGAGATTGGTATGGGGAAGATGGCAGGGCAGATGGAGAGTGGATTTTGTTCTATGCTGCTCAAATATAAACTGAGCACTATTTTCAAGGCTATTTCTAGAACTACTGTGCTACCAAGATGTAGTAGTAATAATAATAATAAAAAAAATAGACCCATCTATTTGCTGTCTACAAGAGACTCATTTTAGATCTGAGGACACCTTTAGATTGAGAGTGAGGGGATGGAGAACTATTTATCATGCTACTGGAAGTCAAAAGAAACCTGGAGTAGCCATACTTATATCAGACAAACTAGACTTTAAATTAAAGGCTGTAACAAGAGATGAAGAAGGGCATTATATAATAATTACAGGGTCTATCCATCAGGAAGAGCTAACAATTATAAATGTCTATGCGCCGAATACCAGAGCCCCAGATATATAAAACAATTACTCATAAACATAAACAACCTTATTGATAAGAATGTGGTCATTGCAGGGGACATTAACACCCCACTTACAGAAATGGATAGATCATCTAGACACACAGTCAATAAAGAAACAAGGGCCCTGAATGATACATTGGATCAGATGGACTTGACAGATCTATTTAGAACTCTGCATCCCAAAGCAACAGAATATACTTTCTTCTCGAGTGCACATGGAACATTCTCCAAGATAGATCATATAATGGGTCACAAAACAGCCCTTCATAAGTTTACAAGAATTGAAATTATACCATGCATACTTTCAGACCACAATGCTATGAAGCTTGAAATCAACCACAGGAAAAAGTCTGGAAAACCTCCAAAAGCATGGAGGTTAAAGAACACCCTACTCACGAATGAGTGGGTCAACCAGGCAATTAGAGAAGAAATTAAAAAATATATGGAAACAAACGAAAATGAAAATACAACAATCCAAACGCTTTGGGACGCAGCGAAGGCAGTCCTGAGAGGAAAATACATTGCAATCCAGGCCTATCTCAAGAAACAAGAAAAATCCCAAATACAAAATCTAACAGCACACCTAAAGGAAATAGAAGCAGAACAGCAAAGGCAGCCTAAACCCAGCAGAAGAAGAGAAATAATAAAGATCAGAGCAGAAATAAACAATATAGAATCTAAAAAAACTGTAGAGCAGATCAACGAAACCAAGAGTTGGTTTTTTGAAAAAATAAACAAAATTGACACACCTCTAGCCAGGCTTCTCAAAAAGAAAAAGGAGATGACCCAAATAGATAAAATCATGAATGAAAATGGAATGATTACAACCAATCCCTCAGAGATACAAACAATTATCAGGGAATACTATGAAAAATTATATGCCAACAAATTGGACAAGCTGGAAGAAATGGACAAATTCCTAAACACCCACACTCTTCCAAAACTCAATCAGGAGGAAATAGAAAGCTTGAACAGACCCATAACCAGCGAAGAAATTGAATCGGTTATCAAAAATCTCCCAACAAATAAGAGTCCAGGACCAGATGGCTTCCCAGGGGAGTTCTACCAGATGTTTAAAGCAGAGATAATACCTATCCTTCTCAAGCTATTCCAAGAAATAGAAAGGGAAGGAAAACTTCCAGACTCATTCTATGAATCCAGTATTACTTTGATTCCTAAACCAGACAGAGACCCAGAAAAAAAAGAGAACTACAGGCCAATATCTCTGATGAATATGGATGCAAAATTCTCAATAAGATACTAGCAAATCGAATTCAACGGCATATAAAAAGAATTATTCACCATGATCAAGTGGGATTCATTCCTGGGATGCAGGGCTGGTTCAACATTCGCAAATCAATCAATGTGATACATCACATTAACAAAAAAAAAGAGAAGAACCATATGATCCTGTCAATCGATGCAGAAAAGGCCTTTGACAAAATCCAGCACCCTTTCTTAATAAAAACCCTTGAGAAAGTCAGGATAGAAGGAACATACTTAAAGATCATAAAAGCCATTTATGAAAAGCCCACAGCTAACATCATCCTCAACGGGGAAAAACTGAGAGCTTTTTCCCTGAGATCAGGAACACGACAGGGATGCCCACTCTCACCGCTGTTGTTTAACATAGTGTTGGAAGTTCTAGCATCAGCAATCAGACAACAAAAGGAAATCAAAAGCATCCAAATTGGCAAAGATGAAGTCAAGCTTTCGCTTTTTTCAGATGACATGATATTATACATGGAAAATCCGATAGACTCCACCAAAAGTCTGCTAGAACTGATACATGAATTTAGCAAAGTTGCAGGATACAAAATCAATGTGCAGAAATCAGTTGCATTCTTATACACTAACAATGAAGTAACAGAAAAACAAATAAAGAAACTGATCCCATTCACAATTGCACCAAGAAGCATAAAATACCTAGGAATAAATCTAACCAAAGATATAAAAGATCTGTATGCTGAAAACTATAGAAAGCTTATGCAGGTAATTGAAGAAGATATAAAGAAGTGGAAAGACATTCCCTGCTCATGGATTGGAAGAATAAATACTGTCAAAATGTCAATACTACCCAAAGCTATCTACACATTCAATGCAATCCCAATCAAAATTGCACCAGCATTCTTCTCGAAACTAGAACAAGCAATCCTAAAATTCATATGGAACCACAAAAGGCCCCGAATAGCCAAAGTAATTTTGAAGAAGACCAAATCAGGAGTCATCACAATCCCAGACTTTAGCCTCTACTACAAAGCTGTCATCATCAAGACAGCATGGTATTGGCACAAAAACAGACACATAGACCAATGGAATAGAATAGAAACCCCAGAACTAGACCCACAAACGTATGGCCAACTCATCTTTGACAAAGCAGGAAAGAACATCCAATGGAAAAAAGACAGTCTCTTTAACAAATGGTGCTGGGAGAACTGGACAGCAACATGCAGAAGGTTGAAACTAGACCACTTTCTCACACCATTCACAAAAATAAACTCAAAATGGATAAAGGACCTGAATGTGAGACAGGAAACCATCAAAACCTTAGAGGAGAAAGCAGGAAAAGACCTCTCTGACCTCAGCCGTAGCAATCTCTTACTCGGCACATCCCCAAAGGCAAGGGAATTAAAAGCAAAAGTGAATTACTGGGACCTTATGAAGATAAAAAGCTTCTGCACAGCAAAGGAAACAACCAACAAAACTAAAAGGCAACCAACGGAATGGGAAAAGATATTTGCAAATGACATATCAGACAAAGGGCTAGTATCCAAAATCTATAAAGAGCTCATCAAACTCCACACCTGAAAAACAAATAACCCAGTGAAGAAATGGGCAGAAAACATGAATAGACACTTCTCTAAAGAAGACATCTGGATGGCCAACAGGCACATGAAAAGATGCTCAACGTCGCTCCTCATCAGGGAAATACAAATCAAAACCACACTCAGATATCACCTCACGCCAGTCAGAGTGGCCAAAATGAACACATCAGGAGACTATAGATGCTGGAGAGGATGTGGAGAAACAGGAACCCTCTTGCACTGTTGGTGGGAATGCAAATTGGTGCAGCCGCTCTGGAAAGCAGTGTGGAGGTTCCTCAGAAAATTAAAAATAGACCTACCCTATGACCCAGCAATAGCACTGCTAGGAATTTACCCAAGGGATACAGGAGTACTGAGGCATAGGGGCACTTGTACCCCAATGTTTATAGCAGCACTCTCCACAATAGCCAAATTATGGAAAGAGCCTAAATGTCCATCAACTGATGAATTGATAAAGAAATTGTGGTTTATATACACAATGGAGTACTACATGGCAATGAGAAAGAATGAAATATGGCCTTTTGTAGCAACGTGGATGGAACTGGAGAGTGTGATGCTAAGTGAAATAAGCCATACAGAGAAAGACAGATACCACATGGTTTCACTCTTATGTGGATCCTGAGAAACATAACAGAAACCCATGGGGGAGGGGAAGGAAAAAAAAAAAAAAAGAGGTTAGAGTGGGAGAGAGCCAAAGCATAAGAGACTGTTAAAAACTGAGAACAAACTGAGGGTTGATGGGGGGTGGGAGGGAGGGCAGGGTGGGTGATGGGTATTGAGGAGGGCACCTTTTGGGATGAGCACTGGGTGTTGTATGGAAACCAATTTGACGGTAAATTTCATATATTAAAAAATAAAAATAAAAAAAATTAATAAATAACAATACAGTTTTTACTTTGTACTTAGTACTCAGTTAATCATTTTAACATAAATGCAAGGCTTCCTAACAACATATATATATATATATATATATATATATATATATATATATATATATATATGATAACATGTTTTCATGTTTTCTTGTTACCTCTGTCTCACACAAGAAACTATTTCAGTTATTTGCCTAAGGTCTCCCAACTACATGAATGGTGGATCTGACATTTACAGCCAAATCAACCTGACCCAAAACACCCTCCACTGCTACCTCAAAATACATCTTTCACCACATGAATGTATGCAACACACACACACACACACACACACACACACACACGCACACACACACGCACACTTTCTGTCTCTCTTCCTCAGATTCTGCTTGGCTACTTAGGGACAAAGCCAGAGAGGAACTATGCATGAGTATCAACAATCCTTAGGTTTGGGCTACAACATGAATGCTCTAAAACAAAAAGCACTTTGCTATTTCTGTATGCATTTAATGAAATAAAGAACTCATTTCCAGCAAAGTTTATAGTATTCCATATTCAAAATATCTCAGAGTCTGAAACTAAACCTTTCACATGCTATAGCTTCTACACATGTTTTAACCTTAATTACTGTTGATAGATATACTACTAAAAATTCCACTGTCCCCACTTCCTTGGGCCATTGAATTTGGCAGCACAACCACCACCTAGTGTACTAATGTCTGTAATATTTCTGTCTTCATCTTGTTTCATACCATCAAATGTTTCTCCTGTTTTCACTGGGCTGGATCCAGGAGCTCCTGTATGGACTGGGAAGACAAATCATTAAACTTGCTAAGAGTTTTGTGTTAAATAAAAATGAATAAGGTGTCCAAAGGAAGTAGTGTTGGAAACAGGATTATAAGTGAGAAAAAGGATGGCCAGTTCTTTCAGACATTCAAAGTTCTTTTCATAAGATAAACGGGATGCTAATGTATATAGACGCAGGAATTCTCCATTTCTCATTTGCAATAACTTTCATGAAGAAACAGTTCTGCTATGTGATGATTAAGGATCAATGGAAATTTGATTTTAACCCCTCCTCAATCCTCTAATTAAAAGAGCTATGACTCTCATGAAGAAATTCGATAATAAAGATACTGCATATTTTAATTATCTACTGAAATTGAGCAATAATATTCCAACAGTTTAAATACTTTTCCTGGAAAATCTCTATGTTTTGTACTAATTAAACAATTAAAGAAACACTTAGCTCTTACAGAATTGTGTATATTTAAAGACTTTTATAAATATCCAATTAATCCCCATCGTGCCTTTTATAGATGAAGAACATGGGTTGCAGGAAACACCTGTGATTTTCCCCAGATTCCACATCCATAAGACTGTCTATACTGTAACTAAGAAGCTTGGAGAATGGTCTGTACCTACTAAGATTCATGCCAGATTTGGAAAGGGAGCAAGTTTTCAGGATTCTACTTGTTTTGTTTCAGGTATCGCCCTGAATAAATGTTTGTCATTATTTCATTGTTTTCATGAGAAAAAAATGACATTACAAAGTGTCTGAGTTTAGGGGTGCCTGCATGGCTAAGTTGGTTAAGCGTCCTTTTGGCTCAGGTCATGATCTCATGGTTCATGGGTTCGAGCCCTGTGTTGGGCTCTGTGCTGACAGCTTAGAGCCTGGAGCCTGCTTCAGTTCTGTCTCTCTCTCTCTCTCTCTCTCTCTCTCTCTCTCTCTCTGCCCCTCCCTTGAATGCACTCTATGTCTCTCTCAAAAGTAAGTAAAACATCAAAAAATTTTAAATTCGGCTAAGTTTAATTCAGAAGGTGTAATAACCTACAAATTTCAATTTTGATGAAAAATCTACTTAAGAGTGGGATATTACTATTTCTCCTGACTCTTAAATAAATTTGCTACTACATATAATTCTCTGAACAATGAAGGAGATTTTTGATGAATATTATGGACAAATAAAAGCAAGGCATCTCCTCTTATCATTTTTCACCAGGAATTAATTTTTAAGAGAACTAGAATAGTATTGAACTTTACAAAAATAAAGGTTTCATTTTTAAGCTAATATTTATTGAATATATATGGGTCAGGCAAAATGCTCAGCATTTTCATAAATAAGTGGATTCTAATTTCAACTAATTCTCACTGTGATGTCATTTCTTCCCTTTATTAGTTGGGAAAGCAAACCCCACAGTCACACAGTCAGCTAGTAGCAGAGCCATAATTCAAATTCAAGTCTGCTAATGTCATAAAGCCCAGGCTTTGACATAGCCAGTCACTAATATCTCTGTTTTATTTCGTATTTTACATTTAGGTTGCATGACTACAGCACTTTAAACCCTCCAGATTAAGCAAAAATTAACAAAATCAAGAGGAAAGAATATTTGCAGGACTCCTCAAGACTAAAAACCAACAGAATAGCATGAATGAATTGATCTTTGCTTCTGTGCTCTCTTGATTCATAATCTAGATGGGAGACTGAGTAGCATTCAACTCAAAGGCTAGAGCAACACTGCCCAGGCTCTCCATTCTGTGTCTTCAGCTCTTTGCTCTTCTTGCCACTAAGTGTCACATATCTTCAATTCAGTTTCTACCTTCTCTCCTCGTTTTCTAACTTCTAGACTATACCAGACAACATGGAGCCACCTGAGGCTGGCTTTATTAAGGAAGCTTGTATTTTGTATCTGCTTACAAGACAAAAATAAGCACTCACAATTCCACACAGTGGCCAGGCTTGTTTGAGCTACAGACTTCTACACCATATACCCAAGTTTATAGGGCCAACTTTACCTAGCATAACATTTCAGAACATCTGGAACAGAGTGGCAAATTTTAAAACTGGGGCTTAACCTGGTTAAGATCGACTCTGCCAATGTGTGTGAGACATTTTATAAAGGAAAATCAAAGAAAGAACTCATAATTCAGTAGGATAAAAGCTTCCACTCCAACCTGCTCAGATGCCAGGATAGGCACTTAGAGATATATGGAAATATATAAGACAGTGTACTTAGGTTTAATATTTAGGTGGAGAATAGAAATACAGTCGCAAGAAAGCATGCCTAAGAGTAGCAATAAGTGTTTAATAAAGAGTGAAGGAACCAGTAAGTGTACTAAGAGTTGGGGGTAGAAAGTAGAGAAGAAAGCTTTTTGAAAGAGGTGGAGTCTGCCTGGTTACAGGAACATGAGTTTGGCTTGGATGGGGCGAAGCCACAACACAAGCAAGGGCACCAGAGTGACACAGAGGAAAGCATCTCCTTTTTCTACATATTTTTTTTTTTGAGAGAGAGAGAGAGAGAGAGAGAGAGAGAGAGAGAGAGACAGCATGAATTGGGGAGGAACAGAGAGAGAGGGAGACACAGAATGTGAATCAGCCTCCAGGCTCTGAGCTGTCAGCACAGAACCCAACGCAGGGCTCGAACTCACGAACCGAACTGTGAGATCGTGACCTGAGCCGAAGGTAGCCGCTTAACCAACTGAGCCACCCAGGCGCCCCTCTACATATGTTTTTAAGTCAGCCTTTTCAGTTTCATAAATTTATCCTATAGGTGTTTTTATTGGGATCACATTCAATGTATAGATTAATTCATGATGAATTGACATCTTTATGGTTTCCTATCTTTCTCAGCAAGAACATGATATGACTTCCGTTTGTCAAAATATCCTTTCATGCATCTTTTCTTCATTTAGGACTTGATTATTCTTTTTTTTTTTTTTTTAGTCTTTCTGTTGTTATTATAAAAAATGTTGTTTCTTCAACCCGATGGTTATCAGGGGGAGGAGAGCAGGAGTGGGCAAAATGAGTGAATGGGAGTGGGAGATACAGGCTTCCAGGTATGGAACAAACAAGTCATGGGGATGAAAGTATAGCATAGGGAATATAGTCAATGATATTGTAGTCGTGTTACAAGGTGAGAGATGGTAGCTACACTTGTAGTGAGCATAACTCAACATATAGAGTGAATCACTCTCTTGCACACCTGAAACTAAGATAACATTGTGTGTCAACTATACTTAAAAATTAATAAAAATTAAAAAATTAAAGTTGAAAAATGCTTCTTTTGTTATATTTTGTAGCTTATTTCAAAAAAAAGAAAGAAAAAGCACTCACAGAGAATGGTGGTTGTCAGAGGCAGAAATGTGGGGGTAAGGGAAATGGATAAACAGGATCAAAAGGTACAAACTTCCAATAATAAGCGATGGGAATGTAATGTACAGCATAAAAATTATAATAATAATACTGTATTGCATATTTGAAATTTACTGAGAGTTCTACTTAAAAATTGTTGAACTAGAAAAAAATTTGTAACTGTGTATGAAGTCCGATTTTAATTAACCTCATTGTGATCATTTTGCAATATATAAATACCAAATCATTATGTTGTATACCTGAATTATATAAATTATATCTTGAAAAAATTAACAAAACAAAAACACTATTTATATGAAAGCAACTGATACTACCCCATGCCCACCCTACTGGATTCTCTTTGTTTTTCATAAAAATTCCATTGCTTATCTCAGAATTTCCAGATGAACAACCATATTATTTGCAGATAGTGATCATTTTACATTTGACTTTCTATTTCCTATGTCTCTTTTTTCTTCTTCTTTACTAATTACATTAACTGGGAACTCAGAACAATGTTAGATAATAATGGTATAAAGAACATTCTTGTCTTATTCCTTGTTTTAACGGGTTTATATGGTGAAAATGAAGACCCAACTAGGTCCAAAGGGTAAGAGGTGGAGAAGAAGTGAGAGCTGCATAAGAGTAATTATAAGACTGAAAAGGTAGGCTGAGGTAATTGGAAATCTTTTAAACACAGGAATCCATTGAAGGTTTGTCAGTGAAGAAATGAGGTAAGGTGACAGGGACATTTCAAAAGAGTTAAAGGTGTTGTGGACTATAAGTGGAGATGCAGGCTAAAGAGGGAGGGGGACAGTAACATTAATCTATGATTTTTTCCGAAAAGACTAAATTTCTAAATGGATTTTAATAGTACGCAAGTATTATAAATTGTAAATTATAAAATAATGAGACTATCTTTCATTTATAATTAGTGGAATCAGGCTATTCAGAGGCAATAAAGAGCAATTAATTCTTTGATCCACATCTCTTTAGAAGGCTTTACTTTAAGTGCTGGGGGAATTCGGAGATGTTAAAATCTTGTACCCTTTTCCCTAGAATACAAACATAATTGAGTAAATATATAAACTGACATATACCAGGTCATATAGGATAAGTACCAGGACTGGTGCAAAAGAAGTGCTCAGAAGAACAAACTGGGAGAGATGGTCAGGAAGGCTTTATGTTTGAGGTTGAATTTGTACATATACTTGAAGAGAATGGGCTTTGACTGAGGATATAGAATGAGGAGTGTTTATATAAGACAGATGTGTGTATTTAGGCATTGCACTTCTGACTTAAGCAAAGCTGTAATGAAGGCAAAATATTGGGCAAGAACAGAACTATTTGATAGTAGGTTTTTGCCTGGTTTTTGTTTGTTTGTTTGTCTGTTTTTGGAGAAATGTCAAAATTACTAAAAACCCAAATCAAGGATACATGGTCCAGAAACTTTATTTTTTATTTGGTTTTTAATTTTTTTTTTAAGTTTATGTATTCACTTTGAGGAGAGAGAGCACACAAGTGGGCAAGAGGCAGAGAGAGAGGGGTGGGGAGGGAGAATCCCAAGCAGGCTACACACTGTCAGTTCAGAGCCCAACATGGGGCTCGAACCCACAAACCAGGAGATCATAACCTGAGCTGAAACCAAGAGTCAGAGGCTTAACCAACTGAGTCACCCAGGTACCCCAGTCCAGAACATTTAATAAAGAAAGTTTTCAAATTTATTTTTTTTGTTATAGGGAAATGCAACAAATTTTATTGGCAAGAAGATACATGATTAGAGTATGTTTATTTATTGTTTGGTAACAGAAAGTAAGAAGAATGGATGTGAGTAGGAAGATGCCACTACCCTTGCCATGACATTGAATGTTCTCTAGTCTTTTTGTCTCCTGTTTGTAGCCAGTATCACAGATTGGCACCATCTATTTTCTGTACTATAATTCTATAAATGCAAATTTTGATTTATTTAAATATTGAAAACCAGGACAAGTGAAACTTCTTACTTTTACATTGCCAGGTATTTGTGTGAACTACTGTCATTCAACTGAATTTTAAAATTAATTAGTAGGTCTAAAACTTAACCCCAAGTGTCCTATTTATAAGGCCTATTCCAGTGCACATTTTAATTTCTTTTTTTTTAAGGAAAAATCAATAGCCCATCATATTTTATTAATTTCTAAAGTCAAACCTTGGTTAGTATATTCTGCTGGCACATAAGAGCCCTAAGCAGATCTGCCGCTGAACAGGAAGTCACACTTTTAGATAGAACTTGAATAATACATTTTTTAATTAAAGAGAAAAACAGACAGGTATTCCCAGAAAGTACAGGGTAGCAATAGCATGACTCTTGCACTCTATAAAAATAGTTCTTACATTTTCAGTTTCTCTTATAAAAATGAAGAGCAAAGAAGCAGACCCATGCTTTCAATAATCACCACAATGAAAGAATAAAAGCATTCGCTTTGTTTCCTTGGTCAGGTATGTTTAGAAGGGCATAGAAGAAGTAAAGTAAAATTTGGCTTCTCAGATCCCGAATATTCTTCTTCCATGGTATCTCCTTCATGAACTCACAATTCATGAAAATAAAGAGTAAATGACACCAACCTGAAGTGCACTCATAGTCCCCATACCCCCCAAAATTGTACTTGAATTGGGGCTCTGCCGTATCCCTGTTGTGTTCAGTGAAGAAAGGGTGACAGCAGATCAGGACCCCCATGGAGAATAGGAATAATTATTAATAGGTTTGTTTCCCTCTGCCTCCATTGAGCATAGACTGTTCTCAGTGAAAATCCAAAGTATTAAATGGAAATTTCAGTTATGTGTAACAGAAGCTTTAGATGTACTAAAAAAGAAAAAAAAAATGTTTTTCAAAGGATCCCTTTCTTTGAAATAGACAAAAAGGAAAGGTGAAATTCATTTGAGAACTGTTCAAAAGCATTATAATCTCAGTAAAAGGGGAAAAATGAAAATATGTTCAAAGCCATCTTTGTTTCTTCAGAAATATTTTACAAATGAAATCAAGGAGTGTTTGCTTAGAGCAATAAAGTCAAACTCACCAGAGAATGAAAATGATATACATGGATGTTTATAGAAAAGTGTTCTTCATTTGAAGTAAATTTACTTTACAGAACATTGAACTTACAGGATTAAGGTGAATAACTATTAAGTTTCAGGAAATGGGCAGCCAGTAATGCAAGAACTTTCTACCTGAAATAAATTGTAAAGTATATTTTGGAAATATCTTAGAAAATGTGACTCTATTTACTACAATTACGTAATAATTTGTGAATAATATAGAGAAACACACTCACTTCTAAAATCCTAAGAGTTGAGGGCTGGGAGAATCAACTGTGTCATCATAATTTTCATTTGTGACCATTTGCCATAACTGGTGTCAGTTTTATGTTGCAATACAATAACGTAATAGAATTTCACCCATATTGTTAAAGTACATCTAAACTGATAGGAAGGGATTCTTTCACTCTCAAAGAGTATCTTCTTTACTCAATTCATGAAGGAGGAAACTTACTAAAAGTTAACAATGCTTGAATGGAACAAAGAGTGCTGCAAAGACATTTGGTCACTAGATTTAATGTAGAAGTTGTCATACATGTTCTCAGAGTACAGAATGGAAGTGTCCATCCTCTGCTCGGGTTTCCAAAGTGGGAACAGTTTCCTGTCTCATCCAATCAAAATAGTTGATGAAAGGATTCTTCTCAGGCTTGGGAGGGGAAAAGAGGACTCGATGTAGGAGGCTACTCTAATCATCTTTGGCTAAAATGGCGTCTGACAAGTAGATGAAGTAGTGTAAGCGCCATTTACTCATAAGAAAAGAACTTTGTGTTTAGAATCCTGTTCCGCACTGTTTAGCTGAGTAATTCCAAGGATGGTATAACTTCTTGAAGCCACAGTCTCCTCAACTGTGAAATGAGGATAAGAACATCTACCTCTCAGGGTTCTCAAAAGAACTTGCTCAGAACCGCTTAATAAAAAGTAGGAAATTGAACAAAATATATGTGTAACTACTATAATATATATACATAAGTATATTTATGAACACATGAATCAATTACCTTTCTGGCACTCACCATGCTCAAAGGATAAGTACTAGTACATAGGCAGAAAACTGCTTTAGTGTTAAATATTATGGAGAATATACAAATATACATGAAATGCCACATGGCTCCTTCCTTCAAAAAAATGTGTGTACAATGTCTTTTTATTTACTTACTGAATCCAAATAAAAAATTGAGGTACTATTATTACCATCCCTTTTTTATAGAGGAGAGAATAAGACATTGTGTAGTATCAAGAGGTAGTAGAAGTAGTTAGTAGTGGTAGTGGTAGCAGGTGCTCTAAGTCCAAACAAGATGTGATGTCGTCTAAAGCCAGTGATCAAAAAAAGCTAGTGGAATTACAAGGAATTTGTTTATCCGTGAATAATTGGACTGAAAAATGAAAGAAATTTTTAAAAGGGTATTTTCGCAAAGGGAATGAGCAGTAGTTCTCAACCTAGTGGATCACAAGCTTTAGATAGGGCTATTTTAAAATACATACATACTGGGGCGCCTGGGTGGCTCAGTCAGTTGAGTGGCTGACTTCGGCTCAGGTCATGATCTCCCAGTCCGTGAGTTCAAGCCCCGCGTCAGGCTCTGTGCTGACAGCTCAGATCCTGGAGCCTGTTTCAGATTCTGTGTCTCCCTCTCTCTCTGACCCTCCCCCGTTCATGCTCTGTCTCTCTCTGTCTCAAAAATAAATAAAACGTTAAAAAAAAAGTACTTTTAAAATACATACGTACTAAAATGTAGTGGAATTGGTGTGAATATCTTGAAATTGACAACCAAACGTGTAATTTTATTATTAACTATTGGTGACACTATAATCTAAGGATTTTTTAAAATGGCATGAAACAGTGGACCCAAAATCTGACCAGTATAACAAAAATCAATAGATAAAAGGTGAGAGAGCCTGGAATTATGGAGGCCCATGAGGAGGAGTTTCCAACTGTTTATACTGTTATAAAAGGGGAAGTAATGTTTATGTATGTGTGGAGAGAGAAGAAAGTGATTCTTTGGCAGTCTATAAACAGGAGTACAGAGTTTTAAATGATGTTTAAAGATAATATTTTAAAACATTTTATTTTTTGAAGTGCTTTCACGAACTTTATCAAAAAATCTTCAAATAACGTAAAAGGTGGAGCAAAACAGCCATTTCTTTCCTTGCTGAGTGTAAAAACTAAAGAATATGCAAACCACAGAATGTGCTCAGTCACAAATGTAGCAAGTGACAGCCATCAAAATGCAACCTATGTCTGTTCTCTCTTAATTACGTTTACCCCACTGTACCACACAGTCTTTCAAAGCACGTGTCATTGTTCTCTTTTTCACATCAGGTTATTTTCTAACTTGCAATGTACTTTCTCTGAGGAGGCTTTTGTGAAATTATAAAAAAATAATAATCCTAGAATATTTAAGCTTCATGAAAAGTATAAATGTGTTTTATAAATATTGAATGGTAGGTGAGTAGAAGTATTAAAATAGTTACTGACTACGTTACTACCGATAATTAAACATACTTTTTTAAAGAGCTGCTCTTTGAGGATTCTATTTATTTTCAAATCCAGTATCTGGCAATGCCCTCTCTTACTGTGGCCTTTTGTACTGGCTGTTTCCCCCCACCCATAAAATCTGTTAGATTCTATTGGCATAAATAAATGGAGGCACTATCCTCAACAACTGAAACCAACAAAGAGCAAAGATGGTGTTAATTGGGAACCAAAGAAAGAAAAACAGTGAGAATGAATGTTGTGAGGATATTTTAAATCCAAGAGAAGAACTGGCTTGATTGATCGTTGGGAATACTCTGTCCATAAGGAAGAGTGGTTCCTAACGAGGATGGATGTATCATCTAAGTGCATACGAAACGGCAGCCGCAAGGAAGAAATTGTGATGCATGTAGAGTGCCTTTTCTTTGAACAGTGCCTGTTATGAGACCACATCTGAAGCCAGTAGAAAGCATTCTCCTATGTATTGTACAATAAGTAAAATGGCATGATGGAAACAAATATCATCAAGCTATAAGAGGCTACAAATTGTGAGTCCTTTGTTTTCCAAACAAAAGAATTTTCCACTGTCCAAATGTCTGACAAGCAGACACTGTATCTTTTACTCAGTTGAGAATTTGTTTCAGCTTCATAATCAAGATGAATTGCTCCAGGATAAGAAAATTATTTTGTAGGAGAATAAAAGACATTTGTAGGGTTGGATATATTAATAACTAATGATTTTAGTTCAGATTTTATTGAAAACAATTGAGGCAGACAAGACAATGAATGTAAGAAAAGCATGATTTGCAACTATTTGCTGGAAGCCTGTAAATAATTGTGCATATTCACTTGTTTTTACTTACCAGTAATTCCAAAGAAAATGTATATATAAATATGTAGCAAAGATTTATTCCCAAAATAAATATTGCACCTAACACTTTGCACAGAGAAAAAAAATTACAGAAGATACAAATACTTTTGTCCATCATGCTACATGAAAGGATAAGAAATTATATTTCATTTCCAAGTAACAATAATACTACCTTATGGTTACATGGTACATTTTGTCTGGGAGCTGGAAAGGTCAACTCCATGCAAGGTAGAGCAGGATTTTATCATTAAAATTAATAACATTTCTGGTGGTGAAAATTCAAAAGTGATAAATAGCATCTGATTTTTGCTGTGTTGGCACAATACAGCCACTGAGAAAAATTTAGAAATTTGTGGCGTCATATTTTCAGATCCATAAATAGATAAAAAGAACCATCTGGAGACTTCTATAAATTTTGCATGTATTTCTCAGGAGTGAAGTTTGAATCCTAAAGGTAAAAAATATGTCTAATATAAAGGGTTCCTCTTCTATTTAAACTATTCACTTAAGATCATTTAAAGCCCTTGCTTGGATTTGGAAATCTGTGAGATTACTAAATAATTTTCTAGAAATACAAAAGACAAAAATATTTGCTTCAACATAACATGAAATTCTGACATATTTCATCTGTCATGACATAGTTCATATATAGTTCAATATATTCTCATTGTACTAGTGAAAATAGTTAACTCAAAATTATAGTTTGGTCCCAACCAATAGTTACCTGTGATCACTGGTCTTCTGATCATTGTATCTATTCTTATCTTCCAGAAAGAGACCTTATGATATATTGTTAACAAAGAAGATAAAAGACAAGCTCTATGTGCTTCCTGTAGATGTCACTTACCAGTAATACTTAGCATTGACTACACTATAATTTTAGATGACATTTTAAAATATATAAACATATATTCAAAGGTATTTTATATAACCACCTCTCAGAATTTCAAAGGCAAAATAAGTTTTAGGAGTCATCTAATCCTCCCTAATTTCACAGCCAAGGAAACTGGAGCACAGAGAAATTAAAGTGACTTTGCTTTAGGTTATGCAATATTAGTAGAACTAGTTCAAAAATCTTGGTCTATTGATTTGGTTTGCTTATATTATTCTCAACTGTTGATTTAAGAGTAGATTAAGACTTATAATTTGCTTATTTGTGTGTACTAAAAGGATGGAAGTATCAAGAGCACTGAAATTTTCAGCATAGAATTTTTAGTTTTAATAATTTCTTAGATGATGGATTTCATTATTTTAATTAGTATTATGCTGCAATTAAAATCACTGTGACCTGAATAAAATGTGAGTGAACTTCAATGAGTAATCTGTATTAATTCATTCATTCAATCACTATATACTAGGTTCCTACTAATTGTAAGGCACTGTTTTAGGCATTCAGAGTACAGGGACAAACAAAAAATAAACCAATTTCATGCAATATTTTAAGGAAAAGTTGACACAAAATAAATATGTTAATTGGTGATCAATTCTTAGGAGAAAAAAAGAATACACTTTGTAAGGAAGTCTAAGAAATGAAATAGAGTTTCATTTAAGTAAGGTGTTCAGAAAAGCCCAAATTGAGGTGTTAAAACTTGATTGGCAAGTGAAGAAGCCAGAAGGAAGAACATTACTGGAGGCAGGAATAGCAGGTGCTGAGATCTTCCATGGGGAGAGTGCCTGGTGTCCTTAAGAAGCAGGGGAAGGTTTAGAGTAGTGGAATATAGGACAGAGTTGCTAGGAAAGGAGATCAGAGCAGGTGTAAGAGAGCCATGGACTGGGGAAGATTGTTAGTTCAAGACATGAACTCTTAGATTTGAAGCCTTACAAGAGCTCTGAGCAGAGAAATGATCTATTCTTTCTTATAACAAGATCACTCTGGTTCCTCTGTTGAAGATCAACTTTAGTGGAACAAGAGTAAAAGCAGGGAGACCAATAGGAGGCCATTGCAATCAAGCAGGCAAAAGATGATGTGGCATTGAAAATTTTACCCCTAAACTCAGTACTCTGGGAAATCCATCCCCTACACTATAACAGATCAGTCAGGAAACAGACACATCACTCAAATGGGGTAATTTGATATTTTAATAAAGGAATTCCTTCCAAGAGTGTCTCAAGATTTTAAGACATTATCGTTAGTGTAATTCATTGAGGCGAGTAATAATAGAGAAAAAAGTGCTACTGTATGGGTCTAAATAGGCAACGGGAGCAAGATATTACTGGAACCTAAAAAGCATAGCTATATGGAAAGGGCCGCCTAATGGAAGTCACCCTTTCCTAAAGAGGAGTAGTCAGCACATCACCCATGAACACAGAGATACTTTGGGAAATAAATGCCCCTACATCACTCTCCCCTCTCAGGATGGAGAGTAAACTAGAAGCACAAACAGAAGGTAACAACATACTGCCCTAATTCACCCCAAGTATACTTACATACACAGTAAACTGTTAAGAACTTACTATATTTTGTTTAGAGAGAACGCATATGTGCAGAAATTTAAAATACATATATTCATGAAAATAATTCATGAATATGACTAACTCATTAAAGTTGTTAATGTGTTCTTATTCTTGGGCAATGGTGTATAAAGTTTATATATGATGGAATTTATTTTTAATGAAATTATTCTATTCAGTATGTCAGTGGAAAAAATGATGTATGTTTACTCATCTGTATAGTACCAAGTCATATATTTAGGAATTATTATTTGGAGTTATTGAACATGTGTTGGGCACTTCAGAGATTTTTCAGAAGATAAAAGCATACTTAATTCATTTGAAGTTCTGCTTATCTTAACCAGTTAGTCTCTCTTCTCTCTTTTCCTGACCTTCATAGCACCCTCAGTTGAAACAGATAGTTCAGATGGAGGAAAACCATAGCACTTCTTAAGGCTCAGTAATTTCTCAAGCTGATTCCTACTTTCAGAGTAATTCAGAGTAAATTCAGTACCTCTTATCCCAGTAGAATTCTCAAACATAGAAAAGAACAACACTATAATAAAAGTAAATATTATGTTTTATAGTCCTTTTTATTTTTCAAAGCATTTTCACATGTAAGAACTCAACTGGTAAGGAAAACATGAATAGCAAAAACCACTTACAAACTTAACTACAGCAGTAGAATCTTTGGGTTTTATGGAAAATGGATGTTGTCAGCAGTCCAAACAAAACAAAACAAAACAACCCCCCACATCCCAAAACAATAGTGTAATGTAAGTTCAAATGACTGAAGTTACTCAGAAACCACTGAATGTAGAATTCAGTGAAGATTACAGTGAAAAATTTCATGGGGCAGAAGTCAATCTTTCCATCCCTGCTCTTTCACTTGAACATTCAAATAAACTTCTGCTGTGATTCCTAGGTGTATTTCCAGCTATTAAATAATTGAACTGAACCAGGTGAAGAGGAATGGAGAATGTACTTCACTGATAATTCATCTTCTTTCCCATTTCCTTGACTGAATCAACAAGTAAGCTCCAACCCATTCCACAAGAAATATTTTTTTTTGATACTTGTTTTTGCTTCTATAAGAAGATATATTCCAGACGCTACTATCATGCATGGTCATTTAGTTTCTTAGATAGTCCACAAAATTGTATTTAATCTATGACTTATTTGAATTACACTATTATGAGAATGATAATTCCTTATTTTGCTCTGGGAAAATACATTACGAGTTCCAACAAGAGAGTTGGGAAACTGATATGTAGTTCTGGGCTGGTAGAATGAAAAGAATATGTGCTTTAAAATTAGATATTTATTTTTTTACAAACGCTTAGATATTTCTCAATATGATATTCTAAACACTTTATAAATATTAACTCATTCACTCCTAATAATGACCCCTGGAAAAGGGTTTATCTTTATCATTCAAATTTCATGAATAAGAATCCTGAAGCACAAGAGGTTAAATAACTAACCAAAAGTCACATAACTTACAAGTGGTGAAGTGAGGATCTTAAATCAGTCTCTACTCCTAATGCGAAGGAAACATATCATACCTAAGAAAATTATAAGGATCCAATGAAATATTTAAGTGCTATCACCCTAATGTGACTGGCACATAGCCAGAACTTAATAAATATTAGCTATTATTAGCTGTTTATATTAAAATTGGTGCCAAATAAAATTAACAACTCAGGAAACAACAGATGTTGGCGAGGATGCAGAGAAAGGGGAACACTTCTGCACTGTTGGTGGGAATGTAAACTGGTGCAGCCACTCTGGAAAACAGTATGGAGGTTTCTCAAAAAATTAAAAATAGAACTACCCTATGACCCAGCAATTGCACTGCTAGGTATTTATTCAAAGGATACAAAAATGCCAATTTGAAGGGGAACATACACCCCAATGTTTGTAGCAGCACTATTGACAATAGCCAAATTATGGGAAGAACCCAAATGTCCATCGACTGATGAATGGATAAAGATGTGTCATATATATATACATACATATATATATGTATATATATACACACACACAAACACACATATATACACACACACACACACACAAACACACATGCAATGGAATATTACTCAGAGATCAAAAAGAATGCAATCTTGCCATTTGCAACAACATGGATGGATCTACAGTGTATAATGCTAAGTGAAATAAGTCAGTCAGAGAAAGACAAATATCATATTATTTCACACATATGTGGAATTTAAGAAACAAAACAGATGAACATATGGGAAGGGAAGGAAAAATAAGATGAAAACAGAAATGGAGGCAAACCATAAGAGACTCTTAAATACAGAGAACAAACTGAGGGTTACTGGAGGGGATTTGGGTGGGGGAATGGGCTAAATTGGTGATGGGCATTAAGGAGGGCACTTGTTGGGATGAACACTGGGTGTTATATGTAAGTGATGAATCACTGAAGTCTTTTCCTGGAACTATTACTACACTATATGTTAACAAACTTGGATTGAAATCTTTTAAAAAGATAATTTCAAGTAGAAATAAGTTTAAACACATATTAATTGTTCAATCACTGTTTAACCCCATTCTCCTTCCAATTCCCTCACATGTAGAAAAGACTACACTAGGGGTGCCTGGGTGGCTCAGTTGGTTAAGCATCCAACTTCAGCTGAGGTCATGATCTCATGGTTTGTGAGTTCCAGCTCCATGTCAGGCTCTGTGCTGACAGCACCAGTCAGCTTCAGATCCTCTGTCTCCCTCCCTCTCCGCCTCCCCCATTTACTCTCTCTCTGTACCTCTCTCTCTCTTTTTCGTAAATTAATTAATTAATTAATTAATTTTTAAAAAGACTGCACTGTAGTTTCCCTCAAACTCATGAAAAGGGTAAAGCATTTTGCTCTTTAGTTGACCCAGCACTATGAAGTGGAAAAATCATTCATCTCTTACCACCCATCACCCAAGATTAGAAGTGTTTCATATTCCCTCATTTGAGGATCCTCTTTTCCTTTAGGACAAAACTTTAGCCTTCTGTGCTTGGAAAAAAAAAAAAAAACGCACCAAGAAATTCACAAACAGCAGCAAGTTGTAACTATGACTCCCTCACATGCAAAGATCACAAAAACTTCAGAAGTTTATCAAACTCCTGGACTACTAAAGACTACATTGTAATCCTCAGTAGTATGGATTCAACAATGTACGTGGAATGGAATATTAGAGGTCATTAAAGTAGTCACAGAATCCACTAGTGTGCATATGAAGCTATTCAATATTATGCATGTGAAGCTATTCAATATAAAGCATATGAAGATATTCAATATAATGAAAGAAGAGAAAAAGACTATGAATAAAAATGCCTTGCTTCTTGACAAAATTGCTCATCTACCTGTGAGACCTTCAACAAGCCAGTCAGTGTAAAGTAAGTCTCAGGTTTTTTTATTTGTAAAACAAAGGCCATGATGCCTTTCTTGCTCATCACAGCATCTATGGGGAATACTATCTACTCTCCCAGTGTTCTGGTTTCTTCTCCCAAACAGTGAAATATCCTCAAGTTTCTTCCTTAAAACAAACAAATGATTTAACAAACAAAAAACAACCTTGTCTTACTCTACTTTCTTCTCCAAGAATTACCTGATTTCTCTCCCATTTATTGTCAGATTTACTGAAAGGACTATATAACTGCTAACTATACTTTCTTATCCATCCTTCACTTTCTCACTTACTCACTGCTTCCTCCATTCTGTCTTTGATTCATCCCTTAACAAAATCTGTTTTTATTGTGGTCACTAATAACTTCCAAATTTCAAGTCCAATGGAGATTTTTCATCACTAGTCAGTAGAAGTCAATACATTTGGGCACTCCTATTCAGAATACTCTTTTTTTTTTGGTACTTTTGATTCAAAATTCAGAGTTCTTTTCTATGCCTCCCTTTTCTCATACTACATACCCTGCAGAGATGATATTGTCCACTACTCTGATTTTAATTTCCTTGCATATAGATTCTTGGGAAATATCCTGGGCCCCAGTGCAGTATCTCTTGCCCTAATGCCCAGCTGACAACAGCTCCTGATGTCTATAGTAAGTGAAACCTATAACCTGTTACCTGATTTGTCAGACTAATGATGCTCTTCCCTACTCTGGCTACACAGGCTACTACGATGCCATGTGGTACATTCAGTGGTCTTCAGACCCCAAAAGGGCACCCCCTCCACAGCCTATGGCATTGTGGATACTGCAGAGACATCACTGCTCCCTTTCCTTCCCCTTCTCTAGGGCTCTTTTACCAACTGGAAATTCTTTGGTGTGAGGTGGCAGGTCAGACCGTTTCCCAGCTATCTGCAGCCTCCTTCTCTGGGGCTTAAAGGAAAACTAGAAAGTCCTGTGGAAAATGAGAAGTCTGCCTTTGCCCTTTCTCAACTGGTTATGCTACTGCCTTACATTCTACCTGGGTAGCCACATGTTGTAAATGACATTCCCTTCAGGGGAACATTGAAATTTTTCTAATATGTAGCTAGAAAAGTGAGAAACAAATATTCTTGTTTTAGAATTCCTGAAAATACATTCGGTGTTTCTATTGCTAGAATTATTATAGTGTGTACTGAGCAGAAGAGAAGGGAAGAACAAAGAGAATGGATTTATCCTGCAATTTCTGTCTTTCCTGAGCCAGCTCCCCTCTGGCAATGGGAATGGCAACTTTCATTTTCATTTTCCTCAGTTTACAACTTACTCTTCCCTTTTCTGGGGCCAATATATCAATATATACATAAATATAGTCAATATATATTCAATAATATTCAATACTATATTAATTTATGTATATAATTATATATCATATTCAATTATACACACACACATAATGGGTTCTATTTCTCTGGAGAACCCTAATACAAGGTTTTATGTCCTTGAGTATCTGTTGATGAATCAAAGGTTAAATGAGATAGTGAAAGTAAGCATGTTTTCTAACTCTAGTTAAGTATGACATGGGGTAATGGGCCAGTATATTGACCAACAGTGGGCTCTGATTGCCCACTTGGCCCACCAGACTACAGTGCAGAATATGAAAGGAAACACTGCTAATATTTTCTACAATACAGAAGGATAGCCAAGTAAAAATTTTATGCATCAATTCATTAAGTCTCCAAAGACCATTTAATTTTAATGACTTTTATTGTGTAAGTCTGCAGTATAACATGATACGACTTCTGATCATGTCTTTCTGTGGGATTCTGGAATTTGTGTTAAAGATCACTGAAAGTTTGGAAATGACATCTCTAAAATTAAAGTTTAGTGGCTATGGCCATGTTTATTTGCCAAAGGCAAGGTTGGTGATGTAAATATATGATCTATTTCAGCTGGTTATGCAGCATCCTAATAAATGCACTGACTCATGCTGTGATTTTAGTCACTTGAGATGAGCTGTTTGGATTAAACCCTTTTCCCCCTGACTCAAAATAATTTTTTTGTCTTATCTTTACTACCTTCTACAAATTTATGTAGACAGGCTGTGCAAATGGTGGAAGGAGGATAAAGAAACCTCTTTTGCTTTGAAAATTTGCATTTTGATTTGTGCGGTGTTAAAGTTGTTCAGAGGTGGTTAAAACTGGAAAAGAACCTGAGCGAAAATGGAAACAGCTGGGGGTATACAGCTAAGTGTTTTCCCGATAAATATCCATTGGAATTATTCAGGGAGAAAGAAGGCAAACAACAACAACAACAACAAAAAGATTTAGAAGTTTGATATTCCAAAGGGCACTAGAAATCGCTTAAAACAGAATTCTTTCATGCTAAAAGTAGAGAATACAAAAGTGTTAAGAAGGCAATTATCACCTGTAACCTAAATATCAATTAACTCTAGATCGAAACTAATGGATTCATAAATTCTGAAAGTGAATTATCGCTTCCTCAAGGAAGAAACACAGCATATTCATCCATTCATTCAGACATTATTTATTAATAATCTAATGTGACAGGCAGTTGGGTTTCAGTCACAAAATATGAGAAATTGGTGAGACACAAACAAGCAATGAAACACATGGATAAACAAGATACCCAAAGGCTATAGGAGGTAATGTAGGAGAAATAAGCAGATGTTTAGATAGGGAAAACAGAAGTTCAAAGTGGGAAATCTTCCAGACAGGATAGTCAGGAAACACCTCTCTCAGTTTGTGACATTTCATCTGAGATCTAAAGAATAAGAAGAATCATAAGAAAATTGCTCAGGCAGAGCTGAGAGTGGATACAAAGACTCTAAAGTTAGAAATCTCCATGTCTCCAAAGAAGACAAAGAACACCTCAGCTGAAGAAAAAGCAAGGGGAAACATGAAGGGTAGAAACCCAGACAGGAGTCAAATCACTCAGCATCTTATAGACCAGGATAAGGAGTTTTTCAATTGCATCCTAGCACAACAGAAAGCTATTGAGAGGTTTTAAATGGACAAGTGTTATGATCATGAATGATCTTTCAAAAAGATTTGTTTTGTGGGAAAATAAAAGGAAGAAATAGAAAAACACTCATTAATTAGAAGACTTCTAGGAATAGAGATGGGTAGGGGTTGGACTAGGGAGAGGCAGGACAAAGAATGTATTGTATAGACATGTATTTTGGAAGAAGAACTAAAAAAATGTGTATTTTGAGCACATATAACTTAAAAAGAAAGGAATTAAGAATGATTTTTGTCTACAGCAAGTGATGGTGCCAGTATAAAAAATGGAAGATATCTGGTAGGTAGAGAGGGAAATCAGCTGATCTATTTTTTTGTGCTGGTTTTTTTTTTTTTTTTTTTCATTAGAGGTCTTTCACTCATCTTTAAAATATCACAAATAGGTCTTAGGAATCATCCAGCATTTTTCTGTTTCCATATTGGACAACTTTTAAACCTTATTCATTACCCTGCTAAATAAACTTTTCCTTTTTCAGAGGTATAGTGACCATCCAAATTTTTTCTAACAGTCATGTTTTTAACTGTTGTGTCTTGCTGAATCAAAGCAGCTGAATTTGATACAAGTTTAATGTCATTTTCTTTAAGAATAATTCATCTGTCTGGACTTGAAATACTGAATAAGCAATGCCCCACATCATCTGAACCCTGTGAGTATATTTTTCAACCAAGAAACATTTAATTTCAATGAGAGATCCATTCTAAATAACAAGGTTGATGGGAGGTGGCACAAATCTCATCCTGTAAAAGAAGCCACTGTGATCCCCTTGATCATGTTGTATATGACTACAGATAATGTGAACAGTCATCAGGGCCTTTCTATTTCCCCACTGTTTGTCAAAGTGTAGTCTCTTTTCATTCCAAGGAGACTGAATTCTACATTGATGTGATGGAAGTCCCTCCACAGAGTTCCTCCCAGGTCCTTGAAAATAATCGTGCATCCTTTCAAAGTGATGTTACATTTTCTGGAATGTCAACAGTCTGATTGCTGAGAATGTTCTTCATCTCACAGTAGATGTGGCAAAAAGCTCAAATGATCTGTTTTGAATGTATTATATTTTAATTGCCCCCAGGGACGATGTCAGAAAAACAGCTGAATATATGTGACTAAAGTTCAGAGAAGAGATCTGGACTGAAGATAGAATCTGGGAGTCATCAGCATATAGGTAAATATTAATTACGGTCATGGAACTAGTTAAGATCATTATTTGGCAGCTGTTAGAGACCAAAGCTAACTAACATGTGTGGAGGAAACCTAAAAAGTCTTGTAACGTTAAACCTGAAATCTGAAACCTGAAACCATTTTGCTGAAGAAATTATCAGAGAGGAGTGATCTACACTCAATTTGGGTATTATTTCCTGATTCATCTATACCTCAAATGCACTCTATTTAGCTATTCTACTCTATTCATTCTATTTAGTTATACAAGGCCTCTTGCATTATTCAAAGAAGCTCCTATAATTCTATCACTTTCATTATTTTTTTAGCTTATTTATTTTTGAGAGAGAGAGAGAGGAGGAGAGGGTCAGAGAGAGAGGGAGAGAGAATCCCAAGCAGGCTCCACAGTGTCAGCACAGACCCTGATGTGGGGCTTGACTCACAAACTAAGATATCAGGACCTGAGCCAAAATCAAGAGTCAGATGCTTAACCAACTGAGCCACCCAGGTGTCCCATCTATCACGTTTATATACTATTTTCAAAGAATGAATTAGCACGTTAAAGAGATTGGTGATTTACATTAAGACTTCATTGGAACACTTAAATTTACAAATGACAAAGAGCGGACTAATGAATGTGTTGACAAAGGTAAGGCTCAGGTGATCAATGACAGAAACAACTATCATAAAAACTCAGTAGTCCAGAGTGATGACCTGGAACATTAGAAAGAAATGAAATTAGTTGATATGAAAAGTTACATATTGCAGTTGAAATAATTACTCAGGTAGAAGATAGAGGAAACTTAACTCTGTAATCAATTTTATTTAAAAAAATAAAAGTTAAACTTCAATTAACTATGTGAATGCAGGTACTTAAAATGCAAATTTAAGCTGTGTGGTTATCAGTTCAAAATCAGACCTGAAGTGTAATCCAGGCCACCACCTTGCAGTCCTATGACTTTGGAGCCTATTTTTTTTCCTTCTCAGAGAGAGAGAGAGTACATGCATGAATGGGGGGCAGGGCAGAGGGAGAAGGAGAGAAAGAGAGAAGCGAAAAGCAGAAAAGAAAGCAATCAGAAGAGAATGCACCAAGCTGCTATGATCTGACCTCTTCACTTATTTGTATCTGTACCTATACACTCTGATTTCCCTTCTGTTACTTTGAATGAACAACCTATGCTTTCAGTGAAGGACATCCCTTCCACGTACACCTGCTCAAACACATCACTCCAGAAAATTTTTTCTTTCTCTTGGATATTATTATTTTCCCTCTTGACTAAATTATCCCCCTCCCAAAATATACACGATGTGCTATTTCTCCAATCTTGATAAAATGGGGAAAAAAGCAATACTAGGAATTTATCTGAAGGATACAAAAATACTAATTTGAAGGGGCACCTGCACCCTAACATTTATAGCAGCACTATTGACAACAGCCAAAGTATGGAAAGAGCCCACATGTCCATCCACTGATGAATGGATAAAGAAGATGTGGTATTTGGGGCGCCTGTGTGGCTGAGTTGGTTGGGTGTCCGATTTCAGCTCAGGTCATGATCTCACAGTTCATGAGTTTGAGCCCTGCATCAGGCTCTGTGCTGACAGCTCAGAGCCTGGAGCCTGTTCCAGATTCTGTGTCTCCCTCTCTCTCTGCTCTTCCCTGCTTATGCTCTCTCTCTCTCTCTCTCTCTCCTCTCTCATCTCTCTCTCTCTCTCAAAATAAATAAACATTAAAAAAAAAAGATGTGGTGTATATATATGCAATGGAACATTACTTGGTGAAGAGAAAGAATGAAATCTTGCCATTTGCAACAATGTGGTTGGAACTGGAGGCTATTATGCTAAGTAAATCTGTCAAAGAAAGACATTGATATCAATCATATGTGGAATTTGAGAAACTCAACAGATGAACTTAGGGGAAGGGAAGAAAAAATAAGATAAAAACAGACAGGGAGGCAATCCTGTACTTAAGACTGTCTTAAGTACAGAGAACAAACTGAGAGTTGCTGGAGGGGGTTGGAGGTGTTAAATGGGTGGCAGGCATTAAGGAGGGCACTTGGGATGAGCACTGTTGTCATATGTAAGAGATGAATCACTGAGTTCTCCCGAAGCCAAGACTACATTGTATGTTAAAGTGGGGGGGGGGGGAAGCAATCCTGCAATACTACATACTTCAGCTACTTAGATTGCTCTCCCTTAGAGGAAAACTTCTATACAGTTCCTTTATAAGCTGCTCTTAGCTCCCTTTCCCCCCATTCTCTCCTTAATGCAGTCCAATCAGTATTTCATCCCATATGCCACCAAAACATCCCTCAAGGTTTATCACTATCTCCACATTGTTCGAAGCCAATAAATTCTCCATCCTCAGCTTATCTGAAAGACCAGCAGTATTAATATGGCTGATGATGGCCTCCTTGATATATTCTCTTCACTGATCATCAAGGATTTCACGTGTTCTTTCCCCATTTTACTAGCTGCTCCTTCTCATCCCACTTTTAGTTTTATAATACCTACATGACCTCCTTACAAACTGGAAAGGCCCAAGCCTCAGTTCTAAGTTTAAAACTTCTTCTATACCAGTATTCTCCTATGATCTCATCCATGAATTTTTGTTAGCTGAAAATTTACAAATTTATATCACCAGCTCAGATCTCTCTGCTAAACTGTAGATGTGTGGCTGCCTACTAAAAGGGATACCTATTGTGAGGTGTTAGCAATCTCAAAGACTAAACTCATGACCTATACCCCTAACCCTCCAAACCTGTCCTTCCCACAATCTTTCTAAAAGCAGTAAATAAACCAACACTCTGTCCTTCCCATTGCCCAGGCCAAAAATATGAAAACTAAAAAGTCATTCAGGAGTACTATTTTTTCCTCTTATACCTCTTCTCTGTCAGCACATTCTTTTGTTTTTACCTTCAAAATATATGCAGTATCTGAATATTTCTCATTATCTCTGCTACTTCTGTCTTGATACAAGCCACTATTATCATTTACTTGGATTATTGCAATAACCTTCTAATTCAGAAGTGTGCACTGTTCTCTGTAAAGCATTGAATAGAAAGTATTTTAGGTACTGCAGGCCATTAGGCCCCATTGTAACTATGTAACTCTACATAATGTGAAAGAAGCCATCAACAATATGCAATTGAATAAATGTGGCTGTGTATCAATATTTGAAATAAAAATCATAGCCCATGATGTGTTTACTTAAAACTGCTTGCGGGAGTGCCCGAGTAGCTCAGTCAATTACGTGTCCAAGTCTTGATTTAGGCTCAGGTCATGATCTATCTCATGGTTTGTGAGACTGAGCCCCATGCAAAATGATTCTCTCTGTCTTCCCCTCCCCCCTCAATCTACTCCTTCCCCATGCACTCCCCTCTCTCAAAATAAACTTTAAAACAAAACAAAAAATAACTCCTTGTGTGCCCCATTTCATTCATAGCAAAAGCCAGAAATTCTTATTGCACACTGAGTTTTTAATATATGTTTCCCCAGTTTTGCTCACTATGATCCAGCCACATTGCTTTTTCTGCTGATCTTTGAAACCACCACACATATGAGGGCATCTGTCTTTTCTGATCCCCCCGTTGAGAGAACTTTCTAGAACTCACACAACTGGAGAACTCACTCTTCACCTTCCTCAGTCCGTGGTCAGATGTCACATTTTCAGTAAAGCCTTTCCTCTCTAAGAAATTACAATCCCTTTCCTCCCAACATGCTCCATTCTCTTTTCCTGCTTAATTTTTTTCCGTAGAAATTTTTACCACCACCAGCTGGTGTGCTAAAAAGTTTAATTGTCTTATTTACCTGCCCCACCTCAGAATATATTCCCTTAGAATAATGGGATATACTTGATGATAATTTTGTTTTAATTGTTCCTTACTTTATCCCTAGAGTCTAGAAAAGTTTCTGCTACAGGGTTGAAAACTAATAAGTAAGCATTTGTTGAATGCAGCACTGTAGACGAACATGGGAAGGGAGAGAGAGGGTTAGTGGCCTACGTCTACAGAAGAGAAATTATTGTATCACATGATAGAAGTTATTGAAGGCTTTTAGTGTAATTTGCCAACTTTTGTCTCTAAATTTTTTACATGAAGTTTTGATGCTGTTTTTGCTCCTCTGTCTCTATGAGGGTTAATTTTTTGGTGTCGACTTTATTAGATTAAGGGGTGCACAGATAGCTGGTAAAACATTGTTTCTGGGTGTTTCTGTGAGGGAGATTCCTGAAGAGAGTAACATTTGAATGGGTGAACTGAGTAAAGCAGATTGCCCTCCCTAATGTAGGCAGGCATCATCCAATCTGTGGAGGGCCAATATGGGGACAAAAAAGTGGAAGAAGGATGAATTTGCTCTGTCTTCAGTTGCTCTAGAACATCAGTCTCCTCTTACCTTCAGACACCAGAGTTCCTGCTTCTTAGGCTTCATACTCAGACCTAATCCCACCAGTGGCTTTTCTGGTTCTTCAGCTTGAAGACAGCACATTCTGGGACTTTTTGGCCTCCTTAACTACATAAGCCAATTTCTATAATAATTCTCTTCTCTTCTCTTCTCTCTCTCTCTCTCTGTTCATATTTCTATCTACTATTAATTCTGCTTCTCTGGAGAACCTTGATGAATACAGTCTCCAAAATGAAAGTGACTATCTTTTTTTTTTAATTTTTTTTAATGTTTATTTATATTTGAGAGGGAGAACAGAGCACAAGCAGCAGAGGGGCAGAGAAAAGAGACAGAATATGAAGTAGGCTTCATGCTCCAAGCTGTCAACACAGAGCCTGACACGTGGTTCAAATCCACAAACCACGAGATCATGACCTGAGCCGAAGTTGGACACTTAATCGACTGAGCCACCCAGGTGCCCCCAAAGTGACTATTTCTTTAACAAGCTTTCAGTATTACCCAACAGAACCACATGCACATAGTCATATGTATAGCATTTTCAGTTCACATATTAATCTCCTATTTTCTCCTATTATGCTCACAAATGAAATACATAGGTGAAATGTTTTACTTAAGATCAAAGAACTTCAGTGACTTCTTTAAAGCATTCTATGAACTTATCCCTCTAAACTCTAAACATTATTTTGATCGTTGGCTACTCTCACTAGATCATCATACTACTGAGCATGCTAACTAATTTAGCTAGTATTTTGGAACTAATTTAACTGGTAGTGCCCCAAATATCACAGTTTCAGGTACAAAAAAAAAAAAAAAAAGTACTGAATGAATGAAAGATTAGCAGTGCTAGAATCAGGGCTTGGGCTTTCTTACTTCATGTAGAGTCTTCACTACAGCATGCTTCCTTTATAGTGACTTCACAAATACTTGTCAAAGAGGTAGAAGGATCCCTGGACTTTGGGTACAAAAAAGAAACAAAAGCCTTACATACAACTACTGTCATTCTAACTGGACAATAGATAATTTATGAAATGAAAAGACTAATAAAAGCAAACCACAAAATGAGTTCCACAAGGTTATTTTGAAAACAAATACAGTAAAAAATTAGTCACTGGCTGTGTCTAAAAAAAACATGGACAGAAGAAGGAAGAACTAGTAGATAAATCCCTCCCATGACTCTATGACCGTGCTAGGCTTTGATTCTTGAACCACTGGCATCAATACCACACAGGATATTTATTAAGAATTTAGAGTTTGTGAACAGATACCATCCCAATTTCTGAATCTCTGGAGCTAACTCCAGAACCTAAATTTTTAACTATTTCCCAGATTCTTATTTACAATCAGAGCCTTGCTACTCATAATGTGCTCTGGAATAGACAGCAAGGACATCACTTGCGAATGTGCTAGTCATGACGCACAGTCTCAGGTCTCTCCTCAAACCTACTGAATCAGAGTCTGCATTATAACAAGATTCCCAGGTGATTGGAATGCAAATTAAAGTTTAAGAAGCACTGCTCTTGAGAGTATCTTCCTATAAGCAATGAAACATAAAGGAACTATTATTTCCCCTATTAGATAGCCTTTCTTTACACTTTCCCTTAATCACCCTCCAATGTTACTTTAAAGCCCTACATGGAAAATGAGCCATTAATTTACATAAGATGGAATTATGTAATACATAAAAACAGAATGTTAGAAGAGGTAAGGACCTTGGAAAGTATCCTTTTGAACTCCTTCATTTTACAGATACAGAAAAATCAGCCCAGAGAGGTCATTTGGGTTCACAAAGATAACTGATAACTGATGGCTAAGCCAAGAACATATGTCAGGCCCCCTAATTCTGCTATTCTGTCTACTTTAATCATACACTACTTCCTTCCAAAAGAGTTTTACCCACAATTGGGATTTTACTAAAAATTTGGCATTTAACATATAGCTTTTTTTTTTTTTTCAAAACAAAGTCAAATAGTTAGCATGGAAGAAATCCATTGTGTTAGTCACATGTGATCTCATCATTCTTTCTAAAAAAGGACTAATTACAAAAATGGGCTAGACTCCTCTGTAATCATGAAGATTATTTTTTAATCTAATTCATTTTTCAGGATAATTACTCAAAATCAATCACTGTCGGTTTATAACAATAATCAGACAGGAGTTAGAAAATATTGGTAATATTGCAGGGTTCAATTTCTTCCCAAGATACAAAGATCAAATCAATCCAGCAACTGGCAATTGCATTAACAACTATTTCTAAATGGAGTTTAGCTGCCTCATTTTACATTCCAGGCCCTTTGGTCTCCAATGTTCAATTTTTTTGTGTGGAAAAATATATGCACAGTGGATATAATATGGTATTTTAGAACTAATTACAGCCCCTTTCAGCTTCCAAAAAGAGGCTTTCTTAGCACAAGCAAATGTCTTTCTTGTTTCTTTGCATTTTATCTAGTCAAAAAGGAATGACAAGTAACTCAGTCTTGAATGATTCTCTTTTGAGTTGTAAAAGAGGTAAATAAGAAAGGAATGTGCCAGTAAAGCAATAATACAGTCAATATACATGTTAATGGTGATGCATTCATACAGGGTTTGTTTCTCAAATAAACAACTTAAGCTAGTCTGCATTTTCATCCTAACATGTGTGAAATCATGTAGCACAGTGCCAAACCCAGGGGTTCTAAATACATATTACTGTGGTTTTTATAACCCCCAAACCATAGTATAAGCATTGCCCCCATGTTTAAAGTCAGATTTTTTTAAAAGTCCACCTAACTTCTGCAGAAGGGAAAGCATTAGATAACTCAAAATGTAAGTGTTTTTACTTAGAAATTGTGGAATCAAGTCAGTCAGGACACAATTTTAAGAGAGGAACCCAATTGAGTGGATTCAGATTGTAGAGTGGAGAAAAAAACTGTGCTGACTCATTGTCCATCTGACACTGTTTTTCTGGCCAAATGCTTCATTATATAAAGATTTCTTCTTTGGTATGGCTACTTGCTCTTAAAATTGCTGTATCTCAGTGCTCACAGTGACCTCAAATGTCTCAGGGAACAATGCAAGTACAGTGGGTTACCAAGTATTTACAAGAGACAGATGACTCAGTTGGTCTAAAATGGTTCTAGAGGAATCAATCTTGAGGCAGCATTAGATATCCATTTGATAAATATTTTAGCCTAACCTAAGCTTCAGTTTCTTCTCTAAACTGGGGATACAAATATATACTTTAGAAGGTTCCTGAAAGGGATTAATGTTATGCCGCAGGAAATCAGGTGCCCAACTGAAGTTAGACACCCAGCACTACTGATTTCCTTTATCCTTTTCACATGGTGGTCTCATGACTTCCTGTGTGTCTTCCTAAAAACAGTAAAAACTACAGAATTTGGCAAAATCCATTCAGTTGGATTTAATTTACATATCCAAGAGCAGACCAGCCTGTAATGGTCCTTTGGTAGTTGGCAATCAGGAGGATAGTACCTTTTGATTACTTGATCATATTACATCACCTCTATGTGTGCTAATATGTTTGGAATTCAGGCTAAAGGATACCACAAGAAATTTGATTTTAGGAGTCTCAACTGTAAAGTAAATGATGACCAGAGCTTATATTTTGACTAGGGAATTTTCATGTGAAAGCAATTACCAATTGCTTTGTCAATGGAAAATATCAGGATTAGAAGTGCAAACTACTCGTAACTCCTCAGTGGTCACCAATAGTCTCAAATCAAAACCTGGTAAAAGTAGGTAAATAAAAAAAAAAATTCTCCAAGACTGCAATCAGCCATTTTTTTCAATTTCATCCACCCATATTTCACTTAATTGAGCCAGGAGGATACAATATTCAATTGAGGGCAATATAGGCTTTAAAATAATGACTCAGTCCAAAATTCATAACGGGAAATTTTGTTGCCTACAAAAATAGTGAAACGTATTATTAAGATCTTTGGGAGTATGTTCTTAGGCTGTGTAAGCACCATGAATTTAATTCAGGAAAACAATTTTCTTTTGCTAGACTTTTCTCTGCTGCTGAATGAGTTTCATTAGGATGTACTTGAATTTTTAGTATACCACACAAACCAAAGCATATAGTGTAGAATTAGGAATGGGTTTAAAAAAAACGTAACGATAGTCAAGTGAATTTAGTATGCATGCCTGCACTGCATTGGACACTTAGAAGCTTGAAAAATTAGCCATACCATAAATAGTGGTTTGATTGTACTGAGTTTCCACATGAAGAGAAAATGATCTAATTCATACTGAGAGTGAAAAAACAAAAACAAAAACAAACAAACAAAAATCAATGTCATGGAAGAGAGAACTTTTGGAAGATGAGAATTGTATTAGTTTTTTAGGGCTGCCATAACAAAATATCACAGACTGGGTGGCTTAAACAATAGAAATTTATTTCTCACAGTTTTGAAAGCTGGAAATCCAAGCTCAAGGTGTCAGCAAATTTACTTTCTCCTGAGAACACTTCCTTGGCTTGCCCATGAGGAATCTTCTTGGTGTGTCCTCACATCATCTTTTCTCTATATGCATGCTCCTAGTTCCTTTCTCTTCTTCAGGATACTAGACATATTGGAATAAGGCCATACCCTACTGCACTTATTATTTTAACTTAATCACCTTTTTGGAGATCCTATCTCCAAATACAGTTACATGGATTAGGGCTACCCATATAACCTCATTTAACCTTAATTACCTCTTAAAAGTTTTTATCTTCAATTATGGTTACAATCTGTGGTACAGAGGGTTGAAATTTCAACATATGAATTTAGGGGAGTGCATAATTCAGCGCTGGCATGTGGCCAGGAACTGGTTCTTGCTATAATTTTACTGCTATAAAACTGACTCCCTTTTATGAACACAGTCACTTATAAAATTCTTGGGTGTTTTGTTACATATCTGTCATTCTATCATTCTTGCAGTTCTTTAGGTTGGTTATTGACAGGCATAATATATTATATTTTTTTTGGAACTTGTTATTCTAACACTTTTTTATAAAAATCTTTTACTTGTAACAGAGTTAATAGCTGAGCATAAGATTAAACAATACATTTGGTATCCAAGTTTCCTTTAAACTTTTCATTGGAGGGGCACCTGGGTGGCTCAGTCAGTTGGGCATCTGACTTCAGTTCAGGTCATGAATTCAGGATTTGTGGGTTTGAGCCCTGTGTCGGGCTCTGTGCTGACAGCTCAGAGCCTAGAGCCTGCTTCGGATTTTGTCTCCCTCTCTTTTCTTTTCCTTTCCCACTTGCACTCGCTCTCTCTCTCTCTCAAAATAAAAGATCTTAAAAAATTTTAATAAAAAAAAGAAAGAAATAAAGAACTTCTCCAGCATTTGCTGTCTCCAGAGGAAGATTAATCTGAATATTAGATATAGGGAAAACTCCTGAAAATATTTGCATTATCTTGACTGAGCAGAGCCATAAAATTAATATCATATGGACTCACGATATGTCTCTAATCATCTATATGATACACATGTTCAGCCACTATGTCTATGATTTTGTCTTATAGCAGATTAGGATGTGACAAGACAAGATGTGTCCTTCTGGGTTTCTCTTCATGCAAATTGGGTTTCCATTTTCTTAAAGACAAGAAGGGAGTTCCTTTGAATTTCCAAGCCACACTGCAAAACTTGTACTTCAACTCTACTATATTTTACCATACACTTTACTTTTAATCTCTATTTCATTCTTTTCCTAATAAAAATATTTACTCCTGAAAATTTTTATTGCAAGAAAAAGTCGCATTCTAGGAATAGATTGAACAACAGCAAAGGTTAAGTTTAGGTTTTATATGGAAAGATTTATAATCTTATCACAAATATTTCAAGACAAACAATTCACACCAAGTATGACTTTATAAACATCTATTTTTTTTAATTTTTTTTTCCCCAGGGATCAGGGATTTTTTGAAGGGTAAGAGAATTCATTTTATTGTCTTACTTGCAAGTGGTTATTTGTTTGGAAGCAATAGAAACCGACAGAAAAAATATTTGTAGGATACTATGCAGTTTACAGGATTGAAGAAAGAGTTTAGCATTCAGTTCTAAGAAAGAATAGATATCAGGAAGGTTCTGGCAAGCTTAATCTCCTAGAAATTGAGTGCACAGAGAATAGAAATGCTACTAAAATTGGAATTTATTAGAGATTATCAGATAATATTAAGATATTGCAAAGATTTATGGCAGAAGGATGAGAAAATAAACAACCCTTAACTAAAATGCTATAAAATAATCTATAGTTTACATCACTGGAAGTACAAGATAAAGAGAAAAGATTTATCATGTAGAAATTGTGCTAAAAATAAGCACAGATCACTAAGATGGCTCAGTGTTCTAAGATTTTCTTCTAACTTTCAAATCATACTGAGTAGAAATAAAGCTTTGAAAAAGTAGCTAAAATGGCTAAATCAGAGCTCTATCAGTATTTTTAAGAAATATATTTTTAAAAATAATAAACCACACAACAAATAAGTCAAAATACAAGAAACAACATTATTCTTGGCTTGGTTTATGCCATTAAGAACCTGAACCTTATTCTTTATAAAGCAAAAGATGTTGACTCAGCCAACATTAATCTATTAATGTAGGAACACTGAAGTTAGCTAATTATTCAAGTCCATCAACAAACTCTCCCCGATTTTATTATATTTAACATTTATATGATATTATCTAACTCAATATCATATAAAAGATATTACAAAGAACATAGTGTATTTGAAAGAAAAAGTACATAATAGGTGACTCTGAGGAGAAAAATAGAAAGATGGAATAAACGAGCCAAAATAATTTAAAAATGTAATTGAAGAACATTTCTGAAGCTAAAGAGTTGAACTTAGGGGCTTAAAAGTAAAAGTTAAAACAAATCATATAATATATGTTTTAAAAATATTTTCTTTAGCTTCTTCTATAATAATACTCAACTTCAGAATACAATGTAATAATACCTAAAATATTCTGAGAGAAAGGACTGTAGCATAAGAAATTTATATGTAAGCAATCTGTCTTTCAAAAATATAGTAACAAATATGCATTCTCTAGCAAGCTTGGATACTGAGACTACAGCATATATGAAAATTATATTAGATGATAACCTACATTAGACCAACATATTAATTAAACTGAAAAATCCTAAAATAGAGATACTGTGGTGAATAGATTTTGGATATATGTAACTATAAAGCTAGGACTCAATAAAGGAGATAATTAAGTTTTCATAACTGCAAATAAGTAGCAGGTACCTTGACAATTTAAAAATAAAAGTAAAATTTAAAATATTTAGAGAGATGAAGGAAAAAGAAAAAGAAGTGAGATAATTTCCTTATCATATTTGTCAAGACTTCAATATAGCCTAAAATTGAAATATACTATTACAAGAAACATATATAATGAACTCATAACCTTAAGGGTCTTCATAATATTTCTTTTATAATTGGAGAAATTTCTTTAGATGTTTATGTCATTTATTATAAGGAAATTTAACAACTGTTTCAGTTTGACCTTATATTCCTTTGTAAAGTATATTTTATTTAATGGTTTATATTAAAATCATATATAATGTTTTTAAAATTAATTCTATCTATATGCCTTTATATTTTTATAGATATTTTATAGAAATAACCAATGTTTCTAAATTGTTAACAATGACAATATCTCAGATACTTACTGTGTTTGTTTGTTTGTTTTTTCTTTCTCCATTGCATTTTTTGGACTACCTTGAATTTTTCACCCTGCTGTATATAATCTCAACAGAAGAGAAGATCCATCATTCCTTAAAAAAAGTGTACTCTGTATGATAATATATAGAGAGATGGAATATTTAAAATATTAACTCATAACAATATAACCTGGAGGGAATAATTGTAACTATTTTGGAGCTGACATGAAGATTAATGGTAACAACTTAGAACTGTTTTGAGCACATAGTAAGAATGCAGTATTCATTAACTTTTCCTTCAACTAATCACATTTATACTAGTAGAGTTGTGATTTTTACTTAAACAAGAATTTGATAAATTATAATTTGCAAATACTGCTATTGTATGTTTCTTTTTTCTCTTGGAAAATGGAAATAACAGTAACTACTGAATCATTATTATGAGGTTTAAAGGAAATCATTACTTAAATACAGATGCTGGGGTGTTGTCTAGGCTACCTCTCTAATTGAGTCAGTCTCTTACACCATCCTTGTACCCATCCATAATTAAATATGTGCTATTGCTAACGTATTGTACTCGACACTCCAGACAGTGGTGAACAAGACAGATCACTCATAGACATTCAAGGTCTCTCATGAATAGTTAGAATTTTGAATGGTAAATCTTGTCATATGCAATTTCTAATATCCTGATTAATATATTCAATACATTTCAGTGTTGGTTTTAAAAGACTTTAATTGTTTAAGCTACATTTTATTGAGTTTATTTGTATCCTTGTATAAATTAATTCTGACATAATTTTCATTCATAATTTACTGAAAATGTCAATAAGTTTTTAATATTCAATAGTGATTCAAATGGGGTTTTGACCTAAATCCTAATATGTTCCATATCATTTCTTTCGGAAGACTAGGAGGCTATGCTTAAAGAAAAAGAAGTAAAGTCAAGAGATCCTCACTGCCCAAAAAAAACCAATGACTTTGCAATAGAAACCACCGTGTATTCTTACTACAATTTAATTACTTTTTGACAAATTCTCTTAGTGTTTTATAAATTAATAAATTATTTTAATTAAAGCAATGCATTTCTTTAGTAAAAGGGCATTATAATATACTGGCATTGAAAATAATAAATTACCAAATTTATAAAGTCAAACACACAAAAATCCAATAATGAACACATTCCCTAAAAATTATCTGTTTAACAAGGAGTACAAATCACTATCCAATATAGTCCTTTAAGGGTCAAATTTTAAATTATCTTTAAAATAGGTACTTCTTTAGATAAAAAGTTGAATATTTAAGCTAAATATTTGCAAACCCTCAAACATATAGTAAGAATATTATGTTTTAATGTTTAAGTCTTAAATATTTAATAATTTTCCAGCTTTATACTATACATGATTCACATAATGCTTTATTATATTACTAGCAATTCAGGTAAATGATGTCACTTTTTGTAATTAGAATTCTCTACTATATATTTTGGTATTGAGTATGCTTATAAATATAAAATTTATAGATTAATTCTTAAATGTTATCCCAATAAAGTAAGTTCACCCTTGAGAAGAAATGATCAGAAATAGCATGGTTTTAGTCAAAATGTGACTCCAAGTCAATATACAAAAGTGCTATTCCCCTTGGTTAGCCAAGAAGGTGTTGAAATTGAGTAACCAAGAGAAACTAAAATGCTATTAGATGAACAGAAAATCAGGAACATGCAGAGCGAATGGTAAAATGTCTTGTCACAAGAGGTAGGTAGTATTGTAGGGACTAAACCAGTAATAAAATCGTTGAGGGGAAATCTTTATCAAAATGTTCCAGCTGAAAAAAAGATACAGCAACTAGAAGGGAAAGCAGGCAGTTCAAATTGCCTCTGAAACAACTCTACTGCCTCCAGAAGGAAATGTTTTCACTGTTCTGGAATTTTTAACAAAAGCATATGTTCAGACTAGAAAAGGTTCAGCAATCTCAAACACCTCAAGTGGGAACACACACATAAGTAAAGATTTTCTAAACATCATATTCACAACACATAACAAAATCTTCAAATAAATATGCAAATATCTTATAATTACCACACATGTATCTTTAGAATTTAACATGGATATTCAAAAAAGATTTTATTCCATGAACGTTCTTTTATTTTTTTTTTTTAAAGTTTATTATACTTGATTTGAGAGAGGGAGCATATGTGAGCAAGCAGGAGAGGGGCAGAAAGAAAGAAGCCCAAGCAGGCTCCACACTGTAAGTACAGAGTCCAATGTGGGGCTTGAACTCAGGAACTGTGAGATCATGACCTCACAGAAACCAAGCAGAAACCAAGAGTCAGATACTTAACTGACTGAGCCACCCAGTATCCCTCCTCTAAGAACGTTCTTTGGGAGTGTTAATGAGAAATTATTCTAAACAGAAAATCTAAATAGTCAACAAAAGGCAAATGGATAAATTAATTATGGTAAGGCCATAGAATCATGAAAGCTCTTTTGGAAAACCCCAGTGAATTGTGTCTTCTTTAATCTCATCTATTTTCATTCTTTTGGCATATTTTTCTCTTCAGTTCTTTTAAAAACCAGTTCTTTTCTTCTATGATGTTTAATAAACTCCTAAAAAATTTCTCTTTTTCTTTCCTTTCAAATACCCCTTCTTCCCACCTGACTAACTTTTATTCAATCCTCAGGATTATACTTAAATGCCCTTTCTTCTATTACTTCTTCCCTGAATTCACAAATCCCAGTTAAATACTCCTCAGATGCATTCCTAAAGCACAATGAATCTTTGCTCCTATCACCTTTATAATACAATGCTTTCTAAAATTTTTTCTGTATTGTTCATTAGGTGTTAAGCTCCCTGAGAAAAGCCGTTATATGTACTTTATTCAATGCTATATTCCAAGTGCTTATTATGTAGTGAGTATTAAGAGATATGTTTAAATAATAATTACTAAACCTTTTGGTAAATAAATTGAATATCTGTTCACTATTCATGTAATAAATAATATATGAGATTTTGCTCTATCAGCCTAAATAAGGAAGAGCTACTAATCTTCCCACCAAATGTAAACTTTGAAGAATACAAAAATATTCTTATGGAATCACAGAAGAGCAACTAAACCACTAAGGATTTGAGAGACAAAGGTCCCGGTGGGGTGCAGGGAGGGTAGGGGGGATGTAATGAAAAGAGTCCTGTATTCACCACTGCTTTTTCCCTTAGGGATTTTTTTTTTCTAATTTTCAATGCAAGGCATAGAGTTGAAACAGAACGTTATGGCTTAGAGAATGAAAAGTCACTTAGTTAAGAAGTGAAAAATTGGAGTTCAAGGCTCCAATGAAGCAAGAAGGAAGGTAGGAGCTGAGATCATTCTGGATGTAAAGAGACAATAAAGATAAGAATCTAATATTTTATACAGTCTCCTCAAGGGATTTGGCGATTCCTAAGCTGCAGATGCATTGGGTAAGTGCTAAAAAGGCAGTTGTTAACAGGCTAAACTCTCATTTTAGAAATATTATGGCATTAATGAGATGAACGTTGGAGTTTAAAGTCCACCAACAAAGAAGAGCATTTCTAAATGCTTTTAAATGAGATTCTGGAATCAGTTGCTGATTGGTTGAAGATAATTTTCCTGAAAGGAGGAAATTAAATTTTTTCCTGGGAAGATATAGCCAATCCTTATTCTTCAATGATTTCATATGTGCAAATTTGTCTCCTCACTAAAATTTGTAGTCCCCCAAACATCAATACTTAGATTTTTTTTTTTTTTTTTTACAATCATGGTGAACATGAACAGAGTGATGAAAAGTTTGAATTGCCCAGATGCTCACATTCTCTGTTGATGTTGAACAGGTGACACTCTGCCTCCTTGTTTCAGTTCTCATACCGTAAACAAGTCTCTGTTTTGTGATATATTTAGTGCCAAACTTTTTGCATTTTTTTATTTTTTGTGATTTCATTGTTTAAAATGAGCTCAAAGCACAGTGCTAAAGTGCTGATTAGTGCTCCTAATTGTAAGAAGGTTATATTTGCCTTATGGAGAAAATGCACATTAGATAGACATGAGTTATAGAGCTATTGGCCAGGAGTTTAATGTTAATGAATCAACAATGCATATTAAATAATGTCTCTTTAAATAGAAACACACATAAAACAAGGGTCTGTTTGATTGATTGATGACAATATATGACCAGATGCCCCTAGGAACCTAATTCTGTGTTTCCTCAAGGAACACTGGTTCAATATTCACTAATCCAATGACTTTATAACATAACTACAAAAATAGTGAGAATTGACCACACCATAATCCAGAGGCTCTAAAACTATTTTAAATAAAACATTAGGCATTTATTTAAGAATACAGTTGTGGGAGAAAAAGGACTCAGAGACTAAATATATATACATCTTATATATATATATTAAATATATATATATAAGATGTATACATATATATATATATATACATAAAATCAAGATATTAGGATTATTAGAGAACAGAGAACATGATTAAATTTGAATTTTGTTATGAATATTAACTTTGTCATGATAATGGCAATAAACACTCTGCAATCCATATAATACTCACTGCCAACAACAGCATGTATAGCTCTTATTGTGTTACTAATTCTTCACTTGACAGTTTAGATGATAGGACTTAAAATAATTTATTAATGTATCCCTACAATAAATAAACAGATATGAAATGCAACTGAAGGGCTAGAATCCATAGATAGCAATTAAATAGAAATTCTGAGATTGAAAAACAAATAATAATCAATAGATGTATTTAAAAGCAGACTAGCCCAGGAATGTCGTGGAAGATGGCGGCGTAGGAGGACGCGGGGCTCACAGCGCGTCCTGCCAATCACTTAGATTCCACCTACACCTGCCTAAAGAACCCAGAAAACCGCCAGAGGATTAGCAGAAGGGAGTCTCCGGAGTCAAGCGCAGACCAGAGGCCCACGGAAGAGGGTAGGAAGGGCGGCGAGGCGGTGCGCGCTCCAGGGACTGGCGGGAGGGAGCCGGGGCGGAGGGGAGGCTCGCCGGCCAAGCAGAGCCCCCGAGTCTGGCTGGCAAAAGCGGAGGGGCCGGACGGACTGTGTTCCGACAGCAAGCGCGACTTAGCGTCTGGGAGGTCAGAAGTTAACAGCTCTGCTCGGAAAGCGGGAAGGCTGGAGGACAAAGGGAGGGAGAGCTGCTGAGCCCCCGGACGGCAGAGCTCAGCTTGGCGGGGAACAAAGGCGCTCACCAGCGCCATCTCCCCCGCCCATCCCCCAGCCAAAATCCCAAAGGGAACCAGTTCCTGCCAGGGAACTTGCTCGCTCCGCACAAACACCCAACTCTGTGCTTCTGCGGAGCCAAACCTCCGGCAGTGGATCTGACTCCCTCCCGCTGCCACAGGGCTCCTCCTGAAGTGGATCACCTAAGGAGAAGCGAGCTAAGCCTGCCCCTCCAGCCCCTGTGCACCTTGCCTACCCACCCCAGCTAATACGCCAGATCCCCAGCAACACAAGCCTGGCAGTGTGCAAGTAGCCCAGACGGGACACGCCACCCCACAGTGAATCCCGCCCCTAGGAGAGGGGAAGAGAAGGCACACACCAGTCTGACTGTGGCCCCAGCAGTGGGCTGGAGGCAGACATCGGGTCGGACTGCGGCCCCGCCCACTAACTCCAGTTATACACCACAGCACAGGGGAAGTGCCCTGCAGGTCCTCACCACGCCAGGGACTCTCCAAAATGACCAAACGGAAGAATTCCCCTCAGAAGAATCTCCAGGAAATAACAACAGCTAATGAACTGATCAAAAAGGATTTAAATAATATAACAGAAAGTGAATTTAGAATAATAGTCATAAAATTAATCGCTGGGCTTGAAAACAGTATACAGGACAGCAGAGAATCTCTTGCCACAAAGATCGAGGGACTAAGGAACAGTCACGAGGAGTTGAAAAATGCTTTAAACGAATTGCAAAACAAAATGGAATCCACGATGGCTCGGCTTGAAGAGGCAGAGGAGAGAATAGGTGAACTAGAAGATAAAGTTATGGAGAAAGAGGAAGCTGAAAGAAAGAGAGATAAAAAAATCCAGGAGTATGAGGGGAAAATTAGAGAACTAAGTGATACACTAAAAAAAAATAATATACGCATAATTGGTATCCCAGAGGAGGAAGAGAGAGGGAAAGGTGCTGAAGGGGTACTTGAACAAATTATAGCTGAGAACTTCCCTGAACTGGGGAAGGAAAAAGGCATTGAAATCCAAGAGGCACAGAGAACTCCCTTCAGACGTCACTTGAATCGATCTTCTGCACGACATATCATAGTGAAACTGGCAAAATACAAGGATAAAGAGAAAATTCTGAAAGCAGCAAGGGATAAACGTGCCCTCACATATAAAGGGAGACCTATAAGACTCGTGACTGATCTCTCCTTTGGAACTTGGCAGGCCAGAAAGGCTTGGCACGATATCTACAGTGTGCTAAACAGAAAAAATATGCAGCCGAGAATCCTTTATCCAGCAAGTCTGTCATTTAGAATAGAAGGAGAGATAAAGGTCTTCCCAAACAAACAAAAACTGAAGGAATTTGTCACCACGAAACCAGCCCTACAAGAGATCCTAAGGGGGATCCTGTGAGACAAAGCACCAGAGACATCACTACAAGCATAAAACATACAGACATCACAATGACTCTAAACCCATATCTTTCTATAATAACACTGAATGTAAATGGATTAAATGCGCCAACTAAAAGACATAGGGTATCAGAATGGATAAAAAAACAAGACCCATCTATTTGCTGTCTACAAGAGACTCATTTTAGATCTGAGGACACTTTTAGATTGAGAGTGAGGGGATGGAGAACTATTTATCATGCTCCTGGAAGCCAAAAGAAAGCTGGAGTAGCCATACTTATATCAGACAAACTAGACTTTAAATTAAAGGCTGTAACAAGAGATGAAGAAGGGCATTATATAATAATCACAGGGTCTATCCACCAGGAAGAGCTAACTATTATAAATGTCTATGCGCCAAATACCCGAGCCCCCAGATATATAAAACAATTACTCATAAACATAAGCAACCTTATTGATAAGAATGTGGTCATTGCAGGGGACTTTAACACCCCACTTACAGAAATGGATAGGTCATCTAGACACACAGTCAATAAAGAAACAAGGGCCCTGAATGATACATTGGATCAGATGGACTTGACAGATCTATTTAGAACTCTGCATCCCAAAGCAACAGAATATACTTTCTTCTCGAGTGCACATGGAACATTCTCCAAGATAGATCATATACTGGGTCACAAAACAGCCCTTCATAAGTTTACAAGAATTGAAATTATACCATGCATACTTTCAGACCACAATGCTATGAAGCTTGAAATCAACCACAGGAAAAAGTCTGGAAAACCTCCAAAAGCATGGAGGTTAAAGAACACCCTACTCACGAATGAGTGGGTCAACCAGGCAATTAGAGAAGAAATTAAAACATATATGGAAACAAACGAAAATGAAAATACAACAATCCAAACGCTTTGGGATGCAGCGAAGGCAGTCCTGAGAGGAAAATACATTGCAATCCAGGCCTATCTCAAGAAACAAGAAAAATCCCAAATACAAAATCTAACAGCACACCTAAAGGAAATAGAAGCAGAACAGCAAAGGCAGCCTAAAGCCAGCAGAAGAAGAGAAATAATAAAGATCAGAGCAGAAATAAACAATATAGAATCTAAAAAAACTGTAGAGCAGATCAACGAAACCAAGAGTTGGTTTTTTGAAAAAATAAACAAAATTGACAAACCTCTAGCCAGGCTTCTCAAAAAGAAAAGGGAGATGACCCAAATAGATAAAATCATGAATGAAAATGGAATGATTACAACCAATCCCTCAGAGATACAAACAATTATCAGGGAATACTATGAAAAATTATATGCCAGCAAATTGGACAACCTGGAAGAAATGGACAAATTTCTAAACACCCACACTCTTCCAAAACTCAATCAGGAGGAAATAGAAAGCTTGAACAGATCCATAACCAGCGAAGAAATTGAATCAGTTATCAAAAATCTCCCAACAAATAAGAGTCCAGGACCAGATGGCTTCCCAGGGGAGTTCTACCAGACATTTAAAGCAGAGATAATACCTATCCTTCTCAAGCTATTCCAAGAAATAGAAAGGGAAGGAAAACTTCCAGACTCATTCTATGAAGCCAGTATTACTTTGATTCCTAAACCAGACAGAGACCCAGTAAAAAAAGAGAACTACAGGCCAATATCCCTGATGAATATGGATGCAAAAATTCTCAATAAGATACTAGCAAATCGAATCCAACAGCATATAAAAAGAATTATTCACCATGATCAAGTGGGATTCATTCCTGGGATGCAGGGCTGGTTCAACATTCGCAAATCGATCAACGTGATACATCACATTAACAAAAAAAAAGAGAAGAACCATATGATCCTGTCAATCGATGCAGAAAAGGCCTTTGACAAAATCCAGCACCCATTCTTAATAAAAACCCTTGAGAAAGTCGGGATAGAAGGAACATACTTAAAGATCATAAAGGCCATTTATGAAAAGCCCACAGCTAACATCATCCTCAACGGGGAAAAACTGAGAGCTTTTTCCCTGAGATCAGGAACACGACAGGGATGCCCACTGTCACCGCTGCTGTTTAATATAGTGCTGGAAGTTCTAGCATCAGCAATCAGACAACAAAAGGAAATCAAAGGCATCAAAATTGGCAAAGATGAAGTCAAGCTTTCGCTTTTTGCAGATGACATGATATTATACATGGAAAATCCGATAGACTCCACCAAAAGTCTGCTAGAACTGATACATGAATTCAGCAAACTTGCAGGATACAAAATCAATGTGCAGAAATCAGTTGCATTCTTATACACTAACAATGAAGCAACAGAAAGACAAATGAAGAAACTGATCCCATTCACAATTGCACCAAGAAGCATAAAATACCTAGGAATAAATCTAACCAAAGATGTAAAAGATCTGTATGCTGAAAACTATAGAAAGCTTATGCAGGTAATTGAAGAAGATATAAAGAAATGGAAAGACATTCCCTGCTCATGGATTGGAAGAATAAATATTGTCAAAATGTCAATACTACCCAAAGCTATCTACACATTCAATGCAATCCCAATCAAAATTGCACCAGCATTCTTCTCGAAACTAGAACAAGCAATCCTAAAATTCATATGGAACCACAAAAGGCCCCGAATAGCCAAAGTAATTTTGAAGAAGAAGACCAAAGCAGGAGGCATCACAATCCCAGACTTTAGCCTCTACTACAAAGCTGTCATCATCAAGACAGCATGGTATTGGCATAAAAACAGACACATAGACCAATGGAATAGAATAGAAACCCCAGAACTAGACCCACAAACGTATGGCCAACTCATCTTTGACAAAGCAGGAAAGAACATCCAATGGAAAAAAGACAGTCTCTTTAACAAATGGTGCTGGGAGAACTGGACAGCAACATGCAGAAGGTTGAAACTAGACCACTTTCTCACACCATTCACAAAAATAAACTCAAAATGGATAAAGGACCTGAATGTGAGACAGGAAACCATCAAAACCTTAGAGGAGAAAGCAGGAAAAGACCTCTCTGACCTCAGCCATAGCAATCTCTTACTCGGCACATCCCCAAAGGCAAGGGAATTAAAAGCAAAAGTGAATTACTGGGACCTTATGAAGATAAAAAGCTTCTGCACAGCAAAGGAAACAACCAACAAAACTAAAAGGCAACCAACGGAATGGGAAAAGATATTTGCAAATGACACATCGGACAAGGGGCTAGTATCCAAAATCTATAAAGAGCTCATCAAACTCCACCCCCGAAAAACAAATAACCCCGTGAAGAAATGGGCAGAAAACATGAATAGACACTTCTCTAAAGAAGACATCCGGATGGCCAACAGGCACATGAAAAGATGTTCAACGTCGCTCCTTATCAGGGAAATACAAATCAAAACCACACTCAGATACCACCTCACGCCAGTCAGAGTGGCCAAAATGAACACATCAGGAGACTATAGATGCTGGAGAGGATGTGGAGAAACAGGAACCCTCTTGCACTGTTGGTGGGAATGCAAATTGGTGCAGCCGCTCTGGAAAGCAGTGTGGAGGTTCCTCAGAAAATTAAAAATAGACCTACCCTATGACCCAGCAATAGCACTGCTAGGAATTTATCCAAGGGATACAGGAGTACTGATGCATAGGGGCACCTGTACCCCAATGTTTATAGCGCACTCTCAACAATAGCCAAATTATGGAAAGAGCCTAAATGTCCATCAACTGATGAATGGATAAAGAAATTGTGGTTTATATACACAATGGAATACTACGTGGCAATGAGAAAAGATGAAATATGGCCTTTTGTAGCAACATGGATGGAACTGGAGAGTGTGATGCTAAGTGAAATAAGCCATACAGAGAAAGACAGATACCATATGGTTTCACTCTTATGTGGATCCTGAGAAACATAACAGAAACCCATGGGGGAGGGGAAGGAAAAAAAAAAAAAAAAAAAAGAGGTTAGAGTGGGAGAGAGCCAAAGCATAAGAGACTGTTAAAAACTGAGAACAAACTGAGGGTTGTTGGGGGGTGGGAGGGAGGGCAGGGTGGGTGATGGGTATTGAGGAGGGCACCTTTTGGGATGAGCACTGGGTGTTGTATGGAAACCAATTTGACAGTAAATTTCATATATTAAAAAATAAAAAAAATAAAAAAAAAAAAAAAAAAAAAAAAAAAGCAGACTAGCCCAGCAGAAAAAGGCAATTAGGCAACTGAAAAGGTGTTGAGTAGAAAACACCTAGACTGAAGTAAATGCATGAATAAATAAAATGGAAAATATGGAAAAGAGTGAAAGAGAGACATAGGAAATAAGGAAAAGATTAAATATATCTTTAATTGGAGTATAAAAAATGATGAGAGAGAATATGAGGCAGAATCAACATTAAAAGAAGTATTAGTCAAAATTTTCACAAACTGATAGAGCATATCTTGTCACAAATTTTAGAAGCTCTTTGAACTTCAAACATAACTGATAACAACAATAAAAACAACAACAACAAACACACTTAGGTACATCATGGTAAAACTGCTATTAACCAAAAACAAAGAGAAAAATTATAGGAGCAATCAAAAATAAAGAGAGGAGAGATTATTTTCAAAGGGCTAATGGCAAGACTGATACCTGACTTTTTAACAAAAACATTGAAAGCCAAAGACATTGGAATGACAGCTTTAAAGGACTAGAAGTAAATAGTTGTCAATCTAGAACCTATATTCGGTAAAAATATTATTTTAAAATGAGGACAAATTAAAAAAAATTGCACTAAAAATAACTGACCAAATGCATGGACAGGAGTCCCACGAGGTAGAAGGAAGTTCAAAAAAGTTCTCCAAGTAAAGTGATACAATTCCAGATGAAGGTATTATACTATGGAAATAAACAAAGACTACCAAAAAGAATAAGTGTGCATATAAATCTAAATAGATACTATTTAAGACAGCAATAATGTTGTCTCATTATTTAAATACATGTAGGAATGAGAGCCATGGGAACAATAAAAAAAAGGGTGAATGAAGAGAAGTTTTAAAATTTTTTTTAATGTTTATTTATTTTTGAGAGTAAGAGAGAGAGAGCATGAGTCGGGGAGGGACAGAGAGAGAGAGAGAGAGGGAGACACAGAATCTGAAGCAGGCTCCAGACTCTGAGCTGTCAGCATAGAGCCCAACATGGGGCTAGAACCCACAAGCAGTGAGATTATGACCTGAGCCAAAGTCGGATGCTTAACCAACTGAGCAACCCAGGCGCCCCGAGAGAAATTTGTACAGATATTTACACAATCAAAGAGGTGGTAAAAGTATTTAAAATACCTTTATAAGGATGGATATCATAATCTCTATATTTAGCAATTCATTTCTAAAAAATAATGTCCAATAAATTTGACACTGTTGGAGATCTGAGCCTGAGTCATAATAGTGGATACAGTTTTTGCTGGCTTTCACCCTCTCTCCCTCCTTTTTGGGAAACTACTTACTACCCCAAGTAGTTGCTTCAGCAGAAGCAAAAAGGAAAATCATGTTATCCGGTGCCCATAATCACTGTCACCTTGAGGTTGTTGAATCTGATGGACTGCATGTAGGAATTAAGTAAAGGGAAGAATCTGTTTACCAGCCAAGAGGATAGAGGTGCTATTCATTGAAACATGTAATATTAAGGAAACATAAGTGAGCCAGTAACCCACAATCCTAATAGAGGGGAGCACGGAAGGCACAAAAAGTGAAACAAGCCAACTAACAAGTAACCTACGCAAAGAAATAATTTTTGTTATGAAATTATATAAAATACTAAGTGGTTAACATAAATTAGATTCTGAGAAAATCAATCAATATATTAAAAATTGTGTAATTTGAAATCTGCACCTACTAAAGTTTCCAGAAATACTAATATTGATAAACATTTCAAATCCTTCCAATGACAATGTATATTTATGTATACAATATTACCAAATTCCATGCAGGTGGATGAGAATGATGTTTACCCTAGAGATTATACACAGAACAGGGAAATTTAAATATAAACATTGCAGGTCAGAGGTAGTATGAGATAAGTACTTTCACCAGTTGAACTCCATGAGAGAGTAAATATCTTCAGATAACGATTTAAATCATGCTTCTGAGCAGGCAGCTTGATGATTTAAATACCTAAAATCAGCAGTTTTCCTGTTCATTTGTGTTATCCAAAAAAACTTCTTCCTGCTCATAAAAGATCCTTAGAAAGTAGGTCTTACTGACCTTGAATGTCTTCAAAAACTATACCATGATACTATACCCCATTACCATCATGCGGGAAAAGTACCATATCACATGTATTTTCTCCAAAAGCATTTGTTAAAAACATACTACCTTACTATACCCCATGGAGTAAGGGAGGCAAAAAAGAAATAATAATAAAATGATAGATCTTCCTGCCCAATAGATATATCAATACAGTATATAATGGAGACTAATATATTTGAAAAACTCGAAAGAAGTCAGTGTAACTGTATTGTAATATTTAGAGAAAAGTATTGATAAGTGAGGCTGGAGAGATATATCACACTCAAATCATCCATAGTTAAAAGAGCTATACTGAGGAGTTTGGTCTTTATCTTGACAGAAATAAAACCATATTAAAGGCTATTCCACTGCATAGTGCCAAGATCAGATATGCGTATTTTAAAGGATCCCTTTGCTGCTATACACAGAATAGAGTGAGTGACGTTATTACAATAATTAAGTAGAGACACAGTGGTAGACCTGGCTTCGGAAAAAGTGTTGTTGGCATTGGGAAAGATAGGGGAGGGCAGATTTGAGAGACATTTAGTGAGAAAATTCAGTAGAAGGTATTTATGAATTGAACAGGGAGAGTGGCAAAAAGGTGGGGCAGGGAGGGACACTGAGAATAATATCAGGCATTAGGGCTGGCAAGAGTGAATGAACACTGATGCCAAACAGTTGAGCAATACATCTTGCATCCTTTTATGTGTGGCTTCCATCCTGTCGGCAACACCAAAGTTCTCTCAAAGGCCCTTAATGATACTCTGTCTCCAAAACCAGCAATTATTTCTTAACTTTCCTTCTTGGTGTTTTCTGTAGTTCTTAATAGTTTCCCTTGGTTCCTCCTACTTCCTTGATTATTCCTGATATTGCGTTTTCATGGAGGATTTATTCTCAGCCAAATTTTTAGTCATGTTACCTGTTTTCATTGATAGTACCACTCACCCCCCAAATAATACAGTCAAAACCTCAGACTCATTTTAACTCCTTTCTTTTACTCTCTCCTATCAAATTGGTTGGAAGTCTTATTGATTTTTCCATCTAAAATATCCTCTCATTCACCTCACATTCTTCAATCTTACATCCTCATACCACTCTACATACTTGCATTTCTACAGTGCTTACTTTCTTCCAGGTCCCACCAAAGCCAAATCTACCCCTCCTCATTTCAGCTTATATATTGTTGACATATAAACTGAAGACAGCTCCTTAATTTCCCATTGTTGTTAAAAACAATTTGAGTTGGGTTTCTATGTCTTACAACCAAGAATCTAATACAGTAAACTCTTTTCATTACATTTCTTAAAATTATAACTAATTACTTATTTATGATTTATCTAACAAAATTATTATGTATAATTATTTGCTCAACATTTGCCACTCCTGCTAGGTTAGAAACTCCACGCTGCAGGCAAGGATCCTATCTGCCAGGTCCCAGCAGAGGGTCAAAATAAGTCAAAGATCAAATCAATTTCCAAAAACATTAAAATATTTGAAAATTATATTTAAAGTTCTGTGTATGTCTTTTGCTGGTCAAGTAAAAACTATTTTCTTATTTATAAACAAAACCTGGAAACTGGAGCCTACCTAAATCCAGGGGAAAAGATCACTTTAAAAGTAGCAGCCCACTTAGGTGGCAATTAGGAAATGGTGAAACTTTGTGTGGTATGGGAATGTGGAAGATAGGTACTTCTGGGAGGATCTGAGTCGAAACCTTTGTTTAACTTACAAACAGTATTTCTGGGCTAACCAGTCTTTAAAAGAAATGATTTGAAAGTCCATTATAAGTTTCAATAACATTTATTTGATAAACATTTACCAACACAACTTGATAACTTATAGCTGGAAGAAAGCAGGACACCACAGTCAAAGGAGACTATTTGCAAAGATAAGGATAAACAAGGTTTGGAAAAAGCAACTGCTGCAGATAGTGTGTCTGCTGCACAAGGTTCAAAGTAAGATGTCACAGCTTATTTTAATGCAAAGGTAGCTTGATTAGCCTTTCTGGCATCTTCAATATACTGTGAGCAAGGTGAGGGGAAAGACTCTGTCTTATTCATAGCTGCAAATGTAGAATAGCCTGATACATCATAGAAGCCCAGTTAACATATATGAAAACAAAAGAATGAGGCAGGCTCCTATCTCTTGCTAAAAAGTATAGACTTTGTTCTGCAAAATTTATGGCAAGGTTTTTTGACAAATGAATATATTCATCCAAGTCTGGAGAGGGTATTACAGAAGGGAGAAAGGAAAAGTCTGAAAACAGTTACAATATTAAAAACAAAAAAAAAAAAGGGAAAAAAATAGTTGGAAGGCAATATGAGTGGGGTGTAAATTAAAAAAGAAATTGCGGAACATTGAAACATAAAGGTTAATTTGGGGACTCTATGTGGATTTTTAAGAAAATGAGGGAAGCCACAAAAATAAGAATGACTCCAAGGAACATCCCATAGAAAATTTTTTTCCTAAGCTTTAAATATATATATATATATATATATATATATATATATATATATATATATATATGCAACCACTCACTCCCTGAGATTCCTAGATAATTTGGTTTCAGAATTACAAACTGACTTATTTTTATATTCTCCATGTTTTCACCCACATAAATAGTCAATGTGTTTTGTTTCCCATTCTTGCCTTGTAACCAGTACCATCTTGCTAACTAGGCCTTTCATTTGATCCCACATAAGAGTTCAATACACAGAATGCAAAAGTATTTTTTCACTAAGTAGGGAAGGAATAGCTTACAAAAGACTTAATCTTTTGAGTGATAGCTTTTGTTTTAAAAATGTCAGAAATGTATAAAATATAGACATATACAGTAAGTGTAGAGGAAAGCAAGATATAAGAAGAAGCAGGATATAAAAGCAAAGAAGTAAATAGAATAAAATGAACAAAAACAATACATTAGACTCCTAGGTAACAATAAGGGTCACAGGAAGATAAAAGATTTTACATTCTCCATTCCTTTTTATTTACTTGGCTTAAAAGTTAAAAGATTGAGTACCAGGATCCAGCAAGGGAATACCTGAAGGCCATGTATGAAGTATACAACAGTTATTCACTGCTCTTAACACAGACATGAAGACAGAAACTATGAAGGAAGGGGTCTTCAGAAAAGATCTTTAATAATTTCAGGATTGGTATTCTTCTAAGACACTAGGGGACAAGCCATTTGAGACCACCTAACTTAATGTCTGTTAATGACTCTGTGATATATTTGAATCCCAAAATGAGTATCATAAGAAAAGACAAGGAAAAAAGAGAAGAATGATTCTGAGAAAAAGAAAATAAAGAAACATAATGGGACTACAATAGATGATTCTCCTTCTTCAATTGCTTTACTAATACTGCTAAAAATCTAGTAGGACACAAATGTGAAGAAAGTTCTATCCATAATAACACCAAAAATACAAAACATCTAGGAACAGATAAAACATGAATATGCAGGAGTATGTGAAGAATACTAGAAAGCCAGACTAACAGACAAAAAATAAGCACAACAGAGCACCATAAACATTACCCTAAATGTAAAGAATAAGTATTGCAAGATGTTGATTCTCCTCAATAGTAAATTTAATCCAATCTCCCTCCAGCTAAATACTGAAATGTCCTGGAATCTGAAAAATAATTCTACAGTTCTATTGGCACAGAAAGGATATAAAAAGAATAGTAACCAAAAAAAGTGGGAGGACTTGTCTCTCTTTATACTGTAACTTAATTAAAAACAAGGATAATTAAAGGCCTATGGTTATATCATATGAATGAAAATAGAGTAAGTTCATGTGTGTATGCATATATGTGTATATATACACCCCATAAATCTACATACGCACTTTATACACATGGTATGAATTCAGAATATGATTGAAGTGACTTCTCCTGTAAGTGCTTAATGTGTTATTAAATAAGTGAAATTGGGATAATAAACTCTTTTGCAAAACAAACAAAAAGATTAGATCTCTATCTCGTATTAATTTGCTAAGGCTTTCATAGCAGAGTACTACAAACTGGATGGCTTAACACCACCAATAAATTTTTCCATAATTCTGGAGGCTAGAAATACAAGATGAGGGTATTCACAGGGTTAGTTTTTTTTCTGAGGCCTCATTCCTTGGCTTGTAGATGGCTGCCTTCTTCCAGTGTCTTCACAGTAGTCTTCCCTCTATCTATCTCTTAATCTCCTCTTTTTAGAAAGACATCAGTCACATTGGATTAGGGCCCACCCATATGCTCTCATTTTACCTTAATTACCTCTTTAGAAAGGCCCTATCTCTAAATGTAGTCACATTCTGAGGTGGTGGAGATTTCAACATAGGAGTTGGAGGAAGGGGCACATTTTGTCCTAAAACACTTATAAAAAATAGATTCAAATATAATTAATAAATGTTAAAAAAAAAAAAAACAAAAACATGACCCTTTGACCTTGATGCACAGGTTTCAGAGATTCTCTGAACTCCCTGAAGTGGCAGGCAAAATTTTCTGTATATTTGTATTTCTGAGTGAGACACTTTATATCTCATAAGCTATGTGAAAGGATCTGTAATTATTTTTTAAGGTTTAAAACGCTAAACTAGGGGAACATATAAATGCTGTTTATATAATACTGAAGCAGGTAAAGACTCCCTAAACTTAACAGCAAAAGCACACACCCTAAAGTAAAATATGGATGGATTTGACTACATAAATATTAAACAATTTTTATGGAAAAAGAAACTGTTAATAAAGTTAAAAGTAAAAGCCTGGGGGGAATAATTACAGGATAAATAGAGAGATAGCATAAAATAGAGTTAAGTACATGGGTTTGAAATGACCTACCTTTATATACCTTTAATACTAGCCTATCTGTTATAGCTATGTGACTTTCTACAGATTGGGTTAATTTCTCTTATTCTTTCTTCAATTCTAACGTGAGGATTATAATACTATTTAATACGGTGTTGGGGCACCTGAGTGGCTCAGTCGATTAAGTGTCCTACTCTTGATTTCTGCTCAGGTCATGATCTCACAATTCATGGGTTCAAACCCCATGTAGAATTCTGTGCTGACAGCACAGAGCCTGCTTGGGATTCTCTGGATCCCTCTCTCTCTGCTCCTCCCCAACTCATATATACACTCTCTCTGTAAAATAAATAAACATTAAAAAATATATATTTAATAGGGTATCAAGAAAATTATATATTTGTTAAAAGCTAGTATAATGACTAAAATACGGTGTGAATAAACATTGGTTAAGAAGGCAAATATTTAATGTATGTATAAATATACATAATTTTTCAGAGTTCTCTTTTTTTGAATGTTTATTTATTTATTTTTGAGAGAGAGAGCACAAATGGGGGAGGGGAGGGAGAGAGGGATCTATTAGCACAGAGTCTGACTTGGGGCTTGAACTCCCAAACTGTGAGATCATGACCTGAGCAGAAATCAAGAGTCAGATGCTCAATCAACTGAGCCATCCAGGTGTTCCTACAGTTCTCTTTTTAAGTTAATACAACAAAATAAACACCTCAAGGAAAATTGGCTTTAGTCATGAACAGAAAACCTAGTAAAGTAGAGCACTTGGTGAAAACCCTCAGAAACGATATTCAACCTCACACTCAGAATAACAAACAGGCCAGTACAAGTGGCTTAGTGATGGTTCTAAATTGAACCTAGCTCATACATTATTAATGGATAATGCCTAGCATACGATAAGTGTCTGATAAATAAGTATGAAATAAATTGTTCTCACTTTAATAATATTAGGTAATAAATTTAAGCCATATTAATGTTTTAGAAGTTAAAAAAATAGAATAAACCATAAGAATAAATAAGATTAAAAGAGAAATAATTTTAAAGGAAATAAATGCATGAAGCAAATGACAAGACAGAATTTAAAAGGAACTCTAAAGAAAGAGCACAAATCAAAGCTGTAGAATGACTTATAACAACTCCAAGTTACCATAAGCTAAATATTTATAATAGAAACTCAAAATGGTAATTTAGCAAAACATACAACAAAAAGGAAGAAGGGTGGTGGGAAAGGGGAGAATCAGTTGGAGTCAATCACCCATATAATTAGAATGAGTAAGATGCATTTTTTAAAGTCCCATGTTTTGGAAACTTCCACTCCTAGAGAGAGGGGAGAATCTCACTTTATTTCCCATCCTCATTCTCCTTTCAGCTCATATTGTCATCACAGGTGCTGTGGCTCTATAATTAAATTAGGGTCAACTGTGTCACCTGCAGATGATACAAATAGCCCAGTCTCTCCCCAGACTTGCCTTCCACTATGACAACCTCTTCCTTCCTATGTTCAAAATTGTCCTGTCTTGGTTTATTGTGAGAAGAAAATTAGATGCTGCACATGAATATACTTTAAAAGTACACAGCAATAGAATATTTTAACTATAAATATCTACTTTGAAGAGTTGATTCAAGAGAAATTTGACCACTGAGGTTTGAAACGGATTTTGGTTAAGGACTCAAATTTCTATCACTTGTTCCATAGCAATGTATTATCACCACTCCACTTGCTCGCATCCGGAGAGCTGAAATGCCAGCCTTCCATAAAGTCTTCCATAAAGAGTAGCAGTTCAAGGACCTCTCAAATCCCAGCTGACAAAAAAAAAAAAAAAAAAAAAAAAAAAGAAGAAATAGAAACCACAAAACTTCTAATACTTTATACTGGAAGATTGAGTATAGATTGATTAAACATCAATATCTCCTATGTTGCTTATCCAATCAATTAGAAGAAAAAAATAAATTACGCTGGACTAGGAATAGTGAATAGAAGAAAAGGAAAAGGAAGCATAATATACGGATCCAAATCACAACAGTAGAAGGTTATAAACCAAGTGTCTGCGAGTTGTCATTCATAGGTGATCAGAGGGAGAAGACACCTTACTTACATTGCTAAGCCAGCCTCCTAACTCCCAGACTAGCTTCCACTCCCCTAAGCCATGCCACTTCCCATTAGCCTCTATGTTTGTTAGTTTGAGTGTTTTACAAAGTGGACCATCTCTTCCAGAAATTTATGAAACAGATCTTTGTCATTAGATTGGATCACACTAAACAGACAGGGGTAATATGAAGCTCTGAGTAACAGAGAGCTCATTCTAAATTATTCATAGGAAATATGCCTCCAGACTGAAGAAATATCCCACATGAGATGAACCCGCATCAGCACACACCTGCCCTATTTTTATTTCCCACTTTGGCTTGACACCTTACATATACAAAGTCTCTCTGAGATTACTGTGGTTTGGATGATTGCCAATTGCTGATATTACATCATTGAAATGAAAACTACATTAGCCATGCTTTTGATGCGCCCTGCATAAAGTGGAGATGGCAGAATAAGTCCCTGAATATATGTAGCCTACATCTGGCTGTGACAAGGTACAAATTTCTTCTATACTCTGACTTGCATTACTTGAAGTGTTAATTTCCATGAGCTGAGATTTTTTTTAACCCACCAAATTAATTTCCTCAAATACTAAAGTACAGTTGATAATCTTAATAATATAAAACTCTCCTCATTATTTTTCCTAGTTTAATTTTGCCCTATTTACAGCCCATTTAGATAACACAAATTAAAGAGGCTATTTTGGAGGGGGTGTGTTAGACTGTACACTAGCATGTAAATGAGGAATAGCTCAGCCTATCTCAGATAGGCAATTATGCATACTGAATGTGTTTTGTATCATTATATATATATATATATATATATATATATATATATTATATATATAATATGTCATATCATATATCACATATATGATATATATATGATATATGATATATATATATCATATATCATATATATATATATCATATATCATATATATATATATCAGCTCACTGCCACTTTGCAAAAATATACCTAAATGTATTCTTAGGTGGGCCCAAGAAGACATTCTAGTTTTAATTTCTGAAATAACAAATTGACTAACTCCAGAATGTTGCTTACCATTACTGGTTGTGGCTTTAGGGACAGTTACTTTATTACCTTACTGAACCGCACTCCAAAGGAATTAATTAATTGATGCTCTTAGCAGCCTCATCCTGACAAAAACATATGATACTCAAATGTTAAACATGGAACCTCAGATGAAACTGTCAGGAAAAAGCTGAAAGTGGTTATTAATATGGCTTTTGATAAATATCTGCTCAGCCTCACACTGTGCCTCGTCTGTTTTCATCTTGGAAAGTAGTTAATCTGATTGATGAAGATCCTGGTTCATATTGTCTCCCATGCTGAGTTTAATAACAGCACTTTTTTTTTCCAAAAAAAAAAAATCTTATTTTTGAGTGAAGATATTCGCACATTTTCATTTGACTGTTTTCCGGAGCACAGGCTTTAAGTGGGGTCCCTGGCATTTCCTAATTCCTACTGTCGCACATCACATAAGCACAAGAGGTGGAACTAGTTTCCGGGCCTTAGCCCTTTGCAAAGTGAAGTTCATAAGGATGCTGTCAGACACTAATGACCCTCCAGGCACAGAAGAGCAAACCCATCAGGACAAATCAGGCAGCCAGCACGGATAGGCTACAAACCTTGGCTCATTATCATTATCTACCATCTTTAATGAGCTGTGACATTTTTTCATCATAATTCAAATAGTTCCACTTCTACATTAAGCACAGACACAGATATGGTTGACACAATAGAGAAGGGGCTGTGCCTCGTGGCATTCATGCTTTAAATATGTTGGAGCCACTTAAGTTCCCTCCACCCACCTTAACTGCTTAGTGTTGGCACATATCACTATTCCCATTTTAGTGAAAGAGAAATTTAATGCAAGAAGATAATTCAGAAATTAATCTAATTGGAAATAGTCAAAGATCAGCTTTGAAATAATTTCTTAATGCCACAGTAATTGGCCATAATGGAAATTCAAGAAAAGAATGGAAAACTTGCGTGTGTGTGTGTGTGTGCGCGCGCGTGTGTGTGGTCAACCATATTTGAATAGCACGTATATGATTAAATTATGAATCAGTGCTATAGTGAGAGAGAAAGCTCGCTGCTAAAATTCCCATTCTTTTGGTAAAAGGCCTATAATCATACAGGGAACTATGCAGCCGCATCCATTTGACTATCACAAATCAAGCAACTGATGTTTTTTCATTTTATTTGTAGATGCAGACTTCAACATCCTTGTGCATAATCTAGATATATAACTTGGACCTTCAAACTTTGAAAGCCACGTATCCTCATTTATTCAACAGTACTTTTTTTATATCAATTAATAATGGGTTATTGGATAAGAGGCTTACTTCCTTGTCTTCAATTATTTTTCAAATGCCCTTCTAAATGCCATGGGTGTCTATCTGTGTTCATAAAATTCATGTATATGGACACACACACTTGACATCTCTAAAACAATGTGCATCTTAAAGAAATCAGCACTATTTTACATTAACCAAGATTGAGTAGATAAGATCAACATACTCTGAATTGAAACTGGCCTTATTTAATGCATCAATTTATTTTTAAGGATTGTTAACTTGTTTCATGTTCTATATGGTTAATTCTGTAAATTTAGCACATTTTCTACAAATAATAATACAAAAATAGCAAATTTTCCCTTTATAAAATTATTCTACCATTGGAAAATATTCTTGGCCTTCTATGGGAAAAAGACACTTTATGCAGCTTCCTCCATGGAAAAATAACTTATAACTTCAAGTTGAAATACCTACTAGTACTTATCCAGGTATGGCTACCATTCAGGAAAAAAACAAAGCCATTACTCTGAATTAAAAGTCACTGGATGGGTTTATTAATCAGAAATAGAATACGACTTAGCTTTAGAGAAGCAATAAGATTGGCAGGAAGATATCAGGACTAAGAAAGCTAGTTTCTTGTCTGGATTATTATACAACACTAGAAAAGTAAATCTGCTTAATCAGGGACTGTAAAAAGAAACTAGATGTTATCTTTGGCCTCTTAAAGTTTCAGCATTCTATGATTATAATTTTTTAATTATCACATTTATCTTTGATTTTGGGATAAAATTTTAGACAAAAATTAGGGATAGGACTCTGAACTGTATCTTGAAGATGAGGAAATGTACTCACAAGGGAGTGAAGAGGCAGCTGTAGAAACACATTTCAAGCAGAGGGAAAATGCAAAGTGTGTGTGGTACATACAGGAAAAATAAGAGTATGATGTTCCCTGAGGGATTGTTGCAATAGGCAGAGTCCAAAGATGGCACTCAGTTATCCCCACTTTATGGTACTTGTACCTTTTTTAAATCCCCTTCTCTCGAGCGTGGGCAGGACTTATTGACTCATGTCTAACAAATTAACTACAGAAAAGTGATGGGATGTCACTTCCACAATTAGGTTGCAAAATACCCTGACTTTGATCTTGTTAGCAGTCTCACTCTCCTTCTCCTTCTCTGACCAACCACTCACAAGGAAATCAGGCTCTCAGGAAATCAACCCACCATGAACTGATTTCTACTAGCAAACCCATGAAGATGACACTGCAGACCTGGCTGACACACTGATTACTTATTTGTGAGATTCTGATGCAGAGTAATTGATTTAACTATGCCCAGATTACTAGCACACAAACTTTGGAGATAATAAATGTGTGCTATACTGAACCTATAAGTTTTGAGTACGTTATTGCACAGCGATAGATAACTGATACAAATGTAAAATTCATTAAAACAGGGCGTTTGCTGTGCTCAGAATATAATTAGGTACCTCATATATAGAAATGTTAAATGTATATTTTTTTAATGGAAGGAAGGAAGGAAGGAAGGAAGGAAGGAAGGAAGGAAGGAAGGAAGGAAGGAAGCAGATTCCAAAGATGGCAGTCAGTTATTCCCATATGGTACTTATAACTTTTTTTAATCCCTTTCTCTTGAGTGTGGGCAGGGCATACTGACTCATGTCTAACAAATGGATGGATGGATGGATGGATGGATGGATGGTTGGAAGGAAGGAAGGAAGGAAGGAAGGAAGGAAGGAAGGAAGGAAGGAAGGAAGGAAGGATAAGGTCTGTAAGAAGCGTAGCATGACTAGAAAAAACATCAATATTAACATTTGATTTCTTTTTTTTTTTACTTATCTTTCAAAACAGTCATTCTTAATTTTAGGGAAAAATGCAAATGACTTCACTTCTGACCTTTAGGGACATTTGCCATGAGAAAAACAAAGTAACTATTTAAGAGCTCTACAGAGAAAGGGGTATCCAGGAGACATTCCAAATTCAGTCAAGAAGACAATGGGGGAAAAGGCCCATATTTTCCTAAAGAAACTGGTAAACTGTTCTCAGTGCAAAGAGAATGTTCTGCAGGGCACAGGTGAAAGGTTTTGGAAAGAAGGAAGATGACTATAGTTTTTTAATTGGGAAAACAATAGTAGCTGAATAGGAAAGATTGAAATTTTGGTGAGGGACAAAAATTACAACTGTGAAGCATAAGGATTAATAGACCTTCGGTCTTTACAGTCCTGACTTCTCTGAATAGTCATCCTTATCCTGAGAGCATTTCTAAGCAACTTCTCATCCCAGTGTGCATGTAATAGCAAGAAGCAATAAACATACTATTTGCTTTATGCTAAGATGAAAATTTGGTTTGCGTGGTTTTTAGAGACAGATAAGGTTAAAAGCTTGCTCTCATGGAATGTCACTATATCAAGAGATTCCAAGTTACCAATATTGAATGATTTATTATTGTCATGGAGCTCTTTATTGTCCCTTTCAAATAATTAAAAAGCCTATCTGTATTCTCAAAATATAACTGATTCAGAAGGGAGTACAACTACTTATGCATCTTTAATTAAAGATTAACCCTACCTCTATGACACAAGAAATGACACAGAGGGAGACATACATGTATTAGTGAAAAAGAAAGGTCATAACTCCAAGTCAGCTAGACCAGCCCCACTTGGTAGTTTGGTTGAAGGCAAATTTTCTCTCACATGTAAGTTATAGCATTGAAAAATCACTACATGGAAAAGAAGAGTCACTCATTTGAATGCCAATGTTCATAGTAGGGTATGTTCAATGTCTGTATTCAAATGGATTCACCAAAGTCTCTCTCTAGTCTACTACAGCAAATACTTTATGTCCCAATCTTATCACTCATGGGCAAAACCCAAGATAGCTCAATGTTTCAGAATTTCCTGGTGGAACCCCTAACCTAACTAAATTACTAGTTTTTTTTTGACAAACTTTTTTTATTTCAGAATAGTTGTAGATACACAAAATTATTTCAAAGATAGTACAGTTTCTGAACTCCCCACATCCAGTTATCCCTTTTATTAACATCTTACATTAGTATATTTGTTATAATTAGTGAACTAATACTGACACATTATAGTTAACTAATGTCCATATTACACTCAGAATTTCTCAGTTTTTACCTAATATTATTTTCTGCTTCCAGGACACCATTTAAGATACTGCATTACCTTTATGTTATTTTTCCAATGTTGATTTAATTTTGAGAAAGAGAGAGAGCACAAGCAGGGGGAGGACAGAGAGGGAGACACAGAATCTGAAGCAGGCTCCAGGCTCTGAACTGTCAGCACAGAGCCCGATACAGGGCTCAAACCCATGGACCATGAGATCATGATCTGAGCCCAAGCCAAAAGTTCAACTGACTGAGACACCCACGTGCCCCAACACCACATTACATTTAATTGTCATGTCCCCTTAGTTTCTTCTTTTTTTTTAATTTTTTTAACGTTTATTTTTTTTTGAGACAGAAAGAGACAGAGCATGAATGGGGGAGGGGCAAAGAGAGAGGGAGACACAGAATTGGAAGCAGGCTCCAGGCTCTGAGCCATCAGCCCAGAGCCTGACGCAGAGCTCGAACTCACAGACGGTGAGATCGTGACCTGAGCTGAAGTCGGATGCCCAACAGACTGAGCCACCCAGGCACCACCCCCCCCCACTTAGTTTCTTCTTAGCTGTGATAGTTTTTCACAGATTTTGTTATTGTTTTTCTGTTTTGATGACCTTGAGAATTTTGAGGAGTGCTGGTCAGGTATTTTGGAGAATGTTCTCCAATTTGTGTGGTATTTTTTTTTTCTCCTGATGAGGGTCAGGTAATTTATGTTGGGGAGGAAGACTGAAAAGGTAAAGTGTAATTCTCATCACATTTCAGAGTTTCATACTATCAATGTAATTTTTATTGTTGATATTAATTTGATAACCTAGATTAAGTTAGTTTTCTCCAGTATACAGTTACTCTTTTTTCCCTTTCCTATACTATACTCTTTAGAAGAGAGTCATAATATACTTTCCACATTAAAGAAATGGGGGCTTATGCTCCAGTTATACTTCCTAGAGGCCTATGTATCTGGAAATATTATTTGGAATCTTTTCTGCACTGAAGATTTGTCTGTTCTCCCCATTTCTTCATTCAATCATTTATGTCAATTCAGACTTATATTTATTTTATAATTTGGGTTATAAGTTAATTCTATTTTATTTATTTTGTTGCTCAAATTATTTCAGTTTTGGCATGAGGAGCTGTTTTCATGGCTTTTTTTTTTAAGTTTATTTATTTTGAGAAAGAGAGAGAGAGAGAACGTGCCCATGCACATATGTATGAAAAGGGCAAAGAGAGAGGAAGATAGAAACCCAAGCAGGCAGGGCTTGAACTCACAAACCTTGAGATCATGACCTGAGCTGAAACCAAGAACCCAATGTTTAACCAACTGAGCCACCCAGGTGCCTTGAGAGCTATTTCAGTTTATTCCTGTGTGTTTTTTACACACTTCTGTCATTGTGAATTTTGGATTTTTCAAGGGAAGGTGGGTACTGACTTCCTTACTATAGTACCTTAGGTACTACAACATGCTACAAGCTCATCTTGTATATTTCCTACCTCATTCCTAAAATTAGCCATTTCTTCAAGGAAACATAGTACCATTTTGGAGACTGGTAGAAACCAAGATTTGGGTACTGGAACTATTGAAAATTGTGGTTTCATTGAAAATCTCTATTGTAAGAAACAAAGGTCTATTTGTATGTTTCAGATGATATCATCTTAAATTGGGAGTGGGGAGAAATGTGAAACCTTAGGGAAAATTTAAATTTTGAGTTCCAACTATGTGACAACCCACAAAACCTGTATAATTTTTTCTCCCTGTGGCAGAGTACTTAAACACTGAAACACTATATTGGCACAAAAATAATAAGCTTTTTTTGAGGTACTATTTCATTTTAATATTTGACTATTCCCTTAATTGAAATGTTTAAATGTTATTCCATTTTTAATTCCAACTTAGTGGCAGAAGGAAGTGGATAAGGCAGGGCAAACATTAGTGACTATAAGATAAACTATAAATTAAAGAAACTTAATAATGTATTTTTAAAGTTAAAATCAGTAATCATTTGGATAGTTTTGCTTTAACATTAATTTTTCATGGATAAACATAAAAATTCCATTATCCCATCAAATCACTTTAAATTTTGAAAATGTAAAGTGAACATCAGTACCATGAAATTGCTTGTTTCACTCCAAAAAGGATACACTTTTCTGAAAGCCCAGTCTATTAAACTAAATGCTGTTAATTCAAGAATAGGGAATTTAACAAAGGAAAAAAGACCGGGATACCTCACTTTCAGTAGTCATAGTAGTTTACTAGTTATTGAAGTTTCACTCATTTTTTCACAAAAGTATAGAGAAATGTAAATAGAATCAGCATCAAATGTTTATTAAGAATGATTAAGAATGATTTACAGTATATTTTACTAAGTCCCAGCTAAATAAATTGGTAAGGCAGAATAAGAACCTAAGAGGGTGTTACTCTGAGGAAGATAAAATAAAATTTCTTATATTTAATTTGAACTAAAAATGTTTCTTAAAAATAGCAGCATAAATTTCAGTTCAAAAGGTTCTTATTCTTTGAACCTTCTCTGACTACTTTGAGTGTAATAGTACATAAATAGTATAAAATATACAGTATACCTTATGTTTATTAATTTTATATAATTTAGCATATTGAATAGTAATTGCATTTTACCTGTCTATTCCCTCAATTGGATTTGTTTAATCTGCTTTCAACACTATTTATGTAGAGGCATTTACTCTTTGATTGGCAGTTTAACATAATGGTTATTGAAGTAACTATAATTAAAGTGCTACATTTGGAGCCTGAATCCACTACTTACTAAATGTGTAGTGACTTTACACAAGCTGATTTACCTTGAAGAGTCTTAATTTCCTCTTCTATAAAGAGAGAAAAATAAGTAATAATACATTCCTTATAGTACTGGAAAGAATGATATGAGAGGAGATACACACACACACACACACACACATCATATAGTATCATTTGAGAATGTCATATATATCATATGTATCATATCATTATCATTATAGTTCTAGATAAGTAAACGCCCTGTTTATTCTGGAAATTCAATGCTAACACCATAGTTCTTGCCTTCAGTGAGATTTCATTCTGGTGGGTAGCAGACAAATAAATAGCTATTTTAAATACGCTATTATGATAAGAGATACACAAAATGCTATGAGTATAAAATGGGCACGTCAAATAGAATTTGGGAAGTTAGGGAAGGCTGACACTTATTTCTTTGATGTTAATAGACAATTGGGCTAATTGATATTCAAGGTCCCTTTCAGCTTTCTTTGTATGTAGCCCAATACCAATGACAAAAATCCAGTACAGTGACAGTTGTTGAGGTTTTGGTTCTCTCGCTTTGTGAAAAAGAAATGTTACCAAGCCTTTACAGTTGTAAAGGCATGCAAATTGCCAAAGTTCCTTTGATTTTATTTCTATAAAAGTATTTATACATCTTATATGAAAATAGAAATTATACTTGTTCACTTTATAAAATCTCTCTGGTGATGAATTAATGCTTGAGACAGCTGATTTCCCAAGCTGTTTTCTATCTCCTCATAATTGTGTGCCATCAGACCTTCAGTTTCATGATCCCACATAATAACTTTAAACCAAATGTAATTAGAGAGGAATTTGCAGTTTGCTAAAATAAACTTCTGATATTATACGCCAAAGAAACCTTTGCAACTTAGTGAGTTTACAGATTTATTTAAATAGATAGAAGTGTATTCAAATTGTCTCTTCTCATGTGACTTCTGGAAGACTGTGTCTTTCAAAGAGTTGGTCCATTTCACCTAGGTTGTCAAATTGTGGTCATGGAGTTCACAAATATTTTGTCAATTTTTTGCATCTATGTTTATGAGATATCTTACTCTATACTTTTCTTGTAATGTTTTTGTCTGGTTTTGGTTATCAGAGTAATACTGGCCTCAAAATGAGTTAGGAAGTATTCCTTCTATCTTCTGGAATAGATTATAGAGAATTGGTACTGTTTATTCTCTAAATGTGTGGCAGAATTCATGAGGGAACCCATCTGGCTTAGTGTTTTCTGTTTGGAAGGTTATTAATTATTGATTAAATTTCTCTTATATGTCAGTATTTCTGATAGATAGGACTTCAAATTGTCCATTTCTTCTTGTATGAGTTTTGGCAGATTGTGTCTTTCAAGGAATTGTTCCATTTCATCTACGTTATCAAACTTGTGATCATACAGTTGTTCATAATGTTTTATTATTAGCCATCTAAAGTCCAGGGATCTGTAGTAATGTTCCCTCTTTCATTTCTGATACTAGTAATTTATGTTTTCTCTTTTTTTTCTTAGTTAGCCTGGATAGAAGATGATCCATTCTGTTGATCTTTACAAAGAACTAGCTTTTGGTTTTGTTGATTTCCTGTTTTCAGTTTCATTGATTACTGCTCTAATTTTTCATTATTCATTTTCTTCTGCTTACTTTAGGTTTAATTTGCTATTCTTTTCATAGTTTGGTAAGGTGGAAACTGAGATTATTGAATTTAGGTCTTGTGTCTTTTTTTTTTTAATATATGCATTGGATGCTACAAATTTCCCTCTAAGCAGTTCTTTTGCTGCATCCCACAAACTTTGATAAGTTTGATTTTATTTTCATTATTTTTAAATGTCTCTTGAAATTTCTTCTTTTGCCTATGTGTTATTTAGAGGTATTTTTTTTATCTCCACATATTTTGGGATTTTCTAACTATCTTTCTTTTAGTGGTTTCTAGTTTAATTCTATTGTTCATCGAGAAGAGACATTGTATAATTTCTATTCTCTTAAATTTGTTAAGGTATGCTTATGGTGCAGAATGTCATTTATCTTGGTGAATGTGTCAGGTGAGCTTGAGAAGAATGTGTATTCTGCTGTGGTTGGATGAAGTAGTCGATAGATGTCAATTGTATCCAGTTGATTGATAGTGCTGCTGAGTTCAACTATGTCCTTACTGATTTTCTGCCTGTTGGAGCTGTCCATTTCTGATAGAGAGAAGGTGAAATCTGAAACTGTAATAGTGGATTCATCTATTTCTCCTCACAGTTCTATCAGTTTTTGCTTCACATATTTTGATCCTCTGTTGTTAGAAGCATACACATTCATGATTGTTATGTCTTCTTGGAGAGTTGAACCCTTTATTGTTATGTAATTCCCCTTTTTTGTTCTGATAACTTTCCTTGCTCTGAATCTGCTCTGTCTGAAATTAACATAACTAATCATGCTTTCTTTAGATTAGTGTTAGCATGGCATATACTCCTATATCCCTTTAATTTTAATCTATATATGTAATTACATTTAAATTCTATTTCTTGGGGTGCCTGGGTGGCTAGGTCATTTAAGAGTCCAACTCTTGATTTTGGCTCAGGTCATGATCACGGTTCCTGGGTTCAAGCACCACATCAGGCTCTCTGCTGATTTGCTGAGACTGCTTGGGATTCTCTCTCCCTCTCTCTGCCCCTCCCCTGCTTTCACACATGCTCTCTTTCTCAAAATAAATAACCTTTAAAAAAATAAAAATAAATTGTATTTCTTTTCGGTCTTTTTTTAAAATTTTCTACTTATGTTTTTATCTATTTCTGAGACAGAGAGAAAACAAGGGCTTGGAAGGGTAAGAGAGGGGGAGACAGGAACTGAAGCGGGCTCCCCAGTGACAGCAGAGAGCCTGATGCAGAGCTCAAACTCACGAACCTAGGAGATTATGACCTGAGCCAAAGTTGAACGCTTAGCCAACTGAGCCACCCAGGTGCTGCTGAGCCTTGATTTCAATCCATTCCAAAATTCACTGTCCTTCAATTGCTGTAGTCAAACCATTGACATTTTAAGGTAATTATTGATTTAGTTGGGTTAGTACTTACCATATTTGTTACTGCTTTTTTTTTGCCCTTGTTCTTCATTCCTATTTTTGTCTCCTTTTGTTCTGCCTTCTGTTTTTTTTTTTTATGTTTATTCATTTTTGAAAGACAGAGAGAGACAGAGCACAAGGAGGGGTAGGGAGGAAAGAGAGGGGGACACAGAACCTGAAAAAGGCTCCAGGCTCTGAGCTGTCAGCACAGAGCCCTATGCAGGGCTCAAACTCACAAACCGCGAGATCATGACCTGGGGCAAAGTCGGATGCTCAACTGAGCCACCCTGGCACCCCATCTGCCTTCTGTTGTTTTATTATTTTTTTAATTTTTTTAATGTTTTTATTTATTTTTGAGACAGAGAGAGACAGCGTGAGTGGGGGAAGGGCAGAGAGAGAGGGAAACACAGAATCTAAACCAAGCTCCAGGCTCCGAGCTGTCAGCACAGAGCCTGATATGAGGCTTAAACTCATGAACCACGAGATCATGACCTGAGCTGAAGTTGGATGCTTAACCGACTGAGCCACCCAGGCACCCCTCTTCTGTTGTTTTAATTCAGCATTTCATATGATTCTATTTTCTCTCCCTGTTTAGCATATCAATTATACCTCTTTTTTTTTTTTACCTATTTTATTGGTTGTCCTAGAGTTTGCAATATGCATTTACATTTATACCAAGTCCACTTTTAAGTAACAGTATACTGCCTAATGGGTAGTGCAAGTAGCTTATGATAAGAAAATAATACCAATTCCTCCCTCCTACTCTTTGTATCATTGCTGTAATTTGTTTCACATATATATATATATAACCACATATAAACTATATTATTATAATCTTATTATCCATAAGTATAGATAATTGAATATATTGTTGCTATTATTATTTTGAACAAACTGCTGTTACATCAAGAGTAAGAAAATTAAATAATTTATTTTACCTTTACTTATTTTTTTCTCTAATGATCTTCCTTTATTTATGTAAAAACTAAATTTATGACCTATATTACTTTCCTATTCTTTTAAGAATTTCTTTCAACATTTATTGCAAGACAGGGCTACTGGCACAAATTCTATCATTTTGTTCATCTGTGAAAGTCTGTTTCTCCACTTTTCAAGGATAATTTCACAGCGTAAAGAATTTTAGATTGGTGGTTTTATTTTTCAACACCTTACCTTTTGCATTCTACTGTCCTCCTGCTTGTATAGTTTCTGAAAGGAAGTCACGTGTAATTCTTATCTTTGTTCCTCTATAGGTAAGTTCTACCTCTTCTCATCCCTTTCAAGATCTTTTCTTTAACCCTGATTTTCTATAGTTTGAATTTGATAAGCCTAGGTGTATATGGGTTTTTTTGGAATTAATCCCCCTGGTGTTCCCTGAACTTCCTGGATTTGTGGTTTAGTGTGTGACATTAATTTCAGTTGTTATTTCTTCAATATATTATCTTTTCCTTTCTTCTCCTCTGGAATTCTTATTATGTGTATGTTACACCTTTTGTAGTTGTCCTACAGTTTCTGTATATTCTATTATATATTTCTTTCAGCCTTTTTTCTCTTTGCTTTTCAGTTTTGGAAGTTTCTATTGACATATCCTCAAGTTCTGAGAGTCTTCCCTTACTGTGTCTCACTACTAATGAGCCCATGGAGGCATTCTTCATTTCTGTTATGTTTTTGACTCCTAAAGTTTATTTTTATCTTTTTTTTTAGAATTTCCATTTCTCTTCTTCCATTTCCCATCTGTTCTTGCATGCTGTCTACTTTATCCATGAGAGCCACTATCGTATTTATCATCATTATTTAAATTCATATTCTGATCATTCTAGCATCTCTGTCACTTCTGACTCTACTTCTTATGCTTGCTTTGTTTCTTCAAACTGTGGTTTTGGCCTTTTAGTATGCCTTGTAATTTTTTCTTGATAGCCAGACTTAATGTACTGAGTAAAAGAAACTGAGATAAATAGGCTTTTAGTAATATAGTAATAAGTATGTGGGTAGGGAAAGCATTTGATAGTCCTATAATTCAGTCTCAGTCTTTTAATGAAGCTCTGTTTCTGAATTGGGAACTTCACAATTGCTTCTCAGGTTTTCCCTGTTATTTTGCAGGACAGTATGGCTATAGTAGGCTAGAGTAAGGTTTTTCCCTTCCCCCACATGGGAAGCTACACTGAGCTTAGGTTGGTATTTCCTTTCCACTAGGTCATTTAGGCTCTGATAAAACCTCAGGAGTTTGGACTTTTAAATAGTTTCTCCTGAGAGAAGGCTTTTTAAGGACAGAATTCCCTGGCATATTCAAAATTGTTCCTTTTCTCTTCCCCCTGCTACAAGTATGAAAAGATTTTTCTCCAATATTTGCCATAAGAACATAGTATAGCTCCTGGAGATAAAACTCACAAAGGTGTAGCCACCACCCCCACATGCCTGAGTTGTTCATGTTGAGCCCCAACAACTTGTCAAATACAGTTCAGATTTTCCTGTGCAGATTTCTGCTTGAGAGTTTATGCTCCAGTAAGTTGTTATTCTTCGTGTTTCCCCGTTTGTAACCTCCAATTTGGTGGCAATGGTTGGCCCTGTGACCTCACTTCTCTGAATGATCTAAGAAGAGTTGTTGACTTTTCAGTGTGTTCAGTTGTTTACTTGTTGTTAGGGCAGAGTGATACCTTCTGTGCTCTTTACATGCTGAATCAAAAACCAAAAGAAAACCAAAACAAATATTCTTATATTCTTGTTAGTCTCTTTAAGATAGAATATAGCTGACTTTTAAAATCCTATATGGAATTATTATTTTTTAACTGCACACTTTTTTGTGATTACTGATACATTTAGATTTAGTTTTGTTATTTTCTCTCCTCTTTTTTCTTGCCCCTTTTCCCCTTCTTCCTCCTCTCTTGCATTTATTTTAATGTATTCATTATTTTTTTCATTCCATTTTTTCCTCTTCTTCATTTTGAATTTATACAATATCTATTCTTTTAGTGATCTTGGTATGGTATTTAACAAGAGTTATATTGTTCTATATCTATATATGCTCATTTTAACAGTATAAAGAGACAAATCATTATCTCTCACCACCATCTTCCTAAGTTACAAAATTATGTTTTCCAGCATTTTGTCTTTTTTCACACAACACTATAAATGTTACACTTTGTTTTTCATGAAAAGTCTATTTCTAACACATATATTAACCAGTTTCTGTGTGTGTCTTTGATTCTTGTTTCTCAGACCTTACAAATTATAACAAAATCATTCTCCCTGAAATATATTCTATAGATGAATTTTTGATGTAAGTCCTATTAGTGTTAAATGTTTTCTACTTTTGTTTGTCTGTAACTGTCTTAATTTTAAGCCCAAAATCTCAAAAGATGCCTTTGCTTGTATAAGTATAAAATATAATTTTAGGTTAAACATATTTTTATCAGCACAAAGAAAATATGACTCCACTGTCTTTTACTTCTTCTGTGAGTAGTTGGTTGCCAGTTTAATTATAAATAAACTCTTTTTATTTTTCCTTTCTTTTCTTCCTCTCTGACTTCTAAGAACTTCACTCTATCTGTGGTGTTCTAAGTCTCTCTATGATCTGTCTGTATTTGAGTAACATCTTATTTATTCTGTGTGAGATATTTAAATCCAGTGGGTTTCCTGAATCTGTTTTTGGTGTCTTTGTCATACACATTTACTTTGAATATTGTCTCTCATATGTTTTATTTATTCTTTATTGAATATATTTTAGACATGTTTATCCCAATATCAATGTCTTCTCCCTTCTTCTTAATATTTCCATCTCTTTATCTTTCTGTGCTAAAGTTTTGCAACTTCTTCCTTTATAATTTCTCAAGTTCTCTAACTCTTTCCTTACTTGTGTTATTTTAATGTTTAACCCATCCATACCATTTTTCATTTTAATTTTTATATTTTATTTCTGACTTATATTTTACTCTTTAAAATACTGAATTTATAATTGCAATATTTGAATACTGTATGCTTTGTTTCAGTTGTCAACTGTTTGGGGCAGCTCTCTTATGGAGCCCAGGTTCCTCAAGTATTTTGTAATTCTCATCTCTGATTTGGTTTTCTTGTACTTTATATTAATATTTGCAATTTGGTATTGAGAATGCATTCCTCCAGAGATAATATGCTTTTGGTTGCCAGGCTTCTGGGAGCACAAAATCTCAGAACCACTTAAAAAAGTATTTTAGATTACAGCTTTTGTTTTTTGTTTTGCTGTTGTTATCATTTTGTTTGGACCAAATAGGGCACAAATCTAGAGTAAGATCCAGAATTTTCTTTCAAATACTCAAGGCAGAGTTTCCCTTGTCTATCTAGTAGCAAGTTTGAAAAGGCAAGTTTTCTTCACTTTCCATTATGTTTAGCTCCCTCTTACATTGTGATTGTTTCCATCTGGGGTCTCAGCTATATTTCAGTGTCTCCAATTCAATTTTCTACTTGGGAAGGTGCTAGGATTAGTTCCCTGATCCCATCCATCTTATGACTATCAATATAAACTTCCATCATCACCAGAGTTAAGGAGAGGTCTACAGATTCAAATTTGCTTGAGTATTGTCTTCTACCTTTTTGGATTTCAACATTCATACTGTCTTTGCCTTCTTAGGATTTTTTATTTCTTCACCAAGTAATTTATAATTTTTTCCAAATGTAGCTTAAATTTTTTTAGCATTTTATTGTTTATGTTACTGTGATTTTTGTTTTCAGGGGATTCTTATTCCAGGAATCAAGAACTGAAGAAATGGCTCTCAATCTTTTCTTAATCTCTATCAGGATTTTATGCACACAAATCCACTGAAAGCATCCTTTTCACCTGCACCAAAGAATCCCATGCTATCAAATCCAAAGGCTATTCAATACTCATCAATATATGACACTGTTACATTGCATTCTTTTTTCATTGGTTTCCAGGTATCGCACTTCCCTGATTCTCTTTCCACACATATTGCTCCTTCTCACTTATCTCTTTCATGTTCCCTCCTTGATTCTTTAGAGTATATATCACAAATTAAAGTTATAATAGCCATTTTCTCATTTATTATAGCTCCATTACATTACACTGTTAACCATCTTGTTCATTGCTGTTTCTAGAATTAAAATAATGACTGGCACATAAAAAATGATATATCAGTGTGAAAGGCAACTTGGCTAGTGTTTAGGGACAGTGTGGACTCTAGGGCCAGACTCACTGGGCTCAAATCCTCATCCTGCTGTGTACTATGAGCAAGTTATTCAATTTTCCAAAACCTTACTGTAGAATTTTACTAACTATTAAATGGAGATAATAATAGCAGCAATCTTAGGATTAAATTAAGTCAGTAAAGGTAAAAGTACACAGAGAAGTTCTTAGTATAAAGTTAACAGCCAATAACTAGCAACATTGCTATTATAGTAGTAGGCAGCAAATAAATGTTGAATTATTTATGAAATAAACAAATAAATAAATAATTTAGTAATTAGTTGTATTTTTAAAATGATTATTTATTTATTTTTGAGAGAGAGAGAGAGCGTGCAAGCAGGGGAAGGGCAAAGACAGAGGGAGATAGAGAATCCCAAACAGGCTCCGCACCACTAGTGCGGGGCCCGACATGGGGCTCAGACTCATGAACTATGAGACCATGACCTGAGCCAAAATCAAGACTCGGACATTTAACCAACTGAGCTACCCAAGTGCCCCAGGAATTAGGTGTTTTAAGATAGAATAGTTGGTATTAGGTCTATTTTCTTTTCCTCTATGAGAATACACTCTGTAAAAACAGGATATACCATTAAAAGAATTAACTATGGATCTGCTTACTCCAGGATCATAAGCTGGAATTTTTATAAATACTTTAAATAAAAGAAAAATGTTAGAACACACTTTTATCACTGATTCTATGCTATATTTGATCAGTTAGGTTAGGTTTTGATACTATATGTCAAAGAGCAATTGTCAGATAATCAGAAATAAGTGGGGTCAATAGAATAATATATTTTTATTCAAAAAATGAGAAAATAAATATCAATAAATGGCATTTTTTCTATTTCAACAATTATAAATAATTTTAAATTTAACTTGTTCACTTTCTTAGTCAATTTATAGTAAGTTTTGCTATAGTAACAAACAAATCCATATTACCAGATTTAAAATAATAAAGGATTATTTCTCAATCATGTCACATATTCATTGTAGGATGGCTACAACTCAGCTTCTTTTATCTTTATTTCAGGACTCAGGTAGTCTGAAATAAAGGAGTAGACATGTCTAGAGGATTGCAAGTTTGATGACAGAAGGAAAAGACACTATGTCAGAATCATATAATGGCGTTTAAGGTACATACTTAAAAGTGGTACAAAGCCCCTTGACTCACATGCCATTGGCCCGAGGAAATCATATATCAAGTGTGGTGTCAATGTAACAGAAATCCATAATTTTCTCATAAAAAGAAGCAACACACATCACATGTCAAAATATGATAGTGAAAGTATCAGGATGTATAATCCCAACATAAGAAGGGTGAAATTATGTTTAAAGGTCTCCCATACCAACTTTAAATAAGGGATGCGTGTGTGTGTGTGTGTGTGTGTGTGTGTAGCTGTGATTTGAGTATCTATTAGAAATAATGTTTTATGTTTTTATTTTAGAGAAAGAGAGACACAGGGAGGGAGCAGGAGCATAGAGAGAGAGTCCTAAGTAGGCTCCATGCCTAGTGCACAGCCCCGACTTGATTCCACAACCCTGGGATCATGATCTGAGCTGAATTCAAGAGTCAGATGCTCAACCACTTGAGCCACCCAGGCACCTGAGTACTTATTTTAAATTATACTTGAAAAGTCATTTCCAATGATCATAAAGAAGAGTAGCCTTCATTATAGTTAATTCATCAATTTAGTTAATCTTAATAATAATGCATATTATTACATGAATTATTTGGCTACAGTGATTACCATTAATTGCGAAACTGGCAAAAATGCACAATTTGTGTATGCCACAATATGTCATTTATTGAAAATAGAATTTAGGGCTCATTGGATCATTGAATTTAGACATTCAGTAAGACTCACCTTCTTCCAAAGTGTTCTTATATAACACTTCTTCCAAAGTGTTCTTATATACATTTTTCTCTTAGTGCTTAATTAAGAGATTCATGCATAATTAGCTATATGAAGAACTCGGGAACAAGAAAGATTGACTCAGCCTCCTTTATATTTCCATGCAAGATATCCGGAGACAAAGATGCAATAATTTTTGTAATTTCATGGAAATTTTCAGGGGAAAATACCAATTTCATGGCTACATCTAGAGAAATGTGATGATTTCATGCAGATTTAATTCTCTGTCCCTAAACCATCCACAAACACAGCTCACAAAAATGTAAAAACAGACAGCTTCCTGTAAAATTCTCAGTATTCTAATTATGAAAATGAATGAAGAAGTGAAATAGAGCATTTTGAAAGTTAGAGGAGTTGATTCTAGAAAAATTAAAGGAATGGTTATATATTCTCTTGAAGAAAACTCTTCAAAAATATGAATTTAGATTAAAAAACTAATTCAAATCAAATACAACTGCCCATTGGCAAATTCTTAATATAATTTTGACACAAAATTGCCAATTTTCCTATAAGTAACATAAATTGTCATCTGACAACTCAGTTTGCAAAATCTAGCAAATATGTGTTATTGATGTAATCCAAAAAGAGATATTCAATTATTTTTTAAATATGTCTTTAAAATATTATACCATGACATGATGACAACTCATGGATCTGTGGACAAATAGATATTGTTCTGTATAATCTTTGTTAATATATCAGGATATAACCAGCCAGGCCTTTGATTTTAGTCTTTGCCCCACATAAAAATGATATACCCTTCACTAAATCTATTCGAGATGCAGAGTTCTTATAATTGCTGACAGCTAATAAAACAAACACACAAAGAAATAATACAACAAAAACTTCCAGGGTCAATATACATAATCTTCCTGCCTGAAGATTTTCCTCCAGACTCTAATTTAAGCCACCTCCAGAACCTACTGTCTTTTGATTCTATTTAAGTTCATTAGAAAACTTCATAAGAGTCTCCCCATTTGGGGAGGAGAAGGAAATAAAAGAAGTTAAAGGAAAACTATGAATATACAAGAGAAGACAGCTACTAGTGTTCTTAGAGTTTCCCAACCTGGCCACAGCAACTCAGCCTTCCTTGATCATCTTCCTGTCTTACACATAATGTAGTTATTTACAGATCTTTAGTAAATATTAAATTATGAAACAATTGTGTCTATAAACATACTATGTAATGAGACTGGTGTCCTGATGATGGTGAACCTGATCAGAAGTAATACCAAGAAAAAAAGTGTCAAAAAACACTTGAGTAACTCTTTTAAAGTTAACTAAGATTGTGAAAAAGTTAACGTGACTATTTTAAAATCTGCTAAAATTATGAAAAATCTGGTTTTTTTCAGAAACATATCTCACTCTGAATATAGGGACAATCTGCGCATAATTATAATGTTTGCTGCTTGACTGTGTTCATATGAGTGAAGTTGTATGTTTATGTCTATACATCCATACAAACTCATGAGTTATGTCAAAACCCACAACTCAACCACTTTCAGACTTCTGTGATAACACAGAAGCATACTAATGAAAATTCTTAGTGATAAAGACTACACTGGTTTTCTTTAGTAGTGGTAATGTGAAGTGAATTATAGCAATTACTCTCCATGAAATCTCTCCTACCCTTCCCCCTTTTTTATGTTGGCAAGGCACATTATTTTTTCACTACCACCCCAGTTAGGATTTAAAGAAATACATTATTAAGGATATACTCTTGATTATAAAAGACAATGGCTCCAGAACATAGCAAGCAAGGAATAGAGTGGCACAAATAGAGTCTGAGAAATTAGGCAGGCAGTCAGGGCCAGATCACGCACAGACCTTTGGCTGGAGAATGGAGGTTGAATTGTATTCTAGGAGCAATGGAAAGTTTATTATATTGTTTTTATAAACATGTGAGGACTTTGTCTGACTGACATTTTCAATATGTCTACCTGGTGTATGTGCAAAATGGTGTGGAAGTGGGCCTGAGTCGAAACAGGAAAACAAATGAGGCAACGATTGCAATGGGCAGAGGGCCTTGACTATCAGGCTAGGAAGCTTGGAGTGATGAGATAATAAACATTTGCTAGCAGTAGAGGAATAGGACCAATTCTATATTTTCTAGGGAGAACTCTGAGGAAGTATATGTTGGAAGGCTATTGTAACACGCAAATGTGTGTATATGTGGGTGTGTAGAAACGATATGGCCTAAAGTAGAGAAATGACAGTAGGAATGAAAAATAGAACACCTACATGAGAGAAGATAGAAAAATGTGCCCATGTGGTAACTTTGAAATGGAGGTTAGAACAAGGGACTAAATAAAGCCATTACCAATATTTCATACTAGCTAATTGAAAGAAGTAACAATTTGAGAAACATGATGTTGAACAGAATTTGGGAGAGCAAGTCCCCTAAATTTCAAAGACATTATAATTAGAAAGAATATAAAGATATAAGACAAACTTGAAAATTATGTTTAGGAAAGAGGTCTAGATTTAAGAGCCATTAACATATTCAAAGTCATAAGAATAGACAAATTCACTCAGAGCAAGTGTAAAGATAAAACAAGAAAGATGTTGATAGAACATTGAAAATTACTTATATTTAAGTAATGGGTTAAGGCTGAAAGCATGCACCAGTTCTCTGTGAATAGCCTGTGATACCATCTTGTATAATCAAGTGGATAATGCATCATTTGATTCAGCGCTGATTAATGTCCCAAGATTCAAAAGCAAATGGAGGACATTTAGCCCTTTCAATATCTTAATAAAATCTGATAATCAATATATTCTTAATCATTTCTAAATGTATCTTTCTCTAGTGGCCTCGTCAATAATAGAGATTGGACTTTTCCATCTTGGCAAATGTTTCCAAGGACATCAGATGGCATCCATTGCTGGTACCAACTTTTTAAAAAGTACAACAGTATGAATACAATGTTGGTAAAGCACTGACATTATCAATGGGGAAATAGCTATTATGAAATTGTAACTGATCATCACTACTGAACACAAAAGACATTAGTCAGTTCAGTGAAAGTATTTCCTGTGCTCTAAGTTATTGCCATGCCCATTATTTATTTTCTGTACACTGCCATGACAATGACAAATCAGAAAATGGATAGAGATTTTAATTTTCTGAGGCTGCCACTGTGATCTTGTAAATGGATATGAATTTAAAAAAAAAACCTCTCAGGTATTAGGTAGGTGAGAAGGAAAACTTGAAGCCATGAGAAATGGAACTATGAAACAAATTATTACAGTGCTTCTGAGTTAAAATTTAGACTTTCTGATTCTGGGTAAAAGGTCATTATATCCCAAGTGTTAAAGGTGATTTTAAGTGCAAGAAAACACTTGCACTAACTATGATGATACTAACCATGCACTATTTTAAAGAAAATTTTGGTATAATGCAACCCTCATGAAGGCAGCGACTTGTTACTATTTTGCTCGCCATTGTGCACAGCACTGAATAGATTTTGTAATATTTATTAAATCAACATATGAATGAATAAATATATGAATGCATGTAATGCAATAATTTAGCCATAACAGTATTGCAACTCATGCTAAGAAAGATGTTCCTGTCAAAAAAAGAAAAGGAGGAGACAGAGAACCCAAGAAATTCTAATTCCAGCTGAAGTGATTAATTTACCTTCTTTTATATATTCATATCAATGTCTCCAAACCTGAAGTTATGTTTCACATTTTTATGACTTTCTAGGGAAAAATGATCTGACTTGTTTATTTCTCAAATTAATTTTACCCTTAAAATAAAATACAATTTACAACTCTAACATCTCTTTAAATGGATTGGGTATAATATGTTGTTGATAACAGACATACTTGATTAGACTGTCTAGTTAACTGATAGGGCTGGCTAATGTGATCAGTGCATATAGTCGAAATAGTCAATTATGTAACTGAGGAAGACAAAATGAAGGCTAATATTTCAGAGTTCTGTTGCAAAGTGAAATAAATGAATAGTTATCCTGGTGCTTGGATTCTGTTTGAAATGTTACATGTGGCATTTTCCAACAAAAGATGCAATTAATGTCATGGCTGGCACTGTCATATTGCATGGGAAACACTTTACTGGATGTCTGTCAAAATCAAAGCAGCTGTCACAATTTAACACAAAAAAAACTATTTTAAAGAATTTCCTGTATACTGCTGTTAAGTCAACCCCGTAATTATACAGATAACAGCCAGAAATTCGAACGAGAAAATTAATATATTTTCCCCAAAAAAATAGTTTTGCTTTATCCTTTCTTGAGTTTTTTTTTTTTTGAAGATGTGACTTTGAAAAAGGAGCAACTCACAAAGTGGGGAATACTATTATGACATTAACTTGCCATTCTATGGAGCAAAAGGCATCCCCCCACCCCCGCCACTAAATGCCATCTCAGATGCCTGCCATAAAAAAAAAATGTAGCATTTTATTCCTTATAACTTTTCTATCCTTAGGATAATATGTTACTTCTTTCAGTCTCAAGATTATTAGGTTTCTACAAAGACATTCATTTCAATGATTGGGAAGAGGAAGCATAGATAACTCACAAAGCAAGCAAGTGACCTTGCAAATAAAGACAAACTTCAGGGACCAGAGATTATATATGTTGTATATTTGTGAAATACAAGTACTATTATCTTTGTTCTTTCACTATTCTGCAAATAAAAAGACTGTGAACATGAAATGTAAGAGAAAATGCATTTATGGATCTCCTTAAAGCTTTCGATTGGAATAACAATTCCTGGAGCATAGTTAGTGTTTTGCGTGTCCCTGTCTGTGAACTAGTTTAAAGATAAACTATAAATAGACCTGGGCCAGAACTTTTGGTGTGACCTTGAGAAGATCATTTTACCTTCCTAATTCCACATTCTTTGTTTTCAAAATTGTTTCCCCCATCTTCTTTAATTTAAGCTTTAGAAAAACAAAATATTATACAGATATTAGTAATATACTGGCCCCAAGACATATTGTAAAAACTGATTTTAAGGTCGAATTAGTAAGGGATCCATCTCTATATTATGCTCTTCTCGGATATTAAAACGGCTTTCATTTGAAGTTTCTGTCAAAGAATAATTTTTTTAATTTGATGAGAGCAAGGCCATGAACTTCACTTTATTGTTAAGTAATAAATCATCTCGGTATCTGTGAGAGTAGCTTTCCTTGAAGAATGAATTGAGACTGAGTAGCCCAATTATCTAGGAAAGGAGTTCAGAAGACCTTTGTGTTCTCAGAATTTAAAAGATAAATTATCAACTTTTGGGGTAAACTCCAAGGAGGATTGAGTTCAATGAATAGGATAGAAAGTGTTTCTGAGAATGTTAGGTAGCAGATGCCAAAGTCAGTTGTAACACTTTCAGGTTCAGCTTGTCCCAAGGTAAGTGTTCTTGTATATTAACTGAAAGAGCTAATGTCTGGGCCTTTAACTTCAGGATCTCTAGCACAGAGCTCCAACGACTACGTTGGCATTATAAAGGGAACCCATCCTCTCTTGAAGACTACTACAGACTGCAAGAATCTGAACTTGCAAAGAATCATTACAGCAGGGCACAGGCTTTATGTGTCAGGCCAGTCTAAATGTAATTTTGTTTGGCAGCAAGATGAAATAACAGTAATAAACTAATCACATGCGAATTGGCTTGGAAGAGCCCAAATGACCCCATTTAAACAATCTAAATTATTTGTATTCTTTGACAATACGAAAGATATATGCATGTTTAAGGGGGCAAATTTGTTGATGTCCTATTAATAAGACAAGTGAGAATGTAGGTAACTGATTGGAAAAATAAGAGAATTGTCATCAATTTTGTGTCCTGTGTTTTTGTCCAAGTACAAAGGCACATTATGGCACATGGAGTGGGATGGGGACTTAAACACTATATTAATTTGGAATCCTCTGTCATTAAAAAAAGGTCACTGGTGTGAATGTGAAAAGATAGAACCCCTTCTGAAAAATAGTTTGACAGAGTTTTCAAAAAACTAAGTATGCAACTACCATATGACCCAACAATTGCCCTCCTGGGCATTTATCCTAGAGGAAAGAATAGTAAATTTCACACACACACACACACACACACACACACACACGGAGAGAGAGAACAAAAATGTTTACAACAGCTTGTTTGTAGTAGTTTATCTCTGGAATCAGCCCAGATATCCTTCAGCACATGAAGGATTAAACGAACTATGGTATATCTATGCCAGAGAATACTACTCAGCAATAAAAAAGAACAAATTGTTGATGCACATAACAAACTGGATAAATCGGAAAGTCATGAGTGCGAAAAGCCAATTCCTAAAAGTTTCATATCGTTATGTTACAGACTAAATGTTGGTGTCCCTCAAAAATTCATGCATTAATGCCCTAACTCCCAATGTGATGCAGTTTGCAGTTGGGTCATTTAGAAGGTGTTAGGGTTAGATGAGGTCATGAGTATGGGACTTCACTATGGGAAGAGTGTCCCTTAAGAAGAGACACCAGAGAGACATCAGAGCTCTCACAAGGAACTGCATTGGCCAATGCTTTTATCTTGGACTTCTCAGACTTCAGAACCACGAGAAAATAAATTTCTGTCATGTAAGCCATCCAACCTTTCGTATTTTGTTATGATAGCATGAGCAGACTAAGACATGACTTGATTCCACATACATGCATTCTTGAAATGACAAAATTATGAAAATGGAGAACTGATTAGTGGTTGGCAGGGGACAAGGAATGGGTGGAAGCAGGATAAAGTAGTTGTGGCTAGAAAAATGACAACGTGAAGAATGGTTGTGGTATGCAAAATATTTTGTTATCTTCACTGTATCAACATCAATATTCTGGTTACTGTATTATCGTTTTGCAAAAGGCTGATACTGGAGCAAACAGAGTAGAGGGTACATGTATTGTGTCTTATGAGACATTGTGTCACATGTCTCATTCACATGTGAATGAGAGAGAGAGAGAGAGAGAGAAAGAATAATAGGTTCTAGTATTCCCAACACAAATAAAAATATGTAGATGAATCAAGACAAAATTTCCTATTGCACAGTAATTACAGAAGACAGACTGTTCCATATTATACTTACTGAAGAGAGTAGGATTTAGAAGGGATCTGGTTTATAGAAAATCCCCTCAAGCAAATAATATTCTTTACTTCCAAGATGGATTTCTTTTTAGAATAATAACCCACAAAATATATAAAATGAAGACCTGCCCTCACAAACTTCAAGGGATTTTATTATCATAGTGATATTCCCTTTGCTAAAGTATCACATATAAAAACACTTGTTTCATGGTTGTGTTAGCCAAAGTAGCAATGAGAAAAAGTTCCTATATCATAGGCAATTTTTTGTCATAGATAAAAATCTGCAACATATTATTAGCTACTATGATAAACAAACAGGACTTGATTCTATACTTCAGATTTGAAAGTAAACACCAACCTTCCTCTAACAAAATAAATAAGTAACAAACAAACAAACAAATAAATAATCAGACTGAAAATTATATGGTTTCCATTGCAGGTATTATCACTTGTCAAAAGGTAGAAAGGGAAAGAAGTAACTGAAATCTTCATTGTTCTGTTTACTATTTTATCCTTTTACTAAGTAAATTTCCATTAAATCTGGGTGTTATGGGCTGATTTCACAGCAGGAACACCCAGAAACAGACTTTAGAAAGGAAAGAATTGTCTTTTTAAAGTGTAAAGGAATCCATGCATTTATTGATTTTCTTGTCTTTCCCTTCAAATCCTTTGAAATATGATCAAAAAAGTGTCTCCATTTTATATACCACAATTTCCTTTTAATAGCTTTTTCTCCACAACAGAGTCAGAGCTCTGCCTTCCTAACTAAAGAGGAAAAAGCTGTCTCAGAGGAAAAATAACAACTGAGCTAAGCCAACCCTAAACCACCATTAAACGTGTGAACATTTGAAAGGTCAGGAAAAGGCTATCTGGTGGCTCAACTGTCTCTGCTGTAGCTACTCTGCCCAGCAGGGCCTCCCTGGGCCCAGATCTAGATGACATGGCTTATCTGTTTTTTACTCATCTCCTCAGCATCTCCCACCTACCCCCATGTCCCTTCTTATTTTCTATTTTCCTACTTCATTTATTTGCTTACAAGTCCTGATATACCCATGGCATTACATTACTTCCTAGTCCCAGCAGCCAGAAGGAATAATCCTCTGAGGATTCATGGAATGTTTAGGCCCTCAAAACATGTGTGTTTTAACTAGCTTTTGATATTTGACTCCCACTGAGAACACTCTTGCCAGAAGATGTCAACCAACCTACTGGGGAAACTTCCAGATATGGGAAATTTGCTCTCTCAAAAAAGCTTTTTTGAAATTATTTTCAGACAGCTCTGACAGGTAGAAATAGCTTTTTTTATGTTTAGGTGAAAATATGTGCCTAATGCTTCTAATTCTAGTCTTCGGGTCTATTCAAGATAAGCTAATCCCTCTCTTATTTGACAGGCTGCATAATACTTAAAGACAGTAAACATATCTACCCAAAATTTTCCCTTTATCATGTCTTGTCCCACTTCATTCTGAAATGGCTTTAAGTTATTTTAAGTTCTTTTTCCATCCTGATTTTTACCTGTTGGATAAGCAACCATTAGACTATAATCTTTTTAAAGAACTATATCCTTTGGTAAATACATTACAATGGTTAAGTATGGATTCAAGTCTTGGGTCTTGCACTTACTAACTTCATGACTTTTTTAAGTTAGCCTATGCTTTCATTGCCTCAATTTCATCTGTGAAATATTGATAATGCTATACATCTCCTAAGGTGTGCATGAAATGTGCTCATACATGCAAAGAATTTAAACAATGGCTCACAAATAATTGGCTCATTAAAAGTTAGCTACCATAATCACTATTTCTGACTTATTCTTAGAAGAGTTAGGTAAGACCAGACAATCACCACACTCATTCTCCAATAATCTTGAATGCCATCTAAGCTCTGGTTTGACTTGATACTTAGACAACAGACTAACACACAAAATCTATAAGAATTCATCAAAGTGAACTAAGGGTAAGCACGTAGGCCTTGTTGAAGACATTAGTCTTAAAGCAGATGTTAAAGAACTAATAGAATTAAGTATGGACAGAGTAATCCCAGTATTTTTTCAAGTTGAGAGAAACAAACACAGGGTGTATGCTGCTAGGCCAGCAACTAGCAGGCCTAATTGAAACAGAAAAGGCAAAAAGGCGAATAGTTGAATAGGGGGCGATAATTTTTAAAAGGTGCATTGAGACCAACCTAATTATGGACCACTCTGAACTCTGTTACAGTGACAGTTCCAGGTAGAGCATGGTCTATGGTCACTCAGTTTCAGACACAGCTGGAGGCTGGGGAAATTGCATATTGGACTAATAGTAATGTCTAACACACTGTGTCTGGAGTTTTCAGTTTTTACTCCAGGAAACAATCCTTTCTGTGTAAGGTAGTTCAACTTGGATTTTCTGGTACTTATAACTGAAAAAGGATGAGGGACCATATATCAGAGTTAACCAAAAACATGGGTTTGACACCAAATGGAACTGAATTCAAGTCCTAGGTCTCTCACTTAAGAGATAAACCATTTAACCTCTCTAGTGCCTTCATCTAAAAAAAATAAATGGAGAGTGAATTTGATAGGATCATTATTGGTTCCAAATAGAAGATATGGAGTGATATTTTTCTGGAAAGGAGATGAAAATACCCAAATTGTCAGATGTAGAGAAGGAAATATAGAAAATTACCCTTTTTTGGGTCACATTTACTTTGACAAATAGCTTGTCACTAACTGACATTCTTTCCAATCAGAGCTATAGAAATGACTAGGTATTGGATCTATTTTGCGATCTATCCCTAAGTCTCCTGAAACACATTTTCATCTCTGGTGGGACTGCTTTCATTGACAGAGATCCTTGTCCTTTGATCTATAGTGGATCTCTTTTAAAATATATTCTCCCATTCAGTTTCATCTCTTCAGCAAATATTATGTGATCATGAGCATGGTGCTATTTCAGGTTCTATTCAATGTGATTGACAGGAGCATGGACACTATCCTTTTGACAATTTTGCTTAGGGAAACCTTAAGTGAACACTCATTCACTTCTGGTTTAATGGTTGAGGAAACACTCCCCAGAGCTTGGCAATAGCAAACGTAGTGTAAGTTACTAAATCCCCACCTGAATATCGGTCCTGACTCTTCCTCCATTACCTACCCATGCCCTCTTAGAGAGGTTTAGGTTGAATTACAGAGTAAGCAGAACTGTGGCACAGAGAAGAATTGCCCTTAGCAGCAAGGAGAGATGAGAAGAGTTCTACCACATCCTGACTTCTCACTTCTGCACTGGAGAGAGCTACAGTACATTCACAAATGACTAAAATGGGAAACAAAACAAGAGCTTTCCATCATCACTCCCAGTTCCCAGCAGGGTCCTTGACAGCTTCAGTGGGCACTGCAGAAGATCATAATGAAGAGGAGGAGAGAAGCTCTGTTGGTGAGATCATCATCCCACAAATCACTGTTATTTACAGATGAGGCAAACCTGTCCTTCATCACCCTGCTAGCTATTTCTCCCAGCTTCATTTCCTCAGACACAGTATTATTAGGATGACATCTTGGCACAGAAAATGCCAATTCTCTAGTGCTATAATGACATTTCTGGAAGTACTGTCTAAGAAAATGCTCTATGAAATCATGTTTCTGGAGGCCAGGTCAGTGACAACAGAACAAAAGAGGTAAACTCACAAAAATGATATTTTATTACACGAAAAGAAATCATCATAACTAAGAAACTGAAACTGAAGTTGATAACAATTTCTATTTCCTTGTCAGTGAACTAGAATAAGATGGGAAAGAAATCATAGTATTGCATTTCATCCTCTACCCTATAAACAAAAAGAAATCTGGCTATAAATAAGCTGCAATTATGCAATATTTGAGGAATACAAAATAATGCAGTGATAACACATAACATAGATACATGAATATGGGTATCATGCCACAACATCATAATTTTTAAAATGCAATTTTATTTTAAAAAAAGAAAAAAGAAATTAAACATTGAAGATAAAAATTGATAAAAATTAAAAGACAGTTCATGGATGTAAGTGTCACTAAAATGTCAATTCCCTTATTAAACATATCTTGAACTTGTAAAATATACATGTTCAAAAAGAAAATGTCTTTTTCTAAGACTCCAAGATGTCATCTAATTGTCTTTTTTTTTAAGTAACATAAAGATAGGACTTTTATGACTGAAAAAAAGGCAATTTTATCTCCATATCTATATGTTTGTGTAGATATGTTGTAGATATGTATTGATCAATTTAGCAATGATCAATAAAATAATTTATTAAGCACTTGGCTATAAAATGTTAAGATAGTTACAGGTAAAATTAAGCAAGCAAACCTAGCCATCGTATTTTAGAAACTGATAATTTCAAGTACATTTACATAAAACAATGACTATAGTCAGTGCCTTTTGTAAATATATATATATATATGCATATATATATGTATATATATATATATATATATATATATATCCTGAAATATAGTCATTCCTACTCTTCCTGATATTTCATGATTCTTCTCCAATAATATAGGATTTAATGATTTAGATTTAATTTGATTAATGTTAAATTTTAAAATCTAATGAAATATTATCAATTTAAATAAATCATAATGCTTAACTATTAATGAGAATCTAAAAGTTAAGTAAATCATAAAATTTAAATATTAATGATGATTGAAAATGTATAATCTATTGAATTCCTTAATACAACGACTATACTTTCTCATAAAATAATACCAAAGTCCACAACGTACATGAAACTGTACCTTCGCCATGTTCTCATTTCCCTGTCAATAATGAAGAACTGGCAGTATCTCTGATTTTAAGCATTTTATTTGAGGGGAGAACTACAAAGACCTAATAGAACATATCTATTTAACTACATTCTCAGATTATAATAAATACCAAATAAAACATCCTCCGTTTTTCATGATATTTTTCTGTGAGAGCAACAATGAGATATTCTGTGCTCACTCACACGAAGGGAAACAGGGGCATTACTTAAAAGACACGCATTATGAAAATATTATTAATACTATACAAGAAGAAATGAAAAAAGCTGTATTTTGACAAATGACAATTTTTCTAAACTCAAAAGCAATAAAACCATTCTTGTTGAACAAAACAGAAATTTGTAAAAATTAAAGTTGCCCATAATCTTTGACCACTCCTACATGGAGTTGATGTATCTACCATATTTTAACTAATCCTTTATGATGTATACCTATCATTTTTATTCCAGTTTTGTATTCTTTTAGTTTGTCTTATTATTAGTAATGTCATAATCAACATTACTAATCACAAATTCTTTGTACACAACTGTTAGCTTCTAAACTTTGAATCCCTAGAATTGGAATTGCTAACTCAATGAGGCTTGCATGTTAAGAAATCTTTAAAAAAAAATCTTGATACATATAAACCAAGCATAAAACTTCAAAAATTTACGTGGTCATAAGCAGTACATGAGAGTCTTTCTTTTTTAATTTACTAAAAATTTTTTATCAAAAATTTTCTTTGACAAACTCGTCAATAAAAAACACAAAACTGTTTCACTTTTTACATTTATTTAACTATGAGTTAGCAGCATCTTATATGCTTAAGCAATTTTATATCTTTTTCTGTGAACTGTGTTATGTTTTTGTCCAACTTTTATTTTTGTTTTAATCAAAACTATATTTAGAAAACTGAAAAAGATATTATAACAAATATATTAATATTGTTCCCAGTTAAAAAAAATTATGGTAGTATGTTAATATTTCCTTATTTTTAAGGAATAAAAACCACATTGTTAAGCTTGCAGTTTATCTTCTCCTTCAAATTTCTATCCTCCATTTTTGCTTCCTTCCCAAATTCACTGACACATATTTGACTATATATTTTCTATATGTATATTTCTGCTTATATGGGTTTTGTTTCATTTTTAGTTATGCAAACATTGTCATAAAGTATTTATTATCCTATAGCTTGGTGTATTATTTAATATTACATTTTTTTAATGATGAAGGTTGAGGATATAGATCTAATTCATAGATTTCAACCACTTTATATTTCATCACATGAGTTCATCTCATTTTATTCATCCTCTTTCTTACCAATTGACATGTGTTGTTTTTTTACTTGCCTCTTTAAGAATAAATATTTTGATACATATTTTTCTGAATGGTATGTGAGAGATTCTCTAGTACAGTGCTTCTTAAATGTTAATGTTTACAGAAATCACTAGGGTATCTTCCTAAACTCTAGGTTCTGATTCAAGGTGATGGGTGAAGCCTGAGAAACTTCATTTCTAACAAATTTCCAGGTACTACAGGGGCTGATGGTCCAAGCACCTCACTGTGAGTTGCAAACCCTTGCATATAACTAGAAAAAGGTTTGCTAGATAAAGCATGTGTGCATTTTCAGTTTTACCAAATATTCCTCAAGTGCTCTCTAAAGATATTGAACTAATTTTCAGTACTAGCAAATATCTAAGAAAACTTCTCCCTTCATTCTCACCAATACTTAGCATCATGATACATGTTCCCTTAAGTGTGTAACACATTGGAACTAGGATTTTCTTTCAATTAACTGAAGTCTATTTTATAAATTTCAATTCATTTTACTTTTTGACCAGACCACAGTTTTGCTCTTTTATTTGACAAAATCAAACACTTCTAGAAATTAAGCTGCTTCTCTCCCAAGAAAACAAGAAATCACTGGTAATGCCTGATGCTTTAACAATAGTTCTATTCAAATTAGTCACTGGAGAACTTATTATGATTTCACCTGTTCCAGAAGATGAGCCAGTTTTTCCTGCCTTGAGTTGCATTATTTAGTGAGTGGTATCAACAGAAGTAGAGGTAAAAAAGCACATGACTCTGTTGAGATAAGTCACCTGGTTGATGGTGATTATCAGCTGCCACTGCCCTTAGAACACATTGCAGTTTCAAAGATGTTTAAATGCAAAACAAAAGTGGGGTTGCCTGGATGGCTCAGTCAGTTAAGCGACCAATCTTGATTTCAAGTCAGGTCATGATCTCATGGTTCCTGGGTTCAAGCCCCTCATCTGACTCTGACACTGACAGCATGGAGACTGCTTGGGAATTTGTCCTCCGCTCTCTCTCTCTGCCCCTCCCCCTGCTTGCTCTCTCTTTCTCAAAATAAGTGAACTTTAAAAAGTGCACTTTATAATAGATAATAGTGAAAATCCAATTATCTTAGCATCATTTATTGAACAGGTAATTATTTTTCCACTGACCTGTAGTATCTTTTATATTCTAAAATTAACACATGCTCGGGTCTTCCCTAGGAATTTCTATTCTTTTCCATTTTTCTGTTTCTTTATTCTTACATCAGTAACATACTGTATCATACATTAGAGTATGTGTCTTGATAACTAAATAGGTGTACCACGCAACATTGCTCTCCTTTTCTTACTTCTTATCTTTATTATCTTGGTTATTCTTAGACACTGCTATTCTATATGACCTTTAAGTTCAGCTAATCAAGTTCCATATGAAAACCATATAGGGCTTCACAGGAATTGTAGTGAAAATTGGACATAAATTGGGAAGAACTGAACTTTTTATAGAATTGATCCTTCCCATCCCTATTTTTTGGGTTATCTTATATTATGTTTTGTCTTATATATATTATATATATGGTCTTATATATAATAGTATATTATATGTTAGGATTATAACATTTTTTCCACTGATATTTTGCAGATGTCTTGGAAAATTATTTCTAGAAACCATATTAGTTGTATAGCTATTGTGAATAGAATTTTTATTTTCTTGTTGGAAATGCTAGTGATGAAATAATTATCTTCTCTATGCTATACCTTTTATATATAACAATTCTTAATTATCTTATTCTACTTGTATGTCTAGATTCTTTTGGATTTTCTGTGCAGACATGTCCATAAAAATTAACAATCCTATCCCTTACATCACTCTCCCTCCCCTTCTCCCTCTCTCTCATTTTTCTTTAATTGCCTTGACCAGTACCTTTGGTACAAATATTGAATGGACAGGGTGACAACAGGCATCCTTTCCTTGTTTCTACCTGTTTTGAAATGCTTTTTAAAATCATGATTAATTTGCTATAGGTAAATATACTTTATCAAATAAAAGCATATTTTCTGTTCTAAGTTGGTTTAATATTTTTTTCATGAATTAGTATTGAATTATTAAATGTCTTTTGTTTAGCTACTGAAATTATTTAATCCATTCACATAGTGGCTTGCATCAGATTTTTCCGATATTGACTCACCTCTTCATTTGTAGAAGAGGCTCAATTTAGTCAAAGATACTATATTTTCATACACTATTTCAATTTGTCACATTATTCATGAATTTTACATCTATGTTTCTTTATGCTAAGCTATAACTTTAGAGCCTATCAAGTTCTTGCAATGTTTTCTTATCAAGATAATCCAATGAAAGGAAATGGACAGACTTTTTTCTTTTTTCTTTTTTTTTTTTTTCTTTTTTTAATTTTTGAGAGGGGGCAGAGGGAGAGAGACAGAGAGTCTTAAGCAGACTCTACATCCAGTGGAGAGCCAGTCAGGGGGCTCCATATCACAACCATGAAATCATGACCTGAGTCAAAATCACGAGTTGGATATTCAACTGACTGAGCCACCCAGGTGCCGCGAGATTTCTTCCTTTTTATTCTCTGGAACAGTTTATATACTGTAGGTGTCATGTGTTCCTTTGATGGTTGAAAACCAGAAGTTCTGATTTGAAGGTTTTTAGAAGGAGATATTTTAAATACTAATTTAACTTACATAACTATAAAAATTCTATTTCTGTTTTTATGACTTATTGAGCCATTTTTTTTTTCCTGGAAAATTGTCCATTCACCTAGATTTTCAAAGAAAGTGACTTAAAGGTATAGAGATCATTTCCCCCACCTTTTTTATAATTTTGGCTTTGAGGTGTATCTGTCAAATTGTAAGATATTTAAAGGTACTCCATGGCGAGATGACATACATGTACGTTGTGAAGGGATGCTCTCATGTAGTTAATTAACACATTCATCACCTCACATATTTATCTTTTTTTATTTTTATTTTTAATGAATCCATTTATTTTTGGTCATAAAATTTATGTTCTACTCTTTTAGCAAATTTCAATTATAGAATACAGTGTTATCAACTACAGTCTCCATGTTTTGCATTAGATGCTTAGACTTTATTCATCTTACAGCTGAAAGTCTATTCCCTTTTAAATTATTTTTAAGTATGATAAAGGTAATTAATTATTTCTATAACAATATAGTATTTTTACTTAATTTTGCTTTTACTCCACTCCTGTACTCTGAATTTATGATCTCTTTTTTCATCTACATTTTTTTTTAGTATTTCCTCAGGATAAATTCTAAGTTTTTGTTTGAAAATGTCCTTATTTTGTGCATACACTTGAATGACAATTTATTTGAGTACAGAAAGATGTGAATACATAAATAGAAAAAAATAAGTGCAGATTGTAAGGAGTGCTGTGGAGAGTACCTATTGGTGAATGAGATAGGGAATAATAATGAAGGGTTAGGGTACAATTTACTTTCAGCAATACGTGTAAGGAAGACCCCTCCATCATGGGTCTATTTAAACTGAGTTTAGGAGCTAAAAATGCAAAGAGCAGCATTAAGTGACTGCAAGCCAAGTAATGAGCATTTACAAAGGCTCTGAGTTTGTAGTAGGTATTAGAGGGCAATGGGAGAATACAGAATACAGGGGTGTCTGTAGTCAGCCAGTGGATTGAGATGAGGTTTGAGAGGGTGAGGCAGGGTCAGATGACACACTGTACATCCCATAGCAAGTAGTCTGTATTTTATTCTAAGGGTCATAGTTAGTTGTTAAAGTCTTCTAATTAACTGTGATTTGAGATCTATGTGCAATGATGTGGAGAATCCAAAGACAAGACACAGAGGAACAAGGGAGCCAGAGGCTTTGGTAGACGTGGTGCCTAGAACAGAGTAGAGGCAGTAGAACTGGAGAGAAGGGGATAAATCTGTGGAATAATCTTGAGCCAAATTTATCAGGAATTAATGAGATCAGGAAAGGCAACAATCAAAGCAATTGGAGGATGGTAGTTTTGATAATTTAAGATAATGAATATAAAATATTTGGGGTTGTCTGGGTGGCTCAGTCAATTGAGAATCCGACTCTTGATTTAGGCTCAGGTCATGATCTCACAGTTGGTGAGTTTGAGCCCCATATCATGCTCTACGCTGACAATGAGGAGACTGCTGGGGATTCTCTCTCTCCCTCTCTGTCCCTCCTCCACTCTCTCTCTTTCTCAAAAATAAACAAATAAACATTTTTTAATAAAGAAATAAAATTTCAACACTATGTCTTCTCTAAACAATGCATTTCTTACTGACTTAGTTGGCTCCATGGAGAAAAACAAAGCAAAACAAGTCCTTATTTATATAATATCATGGTCCTTTTTTTTTCCCCCCCAGGCTACAGTCTCATGTGAGAACATTAAACTTTATCTTCTTTCTCAATCCACCCTTTTCCTTATACCCTTGCTGCAGGGTAGTTTTGCATTTCTTAAATGTTATCTGTGCTTTCTCCAAGGGGTCAGGAAATGGTTGTATGTGTATGTATGTGCATGTGCCAGAGTGACTGTGTGCAACCACAAAGACAACCCTGACAGGAAAATGTATGATTAAAAGCTGGTGAGAGGGAGCTGATAAGTATAATTATGCAATAACTGTGCTATCAGGGAGAAAGGGAAGGCTTTGTTTTTAAAGGAGTGAACCTGTGTTCTGAAGCCCATTTCTACTTTCTACTGTCAAAGGCTTGGAAAGAGCTAAGGGTTCCGAAGGCAACAGACTCCATCTCTGAGAGAACTGCTATACATAGGAAGGCAAAAGCAGCAAAGTATCTACCTATAAAGGGCACAGCCTTTGTCCCACTGAAATGAGAACCCAAAGGCATTTCTGTGGTTAAGTGGTCATTAGTGGCATCTATGCTGGGTGTCCAGCCCAGTTCCCTCTTTGTACATATTGTTAAATAATCATTCCATCTTTTCATTTTGTGGACTTGTGTTTAAGACTTTTATGGAACATAAAGAATTGTTCATTTGAATTAAGTTTACAATCTAAGAAAGGAAAAAATGCCAAATTGTCATCTGAGTAGGGAGACACTGACTTTTTTAAGTTTTTAATTTTAATTTTTTTTTACTTAGAGAGAGAGAGAGAGAGAGAGAGAGAGAGAGAGAACACAGCGGGGGAGGGACAGAGAGAGGAGAGAAAGAGAATCTCAAGCAGGCTCAGCACTGTCAGCACAAAGCCCAATGAGGGGCTTGAACCCACTAACCATGAGACCATGACCTGAGCTGAAATCAAATCAGATGCTTAACCAACTAAGCCACCAGGTGCCCCTGTTCTTAATTTTTAATCTGAATGTCATTTTTTCTATTTTATTTTTTAAGTTTTATTTACATTCCAGTTAACATACAGTGTAGTATTTGTTTCAGATGTACAATATAGTGATTCAACACCCATACAACAGCCGGTGCTCATCACAGCAAGTGTAGCCCTTAATTCCTATCACCTATTTTCCCCATCTCCCCACCTACCTCCCCTGTGGTAACCATCAGTTTGTGCTCTATAGTTAAGAATCTGTTTCTTGCTTTGCTTCCCTCTCTCTCTTTTTTTTTTCTTTGCTCATTTCTTTTGTTTCTTAAATTCCACATGTGAGTGAAATCATACAGTATTTGTCTTTCTCTGACTTACTTCACTTAGCATAGTACTCTCTAGCTCCATCCATGTCATTGCAAATGGCAAGATTTCATTCTTTTTTTAATGACTAAGTATCATTCCATTGTGTGTGTGTGTATATATATACATATATATATACATATACTACATCTTCTATATCCATTCATCAGTTGATAGACACTTTGGCATCTTCCATAATTTGGCTATTGTAAATAAATGTGCTATAAACATTGGGATGCATGTACTCCTTTACATTAGCATTTTTATATTCTTTGGGTAGATACCTAGCAGTGCAATTGCTGGATTGTAAGGTAGTTTGTAGTTCTATTTTCAACTTTTTGAGGAACCTCCATACTGTTTTACAGAGACACTGACTTTTTAAACAATACTATTATTCTACAGTTTGGGGGAGAAACTCTGAAGATTATGTGGAAGATTCCAACCTGTAATACAGCAAATGTATTGTTGCCTGAAGTAACATGGACTTGCATAGGAAATCACAATAAAATCATGCCAGTAACTTTTTTCATCCTATTATTGAAAATTCTTCTCCCCATTCTCTCTCCCTAACTATCGCTTTTAAAAATACTTTAACACAATCAAATTACCTGTTGTTAATTTTATCTTTCACATTCCCAATATAGCAATGATAGGGACACAATTTCCAAGAGGTGGGCAGAAGAGATATGGGGAGTACATAAATAAAACATAAAATGATACTGTTTCCTAAATAATCAAGAGTCAAATCTATTGATGTCGTGCAATTTAAAGTGCCTCTTTTCTTTGACACCAAATGCTATATAGCAAACCATCCCCAAATTTAGTGGCTTAACCCAGTAATGATGCTTAGTCTCCCCACAAAGCTGCAATTTGTGCAGGGCTTAGTGGGGGTAGCTTGTCTGGGTTCCATTAGTGTCAACTGGGCAGCCTGAAAACTAGGGATGGAATAACCTTAAGGCTTACACCCTTGTGTATCTGCCAGTTGATGCTGGGAAGACTCTAATAGCTGGGAGCTTTAACAGCGAGGGGTCTTCAGGCACCTCTCTTTATCTCTATGTGACCTGTAATTGTGGTCTCTCTCACATGGCTGCTTTAGGAATCCAGACCTCTTACACACAATCTTAAGAGTTCCCCCAGAGTGAGTCAGGTGGAAGCTCAATTCCCCTTTTACAACATAACCTTAAAAGTTTTGTAATGTCGCTTCCATCAGATTCGGTTCAAAGCAATCACAAAGCCCCACTCAGCTTTTAGGGGAGGGGAAATAGACTCCACTTCTGTGGTTTGACAAGTTTCTAGAAGAACATATAGGATCAGAAATACTACTGTAGCCAATTTTTAAAATATTGTCAATACAATAAATAAATACAAACCATGCAATAAACTTGGCTCTATCACAAGTGTGCATTTTCTTGAAATCATAAACACAAATAAATACAAACCGTGCAATAAACTTGGCTCTATCACAAGTATGCATTTTCTTGAAATCATAAACATATAGATCAGATAGAATGGAGTGTGCACACTACCATGTTCTTGTGTTCCTTATTACACTGCTACTATATTTTCACAAATAAGTCCATTTCTTAAAGTACAACCCTCCTAGCAAATGGAAGTGAACAACTCAATCTGATTTATTATAAAGAGATAGAGCTCAGAAATCTTCATAGGGTTAGTTAGAAAAGAGCTGGACAGAATGGCAGATTTCACTCTAGCTCCTGGTTTTTGTTTATGTCTGATTCAGCTAAAACTCAGATTCATATTTCCTTCTACTTCCAAAGCATGAATAGTAGGTAGTAGAGAAGATTGATTAAGAAGTTCAAGTGGAAAATAAGAAACCTGTTCCAGGACTGCTTTGGGAGGGCTTTGAAGTTCATGGCTAGGGGCAGTTATGAGACTACACATTTAAGCTATTTGTAATGAAAGGAATGGTTTTCGTTTCACCAGTTAAGCTAAATTCTTGCCTTTAGAAATAACTTTTCTCCAGAACTGGTATCATGGTCTAAAAACTTTACAGTGTTTTGTTTTGCTATCATTTACAGTCTCTCCTGGAATTGAAAATGAGGAATGTTTAATATTAGAAATCTACGCAAAAAAGTTATAAATTAATATCATTGTCAGGAAGGTGACTCTTTTATCATATATATATATGAATATATATTAAATACATATTAAAGGACTTGAATGAGCATCTACTTTATTTCAAAATAGTGTACAACCAATATGCTTAAAGGAATGCTAAATAATTACACTGTGAATCTCTAGCAATATAGCAGGAAAAGCCCTGAATTTGCAAATTAAAAACCACAATTTGATTCCTGAGTCCACTCTTCAGTTGCTCTGTGACCTTCAGCAAATCACTTAATTAATCTTCCCATATGTAAAAGGGAGATATTAACTGCCTTATTTCTTGCACTGCTTTGTTGTGGGGGAAAATGGTATGTTACATTGAAATTGTTTTGAAAAATAAAAATAATGGTATGATTGCATGTTTATATAGGTAATACTGGACTTGGTTTCTTCCTTCTCCAAATCTGCCTGCATTTGCACCTTAATAAAGCACATCACCATCCATTCAGTCACCCAATCCAGAAACCAGTGGTCATACAGACCCCTTCCTTTCTAGGAGCTCCCTGTCCTGAGTGCCTTTGCATGCTTCTCCCATTGCCAGACGTACACTTTCCCTGCTCCTGGTGCTAAATCAATTCATCATGTACAACTTAATTATGAAGCTTCTCCTCTGAGAAACACTTGATGACATTCCAGTCATATTAGATAAGTGGAAATTTTGGTGAATTTTAAATCACTTCCCTGGAATTCTTTTTGCAATGTGCTCACTGATTTAGGGTAAAAACTACCTTCAAAGCATTTCTAAGCTGATAATAAAACTGATATGTTAAATGTGAGAGGCAAAAATAATTAACCTCTTATTGTTAACTTATCACCCTAATAGAGAAAATCTTAAAAATCAAATTAATATAATCATGTAGTCTATACTCTCATACATAATACAATAAAACCAGACATTAATTTCAGAATATGAACCAAAACCAACTACTGATATTTTTAAAATACCCTAAAAAAAAATATTTCAAAAATAAAACCTAGAATAAAATATAAAATCACATAGAAATATAAATAAAATTTAGAATCCATATTTTATGTGGTACTGAACAAACTCTTAAAAACTTAAGAAACAGGGGCGCCTGGGTGGCTCAGTTGGTTAGGTGTCCGACTTCGGCTCAGGTCATGATCTCGCGGTCCGTGAGTTTGAGCCCCATGTCGGGCTCTGTGCTGACAGCTCAGAGCCTGGAGCCTGTTTCAGATTCTGTGTCTCCCTCTCTCTCTGACCCTCCCCTTTTCATGCTCTGTCTCTCCCTGTCTCAAAAATAAATAAAAAAACGTTAAAAAAAATTAAAAAAAAAACTTAAGAAACAAAGCAATAATAAACTTAAGAAAAATTAAAAATACATGATAAAATAAAAAAAAATTAAAAAGTTAAGTTATAAATCATTTGTAAAATGAGAAATCATGAGAATAAAATAACAATAAAGTGAATTATTTCTAAAAATCACCCTCTTTAGGAGTGCCTGGGTGGCTCAATCAGTTAAGTGCCCAACTTCAGCTCAGGTCATGATCTCACAGTTTGTGAGTTCGAGCCCTGGAGCTTGCTTCAGATTCTGTGTCTCCCTCTCTCTACCCCTTTCCCACTTGCACTCTGTCTCTCTCCCCCTCAAAAATAAATAATAAAAACATTAAAAAAAATTTGTAATAACCAAAATATATTAAGTGTAATTAACTCTAATTAAATCTGAAAATCTCTATGAAATTAGAGTATTACATACATATAAACATAAAATTAAACCAGGCAAATTACACCTGAAAAGATTAAGAACTTAAAAAGTGACTGAGAATTTACCCTGAAAATTTCTAGGAATTGGAAAAATGACCAGATTATTTTCTTTTTTTTTTTAATTTATTTTTATTTTTATTTTTTTATTTTATTTATTTTTTTTCAATATATGAAATTTATTGTCAAATTGGTTTCCATACAACACCCAGTGCTCATCCCAAAAGGTGCCCTCCTCAATACCCATCACCCATCCTCCCCTCCCTCCCACCACCCATCAACCCTCAGTTTGTTCTCAGTTTTTAAAAGTCCCTTATGCTTTGGCTCTCTCCCACTCTAACCTCTTTTTTTTTTTTCCCCTTCCCCTCCCACATGGGTTCTCTTAATTTTCTCAGGATCCACATAAGAGTGAAAACATATGGTATCTGTCTTTCTCTGTATGGCTTATTTCACTTAGCATCACACTCTCCAGTTCCATCCACGTTGCTACAAAGGGCCATATTTCATTCTTTCTCATTGCCACATAGTACTCCTTTGTGTATATAAACCACAATTTCTTTATCCACTCATCAGTTGATGGACATTTAGGCTCTTTCCATAATTTGGCTATTGTTGAGAGTGCTGCTATAAACATTGGGGTACAAGTGCCCCTATGCCTCAGTACTCCTGTATCCCTTGGGTAAATTCCTAGCAGTGCTACTGCTGGGTCATAGGGTAGGTCTATTTTTAATTTTCTGAGGAACCTCCACACTGTTTTCCAGAGCGGCTGCACCAATTTGCATTCCCACCAACAGTGTAAGAGGGTTCCCGTTTCTCCACATCTTCTCCAGCATCTATAGTCTCCTGATTTGTTCATTTTGGCCCCTCTGACTGGCGTGAGGTGATATCTGAGTGTGGTTTTGATTTGTATTTCCCTGAAGAGGAGCAACGTTGAGCATCTTTTCATGTGCCTGTTGGCCATCCGGATGTCTTCTTTAGAGAAGTGTCTATTCATGTTTTCTGCCCATTTCTTCACGGGGTTATTTGTTTTTCGGGGGTGGAGTTTGGTGAGCTCTTTATACATTTTGGATACTAGCCCTTTGTCCGATATGTCATTTGCAAATATCTTTTCCCATTCCGTTGGTTGCCTTTTAGTTTTGTTGGTTGTTTCCTTTGCTGTGCAGAAGCTTTTTATCTTCATAAGGTCCCAGTAATTCATTTTTGCTTTCAATTCCCTTGCCTTTGGGGATGTGTCGAGTAAGAGATTGCTACGGCTGAGGTCAGAGAGGTCTTTTCCTGCTTTCTCCTCTAGGGTTTTGATGGTTTCCTGTCTCACATTCAGGTCCTTTATCCATTTTGAGTTTATTTTTGTGAATGGTGTGAGAAAGTGGTCTAGTTTCAACCTTCTGCATGTTGCTGTCCAGTTCTCCCAGCACCATTTGTTAAAGAGACTGTCTTTTTTCCATTGGATGTTCTTTCCTGCTTTGTCAAAGATGAGTTGGCCATACGTTTGTGGGTCTAGTTCTGGGGTTTCTATTCTATTCCATTGGTCTATGTGTCTGTTTTTGTGCCAATACCATGCTGTCTTGATGATGACAGCTTTGTAGTAGAGGCTAAAGTCTGGGATTGTGATGCCTCCTGCTTTGGTCTTCTTCTTCAAAATTACTTTGGCTACTCGGGGCCTTTTGTGGTTCCATATGAACTTTAGGATTGCTTGTTCTAGCTTCGAGAAGAACGCTGGTGCAATTTTGATTGGGATTGCATTGAATGTGTAGATAGCTTTGGGTAGTATTGACATTTTGACAATATTTATTCTTCCAATCCATGAGCAGGGAATGTCTTTCCATTTCTTTATATCTTCTTCAATTACCTGCATAAGCTTTCTATAGTTTTCAGCATACAGATCTTTTACATCTTTGGTTAGATTTATTCCTAGGTATTTTATGCTTCTTGGTGCAATTGTGAATGGGATCAATTTCTTTATTTGTCTTTCTGTTGCTTCATTGTTAGTGTATAAGAATGCAACTGATTTCTGTACATTGATTTTGTATCCTGCAACTTTGCTGAATTCATGTATCAGTTCTAGCAGACTTTTGGTGGAGTCTATTGGATTTTCGATGTATAATATAATGTCATCTGTAAAAAGTGGAAGCTTGACTTCATCTTTGCCAATTTTGATGCCTTTGATTTCCTTTTGTTGTCTGATTGCTGATGCTAGAACTTCAAACACTATGTTAAAAAACAGTGGTGAGGGGCGCCTGGGTGGCGCAGTCGGTTAAGCGTCCGACTTCAGCCAGGTCACGATCTCACGGTCCGTGAGTTCGAGCCCCGCGTCAGGCTCTGGGCTGATGGCTCAGAGCCTGGAGCCTGTTTCCGATTCTGTGTCTCCCTCTCTCTCTGTCCCTCCCCCGTTCATGCTCTGTCTCTGTCCCAAAAATAAATAAACGTTGAAAAAAAAAATTAAAAAAAAAACAAAAAAAAAAACAGTGGTGAGAGTGGGCATCCCTGTCGTGTTCCTGATCTCAGGGAAAAAGTTCTCAGTTTTTCCCCATTGAGGATGATGTGAGCTGTGGGCTTTTCATAAATGGCTTTTATGATGTTTAAGTATGTTCCTTCTATCCAGACTTTCTGAAGGGTTTTTATTAAGAAAGGGTGCTGAATTTTGTCAAAGGCCTTTTCTGCGTCGATTGACAGGATCATATGGTTCTTATCTTTTTTTTTATTAATGTGATGTATCACGTTGATTGATTTGTGAATTCCTGCATCCCAGGAATGAATCCCACTTGATCATGGTGAATAATTCTTTTTATATGCTGTTGAATTCGATTTGCTAGTATCTTATTGAGAATTTTTGCATCCATATTCATCAGGGATATTGGCCTATAGTTCTCTTTTTTTTACTGGGTCTCTGTCTGGTTTAGGAATCAAAGTAATACTGGCTTCATAGAATGAGTCTGGAAGTTTTCCTTCCCTTTCTATTTCTTGGAAGAGCTTGAGAAGGATAGGTATTATCTCTGCTCTAAACGTCTGGTAGAACTCCCCTGGGAAGCCATCTGGTCCTGGACTCTTCTTTGTTGGGAGATTTTTGATAACCGATTCAATTTCTTTGCTGGTTATGGGTCTGTTCAAGCTTTCTATTTCCTCCTGATTGAGTTTTGGAAGAGTGTGGGTGTTTAGGAATTTGTCCATTTCTTCCAGGTGGTCCAATTTGTTGGCATATAATTTTTCATAGTATTCCCTGATAATCACTTGTATCTCTGAGGGATTGGTTATAATAATTCCATTTTCATTCATGATTTTATCTATTTGGGTTATCTCCTTTTTCATTTTGAGAAGCCTGGCTAGAGTTTATCAATTTTGTTAATTTTTTTCAAAAAACCAACTCTTGGTTTCGTTAATCTGCTCTACAGTTATTTTCAGATTCTATATTGTTTATTTCTGCTCTGATCTTTATTATTTCTCTTCTTCTGCTGGGTTTAGGCTGCCTTTGCTGTTCTGCTTCTATTTCCTTTAGGTGTGCTGTTAGATTTTGTATTTGGGATTTTTCTTGTTTCTTGAGATAGGCCTGTATTGCAATGTATTTTCCTCTCAGGACTGCCTTCGCTGCATCCCAAAGCGTCTGGATTGTTGTATTTTCATTTTCGTTTGTTTCCATATATTTTTAAATTTCTTCTCTAATTGCCTGGTTGACCCATTCATTCTTTAGTATGGTGTTCTTTAACCTCCATGCTTTTGGAGGTTTTTCAGACTTTTTCCTGTGGTTGATTTCAAGCTTCATAGCATTGTGGTCTGAAAGTATGCATGGTATGATCTCAATTCTTGTATACTTACGAAGGGCTGTTTTGTGACGCAGTATGTGATCTATCTTGGAGAAGGTTACATGTGCACTTGAAAAGAAAGTATATTCTGTTGCTTTGGGATACAGAGTTCTAAATATATCTGTCAAGTCCATCTGATCCAATGTATCATTCAGGGCCCTTGTTTCTTTATTGACCGTGTGTCTAGATGATCTATCCATTTCTGTAAGTGGAGTGTTAAAGTCCCCTGCAATTACCACATTTTTATCAATAAGGTTGCTTATGTTTGTGAGTAATTGTTTTGTATATTTGGGGGCTCCCGTATTCGGCGCATAGACATTTATAATTATTAGCTCTTCCTGATGGATAGACCCTGTAATTATTATATAACGCTCTTCTTCATCTCTTGTTCCAGCCTTTAATTTAAAGTCTAGTTTGTCTAAGTATGGCTACTCCAGCTTTCTTTTGGCTTCCAGTAGCATGATAAATAGTTCTCCATCCCCTCACTCTCAATCTGAAGGTGTCCTCAGGTCTAAAATGAGTCTCTTGTAGACAGCAAATAGATGGGTCTTGTTTTTTTTTATCCATTCTGATACCCTATGTCTTTTGGTTGGCGCATTTAGTCCATTTACATTCAGTGTTATTATAGAAAGATACGGGTTTAGAGTCATTGTGATGTCTGTATGTTTTATGCTTGTAGCGATGTCTCTGGTACTTTGTCTCACAGGATCCCCCTTAGGATCTCTTGTAGGGCTGGTTTAGTGGTGACGAATTCCTTCAGTTTTTCTTTGTTTGGGAAGACCTTTATCTCTCCTTCTATTCTAAATGGCGGACTTGCTGGATAAAGGATTCTCGGCTGCATATTTTTTCTGTTCATCACATTGAAGATCTCCTGCCAATCCTTTCTGGCCTGCCAAGTTTCAGAAGAGAGATCGGTCACGAGTCTTATAGTTCTCCCTTTATATGGTAGGGCACGTTTATCTCTTGCTGCTTTCAGAATTTTCGCTTTATCCTTGTATTTTGCCAGTTTCACTATGATATGTCGTGCAGAAGATTGATTCAAGTTACGTCTGAAGGGAGTTATCTGTGCCTCTTGGATATCAATGCCTTTTTCCTTCCCCAGATCAGGGAAGGTCTCAGCTATTATTTCTTCAAGTACACCTTCAGCACCTTTCCCTCTCTCTTCCTCCTCTGGGATACCAATTATGCGTATATAATTTCTCTTTAGTGCATCACTTAGTTCTCTAATTTTCCCCTCATACTCCTGGATTTTTTTATCTCTCTTTTTCTCAGCTTCGTCTTTTTCCATAATTTTATCTTCTAGTTCACCTATTCTCTCCTCTCGTTTATAGCATTTTTCAGCTCCTCCTGACTATTCCTTAGTCCCTTGATCTCTGTAGCAATAGATTCTCTGCTGTCCTCTATACTGTTTTCAAGCCCAGCGATTAATTTTATGACTATTATTCTAAATTCACTTTCTGTTATATTGTTTAAATTCTTTTTGATCAGTTCATTAGCTGCTGTTATTTCCTGGAGATTGTTTTGAGGGGAATTCCTCCGTTTGGTCATTTTGGATAGTCCCTGGAGTGGTGTGGACCTGCAGGGCACTTCCCCTGTGCTGTGGTGTATAACCAGAGTTGGTGGGCAGGGCCAGACCTGATGTCTGCCCCCAGCCCACCACTGGGGCCACAGTCAGACTGGTGTGTGCCTTCTTTTCCCCTCTCCTAGGGGCAGGATTCACTGTGGGGTGGCATGGCCCGTCTGGGCTACTTGCACACTGCCAGGCTTGTGGTGCTTGGGATCTGGCGTATTAGCTGGGGTGGATAGGCAAGGTGCACAGGGGCAGGAGGGGCAGGCTCAGCCCTCTTTTCCTTCAGAGATCCGCTTTGGGAGGGGCCCTGCGGCACCGGAGGAATGGATCCGCAGAAGCACAGCGTTGGGTGTTTGCGCAGAGCAAGCAAGTTCCCTGGCAGGAACCGGTTCCCTTGGGGATTTTGGCTGGGGGATGGGTGAGGGAGATGATGCTGGCGATCGCCTTTGTTCCCCACCAAGCTGAGCTCTGTAGTCTGGGGCTCAACAACTCTCCCTCCCGTTGTCCTCCAGCCCTCCTGTTCTCTGAGCAGAGCTGTTAGCTTATAACCTTCCAGATGTCAAGTCCCGCTCACTGTCAGAACACACTCTGTCCGGCCCCTCCGCTTTTGCAAGCCAGACTTGGGGGCTCTGCTTGGCCAGGGGGCCGCTCTCCACCCCTGCTCCCTCCTGCCAGTCTGTGGAGCGTGCACCGCCTCTCCGCCCTTCCTACCCTCTTCCGTTGGCCTCTCATCTGCGCTTGGCTCTGGAGACTCTGTTCTGCTAGTCTTCTGGTGGTTTTCTGGGTTATTTAGTCAGGTGTAGGTGGAATCTAAGTGATCAGCAGGACGCGCGGTGAGCCCAGCGTCCTCCTACACCGCCATCTTCCCTAGAATCCTGCCAGATTATTTTCATATTTCATAAACTCTTTGTGAAAAAAATAAGATTACTCTTATTTAAAATATAAGCCCTAGTCTACTTTGTAAATATAGACCACACTACCTTACCTGATATTTTTATACACAAAAGTTTTTGTCTGATTAAAAAGCAGTTTAATAGCAAACTCATGCCTAGCATTCAAAAATCTGACTTCCAATTTGGCACTGTCCACATGTGGCCTTGCTCTCCTTGCTGACAGTCATGTGGGCAAGCCCCTTCCCTCACCAACTGCCTGAAGTATGACTGCCTGTAGTTTTAGATTTCTTCTGAGCTCAAAAACATGTATTCCACATCTGCAAATATGACTATTATTTAAATCATACCATCCCCATAATAATTTCCAAATTTTAAAATACCTAATCCTTTTTAAGTGATATTATAACAGATAGTTATAAATCATATTGAGGTTTGGCTTTTTGTTCATTCATTCATTTACTTATTATTTCTAGGCATTATAGCATGACAGAGCCCCATTTTGATGTTTATACAAAAATAAAGTATCAGAGAAGTCCCTAGATGGCAGATATTTAACATTACACATATGGGAATTAGAGCTGAACATTTTGAGTCAAATAAGTCCATAATCACTCTTCTCTCTTTTTGGAAAGCCAAACATTATCTTAGTAAAATTCCTTATATCACAACTCCACCAAAGCCTGAAAATGCATGCTTCCAAAATGAGCAGCTAATTCTCAGATAATTGTCTAACATAAGGTTTATACTAGCATCACTGAACAAGACAAAACATGCCAGTTTTGACAAAGGTTAACTCAACATATTTTTATTAATTGGCAAGTGAATTTGAAATAGGACTCCAAGACTAAAAGCTCTTATATTGCCCTGATTTAGCCATGGGTTGCATTCTTTTACCAATTACATGTAGTAAATGAGACATAAACACCGTGCACCTAAACATATGAGCCAGCAACGCAAGGAAATGTGTGAGCTCAATTCCAACTGAAATTGGTGAGTGAGCTCAGAGGTTATGAAGACACTGACGTATGAAGAAAGCACCACTGTATACACTTCGCTCTTAAACACTAAACATTTCATTGGGCCAAACCGCCCAATTAAGAAGGTCAAAGGTTGCAGAAAGTTGAATGTTGGAATAACAGGGTTAACACAGCAGATATCTAAGGCCCATTCCACATATTCTCATGTAATGTGATATGGCAGGTATATTTTGCAGGTTTTCACACTTATTGCTTCACCAAATAAATAGTGGTACAGACTCTATACTCCTGAATAGTAAGTAGCATTTTTATATTATCTTATGAAAGCATTAAAAAAAACCTGTTTTCTGGAAACAGTTTAGTTATAGCGGCTTCTTGATACAAACTCCTTAGTCATGAACTTACAAATCAGCAAAAATAAAATCCTAAATATCAGCAGGTTCTTCCATGATACTTTCTTTATAGATCGTATAATCAAAAGCAGTATAATACCACCACTTGGAAATATCTCAGTAGAAAACAATAAAACAGACAGAAACTCAGATAGCTATATATTACTGATAAATTTAAAGTATGTGTCAAGCTGAAATTTCAATAAAATGTGATAGTCATAATGCACAGCATTGATTTTCATCTACAGAAACTGAGAATTCACTTACATATACCATGGGATCTCACAAATGCTTGGAAGCTTAATGCTGAATATAAGATCTGAATAACTGACTACGACATTTCTCTCAGAATCCTAATGCCTAAACCTTTGTCCTTTGAACTATTTCATTATTATATCACCAGTGTTCCCTTCACTTTATACTAAGATCTGCTTCCTTTGAAATCCAGATGCTGATACTAAAGGATGGTTTGGTTTGATTATGTCAATTGTGATCATAGCCTAAATCCCATCTCTTCTTTCATCTTTAGGCACTACTGGATTATAAACTGAAAAAAATTGACATTCTATCTCTCTTAACCTTTAGAGATGCTCAAGAAACTATTCCTTGTTTGTGAAGCCATCTAATTGCTAATCTATAATCCTTTTAATATGCTCTGCTTTTTGGATTGATCTATTGCCAGCTGACCTAACACTGCCCATAGCTATATTAATCCTATTATTCACATCCTATTACAGAGTATCAGTGAAACTCTTTAATGAATCCTGAAAAGCTTGCTTGCCAGACACCAATATTAAGGATGATTACACATGTATTCATTCTCTTACTCTTAATTATAAAGCTTCTGATTGTATTAATTGTATTCAGTGGGGTTCAGAGTTTTTCTTCTCCACAGCTTTCTGTGAGCTGACACTAGGTTTTGGGAAGTATCAGTTTTTCTAAATGTCATTACCATACATATTGTTTTGGTCCTTCTCAATGGTAAATAAATTCACAAGATAAAATGTTGTAATATATTTAGAGATTAAATCCTGCTGTAAGGTAAATAAAGTGTATGGGATATGGTAGAATTAAGTAGGGTTTATCAAGAGTAGATAAAATATTCAAGAGAAAGGTTTGCATTTTGAGTTCCTGATATATTCAGAGTACCATTAATCCCCTAATAGGATGGATAAATCTGTCTTGGATGATAAGCTTACTTGTTAAGGGAGTACATTCTCTATTGAATTAATCACCCCATATGAAAGTGAAAAGTATCATCAGCCTGAAAAACTATGATACCTTATCATCAATTTCAGTCTGATGAGTGGCTAAAGAGAATAGTTGTGGTTTTTTTTTTTTTTTTTTTTTTGTTAATCTGGTGAAATATATTGGTAATGAGACTCCTTTTATTTAAAAAAATCTGAAAAAGTAGATTTATAGAAAAGAAAACAATATTGCTGTTAATGATGTTTTTGTGTCTCATGAGAGGACAAATAGGGTTTTAAAGTGGTTAAAAGTTCTGGAACTGAAGCTTGTGGCTGGATGAGGAGTCTGAAATCTGCAGAATGAAAGTGAATGTCTGCACAAGAGAAGTTGAATAAGTATCCAGGAACTATGGATATTGGAAGTACCTAGAATCTTGGGAGATAATTAAAAACAAATATGCATAATAACATGGTTGTCATTGCAACCTCCCTCTAGATAATGCGCCATGTAAACAAAGTTCTGAATGTAAAGCTATAATTGCCCTCTAATACATAGTCACTTTGCCAAATCATAAAGATAGCTTAAGTTATATTTAAGGCCAGGATCTTAAACAAAACTTCACACTGGTCTCTCTTCAAGACATTGATCCCCAGAAACCATCATTTTGTTTTCTCCTCGGTATTTGAATATAAGAAAAAAGGCTGTCAATAAAATACAGAACACAAGGTTAAATTAAATTGATATATTTCTAAGGATAAGTATGTCTCAAATATTACATGTGACATAGTTATACAAAACAAACATCTAGTGTATATCTGAAATTCAAATTTAACTTGGTATTATGTATTTTTATTTACTAAATATGGCAATACTAGATAAGGGCCCTGAAAGTGTAAATAAAAGAATAGACAGTCTATACCAATAAGAGGAAAATTTTTAGCTATGTATCTTCCTAAGTTGACTCAACAGTAAGATTCCTCCAAAGCTGTGGCTTTGAGGATAATGATATTAAAATTATCCATCTTAATGTTTCACTGTCTTGGTGGACACTTGCTTTTTCTCTCCCTGACTTTACTTTTTAATTTTCACTTTCAAGCCGTATTATTCAACTCAGCCTTTTGGAACATGATTTTAAAGAAAGACTATATATATAAAAGTAAAGTAATATTGAATTAAATGAGAACTTTCTCTGGACAAGTGTAATTTTCAAAACAGCAAGAGAGAAAGGTTTTACACAGTAGAGTAAAAGCATTAGAATTGAAACTCAAACCAACTAAAATAAATTCACACTTCAATTGTGACCTTCATAGTCCCCTAAATGCATTTTAAACAGTAGGCTGCTTTTCTTTTTATAGTGTAGAGCTGCATGTAATCATAAAGGAGAACAGCAAATGTATACACTGAGCCAGTTATGTAGGGAATTTGCCAGGTCCACATTCCCCCACCTGCCAGCCCTACTTCTTTCCTGATGTGTTTATCTTAGAACTAGAACTAGTTTGATAAGCAGTACATATAAAGTTAAGGTGCAGTAGGCAAATGACTGTTTGCATATACCCTCTTATACACATGACCCACAGTTATTCAGTCACTACCACTGGTAGAAAGTAAAGTGCAGTACGGTTTGAATTGGATAGACATACTGAGATTTAAGAGTCATTTTCACATAATCCAGGAATTTTCACAAATCCCTCTTTTATGGCATTGCTTTTAATTTGACATTTTGGCAAACCTGGCTTTCGGGAAATCCTTAATACAAAAAAAATTACTTTCATATCCAAATATATGATCTTTTTCTCTCTCACACAGATACTTTTAGATATTTTATTTCACTTTCCTCATTGATTTAATTCAAATAATTCCCCAACCTTCTATTATAATAGTAATTATTGTTTTTTTCACAGTACATCACTGTAATACTTTAATGTTAAGTCTTATTAGCGCTTGCTATTACAGATGTCATTAAATTTTATAAAGTTCATATCATCCTACAATTACTCACAAATGTTCAAACTAAAAAAAAAAAAAAATTCCAAGGCTATTGTAGAACTCTGGAGACAAAGATCAAATACATGCTTGGTAACGGAATCAATGTACATCCTGAAAGGTTGTTCTGAAAGCTCAACAGTTTATGTATATTGTGAGAAAAAAAAAAAAAAAAAACAAGCTGGATTCAATGAAACAGACCAACAGATGAATGAGATAGAACAGCCTTAATCAATCTATATTATTAGGAAGTCAGTAAATGCAACTATTAAAGACAATATACTTTTTAAAAAATAAGAAAAAAAATAATTCAGGTCACTTGCTGAAGGATAATTCATCATCTCCTTTATAGACTAGTATTCAAAACAAGATTACATTTTACTAGATGAAAAAAAATATTGAATGGTCAAAAGTAATATGTATTTAGAATTTCAGGAACAAAATATTTTCCCTTTGTTTTTGAGGTGTATTTTTCTATTTTTTTGATTGAGAAAAATTATTTAAGCTCAAATATATAGGTTTTAAATATATTACTCCTTGAGTTTTGATACGTGCATATACTGCTATAACTTCCACCTAATTAAAATGCATAATATTTCAAATAAATAAAAATAAAATAAAATATGTAATATTTCCATTACCATAGAAAATTCCCTTACACTTCCTTCCAACCAATCCACAATCACTAAATAGATAGATAGATAGATAGATAGATAGATAGATAGATAGATAAACACTGCTCTGATTCTATAAGACATAGATTAATCTTACTTGTTTTTGAACTTCATATAAGTGGATTCATTCGGTAAGCACTTTTCCCCCCTGTGGATTCTCTTATTCACCACGGTGTTGCTGAAATTCAACCATAGTGGATTCATCATTCTTTCCATCAGTGCACTGCATTTCATTATATAACATAATCTGCTTCTCCATTCTTTACTTGATGGACATTTGAAGTGTTTCCAGTTAAGGACTACCATGGGTAACACTGCTATTCATATTTTATGCAACTCTCTTGTGGATACAAGTTTATATTGCTCTTGAGTTAACAATTCAATATATAGGGTAGGTATATGTTCCAATTTATAAGAAATAGCCAAGCAGTATTGTATATACTCCATGGATTGTCAAATATCTTCCTAAAGGGTCACATATCTAATGTTTTAGGCTTCTTAAGAGCCATAAGTTACAAATACTCAAGTTTGCGATTATAATGCAAAAATAGCCAAAGATAATGTGTAAGTTAATGGATGTAACGGTGTTCCACAAAGAACTTTATTTACCAAAACAGGTTGTTAATCCGTGGGCTAAAGTTTGCCAACTTCTGATCTACTCCAACAGTCTTTGTTTTTTAATTAAAATATTTATTTAGTCCATTGACATTTGATATAATTATAAATGTGGTTATGTTTAGGTTCACCATTTTGTTATTTTTCTTCTAATTACACCACCTGTCTTTTTTCTTTCTCTTTTCCTGATTTCTTTTGGGTTAACTGAGCATCTTTTGACATTCTATTTAAATTTCTCTATTAGCTTTTTCTCCACACCTCTTTGTATTATTTAAAGCTAAGGGTTAAATGTGCATCTTCAAATTAGCCACTTAGAATTATTGTTGTATCATTTCACACAAAACCTAAGAACTTCAGAGTGGCGAACTTTATTTACAGCACCCAGACTCATTCCATGTGTTACTAAATCATATATTTTAATTATACACATATCATAAACATAAAAATAATCATCTTCTGCTCAGTTGTCTTTTAAGTAAGAGAAGTAAGAAAAGATATTCTCTCATATTTACTCATATATTTACCAATTATGTTAAATACCTTTCTGTAAATCTAAATTTTTATCTTGTATCATTTCCCTTCAGCCTAGAAGACTTCTTTCAGCATTTCTTATACTTCATGTTTACTGATGAAAAATTCTCTTCACTTTTGTTTTTCTGAAATAGTTTTTATTTTACCTTCAGTTTTGACAATTGTTTTTTGCTAAGTATAAAATCCTGACCTAGGTTTTTTTTCTTTTCTTTGTATTTATCATGCTTGCTATTTACTAATATCCTCAATTCTATGTGTTGATGTTTTTCATAAAAATTCAGAAACTTTCAACCATTATTTCTTCCAAAATTGTTGTGCCTTATTGCACAACGATATTTGTCTACAACTCCAATCGTATATATTCTATATTGCTTGATACTACCACATAAGTCACTGGAATTCTGTGTTGTTGTTTTTTTCTAATTTTATTCATTTATACTTACATTTTTATGACTGGACAATTTTCCAATTGGACAATATCAATCTGTCCTTGTATTCACTAGGCCACTTTTTGTAATTTTAAATTCATTGTGAAGCTTACTTATTAATCTTTATATTTCATAAATTACAGTTTGGGGTTTTAAAATTTCCATGTTTACAGTTTCTATTCCTCTGATATGACCTATATATTTACTCATTATAACTATCATTTCCTTTAAATCTTCAGGCATAGTTATATACATCTACTTTGAAGTTCTTGTATGCTACTTCCATCATTTGAGTTATCTTATGGTCTGATTCTGTTGACTACTTTTCCCTTGACCTTGAGTCGTTCTATCCCATATCTTTTAATGGCATATTGGTTTGTTTCATATTTTCTATCATATAATAGACACTATAGATCAAACATTATAGGGGCTTTGGATTCTTCTAAAGTGCAAAAATTTTCTTCTCATAACCAGTTCAATGAATGACTCATCTTGCCTTTAGACTTTTTTTATAATGCATCTGTTTTGGGGCACCTAGGTGGCTCAGTCAGTTAAGCACCCGACTTCGACTCAGGTCATGATCTCATGGTTCTGGGGTTTGAGCCCTATCAGTCTCTGTGCTGACAGGGTGGAGCCTTCTTCAAGTTCTGTGTCTCCCTCTCCCTCTCTCTCTCTCTCTGCCCCTCCCCTGCTCATGCTCTGTCTCTGTCTCTCTCAACTATGGATAATAAAACATTTTTTTTAGCTTAAAAAAAACACAATGCATCTGTTTTGTTTTTAGTCTTATTTTGGGGCAAAACTTTTAGTCCTGAAATTTAGTCACTAATTCTAAAGTTGAGGCCATTCTTGAGTTTCAACATAAAACCCACAGTATTTATTACCAAATACTTCATCTATGGAAGAATTCCAACTGCACCTTCTATATACCTTGTAGTGGAAGATTGTCAAATTCATACTTAACTTTTCAAAGTTCAGCTGTTGTTTTTCCCTTGGACTTTTAGAGTCCCCTCTGGATGTGTGTAGGATTTGAAGAAAGAATGTCACAGATGTTTGGGCTCCCCCTCTGGGAATACTTCCTCCTTCCAAATTACTCTCTTAATTGATACCTGCTTTTGCAGTCCTGAACTTCATATTCTGAGACTTCAAGCTTTCTTCCTGAGCTCCAGCTGCCTCATGCATATAAAATTGGGAGCTCTCAGAGGGAAAGCCATATAAACATATATTTCACCCAGTGGTGTTCCCTTACTCCAAGAGCTAGATGCCCTCCAATTTCTGTTCGCTTTAGTTACTTCTTGATGTTTTCAAATGTACATTTTAATATATTTACCAGAGATTAAAATTCTTGTCTTTAGGATAGTCTGATAAAAATCCACTTTTCCATTTCTAGAACTAAATATCCAAGTAAACTGTTTTTTAATGAATTAAATTAGCATTTAACTGTCTCTTCTCTACCAATCACTATTGGCCATGCAGGCCATAAATTTGTAGACATGAACCAGACATAATACACCTTATTTGGTGAAGAAAAACATACCTGAGGCTTGATAAAATGCAAATTTATAATCAGTGAGACATATATAAAGACTAACTCATTGTTGGATAAGCATCTTATAACATTAACTGAAATTTTACTAATTAATTTAACAACAAGCTCTTGCTTTTAAAAGACATGGATAGCACGGATATATGGTTACTACTTAGATTAATCATACTCTTAGTTTGACACAACATATTTGTATTGGGTGTAACACAAAAGATAGAGTGTAAGAAGAAAGTAAAACAGCCTAATTAATTTCATCTTATAATACTGAAAACTACTTAAACATGAAAACTCTTAAGATGTTTTAGGGAGGTATTTTAAAATACTGAAACAAAATTTGTTTTGTTTCAATAATATGCCCATTAATTCATATATATATAGTCATATGTATATTCATACTCATATATATTCAGTGATAATTTTTATGCAACCATAAGGCAGAGGCTATGTTGCAATTAATATAAAATATAAAAAGCATCAAAAGAGGACTATGTACATGTTAACACTGAAAGGTGGTTGATCAAGTATGCTTTGGTAAGATTGATAATAAGCTGGTCAGTGAAGCCCTCTCAAAGAAGATAACATTAATGCTAAGCAAGCAATCTTGTAAGCAATCCTTCAGTTTGTGATAATGATCTGGAAATAGTTTCCTTGGCTTTCCAGTGATGTGTGAAATCCTCCTGTTGTACCAACTCAGTAAAAGCTAAGAGAGTAATTTAACAGAACTATGGGTTCTTTGCAGTATTGCTAAGTGAATAGACACACCTGTAGGATGGACTGTCATCTCAGGAGGTAGATGATGATAGAACTAAATGATGCTTTAGATATTACATTTTAAAATTATTCACAGTGGGGCACCTAGGGGACTCAGTTGACTAGATGTCTAACTCTTGGTTTCGGCTCAGGTCATGATTTCACGGTTCGTGGGTGTGAGCCCAGCATCGGGTTCTGTGCTAGCAGAGCCTGTTTGGGATTCTCTGTCTCCCTCTTCCTCAGCCCCTCCCCCACTTTTGCTGTCTGTCTCTCTCAAAATAAACAAGTAAACTAAAATAACTAAAATAAAATAAAATAATTCCCTGTGGAAAAATAACATCATCATCAACTACAATTTTCATTCGTGCTATAATTAATATTGGTGCATGGTCAGTGGAATGACTTGAATTCCTTAGCTTTCTCTGAAGAAACATGTCAAGAGGGAAAGGCATAATAGTTCTAATTTCTGTGTTTAAAAAGATCTGTGGCAGGGCTCCTGAGTGACTCAGTCCGTTGAGCGTCCAACTTTGGCTCAGGTCATAATGTCATAGTTTGTGAGTTCGAGCCCTACACTGGACTCTGTGCTGACAGCTCAGAGCTTGCAGACTGCTTCAGATTATTTGTCTCCCTTTCTCCCTGCCCCTCCCAGGCTCACACTCTGTCTCTCTCTCTCTCTCAAAAATAAATAAACACTAAAAAATTAAAGAAAGACCTGTGGCATCTAAATCATTGTACAAAAAGTTAACCTAAAATAAAGGTGAATAGAATTATGATAAATTAAAATTTTTTATTTTATTACACAATATATGAAGCAATACCACATTTATGTTTTTTATGCATACTTTATAACAAATTTATTAAATCACCTCCTATAATCAATGCAATAAGCATGATGGTTATACCTATATATAACACAGTTCTATTTTTTTAAAAAATTATTAAAGAGACACACAAATAGTTGTTTCTGTACTGTAAAGCATCTGTTTATTCATGAATATGATTTATTTGACATTGAGGTTGGCCAGAAACAGAGAGAAAGAAAAATAGTTCTGGAAAAAGGTGTCATACGTTACAATAATACACAGCATCAAAATTTAGAATTCTCTCTATATGTACTTATATTGGGTTAAGGGAGGAAGAAAAGGTAACATATTTAAACCTAATAAAATATTAATTCCATTTTATGAGAGGAAAAATTTTAAGTTTATTTATTATTGGGGTGTCTGGGTGGCGCTCAACTCTTAAACGTTCAACTCTATTTTGGCCAGGTGATAGTTCACAGTTTGTGAGGTCGAGCCCTGCATGGGGTTCAGCACTACTGGTACAGAGCCTGGTTGGGATTCTCTCTCTCTCCCTCTGTCTCTCTGCCCCTCCCCTCCTCTCATTTTCTTTCTCAAAATAAATAAACTTAAATAACTAAAATAAAGTTCATTTATTATTTATCTTGAGAGAAGGAGAGCACGAGTGTGCAAGCAGGGGAAGGGCAGAGGGAGAGGGAGACAGAGAATCCCAAGCAGGATCTGCGCTGACCGCAACCTAAACTGACCTGAGCTGAAATCAAGGGCCAGAGGTTGAACCCAACTGAACAATACAGTAGCCCCTATGAAAGAAAAATTTTAAATTATATTCAATAGACATCTTTTCTGACTTAAATATTGCTTTGGTGTAACATAAATGTTATCATTTTGTTTCTAACGTGTTACCAAATAATCATCTACTTATTAATTCATCTATTTTTAATTATTAATTCCATAAATATTTGTTGAATGTTTCCTTTGGGACAGGCATTGATCACACAACAATGAATAATACAAACAAAAAAATTTGACTTCATGGAATGCAAATCCTAGTGTCAGAGGTAGAAAAATAATAAAATAAAGAAATTATAGTATTTTAGATGATAATTCATATGGCAAGAGCTAAGATAGAAAGGTAGAGAAGGGCAGTGAATAGAGGGTCAGTGAAGCAGACTGATATTTTACTTAATATGGCCAGAGATAGTGATATTTAATTAAATACTACAAGGGGAGTAAGTGCAAAGGTCCTGAGGTGGATTCAAATTTGGAATGTTTGAGGGAGAGTAAAATAATCATTATGCTTCCAGTGAAATCATTTTGTTGGGTCATATAGGCCATGTTTAGGACATTAGCTTTTTGTAAGATGGAAAAATATTGAATGGCTTTGAACAGGGAAGTGGCATGGCCTGACTTATTTTTAAAAGATTCATTGTAGCCATTGTGTTGGAAATAGATGTTAGAGAAGCAAGAACAGAAGTAGAGAAACAAGTTAGGATGGCAATGAAATAAATGGATCAAAGATAATACTCATGACATCCATACTGGTAGCAGTGTTGATTAAAGTGAGATACAATGAAATTTGGAAATGTCTAAATATGAAGTCAATATGATATATTAACAGATTGGATTTTAAAAGCAAGAAATAGAGTATTTAAAAATGATTCCAAAGTTTTTGAACTCACTAGTTGTGAAGATGGAGTTGTTGTCATTTAAGGTAGGAAAGACTATGGATAAAGTAAGTTTAAGGTTTAAGGGAAATAGAAATAAAGTCCATGCTATGTTTGAGACGTCAATTAAACCTTCAAATGAAGATGTCAAGTAGGCAATTGGATATAGTAGCCTGGAACTTAGGGAGAAGACAGATGTATATATATAAATATTTATTTTATAGATATGGAGATATATGGAGATATATAGACATTAATATAAAATAAATAAGGTAAATATATCAGTTATGTCAGTTATGGAATCTATTACCTTGGCTTCACATTCACTGTTTTTTATCCTACATATGATACTAGCATATTTGCTCCTTGCTGGCTGGTACAAGGAAATGTTTCCTCAGTAGATTTCAGAGAGACACTGGAGGGGAGTTTCTCTTCTTCCTGGGAATGTGCACCTTTTGGCATAGTGAGGCAATCAGGGGCATGCAGCACCTCTCCATGGGCAGTTTTCTTGAAACTCCAGGAGTTGGCTCCCCACAGGCAGTTTTCCAGTGAGTTCCATGGTGCAGTATCTCAGTGACTTGTGTACCATCCCGTTGGCCATGGCCATTATCTATCCAAAAAAATCTAGACCACTTCCTGGGGGAAAGAAGTCCTTTTCCATGTTTGTTTCTGTTGTGGGTGTTCTGCCTTAGCCATATAAATAGTTGCTACTCTTTATATTTGCATTCCGAAGTGCTTTAGACTCTCCTTTCCCCTTAGTAGGCAATCCTGTTTACGCATAATTATTACATTCAATTTTCTCTATTCAAATTACTATGTGGTTCTGTATCTTCCTTTGATTTGGACTAATACCGTGATATTTAAAGCTATGAATGTCCATCAACTGATGAATAGATAAAGAAATTGTGGTTTATATACACAATGGAATACTACTTGGGAATGAGAAAGAATGAAATATGGCCCTTTGTAGCAACATGGATGGAACTGGAGAGTGTTATGCTAAGTGAAATAAGCCATACAGAGAAAGACAGATGCCATATGGTTTCACTCTTATGTGGATCCTGAGAAACTTAACAGAAATCCATGGGGGAGGGGAAGGAAAAAAAAAAGAGGTTAGAGTGGAAGAGAGCCAAAGCATAAGAGACTCTTAAAAACTGAGAACAAACTGAGGGTTGATGGGGGGGGGGGAGGGAGGGGAGGGTGGGTGATGGGAATTGAGGAGGGCACCTGTTGGGATGAGCATTGGGTGTTGTATGGAAACCAATCTGACAATAAATTTCATATTAAAAAAAAATAAAGCTATGAATCTAAAATAAATAGAGGATGTGCTGTAAGACCATGCTTTTCAACATCTAGGGGTTGAATAGAAAGGAATACTAAGTAATGGAGTCTGGAAAAAAGGTGACAAGATAGAAGAAAAACTAAAAGGAGATGGAAATCCAAGTTGGGAGGAATGGTGTCAAGGGCAAATGAATGATCAGGCATGTCAAATGTAACTCATAGGTCAAGTGAAATATGAATTGAGAATTAACCATTCCATTTTACAATGTAAGTCATTGGAACCTTGACAGCAGTAATTTCCGTGACTGAATGGAGAGAAAGGCAGATAAACAGGTTTAAGAATGAATAGGAAGAAAAGAACTGAAGAGCACATAGATAAGTGGTCAGAGTACACTTCAATTAAGGAAAGTATTGTAATGGAGTATCAGGTGGAAGAAAAAAAATACAATCTGGAAAACACTGTTGCAATTTTATTGTTTATAAACAATAAACAATTGTTTATAAACAATAACAGAATGTGTCATTACTAATGTGAGTAATCATTTTGATGGAAAATTAATGATGCAGGAGAGAGAAGCAAGAATTACTATTCTCTAAATAATTTAGTTAAGATTTGAAATCATTTGTAATGGTCATCCAACAAGGTAATGGTCTATTTAGGATTAGAACTCAAAATTCAGGCCAAGACTCTCACTGCCACTGGAAAATCTTTGGTCAATCACACATTCCAATGTAAAATATGTTAAATCATGTTTTTAGCTTAAACTATTAAAATATATTAGATTCTTATATAATCTTCTGCTTAAAATAGTACTTCATTTTGGAAATAAAACACAAAATTATTTCAAAAAGTTTTTGCATTTTTATCATTGCTTTAGACATTGTCAGCATTTAAGGCAATATAACTCTATACAATATATGTGTTCATAAATATGAAAAGAAATATGAATAATTTAGGTGTGTGTATACATATATACACAAGTAAAGAGTGACAAAATAACAATATCCATACTTAGTATGGCCTGTGTCTCCTTACCTTTAATCATACCAAACTTATTACATGTGAAATATCCCAAGGAAAGTGCCATAGATAGTTCAAGTGGTGTAAGAATTAAGAAAACGACTATAATATGTCTACTGCTTTGTTACATTTTCTACTATTGGACGTTATGAGAATAAATTGTTAGTTTTTTTCTGACTGGGAACTTCATTTCATACAAAGGGATGATTATCAAATATGGAGCTGCAAGATTCTCCTCATTCCAGTTAAGCTACATACTATGTCAGCTTCTCTTTCTCCGAAGAGTATCATTTTGTGTATTATAGATAAGATCATAGAGTTCTGATTGGTCTAAGACACAATCACTATTGAGCCCCTTACTGAATTCTTTTGTGTTGCCCAGTCCTGACATTTTCAAAATCACCTTTGTGTGAGGAAGTAGCCAGTAGTACTCAAAATCAACAGAATCAGGGGTGCCTGGGTGGCCCAGGTGGTTAAGCATCTGATTCTAGCTCAGGTCATGATCTAGCAGTTCATGAGTTCAAGGCTTGCATCAGGCTGTGTAAATAGCTTGGAGCCTGCTTCAGATTCTGTATCCCTCTCTCTATGCCCCTCCCCAGATCGTGCTCTGTCTTTCTCTCTCAAAAATAGATATATTTAAAAATTTTTAGAAAATCCACAGATTCAACATGAATACTGTTCCGTCAAGTCATGTGGATCTTACAAAAGAGTCTCTTTTTCTTGCTTTCTAACATATACTAGCAGTTAAACCATGGGATACTGACAGAAATTAATAATGATACTGATTCCTCCAAGTCAACAGAGTGTTATACACCCAGCATATTAAATTTTTGTCTTGATTTTCCTTTCTGGAGAATGTAAAGTCTTAGATCCATCTTTTATATCCTTTGTGAAATATGGTAATGCTTTATTTATTGGCAATCTGACTCATCTGATTAATATGCTACAATAAGTACTGCATATACTGACAGAGTTTCTAGGCAAGAGTAGCTGGGCATTTATATTTGGCTACATTTTTGTTTTTATCAGTCAATTTTTGCATTAATTGCAAGGTTTTTATACTGATTTATATAAGCCAGCATCAATAGTGCTCAAAGCTCCCCTTTGGATTTCTGACATCTTCTTCAGCCATGAGCCAAAGGAAGTCATCCACCTGAATAGTCTAGCTGCTTGGACACCAAAATGTACCTCCCTAAACTCTGGTCTCTTTTCAAGTTCAAAGAAGTACTAACTCTATAAATACGTATAGACTGCAAATGACTGTATTGTCTTCATTTGATTGTCTTGATATTTATCTTTGAACCCCAAGTCATGCGTTTTATATAACACATTGTACCTGATATAATGTTTGACAATGTTTACTATGCAGCACTTTGTCTTCTTAAAACCCATGCAAGGCCTTATATAGAATTCAGTAACACACTAATCCATCCACCATGTAAGTTTTTCAACATCCTATATGCTTTTGTATCATTTTTCATATTCAAATATGTTTATAAAAATAAACAGTTTCAGACACATGGATGGCTGGTTAGTACGAGTTGCACTAAAGAGGCTCTGAAATATATTATGTAACGTTTAGATTAAAAGATGTTTGTAAATGTTTATGACTATCTGATATGAGAATTGATCGATCTAACAAGCTTAAACTGCATTATGTTTCACAAAACAGTTATAACCTTGAGGCAAAGCTATCAAACAGAAATAGCAACATTAATCAAAAAATGGCTCTCCACAATAATCGGAGCTTTAATAAGAATAAGTGTATTGAAGCAAAACGGTTGGTTAACGTTGTATATACTATGCTGAATAAGCAAAACTATCTTAATATTTACTGTAATAGAGAAGATCTTCCTCAAAATGATGGACTCAAATTCCTTCTGGGAGCTAAGTTTTACCACCAAACTAGCCTTGCTTTTCTGCTGAATATTTCAATTCAACAAGTATTTATGCACTGGATGATATGCTGAACTCAAGTTTTTCTTTTTTCCTTAGATAATAAAAAGATCAAATCAATAAAATTCTTAGTTTTAATATTATAAAGTAAATCAGATATGTTTCCTGAGTTCATCAAATGGCCCAAACTTGTAATTGTTGATTAGATGCTGTGAAAAAGGCACATTTTTATTGAAAAATTATGAAGGTATGGTTATTATATATGTATTGATCAGATAAAATTATGGCCCGTCTAGGGGAGCCTGGGTGGCTCAATCACTTAGGTGACTGACTCTTGAATTCGGCTCAGGTCATGATCCCATGGCTTGTGGATTCAAGTCCTGCATCAGTCTCTGTGCTGACAGCGTGGAGCCTGCTTGGGATTCTCTCCCTCTCTTTCTCTCTCTCTCTCTCTCTCTCTCTCTCTCTCTCTCTCTGTCTCTCTTTCTCCCAAAATAAATAAACTTTTTAAAAAATATGCCCATCTATGCTATTGTTTTATCTCCAACAAATTCATCAGATAGATAAGTTCAGCTATAAAGAACATGAGAAAAATTAGCCATTACAACTCCTTACTCACTTTTTTTATTATTAATGTTTAAGGACTTAATGTATACTATTATTTAGAGGCTTCCAAACATTCCCTGGTTAAAATACGAAAGTTTAATTCTAGTGCTCTCTACAACTACTGAAAACATCTCAGAATACTTCCATTCCCAGTCACTTTGCTATCTCTTTTGATGTCTATTACTTTCTCTTTTCTGGGCACTTTTTCCTATTGTCATACATATAGCAGTCTTACACCACCTTACATCACCAGATACACTTGTTCTACTCCTTATTTTGAATTGTGAAATTTAGTTACATTGTGAGATATTCTTTAGTTCACACAAGCCAGGCACTTACTCATACACTTAGCTTTAAGACTACCTTTGTTTTCTCAGTGTAAGTACACACATATATTATATATATGAGTGTATCTGCATATCATTTTCTTGGGTAAAGAGCAAACACAGGTTAATAACGTCCAAATACATGAACAAGATATAAGCAAAGCTCACTATTGTTGTTTCTTTTAACAGCTATATTGTAAGGCATAATTCTCTAATAATCTAAATACAACCCTATTGTGTTGAAGAAGTGTCATGCTTTGAAATATTAACCAGAATGGGTCTCTTCTGCCAAATGTAAACCAGTATTGTTCACATAGTCATATAAATTTCAAGCTGATTATCTCTTACTGAGAGGCAGTAATGAGAGTAATATAACAGGGAGATCTAAATTAGAACACAGATATTTTTTCATGACAATAAAAATGCAAATGTAATCCTAATTAATTAATATGCTAATAGCTCTTCTCTATTTATAGACAGTAACTCAAGTCTAGCTTGCACTAATACATATACAATTCTTTCAATTCTCTTCTCCAAACTTAGGTAAGATTCCTGAGGGTAAGAACAAAGTCTAATCTGTTTTCTATAACTTTTTCATAGAAAGAAATCGCACTGTTCAATAAAGATGCGATTGTATTAGTGTAATTGTGATCAAAATTGCCCTAATCTGATAAAATTTCAGATTTTCCTATCAGGTGCAATCTTAGTTGAGGAGAAAAAGGCTGGAACACGCTTGATTTTTTTTATGCATAAAGGCTATCGGGAAACTTTTCTTATGAATCCATAGTCATTAATTCACTTACATTAGGCCCTTATATAATGCCAGAAATTTGAGTTTTTGAAGATGGTGTACACAGAGCTTCATTGTCCTAATCTCTGTGTATTTGTACATGTGTGCCTGAAATTATCCATAATAAAATTTTAAAATGAAAAAGAAATGCCATTCTTCTGTTATAAAGAAATAGATATGCTTTTTGAAAAATCTCTTTGCACAATTTAGATTTTCTTTAAGTGTCTTACAAAAGAAGTTAATATTTATAGTCTAAGGTTGCTAATCAGATTTTCATTCTGTCAATTTTTTTCCACTCAAGAGAAGGATATATCAGCCTCTCCTTTGAAAATATGTAGAAATACAGGAAGTTTTACTACAGCTGATAGACTATAATTAGAATACATGTTGTCCAGAAAAAAAAAAAAAAGAATACATATTGTCCTGGTAATCCCTTAATAAAAATCTGATATGAGCTCTAAGGGATATGAAGAAAACCACACCCTGGTAAGAGAATCCTGTGCCAAGTTACCAGTTGACAGAGAAAGTAGCAAGGATGAAGATGTGGCAAAGAAATAATAGTTCCTGCCAAGCAGTTACTAAGCAAAGAAATCTTAGGATTTCACCTTATTATGCTACTTATAATAATTCAATGACATGGTAAGTGTTTTCCAATTCAAAAACAATTGAAGCTAATGACAAAGCAAAATATACCATCTGAGCGTGACAACCAACTTAACTAGGAGGGAAAGTCCTCTTCTATTTGGAGGAATTGTAATTTTCTCATATAAATAGTTACTATCTATTCTGATGAAGAATTCAATTTCAAGCACAAGAGGAATAAAACATCAGTCTTTGTAATGCATTTCAATCTGGAATGGAAGACAAAAATGGGTGCATATATTAAAATATGTTAATTTTAGTGCTCACATAATAGCATATTTTTAGTGTACTTGGACAAACTGGAAGCAACCAATATTAACAGAAAATAACAAATATGGTTAGTCTATGTGTCCAGTTCTTAATTTACAAGCAACAATTATTATACTTCTTTTTTTTTTAAATATGGGACGCTTCACGAATTTGCATGTCATCCTTGCGCAGGGGCCATGCTAATCTTCTCTGTATCGTTCCAATTCTAGTACATGTGCTGCCGAAGCGAGCACCAATTATTATACTTCTTGTCATGCATTTATAATGAAATAGCAGCAAAATAAATTAATCTAAAAAACAGTAAGGAGAGGTTACTGTCATTGAATTTATCACCACTACAAAACCTAAAAGAAATAAATGGGAAACAACAAGAAATCCATTGTACATATTTATTCTATTACTAGCACAAAAGAGTTCAACTGAATATATGGACAAGTTGCCAGAGCCCTGGGAAAATGTATTCTATTTAACCTGTCAATAGCAAACCCCATCAGCATAATATAACCAATATTCAGGTTTCCAAGTGGGTTGAATGACTTTGATAACTCCATTCACAAAGAATGGTCAATATAAAATATGATGTTCTTAATAGAAAAGGGCATAATACTGATAATTAAATAAACTTTTAATAATGAAAATGTCATAGATATGGAAGTGCTACGAATCATTCATACTTGACTTGAAATAAAAAGTGAGAAGTGGTAGACTCATTTATAGACTTCCCTTTGCCAGTTTTGGAAGCCTTTTATCAATTTGATGTGAGTTGTAACCACAGTAATTTCATTCTGTCATTTAATGCTACATAAATTGAATAAATGATAGAGGTATGAGCACATGATGAGCTAACATGTATGGAACTAATCTTTAAGAGTACACTTTTTATTAACTGAGTATCCTTTCCAGAGATGCCATGGGTATTATTTAGTAAGAGTTCATTGAAAGACTGTATTTTATATCCATTTGTTAATTCATTCAACCAACCAATATTAACTACTTGTTTACTAAATGTCAGGCAACACAGTTAGATTTCATGTATGAAAAAAAAACCATGTGATAATTATTTCTTTAGATAGTTCAGTCATTTAAAGTGGGTATTGAATTGTAATTATGAGTATTTGGGGGAAGAATAGGTATCTGGTCGTTATTCTTAATAATTTTGGAAAAGATTGTTTTAAAAATATAATTGTCTGAATACTGACATAGCAACATGATTCATGTCATTTATTATTCATTTATGCTTGATAGTGCTTAACATTTCTTAACAATTTATTTTGTAAAGAAAGGACATGTATTACAATAGAGAAGTTCTAAATATGAACACAATCCTCTTCATGGAGTTGCTTTTAAATCAAACAAAATAATGGAGTTGCTTCATGGAGTTGCTTTTAAATCAAAACAAAAATAATGTTTTAAATAAATCTAAAAGAGAAACTTTATAGTTTCTGTTTCCAGAGCTACGAAGTTTTATACAAGTTGCTATAACTTGGGAGAAGAAACCTTTTGGGTTGATTTATATCACCATACTTCTCCTGAAGGAAAAGGGGGTAATCCTACCCTGCTGTCTACTATCTGTATGACTTTTAGTTTCTTAATGTCTCAGTTTCCTAAATTAAAGTAAGATCCTTCCTTCACAGAAAATTGTAGGACTACAGTGAAAATGGCTGATCCATAGATGGTATTCTATATAGGGTCGTCTTTTTTCCTTCACATTTTTACAACTGGCCCAATTTGTAATGCCTTGAAAACACTTACTCATCCCCTAGAGATGGGTAACAAAGGGGAAAAAATGTCTTCTGTAGTCTAGATGTGGCCGTCTTGGAATCACTACATTCTCTACTGATAGTAAATGGAGGACAATGTAAGGCTCAAACAGAAGCTGTAGGGACAAGCCACTGGAGTAGAAATCTGATGGCTTTAAATGCTGCACTGAAATAGCTTCAAGTGCTTAGTGGGTTTCTACCCCTTTCCTACCAGCTATATTTCAGAGAATGGAAACTTATTAACTTCCTGACATTTGCCTTCTTGCAAGTCTGTCTACATTTTCCTTCAACCCAACTAGAAACAGAAATAAGTGGTTCTTCTCAAATTAAAGGACAGTCCTTCCACTTAGGCTCCTACTGCTGTTTCCTTCTATGTTTTTCTTCCTTTACTAGATTTGACTCAACACTGTTAAAACATTCTGAATTCTATACCATCTCCCATCTCCCAAGTAAAACATTCATTGACTCCTCTGTTTTCCATTCCTACTACTGTCCAATATTTTCATTTCAGATTCATATTCCAACTTCCTGAAAAAGCTCCTTGAATACACAGCCAGTCACCATTTCTTCACTTCCCAATCACTCCTAAACCTACCTCACTCACTAAGGCTTCTTTCTCCCCACCAGTGTACCAGAATTGTGTTAGGGAAGATCACCAATAACTTTTTTTTTTCTGCTAAACTTAATAAAGGTTTCTCTGTCCTCATCCTTTCTATCAGCACTGATAAAACATAACTGAGCTCTCACTTTTTTAAATAGTCTTCTTCTTTGGCATCTGTAACACCAAAATGCCTTAGGGTTTTTTCATCTCTGATTTACATCTCCTCAACCTTATCTTTAAATGTTGGAATTAGTACGCAACTCTGCAACTCCTTCCCACCTTCATACCTTCTCCCTAAATAATACCAATCATCCCATAGCTTTCAATACCACAACTTTGCTAACGACCTCTTAACTTCACCTCAAATATCCATTCTGACCTACAAAATCATATAGCCAACCACTTTTTTGTGCACTATCTCTGCTTCATCTTCCTTGGTCTTGATAGAATGTCCTTGCTTTTCAGTTGGCCCTTTCCCTAAGGCATGGATTATAGTTCCCTTTCCCCTCTAATGTTTCATACAATCATATCTTTATCATTATAAGTAACATTTTATCATGATCATAAATAAACTAGGATGCATTTCTCTATGTTCAAATCTGAGGGTATATCTGACCACTCCATGGTCAGCCTGAGCTCCTGTGGCTCAGCCTTAGCCAGAGCCCTATGATCTTACTTGTTCCAACAATTGGCTTTTCTGGAACTTCCTAAGTGCAGCCTCTTATATATAGCAGGCAACCCTTGAGGTGAACACTAAATAGGTGAGTATTAAGATTGTACCTAGTTAAAAACATGGTTGCTTAATGAGTGGGAATAAGAAAACACACACACTTGGAGAAGATCCCAAGATCTACTACACACTCTAAAGGTACTAAAATATCCAGAAAAAAAAAAAAAACTGAGTTAATCTCATGTCTGCTTGATGTACATTTTAATACTGTTCCTTTTTTCCTATTTCTACCCAAACTAGCTGCATAGGACTTCTAATAAAGAGACATGAGGATATCAAACTTTCTGAGATAGTACCCTAAGCTTTTGAAATGAAGTCATGTTTTTAAAGTGGAAGTTAATTCCAAGTTAGCTTATGCTTTTTATCCCTAGAGTAGGATAAGTAAGTGTGCAATTGATTTTAATTTAATATTCATGGTGTATTACAGCTGCCAGAGAATGTAAGAATTTTTTAAAAGAAAGCACAATCTGAACCTAAACTTACTCTTAGAATTATTGCCAGAGTTGCAAGAACACTCTTGAATACTAAAGAGCATGTATATAGGAAATAACTGCATAAACACATTTTTAAAAGGCAGTGCCTACACCAAACATTCAAAGTAGCTATGTGCTATAGAGAACTCAAAGAGGCTTTTCTCCATGTCATGATCACTTGGTATAAAAATAATACTGCAGTGTCTCCTGATACTAATTACCACCTGAAACATTTTCATGCAGACCTGGCCTGACTCTTATTATACAGTTCCCAGTTCAAATGTCACTTCCTCAGAGATGACTTCCCTGACCATTTATAATTAGGCATATATCCCCTTCCTCCCACATCACTATATGCAACTACCCTGTTTATTCGTGTGGAGTTTTTTTCTTCCTCCACCATAGGAACACATTCAAATATAAACTATGCAAAAATATGGACATTGTCTACTTTGATCACTAGAGCATGACAGCCATTCCCTAAATATACGTATAATACATACCTATCTAACACTGAACTATTTAACTTTTTCTAAAAGTCAGTGACCTCATCTAGAGAGGGAGTCTAAATTATACTCTACAAGATTATTGGGAGTTGAAATGGAAATAAAATGTGTGTAAGTATTTTATACATAGAAAAAATCTTAACATGTAAATTCAAACTGGAAATACATATGATCCTATAGTTATATATAAAAAATAAAACTTTAACAGTTTATACTTTTACTAAGTATTTCCTAGAACCAGTATGAAACGGTCTTATTAATATATATGAGTTCTTGGCTCACAAGAAACAATATAAGTGCTATATTATATGGGCCATTATTAAAAAGGCTGGGTTATATAAGTCATATATATGGCTTATTTTCCCTTACCACCTATAAATTTCAAGTGTTTTTTTTCCCCCCTTTTACTTCTCCCATAAGCCTTGTCTCATGTTCCAAATTCTCCTCCTCCACTCCTTTCTACTAATCTGCTCACTTGGATACTGCTGTTTAATAAATACTGAACTAAGGCTGTTTCTGGCTATGGCAAATCCTACTGGCTCATTTCTAGAAAGGGTTTTGACACTTAAAATATCACTCTTTTGCAATAGGGTCTAATACTTTTACATTAATTTCCAAAAGGGCTAGTACACTGATACCAACTCTATCTCATTTTATTTTTAACCAGAGAGAAAACAAGAATGCAAATCACAGTTTCCCTTTGATCTTCACATCCACAGCAACTATTTTTTTTACCCAATAATAAAATAAATTAGTTGAGGTCACTGAAAAGCAAGAAAGAAGTATATAAGAAACATAGAGGAATAAGTTTATAATGACATCATTTGCTTTCATAAATGAGTTTTAGTGCAAAGATCCCAACCATGTTTTGCAAATGTTTTACTACTCCATTGGATTTTAGAGATTGAAAGGATTCAATGGGATATATAAAGACTAAGAAAATGTTAGGTCATACTTAAATGGCTTAGCTGGATAAACAATTCACAGTTGAGGGAGTTTGTCAGGTATACCAAGGATGATCTCTCAGCAGTCTCTCAGATCAGAACACATCCACGGATGTCACCTTCCTTGAAAGGCTTGCACGACCTAAGCAAGAGGAGGCATTTTTCCCTCTTTTCCTTGGTTCCTATGAGCACACACATCTTTCACCTTCCTAAGAACATTTCTTAAATATTTCCTACCCCTACTAAACTGAGAACTCCTGAAAGGCAGAAAGCCTTTAGATTTTTAAGTTGAATAATTATTCAGCGACCCAAGTCTTCATAATTTATAACCATTGCATTATGCTGTTATATAGAACTTTCCTGGGAACCTATGCAGATATAGGGGTCATTTTCCCTCACCACTTCATGTACCCCCAGACTATTTTATTTTCTGGGGATGTATATTTGTTTGTTGACATTTTTCCTCTTCTATCCTCTGTTGTCAATTTATACATACCTGTCATAACACTTATTACTTTTACGTCTACTTTAATATACACATCAAACCTGCATGTGTACACCATGGATTAAAATAAGTCTGTGTAGTCACTTCCGAAGCATCTGCCTACCTATGACTCGGGGAAGGACTGTGTCACATCTATCTGGGTTCCTCTGTGGCCTTTTTTACTTGTCATTTTTCACATGTCTCAGATTGAACTCATTCAACATTTCACTGGCTACTTATGTTTAGATTTATTTCATATGTGAGATAGCTGAGTCACAGAAAAGGTTAAGCAATTTGCTTAGGCACACACAGCTACTAAGACAAAGCAGAGACGAGCCTCAGTTCTGCCTGATGCCCAACATAGTATCCCCTTCATTGCTGCTTAATGAATGCCATTGCTCTGCCTTACTATTTATCAGACATTTGACCTGAACATATTTTTTTAAAAAGCTGTTTGTGGTTTTTTTAAATTCTTTATATTGGAACTTCTGGACACATGCACATGGATAATATGCTTGTCCTGACATAAAACTAGAAGATACAATTCCCCAAGCTGTGAAAAGAAGTACATACACCCACACTCATACATCCAAAGAATAGTGAATACCAAGCAAGGCAACTGTTAAAGTACCTTAAAGATCACTTTAAATACTTCAAGAATTTAGGACTTGAAACCAAATACTAAAACTTGAAATAAGAGCCTACCAAAGACCATCATCTATTAGATGTCACTAACTATGAATGTATTTATTCCACAAATAACAGCGTATAACAGTGAAAACCAGAGCTGAGTCCGTGTACTCACAAGCTACATATGTGTTTTATGTTTTAGCTGCAATGGGTCTCATTCTGGTCTTTGAATAAACCAAGGCTTTTCCCACCATTAAATCCTCATGAATCCTTTTGCCCTTCACTTGGAATATTCTGCCATACCATCATCAGCTCAAGTCACAACCACAAAACCCATTTTACCTGGCTAGCTCTTATTTATTTCTCAATTCTAAACTTAAATATCACTTTTTCTCTCAAAGAATATATTTTTCTTCTCATCAAAATTACATGACGTAATAATGTACATAAGGTTTGCATGTTTATTTAAAACCTGTCTCTCCAATGAGATGCAAATCCTAAAATGTAAGAGTCTTAACCTGTTTTGTTCACCAGCTGGCACACAGCACCTAGCACAGTGCCTGACACAAATGCCCACATGGTTTTGTTGTTTCTTTTCTTATTAAATGCTGGACCAGCACTCTCAAGATTTCTGGTTCCCTTTACACCCAAGAGCAACCACAGAGGAACAAAAGAGATGAAACACCAAATAAACCAACTTGTGAGAAACTCATGGGTTGATGGGACAGTTTTGTACTGGTATGATTTGGACTCAGGGCAGGAGGAAAGCCAGGAAAATTGTAGGAGTTTAAATCAAAAGGCACTGTTAGAGGTCTGTTTTTTCTTATTCCTGCAATTTCCTTTCAACCAACAGTACTTGTTTCCTAATATTCAGAGACTCAGATCCTTTTGCGCAAGCATTTTCACAGCTAAATCAGAACTATACAAACGTCTTTTGCCTTTGATATATAAAGATATATTTCTCAGAAGCAAAGGAAAATAGACAATCGGTATTTACCAATATATACTGGAGCATACTTTCTGTACAAAGTGTTACATCATCTTTATCTAATTCAATCCTCTGTCTCAATTTACCCCTTAAGAGAAGAGCAAGAATAATCACCATTTTAGAGAAGAGGAAACTGAAGTTTATAAATACTTATCTATATCACATTGTTACAATGATATAAACAGAATATAATCCTATTTATATATAATTCCAAGGCACATGCCTTTTCTAATATACCAAAATTTTGATAAGGTACTCAAAGTCAGAGGCACCTGGGTGGCTCAGTTGGTTAAGAGTCCAACTATTGGTTTTGGCTCAGGTCATGATTTCACAGTTCGTGGGTTTGAGCCCCACATTGGGCTCTGTGCTGACAGTGCAGAGCCTGCTTGGGATTCTCTCTCTCCCTCTCTATCTGCCCCTCTCCTGCTCTTGCTCTGCCTCTCTCTCTCAAAATAAATGAATAAACTTAAAAAAAAAAGGTACTCACAGTCATAATATAGTACAAACACCACAGATTATGTAGTGTTCTAAAAGTCAAGTATTATAAGCAAATATCCCATAAGCCAATAAAATTTTTGTCATAGATTGATTTCTGTTTTTATATCTGACACTGCCCATAAAAATTCTATCATCAATAGACATTACTGGCCATATTTTCTAAGCAATAGAGTGCAGGTGACACACTCAGATAGTCATATAATTTAGACCAAAAAACCCACTCTGGCTTGAATTACATTGGTAAAGTAATTATTAACCTATATCCAGAAAACAGTGATCTCTTTTGGTCACATTGTGTTTTTGAATAGGATTCTAGCTCTTTGCTGTTTTTTTTTTTTATTTAATATCACCTAGCAAAAGCATGCCATAGGCACCACTTAAGACATTGCCAGAAACTATTCCTACCATTTGCCTTATGTTTCTAAACAACAAAATAGTGTTACCCAAAGAAGAAAAACTGTTAGTTTACCATGGCTAATTTATGTTTATATATTTTTACTCTATTGAATAGAATTAAATATTAAAGAAAATGATCAAATATGGGTGAACTTAAAAAAAAAGTTGTAGGGTTAGTACTTAGTGATCTATTAAGTAACAACATTTGCAAACTTGGAATTTTTGGAAAACTTTTATATTAGTGATAATGCTGATTTAATATTATAAGAACTGCACATATCCATTTGCTCAAAGTTCAGGCACCTTTTTCTTACTTTTTCTTCTCCAGTCTTCCATTCTTTCAGAATGTATTGTATCGAAACCATGGTTATTTGATTTGGTCATTAACAAATGAGCAATTGTCCATGCTGTCGCCCTGTCATTTCAGATTTGACTAACAAATTAAATTTTCATTTCAGACTGAAAATGAAAAGGGGAAGTTGGTGTTCCCTATTACACCATCTTAAGGTATTTAGCCACTTAGTCAATTTTAGAGGAAAAATCCATTTGTAATTTTAAAGGCTACCCTTCAGTACTATTCACTGCTGTCATTCTAAGTGGTAAGTTGCTTGATCCTAACCCAAAATCCTCAATTAATTTCAATAGCAATTCTGAGTATGTATTTAATACAAGGATCAAGGGGGAAGGATTCCATTCTCATTTCACAGCATCTTCTTCTTTCTCAGGAATCATTTCCCTAAGAGACAACTACCTAGATAGACTGAAACAATTGTTGTGAAGGGTTGCTTTGCATCAACTTTATTTTTAACTACTAATCAGAGAAAGCTAATTAGACGTGCTATTTTCATATTCCTCAATTTTTCAAAGTAGAGACTTAAAAAGAATTCTTCCTCACTTGTTCCAATTATCGAGTCTGGTTTTAGTACATATATAAAATTTGGGTGTTGATTTCCCTGACATCACAAACTAAAATTTTCAGGTAAAAAAAAAACTATTAGAAACTTAGTTATTTGTAATAAAATTATTACAAAAATTAGCTCTACTTGGCTAGATTGCTTTAGAACTAAAGCTTTGAAACCTGTCACAGGTCTTAAAAATAAAATTGCTTGAGTAGCTGAGGAGAACTGTATTAAAATGCAAATTTCCAGCTGTTAATATTTCTTCAAAAACCAATAATCCCTCAAGGCTACCAATATGTCATAATACTTAATGGAAAAATATCCCTTAGGCAGAATGGCCTTTCTAAGTTGACTTTTGATTAAACTTAAAATATTATATGGCAAAAAAATTAAAATAAAAAAGGAACATAAATATAGAACTCAACTGAAATGTCATACAGTATAAATCGAAGGGAGGGGGAGACCCATCTTGTGTCACTAATTTGTGAGTAAGACACTCTGCTTGAAGAGTAACCAACCCATAATTGTTAACATAATGTATATACCTCCTTCCAAACTGGCCAATAATGATTTCTTCATGTGGGTTTATATATACACAAGGATGTTCCATTTTGGAACTGGCAAGAATTATTTTTGGCAACATAAACCCTTTGGACAAAATGACAAAAACTAGACATAAGAATTAAATGACTATATGTATTTTTTAGTTAAGATTTCTACAGGTATTAGAATACAAAAATACAGAGTTCATGAATAGTTTATCTACTGCTGTAAAACTATATGGTATTTGCAAGAAATAATACCCAATTTAAAATATTTGAGAGTTCAGAGTTGAAAAAAACTGTGCATTGCACTTCTATATATCTCCCACCTAGATTCTATAAATAATATTTTTATACTTGCTTTGTTACATATCTAGGCATTGGTAAAATATGATGAGAGTTTCTTATTCCAAACTGGTTCTGAATTGGAAAGGGTCGAGCTAATTCACTAGGTAATTAACTGGGTGGTTACAAATGGAAAGACTCTCCTCGATATACAATTTCCTAAAATTTACATTTTAAGTATTTATATTAGGACAATGTTTACATAAGGTTAAGGTCATTCAGTCAAATCTAAGATTTAAATGTGTCTTTGAGTCTACTTAAAATAGTCACCCAAATAATGCAAATAAATGAATCACATACTTTAAAACATCTTTGAATTTCTCCTACTCTAGACTAGATCAAGAATTTTCTTTGTTTAGTTGTTTAATGTTTAAACAATTAAACAATGTTTAATTGAGAAACTACTTAATCCAATTTACTGATCTTCAATCCAACAAAGTTAAGAATCTACAAAATTTGTCCTGCCATCCAAAGTGCTTTCTGTCATATCAACTGCAACAATTATTTTGCTCTGGGGTATTATCCCCCTACCAACTACTGGCAACAAGGGGAACTAGTTATAAATAGAACATGTGCGTTTGTTTGTGTACATTGATCCATGAAAACCCACATATCCATTCTGTGCTAGACAGACTTACAGGTGCAGCTGGATATAAGTGACCCCAATTACAAATAAATGACAAATTAGTATGTAAAAAGTAATGTTTTAGACCTGAAATATTATGATTATAGAAAGCACAAATGATGTTTACAGTTAAAAATTCAAGGGGGTGTCTAGGTGGCTCAGTCAGTTAAGCATCCGACTTCGGCTCAGGTCATGATCTCATAGTTTGTGAGTTTGAGCCCCGCATGGGCCTCTGTGCTGACAGCTCAGAGCCTGGAGCCTGCTTCGGATTCTGTGTTTTGCTCTCTGCTCTTCCCCCAGTTACTCACGTACACGTGTGCTCTCTCTTGCTCAAAAATAAATTTAAAAAATTAAAAAAAAATTCCATCCATAAAGGAACTAAAACTTTTCATTTAATTTATTTAATATTAAATTTGGTCAAATGAACAAGAGTTTTTATGTTACTTTAAATTTACTTAATTTTGATTAGAATGATCTTTAAGACATGCCTCTTCTATTACTTCCCCCAACTATTTTTATTAACAAAGAGTTGTATATGCCTTTCATAGTAAGAAAATTAATGACAAATGAAATGAGACTAATAAATCAGAAATCATAGCACTCTTTATATTTATATATGTAATAAATTTAGACATATGATTTTAAAAATAGATACTTGGAAGAGTCTTAGTTTATCAAGATTATAGGAAATCAACAGTAAATAGTGGTGCGTGGATGGCTCAGTCGGTTGAGTATCTGACTCTTCATTTCGGCTCAGGTCATGATCTCATGGTCCATGAAATCAAGCCTCACATGGGGCTCTGCGCTGAGAGTACAGAGCCTGCTTGGGATTCTCTGTCTCCCTATTTCTGTGTCCCTTCCCCTTCCTCACTCACATGCATGCTCCCTCTCTCTCAAAACTAAATAAACTTTTTAAAAAAAGAAACAGTAAATAAAATTTACTTTATAATAATTCTCAAATTCCCAAGACTAAAAACTTATAAATATGACAGCTGTTTACAGAGTTCATTCATATACATTTTTTATTTGTTCTGTAACCTATAAAATAAATAAAGCAAGTAGTTATTTGCCCATTTTACAGGGGAGTAAGCTGAGATTCAAAATGATCAAGTGATGTGACAAGTTGTTACAATAGCTCGCTAATTCAGACAACACTCAATGTTAGGCCTCATTCCAACAACCTTGAGAATATACCTTATAGAAGCTTCAATGTATTTTGTCACCTCTGCATCATTGCCTTTGCTACTCTTTTTTTCCCTTGTATAAAATTGTACAAAGCACTGTTATTTAGAAACATCACTGTACTAACCGTAAGATCTGACTGCTAAGGGTAGAGTACTCATGGTGACTATGTGCCAAGAAATGGGTTAATACTGTCTCCATTTTGGTAATAATAAAGTTCATTAACAAGAACATGTCAAATTTTAGAATAAAGCAGCACAGAAAGGTTTTGTAATTTACTCAGAATCCCATAGGTAATAGCAGACAAAGTTTGAGTTAATGCTCAACGCTTACTATATCTGAAGTTCTCTTTTTCTATGCCAGAAAGTCCTATGAGAATTACTTGTGTGTCAGTTTTAGGTGTCAACTTGGTTAGGTTCCAGTCATCAGTTATTCAACCAAATACTAATCTAGGTGTTGTTCAGAAGGTATTTTACAGATGTGATTAAAGTCTATAATTAGTCTACTTTAAGTAAGGGAGATTATCCCTGATAATTTGTGTGAGCCTGATTCACTAAGTTGATATGCACTAAGAGCAGAACTGAGGCTTTCCTGAAGAAGTAGGAATTCTGTGCATTGAGAACAGTGTTAGCCTGTGCCTGAATGTTCTAGTCTGCCCTTCTGACAGCCAGTCCTGTGGATTTTGGACTTGTCTAGCCAACATTCAAATGTTAAGGAAATTCTTTGCCATAAATATGTTAGTGTACATCTCCTGCTGATTCTGTTTCTCTGCTTGGACTCTGACTGATAAGTATTCAAAACCTTAAATTTTCTGGACCTTAAATTCATAAAGTTAATTTATGTACTAGGACAATTTTCTTTCTAGAACTTATTTCTTGTCAGATGAGTGTTCATCTATTCCCCAGTAACTGGTCACCTCTACAGTTTGCTAATCATTCAATAAATATAAATATTGCATATTTACAGGATGTTTAGTGGTCTCCTGAATGTTTTGGAATATATTAAGGATTTTCTCTGCTTCTTACCCCCAAAAAGAAATAGGAAAAGTAGAAGAGTGTGGTATCACCCAGGCCAAGGAAGTCAAGAATTTCAGAAAGAAAATAGTAAAAAGTATCAAATACAGTCAGGGTATTCAGCTCATTTATGATCACAGAGTGAATTCATGATTCCTAAATTCTCCTGGCTTTGTCATTCAATTACTAATCCTTCCATTTAATTATCCTTAATTGTATCATGACACACAAATCAGAAATTGACAAATGCCCAATGAAGGCAAGCACAGTTGTAGTTTTTCAAAGAGTAGCTAGAATGCCATCCTCCACCCAAAAAGCATGGACTTCTGATATCTCAGAATAAAACCAAGGCTAAAGATTTAGAAATAAGGAATGAAAAAATACTGAAAATAAAATGTATTTCCCATTTTTCTTTAGAAGTCGTGTAGCTAACTCATATGTATAAAGTTCATACCCTAATTCTTTCTGTGTGACAGAGCTGCTCATTTATTTGAAAGTTATATTCAGTTAGAGTGGGAGAGAGCCAAAGCATAAGAGACTGTTAAAAACTGAGAACAAACTGAGGGTTCATGGGGGGTGGGAGGGAGGGGAGGGTGGGTGATGGGTATTGAGGAGGGCACTTTTTGGGATGAGCACTGGGTGTTGTATGGAAACCAATTTAACAATAAATTTTGTATATTAAAAAATAAAAAAAATAAAAAAAATTAAAAAAAAGTTATATTCATATTTCGGGTTCTGTTTTTACTGAGTAGAGAGTTGTCCCCATGTATCATGATGTTTCATCTCCAAATAAAGACTTAGAAAATAAGGATTCATCTCATCAATTGTTACAAATGTCTAAATATCCAGGAATATTTTCCTGATTTTAAAGTGACAAAATCGGCCCATAATGTTCCGATCAACTGCACTGTAATATATGCACAGCACTTGACAAGATTCTTCATTAGGTGCAGCCTATCATAGTAAATAAATACAACATATAATCTTCACACAATTTTCTAATGCCAGAAATATAGCAAATCTCCCCCAAACAGACCTCTAAAATTATAATGCAATCCATTATGAAAGCCTCCAAATCCTAAAGTTGCTTTCAAGCATAGTTTTGTGCTGCCAGCTGAGTTGCTGATTTTTTAGCTCTCTCATAAAATATTTCTTTTTTCTTGTTTCTGATCCTCTACCTTGCTGGGCAGCCTCATGCCTGGCAGGATTCTTTAGTCCCAAACTAATTGGCAAAAATCCTCCTGGGAAGATGGATTTCCAGCATTTTTACATCTCAGACTGTCTGTGATCTTGCCTATATAAGGGCTATTGGACATAAGCAACTCAATGTTCAGTTTGTCAAATGGCATAATTAATGTGAAACTAGATTTTATTGTTATATTTTTCGTAGGGCCCCCCTGGTGCTTGCATATTAGCATCAGAGTGAACTTCATTATTTTTCTGAGTTTATTATTATTATGTTCAGAACACTTAATCTATTTTATACATTCAAAGTAGAATACCATTCTTTTATTTTCCAAATTGTTCTTGCAGAGATTATGTACTCTCAAAGTCATATTAAATCCTAGAGCAAGGAATAAAGTTTGTTTTTTTTCCTAATTAATTCAATTTGCTTATGCATATTTGCTCTGTCTATATATTTTTTCCTTCTTTTCATTCCATGCTTAGTGACACCTCTCTAAAAAGAAATTAGCCCAAAGAAAAGGAAAATAAACACATGTATGTCAAAAATAAGTGTGCTTTGATACTTAGATGTAGATGAACCCTCTTCCTTCTCACCTTGTATCACTGGTTGGCATGTAAATCACGCAAAACAACTTGAAGTTTTGTGGTATTGAAAGGTTCTCGAGTGTAAAGTGTAATTACAGGATAATGATAATGCTCTTCTGTCTCACATCAGTCTGACCTGAAACCCAGACTGACTGAGGGCCTTGACCTTATGATCCCAATTGTTTTTAATGTCCTCTCGGTTCTTATTTATGGTCCTCTTTTTAGTTTTCTCATTTTTAAAAATATTCTGCTCATAAAGTATTTCAAAGTGACATTTTATGTAATTGTAAATTTGTGTCTGATATAAATAGGATCTGTAGCTAAGTTCATTACACCAAGTACTCAATAGGTCAATCAATGCTGCTAGATATGGTAAGGTGCCCAAAGTGACATGTCTTCCAAAACAAAACAAAGGTCTGTTTCCATAAAATTTATTTATAGGATATTACTACCAGAACTAAAATCCTTGAAAACAACTCACTTCTTATTTTATAACAAATAAACTGCAGTTTATTAATGAAGGTTCTCAAGAATCAATTTGTTAAGGAACTGTCATAGAAGCTTAAACTCCAAAAATCTTACTTTATAATGTACTCTCTTTGAAAATGATTTAGGGTTAATAGGACAGAAGTAAAAATAAACACATTTAAAATTAAGTTGGGTGGCCGCCTGGGTGGCTCAGTCAGTTAAGTGTCTGACTTCAGTTCTGGTCATGACCTCGCGGTTCCTGAGTTTGAGCCCCGCATTGGGCTCTGTGCTGATAACTCAGAGCCTGGAGCCTGCTTCAGATTCTGTGTCTCCCTCTTGCTCTGCCCCTCCCCCACTTGTGCTCTGTCTCTCTGTCTCTCAAAAATGAATGTAAAAAAATTTTTTTTAATTAAGTTGGTATTAATTTATGTTAACATAGCACAGTTCAAATCTTCCAAATCATACCATAGAGTCAATAAATTCTGGATTTTAGATAGAATGCCTCCAAATGATTTGATTTTATTTTGTTTTAATTCAGAAAACTATATTTAAAATTTACATACTGATAGAAACTATAGAAATAAATAGGGTTTCAAAATTATTTTCACTTATATATGTATGTATAATAAATGTGTACTTCTAAATATGTATATTTGGCTAACTTAACAAAATTATGATATTCCTACAAAATAATCCACACAATTTTATGACAACATCATGATCTCAAGAATCATTTAACTTTGGCTATCTAAGTAGAAGCTATGAGAAAGAGAAAGCAAAATTTCTGTTGTGGAAAAACAGCAATTTGCGTTAGAAGAGCCCACTGTTTAGAGCCCACTGTTTGTTGTACTTTAGGTATATCTGGGAAAGGATGGTACATATTAGATATTGCCTAAATATTATTTTATTCAAAGTACTCTATCACAAAAAAATGAATAGATCATTTCCTAATAAGATTTTACTGGTGAGACTGTAAAGCAAACATTATCAATCATTTACCCCCAGGGTTAGGTCATTAAAAAAAACAAAATCCTTGAGCTATTGTTGCTTGAGATAACACTGCTTGAAATTAAGATAGCTAGTTGTTTCATTTTTGTCATTTTCAGGAGGCAATGTTATTTGAACAAAAAAAAAAACATTTTTTAAAGCTCTTTTCATGCAGCAAAGAACTACTATAATTTTTAAACTGCCATTCACTAATCTTCTGTGGGTATAATATCTTATATCCAATACCAAAGGCTGGCTGCCCAAGAAAAACAAAAATCAGCACTGTTCTGTATGGACATCGTGGTTGATTTATTACTTTATGAGGTTTAATCAAAGCTACCCCCCCCAATAGCTTAATTTTTAAAACCAAATTGCTTCTCCATAATTGTTTGTTCTATAATACAATTAATCAGGAGTTGCAGCTTATCTATTTCTCAGTGAAGAAAAAGAATTTTAGTAAGAAAACAGGAGTTCAGTACTTTTATGTAGTTACATAACAAACACTGCTGGCAAGAAAATTCACAACTAAAGTTCATGTTGCTAATTTCTCAAGGTGTTGAGTCTGCTGCACAAAGGAAATGAACAAAAATGGCAATTATTTATGTTGATCAGTTCTATTCAAATTGTTCCTTAGAATCTTGGTTTTAATTGAATTAGATATGTGATTACTACATAGTCAAGATGATATTGGTGAGAGAGGGATGTACAGTGAATAGACTAAAGTAGATTAAAACTCAGAAGTGGTCTCAGGGTTGAAGAAATAAGGAATCCTTTATTTCCAAAGGACTTAAGTCTCTAACTTAGAGAACTTGCCCTAATTCTTAGGTTAGTCATGTCCCTGGTGATCTAACTTCACATATGCTCAATACCTATATATATGCACTGTACTAAATGAAATAATTCTGAAATGCAACCTGGAAGTGGCAAAAAGAAAGAGATCACCAAACAGTATTAAACAGAAGAAACTCCAGAACAACACAGTCCTTACTGAAGTAAGCCAATTCCTGGACCTTGAACAATATTGCTGGTCACTGGCCCAGATGTTGCATAACTTTTATTCCCATAAGTGATCTTTTGGCCATTTTCAGTATTTTTGATGAGACCTATATACTTCCACTCACAAATCATGTGACAGCTAAGTTTAAAAGCTAGCATTTCTTAGCACCATAGCAATACTCTATCTGAAAATAAGAAGCTCTTGAGTAGTTAGTTATTAAATGTTGAAGGTGGCCAGGCTGTTGAAAGTCAAGGATTCAGTGGTTATCTCTTCTTTTTCTTGTTCCAGTGGCTACAAGCAGGATTTTAAAGGTGTGGCAATCAACAGTATCATGGATGCTCAGCATCATCTAATCTACCTGATCTATCTTCTTCTCAATCATCCAGAACAACAACAGGCTAACCAAAAAAAAAAAAAAAAAAAAAAAAAAAGATAAAGATAAAAAGACAATTTATCACAATATTAGCCAAGAACAACAACAAAAATTCACACAGCCATTTGGGAATATGAAGAGATGAGATTTTAGGGAGGAAAAGCTTCAGGATTAACGTGAAGACAAACCAGTTGGTGACCCAGGTAAGAGGAACATGAGAAAAATTATCAAGATGAAGCTGAATTCCCAAAGAATTTCATGGAATCAGGAGCATAGGCATTATTTTTAATCTCTCAGAATATATACTATTTATGTATTAGTTTGGATTTCATCTGCAATGCAACATTAGCAATAGGGTATATCTGAGCTAAGAATTACCCTCATTTCGTATAGGTCAAGTGAGTGCACTTGAAATTACACAGGTTTAGGGGGTGAACAGAATGAGTTTGAATACAAGCTCTTCTTCTAAACATATTATTTTCCCTCTCTGGGATATTTTTTAATCTATAAAATGAGTATTAATGTTCACTTTATAGAGCTGTTTATGGGGATTAAAAGAAATAATTTTTGTAAAATATTGAGTAGTTGCTTAATAATATGCATTAAGTCTCCACAATTTAAAATGAATATTAATGAAATAGTACAACAGACAGCAATATTTAAACTTGCACCCCAATTTTCCCTAGAAATCATGGTTTAAATAAAAAAAAAAGAGTTATCATAAGAAAAACCATGATGACTGTTCATTCTTAAACATGGGAGCCAGTATCTATAACGGTGAGCCTACTCTTAATTTTATTAAGGCACTCCCCAGGACTAACCGCTGCAACTTTGTGCACATTCTAAAATTTTTGATGAGACAGTTTAGCTACAAAATGCATAATGCAAAAAAAAAAAAAATTCTCAAATAAAATTCTAACTTTACACCTCAAGGACCTAGAAAGAGAAAAACAAACTAAACAGAAGGTTCGCAGAAGGAAGAATGTAGTAACAATTAGAGCAGAAATAAATCAAATAGTGACCAGAAAAACAATAGAAAAGATCAACATAACTATGAGGTGGTCATTTGAAAAGATAAACAAAACTGACAAATCTTTAAGTAGACTAGCCAAGAGAAAATGAGAGGACTCAAAATTATAAAAGAAAGAGGAGACATTATAACCAATAATGCAAATATACAAAAGATCATAATAATTCACCAATAAATTAGATAGCCTAGATATATGGATAAATTCCTAGAAATATACAATCTACCAAGGCGGCATCATTGGAAAGTAGAAAACCTGGACATGTCATTAAGGAGAAAGGAGATTAAACCAGTCATCAAAAACCTCCTACCAAGAAAAGCCTAGGACCAAATAGTTTCACTGGTGAATTCTAAATATTTAAAGGTAAATTAACACCAATTCTAAGTTATTTCAGAAAATATAAGAATAGGGAACACTTCCATATTTATTCCTCTGGGCGATCATTATCCTGATACCAAAATCAGATAAGATCACTACAAGAAATGAAAATTACAGGTTGATATTCATGTAAAAGAATGAAACCTGACTCCTGTCTTGCATTACTCAAAAAAAAAAAAAACCTCAAAATTAATTTGACTTAGCTATAAGACCTAAAACTGTAAAACTCTTAGAAGAAAACAGGCAGAACGCTCTTTAACATTAGTCTTGATTTCTTTGTATATGACACCCAAAGCACAAGCAATAAAAGCTAAAATCAACAAGGCTATATCAAACTGAAAAGCTTTATCAAAGAGAAAAAAAAATTAAAAGGCAACCCACATAATGAGAGAAAATATTAGAAAACCGTTCAATTGATAAGGAGTTAATATCTAAAATACATAAGGTAGTCATGCAAAGCAAGAGCAAAAACAAACAAATAACCTGATTAAAAAATTGGCAAAGGATCTGAATAGACATATTTTCAAAGAAGATATACAAATGGCCAACAGGTACAGGAAGAGGTGCTCAACATCATTAATCATCAGGAAAATGCAAATCAAACCTACAAGATATCACCTCACACCTTTTAGAATGGCTGTGATAAAAAAGACGAGAAATAATAAGGGTTGGTGAGGATGCAGAGAAAAGGAAATCCTTGTGTACTGTTGGTGGGAGTGTAAACTGGCACAGCCACTGACGAAAACAGTATGGCAGTTCCTCAAAAAGTTAAAAATACAACTACCATATGATTCAGCAGTCCTACTTCTGAGTAGAGACCCAAAAGACACAAAATCATCACAAAGAGATATCTGCACCTCCAAGTTCATTGCAGCACTGGTCACAATAGCCACAGAAAGAGTGTCCATCAATGGATAAATAGATAAAGACAATGTGCTATATACAATGAAATATTATTCAGCCATAAAAAAATCCTGCCATTTGTGACAGTATGGATGAACGTTAAGGGCATTTTAATAAGTGAAATAAGTCAGAAAGAGAAAGACAAATATTATATGATCACACTTAAATGTGGAATCTAAAGAAGCTGAACTCATATAAACAGAGAGTAGACTGATGGTTCCCAGGGGCTGGGAGTGAAGTAATTGGGGAGGTATGGGTCAGAGGATATGAACTCTCAATTATACGACAAATCAGTTCTCGGGATCTAATATACAGAACAGTGAATATAATTGCAATATTTTATAATATACTTGAAATCCGCTAAGAGACTACACCTCAAGTGTGCTCAACACACACACACACACACACACACACACACACACACACAGTACAACTGTGAGGTGATGATAGATGTAACTAATTTTACTATGGTAATCATTTCACTATATATGTATATCAAGTCATTATATTATTTATCTTAAATTTACACAATGTTATATGTCAGTTATACTTCAATAATACTGGAGGAAAAATGCAAATGTCCTTTAATTAAATTAACTCCATGGCCCAATGTATAATTGACTGAAAATTAACTCTCCATTTGTTACAGACTTACTTCATTTACCATCAAGATTTGGTCAGCCATTTCTGCTCCATAGGCATTGGCCACTTGATTAATGGTAGATCCTGGCCATCACCTTCCTGTCCTCATTGCTGTCACCCCAACTGGTTGGGCCTCTCCACAAGGTGCAGAAATTAATGCACATCCTATATAAGATTTTTCACTAAGTTCTTAGAAAAAAAGTAGCTTATGTTCAGCTTTGTCCTAAAGGATTCATTATACCACTGTCACAGTCAATTTTTAATCATGAAATACTGACTTAAAAATAGGAAACACCTAATGTGTTCCTTTGTTTTCATATCCTTTCCTTTAAAGTATATTTTGATTTTTTTATTTGGATTATTATAAAAGTACCTATAATAAAACTGTTTCAATTTTTTGCATTGTTTATTTTTTCTTTTACCCTTTTACTTTTTCCTACTTCTTTAACACTACTACATGTATGGTTTCAGAAATATTTGACAATACTGAGAACACGCACAAAGCATTAAAAGGTCTAAAAGAAGCTACACAATGAATAGATGTGCAGTGAAATTTACAAAAATGTGCACTGACATTTTAGGATAAGGCCAAATTGTATTTTTTAAAGTACAATAACTAAGGAATATTAAATAATCTGAATGTCGTTCTGCCTGCCTCACACATGAACTTCCTTCTCATTATCTCAAGTGAATTGTTTTGTGAACTTTTGTCAGGCTCACTCAAGCTCTGCTAATATTTTACTGATGTTTTGATTCAATCTAGTAGATATTTGATCTTTTCTCACATTTTCAAACATCCATTTAAGCATCATGGGATTTGTTTCCATTACCTTTCCCAGAATGTGCCTGAGTTTGGGTAGTAAAAAGCAGGTAGTTGTTCACTTTTGATCATACCATTAATGTAGAGGGGAAAAAAAAAGGTACAGATGATTTTAATTGTGGCTAATACCAATGTATATAGGCCTAATTTTATAAAGTAGTTTAATAACTGTCAAAAACAAATAAAGATGGTCTTCTGTGAATTTTCTCCAAATGAAATGACCAATTCTGCATGGTCTAACCCTCTTTGCCTTATCCAACAAATTTCATGGCAAACCCCTTATTCTTTGTATTCATTCTTTGAAGATGCAGTGTCTTCCCACCCTTGGGCACATTTTTACTTCTGAAGGAATGTGGCTTCTGGACATGTTTCCTTCTGGTAGAATGTGGCCCTTGGACATGTTTTTCTTTCTGTTGGAATGTGGCTTCTACTCACTCCACTACTAATCCCTTCCTTTTCAAAGTTCAAACCAAACATTACTTCCTCACTGTCATCTTCCTATGGTTGTATATAGTTATGTTCTCCAGAGAATCAGAATCAAAAAGATATGTACATATAAATAGAGATTATTTTAAGAAATTGTCTCACACAATGGTGGTAGCTGACAAGTCCAAAATTTCTCAAGACAAGCTGGAAATCTAACAAAGAGTTGATGTTATCTTGAGTTCACAGGCAGTGTGGAGACAGAATTCATTCTTCCTTGAGAAGCTTAGGTTTTGTTTTGTTTTGTTTCTTGGAGGACCTTCAACTGATTGGGTGGGGCCTACCCATATATAATGAAGGCTATCTCTTTTAATCAGAGTCTACTGATTTAAATGTTAATCTCATGTAAAGAATACCTTTACAGCAACACCTAGACTAGTGTTTGGCCAAATATTGGGTACTATGGCCTAGTCAAGTCAACACATAAGATTAGCCATAACAGATTGACAATTCTCCAATCAGGATTTGGCCAAGATTGTCTGTTAAAGGCTTTTATTACTACCATTATTTTTCTTTGTAACACCTATAATAATTGTACTTCAATGACCTTCTTTGTAACTACTTATGTAATATATTTTTCCATATTTGGAATGCTATGTCCATTAAACCAAAAATTCTACTTATCAGTTGTGTCATGTTTATGGATGAATCCCAAGTAAACATTCAGTCATTTACTCAGTATGGTTCATAGAGTCCCCTCTTAGTAACAGGCACTGGTAATTTAACAATAAAAAAGACATACTCCCTACCCTCTTACAATGTAGTAAGAAAGATAGATGAATAAATAGGCAGCTTTAACACAGTATGAAAAGTACATGATTGGGTTCTGTAAGAACAAAGAAGGGCACTGAACTAATCTGGAGGTTGAGGGAAGGTTCTCTGAGGAAGTGGCATCTAAATTGAGACCTCAAGGAATAGTAGGATTTAAGCAGGCACAGTTACATGTAGAGAAGGGGAGAAACAACTCACAGATTTAAAAACATTTGGAATATTCAAGAAATTTTAGAATTCCGTGTGGCAGAAGAATATGTTAGGGGCACAGAGAGTGGCAAGTGAGGAAGTTAAAGTGAAAAGCTGGGACCAGGTTAAAAATCACAGCTGCTAACTTTACTTTGACTCAAAACATCATTATTCCATTTCAAGGCTAAGACTGAAATAATTAAGAGAATAGAACTAGCAGGTGGTCTGATTAGTTTTTGAACCCAAATCAGCCTGATTTCAGAGCCCATGTCCTTTCCATCTTAATGCAATGTCTCACCAATGCCCATCTTGGGAAGGAACAGTTAGCTAGTCTTCCTATTCTAATCCTTTACCCGGTCCCACATACACATGGCTTCAGAGTAGGATATGATTTCAAATGAGATGAAATGTTACTCTCTTCCAGGACTCAGAATATTTTAATATACTTGTTTCTACAACATCTAAGGAAATAACTAAAATAAAAAAGTGATGTCAATAACCTCAGTTACAAAATTTACAGTAGATAAACTAAAACATGGAACCCTGATGAACTAACTCTGCTCTTGGACTGTGAATATTGATACTGTCCTTCCTCCTCACTAGTAGAGTTCCAATATTTTTTATATTCTTGGATTCAATTCTTCCATGTACAATCCCTCTGATGATTCTAGTAGGTAGTGTTCACACAAATGATTGGTAGAGTTATTTTTGATTCATTAGAACTGCCAAGTATTTGTCTATATTAACACATTCCATGATTTTCCTACATTAATTTTCTCAGAGTCCACACTTTTATTCAGTATGTTTAATGAATATTTTTGTTCATGATTGTGAAGACTGCACCCAATTGTGAATATTGTACCCAAGAAATACTTCCAACATAAATAATCCCTAAAATTAACTTAGCATATTTCTTATGTAGGATATTATACAAGTGCTTATGTAAATGCATGATTTTAATTTTTAACATTATTCTTATTTAAAATATTTTTAAAAACTTAAGTTTTTCCAAAGAGTCATTCAGTCAAAGTAAGTATCCTCCCATAATTAGCACTGGGCTACATAGTAAAGCCAAAAATGAAAAAAGACACAGTTGAATCCTAGGGAAATCTATTGTACTAAACACATTAATTTATCTCTATCTTTTCCCACACTCTTACTCTGTTGGTGGGAATGCAAACTGGTGTAGCAACTCTGGAAAACTGTATGGAGTTTCTTCAAAAGTTAAAAATATAACTATCCTATGACCTAGTACTACTAGGTATTTACCCAAAGGATACAAAAATACTGATTCAAAGGAACACATGAACCTTATGTATACAGCAGCAATACCAACAATAGCCATATTATGGAAAGAGCCCAAATGTCCATCAACTAATGCATGGGTAAAGAAGATGTGGTGTGTATATATATATGTATATATGTATATGTGTGTGTGTGTGTGTGTGTGTGTGTGTGTATGCAATGGAATATTACTTAGCCATCAAAAAGAATGAAAACATGCCCTTTGCAATGACATGAATGGAGCTAGAGTGTATTATGCTGAGTGAGGTAAGTCAATCAGAGAAAGACAAACACCATATAATTTCACTCATGTGAAATTTAAGAAACAAAACAGATGAACGTAGGTGAAAGAAGGAAAAAGAGAAGGAAGCAAACCATAAGAGACTCCTAATTATAGAGAATAAACTGAGGGTTGTTGGATGGGGAGGTGGCAAGGGATGGGCTAAATAAATAATGGGGATTAAGGAGGGTACTTGTGTTGAGCACTGGGTGTTATATGTAAGTGATGAATCACTAAATTCTACTCCTGAAACCAGTATTAGACTATATGTTAACTAACTAGAATTAAATAAAAATTTCAAAAAGATAAAAGAAAATTAATGCACAATAATATAAAGTTAAAACACCTAGGCATTATCATAGTAAAACTGCTAAAAAACAAAGATATAGAGAAAACATAAGATAATCAGAGGAAAAGAAGACAAAATGTTTCAAAGAAATAAAAAATATAATAAAAACAATTTCCTAACAGAAACAACAGAAGCTGGAAGACAGATTGAAAGTTCAATGTACTAGAAGGTAAAAAACAAACAAAAACGATCAACCTATAATTCTATAGTCAAAATAACTTTTTTAAATAAACTTTAAAAAAAAAATTTTTTTTAATTCTTTTTAGACAAGTAAAAACTGAGATAATTTATCACCATCAACTAAAAGATGTTCAAAATGTGCTTTTATGCATAAACAAAATGATCCCCAAATAAAAGATGTAATAGATTGGGGTGCCTGGGTGGCTCTGATGGCTGGTCATCCAACTTCGGCCCAGATCATGATCTCACGGTTTGTGGGTTCGAGTCCCACATTGGGCTCCATGCTGACAGCTTAGAACTTGGAGCCTGCTTTGGATTCTGTGTCTCCCTCTCTCCCTACCCCTTCCCCACTTTCACTATGTCTCTCTCTCAAAATAAATAAATAAATAAATAAATAAATAAATAAATAAATAAATGTTAAAAATTTTTAAAAAGATATAATACAAAGCAAATCAATGATAAAATATATGAGTTTATCAAAATAATCCTTGACTATGTACTCAATAACAACAATATATTGTGATGTCAAAACTATATATTGGATTCCAATGCAAGACAACAATGGCATATAAGTAAAGATGTAGATAAATGATATTAAAGTACCCTAATGTCATCACACTAAACATAAAAGTATCATTTATAATGAGCTTTAATAAGGCAAATTGTATATTATCATCTCTAGGTTACTCATTATAACAAGCAAGTCAACTCACTCATAAACAAGTTTAAGAATATCGTAAATAAATCATTATCAAATCTTATTCAGTGATAAAAAAATAACATGATCATATTTGGTCAATTCTAAAAATAATCCTATTCCAAATATAATGCTTATTAGTGAATTACAAAAAGCTTTTTCTTTGAAATAAGGAATGAGACAACATATCCACTATCACCAGTTCTATAATTATACTGGAAGTCCTAACTGGCATAGGACAGCAATAAAAAAGAAATACTACTTTAGAAACTTCGAAAGGAAGAAATAAAATCACTACTATCCACAGATAATATAAAATATATTTTTAAACTACAAAAAAGTTCTAGATGAGTCATTAGCCTTCATAAGTGAATGTTAAGAGGCCACTGAATTCAAAATCAATTTTTAAAACTCAATTGTAACTTTAAATGCTGGCAAGCAACATTTAGGGAAAAATAAAATAAATATGTTATTTAAAATATGTCATTAAAAACATGTCAATAAATCTGAAAATGGATATGCAAGATCTCAACAGAGTAAAACTACAGAAATATTAATTTAAAAACTATAGAAATTCTCAGTAAATGGGGGAATACTGATATTTATGGATTGGAAGAATACATATATATATTAATTCTACCCAAATTGATATATAGATTAAAAATAATTCCAATCAAAATACCTGGTTTTTAGAAATAAAAAGTTTATTCTAAAATTTATATGGAAATGCTAATTCTCAGAAGAGAACTGTGGAGAGCTTACACAGATATCAAGAATTAAAATAGTTCACAATTATTAAAATATCAAACTACTGGCAGAAGGATGGATGCATAGGTGAAAGGAATACAACAGTCCTATACAGTCCTACACAAATGGAGACATATAATGTATTCTAAAGTGGCACTGCAATGCAGTAGAGAATGAGGTAGGTAAACTATAAATCTGTATGAAAGCAAAATAATGAAACTTGGCTGCTACCTCACACCTTATACAAAAATCAATTCCAGGGGAATTGTTGTTCTAAATAAGAAAATAAAACCCTCAAGATGACAGGGAAAAAAAAAAAAAAGGTCATGAATTTGGGGTTAAATCTTTTTAAAGAACACAAAATAGCACTAGACTTATAGAAACAGAGAATAAAATAGACTACATTAAAATTAAGAACTTCTGTTCAACCAAGACTTCAATATGAGAGAGGGGAAAAAAAGGAAATCAGAGGGTGAGAGAAGATACATTTAGTGGATAAAAGACTCATAGAATATATAAAAATTCTAATGTATCAATAAGGAAAAGGTAATTGATCCAGTAGGAAAAAAATGGGTAAATAATGAAAAAAATGAATAGCCATGTCAAGAGAGAAGATATTCAAATGGCCGGTAAGTATGAATAGGTTTTCAACTTCATCAGTGATCTGGGAAATAAAAATTTTAAAACAGTAGAAGATAGCACCATACACTTAAAAGCACGGCTAAAATTTAAAGGACTGTCCACACCATATGTTTGAAAAGATATGGAGCATCTGGAACTCTGACACACTACTAAGGGTTAGGAGGAATTTGTACAATCATTTTGAAAAACTTTTTGGTAGTATTAATAAAATACAAACACACATTTGGACCCAGAAATTCCACTTCAAGAAATGCATCATATGTGCACAAACAAAAATATATAAACAAGAATATTCATAGCAGCAGAATTCATAACATTAAATATTGGAAACAACTCAAGAGTTCATCAACTATAGAGTGAATATATAAATTGTGGTATATTTGTACAATGTAAAATTTAACATTATAGAGCAGTAAAATAAAATAACTACCACTAGATGGAATAACAGTAAATATAACTCACAAATATGACTTTGAGATGAAAGAAGGCAGACTCAAAAAAGTATAAACTATAATACTATGAAGTGTGGGGTTTCTTTTGGTACAAACATACATTAATTCCTTATCTTTTAAATCAAAACCTCAGTCTTCACATTTTTTAAGTCTCATAATATGGATAATATTTAATACCACCAAACATTATAGTTATTTGCAGGTATTCACTTAAGAAACTTCTGAAACTGGTTTTATCTCTGAGATGGTGTACTTGCAACTCAGAGCAGCTACTTCCAGATGGTGGCGATGTCTTGCTTTGTAGTTACCCAGATATGGCACTATAAATATATACCTTGTCCCCTAGCTTCAAATAGTTTCCTGTTCACTTTAAGGAATAGGAGATGTTTTATTTCCATTTGGTACAGAGACGTTAGGATTCAGATGTGACACACTGGCAGCCAGAATCACAAGTACTGATCTGGGAAAGTCCCTGTTGTGTAATACCCACATGCCCAATCTCTGCTCCACCTCCCTTCCCTCTCCCTTTCTACTTACTTCACCTGCCTGATACCTAAATATCACTGCTTTCAGAATTCCTGGCTAGGCATCCAAAAGTAGCCCCTAGGTCTATTTCGATTACCTTTCCCTCATTAATGCCATTTTAATGGGAGGGTCCATTTTTATATTATTAGCTTTATTAAGCTAGGCATCCCAATCATTGTTTCCCTGGGATTTGAGGCCAGGTGAATTTTACAGTTAGATTTTTTTTACTTACCCAGCACACAGAAAGGGGAATCTCTATACCCAGCTTCTTGCTCTCAAAATCAATTACTAATCTATCCTTTCTTCAATTCTTTATCTTATTTTATTTTGCTGTTTATTTAAATTCCAAGCCCTACAAATCTTTTGAATTATGTCTTAGATGTAAGGAATTAGTGATTCATAAATACTATAATTCTGTTTTAATCAAAAGATTAGTTTTCAATAGAAAAACTAAAGTCAGTCAAAAGGCACTGTTTTTATCTCTAGATTCACTTTTAGTGCCACTGATGTCTGCCTGTGTCATTTAATAACCTAACAAAGAATTATTTCCATCTACTCAGAAATGTAGGCATGGAAGTCAACAGCAATGGTAACATAAATATCTCTAAGGATAGAAATGATCTATACCTGCACTGCCCAACATTAGTCACATGTGGTTATTAAACACTTATCAGGTGACTAATGCATCTAATCATTTCAACTAATTTAAATTTAAATAGCCACATTTGGCTTGGGGCTATCCTATTAGACATTGTTGAACTATAGACTAAAATGAGTATGAAAATATTTCCTAAAGTGTGATTAGGAGAGGAAAACAATGCATACTCTCTTAGTCTTGCAGTGTGCATTAGGAGAATAAAAGTCCTGAGAAGGCCTACAGAAGACAAACTGATTTCATTGTTCATGCCATCACTTACCAAATATATTCAGCCATGGTGACCACCTATATGAGTTACTACCTCCTGGAACTTTTGTTTGGGGGAACAGATGTTGGACAATGCAACTATGGAAGTTGAATTTAATAAATTAGTAACATTTTGTGACAAAACAGTTAAGTTCAGAAATATGTCTAAAAAGTAACAAATGAGGTGGAACATGGGCTTTGACCTGAGACTGTTTGGGCTCAAATTCTAGTGCCATCACTTTCTGGATGTGTCACTTTGGCCAATTTGCCTAAACACTCAGCTTCCTCATCTATAAATGTAAAGGAAGATGAGTATCGATTTGACAGGATTAATTTGAAAATAAATGTTGTAGGGGCGCCTGGGTGGCTCAGTCAGTTAAGTGTCCGACTTCAGCTCAGGTCATGATCTCTCAGTTCATGAGTTACAGCCCCGCGTCATGCTCTGTGCTGACAGCTCAGAGCCCGGAGCCTGCTTCAGATTCTGTGTCTTCCTCTCTCAACCCCTCCCCTGCTCATGCTCTATCTCTCTCTGTCAAAAATAAATAAATGTTAAAAAAAATTTTAGTAAAAAAAAGAAAATAAATGTTGTAACTTACAAATTACTTGGAACTAATCCTGGCATATTAAAGTTCTCAATAAACACTGGCCATTATGATAATCTGCTATTCTTTGGCAAGGTTTATTTATCATTCATTATGGTGGTATCAACATGATGATATCAAAATCAAAGAGCAGCGTCCTAATTCACTCCACTTTTGCCATAAACATTTGAATTAGGTGAAGAACCAGAATCTTTAAATGTTGAAAGAGAAAACTTAAATGACTTCTGACACAGAAATGTTATGGAGAAAGTTAAGAAATTTCTCCTACAGAAGTCTTTAAAATGAGACCAACCAGAGACTGACTTACTAGGTCCTCTTACCTGGTCTCTTACATTGTAAAGACACATATAGCAGCTATGTCTATTTGAGTAGAAAAAAACAGAGTAAACAAAGAAATAATTCATCTGCATGAGATACTATCTTTCCCTCTTCATCCACACATCAACTCTCACAAATGCTTTCTAAAAACTGGGAGTTTTGATTATAGGGAGATCCAGAGTTGTTCTTTATATTTTAAAATCATTTATTTTCACATGAATGATAGGTACACAATGACAAAAACCAAATAGCTATTTATTCTGATCAGTAAGTGATAGTGATTTTTAGCAGAAAGCCACATGACACACATGTAGATTTCATTAATACCATTCAGCTTGGAAGCTAGAATAATTATAGGTATTTTTTAAATTTTGTTTTGGTCTGGTACTTTGCCCATTCTACTGTTGAAATAACTGTCACCGTCTCAAGAGCCATTGCTTCTGAAACCACAGGGCAATGAAAATAAATAAGCATGTCTTTTGCAAATATTTGTATTTACTTAATTGTATTTATGAGATGCTACAGTTGCCTGCCTAAGAAACATCTTTATTAAATTCTCATAATTCAGTGATGTTAGGTGTTAGACCAACACACATTAATTGCTTTTTCTATCTTTCTAGATCTCAGAAAACTGATACTTGAAGGTACTGCTCCATAGAAGTGATTAAAAAAAAAAAAAAACTATAACAAAGGAGACTCCTTTACAATAGCTCCTTTCTCAAGGCAAATATTCTCAATGCTAAGTCCATTTACAAAATCTCTTATTTTTTAAGGTTTAAAATTTGTTTAAAGTACAAAATTATGAACTTCTTAATGATAAAGTCTATGTATTTGCTTCCTTAAACATGCTCAGCTGCTGTTAAGAAATAAGGAGCCCTCTGAAATTAGAAAAAACTGGAGCCACACGAGCTTCTCAGTGCAGATACCTACAAAGCCAACATATATACTCATCAATACCTGGACATTTAATAGAGCATTGGTTCTGGACAAATTTGAGAAGTATAAAAGTTCATTAGTGAGAGTTGCCTGATTTTTTGTTTAATACAAAACCTCGATGCTTTCTCCTCTGACTCAGTGTTTTATGGCTACTTTTCACCCCCCTAAGGTTTCTAGCTCCCCCTCTTGGGCATTCAGCCTGCCTGGCAGTGGTAATTCTGCCAAGGGTCTAGTGAATCAGTTGAATTGATTGGTTTGTTTGGTGTAAGCAAAGCCTATGCAAGGTCATTCTGACAATCTAAGCCATCGTTGTGAGAAGGATAGCTAAAGTGCGTTCATTACCAGTTCACAAGTGTAAGGTAAGGTTATAAATAAGAAGACAAATCACAAAGACAGAATTCAGTAAAAAGGGGGTCTCTAAAGCTCTAAGGGACATGGTGCTAGATAGGCTAAGCATGCTATAATTAGGCTATTTCATTCATGCATTCATTTATCCACTAATTCAAAAGTGATGGTTAAACATCTCCTTTGCACTAGGAATTGGTGAATAACATTCACTAAGGGACAAAATACCTACATCTTTACAGAGTAACAATTAATTTAGGTAGTAAATTCAATCATAGTAATGGGAGAAGTTCAAATAATGCACAAGGCCTCCCTCACATATATTGGAAAATACAGAATCAAAGCTTCCAAGGTAAAACAGACCTTAGAGAGCATGTGGTTCATCATCCACACAGAGGAGAAAACTGCAAAAAGCTCAAACACCTTTCTTAAGTGCATGTAGCTGAGTCATTCGTTGGTGAATCGTAATTAGGCCCCATGTCTCTTGACTCTCAGTCTAGGACTTTCTCCACTCTAAAATATTTTTTTGTAATCTTCTGTAAATAATGACCCTCTCCATCACCTTTGGACATTGAACTCAAAGAATGACTCAGATCAGACAAGGATAGAAGAGTTGTATCTTGACAGAACACCAAATGAGATATTGTTGGGTAGAGGAAACTTTGCTGTATCCTCAAATCATTTCATTTACCCAACTCCAACTGGGCAGAGAGCCAGCTCTGACTTTGTAGCTCTTGTTATCAGGATTTCCTCCAAGCAGCAGTACAGGAAGAAGAAAAGAAAAAAAATACATCTGGAGTACTGCACTCTAGAACAGGGACCAGCAGACTTTTTCCACAAAGAAGCAGAGTGTATATTATAGACTTTGTAAACTAAATAGTCTGTGTCACATCTATTTAACACTGCTGTTGTAGCAGGGAAGCAGCCGCAGACCTAATAAGTGAACAAGAGCATGACTGTGTTCCAATAAAACTTTATTTATGGATACTGAAATTTCAGTTCCATCTAACACTCCCATGTCATGAAAGATTAGCCTTTTTGATTTTTCAACCATTTAAAAATGTAAAAAATAATTCTTAGCTCATAAGCCATACATAAACAGGTGGTGGACTTTAGTTTGTCAGCTTCTGCTCTTAGAGGAACATATAGATAATCTAACTGCAACACAAAATGTACATAAAAGAAAAAAACAAACTATTTTGAGTCCAGTAAATGCAACATTCACAAGGACATTGTTCTTTATAATCATAGCTGCCCCTCAGATATATTTCTTAAATTCTTTTTGAAAACATTTCCAGCCTTTATAATATATTACTATAAACTTCTTAATGCAAGAGGCTCTTTTCCTTTGTTTGCATCATGAGCTAAAAGCCCCACAACCACTATCCTTGTGTTTGAGCATGGCAAGTGCAGTTTCTACAGTCAAAAGCTGTGATTTTCCTCTGCCTACCCTTAGCCTAAATGGCATCCTATTATACCAATCAGAAGTGTAACAAAAAGTTTCAGTTCTTTCCAAATCTAAAGGAATGATCTGTGGCAAATACAAAATGCCCTTATAAAGCGAAGCAAGGTAATTTGAAAAAAAAAAAAATGTAATGAGTTTCAGGTTCATGAAATGTGATATTGACAACAGCAAAAATAAATTGCTCCTATTTAACTGCAGTCTAGCTCAGAAGAGATGAGCATAAGCCATGCTCCAACAATGCAGCTGATGCCGGACCCTGAGAGACACACTCTATTAAGACCAAAGTGCTATTAAGGAGACAGACTTACACTGTAAAGTTGGAAGGGGTGGAGGAGAGGAAGAAAGCCTCAATCTACACATCTCAGGGACTTGACAGCACTTGGCTTCTTATAAATCTGTCTAAGTAAAGTTATTAAGTGGCTGAGAAATGTACCATTGGCAGCCAACCTGGGACAACAATGGAAAATGGATAGCCAATAGACAAGACAGACAAGTAAAAGGACCAGGAAAGATGCTTGCTCACAGATTCTGAGAGGTAATAAACACTGCAAATGGGATTTGGGCTGCATCTCTCAGCACTAAGAAATAGCAGATTCTGAGTAGACTGCATAGCTGCATTATCACCCACTATTTCCTAAATATGGTTGGGAAAGAAGATCTGAATTCTATTGGAAAATGGTCTGGAATTTTCTAGTTATAATAAATGTGCTGAACGAAGTCAAAATAAAGACACCCTCCCCCAAAAAAGAAAGACTCAAGGAAAGTTCATTCTTCATGCATGCCAAGATAAAATTAAGAATAATAAAAGCAACACAGTATGTTTCACTTCCTAATTCCTGAAGCTTTACTACCCAAAACTGAAAAGATGATCAATAAAATCAATTAAGCAGAAAACTACTTGTTTAGTAATGTATAGAATAGACACCAGTTTTCTAATTTTACTTCTGCTATCACTTAATCTAAGTTACACTGAAATATCTTAACAAAGCATCCATTTAGGAAGTCATTTTAAATTTTGTAAAGTCTAAGGTGTCAAATACATGTGTGTATTGCCTTATGGGCTAGATCATTAGAAATGTTTGCATAAGGAAATTGCATCTATTGAACCTTACTTTGCAGGTCTTACAACAAATAAACTGAAGACATGATAAATAGAAGTGATACTCAGGAATTCAGGGTTCAAACCCTGACTCTATCACTAACTAGATGCAGAACTTTTAGCAACTCCATTTGCTTCTCAGTTTCTTGATCTTCAAAATGAAGAGATGATGATTTCTTTAAGAACACTTAAAACTGATATTCTGAGGCTTTATATTAAAGTGAATACTCTTTCCAAATGTTTGAAATATATAATTTAAGAACCGTATAGAACTCAGGGGTGCCTCGTGCCTCAGTCAGTTGGGTGTCTGACTTCAGCTCAGGTCATGATCTCCTGGTTTGTGGGTTCTGTGTTGACAGCTCAGAGCCTGGAGTCTGCTTCAGATTCTGTGTCTCCCTCTCTCTCTGACCCTCCCCTGCTCGTGCTCTCTGTCTCTCAAAAATAAATAAATGTAAAAAAAATTTTTTTTAAAGAACCATATGAACTCAAAATTCAAAATATTTTTATTAAACATAGAAAAAATATCACAATGCCAAGTATCTCTGGTTATTTTTATGTTTAAAGCAATTAGAAGTCTAGAATGGATGTTATTAGAAGGTATAAGGAGGGCCACATGTTATCCCACAAATGTGTTTTGATTGTCCTGAATCGTACAAACCAACAATGTGTTTTAAAATTTTAAATTAATTTTTCTCTCTTAAAAATATGGAGACCTCTTGAAAGAAAAAGATATCAGATCAGAAACATTAAGTCTTTATTTCTACACTGCAACAGTAAGCAAAGACACGGCTGTTCTCCTGAGATAGTAAATGAATTCTTTCATTCATCATCATCTTCACTCCTGTTGTCTCCAGATACTGCAGTCCAGTTTCAGCTGCCGTTTATCATCACATCTGCTCAGTCACTTTTCTTAAAGTACAGTTCAGGGAAAAATGAAATATTCGTTGGATTCATCTCTCTATCAAAATTTAAAAATAGAAGGTCTACCAAAAGGACTATGGTATTTAAGAAAACTAGAAGAATACATATAACTTCTGAGAAGTAAAGACTCTCACTCCTTAAATAATCTGCAAATTAAATGATACAGAAAGAATTCAACTTAGTCAATTAAGACCACAGAGCGTGCTTGGGATTCCTTCTCCCTCCCTCTCTCTCTCTCCCTTGCTCGCTATCTCTCGCTCTCAAAAACAAATAAATAAACATTTTTAAAAACTGAATGAGTTCTATAAATGTTCACATTTGTGTACTGCTTCTGGACAATGGCACAAACTTGTAAGTATCTTAGTAAGAATTCCCCTTCAACTGACCTAAGAGAAAGCCAATTCTCCTCTCAAAGGTAAAAGGCATCATTTGGAATTTATCTTTAAGTATGATTTGTAGGAGAGCTAATCCTGTGTGATGCTACCTTCATTTCTACTAAATAATCTGATCCTCACCCAGAGCAAAGTGTTACAATAATGGTAATAATAGTAATAGGAATAGTAACAAAAACAGCACATTAAAATAACATACCCATCCTTTAATAATTAATGTGCACCACACACAAACCTGGAAAATGCACACATTTTTGTCTTTGTTAATTGTCACAATTATCCAGTGAAATGTATTATTTTTATCATTTTATACCAAAAAAACTGAGGCCCAAGGAGATTAAAGAACTTCCAGTTTAGCAAGTAAGAGACAGATGAGGTTCAGTCACTGAGAAACCCAAATCCATGATCTTTTCTGCTTCCCTGAACATTGCTGGCTACAAAAGAAATGGACATCTTTACATGCCTAACCTAATAACAGGGAGAAAGGGAGTAACAGCACTGGGGAGACTCAGGCTCATTAATTTCTATCCCCTCTCTCCCCTCTTTCACCCATGCTGCCTGAGTAACTGGTATCTCTAGGCTGTCAGATAAGGCAGTAACAAGCAGTCTGTCACAGAACACCCTTCTTGAGTGAAAAGTAACCAAAACTGTGAAAACCCTCCTTTTCACTTCATTTTAAAGTCCACATTCATTTTAAACCATTGAACTTTTTTCCCTCACTAGCAATACTGAAAAACACTAAGTAGCCCAGGAGTACCCAGATGAAAAGAAAATCCCAATCTTATCTAATTGCTTTATTTTATCCTCTTCTTTGATTTGTAATGCATTGCAATTTCATCTACAATTTGCACTCTCATTTTTACAGCAGATCAATTAAAGATAACTGGACAAATGCTTGATTATACTCTGAAATCCAATTTTAATATTACTTCCTGATGAGGCTAATCTTAGCGATGCAATCTCTCTCATTTTCCTTTTACTTCTTGGGATTTCCAAGTGTTATAAATCAACCAAGTAGTATATATAATACACACACAATTCTGTTTATCAGTTTGCTCTCATGAAAACTAAATAATAAAAAACAAAACTGGAAAAATTGAGTCACAAAACTAATATTCTAGTAACTCCCTGACATTAAATCAAACCTGAATTTATTATCAGACAAAAGCAAGCAAATTTACCAAATGAGTTTAGATAACTTAAACATCAAAGAAAAAAAGTCTTTCAAAATTTCCAGAAATATCTCAAAAGCAAGAAGAATATAAGCTAGTCTAATTAAGAAAAATCTGGTACCCTTTGATACACTTGTGCTGGTAACTCAGGGATTTCTGTTGTCCTAAGAAATAAGAGAAGATTAAGACAGAGAAGTTAGGAATAGGTGTATATAACTAAGATATGCTTCTAAATGCTGCATATGCATCATCGTCAAAACCCAAGTACACTTAGAACTATGTCCACATCAATACATCCATCCTGATAGACAATTTTGCAGCGTATTTTAAAACTCAATCTGTGTGCATCTTTTATCCAGAATTCAATATTTAGGGGTTTCTCTGGAGGAAATTCTCTGATACCCTCACAGAGATAAAATTCCAGGATGATCATTTTTTATTGACATTGATGTCAAATAAATAGGAGACTGGATAAATAAAATATGATACATTCTTATAATGGAACAAAAACTAGATTAAAATGATATTTCAGGGGCACTTGGGTGGCTCAGTCAGTGAGCATCAGACTTGATTTTGACTCATGTCACGATCCCAGGGTTGTGGTATACAGCCCCATGTCAGGCTCTGCACTGAATAAGGAACCTACTTGGGATTCTCTCTCTTCCCTTCTGCCTCTCTCCCCTGATTGTGCTCTGTGTCTCTCTCCTAAATAAATAAATAGCCTATATGTTAATAATATAAAACATATTAATATCATCTACTACAAGTATTAATTTGTTCCACATCACTTAGGAAAGGAAACCTTATATGCTCCAAATCATTCAGGCTCTATGTCCCCCACTTACCAATGAGGCAAAAGCCTTACTTTAATCATATCTTGTAGTGGGGCAACACACTTCCTAACAATGCATCCAAAGGCTTACAAGATTGAAACTGCTGTTCCTCCTTCTGCTATACCCAGCTCCCCTAGGGCTTGCTCTTTGCAGCCTGTGAGCCCTTGAGAACCTGGTGGTCTGAGAGGTCATGCAGAGCAAACCCAGAATCAGCCTATACTCTGCTCTCAAGGTGTGGATTCAGAGTAACCATAGCAACCTGAAGCCATCCCAGTCCCCACTTCCCAAACTCTGGGCAAACAGGCCAGTCTCTGAAATTTCCACAGGGGCCAGTCTTCTCCTTTACCCACTTAGGGGGAAGATCCTTGGAAAAGACACCATCAGGTCCTGCACATTCTCTCTCATTGCTCTCTAAAGAACTTCTCTGTGCCTGAGGGTTTTGTGTTTGTTTTTTGTTTTGTTTCCTAGAACCAGAAATGCTTTTCTCCCGTATAAGAGTCTGAAAATTCCAGAGATTTAACACTGTCTTCTCACCAGAATAGGCTTCATTGAGCTCATTGGAGATGGTATATAAATACTCTGGCCCCTTCATCCCTCTGCAGAGGATGAGGAGATGATTTTAAGTCAGGTGTTTTGTATTAGTTCAAAGTTTCCTTACAGGGTTGAGCTCCAAGTGCCCTATGGGATCAGGCTGAGTAATGAACCATTTATTGGTCTCCTTCCTTTCCCTAATCACTTCTCTGCCTTCTTGTTTTGTTTTTTTTTTTTTAACATTTATTTATTGATGTGAGAGAGAGACAGAGCATGAGTAGAGGAAGGGGCAGAGAGAGAGGGAGTGACAGTATCCGAAGCAGTCTCCAAGCTCTGAGCTGTCAGCACAGAGCCCAAGGCGGTGCTAGAACTCAGGAACTGTGAGATCATGCCTGGAGCTGAAGTCGGACATTTAACCAACTGAGCCATGCAGGTGCCCCATTCTCTGCCTAATTGTTATTTTCTGCTCTTCCCAAATGAACCTCTGATACTCAAATCCTTTTCTCGTTGTCTGCTTCTGGGATAACCTAAACTAACAATTTTCTTTTCCTTTTAAATCTGGGCACTTCAACCACTTCAACTTGAAAAACTAGCCTTTCTCAAAGGATGAAGACAAAGCAAATTCTCCTTGTGATCACAAAATACCAAGGTCCCCAAAGATCATCTGATGCAAGACAGCCTGCATTCAGCTACTTTTTTGGAAGGGGGAAGGAAATATACTTTACTTTTTACTTATTTTTTTCTGTTTTTCTCTAGCCATAGGGAGAATAACAAAAACAAACATCATATGGGAAACAAAACAAACAAAACTTCATATGGGAAAAATATTATTCTGTGTTATTCTTCCATAGTAGTAATATGATCCTATTATTCTTTTCACTGTATATGTGTGTGTGTGTGTGTGTGTGTGTATATATATATATATACACACACACACACACATAAAACATACATATACATAAACATATATATATATATATATATATATATATATATATACATAAAACATAGACATGAGTGGATATGTTAGCCTTTTTTATGTGAAACAAATTACTCCATACTTTAGTGGCTTGAAATCATATTAATTCTCACAATTCTGGCCTGGGTTAATTTGTGTGATAACTGCACTCAGATATCAGACAGATATGAGAGGACCTATGGGCTGGACCTATTCATGCGTTGGTGGTTGGCAGGTTGTTTTTGAAAGATTTTCTCTAGAATGTATGACTAAGTGTAGAATTACCCAATTGCATGTTATCTGCACCCTCGATTATATTAGATATTGCTAAAGTGCTTTCCACTGAGGTTGTACCAATTTATATTTACAATGCATAGGAGAGCAACTGTTTTTTCACATGCTCATCAACATTTGAAACTGTCAGATTTTTTTACTGGACTTGAAACAGTATCTCACTGATGTCTTATTTCATTTTCCTGTTTTAAATTAAGAATACATATTTTTTTCATATTTATTGGACATACAGGCTTCCTTTTCTTTAGATTGTCTCTTCATATCTTTTGTCCATTTCTCTGTGGGCTTGCCTCTTGCTAAAATGCAAGAATCTTTATATATTCTGGGTCTTGCTGTTGTGGGGATCCCAAAAATTACACATTTCTTTTCCAGCCTCTGGTTTATCTTTTAAATTTGTGCACATGCCCTTTTGCTTGGGGGTGGGGGGGGACAGGTTTGAGTGTAAATTATTCAATTTGCAATAAAACAAATTATCAATTTTTCTTTTTTTATTCCTTATTTCTATGTTGCTTTACATTTATTGAAGTTGGGTAATCTGAGGCATTAATTCTCCAAATGTGAGAATAGAGTTTGAGTCATGCTGGCATCAAAAGGTACTAAAAATCATTCCACAGTGTAACAAACACAACAAAATAATCATTGTTTCAGTTTTTATAATATCAATTGTATGTATGTTTTATTTTTCTTTCTGGATGTTATATAATCTTTGAAAATCACTTTTTTTTTCTGGGATAAGAGAGGGATTTGGTTGCAGTAAGACAGGCTAATTTTAAATCAAGGGACTTTTGCTAAGTGAAATAAGTCAGAGAAAGATGAATACCATGTGACTTCATTTGTATGGAATTTAAGAAACTAAACAAAGGGACAAAGAAAAAAAAAATGACCAAAAAAAAAAAAAAAAAAAAACCACCTCAAATACAGAGAACAAAGAGGAGGTTGCCAAAGGGGAGGTGGGTGGGAGGATGGGTGAAACAGATAAAGAGGATTAAGAGCACACTTATCCTGAGCACTGAGCAATGTTTAGAATTGCTGAATCATTATATTACACACCTGAAACTCACATAACCCCGTATGTTAATTAAAGTTCAGTAAATAAATCATAAAAGTACATTAAAAAATGAAAAAGGGACTTCTTCCTTTTTCTATAAAATCTTATAAATCAGACCTCTGTATTGACTCAACTCTAAAGGTTATAGAGTCAACTATCAAAGCTGGTTCCAAAGAGATATAAATAATTTCTTGTTAAATACCATTTGTAATTATAGAGCTAAAATAATCAAACATATCATGTGTCAAGATCTGTGCTGACTAGCAGCAGCAACATGATGGAATCCCCTGCCCTATGGCACCCTGCTGCCTGAGCTCAGTCGTGGGAAGGGAAAGATTTCCCTCTTAAAACACCTAGCATTTTCCTCAAAAAGCAGCAAGCAAGGAGAAATAAATTTTTTAAAGAGCAGAGAAAATAAATGAATAATTCTTTTTATTCCCTTACTCCAAATCATATAAATATCTTTGACATCCCAAAATCTAGGTGAAAATAATGAATGTGTAATAGCCTTAAAATGTTCATGCACTGGGGCACCTGGGTGGTTCAGTTGGTTGAGCATCCAACTCTTGTTTTCAGCTCAGGTCACAATCTCATGATTCATGAGATCAACTGAGACTTCCATCAGGCTCTGGGCTGACAGTGCCACAGCCTGCTTGGGATTCTCTCTCTCCCTCTCTGACCCTCCCTTGCTCGCACTTTCTGTCTTTCTCTCAAAATAAGTAACTTTGGCAGTCGGTTAAGCATCCAACTTCACTCAGGTCATGATCTCGCAGTTCATGAGTTGGAGCCCTACATCAGGCTCTTTGCTGACTGCTCAGAGCCTGGAGCCTACCTTGGAATCTGTGATTCCCTCTTTATATGCCACCCTCCCACCCCCCCCACCCCCCAAACATGCTCTGTCTCTCTCTCTCTCTCAAAAAAAAATATTTAAAAAAGTTTTTTAATAATAAACAAATAAACAAACTTAAAAAAATGTTCATGCACTTATTTCTACCAGAAAGATATTCCATGAGAAAAATATGGCTAACAAACTTGGTATAAACTTTAATATATAATAGATAATAGATACCTATCAAGTGATAATTTATATTTACTCTTGTAATGGTTACATGTATAGCCTAACTTTGGTGCTGGACTTTGAGATAACTCATGTGGAGCTCAGAATCTACACCCATTTTTGAAGGTCAGTCCTTTGCTCCCCTGTGTTGGGAGCATTCCACTTCATAATGTGATTTTTCTAGTGCAAATGAACAGATGACACATATGAAAATAGTCCAAGAACCCAAAGGAAAACTAGCAACTGAGAAACCCATGACAAAAATCTCCAAACTGAAAAAATATAAATAATCTATTTATTATGGAATGTTGGTTCTTATGATAATGAGAAGCAATAGGTAGAAATCAAACAATTTAATTACACAATTATTCAAGTTGCACTTATTTATTTCTCAAAACTTTATTAAACACCTACCACATGCTAGACACTGCTCTCATACTCAGCTAAGATTGTAAGGAGAACATGTACAGATCTCAGTGATATTTTGATGCTAAGAACTGACTCGGGGATTTTTTTTTTTTTTCCAATGCTAATGAAAGAATCCTGTAAGTCAAATAATGCCAGGTTACTTATAGATTGTGGCTAATTTTATATCATCATCCTTGGTTTATTTTGTCCTATTCTTCACTCTTTAAACTACTTTCATTTATTTGAATATGAGTGGAATTTATATGCTCTAAATTTATATATTCATATGTGAACTATACATAAATTTATACACTTATATAAAAGCAATCATTATTTACTCTGAAACTCCTAAGATATTCAGATTAGCAATGATGAACAGTAAGAGATTACAACATGAAAAAACAATTTAATGCAGAAAAGGTATTATGCCCATGCCTTAGTATGTGTTCTCCCAGAAAGAGACTGCTAGACAAAGATTTTAGTTCAAGTAGTTTATTTTGGAAATGATCCCAAGAAAGGATGAGAAGGAAGGGAAGAAAACCATAAAGCAAGTAACCTCTGCAAGTGACAAAATCTCTATCTAGGAAACACCTCATATAGCTTCACCACCCAAGCTAGGGGTGAAGAAGGTGTGGTTGTTTATGTATTAACTCTCTCCCATAACAGGTTGAGGGCTGCTCCCAAAGTTTTATTAACTCTCTGCATTTTTGGTGTCCACAGAAGAGGTAAAAATGGAGGAGGTGAATAGGGTATTGATCTACACTTCTTCTCCTCTTCGTTATAAATTCTCTGAAGGTTCTGTTTGTAAACATAGTAGAAATAGGGAATTTGGAAATTGATATGAAGAATGGGTTCAAAAATATAAATCATTTTATAGATTTCTTAATATGAAGTTTATGCTTACGACAAACTTTGATATCTTGCCCTCCTACTGAGAAAAAAAAATGTTTCCATTTGACTCTTGAATGAGGAGTAGAAATTTACTAAGTGAGGTAGGAGGCAAAGAAAGTTTGGGGATAAGCATTTAAGCAGAGAAAACTGAATATACAGAAGCAAGCCTATATAAACATAAGGAAATGTTTGAAAAGTAGCAAAGTGTCCAGGACTGCTAAAGCACTGAATGCAACAGGAAAGATGGCATGGAGAAGTAGCCAGGAAACATTTCCCACAGACTTGCTTACACTATTCTAAGGTATTAACACCTATTCTAAAGGCAATGGGAGATGACTAAAAGATCTAAGTCAGAATTTAAGCATTTTTAAAATGGCTTCTAATGAAACATTGGAAGAAGAATGGAAGTAAAAAACGGGAAGCAGCAAACTGAAATCTGGAAATAATGGTGGTTTCCATGGACATTAACAAAGAGAGAAGAGGGAAGCCTGCGTGGCTCAGTCAGTTGAGCTTCCAACTTCAGCTCAGGTCATGACCTCACAGTTCATGATTTCAAGCCCCACATCGGGCTCTGTGCTGACAGCTTACAACCTGGAGCCCACTTTGAGTTCTGTGTCTCCCTCTCTCTCTGCCCCTCCCCTGCTCACACTGTTTCTATCTCTCAAAAATAAACTTATAATAATAAAAAAAAAGAGAGAAGAGAATATATGAATATATTTGAAAGATAATGGGAGGCAGAAAAGTGAAGAAGAAGAAGAAGAAGAAGAAGAAGAAGAAGAAGAAGAAGAAGAGAAATTTAAAAGAAAAAAAATCTTACAAATATTTGCTGTCACACACTGGATGAATAAAAGCAAATGGCAGAAGTGGTCAGGAGGTCAGTAGCTTCTCTGGTCTGCAAGAGACAATTCCTTATAGCTAATATTACATATTATGGTATTTTGTACATTAAATGTTTTAAATTATTATTTCTTCATTTAACTAAATTGAGGCATGTAATTCAATTACAAAATTGAAGGAGGGAGTGGTAAAGGGAATGAAATATTCATTAGAAAGCATTTCCCATCAACCACTTGTTCATGCTTAGATCAAACAGATCTAATAATTTCTTGTTAAATTCATCAGTTTTCATTAGAAGAGTAATTGTATTTGGTAAAAGGTAATGGTTACAGCGTGTTACACAATTAACACAGTGTGAAATGAACTAAAATATGTTCTCTATAGCTGATTTTCTGAAAAACTGAATACTGGGTTTAGGATATATAAATGTAAGATTTTTCTAAACACTCTATCATTTTGTTAAATCAAATCAAGTCTTATTTATGTTTCAATTGAAAACTAACACTAGCATTTAGACATTATAAAAATTGATAATGCTTTCACATAGTATTCAGGGCTAAGGGAACAAAATTTAACTTCTGTAAATGATCATGATGTCTGCATGAAAGACCGGAGGAAATAGCTTAAACCTCTGTTGGTAAATTTGCCTAACAGGTCAAAACTTAAAGTGTATATTTAACCCTGGAAACTCAGGTCTTTGCTTTCTATTTTAATATTTTTTTTCTAGTTGTAAAGTCAATGTGAAACTCATTTGAAAAATATGAAAAATACGAATAATACTGAGAAGAATATGTAGGAATTATTATTGAAATATGGTGTTAAAGCGTTCTGGGTGTGTTTTGTTACATGCTGTATTATATGGTATTACAAATGTTATATTGGCCATTTAAATATACGTGTATATGTATATACGTGTATGCTACATCAAGAGTATAATATCTTTATATCTTATTGTACCTTTCTGCATTCTCACATACTTTATTGATGTATAATTTAGATACAATAGGCTACATTGATTTGGGTAAATATATACACTAGTCTAACCACCACCACATAAAAGATTTACATTTTTAACTCTCCAAAAAGTTCCCTCTTATAATACTATCCCAATCATTACTCCCACCCAAACTCTAAGCTCTTGGCAACCTGATCTGCATTCAGCCCCCAGAGATTCGTTTTTGCTAGATTTTCATATAAATGAAATCGTGCAGTATGGACTTTGAGCCTGGTTTCTTTTGCACACAGTGATACTTAATATTCATCTATCTTGTTGCATATATCAATCGTCTTTTCCTTTAATTACTAAATAGTGTTTTATTATACAGGCAAAGACCAATTTGTAAATTCATTCATCTGTTGAAAACTTTGGGGTTGTTTCCCGTTCTTGGCTAATGTAAACAAATCTATAATGAACATATATGGACATGTCTTTAACACTTTGGACAAATAAACAGAAGTAGAATTGCCCCAGTTGTATAATAAGTTCATGTTTAACTGTTTTCATACATGTTAAACTGGATTTCAAAGAAACTGAACAATCTGTGTTCCCAAAAGCAGTATGTAAGAATTTTAGTCAGTCTACATGCTCATCAAAAGTTGGTGTTGTCTTTTTCCTTTTAGACATTATAATATGCATATAGTAGGATCATATAGTGGCCTTAATTTGCCTTGGACTAATACTGGTGAACATCTTTAATTTGCTTAAAAGTCTTCATATATTTGCTCTAGCAAAGTGTCTGTTCAAGTGTCTATCCATTTTTTATTGATCTGTTTCTTATCTTCTAATTGTAGAATGTCTTTATACATTCTGGATACAAGTCCTTTATCAAAGAAATATATTAAAAACATTTTCTCTCAGTATGTGGCTTGTATTTTCTTAATAGTGTCTATCACTAATCAGGTGTTTTTTATTTAAAGTGTTCTTTTATTTAGAATTGTGCCTGTGTCCTGCCTAAGAATCTGTTGCCTGCATTTTTCTCCTGTGTATTCTTCTGTAAGATTTATAGTTACAGATTTTTTAAATTTAGTTCTATAATCCATATTGAGTTAACATTTATATATAGGGTTAAAGTTTTTATTTATTCTCAAATAAATACCAACTTCTTTCAGAGCTATTTTTAAAAATTAAAAAAAAACATACTTCTAAATAATAGATGAATCAAAATAAAAAGAGGTAAAAAGAAATGAGGTATCAAGCCATGAAAACATATGAAGGAATCTTAAATGCTTAAATGCATACTATTAAGTGAAAGATGCCAATCTGATAAGGTAATATACTATATGCTTTCCACTATAGGCTATTCTAGAAAAAAGAAAAACTATGGAGACACAAGAAGACAGAATCTTAATGTTCAGTGGTCTTTTATTCTGCAGTGTGTAATCTGAAATTAATCCAATATAGTGAAATCTTATTTTGGACACCATATTTTTCATCTCTAGAAGTTCCAATTTACTTTTTTTTATATCTTCCTTTTTTAAACCTTTGTGCATAATGTGCATACAGCTTTCTAATGCTTTTGTCTGACAATTCTATCATCTTAGTTATTTCTTCAACTGTTTCAATTAATTTTTGTCTTAATTTTGCATTACATTTCTTTCTTTGTATATCCATTTTTAATTGGACAACTCCTTGTCTCCTTAAATCAGCAAGATTCACAGACTCTGCATGGATTCTCAAAAGTAAGGCCCAACAAACATATTTCTCTTCTCTCTCTCAGGGAATCTTAGGTCGGTGCTGCCTGGTGCTTGAAAACAGTGGTTTTGTTTGGCTTCCATTTTTTTCTATTTTTTTTTCCTGCAAAAGTATAATTCTTTTCTTTTTTAATTTTTTAAAAACATTTTAATGTTTATTTATTTTTGAGACATGCGAGAAACAGAGTGCAAGCAGTGGAGGGGCAGACAGATTCTGTGAAGCAGGCCCCAGGCTCTGCGCTGTCACCCCAGAGCCCAACGTGGGGCTCAAACTCACAAACTGTGAGATCATGACCTGAACTGAAGTCAGACACTCAACCCACTGAGCCACTCAGGCGCCCCTGCAAAAGTGTAATTCTGTACTAGTTATTCCATTATGGCCAGAAGCAAAAATTCACATTTCTTTCTTTATTCAATTTAATACTATATAGTAATTTTTTTTTCTATTATGAGTTAGGAATTGAACTTAGCTACAATAACAGAAAACCTAAGCTATAATGGTTTAACCATGAAAGGATTCTTTGTTTAATGGGTAAAAGACATGAATAGACATTTTTCCAAAGAAGACATACATATGGCCAATAGGCACATGAAAAGATGCCCAACATCACTCATTATTAGGGAAATGCAAATCAAAACCGCAATGATACACCTATCACACCTATCAGAATGGCTAAAATCGAAAATAAAAGAAATAATTCTTGACAAGGATGTGAAGAGAAAGGAAAACTCTTGCACTGTTGTTGGGAATGCAAACTGGTGTAGCCACAGTGGATAATATTATGGAGATTCTAAGAAAAGTTAAAAATCGATCTACCCTATAATGCAGTATTCACATTACTGGGTATTTACCCAAAAAATACAAAAAATACTAATTCAAAGGGAGACATATACCCCTATGTTTATAGCAGCATTATTTACAATAGCCAAGTTATGAAAGCAGCCCACGTGTCCATCGATAGATGAATAAAGGTATATAGATACATACACACACACATACATACACACACAATGGAATATTATTCCAGCTATAAAAAATATAAAAAAGAATAAAATCTTGCTATTTGCAACAACATGGATGGAACTTGAGAGTATAATGCTAAGTGAAAGAAATCAGGAAAGAAAGATAAATACCACACGGTTTCACTCATATGTGGAACTTAAGGGGAAAATGAGAGAAAAAGAAAAAGGAAAAGAAAAAGAGAGAAACAAACCAAGAAACAGACCCTTAACTATAGAGAACAAACTGAAGGTTGCCAGAGTGGGAACGATGGGTTAAATTTAGGTGATGGGGATTAAAGAATGCATTTGTTGTGATGAGCAGTGGGTGATGTATCAAATTGCTAAATCACTGTATTGTACACCTGAAGTTAATATAACACGGTATATAAACTACATTGCAAATAAAATAGAATCAAATAAAGATTCTTTTTTCACACTGCAGGAAGATCAGAGACAGTTAATACAATTCTGTGATGGCAGGCCCACGATGCCAACACAAATACAGTCTCCTTAGAAAATAATACTACCCTCATTATTGCTGTCTTGTGAAGAAAAAGTGGTTGCTCTACCTTCATCTCTGTATCTGTGTTCCAGGAAATGAAGGGGAAAGACAGATGGTAAGTGCTAGCTGAATGTGCTCCCACCCGGCAACTTCTTCTCACATCTCGTTGACCAAAATCATTTCACATATCTACCCCTTGGGATAAGGGAAAGCTAGGGAGCATAAATTTGTTGAAACCCAGAATGTTGCCAACATGCCCAAATCAAAAGGGAGCATCTGGAAGCCACATTTCATTAAATATTCTGCAACATTTGCAATAGGTGAATTGTATCCTATAGTACAGAAATACTACCATCTTAACTGACTCCCTACTATTTGACATTTAGAAGCTACCTCAGCTCTGGGGCTTTTTTTTAGAGCAACAAGTACAGGTAGCTTATATATAAACTCATTAATAATCAAGAAATGAGAAGCCGACATGGAAATGAGAGAAAAGACTTAGATTTTCTGGGGTTTTTACTTGCCCCTTGTCTTCCCATGTCAATGAAATGAATCATCTGTCTTTCAAAATTATTTCATTTTTATTTATTTATTTTTTTGGGGGGAGTTATAACAGAATTTAATGTATGGTTCATATTTTGCACAAGATCTAGAAGATCTAATGTTACCAGCATTTCTTTTTTTTTTTCAATATATGAAATTTATTGTCAAATTGGTTTCCATACAACACCCAGTGCTCATCCCAAAAGGTGCCCTCCTCAATACCCATCACCCACCCTCCCCTCCCTCCCACCCCCCATCAACCCTCAGTTTGTTCTCAGTTTTTAAGAGTCTCTTATGCTTTGGCTCTCTCCCACTCTAACGTCTTTTTTTTTTCCCCCTCCTCCATGGGTTTCTGTTAAGTTTCTCAGGATCCACATAAGAGTGAAAACATATGGTATCTAAAGAAGACATCCGGATGGCCAACAGGCACATGAAAAGATGCTCAACGTTGCTCCTTATCAGGGAAATACAAATCAAAACCACACTCAGATATCATCTCACGCCAGTCAGAGTAGCCAAAATGAACAAATCAGGAGACTATAGATGCTGGAGAGGATGTGGAGAAACGGGAACCCTCTTGCACTGTTGGTGGGAATGCAAATTGGTGCAGCCACTCTGGAAAACAGTGTAGAGGTTCCTCAGAAAATTAAAAATAGACCTACCCTATGACCCAGCAATAGCACTGCTAGGAATTTACCCAAGGGATTCAGGAGTACTGATGCATAGGGGCACTTGTAGCCCAACGTTTATAGCAGCACTCTCAACAATAGCCAAATTATGGAAAGAGCCTAAATGTCCATCAACTGATGAATGGATAAAGAAATTGTGGTTTATATACTCAATGGAATACTATTTGGCAATGAGAAAGAATGAAATATGGCCCTTTGTAGCAACATGGATGGAACTGGAGAGTGTGATGCTAAGTGAAATAAGCCATACAGAGAAAGACAGATAAAATTATTTCATTTTTAAAGGAATATGATAACCATAAGAATGAAGAAGAGTCAACATACTTAATTCTCTTCAGGTGAATGAAGATACAAAAAATAAAATCATATCACTTTAAAGGTCCCTGACAATTCCAAGAATAAAGTATATTTTCTACATGAGATCTGCCAAACTTCACAAATATAAATCATAGACTCAATGAACCAGTGAAGCCAACAGTTCATATATAAGTGGCTTATCAATGCAAAGAGTTACTAACTATCCAAATAAATAAAGATAGCAAAAGCACTGGTACTTGTCAGATCTTCAAAGGTCCCATAATCTCTTTCTTGTTGACTACATTTCTTAGTATTTGTAATGAAAAACTTCAGTGGTATAAAGAGCATAGAACTCAAAGACTACCATTCTGCAATGAGAATAAACATTCTAAAATCACACACACACACACACACACACACACACACACACACAAATAGAATGGGAATTATATAATCAAGTCAATTACAAACTCAGCTTTTCTTAGCTGAGGCTCAGAAATCAAAATCAGTTTAGGGAATTTAGGCACTACTATAAACTTCCCTATTCTGCAGAGATGTCCTGAAGAAGTCTAAGGGATGAGAAAGTTTCAACATTGCCTTATAGCGCCTGCTACATCTCCTGGCAGCTGAAATAAAATGAGCCAAATCTTGATGGAAGGACCGTGAAGAAGTTTCAGACATGCTATGCGAAATACTCATGAAATGCTTTCATATAAATGGAATACACTGAATTCCACTATACTTGCTGTTGCACATGCAGACTCTGCATTAATGCTTGTAGTGGGCCAAATGACATCACTTGTGTGTTTTTTGATGTATGCTCAGATCCACACCCTGTGGTCTGACAAAACTACTTCACTTAAAATTGCTGATCCTGGGGCACCTGGGTGGCTCAGTCAGTTAAGCATCTGACTTCATCTCAGGTCATGATCTCACAGTTTGTGACTTCAAGCCCCACATTGGGCTCTGGGCTGACAGCTTTAAGCTCAGACCTGGAATCTGCTTCAGATTGTGTCCCCTTGCCCACTGTCCCTCCCCCGCTTACACTCTCTCACCCTCTCTCTCTCTCTCAAAAATAAACATTTTAAAAATTTTTTAAAAAATTGCTGATCCTGCATTGAGTATATTTTTGGTCTTTGACCATCCATGGTGGCTAAGTTTAGCTACCATTCTTGAGGAATAAAGTCTATATTTTTTCTTGTTTTCTTTACATTTATAGCCATTTTTAATAGTTTCAAGGTGAAAGCATCTATATGGGAAACGGTTGTCACCTATTACAAATATTTGCAAAGCTATAACCTGCTGTTTTACGAGATATGGTGGTATTTACTGGTGTTTAGAGGCTTGAGGGTTAAATTTTAGTTGAGATGAAGCCAAAAACTGCCTTTTTATTCATTTACCATAAGAGAGAAATGCTCATGAAACATACTGTTTTCACTAGATTATGAACATGTATGTGTGCAATGACCATATAATTTGGCATTTAAGAAGCAATTTCCATATACACTTATTTATTCTTAATAGATGAAATGTCTTCTGGAACATGGGAAATTTGGGGTTTGATGTAATAAATATATGACTAACTTCATTACATATAGTTAGGTATTTTCCTATTACAAAACCAATTCCTGCTTTGTAATGCCTTTGGTAACTATCTTTAGCATGACACTCATGCCCACTCTGATCTAGCCTCTGTTCATTTCTGTAGGCTCATTTCTTAACACCTCTTGCTCCCATCAAGCTGCTGTCAGTATTATGGTTTTCTCATATGTTTGACTCTTTGATCATATTGCATCTTCTTCCTGAAATACTTATCTTTCTCTTGCTTGTCTGAACCTTGTGAAGGCCTATTGTCTTTCAATATTCTGGTGAAGTTTTACTCGTGGAATGAAGCCTTTTCTGGCTGACCTATGGCCCATCTTAATAGAAGGACCTTGTCCTTCCTTGTATTTTGCTTAACACTTAATAAATGTCCCTTGAAGGGTGCCTAGCTGGTTCAGTCAATTGAGCATGTGACTCTTGATCTCCTGGTCATGAGTTCAAGCCCCCATTAGATGTAAAGTTTACTTGAAAAATAATAATGATGATGATGATGATGATGACGATAAATTAAAAATACTTTAAAACTTAAAAATAATAAAATGCTTTAAAAAATAAGTGCCCCTTGAGTAAATGAATAAATATATAAATAAACCATTTGAGAGATAGCACAAACTTAAAATTTTAATAAAAGTCTGCAGTTCCAATTGGATTTCTTTAATGTAAATGTCTGCTTCCAGGAAAACAGTGGACCTCAAAAATTTTTAAAGCATTTGAATATCTTTCATGTGAAAAAATTATGATTTGCACAGTGTGGATTCTCAATAAATATAAAGTATGATGCTTATGCCTAACAAATCTAAAATATAATTGGGAAGACTAGGCTACAACATGGATTTCTGCCTGGGGCTCAAACCCACAAACTGCGAGATCATGACCTGAGCCGAAGACTGACACTCAACCGACTGAGCCACCCAGGCACCCTTTTTTTATGTTTATTCTAAGATCACCTATCAGATGCTTCATGAGTGCATTCTGTGTAACTGACATAAATATCTTAAAATACAACCACCAACAAATTTCACGAGGATATTTTTCATGTTTTCTCTCAAATCTTACTGCATTCTCTCATAATGTCATCTCATTTCCTGGTTTATTGAATCTCAATACGTTATCAAATTGAGGAGAACTCCATTGTTAAAAATTCACTCATTCCTTATGTTGTCTGGCCACTGTTTGGTTATCTCTTAAAAAAAGATAATTTATAGAAACAATCATTTCGTCATTTCTGAACAAAGTGAAGAGTCACAGAATCACTACCAGGAAAGCAGGACAGCCCGGAAACATAAGAGACTAAGAACCTAGGTATCTCCGTGTGTCTCTTTGCAAAGTGTGTACCCATCTAACACCAGATGGATAAAACTGGACAGGATGGCAGATGAAGGGGAAATTCCCCAGTGGGAGAACTGTTTCCCTACTCTCACAGAGCAGGTGTACTGAAGACAGAAGATATCAGAACTTGTTAATAGGACAAGCCAAAAAATTCAGGAATTTGCAAATTGAACAGGTGAAAATGTAACTGGTGATAATTGAAAGCTAATTATCGTCAGCTAGCAATTGGCAACCAGGTGTTCTGAGTCACCTAAAAGGCAAAGCAGGGAGGACTGTGAAGATATTTGCTTTTGGCACAGATGAGATAAATTAATTTCCTGCCTTAAGTTTCAGTAAAGGAAAATGATTAGTCTGTTTGTTGCTGCTATGTTTTAACATGCCTAGGAGCTAACCACAAAAGAGCAAGTGTTGCAAAGCTAAGTAATTATGACTTAACTTATGTGTAAGAAGTGCCTTATATTTTTTCTAAATTGGCTACATCCAAATGAGTAAAGTCAAAAATACGGTAACCACCAAAGCCATATCTATAGGCTATAAGCCATCCTGGTAACATGGTGGTTTCACTATTTAAGCAGTACTAAATACAAAAAAAAATTCTACGAAAACAAAGGTTCCAGGCCTATTGATAAATTTTACATATTCCTTAGATGCGTTTTTAGAAGCTGAAGATTAGATAAAGTTATGTATTCAAGGTCATAAAGCCAGTAAACTGTAAATTTAGAATTTGTACTAAAAAATTCCTGATCCCAAAGTCCATGTTTTTTATTATACCATCTTGTTTTTGATGGAAAATGTTCCCTTGCTAAAAGCAGTAGCAGGTTTTTCTTTCCACATTAACTCCCTGTAATTCCAAATACTCCGAATTATAGGCATTTCAACAATTTTTAATAAAGATTTATATTCAAGTATAACATTTATGTAGGAAAGCATACATAGCATAATTGAACTGTTCAATGAATGTAGATAGGTGAACGCATCCCTCTAACTCTGCCTGCCAAGAAGCAGAACACCAGTAGCAGTTCTGAGACTCCTCTGTGCCCCTCTCAGACACTACTCTCCCCTTAAAATCAATCCGTGTCCAGACTCCTAAAACAAGAGATCTTTCCTGACAAGAACTGAATTTTATACAAATGGAACAATACCATTTATGTACTTTGTTTCAGCCTTCTTTCACTGCACATTGTGTTTGTGAGATTTGTCCTTGTGATTGGGGTTATAAATAATGCACTCATATTCATTGCTATATAGTATTCCATTATATTAATACATCACAACATATTTATCCATTCCAACTTTAGTGAACTTTGATGTGGACTCCAGTATCTGTTCATTAGTATTAACCTTCTGAACATTTTTTTAATGAAGACATGTATGCATTTCTGGTGGTTACATACCCATTATGTTACTATTGAGTCATAGGGTTTGGCTAGTTCCAGCTTTTCCAGCCTATCAAACAGTTCTCCACTCCAAAGTGGTAGTACCAATTTATACTTCCACCAGCAATGCATGTGGGTTTCAGTTATTCTACAATCTTGCCTATCCCAAGTATATATCATTTAGTTTTAGCCATTCTGGGGAGCAGTTTGAGCTCATGAATTCCAAATAAGACCTAATGAGGTTAAGCCCTTTTTTCATATGTTATTTTGGCCATTTGAAATCCTCTTTTGTAATGTACCTATTAAATGTGCCCAATTTTCTGTTAGTTTTGAACATCTTTCTCTTATTGACTTGTAGAAAACTAATATATTCTGAACAAGAGCTCCTTTTTTCAATCATAATACTGTAATGATCTCCTTGAACTACAGATTTCCTTTTACCACATAATAATGACTCCCAGTTAAAAAAAAATCTTTTAGTTTTGGGGCACCTGGGTGGCTCAGTCAGTTGAGTGACTGACTCTTGGTTTCAGCTCAGGTCATGATCTTGCAGTTGGTGAGATCAAGCCTTTGTTGGGCTCTGCACTGATGGCATAGAGCCTGCTTGGAATTCTCTCACTCCCTCTCTCTCTCTCTGCACCTCTCCTGCTGATGCTCACTCTCTCTCTTACTCTCAAAATAAGTGAACTCAAAAACAAATGTTTTAGTTTTATAAAAAGTTTTTGTTTTTTTTTTTCAAGATCCAAGTTGTTTACTGAATAAACTCGGTTATTGGCACATCTAATCTGGGATAAACCTGACACATCGGACCTAGACAGCTTCTAGCATTTTAGGGTCATCTTCGTCTGTCTGTAAACAAAAGATCTGTCACCTAAGAAACTGCAGTTTTGTTTAGACTTGGATAAACTATGAAAGGCATGGATTGTTTATGTGTTACATGAGATCACGGTTTATATTGTTGGTTATGAAAGTGCAGGTATAGCTGAAAACTTAGACACTTGGTGGAAATTAAAAATGCTACTCTTTTTGTAATTTTATCGTTGCTTCATGCAATATCAGTTTCGTGATGCTGATTCAGATTGCTTTATTATGGGAAGATCTCTCTGCCAGTGTCTTTGTTAACGGTCAAGGTCAGTTCTTCCAGATTGAAATTTTCCATGGGCAGATACAAGTCAGTTGGGTTAGAAGAGGGGACTCCATATAGGCTCTGGTTTTCCTAATGGTTTGCATGACTGGATTCATGTGCAGGCTAAGTGGAATATAGCTTTCTTTTTCTTAAAATTTAGGTGAGGTACTTTTTTGTATATTTAAGAGTTTTTTGTATCCCAAAAGACTGTAAGTATGCTCCCTTATGACAATTTTTAAAGAATTTTCTCATTACTCCTACCTTTTCCATTCTAATTGCTCAAAAATTTCTCATAATATTCTCTTACAATCTTCAGAAAGTCTATAGAATCTCTAATTATCTCTTTTCTTACTACTTACATTAATATTAAAATTTTATACCTCTTTCCTCTGCTTTCCTTGCAAGAACTTTGTTAATTTTATTGATCTTTATAAAAACTTAATTATTGGATTTCTTAATCCTCTCTATTTTAGGTCTGCTTATTATTTTTTTGATTTTTGCCATGATATTTTTAATTTTCTTCCTTCTATTTTCTTTAGGTTTAATTTTCTGTTCTTTTCCCAATGTACTGGGACCAATACTTATTTTTAGTCTTGTTTTTAATATATTAATTTAAGGATATAAATTTCTCTCTTATCCCTGATTTGCTGCACTCCACAAGTTTTGAAATGGCATCTTTTCATTATCTTTCAATTAAAATATTTTGTAAATTTCATTATGGTTTGTTTCCTTAACAAATAGCTATTTATATGGAGAACAAACAGAGGGTTACTGGAGGGGTTGTGGGAGGGGGGATGGGCTAAACGGGTAAGGGGCATTAAGGAATCTATTCCTGAAATCATTGTTGCACTATATGCTAACTAATTTGGATGTAAATTTAAAAAAATAATAAAAATATAAAAAAAGAATTTTACAAAGGAAAAAAAATAAAATAAAGAGCAATGTTTAATTTGCAATTCTTAATTTATCTTTATTTCCCTTTATTATTAATTTCTAGCTTAATTTCAGTGTCAGAAATCATAACCTATAATATTTCAATTTCTAGAGGTTTTATTACAACTTGCTATAAGCAGTACCATGTAAGGAAATACATTCAAATTTCAGACTGTTATTATGGATTCAGTTAGTTCTCTGTTACTTTATAAGCTTTGAATATGTTATTAGGCATGTATAAACATAAAATAACATGTCTTCCTGATAATATTAACTTTCCTTAACCCTAAATTATCCTTCTGTCTCTAGAATGTATCCTAGCTTAAAAATCTGTTTTGTATTATGTTAGGTAGCTGTATTAACCTGTTTTGGTTAGTATCTTTTATATTTTATTTTCAACATGTCCATGACTTTAAATTTAAGCTACCCATCTTGTAAGCAATATTTAAATAATTAAATTTTTTTTAGTCTGGCAATACTTTTAATTATAGTATTTTGTCCATTTATACTTAATGCAATTATTGATCATTTCATGTTTAAACATTACTGTTTCACATATACATAAACACAGCTGTATATATACATGTATAAACACAATTTTTTTATTTTTTCTTATTTTATTTTTATTTTTACTTGGATCATTCAGTGTTTATTTGACTTTGTCCACATAGTTACTCTTTTATATCATAAGTCTTATATGATTTGGTAAATCTCTCAGTGGCTTCAGATTGTTTTGAATTCAGTGTTACTAATTGTTCTTCCTGGGGAATTTGTTTTGATACAAGAAAGTCTATCAAAGCTAGTAAACTGAAAAGAAATTTATGAACTGGGAGTCAAGTACCGATACTCACTATAGAAAGAAAAATCAGCAGTATCTTGAAAAATTAGACCTCATTTAAATGGAAAGATTTAACTGTCAAACAGAGGATTTTTTTTAATTTTTAAAAATGTTTATTTATTTTGTAAGAGAGAAAGATACAGCACAAGTGGGGGAGGAGCAGAAAGAGATAAGGAGAGAGAGAATTCCAAGCAGGCTCCATGCTGTCAGCACAGAGCTGGACACAGTGCTCAATCTCACAAACCATGGGATCATGACCTAAGCCAAAATCAAGAGTCAGATACTTAACTGACTAAGTCACCCAGGTGTCCCCATCAGAGGATTTTAGAGTTTTGCCTGTAATTAAAATACCTGTGCAATTTCTGACCCAAATCAAAAGATCTCACAAAATAGAATTTATATAAAATTTGTGGACAGAATATACAATATGAGTTTCTTTAGAGCTTTTTTCTATTCTAATTTAAAAATACATTTGTTTTAATTTTATCCAGCCTCCATGAAAATTGTGCTGTGCTTCCATTTTAAAGTTTTAATTACTTAAGAACATGCTTCCATAGATAGTCCCAGATATATATCTTCATGTAGCATACCAAATTGTGTTGTTAATGTTTGCTTTATTTGCCAGTCTTTTGTGCAAGGCTGTAAGCCTATCATAATAGAGACAGAACCATGCTACATATTCTATATCCTCAACACTTAGTATAGTAGGGCCTCCATAAACATTCAGCAGTTTTAAAACCTTTTTGCAGGGATAATCTTCTTCAAAACATTTTGCTACATTTTCAAATATTTTTAAGAGATTTCTTCATGTATTAAAAACTACTTGTTGAGGGCCACCTGGGTGGCTCAGTCTGTTAAGCATCCAACTTTGGCTCAGGTCATGATCTCAGGGTTCGTGAGTTTGAGTCCCACATTGGTCTCACTGCTGTCAGCACAGAGCCTGCTTGGGATACTCTGTCCCCTCCCTGTGCCCCTCCCCCACTCACTCTCTCTTTCTTTTCTCTCTCTCTCTCTCTCAAAATAAATAAACTTAAAAAAAAAGAAAAGAAAAACTACTTGTTGAGTATTGAGCATGAAGTACAGACAATTCCTTTGAGAAAATGTGCCACAAAAGGATATTTGCTGTTATTTTGAGGTTTTTTGTTTTGTTGTTATTTTAATGGTGGTGTTGAACATGTTTAATTGTCACTGAGAATAATCCAGTAGACAAGGGGAAATTGAGAGCAATTTTAAAAGAAGAGTAAAAAAAAAAATAAGCAATGGCATATAGTTTCTGAGAAGGCAGAAGGAGTTACTTTAGTCTTAGCCAAGAGCATTTGAAGGGCCAGCTGTCCCATTATAGGAGGAAAGGATAATGGGTAGAAAACCAATTAAGTTTGAGAATTAGTTCTCTTTTGTCTATTCCTTTCTCTTTTGTCTCTATAAATAGAAAGTAAAGTGATATGCTGACACGGAGGGAGTCAAATTGGGAATGAGATGGTGGACATTAGAAAATTGAGAAAAGTAGAGAAACTTTAAAATATCAATATGGAGGGTAAGAGGGTTGCCCAGTGAAATGTACCAGGACTGCTGAACAATACTAAGAGTTGACCTGAAGTTGGAAGTCATGAATTGATAGAAGCAGCAATCTGTTTTTGATATATTTTCTCTAAAATTTTTGTTCTACCTGGGCACAAAGGTCAATGGATTGATAAGTGAAAGTTGTCTACCATCCATATGGATATAAAACACTTGAGATTATGGAGCTTCTGTAGTTCAAAGAGAAGGGGCCACTCAGCTTTACTCCTGCATTCTCTAGTGCTTTGGACACACCTCTACAGAATCCCTAATATCAAGAGTTTGAAAAACCATTTAAATTACTGAATGATCTTTGTTTTGTTTTGTTTTTTAATTCTTTTCCCTTGTTTTTCTGTGAATGTCAAAGCAGGAGAGGGTGTCATTTATAGGGAAGGTAGCTTCTGAAATGAAACCACATGTCAAATCACAATTATATAAATCCATTGAAAATCAGTCTGCGTATTTTCATTTTTAAGCTAAAATAGTTTTCAGCATCAAAATGATAGTGCTTGCCAAACACCTCTACTGCTATTTCACCTGTAAAGCTAAAAGTGGTGTAAGCCAAAGACCATTATCCTTCACTCCCCAGGTTTAATTCCAGATCACCTACAGGGGATAGAATATGTTCCTGTACCTATACATCCTCATCCTTACATATGTACTAAAGGGAAGAAAGAACTTCAGAAAGCTTTTGGCCATATGGAAAAGGATGTGTTAAATGGGTTAAATTTTACATGATTTGCTTCTAGAGACATTTATATTCTCATTATTAAAAGCAAAAGACTAAGGGTGCAGTTTGTGAAAAGAGAAGAATAAAACAGCACAAATAGAAACAAGACAAATAACCACTTCTGAATTGCTAGCAGAGGGTGAGGAGAGGTTAAGTACAAAGCAGTTTCTAGGAGAGATTCATAGAACTAATTCAGCTTGTTCTACTTTGGCAGGGGGAAATGCAGGTCTCTGTAACCACACCAATAGTTTGGGAAGAAGAGTCAGTCCTCTTGCCCTACAGATAGTAGGTCAAAGATATGCCAGGTAATGCTGGATTATTTAAGGGTTCATTATTTTCTTCATGAGCTTCCCCTTAGACCTTTTCCTTATTCATGTCCATGGTTTGGTCATTTCACTGCTCATTAGCATCTAAATTAAAGAGTTGGAACTTAGGTTAAGTTGAAATTTTTTAGATGCTCTGAGTGGGGGGGAAGGATGGGAGAGTAGCAGTAGGTTCAGGAATAAGGCTCAGCTGTGCCAATTATTTTCTTCCTGCCCCATGTTCCCTTCTTGGAGAAACTCTCCATTCTCTCTTTTTAGACATCCTGCTCTAAACAGTGAATACTGTTTCATGTGACCCAGCCTCCTGGCTTTAAATGATTGGAAGAGGCTAACTGTCAACTCAACATGAACCAATTAGGATTTCTTCCCTGTGATCGTAGAATTGTGTCACACAGACATTAGCTATTTTTTTACTGGGATCTTGACTGAAGAGACTGTATCCAGCCCAAATCAGGGTCTCCCAAACACACCTAAATAGAGTCAGTCGTTAGACACAGGATAATGGAAACAGGTACAGGCAGAGGAGCAGGGATTGGAGACCATGAAGGCTTGGGGGAATAAATAGAAGAAAGACTGACTTTTCAAATCCTCATTCTTATAGCTCACAGTACCCGCCAATAACTCTTCAGTCTAACTCCTACACCTTTCCAAAAAATCCTCTCACCTTATACCTTCACTTTTTTTAAGTTTTTATTTAAATTCGTTACCAGACATGTAATACTCATTTCAAATGTACAAAAGAGCAATCCAGAACTTCCATACAACACCCAGTGCCCATCACAAGTGTACTCCTCAATCCTTACACCTTTTAACCCATACTCCTACCAACCTCCCCTCAGGTAGCCATTAGTTTGTTCTCTATTTTTAAGGGTCCATTTCTTGGCTTGCCTCTGCCCTTCTTTTCCCCCTTTGCTCATTTGTTTTGTTTCTTAAATTCCACATAATGGTAAAATCACATGATATTTGTCTTTCTCTGACTTATTTTGGTTAACATACCACTCTCTAGCTCCATCCATGCTATATCTTTACTTTTTATGCAAGTTGAGTTTCCCTCCTTGTATCTAAAGAAGATTTGTATACACATATGTACGTATACATGTGACTGGAGTGCTAAGACAACTTGGGGCTCAATCAGTATTCATGATAAAAATAAACTGTTGCCATGTGTCAGGAAATGATATTGCATTATATATGAACTAAAGAGTCACTAAAGCTTATATTTTGTGTATATATAAACAAGTAAAAAAAGTGTTTTAAGGGGAAAGAATCTGATAGCTCTATGAAGACTGAATTGGAAGAAATGTCTGAACGTTTGATTAATAAAGCTGATATACTCTCAGCACAGGGTGGCTTTAGATTTCATAATCGGCTGCATGTTTCACTATGGGAAAAATTTAAATTATATTATGGAGAAAAATAAAATTTGAAAGACATAAAAGATAACCGAAGAAGTAAAACAGGTCTAACAAGAAGGAGAGACATGAACAGGAAAGAAGGCATCTTTACCATTGAGACTAAGACCTGAATCCCAGACACATCCACCTTCTCGCCTCACCACAAGCAAAATCACCACTATTTCCTCAAACAAGCAGAGAAGAGCTCTGATCTTTAGATCTAATAGTGAATTATTAATAGCCAAGAGAAATGTTACCTGCATCTACTATACTATTGCAGAATGCCCATCACACCCCAACATCCATTCTCCAACACCACCTCTACTCAACTGCCAAGCCCCACTGAGTGGTACAATCTCCCTCTCCCTCTCTCTCTCTCTCTCTCTTTCACACACACACACACACACACACACGCACACCCATCACTACAACTACTACCACTTGATGTGTCAAATGCCACCCAGACTAAAAATAACAATGTGCCTGATAGGATCTGACCTATGAAATGCCTGAATAACATTTATCAATGACCCTCATTGCCTATAGGATAAAATCTCAATTCCTTAACATGGTATGTAAGGTTCCTTGTGATCTACCTCCTGCTTGCTTCTACAGCCTGATCCCATGCCAATCCCTTATACTCTGGCCTTCTCCCAACTAATCTCCATTATCAAAACTCAACATACTCCCTTCACCCTGTCCCATTGCACATACTGTACATTCTACCTGGAGTGTCCTACTGCTTCAGCTCACCAGGCCTATTGGTCACCTTTAAAAACTCAATTCAGGGGCACCTGGGTGGCTCCGTAGATCAAGTGTCCGACTTTTGATTTTAGCTCAGGTCACGATCTCAGTTTGTGAGAGCAAGCCCCGCGTCAGGCTCTGCATTAACAGTGCAGACCCCGCTTGAGATTCTCTCCCTCCTTCTTTCTCTGCTCCTCTCCTATTCTCTCTCTCTCTCTCTCTCTCTCTCTCTCTCTCTCTCTCACAATAAATAAATAAACATTTAAAAAAATAAATAAAAATAAAAACTCAATTCAGATTCACTTCCTCTGGAAACATTCATAAATTGCCATTCCCTTCCTACTTTTTGAGACTGGACAAGGCACAATTGCCTATTTACTGTATTTTCTCCTCTACTTGACTGTTAACTTCTTTAAAAGAGGGACTATGACTTTGCTTTCAATCCTACCAGTATCTATAATAATGGCCTAGCCTATAAGATATACATGTCAGTTTGATAGATATTAATTTCTGTCTGGTTTTCATAGCTAATACCTTCAACAAGTTCACTTTGGGCCTTCTATTTTAGTAGGATTACAATTTAACTAAAAGCTGTTTGGGTCTTACTTTGAAGCTGACTTCTTTTACTGGATTATTTCTAGACATAACAAAGTATATTATTGATATTAATTTCCTTCACGATCCAGCCATTCATCTGAACTTTACTCTGGAACAAGGGGTCTCTCTGCACAAATGAAATATAAATAGTTTTTAAATGTTAATAATATTTTAATAAGGAAAGATAACAATTCTATACAGTACAAGAAATCTACTCATTAGCTTTTATAATTATAACATTTTAATTAGCAGCAAAAGTAAAAAGACATAGCCTTTTTTATTTTGCCTGGTTTTATTTTGCCCATAGGATGCTGTTACTCTTTCAGAGAGGCAGTTTTATTTGTATTAGCATATCCTGTCAGGTGTCTAAAACCCAAGTCATTACAGGGTTTTGCTAATCTTGGGAAATTCTGCACCTCATCTTTATTAAGAAATGCTCTCCCAGGAAAAAGACTCCCAAATAGAGAAATCCAACATTAGATGCAAAACAGTGTAATTCTACTCAAGATGGCCTTGAAGATGAAGCCCATTCATGGATTTTAGCATCCATGAAATTGGAGGAATAAACATACCTTGAAAATGGTTTTATTTTCTTTTAGCAAGCAGAATAGTACTTTCTTGCTTTGCTGCTTCTTGAAAGTTTTTGGATCTTCAAATGGCATTAAAAGCTAGAGAACGGAAAACAAAAACTGCAAGCAATTGCCCAGCTAATGTGTGCCTCGGATCCAAAGTCGGGAAAAAGTAGAACATCTTCAAAGAATGTAATCAGCTTGAAATGAGTGATAAAAATTCGATTATCTACCAGTGCAAATTTGTGCAACAAATTGCTATCAGCCATGTATGGCCTAGAAACCTACTCACTATTTTCAAATCATTTTGACTTATGATAGTAAAATAATCAAAAGGACCTCAAAAAATATTTTTTCAAGTTTGTAATGCCTACCATATTTGGTTTTAGGCACCATTCATGAACTTCAAGTAAATTCTCTTCTTAACATAATTATCCTTTTTGTATAAAACTTAAACCATTTTAGAGTAGCATTTCCAAAGTATATTCATGGGATGATAATTGATGTTTCTCAAAACAAGAAAATATTAAAATAAAGATTTAAATAAACTAGATTGTATGTTCAAAACTTATCAGAAAACTGAGAAAGCAAAGCTAAAGAGGTTTCCTTATTGGTCGATGTCTTTCAGACCTGGATCACCTGGATCGTTGTGAATGCCCATAAAGGAAACGGTTTTCCAAACTCATTTGACCATTAAATCCTTTTTCTAGAAGTACCATAAGAGACTACTACTCTTCTGCTACATTTTCCTAATAGAAGCCATATTAAGTATTTGTGACCAAATGGTAATTAAAAATAATCTCTTACAGTACTTTATTGAATTTTGCTCCTGTGTTTGTCTTATTTCACTCCAGTTGCTATTAAAATATACTGCAGTGATTCAGGGAGAGCTAATTCTCAAAATGATATCACGAGACTTCTAAATGTATAGTCTGACAAGTTGGCTTGGAAATAAATAAAATCACTAGTTTTGGAGGATAATACAAAACTTCCACGAGGTCCATTCTGACCAGCATTTTCATTGTTCAGCTCCATAGTTCATCTCTTGCCCACAACTACCTCCATTTTTTCCAACCAGATAGTGGAGTAAATCCCTTGTGGATAACTGTTCTCAATCAACTCTATTTTGGCCCTAAAACTTAATCTTAAGTAACAAACTCCAACATACCTCAAAAGTGCCTAAAGATAATGTTCTCATCCCTCCAGATCTGCTAAAGTCCCTGAAATGTCACCACAAAATAACCACTCTCTTCTTCAAGGATGTGACTACATGGGCACTTAAATGCAATTAACTTGTCTGTATTTCACTGGCTTTGTTGTTGATTTTTCTTTCTCTAGGGTTTTAACTTTAGAATAATATAAATCCTAAGATGGTGGGGCTTTGTGTATGTTATGCTAATCATTGTATCCATAGTGCCTAAAACTATGCCTGGCATATATTAGACAGTATAAAATATTGTTGGGTGAATGAATTAATTTTAGAAAATAAATTCCCTTATCTCTGTGATGTTAGAAACCTCTTCTATTACAAGTAAAAGAAAAATTGGCAGAGGCAAGGGAAATTGGCCATTCTGATTTTTTCGACTTCAGTTGGATCATTATTGAGTTCCCAGAGTTATATAATAAATTCTGCCCTTTACAACTATAAATCTTATGCCAACTGGAATCACCTTGCCCTTTGCAATACAAATAAAATTGGCTTTTGCCAACCAAACATGAAGGAGTATATCTCTCAATTTTTCTTAAAATTCCTGGGGGCTTACATCCCTCCTAGTCTTGACTAGTGTCAAATTATTTCCTCTTAATTAGTTCAGATAGTCTTTGTGTCAGATATATATTGTTCCTTTCCTTCACTGAATCACTCCATACTGGAAAGGATCTTGATTCCTCCACTCTCCAAAACAGCCACTGATTCAAGGCTATGTCTACAATTGACTTTTACTAGAGATTAAATCCAATGGATGAGATTTATATCACAGCAGAATAAACAAACAAGAATTGAATATTCTGTATCTCAGCTCTTAAAATTCCTTTGGGTACCCCACTATAAGGAATGTGCAACTGGATATTCTTTTTACAGATTCCTGTGTTCTCATTAGGCCACCCTCTCCTATCTTGCTACTTATTTTTTATATAGACATGTGCATGCAAGGATTAGGGTGATTTTATCCCATAACTTTCTGAGAATTTAAATAAAAAATTCTCAACCAAACTCATCTTCAAACATAATTTTTCATTGTTGAATAGTGTCTAATTCTACCTCTCCTCACACCATTCTCAGACAAATGCTCATCCAGAGCTCTGAGATAAAATTTGTGAATGGACTTCTGGGAGAATGAGACTTGATTGGATATGGATTTTTACTTGGCTCAGGACTGATATATGTGGAGCCGTGAGGAAAATTGAGTCATGGTCAAGGTGGCTTGGAAAATTTCAGAAGATTTTTTAAATGCCCCATTTTGGGGGGTGGGGGGTGGGGGGGAAGAATTATTCCATTGTAAAATCATGCAAAAATTTTTCTGACACCATCTTTTTTTTACCATAGTTTATTTTGCCTTATGAAAGGATACTCAGAAAAGAAAATATGGAGTATAGAGAAAAAGAAAAGAAAAAATGTCCTATTAGCCTATTGGCTATTCTTTTTTGTATACAGGGCTCCCTTATGCAAAGTTGTTAAACCTTTTCTGTATATTCATTAATATATATTACTTTTTCATTTAACCTATCTTAAGCATTTTCAAAATTGTCACATTTTTAAGATCTGCACAATACTCCATCAAGTGAATATATTATAATCAACTTAATGATTCTCCAAGTAGATAATCAGTTCCCATATTCTAATTTTCCATTGAAAATAACCCTTCACTCACTAAACATACTTGTACATAAAATTTGTTCAATATTTAAGATTGTTTCCTTAAGACTCATCCTCAGAACTCAAATTAGTAAGTCCAAAAATAAGAACATTTATATCTTGTGATATTTAGTACTGATATTTAGTCTTGTGATATTTAGTGCTTCTGAAAAGGTTTTGTTATTTTTTTCACATTATTATATTTTAAACTTTACTGCTTCAGTTTTTTTATTGATCTGAACCAAATATTTGCTGCTACCAAGGTTGTTCAACTTGAGAATAACAGAGCTGACACAAAGCCTTTGAGTTTGGCATGAGGTCAGTGAAGGCTTCTGAATATCTTTCATCTTCTTGTGTTTGACTGGGATGATCACTCTCTTGGTTACAGAGCAGTCACTTTGCAGGCTGTGTTTCCCCAGTTACCAACAAAACATCGTGATGGCCTTTGGGATATATTGCTATCTTTGCTGAGATGTATAATGATACAGCTTTTTTGGTGACATATTTCTAATAGCAAAATTATATATATTTACTGTGAAAAAATGGAAAAAACAGAGCAAAGTGTAAGGAATAAATTCTTAATTACCTGTTGTGCCACCAGCTAGCAGTAATCTCTCTTAACACTTTATACATTTCTTTCTGAATGTATTGAAACATATTGCCACACCCACAGCACCACTAACAGCACATCATAATTACCAGGAGCATATCATATAAACAGCCTCCAGCGTTGTTCAGGTAACATTCTGCTATGAGACTTTCTCATGCCATTACATACCCTTTGAAAATATGAATTTAAAAGCATACTGTATTTCACAGTATGGATATACCATAATTTATTTAACAATTCTGTTATTAGACATTTAACCTTTTGTCTTTTTCATTTTGCATGGTCTTCTTGCATCTTAAAAAGATGTAATAAAGGTCCGTGTACATTAATCTTTGTGTGGAAACTTGACTATCACCTAAGGATAAATTCTTAGTCAAAAATTTCTGAGCCAAAGTTTATGAGCATTTTTAAAGATTTCCAAACTATCCTTCAGGAGGTTTATACCAATTTACTTTCTGTGTTCTGTTACATGGACAACAGATGGCAAAATGGAAAAGTGGGTAAAAGATTACTGAAAATTAACTAATATTTATTAATGCCCCACTATGAGCATTTGGGGAAGTAATTTATGCTTTTAAAAAAAGCAAATATGCAAAAATACTTCTCATGAGACTTAAAAGTAATTTTTTAAAAGCAGCAATAAGAATTTAATTTTTAGAAATAAAATGACCAAGAGATGCTTCCTAATATACATATTTTTGTTTTGTTTTGAAATTCATTAAAGGCAGTGTCTAGTAATTTTCTTCCATAATATTTTTAATATTTTTCCTAAAATTATTCTCAAAAAAGTCATATAATAAAACTAAGCAATCTTGACCTTTTTTAATGTTCATTTATTTGGGGGGGGGGGAGGAGACAGAATGTGTCCGCATGAGCAGGAGAGGGGCAGAGAGAGAGGGGGACAGATGATCTAAAATGGGCTCTGTACTGACAGCAGAGAGCCCAATGCAGGGCTTGAACTCTTGAGTCGTGAGATCATGACCTGAGCCAAAGTTGGCCACTTAACCAATTGAGCCACCAAGGCACCCCACAATCTTGATCTTCACAGACAAAATTACACTGCTTAATATAATCCATTATAATACGCAAAGTGAGTATAGCTTCAAAATGTATGAAATACTTCTAAAATCTCAAGGATACAATTATATACAAGAACATATATACACACACATACACACACACACACACACACACACACACATATATTCTTTTGAGAGAGAGAGTGCACATGCACACGCTCAAGCAAGGGGAGGGGCAGAGAGGGAGAATCTTAAGCAGTTTCCAAGCCCAGCATGGAGCTAACAACACAGGGCTAGATCCCATGACCATGAGATCATGACCTGAGCTGAATTCAGGAGTTGGACCCTTAACCAACTAAGCCATCCAAGCACCCAAAGAACATATATTTTTGTAAAATGTTTGTTTTATTTTTTAATGTTTATTTATTTTTGAGAGAGAGAGAGAGTGACGGAGGGGCAGAGAGAGAGGGAGACACAGAATCTGAAGTAGGCTCCAGGCTCTGAGCTATCAGCACAGAACCCAATAGGGGGCTTGAAATCATGAACTGTGAGATCATGAGCTGAGCTGAAGTCAGATGCTTAACCAACAGAGCCACCCAGGTGCCCCAAGAACATATATTTTAATTGTTATTTATTTTTGAGAGAGAGAGAGACAGAGTGCAAGTGGGGGAGGAACAGAGACAGAGGGAGAGACAGAATCCAAAGCAGGCTTCAGGGTCTAAGCTGCCAGCACAGAGCCTGACACGGGGCTCAAACTCACATTCGTGAGATGATAACCTGAGCTGAAGTCGGACCCCCAATGAACTGAGCCACCCAGGCACCCCAAGAACATATATTTTAATAAGAAAACAATCTTGGGGCACCTGGGTGGCTGAGTCGGTTAAGTGCCCTACTTCAGCTCAGGTAATGATCTCATGGTTTGTGGGTTCAAGCCCCACATCAGGCTCTGTGCTGACAGCTCAGAACCTGGAGCCTCCTTTGGATTCTGTGTCTCCCTCTCTCTCTGGGCCCCTCCCCCACTCGCGCTCTGTCTCTCTCTCTCTTGAAAATAAATGTTAAAAAAAATTTTTTAGATAAGAAAACAATCATTACTTTTAGAAAAATTAATAGCAAGGAAACTGCTATTTACCTAGAGCCAACATTAAACGGTATAATTTGATTGAATCCAAGTTCATTAGCATAGAAGATATAGTCTCAATATTGCACTAATTCTACTGGGTTACAATAAGCCATCACAGAAATATGCAGTCTGGTGAGACAACATTGCACAAACCACACAATATAAAATCATATGCCAAAAGATGGGGTGCCTGTGTGGTTCAGTTTGTTGGCTCAGGTCATGATCTCATAGTTTCATGGTTTCGAGCCCCAGTCAGGCTTTTCACACTGACCAGGTGGAGCTCTCTTGGAATATTCTCTCTCTCTCTCTCTCTCTCTCTCTCTCTCTCTCTCAAAATAAATAAACTTTAAAAAAAGAAATCACACGCTAAAAGAAATGGATCAAATATACAGGGAAGAAGAAACTGGGTAATTTGCATGTTTTTTCATTTGAGTTAGTCTATTTAGACCATCTAGGAGTGAAGAACTTTTTAGTATTGATTGTGATTTACAACTTCGGGAAACATTTCCATGTGTATTTTTACCATTGCCCTCAGAGTAGTCTGAGTAGTAGATAACAATCTAGCTACTATTCCAGATGATGACACATGATTCCTTTAGGCACTAACACCTTCACTGCTCACTGGAGAAAGTATTATGGATTAAAATGATTAATTGTTGAATAGACTCCAATAAAGCAAATAGTTGTGATTTTCTTACTCAATCCATAAATAATTTATAGCAAAAGATGTCTTTACTAACACTGTGGCCAATGTATGGTCTTTGCAGACAGAATAGGCAGGTAGAGTAATATATATTAACTATAGATTTATGCTTTTTTTAAGTTTATTTAGTTATTTTGAGAGAGACAGAAACAGTACAGGTGGGGGAGGTACAGAGAGAGAGAGAGAGGGAGAGAGGGAATCCCAAGGAGGCTCCGTGCTGCTAGCACAGAGCTCGACGTGGGGCTCAAATTCAGGAAACTGTCAGATCATGACCTCAGCTGAAAAGTCAGACGCTTAACCGACTGAGCCACCCAGGTGCCCCTAGCTTTATGCTTTTTAGAAACAGGTAGATGCATACTATCATTATATGCCATCCAGATGTGTCTGTGTGCACGTTTACTATAATACAAATGTGTTCTTCCAATCATCAAGGATATACCTATTTTATACAAAATGACAGCTATCTAAATCATGTAGGAATAAAAAATCACTTATTACCCACCCTGGAATTACTGTTGCAAAAGTCTTATGAATTTTCAGATTTACAACTTCAACATGGGCAGAAAGACTGACACCCTAAATGAATACCACCACTACTGCTGACTACCTAGGGGATGTTAATATGATCTAGGATCACAAGCACTGATTAAATCCAGGACTTAAGGGTCAAAACAAACTTAGGCTGCACCATCCAAGTTAGGCATGCAGTCATTACATAATTGATCTGATAGTGGAACATGCCTCCTCCTTTCTCACTCTGGCTAAGTGGACAAAATCCAAAATCAGCCTCCAGGAAGGTAGTTTATAACAAAAGAAAGTAGCCAGCCATATAAAAGCTCCAGATTTTGCTCATTCTCACCTGTTAAAATTTGCTGAGGTCAGAGTGCCTGGGTGGCTCAGTCAGTTAAGCATCCAACTTTGGCTTAGGTCATGATCTCATGGCTTCTGAGTCTGGGCCCCACATCAGGGTCTGTGATGACAGCTGGGTGCCTAGAGCCTGCTTTGGATTCTTTGTCTCCCTTTCTCTCTGCCCTCTTCCACTCACTCTCTCTCTCTCTCTCTCAAAAATAAATAAACATTAAAATTTGCTAAGGTCGGTTAAGAGTTGATCATAGGTTTTTTTGTTGTCCTTTAGGTTTGTTTTTTGTTTGTTTGTTCACAAATAATGGTAAAATGGAGTGATTAGCAGTAATCAAGCAGTAATCAATAACCTACCATTTTCAGTGTTTCTTCAATTGAAAATTCTCTTGTCTACTTTTTTTTATTTCCCAATAGCCTATTAAACAGAGTCTTTTAAACATGACTTTATTAAAAGTTTCAATCTTATTAATACTTTTGGCAATAAAGGCTTAGGGAATGTGATCAGGCATTACAGCCTAAGATGCCACTCATATCCTTAACCTATAGTGAATGTCTTATTGCAGACAATTTATGCAAATGATATCAGTCTGGAGCCAGATGGACAGTAGGCTGGACAGTTTTCCATGTATGGCTGCAGTTCACTTGAAGGGCTATTAAAAACTAGTCATGCACAGTTTCCATCCTCAAGATGAGTTAAGTGGTGTGAGGTGGGGGGTCTGAGTATCCATATATACTTTTGTAAAGCTCCCCTGTATAGTCTAATATGCAAGTGTTTGAGAACTACTGGTTTAGACTAAATGTATATTTATGGACATAAACATAGGTCATGAAAGACAGAATTATTTATGAATAACTTCAACTCAGGGACCTTCAGAGCCTATTTCCTGGCTTCTGTGACCATATGTGTTGCCATTGCCATTACAATTGGATTCTCATATTAAAAGATATCCTTTGCTAAAATCTATCAGAGCAGCTAGCATTTCTGGCATCTCTACTGTGTGTAAAGCACCATGTTAGGTTACTTTATAAACTCCACCATATTCAATCCTTATAACCCTCAGAGGAAAGTTTCATTACATCTATTTCACAGATTAGGAATCTAAAACTCAAGAGAGATAAAATGAATTGCACTAAATGAAACCAAAACAACTTAAAAAGTGAATCCATATAAATCATCTTTCACAACATCTCCCTCCTTTCCAATTGTACCTCTAATATTGCAACCAAAAACTAATCTGGCTTTATATCTACACATTGTAGAGTCAAGTCAACACATGCCAGAGTGTGGACACTGTTCTGCTCAATTAATTAATATAATTAATTGACTGCTGACACAATTGTCTGTATTTCAGCTTCAAAAAGATTTCAATAATGGGAGCAAACTTTAAGAAAATATCCTCCTAACTTATATTGACTACTTTCTCTCCCTCTTGGAAGACTTGAATCCAAAATGAGATGCTTCCTGCCTGCTGAAGAGCAGTGGAAACAGAAAGATATTTGAAGCCATAAATATGCTTTGGGGTGATGGTTACAGGATTTACTTGCACATAAATCACCTCAGAAACAGACTGAATTCCCATTCATTTCCATACAATTTTCAGCTGCTAATAAATAGCAATCCTGAGAAAAAACACTTGTTTAAAAAAAAAGTGAAAGAACCCAAGACAGTAGAATCCTTTACTATCAGCCGATACACAAAATTTGTTCAGATATAAAAATCCTTCCTCTGGGCTAAATGTTTCACCAGCCTAACTTCAACTAAAGGGGATATTTTACCCATAAAATGTCATGCAAATGTGTAGAAGATGAAGCTCTTATGAGCAAATCCCTTAACACTGAAGTTATCAAATCACTTTTAAAAAGGTTGCATTATCAAGTTACTTCATTTCTGTTTCACAAGAAATAGCTTTTCAGAAATCGGGATCAGGTTCATGTTTATTTTCTTCAGAATCTCCAATGAAGAACCTCTTATAAAGTAGTTTTTAATACAGTGGTTAGTGAAAAAATACATCAATAAATACTTTATCTTCAAATATCAAGTGAAAAAGAAAATTTTCCAGTATTTATGAGAGAGTGATATTCTTCGATTCACATCATGCCAGAATTTTTCTAGAAAAGTGATGCCACCTCAACATGTTATCTCAAAGTCAAAGAAATGAATTGGATTCAGGTTAAAGGAAACCATTTGCACAAAACACTGTAATTCAATCTTTTTTGCATGACTCCAAACTAACTCATTAATCCATTAAAGAAAATATGTCTAAAATATTTATTCTCAATAATGTAAATCTCCTCATGTTATTACTAAGAAAATTCTTACGTTAGTTTTTTTTTTCTTTTTTACTTTTCGATTGACTGCATTGACCCAACATGGACTCTGCCTTGTACTTAATGAGAAATAACACCGCAGTGGAAAGGCTAATAGAGTAGGGGCCAGAAGTCTCATGTTCAACTCCTAGGTTTGTTGAGACCTGTGCCTTGATCCAATGATGTAACCTAATACCTCGATTTCCTTCTCTCTCACATTCTGATATCAGGGCCAATCTGAGAAGACAACTTTGATATCAAAATACAATAATATACATGAATTTTATACAATAATACAATAATATACATGAATATACAAGAATTTTAGAAGTTGAAAACACTATTTTCCAAAGCATGATCCATAGAAAATTGGTCCCATGAACTAGTCTTTGAAAGAAATGACTATAGTCAAGTAAGTTCTGAAAATGTTAGAAGATTCACAATTTATATTCAAACTTTTAATATTTTAAGAAGTCCTATCATCATAGTGAGGAAAGCTTTGAGCAAAACTTTATCTCAGTATTTCCCCAATTTGACCATGCTATCTTTTGACTGTGAACATCATTCTGCTTAGATGTGCAACTACAGAGTATAAAGAAGATGGTATAGAGTACATTATGTTAAAAAGTATTGTGAGACTTTTAAATTAGGTTATATTTGGACCAAATTTAAGTTTCAGTTAAATATATTATTAAAATTGTTTTAGGTTCACTGATTAGAACAAAGGTGATGCCCAAAGTGTAACGACCAAATTTTAAAAACACAGAAAATTCTCAGTTTAAGAGATATTTTGATATGTGATTTCCCCTGTATCACATTATGAGTGGTTATAAAATAAAAGATTTTCTTCATTTTGTTCTAAACAATAATGACCCCCAAATGTTTCTTTTAATAAGAAAAATACTAGATTAAATTATTCACTAATCTTTCTAATCTCTTCCATATGTTTTTATACGACCCCTGTAAAAGAGAGAACAGCTCTCCCCTGCCACCTCTCCAATAGAAACCCATAGGGAAAAATCTGTTCTGAAGATACTCCTAGACTTTCTTTGCTCCCTTGCTGTCTCCACTCCTGGAGAGCAGTGGTATATCCAACAAGTAAATGTGGGAGGAATCACTGGGCACATTCAGCTCAGCTCCACCCTGCTTCTATTTGAGAACAGCCTTGCTTTTCAAGACCAGGAATTCTTAGCTTACTCAGTATTTCTTGGGCGAGCTGTCCTTATGGAGAAGCGTGGTGCCTGAACCACCAGATAAATCAGCCTAATTCTGGGGTGTGAACGTCAGATGGATTTAGCTCTAACAATAAATCACATCAGAGAGTTGATCTTTTGACTTCCAAGTTTACTTTTTAATTTCTCAAATTGTATAACATCTGAGTCGAAGAAAATTCTGCTATTTTTGGAGGCTCTCTTATCAACCCTAAAAATCTGCCTCACAAATTTTCATCAAATCCTAAACTAAAAGAACAATAAAAGCTACCTATTTGCTGCATAGAAAATGCCCAGAGATGAGATATCCTTAAAAGACAACATCAGTTTCACACTAGTCTGGTATTTTCAAGTTGAGCCTTTAAAGTATTTTGGACTAATTAGGAAAATTCTAAAAAAAAAAAATCTATATATTTATATATTCAGTGAAACTGTTCAGGACAGCCCCCCCACCCCACCATGAATGTGCCACTTTGGCACATGGATTAATTTGAGCTGAAGGCAATTGACACCCTGTGGGTTCAAAACAAACTTCTGCTCCTCTCTTAGCTATACAGAAGAATCTTAACTGGAAGTTCTTTCCAGAATAAGGGTTATTAGCAAAGATAAATTTTACCTGAGTGACCCATCTGTATGGCACAGCAAACATCTAATTACCAAACATCTGTTCTTCTTGTCCTATGAATTACATTATTTTCCTCTGAAGTTCCAGACACCTACCCCCTTCTCCTTAGTTTAGGTGGACATATATACCTTATTTTGCTGGACTGTCTTTGGAATTTCCATGTCTATGTGAATTCCCTATACATAAGCTATTCAATTTGGTATTTTCCTGTTAATCTGTTTCATGTCAATTTGATTCTTAGTCCAACTTGAAGGACCTTAGGCGACACAGAAATTCTTGCTCCCTGACGCTAATAACTAAATACATTGATACAGAAATATAGAAAAAGAGCTCAGTAAGGTCACTTTCTTTCCTATAGAAATATCTCCAGTCTGAGCTCCCCAAAATCTTTTGTTCTTTGTCTTAGAACCAAGTTTGAATGCTTTACTTAAGGTTCCCAATTAACATTATACCTTTCAGAATGCTCAGCTTATTTTTTATACTGTTTCTAGTTCCATGTATAACAATTATTATGCTCACCTACAAGCCTCCTTTATTGGCTTCCTTACTTCCCAATCTCATTTCTCTACTTCCCAAATAAACACTTGCACTCAAACCTTTCTCACAGGGTCTACTAGTAGGTTAACATATAATAGAATGCTCTCCCATGCTATCTACAGGCAAAATATCTTATTTCTTCATCATTGTTACAAAAGCGATATACATTTCATATTATAACATGCTTATATTATCATGTTTATTATATATCATATTATATTTATTACATTTTTATATTGATTATATTATATTACCAATCAGAGGATATAATTTACTTTTACCCCTCTACAATGTGTCAACTCTTGAAAATATTCATCTTGGTGCTCTTAGGACCTAGTATGATGCCTGGAACATTGTATATGCTCAATAATTATTTGTTAAATGAATTTTTTTAAAACATAACTGCAAAAAGGCAAAAACTATGGAGACAGTAAAAACATCAGTGGTTGCCAGGCATTGAGGAAGCAAGAGAGAGTAAATAGGCAGAAAGCAGAAGATTGTTAGGGCAGTATATATACTTTATATGATATAATAATAAATATATGTCTTTATAACATTTGCCCCAACCCATAATATGTATACAACACGAAGAGTGAATCTTAATGTAAACTATGGACTTTGGGTGATTACAATGTGCCAATGTAGGTTAATCAACTGTAACAAATGCACCACTCCAAAAAAAGGATGTTATGTATGTGTGGGGACAGGGGATATATGGGAAATCTCTGTACCTTTCCTTCAATTTTGCTGTGAACTTTTAATTATTCTAAAAAAAAAGCATTCATAAAAAAATTAAATACATTGCAACAAATAAAGACCCTAGTATTTGAAATATTATTTAATCTTTTCAAATACTTCTAAGAAAGTGAGGAATCATTTATATGTAAGGAAAAAAAATACATTCTGGGTAAAGCTAAACTGTGGTTGAGAAACAGAATACAAAGCTAAACTTATAAGCATGGAAAGCTTTCTCAGTTAAATCTGTGGTATTTCATAAATTATTTTTATGTGAAAATCCATGTTTCTTAAAATATGACTTTCTATGCAATTTATGCACTTAAGGAGAAAAATACTAAAAAATAGTATTTATCTGATTTTCATAGCATCAAAGGCTTTTATTTTGCACATGATGCTTTTAGTAATGCTAAAGTAGGCTATATACATGTTTCTATTCCAATTAGGCAAATGCTAAATAGTCACCTTGAGGGATAAAAATGATCCTCAAATCACAGCCGTAGTTGTGTCAAACCTCTGCCATTGCTAGTGGGTAATTAAGTATATCATGGCCCCTTGATTCAGAATAAGGACATAAATAAATTGCGAGTGCATGTTTAAATTCTAGTAATTCAGATAGTACTGTATAACATTACTGTATCTAAGTCATCAGAGTTAAATATTTCATGTACATTATGTGGAATAAACTGCTTATACCACCTTCTTCAAATACAAACTCAGTAATTCTCTATTTATAAATTTATTTCTCAGTTTTTTTTCAAATTTATGCTGCTTAAATGTATTTTTTATTATTTTTTAAATATAGTTGATACAAAATGTTACATTAGTTTCAGTTGTACAACATAATGATTCAACTTCTCTGTTTCTTATGCTATGCTCAACACAAGTAACTACCATCTGTCCCATATAATGCTATTACAGTCTAATTGACTATATTCTCTATACTGTGACTTTTATTCCCATGACTTATTCATTCCATAACTGGAAGGCTATATTTCCCACCACCATTTTCTCCATCCTCCTCAGGTCCCTCCCTCTGGCTGCTATCAGTTTGTTTTGTAAATTTCTTTTTTATACATCTTTACCAACAAAAAAATAAAATAAAATAAAATATGTACTCAGAGATATATCTGCATTTTGCTAGGCTTTAACAGTTTATCTAAAACCTGTTTATATCAAACATGAACTTAATTATGTCCAAAAATTCAAAACAAAAGGATAGTGTAAGAGAAACACACTGTTTGGAATCAGACTTAACCTCTCTGAACCTCAGTTTCATCATCAGTAAAATAGGAATGACTGTATCTATAGATCTCATAGCATCATTTTAGGACCAAAAGAGATAACTTGTAAAACACCTAGAACAGTGATTGGAACCTAGTAGAGATTCAATTAATGATTCCTACCTTTTAAATTCAGCTATCAAATTGGAAATTTACTACCTATGAAAATTAACGTATAATGCTACATAAATACTCTTGTACAACAGTTTCATAGGATAAAAAGATAAACTAAATGTGCATCTGTTCTTGAAGTTGCTGATGCAAATCTACCAACAGATTTTGCCATTATAGTCCTGATATTTTATTTTGATTCTGTCTCATCTAAATCAATTCCTTAAGGAATTGGTATATTTTACAGAAAATATGACCCTTCCTAGATTAACACACTCATCCGTTCCCAGTTCAAAACAACATGAAACTCACATAAAGTCCACATTTCAAAAAAAAAAAAAAAAAGCCCTCATTTCATTAATTAATGTAGAAAAGGAAGCTTAATATCACAAATTCCTCTTAAACTTCTTAAACATTTGCAGGTAACTATTTGATTTCCTATGGAATTTAATGAAAGTGTCAGAACAAAGGTAAAGTATAAAGGTGATTCAGAAGAAAGCATACTCTACAAGCAACCAAAATCCTAGCCTTATCTTCTTCAGATAGGTCAACTGGAGTCAGAAATGTAATTTCTCAAAAGATATGGTGAGGCAACCTTCTGGAGAGAGGTAATTTATGAAAGAGCCAAAAGCTGAAGTCTACCCTCTCAAAAGCTGGGGCTAATTTATTTTACTGAATGAGAATATGAGTAACACATCACAGTACCCAGCATACCTAACTGTATGGCTATCTTTAAGGAGCACAGTATAAAAATAAAGCCTTTGGTAAGTCAATGATAAAGGGCTTTAAAAAGTATACGATAAAATGCTAATCAAAAGAAAGATGGAGTGGTTATATTAATTTTTTAAATGTACTTAAGATTCCAGAATATTGCTAAGAATATAGAAGGATATTTCATAAGGAAAAAGTCTTCATTTTTCAGGAAGACATAACATCCTAAATGCGTATGTACCTAATAATTGAAATTCAAAATACATGCAGCAAAAAGAGGCAGAAATGAGGGACGAAATACATAAAACTAAAATTAATAGTTGCAGGCTTCAATTCTCTTCTATAACCAATGGAAAAATAAGTATATACAAAATTGGTAAGGATATAGAATACTGAAATAAGGCCTTTTGTAGCAACGTGGATGAAACTGGAGAGTGTGATGCTAAGTAAAATAAGTCATACAGAGACAGACAGATACCATATGTTTTCACACTTATGTGGATCCTGAGAAACTTAACAGAAGACCATGGGGGAGGGGAAGGGGAAAAAAAAGGTTAGAGAGGGAGGGAGCCAAAACATAAGAGACTCTTAAAAACTGAGAACAAACTGAGGGTTGATGGGGGGTGGAAGGGAGGAGAGGGTTGGTGATGGGTATTGAGGAGGGCACCTGTTGGGATGAGCACTGGGTATTGTATGGAAACCAATTTGACAATAAATTTAATATTAATAAATAAATAAATAAATAAATAAATAAATAAATAAAATAAAATAAACTTTATCAACCAATTTGACATAATTCACATTACACAACACTCAAACTATAATAGAACACATATTCTTGTCAAGTGCGTGTGAATCATCCACTAAAACAGACCATATGTTGGCCTATAAAATAAATATCAGTAAATCTAGATATTAAAATTATGTACTGTATAGGGGGTATCCTGGGAAGATGGCCGCATAGGAGGACACTGGGCTCACTGCACATCCTGCTGACCATTTAGATTCCACCTACACCTGCCTAAATAACCCAGAAAACTGCCAGAAGACTAGCAGAACGGAGTCTCCGGAGCCAAGCCAGACGAGAGGCCCACAGAAGAGGGTACGAAAGGCGGCTGAGGCGGTGCGCACTACACGGACTGCCAGGAGGGAGCCAGGGCGGCCTGCAGGCCAAGCAGAGCCCCCAAGTCTGGCTTACAAAAGCGGAGGGGCCGGACGGAATGTGTTCTGACAGCAAATGGGACTTGACATCTGGAAGGTTATAAGCTAACAGCTCTGCTCGGAGAACGGGAGGGCTAGAGGACAACGGGGAAGGGGAGAGTTGTTGAGCCCCAGAGCATAGAGCTCAGCTTGGCGGGGAACAAAGGCGCTCGCCAGCGCCATCTCCCTCGCCCATCCTCCAGCCAATATCCCAAAGGGAACCGGTTCCTGCCAGGGAACTTGCTTGCACCCTGCAAACACCCAACACTGTGCTTCTGCGGATCCATCACTCCACCGGGTCTGACTTCCTCCCGATGCCACAGGGCCCCTCCCGAAGCAGATCTCCGAAGGAAAAGGGAGCTGAGCCTGCCCATCCCGCCTCCATGCACCTTGCCTATCCACCCCAGCTAATACACCAGATCCCCAGCACCACAACCCTGGCAGTGTGCAAGTAGCCCAGACAGGCCACACCACCCCACAGGGAATCCCGCCCCTAAGAGAGGGAAAGAGAAGGTACACACCAGTCTGACTGTGGCCCCAGCGGTGGGCTGGGGGCAGACATCAGGGCTGACTGCGGCCCTGCCCACCAACACAAGTTATTCAAGACAGCACAGGGGAAGTGCCCCGCAGTCCTGCACCACTCAGGGACTATCCAAAATGACCAAAAGGAAGAATTCCCCTCAAAAAAACGTCCAGGAAATAACAACAGCTAACGAACTGATCAAAAACGATTTAAACAATACAACAGAAAGTGAATTTAGAATAATAGTCATAAAATTAATCACTGGGCTTGAAAACAGTATAAAGGACAGCAGAGAATCTCTTGCTACAGAGATCAAGGGACTAAGGAACATCCAGGAGGAGCTAAAAAACGCTATCAGTGAGCTGTAAAATAAAATGGAGACAACCACGGCTCAGATTGAAGAGGCAGAGGAGAGAATAGGTGAACTAGAAGATAAAATTATGGAAAAAGAAGAAGCTGAGAAAAAGAGAGATTAAAAAATCCAGCAGTATAAGGGGAAAATTAGAGAACTAAGTGATGCACTAAAGAGAAATAATATACGCATAATTGGTATTCCAGAGGAGGAAGAGAGAGGGAAAGGTTCTGAAGGTGTACTTGAAGAAATAATAGCTGAGAACTTCCCTGATCTGGGGAAGGAAAAAGGCATTGAAATCCAAGAGGCACAGAGAACTCCCTTCAGATGTAACTTGAATCAATCTTCTGCATGACATACATAGTGAAACTGGCAAAATACAAGGATAAAGAGAAAATTCTGAAAGCAGCTAGAGATAAACGTGCTCTAACATATAAAGAGAGACCTATAAGACTCGTGACCGAGCTCTCTACTGAAACGTGGCAGGCCAGAAAGGAATAGCAGGAGATCTTCAATGTGATGAACAGAAAAAATATGCAGCCAAGAATCCTTTATCCAACCAGTCTGTCATTTAGAATAGAAAGAGAGATAAAGGTCTTCCCAAACAAACAAAAACTGAAGGAATTCGTCACCACTAAACCAGCCCTACAAGAGATCCTAAGGGGGATCCTGTGAGACAAAGTACCAGAGACATCGCTACAAGCATGAAACCTACGGACATCACAATGACTCTAAACCCATATCTTTCTATAATAACACTGAATGTAAATGGACTAAATGTGCCAACCAAACGACATAGGGTATCAGAATGGATAAAAAAACAAGACCCATCTATTTGCTGTCTACAAGAGACTCATTTTAGACCTGAGGACACCTTCAGATTGAGAGTGAGGGGATGGAGAACTATTTATCATGCCACAGGAAGTCAAAAGAAAGCTGGAGTAGCCATACTTATATCAGACAAACTAGACTTTAAATTAAAGGCTGTAACAAGAGATGAAGAAGGGAATTATATAACAATCACAGGGTCTATCCATCAGGAAGAGCTAACAATTATAAATGTCTATGCGCCGAATACAGGAGCCCCCAAATATATAAAACAATTACTCACAAACATAAGCAACCTTATTGATAAGAATGTGGTCATTGCAGGGGACTTTAACACTCCACTTACAAAAATGGACAGATCTAGACACATGGTCAATAAAGAAACAAGGGCCCAGAATGATACATTGGATCAGATGGACTTGACAGATATATTTAGAACTCTGTATCCCAAAGCAACAGAATATACTTTCTTTTCAAGTGCACATGTAACCTTCTCCAAGATAGATCACATACTGCATCACAAAACAGCCCTTCATAAGTATACAAGAATTGAAATCATACCATTCATACTTTCGGACCACAATGCTTTGAAGCTTGAAATCAACCACAGGAAAAAGTCTGGAAAACCTCCAAAAGCATGGAGGTTAAAGAACACCCTACTAAAGAAGGGATGGGTCAACCAGGCAATTAGAGAAGAAATTAAAAAATATATGGAAACAACTGAAAATGAAAATACAGCAATCCAAACGCTTTGGGACGCAGTGAAGGCAGTCCTGAGAGGAAAATACATTGCAATCCAGGCCTATCTCAAGAAACAAGAAAAATCCCAAATACAAAATCTAACAGCACACCTAAAGGAAATAGAAGCAGAACAGCAAAGGCAGCCTAAACCCAGCAGAAGAAGAGATATAATAAAGATCAGAGCAGAAATAAACAATATAGAATCTAAAAAAACTGTAGAGCAGATCAATGAAACCAAGAGTTGGTTTTTTGAAAAAATAAACAAAATTGATAAACCTCTAGCCAGGCTTCTCAAAAAGAAAAGGGAGATGACCCAAATAGATAAAATCATGAATGAAAATGGAATGATTACAACCAATCCTTCAGAGATACAAGCAATTATAAGGCAATACTACGAAAAATTATATGCCAACAAACTGGACAACCTGGAAGAAATGGACAAATTCCTAAACACCCACACGCTTCCAAAACTCAATCAGGAGGAAATAGAAAGCTTGAACAGACCCATAACCATCAAAGAAATTGAATCGGTTATCGAAAATCTCCCAACAAATAAGAGTCCAGGACCAGATGGCTTCCCAGGGGAGTTCTACCAGATGTTTAAAGCAGAGATAATACCTATCCTTCTCAAGTTGTTCCAAAAAATAGAAAGGGAAGGAAAACTTCCAGACTCATTCTATGAAGCCAGTATTACTTTGATTCCTAAACCAGACAGAAACCCGGTAAAAAAAAGAGAACTACAGGCCAATATCCCTGATGAATATGGATGCAAAACTTCTCAATAAGACTCTAGCAAATCAAATTCAACAGCATATAAAAAGAATTATTCACCATGATCAAGTGGGATTCATTCCTGGGATGCAGGGCTGGTTCAACATTTGCAAATCAATCAATGTGATACATCACACTAATAAAAGAAAAGATAAAAACTATATGATCCTGTCAATTGATGCAGAAAAGGCATTTGACAAAATTCAGCAACATTTCTTAATAAAAACTCTCAAGAAAGTCAGGATACAAGGAACATGCTTAAACATCATAAAAGCCATTTATGAAAAGCCCACAGCTCACATCATCCTCAACGGGGAAAAACTGAGAGCTTTTTCCCTGAGATCAGGAACACGACAGGGATGCCCACTCTCACCGCTGTTGTTTAACATAGTGCTGGAACTTCTAGCATCAGCAATCAGACAACAAAAGGAAATCAAAGGCATCTAAATTGGCAAAGATGAAGTTAAGCTTTCACTTTTTGCAGATGACATGATATTATACATGGAAAATCTGATAGACTCCACCAAAAGTCTGCTAGAACGGATACATGAATTCAGCAAAGTCGCAGGATACAAAATCAATGTCCAGAAATCAGTTGCATTCTCATACACTAACAATGAAGCAACAGAAAGACAAATAAAGAAACTGATCCCATTCACAATTGCAAAAAGAGTCATAAAATACCTAGGAATAAACCTAACCAAAAATTTAAAAGATCTGTAGGCTGACAAGTATAGAAAGCTTATGAAGAAAATTGAAGAAGATATAAAGAAATGGAAAAACATTCCGTGCTCATGGATTGGAAGAATAAATATTGTTAAATGTCAATACTACCCAAAGCAATCTACACATTCAATGCAATCCCAATAAAAATTGCACCAGCATTCTTTTCGAAGCTAGAACAAGCAATCCTAAAATTTGTATGGAACCACAAAAGGCCCCGAATAGCCAAAGTAATTTTGAAGAAGAAGACCAAAGCAGGAGGCATCACAATCCCAGTCTTTAGCCTCTACTACAAAGCTGTAATCCTCAAGACAGCATGGTATTGGCACAAAAACAGACATATAGACCAATGGAATAGAATAGAAACCCCAGAACTAGACCCACAAACGTATGGCCAACTCATCTTTGACAAAGCAGGAAAGAACATCCAATGGAAAAAAGACAGTCTCTTTAACAAATGGTGCTGGGAGAACTGGACAGCAACATGCAGAAGGTTGAAACTAGACCACTTTCTCATACCATTCACAAAACTAAACTCAAAATGGATAAAGGACCTGAATGTGAGACAGGAAACCATCAAAACCTTAGAGGAGAAAGCAGGAAAAGACCTCTCTGACCTCAGCCGTAGCAATCTCTTACTTGACACATCCCCAAAGGCAAGGGAATTAAAAGCAAAAATGAACTATTGGGACCTCATCAAGATAAAAAGCTTCTGCACAGCAAAGGAAACAACCAACAAAACTAAAAGGCAACCAACGGAATGGGAAAAGATATTTGCAAATGACATATCAGACAAAGGGCTATTATCCAAAATCTATAAAGAGCTCACCAAACTCCACACCCTAAAAACACATAACCCAGTGAGGAAATGGGCAGAAAACATGAATAGACACTTCTCTAAAGAAGACATCCGGATGACCAACAGGCACATGAAAAGATGCTCAACGTCGCTCCTCATCAGGGAAATACAAATCAAAACCACACTCAGATATCACCTCACGCCAGTCAGAGTGGCCAAAATGAACAAATCAGGAGACTATAGATGCTGGCGAGGATGTGGAGAAACGGGAACCCTCTTGCACTGTTGGTGGGAATGCAAATTGGTGCAGCCACTCTGGAAAACAGTGTGGAGGTTCCTCAAAAAATTAAAAATAGACCTACCCTAGACCCAGCAATAACACTGCTAGGAATTTACCCAAGGGATACAGGAGTACTGAGGCATAGGGGCACTTGTCCCCAGTGTTTATAGCAGCACTCTCAAAATAGCCAAATTATGGAAAGAGCCTAAATGTCCATCAACTGATGAGTGGATAAAGAAATTGTGGTTTATATACACAATGGAGTACTACGTGGCAATGAGAAAGAATGAAATATGGCCCCTTGTAGCAACGTGGATGGAACTGGAGAGTGTTATGCTAAGTGAAATAAGCCATACAGAGAAAGACAGATACCATATGTTTTCACTCTTATGTGGATCCTGAGAAACTCAACAGAAACCCATAGGGGAGGGGAAGGAAAATAAAAAGGAGGTTAGAGTGGGAGAGAGCCAAAGCATAAGAGACTCTTAAAAACTGAGAACAAACTGAGGGTTGATGGGTGGTGGGAGGGAGGGGAGGGTGGGTGATGGGTATTGAGGAGGGCACCTTTTGGGATGAGCACTGGGTGTTCTATGGAAACCAATTTGACAATGAACTTCATATATTGAAAAAAATTATGTACTGTATAGCCTCTGACTGCAATTGGATTAAAGTAATATCAATAACATACTGATAAAGAAGTCTGGAAAATCCAAAATGTATAGACATATAGATCAATGGAACAAAATAATGTCTAACAGTAGATCTCATGTATAGTTTCAATTAATTTTAGTAAAGTTGTTAAGATAATTCAACAGAGAAAAGGTAGTCATTTCAACAAATGTTGCCAGAAGAACTGTACGTTCATTTGGAAAAATATTTCAACCCTTATCTCACACCACACACAAATGCTAACTTCAAATGTATCATAGATCAAAACAAAAAAAGCTAACACTCTAACACCTCTGGGAGAAAATGAATAGACAAAGATTTCTTGGGCAAGATACCAAAATTCATTAACCATATAAAATGATAAATTGGATTCTACTTTTTTTTTTTTAACATTTATTTATTTTTGAGACAGAGAGAGACAGAGCATGAATGGGGGAGGGGCAGAGAGAGAGGGAGACACAGAATCGGAAGCAGGCTCCAGGCTCTGAGCCATCAGCCCAGAGCCTGACGCGGGGCTCGAACTCACGGACCGCGAGATCGTGACCTGAGCTGAAGTCGGACGCTCAACCGACTGAGCCACCCAGGCGCCCCTGGATTCTACTCTTCTAAAGACACTTTTAAAAAAATGAAAGGCAAGTGAGGACCAAGAGATATTTGCAGTACATATATCTGACAAAGGCTGGTATTCGAAATATATAAAGATTTTCTACAACTTAGTCATTTTAAAATGGGCAAATATGTCAACAGATAGGTCACAAAAAGAAGATATATGAGTAGCAATAAGCATCTGAAAAGATACCCAGCGTCATGACGGATCGTGACAGAAATGCAAATTGATACTAAAATAATAATGATATATTGTTAAATACTCACTAGAATTGCTAAGATTAAAAAGAATGACAATACCTGGTATTGGGGAAGACACAGGACAATTGCAGCTCTTATAAACTATTGTTGGGAATGTAAAATGTATAAAACCACTTTGTAAACCAGTTCGTTCTTTTTGCTTAAAGGTAAACATACCTTTATCATACAACCCGGAAATTCTACCCTAAGGTATTTACCCAAAGGAAATGGAGAGGTAAGTCCACACAAAGGCTGCACATAAGTATTCAAAGCAGCATTATTTAAAATAGCTAAAAAACTGGAAGCAACTCAAATTTATATCAACAGGTTACTGGATAAGCAAATCGTAGTATTTCTTCACAATGGATTACTACTTGGAAATTAAAAAAAAAACTATTGAATCATAGAACACACAATTAATGAATCTCAAAAACACAATACAGAGCAAAGGAAGCCAGACAAAAGAGTTTATGCTGTATGATTCCTTCTATATGAAATTCTAAAATAAGAAAAAGTATTATCTAGTGAGAGAAGACAGATTAAGTGATGGGGAATTAATTAAAAACAGGAGGCAAATTGTTAGGGTGAACTATACACCTAAAATTATTGCATTTTATTCTATGTAAACTATATATCAATAAATATGATTTAAAAAATCAGTATTCATAAAATATATCATATAACCTTTATGACTGAGAGAAGTATCATCATCAAATAAAAGTTTTACAATTGACATTTGTCTTAATGTGGATTTCGCAGAAGCATTTCCTGAGACAAAGATTTGAATCAAAGTAGTTTATACTGGAGGTGATCATAGAAGGCATCAGAAATGGAGGGAAGAAGTGAAGCAGGGAAGAGAATGAATTCAATAAAGTTTGTTCCATTAGGCAAATTATTACTGGGGGATTTGGCAAACAAGTGTATGGCTCACACATATCAAAGTTAGTTATCCCACCTGAAGATCAGTGGTTGAGGGCTCCTCTGGTCATTGTTGGAAGCCTGTCCCTGGAAGCCTGCAGAGCATTACTTCCTGGGCACTTATCTGCTGTACAGGGAGCAAAGCAGGAGCCAGTAGACAGAGATCCTTCTGGAAAAGAAATGCAGGTGCTGGCAGATCGAAGTTGAATGAATATAGACTGAAATGCTGAGGGGAGTAGGAACTTGAATGGGACACTGTCAGTGCCTGCTACAACATTACTGGAAAAGAACACCCAACAATTTAAACCACATTGCTGATTCAGAAATTTTAGCTATATATAGGTATTAGAGTTGAACACAACTTTGGATCTTTGATAGTTTTATTTGTAGTTTGTTTTTAAGATCAACACATTTTTTACAATAAAGATGTAAGCCCCAGGAACTGACCACAAATTTGAAATCCAGGTTTATGCCATTTGAATATGATGGAAAATATAAATATCAAATTTAGTCATCATCAAAGTACAGAGCAATGTAAAGAGAATACAAAATAGGAACATGATTTAGAAATATTCTAATTATTCTTTCCCACAGTGGTCTTTATTTGGCAAAGAACTACATCTTTCCCATGATCAATCACTAGCAGCAATATATTTAGGGATAAATGTAGTATGTAAGACACTTAACTGTTATAACTATCAAACTATTATTCTGCAACAGAAGAACACTAAATGTTATCTGAGAATCCTAAGAGAATATAAATTCCCACATAATGAAGTGGAACAATTAGACTTGTTATTGTTTTGTTTCTTAACAACTTGAGGAAATTTAGCATCAACCATTATAGTCATAACTGTCTATTCAACTTCCACATATATTTAAATTTCCAAATGAATATGAATTCTACATATTTCATTTCCAGGCACAATACTTTTGAATATATTGTCCCACTACAGTATATCTAAGTAGATTAAATACATTAGCCAGCATACAATGACATACCCAACTACACAATCATTTTTTTCTACACATGTGAATTATAGCATTTACATTTTGTGATTTACAGATTCCTTTTGTCTTCAAAGTTTTGACTGAACATTTCTAAAAAATCTGAGCTCAGGCCTAATGTCAGTACTCACAGATTTTGAAAATTTTGTAGATCAACAGATAATTCTGGTGTCAACACCTGATTTTAAAGTATGCCTCAAATATGTTTCCAGACATTTTTGGACAAGATAAATATTTTAAAAGTTTAAGTTATTTATTCAGTTTTTATTCAGAGGCTTAAAATATATTAGAAATGGTCTTTCTTTACTAGTCACATTACAAATAATTTTTAAATTTGCAGATAGTTGAGCATTAAAACAGATACACTTTTAAAGTAATCCTCTATAACATCTTTCAAAATTTCCTTTTATTGTTTGATAACTTTGGCCCTGCCCAACTGATCATAATTCCTTATCATCCAATCTTTTTGCTCTTGAACTTATTTACCTTAAAATTTTCTTTTTAATTTTGTTCATGTTTTATTTATTTGTTTTGAGAGAGAGAGAGAGAGAGTGGGAGGGGCAGAGAGAGGAGGAGAAAAAGAATCCCAGGCAGGCTCCACACTGTCAGTGCAGAGCCTGACACAGGCTTGATCTCACAACCATTGTGAGATCATGACCTGAGTCCAAAACAAGAGTTGGACACTTAACCAACTGAGCCACACAGGTGTCCCGAAACTCCTTTTTAAATAGATGGCTCTCTCTTTAAATAAGATCTCTCTTCCAAGAAAAAGGAATATACATACAATTTGGGGAGTTTCTTAGCCTCCATAAAAGCTAATTCTGGAAGCCCTACCCTATCTGCAGATTACATGTAGGTCTGCTTAGTCATGAATTGGATATCAAGTTTTAAAACAGAACATGAAGAGATTTACATGTTATACTTTTCTATTTACTTATTCATTCCAATTTATATTAAAGTGGTTTTTCTTTCAAATTTTCAACAACGGATTGATACACTATGTGAAAGCTCTTTATACATTTTTTAAAATCACCACCTGAAGAAAATGTGCAAATCTCATAGTACCTTTAAGAATAATAAAAGTAATTGTCAGAATGGACCAAAAGCAGATATATAGACTTTTAGAAACATAAAATCAATTTTTTCCCTTCCGTGAGTTCCAAAGAAATTAGAGCAAACTTACTAGTTCATAGGGATCAGAAGGTGAATGAGTATCTGTAACTTCCAGTGAATTTTAAATCAGGTTGTAAAATACGTGTGTTTTTATAAAAGCATCTGTTTTTATATGTTACTGTATATAAAAAATAAGACATCATTGACTTCTCTCTTTCTCTCACATATCACAACCAGTCCAACTGTCATTCTTGGGCCTCCCTTTGGAATATATGCAAACCTAATGATTTATTTCTGCTAAAACTGCTACCACTATGATCTAAATCCAAGCCTTCATCACCTCCTACCTACACTCTTCCCCCATATAGTCCATTCTCCATAGTGAAGTCAGAGTGGTCCATTTAGAACACATCTGCTTTAAACCCTCTGAAGGTTCCTTTCACATTGATAGGTAAATTCCAACTCCTGCTTCCTTTCTTAGCTCATCTTCTAAGATTCTCTCCAGTGCTCACTCTGCTCCAGCCACTCTAGCTGGTTTGCCTTTCCTTAAATGCATGCCAAGTGAGCCCTTGACTCAGGTATTTATTATTGCTTTTCCCTATTCATGGAATGCTCTTGCCCTAAATATCCATCTGACTAGCTCCCTCACTTCCTTCAAATGTCACTGTAGAAGAACCACTTTTCTAAGCCCCACAATATAAAGATTAAAAATTAAATTAAAAAACAATAAACCTCTGTACCCTCTCTCTGCTTTGTCTTCATAGTACTTATTACCATCAGACATACAATGTATGTACTTAGTGAGTGCTGTCTCCTCCCACTAGATTATAAGCTACATAGGGCATGAACCTTGCCGATATTGTCCACTGCTGTATCCTTAGGACCTTATACCAGTGCATGACACATAGTAGGTATTCCATAAATGTGTGTAAAAACAATAACTGAACACTTGTGTGAAAAGTCTTACAGACACCTACTTCCACCCCCTCTTGGCCTCCTTTATGTCCCACTCCGAAGGTCCCAGAGCCATCTCCTTGGAAATTTACGGGTTCTTGGGACCCACTTGCAAATCATGACTGTAATCTAGAAACACTATTTTGCAGACACACAAGTAGGAGTTCCCAGGGAAAATGGGGAAAACATAACTGGAATGTGATGAAAAGAGTGTTAAGACGTGTAGCCTGATGAATTAGGTTCAGTCCTATTCTCACTTCAGGGTATTTCCCTTTGCAAAGCCCTAGAAGATATCCTAAACATTCTATTCCTTTTAGTGTGTCAGTGTTTGGGATCAATTTCTACAGTTAGCCACAAACTGTAAACATGTAACTGAAAAAGGGAGGAAAAAAAAGAATGATTAAAGGTGTGAGTTTATCCTCTACCCATCTCCATGTTTCTATAATTATCCCTTTAATCCAAAACCATTATTTATAAAGATTATTTAAGCCAGTATAAAGTTAAGGATTATATTGGATGGAAAATATCATTAAGGTCACACATCCTCTTTGCTTTTTGTTTTAATAAATTACTCTGTCCTTAAATATATGTATCTCCATATTAAAACTTCTCTGTTTCAGAATCGGTATGCTAACATTGCATCTCCCACATGATATATATCAACAAATTCTATCAAAAGAATGAAATAATATCTAGCAGATGTTAATTTCAAGTCACATAATCAACTGTGGAATAAATGAAATTTTACCTTTCTATAACTTAATTTTTACCTTAATCCCAAATTGTACCATATGGAGAACACTAAAATCTCAGCCAATTGAGGCCAATTTCAGTCTATCTAGGGGTTCTCCCAACCTGTTCCCAAGGTTGCATAAAACTCGTGGGGCATGTATAATGCCATGGTGTTGGCAGGAGATGGTACCAGGTTCCATTTATTATCAGCCCACACTGGCCTCCCCGGAGACACCCATCCCATCTGGGTTCCAGTAGTCAAGTCTGGGTAGATTTCTCCTGCCTACTCCTCTCAACCTCAAGGCACTGTGGTTACGCTGGGCTCTGCCAAGTTTATGGCACTCTTGGATACAAGAGAAAACTTTCTGCTGTTCTCATGACACTTTTTATACCCCATTCCCGGTGGCCTAGATATTCCATGCAGCCATCTCAACTCTGAAGCAGGTGCTGCTGCTTCCCCAGATTCCATCCTGAAGCAAGTACCACCTCCTGCTCTCAGGTTCCCAAGTGTTCAGAGCATAAGGCTCTTTCCCAGAGACACACTGGCATTCATAATCTTGCCTCCACCAGTGACTTCCTTCACAGCGTGAATAAGGAGCACCTATTCTGAGTGAGGAGCAAACTGGCTCTGTATGATCTTAACTTTTCCCAACAGATTCTATTAGACATGACATACAATTTTTGCCCTAATGTTCCAAGGCCTTCTTTTTGATATACATAACTCAAGCTAAAGGAAAACAAAACAGCAAACTAAGAAACTTTTTTGGACAAACCCATTTGCTCGGCTAAATTTTTAAAAATAAATTTACAGGAGCAGGGGCCCGAATGTGGAAAGCTATAGTTGTCTAAGTCATGGAAAGCCCCCATAGCCCAGAGAAATAAAGTAAAAGAGTATATGGAGGCTTGAAAGCATCTACTTATAAAGGTCCTGCATGAGTAATATCTAATAGATATCTGGTGAGAGGAGAGGGGAGGACAGGGGAGGGGAAAATATCTATGAACTGAAGAAAAAAAAGAACTACATTTTAAACTCAACTAATCCCTCAGTTTTTACAACTTATGTAGAGTAAAATACTATACATATTTCAAACTTGAACAGAAGTGTTATTTTAATGATAACTCAATTTTCCCTAACATTGAGGGGGGTGGGGAATGAAAAGATAAGTATCAGGCTCAGTTAACAAAAAAGGAAGAACTCATAAGTGATTTATAACATGACAAAATTTGAGCAGGATTCTAGTTAAATGAATGGAGTATAACGTGCCTGCCTACTTATGCTTTCTTTGAAAGAATATTAATTTTGAACATGAGCAAAACATGTGTAAAATAAAAAATCAGAACGAGTATCCCTGTTATAGTCAGAAGGCCAGGGTATTAAGAGTACTCCAATTCCTGTTTTGTGTATAAAGCTGTCTCTAAAAAATTTGAGGAAGTAAAGCAAGAAAATGGTTATAATTTGTTGGTGTGTTTGTTCTACGAGTAAGATACGGCAAATGAATAATGAAACCTGTCTGAAAAGACGATTGAGCAATCCTTCCAAATGCACCCATCCACTTCTGCTGTATGTAGAAAATACCATCATGTGTTGTTTCCCCTTTGTGAAGAAAACCTAATTCAAAGCCTATAATAACAGGAAGGCAGAAAACAAATTATGAAAAGGCATAACGAGTTGACTGAAAATCGTATTAAAATTACTTGACTCATTTTTGAGAAAAAATTGAAGCCATTTTGCTGAAGATGTCCTAAACATACAGTAGGATTTTCCCGAAACGAGATTCCTATGCAGGGGATGGGTAATTCAAAAGTACATTATAGCTCTGCTCATCCCTGACCATCAAATTTCATACTCATCAAGCTCAAAGACACTTCTGGCCCCAAATCAAAAATGATTTCACAAAAAACGGTTTACGAAACAACACTGGCTACCACAGCACATTGGCATAGACAGGCCACTGCAGAGCTGGTTTTGCCCAAACCGGGGCCAGGACTGAATTTGCCACAGGATTCTGAGGGCTCCTTCAGCTTTTGCTTAAGAAAAACAAATGGATTAAATGAATTATTCATCTCTTTTCCATGTAATGATTCTCTGCTTATGCTCATATTAAATGTGCTAATTTTGCATACACTTTTTTTCAATGCAATTTGAAAAAAACAAAAAAATTAAAGTAATAGGATGAACGGTTGAAAAAGTCAGGCTCCGGAGACATAGAGATGGGATGACTCCTACATGTATCACTTAAGAGCTGTGCCACTCAGGACAAGTTAGTTCACGTCTCCGGGCATCAGACTCCTCATTGGAACAAGGGCCCTCATGAAAGGCCTGTACAGCTTAAATGGGTGGGGCCACGGAGGAACTCAGCATCTTTAAGTGTTTGATAAATATTAGCCATTACAAGGGACTTGCACCCCTTTTTCTTTGGGGTGAAGGGAGTAGTAAGAGAAAATAACATTTGCTTACCTCTCTGAAAAAGTTCACCAGCGAGGTCCAAGTCCAGTTCACATGGCCACATAGGAAGGTCCTCAACTCACCTCCTCCCACAGACACTAAATCTAAAGCTACATATGGAACAATTTCCACTGGGGGGGAAAAAAAAAAAAAAAAAAAAAAACTAAAAACTATCAGAGCCACTCCTTCACACTGGGAAGGAGAGGGAGAACACACACTGAAGCGGCCAGGAGAGGGAGAAACACAGTCTCGCCGACCAGAAGGAATGCAGAACCTGGAGCTTCTCTCCGAGGAGCTCAGTTTTCATATCTCACATGGCACACCCCACCTCTTAACACCTGCCCTGAGAGACAGCCTCCAAGACACCCAGCTTGGAAACCACACAAGCTCTCCTCTGTGAGACCCAGAGGGCTGTGCGAACTGAGGAATGGCTCTTAAAGGGCCCGTGCGCAGACTCACCTGCTCCAAAGCCCCGCACACAGGAGCTGTTTGAAAAGTGCCCAGACTTTATGGGAAAGAGGCTCATTTCCTGATTTTAAAGCACTGGGCTCAGAAGCTGAGATACTCTCTGGGAGGGAGCTTAGTGAGAGCCATGTTTACTCTCTCTCTCTACCTTGTTGAAGCTGTCAGGCTCCATCTCTTTTTTTTTCTGACTTTTATTTATTTATTTATTTATTTATTTTTAACTTATTAAACTAAAAAACAAATGGAGACCAGCTTTAAAAAAAATCCCTGAGGACTTCCAATTATGGAATGAGTAAATCACAGGGGTAAAAGGCACTGCATAGGAAATATAATCAGTGATATCATAATAGCGTTGTGCGGTGACTAATAGTAGCTACAGCTTGTGGCGAGCATAGCATAATGTGTAACGTCCAATCACTGTGTTGTACACCTGAAACTAATGTAACAATGTGTATCAATTCTACCTCAATTTAAAAAAATTCCGGGACTCCTGGGTACTCAGTTCGTTGAGCATCAGACTCTTGATTTCGGCTCAGGTCATGATCTCGTTCGTGGTTTGTGAGTTCGAGCCCCATGTCAGGCTCACATTGACAGTGTGGAGCCTGTCTGGGATTCTCTCTCTCTCTCTCTCTCTGCCCCTCCCTCCACCAAAATAAATAAACTTTGAAAAAAATTTCTTTTAATTCCCTGAGCAGACAAAAGCAGTTTAGTCATAGAAAGTTAACTTTAGCTTATTTTGCAAGACTAACTTAACCTGAGTCATTTCTTGCTTATGCCTCTGGGAATCATAAGCAAAACTTAAACTGCTTCCCAAAATTGATATGAGGTAACTACTAACCAATTCCCTATCATTTAAGAAAATTTTAATACCGTAACTAGTCACTGTGAAGAACACAGTCACAGCTCACTACACAAGCTGCTTTATAACAATATACCCCTGAGCTGCACTCCACATTTTGGTCTGAGTGTTCTCAGTGCGTGCATGATAAACTTTTACTAATTAGTATTTCAATAACTATTTGGTTTTACTTCTGGCATTTCTGAACTTCTGACAGTTCAAGTCATCAGATATGGGGTACAAAGAAGACCCCTCCAATAACTCTGAGGCCCATGAGCAAAAAAGTGCCAGTATCCACAGAGCCCACTGAGTTCCCTGCTTTCTGGCTCATCCTGGAGTTTGAGGGTAAGTCCCTTGGACCCAAGCTCTGTTCTCTTTGTATTTTGAGCTCTCCAACTTTATCGTGCATGACTGTATTTTGTATGCTGAAGCTTCTTGTTAAGTCACCCTATTCTGTTCAAAAGGGGGAAAATACATAATTCCCTGTGTTTTTGGAAAAGCTATGAAGAAACAAGTCACCTCAAATTTAAGACATCTTAGGGAATCTAAGGGCAAAGATGGACTCCACCTTGTCAAATCACTTTCATCACCTCTGTCAAAAAATTCCTTTTTCTTCAGTGTATACCCATCATGGAACCAGAAACTTGTAACTTTTTAGAAAATTGGTGAACTTTGGATAATTTGTAATCGTAGTAGCTACTTTGGAGAAACCTTACCTTGAGTAAGTCTACCTTAAAGGATGTCCCTCACAAGACAGGGTGTCAACCTTCTTACAGACAATGGATGCATTCTTTGATGGTATCCAGAAGCTTCTAAAAAAAAAAACTAAAATGCTCCAAAAATAGCTCTAAAAGGATTCTTACACCATGAAAATAAAAATTTTCAGTAATAAAGTTTGGCCATCTGAGAGGTAAACTTAACTTCCTCATTCATCTTCTAGAAACACAATTTGGATCCAACTGTTCTTTTATAAACTAGTAAGTTTTTATAGCCAAAATTTTAGAGTAAAAAATGTGAGGTCTCTGTGTCTGCCTATAGGTTTATGTATGTCTATGTATATATATTATAGATGTGTGATGTTTTTCTACTTCAGATGGTATTGCCAAAGTTAATTTGTAAAGAGACCTATTTCGTTGGCTTAGAGAAAAATAAGTGTTTTATATACAGTATTTCTAAAGCTCTCAGAAATATACAAACTAACCCAAATATTTTTCAAGTTCATATGATCTGAGACAAACTTTGATAAGTAAAAGCTAGTTTTAAGTTTGTTGATTTAATAAAACAATAGTTTCTTCACAGTTATCAACATGAAGGTAATGCAGACATACAACTTTTTCTACCTGGGTTTACCTGAGTTAAATAAGCTTATGCTATCTCCATATTACAAAATTTGTCAACAACAAAAATAGCTTAAGATGAGCTATTTGATGTCTAATCCAAACATAGTTGCTAAAAGCAAGTAATTTAAATAAATGCAAATAAAAGTTTATGCTAAGTTAAACTAAATAATATTGATTTGATTCGCTATTCATTGAATATCAAAATTATCTCCAAATAAAATAAATGCTAAACATAGGTTTGTCTTCTCTTGTCTTTTTTAACATCTTTACAGAAAGACAAAAGATATTTGGGTCTATTAGCAAACATGTTTTGTGTCACATTGAAAAATTTACTATGAGGAAGAATATACTTTAGAAATTATTAAATATGTTTATAAATTTGCCAGTCCAGAATTGCTTCCTAGGAATTAAGGATTCTAAGGGTTAAGAATTCTAAGTAAAATATGTGATAAAATCTCCTGGAAATAATAAAGGTGAGACAAAACAACTGTATATGAAAAATAGGTAAGGAAAATAGAATGTGTTTTTTGGATAAGGAAAGGTATAAAAGACACAAGGGGGGCGGGGGGTTTGGCAGGAAAGCTGGTGAAGGAAAAAAGAAAGTAATTTTGTCTTAAAATAGAATGATTATTCCAGAATGAAGAAAAGGGGGGTAGACAAAGGGTGAATGGACATAAAAAAGTTGTAGAAGTCTATGGAAAAGAAATCTAGGAGACACAGATTGAAATGGATTTAGTTATTTTTTTAAAAAAAGGAGTTTTAATATCAAAAGTATACTAGTATAAAATCTCTCTGTTAAAAGAACAAGGTTTTCTTAGATTATTGGTCTGCTCTTAATAAGAAATTTATAAATAAAGATTTTCCTTTAAGGTCTGTGCCTGGGAAACCAAGATTCTGTGTCTTCTCAAAATATTTCCTGTATGCAATGTTATCTTTATCAGGTCTTTGACTACTTAAAAACAATAACAACTGAGTCTTCTCTATTAAAAGAGCTAAGTTGTTTTTTGTTTTTTTGTTTTTTTGTTTTTACTACAGTGTAACTTTCTGTATTCTCCCTAGAATCTTTTGGCACTTGGGTTGCATGGATAAATAGGTATTGTTTCACAGTGACCTGTGATACTATTTGATCAAATGTTTTAAAAATTTTGGCATTTTAAGTAAACTTCCCCAAATCAAATTCTAAATGAAGTCTTTTTGCTCTTGAATGAACTTGGACTTTTCCAGAGGGTACCTAGAAGTTCTCAAAACAGTTGCTCTCAGGGTGCCTGGGTGGCTCAGTCTATTGAGCGTCCGACTTCGGCTCAGGTCATGATCTCACAGAGCATGGGTCTGAGCCCCACGTTGGGCTCTGTGCTGACATCTCAGAGCCTGGAGCCTGGTTTGGAGTCTGTGTCTCCCTCTCTCTCTGCCCCTCCACTGCTCATGCTCTGTCTCTCTGTCTCTCAAAAATAAACATTAAAAAAAATTTAAAAAAAAAAACAGTTACTCTCTATCCTATAAAAAGAGCAATGTTATTTGCTTAGCCTTATTTGATATGCTAAAGTTCATGGAAAATGTCAAATAAAGAGTAATATTTAAACTTCTAGATCACATTTATATGGGAATATATATAATTAAAGTAAGTAATTCAGAAATTAAATACCTAAAACTTATGTGTTCTGGTATAATGTTATCAGTTATAATTCTACTTATTGCTTTACAACATATGTCAGAGAAATAATCAAATTTTGTTGTCAACTCTGCCATAATAAACTCATACCAGAACATTAACCAGGCCATTTTTAGGTCTTTTGTCTTTTATAGGCAGTTTTTGTTTTACTCTGATCCTTTTGCAAAGTCTTCCTGAAAAGTGTTTCTCTTCAAGGAGATTCATAGAAAAGACTCTGACAAGCACAGGTTTCTGATAACTTTAAGATTATAACACAGAACTAGGTTAGAATTTCTAAAACTCTAATGGAAATCTCATTGATCTATAAAGCTGCTAACCCAAGATGAAGCAAAACAAGAATTAATTACAGGTGACGGAATCAACTGATGGAGGTGACTATAATTTTTATGGCTTTATTTAAAGCATTGCTGTTCTTTAATGTTTTGTTTCCCAGATTTAAAGACTGACTCATGGAGAAATAGAAAATCTAACATACTGATTACTACTAGTAGGGGAAAGAATCACTAATCAAAAACCTCCCAAAAACAAAAGTATAGGACCAGAAGGCTTCACTGGTGAATTCTACCAAACACTTAAAGAAGAATTAATACTGATCCTTCAAAAATTCTCCCAAAAAATAGGAAGAAATACTTCCAAACTCACTTTTGTGAGGCCAGCAGTCCCATGATACAAAAATCAGGCAAGGATACCACAAGAAATACCATCATCATCTATGATGAACATAGATGCAAAATCCTCAACCAAGCATTAGCAAACTGAATTCAACAATACATTAAAAGGAGCACACACTATGATCAAGTGGGATTTATTCCAGGCATGCAAGAATGGTTCAACATTTGTAAATAAGTCTACATGATATACCACACTAACAAAATGAAGTATAAAAATAATATCACCATCTCAATAAATGCAGAAAAAACATTTAATAAAATTCAACATCCATTTATGATAAGAACTGTCAACAAAGTGGGTATAAAGGGAACATACCTTAACACAATAAAGGCCATATATGATAAGCCCACAGCTAACATCACACTCAATAGTGAAAAGCTGAAAGCTTTTCCTCTAAGATCAGGAACAAGACAAGGATGCATATTCTCCCCAATTTTATTCAACATTGGAGGTCCTAGGTGAAAAAAAAGAAATAAAAGGTATCCAAGTTGGAAAGGAAGAAGTAAAACTCACTATTTGCAGATGACCTGATATTCTATATAGAAAACCCTAAAGACTCCACCAAAAAACTGTTAGAACTAGTAAACAAATTCAGTTAAGTAGCAGGATACAAAATCAACATACAGAAATACATTGCATTTCTATACACTAATAACAAAATACCAGAAAGAGAAATTCAAAGCACACCCATTTACAATTACATTAAAAAATACTTAGGAATAAACTTAACCAAGGAGGTGAATATTCTGTACACTGAAAACTATAAGACACTGATGAAAAAAATTGAAAAAATTGCCAAAAAAAAATGGAAAGATATTCTGTTCTCATAAATTGGAGGAATTAATATTATTAAAATGTCCATACTACCTAAGCAATCTACAGATTCAACATGATCCCAACAAAATACCAACAGCATTTTTCACAGAACTAAAACAAATAATGCTAAAATTTGTACGGAACCACAAAAGACCTCAATAACCAAAGCAATCTTGAGAAAGAAGAATAAAGGTGGAGGTATCACACTCCCTGATTTCAAACTGTATTACAAAGCTATAGTATTCAAAACAACATTGGCATAAAGACAGACACATAGATCAATGGAAAAGAATAGAGAGGCCAAAAATAAACCCACACAAATATGGTCAACTAATTTAAACAAAGGAGCCAAGAATATATAATGGAGAAAGGACAATATCTTCAAAAAATAATGTTGAGAAAACCAAAGAGCCACATGTAAAAAAATAAAATATAAGTAAATAAATAAGTAAATATAAAAATAAAACAAAACAAAGAAACTGTACCACTGTCTTTCACCATACACAAACTTAGCTGAAAATGGATTAAAGACTTGAATGTACGATCTAAAACTATAAAACTCTTAGAAGAAAATATAGGTGGTAATTTCTTTGACATTAGTCTTGTGATGATTTTTTGGGGATCTTACATGAAAAGCAAAGGCATCAAAAGCAAAAATAAATACATGGGACTACATCAAACTAGAAAGCTTCGGTGCTGCAAAGGAAATCATCAACAGAATGAAAAGGCTGTTTAGTAAGTAGAAGAAAATATTTGTAAATCATATATCTGAGAAGGGGTTAATATCCAAAAAATACAAAGAACTACAACTCAATAGCAAAACTAACAAACTAAAAAATCCAATTAAAAATGGTCAGAAGATATGAATAGAAAGTTTTCCAAAGAAGACATACAAATGACCAACAGACACATAAAAAAGATTTTCAATATCACTAATCATCAGGGAAATAATATATTTCCTTATCAATAAGATTACAAAATGAGATATTACTTCATACCTATTAGAGTAGCTATTACCAAAAAGGCAAAAAATAACAAGTGTTGGCAGGGATGTAGAGAAAAGGGAACCCTCATACACTTTTGTTGAGAATCTAAATTGGTGCAGTCACTACAAAAAACAGTATGGAAGTTCCTCAAAAAATTAAAAATAGAACTACCATATGATTCAGTAATTCCACTTCTAGGAATCTATCCAAAAAAATTAAGACACTAAGTCAAAATTATACATGCACCCCATGTTCATTGTAGCATTATTTATAACAGTCAAGATATGGAAAAATTCTAAGTATCCATTAAGGGATGGATGAAATGTGTGTGTGTGTGTGTGTGTGTGTGTGTGTGTGTGTGTGTTGTGTGCACAATGGAATGTTATTCAGCCACAAAAAAAGAATAGGATCTTGCCATTTGTGACATGAATGGACCTTGAGGGCATTATCCTAAGTAAAATAAATCATAGAGAGAAGGAAAAATTCAGTATGATCTTCCTTATACATAGAATCAAAAAACAGAAACAAAAACAAACAAAAAAAAAAAAAAAAAAAAAAAAAAACAAGCTCATAGATACAAAGAAGAGACTGAAAGTTGCCAGAAAGGGGAAAGGGGTATAGACAAAATGGATAAAAGGGGTCTAAAACGTATAAAATTCCAGTTATAAAATAAACATGTCATGGGGATATGATGTACCAACTATAGTTGGTAATACTGTATTTCATATTTAAAAGTTGCTGAGAGTAGGTCTTCAAAGTTTTTTATCACCAGAAAAGAAATTTTATAACTATGTATGGTGATGGATGTTAACTAGACTTATTGTAGTGATCATTTTGGAATATATACAAATATAAAATCATTATGTTATACACCTGAAACTAATGTAATATATGCCAATTATACTTTAATTTTTTTTGAAAAACTACATGAAATATTTTCAACCTGATTAGGTGATATCACTTAACCATTGCTTTTTACCAAAAACTTTTATAAATTGCAAAAAATAAATTAATTTTAAAATAGGGTTTCAGGGCACCTGGGTGGCTCAGTTGGTTAAAAGTGTCCAACTTTGATTTCAGCTCAGGTCATGATCTCACAGTTCGTGAGATTAAGTCCCGCATCAGGCTCTGGGCCGACAGGGTGAATCCTGCTTGGGAGTCTCTCTCCCCCTCTCTTGCCCCTTCCCAGCTCATGCTCTCTCTCTCTCAAAATAAATAAACATTTTTAAAAATAAAATAAAATAAAACTTAGTTTCAGAACACTGACAAAGTTAATTTGGGCAGTAACAGAAACAATGGCAGGTATTTCATTAAAAAAAAAATACCTGTGTGGCATTAACATATTCTAACAAGTCTCTTGGATTACTTCTTTAAATAGTCACAATCTCAATGGCCAAGTGTACTTCGGTGTTTGAGTAAAGGAATTTGACCATCAGAAATCAATCATATTCTAGTTGTCTCTTTGGAACTCTGACATAGGATTAGGAAATAGAAAGTCAGCTCCTGCCAGGTGAGGATGATGTGAACAGAGTTTTGGCTGTTTGTCCAAGTCACTAATTAGAATTCGGGGGAATCAACAACTGGCAACTCTAAAGGCACCTCCAACTGCAACAGCCACTACAGTCACCGAAAGACAGTCTCAAAGCCTTCTGCATCCATCACTTCTGGGACCTTTACACTTGTCCTCCAATCCATCAGTGAGAAGAGACATGTTCTTACAAATGCAGAACCAAAAATATTAAACTGTTTTTGACCAAACTTGGAGCACTTGGCCAGCTTCTTGGCACTGGTAGTCTCCTAATTTTAGGATAAGGAAATTAGGAAATCTTTCTAATTTCTAGACTGTGTTCATACAAACAAATTGAAACTAAAATTTGCTCATGAGAACTCTGTTCTTCCCCATCCTAGTCAAAAGTAGTTGTAGATTTGTTACTTAAAATATTTCTGATAGTACAGGATGTAAAACATAATGATACACCACAATTTTAAATTAAGGATTGTTTCCTTTATGAGCCCAGTCTCTGAAATCAGTCTCTGATATGCATGGGACTCCTGAGAAAATCCTGACTTGGCAACCAGTTTTTCAGAATTCAATTCTGTCTTTAAGATACTCACTTTCTGTCTCCTATAAACTAGGTAAATAGTAATTATCTTTATGCATATTAATGTTTTTAAATTTTGTACTTTTAATGCACCCACTAATTTGTATTTTATTTAAACAAAAATGTAAAGATGTATAATAAATATAAATAGGTAAATCTATCGATAATTGAATAAATATCAATAAATATCTGAAACTGGTACACAAGCCAAGTCTTTAAAAGGCTTATTAGGGGTGCCTGGGTGGCTCAGTCGGCTGAGAGTCCGGCTTCAGCTCAGGTCATGATCTCACGGTTTGTGAGTTCGAGCCCCGCATCAGGCTCTGTGCTGACAGCTCGGAGCCTGGAGCCTGTTTCGGATTCTGTGTCTCTGTCTCTGCTCCTCCCCTGCTCATGCTCTGTCTCTGTCTCTCAAAAATAAATAAATAAACATTTTAATTTTTTTTTTAAAAAAGGCTTATTAAACCCAGCCATTTGAATTTGCCTTAAGCTAAGAGTTGGCATTCAAAGTTGATGATGGAGATGCAAATTGCTTTTCCAAAGAGCTGTTTATATTGGTTAAGCTGCTTCTTACATGTAAAATAGTGGGGAAAAGGGAAAAGACAAAAACACTTTCTCAGGCTTCTCATGATTTTTTTAATCTATTCTGTGCAAAAAAATATGGCTTACAGTTTATTGCTGAAATGTAGGAACCTGAAGATTCCCAGTCCACAGTTTTAAATTTAACAAGTATCTCAATTGCTTGCAGAATAATTACTTCCAGAACTTTAATACTATTCTATTAACAGTTAAACTCCTTCTATTCATGCAGAGAAATTCTAACAAGAGCCATGGACTCAAAAATGCCCAACTGATACCATACCATGACAATGCATCGTTTTTATCATAAGTAGATAAACCAGTAACTTGTATCATTATTCTTCCATGAGGCAAGAATCTGCAATAGTTATTTCTTTGTAGTAATTTCAATTTTACTAAAATGTTTCTGAAAAGAACAATAGGTAATGACAAACACATGTTTGCATTAGGTGCTATTTCCACATTGCAGGTTTTTTCTATAACTTAGCAAAGTAATGAAATAATATTTAAGATTCTAGCGAAGGTGATTATCTTAGACAACCTAAAATTTATTTTCTCCAAATAACAAATAAATTTCTAGTATAAGTAAAACTTAACTGACCAGTCTGTTAAAGCAACAAGTTGGTCTAATAGAGTTTTAATCTAACCCTTAGAACCTTCATCTTCATCATGATCCTTGTCTAGAATAGGAAGAGTATATTGGATACAAAGTCCTGTATCATCGTGACTTTTCTATATTACAGAGGGAGGTGATGATGTAGCAATTTGGGATAAGTGTGTACAGGGCCAGAAGAGTCCTGAAAGTTTAGATTTTTAAAAATTTAAAGTCTTGTTGGAAGTTTGTTACATTTTCTTTTTCTTTTAAAGGAAAACTACACAGAAAAATAATTGAATTCATTGGATGTTAGTTAGCTATGTTCTTAAAAAGCAACATTTCAAGAAGAGATTGGAAAGCAGGGCAGATGGGTGGAAATTGAAGTATATTTTTTATCTCATCTTGAATTTGGAATTAAAAAAGGACAGATTAGACCCCGTAATGGAAATCACAGTCCATTAATCAGATGATCCTAAAAATTTTTTTAATGATTTTCCTTTCTCATTTCGTCCTCTTTTTGCTAAGAGCAACTAACTCCTAAGTGATCATTGTGATAAATAAATCCCAGAATAACAAGATTTATCTGTGGCAAATTTGTCCCACAGTTAGAGTTCATGATGCATTTATTGCCTGTTGTGCCAGATAGAGTCTGTTCTAACATTAGCTTCTAAATTCCACAGCAAATTAATTAATGCATTGATAGAAATGGTTGTCGAGATACATTGGAGGATTTTGAGAGATGGACATTAAATGGAATGATGTGTCTTTGACTTGCAGTTGAAGGCTTTCTTTAGTCAAATCAGTTGCTGAGTCGTCACTTTAGAACTCTGTGGTCTTGTGTTCCCTATAGTACTTCTATTATTTTCTATATGAGAACATACTTATCCTTATGCAGTATGAAGGGAAGATGAAAATGGGTTAGTGTTTTAATTTGGCTTCTTTGGTTAACCTTTGAGACTCTTAATATCCCAATCCCTCATTTGTGACTTTAAAAATGGGTTCCCTTACATATTTTTTCTTCTGTTTATTTCGCTGGGATTATATACAGTAATTTTTTTAAAAGAAAGTTTAATGTCCATAAACAATGCTATATAAATAAATTGATCCAATTTGGTATAAGTAAATTGAACACCTAAGCCTTCTCACTGCTATTGTAATTTTCTCAGTTGAGTTGAATGATAACAGTAGAATCAGGGAAAGCCAGCCACAGTTCTTCAGACATCTTGACTTTCTTTTAAAGAAAAAAAAAATTACCTTCTTCTCAATCTCCCTGCTAAATAAAGACTCTATACAGGAAAAAAAAAACAGCTATAATCATTTAGGAGACCTCAATCATCTCTTATGCTCATTGATATTTGGTATTCTTGAATTAACTAGCACGACAGTAAACCAAAAATGTGTGCAACGCTGTATGCCACAACTGTTTGCCAGGCTTGAGACTGAAACTCCTAACTTGTTTTGACTGGGCAACTAATAGCAATTTAGATAGTTCTGTACAAATTTAGAGACATGAGATGCAAAACCATTACTGTATTCCAGCACATTCTTCCTGTCAGAACCATTTAAATCACCATCTTACACAAGCACATATTGAAACTCAACTTTAAGCATTTTATTTTTATGTACATTTCATTTTGTCCAGAAATAAAATATCTAAATACAGACAGACTGTAATGTTGTATATGTATAGCTTTCAACAATACTTGAGCTGAATAAATGCTTTGTACATTAAGTTTGTCTTTTTAATGGAGGTCACAGCTACATTGATAAAATGGATTCCTCATATCCTTTTTTTTTCTTTTTTAACCAATAACAAGCAGAGAGACAAGTACAAGTTAATATTAATAAGCAGCTCAAATAACACTTGGTTAAACTATGTACAATACAAACCATTCATACAAATGAAGACTAGGATATTGAATTTGTTACAATATGTGTAGTAAAGATAAGACAGACACTTATAACTTACATGGTGTCTGTCAGGCATTTCCCTTCTTATATAATGATCAGAACTTGTTTTAAGCAGCCTTAGTTGGTCTCAACTTTGCGAAAGTCCAAAGACTGGTGATGAAAGCTGTAATCCAATGTCTGCCCACATGTAAATTCCAAATGTTTGCTCATCTTTACTGAAAACAGGCTCCCTCCATAGAAAAAAAAAAAAAGAGCCATCTTATATTACCTTGAATGTGCCTACTGTATGCTGGAAAAAAGTTACTACACTTTGTTGTGTTCATAAAATAAAGAATACTGAGCTCTAAAGACACATTTTTTTTTCCATTTGAACAAGCATATACTCCTACAGTAGTATTTACCAGTACAGCTACTCCAAGCAGTAGGAATGCATGAGTGGGGATTATTGATTAGCATGTACTCAAGACTTTAAAAGAGATTTCCAGAACAGCAAGTGTTAGAAACCATTCACTGTCTAGTTAATCCTTTTGCTTGATGATAGTTTATCCTGAACCATTATGAGTCAAATAACGAAAGCCCTCTTGACAGCAATCATGACAGATGCAAGCTGAAATGTATATGAATGTGTGTTTGTGTATATCTATGTGTGAGAGTATGTCTTCAAGTGTGCCTTTAAAACCTGTAGTGATTTACAACTATGCTGAGAGATGAAGCTGACTGGGCAGAAATTACATCGGATTGTTTTCCACTAGCGTCTTTGCAGCCAGTTGACGAGAGCAGCAGTGTAGACACATTCCAGGCAACAGATGTGACCTTCCTCTTTGAGGTAACAGCCCTGTCATATGACCTTTAATTCCTCAGGCTTCAGTCTCACCCATGTCCATCCTCATCCGGAGGGGAAGTAAGGTGTGTCACTGTGGTAGTTGTAGTCGGGGCACACTTTCTGTACTAGTTTATAATCTGTACTATAAAAGGAAATATAAATACAGATCACCTTGAAGGGCTTGGAGCAGAGCCAGGATACATGACTTTGGGTCTGCTCCTGGTAACAGGTTTTTGAAGGATCATAGTTGCAGAGTGTGTTCTTGGTAGCCTTGTCAACCTTCTCATATTCAATGCGACAGTTAAAGGACTTGGAATCTTTGGCATCAATCACGGTTTGTTGTGCCAAGTCGAATTCCACTATTTTTGTGGGGGGCACCAAGCTGACAGATACATTCCCTTGACCAGTGGAGTTATGCCTGAAATAAACACTAAATGTCCCATTGCCGTGATCTACAATTTTCCCAGTTATCAACAGGTTTAGCTTCACTGTTTTGATGTTGGAATGAAAATCACCCCATCCAAACATTTTCTTAAACTTGCCCGTCTTAACAATGGGCCTTCGCTTGGCCCTGGGCCGAGGCTCTTGTTGGTCTGTGGAGTTCCTCAGCCAGTCCCAAAGGTCTTGCTCAGAATAAGGTTCTGGGGTGTCATATCGCAGGTCTACATCTGTATCATTTTCTTTGCCACGAAAAGTCTGTGACAGGAGTCGGCTGATAGACAAGTCTTTGCTGCTTTCTGTCCATATGTGCTTTAGTGTGGATTTGCTGCTTCCTGATTTTAGAAGTTCTGACTTCCCACCATTCGTTAAATTGGCACATGTGACCTGCAAATGGAACAGAAAACAATGGTGTTTACATCTCTGTATCTGAGAACAGCTCTTTCTCAGAGGCTCAGAATTAAATGAAGATACTTCACTTAAATTATCTTCAGCATTTGGCCAATATTTTCAACACATGATAAAACACCACTTCTATTTTTATATAATGATGGGAGAGAGGAGGTATAGGTGGATAAAAACCACTAAACATGGCTGAAAGACTATATAAAAGCATTGACTTTGACAAGGAAAAGACCATCTAAGATGAGTAGAGCAAACTGCATTCAAACAGAAATGAAACCAGTTATTTCTCAGCACTAAGATCCAAAAACTTTTAAAATAAAAATTTTACAAATAATTGTTACTTTTCTACTTCAAAATTGCCATTAGCTTTAAAACTATATGATTCTCAGAACTATGTCAAACAACATCCTAAATATTTTTGGTCACCCATGCCACAGTTATATTAGAAAAGTCAGTTTTGGCAAGAGACTCCAGTATATTTTAACTGGTCAAAAGAAATCATGTTTATTATCAGCTATTAGTAGCATGGAACATACTGGATAAGACATAATGTTTTTACCCTAAGGGCTTAAAATGTGGTCCAGGAAAAGGGACATAAATGAAAATATCAAATACACAATGTCTTATAGATAATTGTCAATCTAGAGAAGCTAACAACACATGGTCAGTGACAGAGAGGTCACTTCAAGTTGGATATTGAGAGTCACATTCAGAACCATTCTCCTGGGATCCTGGTCTTCTCTCTGGGAAGATTTAGATTCCACAGCTAGACCAGGGAACCCTAAATCTAACTGACTGCTCAAACATTCAGATCTGTCTTGCCAAATTATACAGGCATTGTCCTATATTTCACAGCTCCTATATTTATGTTTTAGTGTAGAAGAAATAAAAGAAAGAAATGAGAATCCATGATGCATTCATTAGTCTAAAGTTAAAGCAGTGACTTCTGATCTTAACATGGAGAGCTCAAGGACAGTAGAGAAGACAGCTAAGGACCCACAGGAATCAAAACAGCCAATACAAATAAACCCTTTAAGATGTGGACTGATTGCCTCTAAGGTAAGTCTGCTGAAGAGCCAAGATTCACAATAAACCTCTATCACCAGCCCCCTCTAGAATCAGTTCTAAGTCCTATCTCAGACATGAGTCTGACTACCACTCAGCAGCCTCATTTGGGCCTGCTAGTCTCCTTCCAAACTGTTCTCAAAATAAGAGGTAATTGCTGGAGAGCTTTTTAATTCAGGCCTACTAGGAATTAGAGCTGCATTCTAGGGATCTCTCCACAGACTTAGGTGCGGAGGCTTCTTGCTAAGATACAACCCTGGCCTGAGAATGGCCTTTTACTCAGTCACTTGTGCTAAAAGGACTCTATCCCAATCCCTAGGGACTAGGGCATAAACTTTAAACCAGTCTTTCTGGAATCCATGCTCAGTGCTGCCACTTTCAAGCTGTGTGCCCTTGGTCAAGTCATTTAACATCCCTTTACTTAGTTTCCTGCAACTGCAAAGTGAGGGTAACAATGGTGCTTACCTCATAGCATGGCTAATACATGTAAATGGTTCAGTTAAATTTAGCTATGTTTATAAATTCCAAGCTGCTATGTGAAGACAAGTAGAGAAAAAAGGCCACCAAATAGTATATATGGAAGTCTGGCTTGAGAGTAGCTTTGCTCTTGGTCACATGGCCAAGTATTCAGAATCTGCACAGGATAGGTTTCCCAGGGACTTACACATACAAGAGGGCCTGGTAATCTAAACTAGAACAAAATCACTTAGAACTTGTAATCTTGTCTTTTCACAGATTCCTCAGGAACAATGAGCTTTACATTACCAGCTGGTAAATAGTCTTATCTCTGCCCAGCTCAAACTGACAGATGTGAATTCTATGAGGCCATTCCCCTCTAGGATAAACTACCAGTTGAAGCTGGTCTCTTCCCAGTAATGCTGAGCTTTAAAAAAAAAAAAAAAAAAAAAAAAAAAAAAAAAAAAACCCTGCAAGCTAGTTAGTCCCACACAAATTCATTGTATCTGAGACTAAATGAGATTTTATAATGGATTTATGTCCCATGACTATACCCTGAAAAACCAAGATGGCAATATTGGGTAGGCTAACACAAAATGTCACTATTTCAGGCTGCTAGTCTAAGTCCAGTTGCAACCCCTGTGATCCCCAAGGCAATAGTGATACCTTTATAAAAAGATCCAGAAGGCCATTGTGCACAGAGGATAACAGAGGAGAGACCAACACTGACCAAGGGAGAATAAGACCCTAGGGATGGGATGAGGCTCAGAAAAATGGATGGATTGTGGTGGGGATGAGATCACATGTAAGAGAAATACAGATCAGCCTCATGTACATAGTCTCCAAATTCTTAAAACATATTACCCAACTGAAATGAACAAACCTCCTCATGTGGAATCAAGGATGGCTATCATCAGATGGGCCACTATTGATCTTGGGGCAAATACTGGGAATTGAAAGAAGTTTGTCTTTGCTGCCAACTTTCTTTTAGTGCTAGGTTCTTCCCCTTCAGTTCTCCTCAACCCTTGAATTGGTCTCTCTCTTTTCCCCCTGCGCCCAAACTGCACCTTTTCCCCCTGCACCTGTTTTCAGAATCCCTTCATGCCAAAACATTCCAGAAATGGATCATACTCAAGCAGTATGTGAGTAAAAATAGCTAAGTGGCTGCCTTATCAAAATTCAATTTGTTGTTTAACAAGGACTGAATATTAAGTCTTAAAGGGATGAAACTGAGAAATAAATATCCTGTGGGGAGGGGGATGATACATAGAAATGTATGACTTTTCTTAAGGGAAAAGCATAAATTTCCCACCTATCCTCTTCACCTGATAATAAAGTCAGTTCTTTATGGAACAATTTTTACTCTAATATGAAAAGTATAATCCTTAGTAATTCCCAAGTTAATATTATAACTTTATAATTTACAAAACAAATAAAAACAACTACAATTCTCCTACCAATTCACTGAAGGAAGTACATTTCAAAATACACTTTTTCTATAAAACAAACATTAATTTATAAGAGTAGTACATATCTGTTAGCTTGGAGTTTATTTTTTGTATATTTGTTTTATGTTGTCTCAATGAAATCTAATTGGTTAGTCAAACATCCAAATCTCAACTTGCTTGATTATATAAATGTTGTCATTAACACAGCTTCTATATTTATGCTTAAGGTACAAGAAATAAAAGAAACAAACCCATATCCTGTTTTCTCATTTTTACCTGGAATTATATAACTATTTTCCCATTCTTTGGATGACAAAAAAAAAAATACAGGAATGCATTTGGTACTGGCTTGGCACTTGTATCTCAGAATCGACACAGTTGATCAGGAGAGGCACTGTAATGAGCACTGGCTCAAGAAGCAGTAATGAATTGTCCCAAAAAAGGAAGTTAAATGTAATTAGAATGCAATCCAGCAATGCCATATAAGGAGTGAAAGAAAAGGAAAGGAAAGAAAAGGAAAGGAAAGGAAAGGAAAGGAAAGGAAAGAAAAGAAAAGAAAAGAAAAGAAAAGAAAAGAAAAGAAAAAAAAGAAAAGAAACATGGAAGTGGGAGATAGGATTTTAAAGGACCAATCTATCCAAAAAAGACACTAAGACTGGCAGGCAGAAAAACTTCTGAATTTCAGATAGAACAGAAATTTAGTTCTAAATTATACTCTCCACAGCTGTAGTGATTATGAGTATGAGTTCTGGAGTCGGATGGCCTCCCAATCCAGGCTGAGGTCTGTAACAGGTATATGATGTAGGGAAGTTTCTCAACTTGTGTATACTTATGTTTTTCTTTTGTAGAAAACAGGAGAATAATGCCCACCTCTCTCATAGAGCTGCTGTGTGAATTAAACAGGACACTCCATTTAAGGCACTAAGAGCAGTACCTGGGCCACAGTGATTGTTCAACATTATTAATACTATTAACATCCTCAAATAGTTTAACCTTTAAATCTCACTACATAATATTTTATGTAAATGAATAATAATAGGATGTGAGAGCAGAAAATATTTTCAAAAGAAAATCTCCTTTTTGCATAACCAAAAACTTTAGCAAACAATTAAAAAAAGAAAGCATATAATTTTGAGAGTTCTTGTATTACAATGAAAAAACATGGCAGGTCGAATAGGCAGTAAAACTCAAGTTAACAAAAAATTAACATAACTTCAGCCATTACGCTGTTCAGCTACCAAATGCAATGAATTTATTTATAATGTGAAAGCCTTCCATTGGTGCTGATTGTCAAGACACCTCTCCAGAACATCTCAGTTTGAGCACAGAATCAAAGCAGGTTTCAGCTGTACTGTCAACAACACAGTCTGGAATATTCTATTCTCTTTCCCTTCCCTTCCCTTCCCTTCCCTTCCCTTCCCTTCCCTTCCCTTCCCTTCCCTTCCCTTCCTTTCCCTTCCCTTCCTTTGGGTCCATAAGAAATTCCCCAGACATGTCGAGCATAAGCATCCTGATTTATTTTGTTTTATTAGTTCAATAACTATATAGTGAAACTCTGCTAATATTGAGTTAAATAATAGAAATACAAAGATAAATGAAACATGGTCCTTGCCCTCAAGAAGTTCACAGTCTAATGGGAAAATAAATTAAGCATGTTAACAGTGTGATGTATACAACATTCTAGTAGTTAAAATCAAAGTTAAAAGACAGAGAAGATGTAACAGTAGAAATAATCCTCAGATCTTGGAGATAAAAGATGTTTAGGAGTTCAACAGAGAGAAAATAAGCTTAAGGAGAACTTCTAAACATAAGGAACATACTGTGTAAAAGCAAAGAGCTTAGATGGGACATGTTAAATGTAAGAATGGAAAATAGTTCCTTATTGCTGAGCCTTAGGGAGCTCTGATAGGAAGGAAAAGAAGTTGTAAGAAGTGGGTAGAACTTGAAGAAGGTGGGCTAGGGTCATATAGTGATATTCCTACTAAGGCACTGAAACTTAATCTTATAGGTAATGTGGAAGCACTAAATTTTTTCTGTTTTGCTTTTAAGTAGGTCATTCCAGTTCTAGAAGAATCCCTGATTAGACATTGAAAGGAGAGACCTTGAAGGAAGAATGACTGGTAGAATGATTCATTACATAACTAATTGTGATATTTCATTTGAGAAAGTAAAATGAGGCTTAACCAAGGCAACGGAAAAGAAAAAGAGAAAAAATGGATATGAAATATTTCAGAGGTAGGATTAACTCAACTGGATGATTTTTTTGGCTAAGCAGGAATATGAAAAGTTGAATTAACGAGTTTCCTGGCATCTGCAGGGAATACAAAGGTAACAAGTTAGCTGGAAAATATAATTAAATCTCAGAGGAAAACTGGAGGTTAAGGTGCCTGCAAGCCATTCCAGTGGTGCTATCTAAAGAAAGTTGATAACATGGGTCTGAATGTCTGGAGAAACGTGTGAGATGGTGATGTTGATTTTGTAGTATGAATAGATGGCATTCTGCAGATAGAACATGGGGATACAGAAGAAGGCTGGTAACAATATGTAATGCCAATGCTTTGAGGACAAACAGGAGAGGATCCAGGCTAGGTAGAGACAAAGGAGGCTATTAGAAAGAAAATAATGTTATAGAAACAAAGAAAAATTGGGGAGAGTAAAGACAGGCATGGGAAGATTCAAATTCCAAGTAAAAGTCTTGTGTAAAAGTGTAAACACCTGGAGAGAATCCTCTTGACTTTTGAATCCACTGCTAATGGCCTTACTGAAGCTCGTTTTCATGGTGGTGAAGACATGATGCTAGATGAGAAAGAGCAACTAGCTTGATGCATCCGCTCCCCGCTGCAGTCAGGAATCACTGGCTGTCTCGTTCTATCATATTGCTTTACATCTTAAGAACTTTCATTTTTGAAACACATACATATACACACAAAATTGAAAGTTTTTGAATCTTACCGAATAAAAAAAGATATTAGTAAAAAGAAACGTTACATCCAGAACACCCTCTACTATTGATATTACGAACATAATAACAAGTTTCTTTTTAAAAGTCACCTGAAGATTCTTTGATGTCAGTATATCTGAGTGGTAACAAAAGCGGTGAAGACTATGGCATAAAGATGAGTACAAATGAAAAAGCTGACAACCTCTAATGAACTCAGTTCTAAAAACACAAAGCATCATGAACTTTTTCTACAAGCAATTTATTCTATACCAGTGAAAACAGCAAATATACTTTCTGACAGTATAATTTGCCATGTCAAAAGTCACCAACGCCCATTCCAAAGGAGCAGGCTTGCCAGCCCAATGATACCATTTCCACAAATTATATGTGTTTGTCTTTCTCACTGTCTTAGAATCCCTAACGATAATAAAGATTCCTAACATAATTAGATGTATGAAATTGAAAGTATACATTAAAAAACATCCAAAAATAGGTGCAAAGAGAAGCGTCATTTCCTGCAACCATAAACACAGACAGAGCTTGGATCTAACATGAAGGGAAAATGTCTGGGGCAGGATCCGTGCATGGGGCTGAGAAGAAAATACGCCTCAGATGGCAGAATGTAAGATATAAGAGCTACCACACTTTGATCTAGCTCTTTCTCTGTATATTTTAGGGCCATACTTTCACATCGCTTTTTCTAATACCTTTTCATTAAAGGCTTACAATCACAATGTCTTACATCACCTTTTAAAATACTTTTGAATGATACCACTTTGGGAAAATAAACCACCCCTCTACTATATTGTCACCTCAATTATGCTCCTGGCCTTATGAGACGGTATATAAACATTTCACTCCTCTACGTGTACTATCTCCAGCTAGAGGTTTCCCCAGATGTTGTGATAAGATGCCTTTTAATTTCTACTAACATGCACATTTTTCTGTCGATCTATTACTATTCAATATAAATAATTTCAAGATTACTTTGAAAATTATGTATTTATTTCATCAACTGTATGAATACTTAAGCCAAAAATTTTAAACAACTTGATGCTTAAGCAATATCTTTCAACATTGAATAACTAATCAGCAAAGTGGTCTTGCTCTATGATTACTTCATTTTAACAATTTTATGATTTGCTATGTTGAAAATATGTTGCATACTATTAGCTGCTATTGGCTAAGGGCACACTATATTCCAGTCATTGTAATTAGTTTTCAGATATGGCATTGTATTGTATTTAAACTATTCAAACACACTTGCTCGCTCTCTCTCTCTCTCTCTCTCTCTCTCTCTCACACACACACACACACACACACACACACACACACACTTTAAAGTCAATATTGTTATGTTCAGCTTACAGATGGGTATATAAAAACTCAAAAAGAGCTTGACCAGATTACTGCTGTTAAGTGAAAAAGCTACTCCCTATTATTCCACAGGCTATGTCTTTTACTCTTAAAATTATTTTAAATATGAAATTCTACATTACTATGTTTATAAGAATATTCAAACATTATAGAATTTATTAAATGAAAAGTAAAAGCCTGGCTTCATCATCAACCTCTTCTCTCTTATAATCCCATCTCTCTCTTCAGAGGTAAAAATCTGTCAAAATTTTGGTGTATATTGTTTATAAATATCTCAACTATTTTTCATATATAAATACTATGTATATAGTGTCATATTTTGTGAATTATATTGTATACTTTCCCATCAACAAAATACTTTAGAGAGACATATCTCTTATACATCCAGGTATGTCATCTTTATTAAAGGGGAAGATAGAATTTTATATATGAATGTACTATACTTCCACTTTTTGTTTACCTTTTGTGATAGATCCTTAATCATTACATTATTTCACAGCCAGGTTACCTATAGTTGTTTTTTAACCTTGATTCTACTACTTTTTCTGCCATTGTTGTTTCAAATATCTCACTCCTTCCTCCCTTGAGCTGGATTTTAATTTTTATTGATGTATAGAGTTGTGTGATTCTTTTAGAAAGCGTTCAGAGGGGATAAACTAAGTTGTCTATGCCTTAAAATGTCTTTATTGGACATAGGCTTACACTGGGTCAAATGTTCATCATTTAATTCACTTTGTTCTGCTTGACGTTTTTCTCTCCAAAAAATAATTTAAATTTTCTCTATTTCAGGCATTGTGCAATCTCCAGCCTGTTTCTTAGCTAGTTCAGAGAAAAACATGCAGATATTTCTAGATATATGAGGCTTTTCATCAAATTTTCCCAAGAGGTCTATAAACTCTTTGAGGGATGTTCTTCTACAGTATGACATTTTGTAACTTGGGGGAGGGAATACCTCGCATACAGTAACCACTGTATAAATTACCTGTATGGTTTATATTCTTACTTACATCTATTTCAACAGTTAAGGTCATTAACCATTTAGTCACAATCAAGACTGGGGAAGGGTTGGTACATATGACCTTAAGAGATTTCTCTCTTGAAAGTTTTGAGGCTGCACTTGACATTGACAATACCTGAAGTGCCTTTATTACATATGATAAGCCAGAGGAAATGGGTTAGTGTTTTAATACATCAAAAATACATCATTTCCTTATGCTTCAAAGCAGTGCTCCAGGAGCAACAGTGTTGCATTAACAATGAAAAAGCAGACAAGGAACTTTGTGCTTCTCCTTTAATCCAGTAGGTGCTATGAGGTTGTACTGCATACAAACTAAGAAAATGGGCTTTGCAGTCAGAGATCGCAGGACTAACTCCAAAATCTGTTATTTTATCATTAGTGACTCTTTAGGACCACATTTTCTCCAATAGAAAATAGAGATGATACCCCACTCATTGGGTTTTCATGAACATAAAGTAGAAGATTTTATATGTAATACACATAAGAATAGGGGAAACAGTATGAGTTCGACATGTGAGAGCTATTATGCTTGGCTTGGTTATGAAACCCTCAAGAAAAGAAAAACAAGCCTTTCAGAATGCACACTGCTATTCTATTCCTGGTTCTCACTAGAGACATTACATCTGCTCAAATGATCCAAACAAACTGAGATGAAAATTGGCATAATTGTAACAACTCTGTGGTCATCTTTAGCAGTAGGCGGTGATAAGGGACCATACTGATTACATTATGATTTAGTATTGGCAAATGTGGGCAATAATTTATCTTTAACATAATAATTTTAAAAGAAGGCCTCCTGACCAGACTGAACATTCCATGTCATCCTCAAAAACTAGAAACATGGTGTCCTTGTCAGTTTGAAGAATGCTCAAATGGCTAAGAATTTTAGGTATGTTACCCCATGAGTTCTCGTGTTTCCACAGAGGATGGCTCACTTCTAACATAGGGTACTAACTGTTCTCAACATCACTATATTAGAAATTGGTGTGAGTCATGGATAACTGAGCTCCTCACAAGTTTGTATAACCATAATCATTAGCTTTCTCTTTGGTTCCTTTTCCTACAGGTACTCTTAAGAAATTATATTAAAAATCTTCTTCGTTCTTTAACTGCAGGGGAAAAACACACCTTATGAAGAGGCATGAACAATAGTTTCTGTTACTGAGAAATACAGTTTTTCATCCTGTGAAAATATTGTCCCCTCCCTCATGCTTGCTGTATAAACTAATGTAAGTTTTGACACATAAACACATTAATATTAATGAGAAATTAAATGTAATTATTCCACTTAGCCTCACTTAACCCATTCTTTCAGAGTGTAACTATGGATTACCCAGGTTTGCATTGCAAAAGTTGCTTCTTTTGTTAGTATTTTATATTACTTCCATTTAGACTACATAAGGAGTAGCTCATGTAAAGACCTCTGGGTATGTGGTTAATATGATGAACAAAATGTCTAAAATAACATGTTGAAAGAGTATTTCTGGGCTGAAATAAAGCCATTTCAGCATCATTTTCAGCATCATTTTTTCATTACCCTTAAAGAGATTTGAATTTGTCAGTAAATCCAGATGTCTTTGAGGAAAAGAGAAATGTTGCATATGTAGGAATGGCTGGTTAGATCCAGTGTCTTTCTTTCTGAAATTAAGGTTAATACGAGTGATTTTCCTTAAAAAAAAAAAAAAAAAGGCTTTTTATATGGATGGTAATGAAGGTCAAAGTGCATGCCTATCTAGCATGAACCAAATGAGGAAGGACTGATTCACCTTACAGCCCTATTTTCAGTAACTTATATCTACATATTGAGTAGTAATAATAGTACACCTTACCCAAAAGAAGCTCAAATTCTTGAGGAATAAGGACTTTGATATTTTTTGAGACAATATACCTACTTACCCTCTGATTATCAAGAGATTGATCTGGAAATATTTCAATAGAGACAAAAAATTATATAAAAGAAGTGATAGAAACTAGTTATAAGGCAATATCATCCCTTTGCCATTTAGGTCCTAGATAGGTTCAAAAATTCTTCTAGGACATCATTCATATCAGGCTACAGTGTGTGGGCACTGCTAAGAGCTTCCCAGTTACAGAGTGGACAGCAAGCCAGACAGCCAACACAGAAATATAATAGGGGCTAAAATCCTAGAAATACAGTCCCTCCATACTACCATAAAAATCCTGTGGACTAGGAATCCCCAGTTTCCTGAAGTGGAACAAATACAGTGTTCTGAGAAGATACAAAATCTAGCAAGGAAAATGGACCCCTCACCATTTCATCAAAAGTTGATGATGATGGAGTTTGAGTTATGTAATAACTTTTGACATTGAGTAAATAAATATTTTTGGATCATGCTTTAGCCAAAGATGTGGTAAAGACACATACACCTAGAGCACCAGGCCCCAGTGGCTCTTAAACGTAGCTCAGGGAAGACACAACTCATGCACAGGGAACTTCAACGGCCAGTGTGTCCACAAAAATAAATAAATAAACAAACAAACAAACAAAACAAAATAATAAAATCCCTTGAAAGCTCTTAAACTAGCCTGTTGTTTTGTTTTGTTTTGCTCTGTTTTGTTTTTCTAAAACCCCTCCCAAAATATTAGCAGGCATTCTTTGACTTTCAGTTTCTTTCTTGTAAGATTCCTAGCACTGGGTAAACAGACTCTATCCTCCACAGATCTCTTATCCAGTGCCCGTCAGCTTTGGAACCAAATGCACCTATTGTCCACCGTCTGGGCTAGATTTCACGTTGGTCTTTACCAACCCCTCTCCGCTATTCTCATGGCATGTGGAATCTCATACCAAAGAGCTAGATGGAAAAAGGATATTTAGGCAGAGAAATTTCATAAACAAGAAAAAAGATGGCCTCTGGATCATCTTTAATGATAATCCAATTAATCAGATATAGTGGCATGCCTGGAGTCCAAAAAGAAAAAAAAAACTTTGCTCTTATTGTCACCAAGGGAACTAAGTAAGCGGTGTCACTAAATCAAAGAAGGATGTTCACCCAAAGTTTATGGTATAGGGAGATATAGATCATGAAAGGAATGGAGTAAACAGAGCCCCAAAATGACAGAATGCTGTAAGTGAAGTCACAATGGGAGTTTAGATGAAAATATGTCTACAGTCAGAGCTCTAAAATCCCCTTGACCTTTAATGTAACTTTTTTCTTCAGTTTAGATTATATACCTGTTTTTTATTGTTCTTTTTTTCACTTGTATTAAGTTTTGAATTTTAATTCTCATATAATTAACATACAGTGTTATGTTAGTTTCAGGTGTACAATATGGTGATACAACAATTCCATACGTAACTCAGTGCTCATTACAGTAAGTGTACTCTTTGATCCCCATCACCTATTGGGGTGAAATAGGTGATAGAGATCACCCATCCCCCAAACCTTCTGCCCTCTGATAACCATCAATTTGTTCTCTATAGTTAAGAGTCTGTTTCTTGGTTTGTCTCTCTTTTTCCCTTTGTTATTTGTTTGGTTTCCTAAATTCCACACATGAGTGAAATCACATGGTATTTGTCTTTCTCTGACTTATTTAGCTTGGCATTATACTCTCTGGCTCCATCCATATTGTTGCAAATGGCAATATTTAATTCTTTATTATGGTTGAATAATATTCCATTATATATATATATATATATATATATATATATATATATACACACACACATATATGTATATATATACACATACCACATCGTCTTTATCCATTTATCTATTGATGGACACTTGGGTTGCTTCCATAATTTGGCTATTGTAAATAATCCCACAATACACATAGGGGTGCATATATCCCTTTGAATTAATGTGTTTGTTTTCTTTGGGTAAATACCCAGTAGTGGGACTACTGGATCATAGGGTAGTTCTATTTTTTATTTTTGAGGAATTGTCATACTATTATCCACAGTGACTGCACCAGTCTGCATTCCCACCAACAGTGCACAAGGGTTTCTTTTTCTCCATATCCTTGCCAACACTTGTTTCTTGTGTTTTTGAATTTAGTCATTCTGACAGGTATGAGGTGATCTCCTTCTAGGTTTGATTTGCATTTCCTTGATAATGAGTGATGTTGAACACCTTTTCATGTGTCTATTGATCATCTGTATGTCTTCTTTGGAGAAGTGTCTGTTCATGTCTTCTGGCCATTTTTAATTGGATTATTTGGAGTTTTTTGGTGTTGAGTTACATAAGTTCTTTATATATTTTGGATACTAACCCTTTATTGGATATGTCATTTGCAACTATCTTCTCCCATTCAGTAGGTTGTCTTTTACTTTTGTTGATCGCTTCCTTCCCTTTGTAGAAGCTTTTCATTTTGATGTAATTGCAATAGTTTACTTCTGCTTTTATTTCCCTTCCCTCAGGAGATAAATCCAGAAAAATGTTGGTATAGCTGATGTCAGAGAAATTACTGCCTAAGCTCTCTCTTCTAGGATTTTTATGGCTTCAAGTCTCACATTTAGATCTTTAATCCATTTTGAATTTTTTTTGTGTGTGGTGTAAAAAAGTGGTCCAGTTTCATTCTTTGACATGTAGCTGTCTGTTTTTTCCAAAACCATTTATTGAACAGACTAATGAACTTTAAAATGACTTATTACAGCATTAGTAATTTGTACTGCCATGAAAACTTTGGATATAACGTATCATAGGATAACTGAAAGAAGGATAGGTTGTTAGGGTAGAATTTCCTTCCCTAGTATGTCCCTACGTTCACTTACTTCCAAACTCTGAGAGGCAGTTTATCCTTTTCAGAAGAGCTGGGTAACACTCTAGTTGCCACTAGAGGGCACAACTAGGACATCTGACAGCTGTCTTTATTCGTGGTGTTGAAGTCAGAATTGTTATCATGAAGGGTTCTGGAGCTCTTTAAAAAAGAAGATAGAGCAGGAAACTTTGTAGTCACTGCTGAGTGACACAGCCCCAGGGAGCCACCTCTTCTGTGAGTTGCAGAGACCAGGAAGGAGCTGCTGTTGCTCAATGAACTCCTACAGCAATCATCACCAACTAAAGAAGCTCTTGTACATCTTCAGTTCCTAACAGATAGTGTGTTAAGGATTAAGACTCTTATATTTATTTGTTTGGAACTAGTCTAGGTCAGTGCACCCTATTTCTACATCTCCAGCCTAATCTTGGCTATGCTTTCCTTTGGCCTTAGAGTTCTGATCATATCTGAATGCATTTTTTACATGTTCTCTTTCTTCCAACTTCAGGACCTTTGCATAGGCTGCTTCCCCAACCTTGGAATCCTTAGAATCCATTCCCATTTGCCTAGTTAAATCTTACTTATTTTATAGCCTAGTTTAAACTTCATTTCCATAGTAATCTTTGATCCTTTCAGGGTGCCCTATACTGTTCATTCACGAAAGTAACACCATTATCTATATTTACTCCTTCCTTCCTACCTTCCCTCCTTGCTCTCCCTCTCTCTCTCACTCATTCTCTTTCTCCCCTTCCCTCCCTCCCTCTTCCTTCCTTCTTCATTTCTTCCTTCCTTCCTTCCTTCCTTCCTTCCTTCCTTCCTTCCTTCCTTTCCATGAACTGTTATCTCCATGATAAACCCACCCAATGTCTTGGTAACTACTTTTTACTACACTTAATAAAATATCAGTTTCCAAGTAGGTGCTCTACAAATGTTGGCTGAATGAATAAATGGATTTTTGAATGGAGTGCCTATCCACACATAATGATATCCTTTTGCTGATGAGCTTGCTGCATAAGCAGATGAACAGCTCATTTTCTGACACAGATAAACGTGTTTATATTGTAAGCCTTTGTGGAGGCTTTGTGTAATTCTGTAAAAATGCAGTGATACAAGAGAAAAGGTGATGTTTTTCTAGGAAAATACAAGTCAGTGGCTGCTACAGGCCATTACAACCAGTCAGAAATGTTGCAGAAAAAATATCCAAATAACTATAAGAATTTTCATTTAAATAAAAGTGAAAAGTGAATAAGAACAGTATTACCTAGATGAACATAACTGTATTTTGGAGGTTGACGAACATCAGAAAGACTTAACAAAACAAGTATGGTCTCTCAGATGGCAAGAAACTTAGTACCATTATCTGAATTTTCTTTCTTGAATTTCTGGAAATTTGATCCTAAATATAATAATGAAAGAAAATGCTGATGGGATTCTAAAAGCAGAAGTTCCTTCAACAAGAGCCTGCCAAATTTTCTGGGGGCATTTTCTTTGCACTATTCAAGTGTACATTTGTATTGACAAATAATAGTTGCTTTGAAACAGACAGACATGTGTTAGGCTATTTCTTTGCATAAATGCCATTTGCTTGGAAAATGTAGTAGGTTTTATAAATGTGAAGCAATACAACCAGTTTTATGGGTGTGTTTGCAAAGTCTCAAAATTAAACTGTAAAAGTGTCCATTAACAGTACAAATTAAATTGTTATTAAAAAATTTGAGTCTCAAAGGCATTTTTGGCTTTACTCTAGAATTGATAGGTTGTAAATAAATGCGATATGACTGTGACATTTCTGCCTTGTGTCCATATTGCAAAAATCCACAACTGTTGAGAGTTACAATCCCAAAATATCTTTTTTTTTTTTCCAACGTTTTTTATTTATTTTTGGGACAGAGAGAGACAGAGCATGAATGGGGGAGGGGCAGAGAGAGAGAGGGAGACACAGAATTGGAAACAGGCTCCAGGCTCCGAGCCATCAGCCCAGAGCCTGATGCGGGGCTCGAACTCACGGACCGCGAGATCGTGACCTGGCTGAAGTCGGACACTTAACCGACTGCGCCACCCAGGCGCCCCAATCCCAAAATATCTGAAGCTAAAGAGACCTCCCTGGAAAATGTTTTAAAACTCAGGAAGCTGAGTAACTGCCCTAAAGCTTACAAGATTGTTAGGGACAGAGTTAAAATTGTAGTGAAGGTTTCCTATCGTCTGGCCCACTTTTCCTGTATTCCAAAGTTCACTTTTATTGAAAGTGGGTACTTGATATCTCCTTCAGAGTTTGTCGAAGCTCTAGAAATCAGGGAGTCAACTTCAAAAGAAGGAACTGGCTTATTTTTGTTAAAGGGTTTCTTAATTTTGTGACAGGAAGGGCTACTATGGAAATATGGCACCATGTGCCAACCCTAAAACAAAAGGCACTTCATGGCAATTGTAGCTTGGGGTCCCTGGGGTTGCCTGTGTACACAAATCTACCAACATTTAAGTCTGAATAGTGACTGCTCTGCAGGAAGAAAGAATCAAAACGAGGAAACCACAGTAACCGGTTAAAGCAAATTACAACACAGAATTATTCTTCCATCTCTAATAGAGAAAGTGCTTTAGATTTGTTTCCAAAAACTTTGTCAGTTTCTATTTTCAGAAAACTTATTTTTTTTTAATTTTTATTTAATTTTATTTTTAGTTTATATAGAGAGTGCATGAGCCAGGAAGAGGAGCAGAAGGAGAAAGAGACAGTCTTAAGTAGGCTCCATGCTCAGTGCAGAGCCTGACACAGGACTCGACCCCATTACCCTGGAATCATGGCCTAAGCCAAAATCAAGAGTCGGACACTCAACCTACTGAGCCACCCAAGTGCCCCAAGATTTTTTTTTTTAAAGCAAAGTTGAAGCACCAGTTTCTGAGTCTCTCTTTTATAAATACATCAACAAGCATTTGTTAAGTAACTATGATCTCAAACATTTTCAAAAATTACCTCAGGGAAGTCATTTTACTCACTTCAAATCTTTCTGTATGCCTGCTCATTCTAGATAACCTACATCAGTACTTTTTCAATAAATAACAGTCTGAGTATTTTGGAGCCCTCCCCTTTCTGCAATGAGCTTTGAGAGTCAGTGACTCTCAACAGGGAATGCTAACGAAAAGCCAGTAATGTGAGCTGTAATCTTGCTGAGAATCATGTTGCAATTGGTGTGTGTTGGGGGTGGGGGGTGGGAGTTGGAATGTGTACAGCATTAAATAGCATATTTGAAATGTACCATTGATTTGATTTTAGTCAAAATATTTATTTCATAGTTTGACACGTTAAAAGGAAGATGTGAAATTTATGTGTTTTTTCTGAAAGTAGAGATTAGTTTTAAACAGTCAAGAAGTGCATTTTTAAGTGAGGTCATCTTTTACCAAGTGGTCTTGGTTCTTTAGATACACTGTGAGGATGATCCATCTGAATCTGAATCTGTGTAGAAATGGTATTTATGTTTATATTTCTGTAATTTTAAAATGTTGATATAATTTCTAACTTACAGAAAGTTATAAGAAACTTACATAGCCCCTTTACTCAGATTCACTAATTAATTTCATTTCATTGTTTATATTTCTCTTTTTCTCTTATATATGTAAAAATGTATGTATATAGATTTTTTTTCCAAGCCATTTTCAGAGTAAGTTGGAGACATCATGCCCACTTATCTGTAAAAGGGTTCTGGAAAAATTTGTAACCACAAGAAAAAGATTTTTGTAACTATGTATAGTGTAAAATGTTAGCTAGACTCATTGTGGTGATCATTTCACTATATATATATATATATATATATATATATATATATATATGATCATTATGTTGTACACCTATAACTAATATAAGGTTCTATGTCAATTATACCTCAATTGTAAAAAGAAGTCTGAAATAGTTCCTAAGAAGAATGACAGTCTCTTCTATAACCATAATACAACTATCAAAATCAGTAAATTTAACCTTGATACATTACTATAACTTAACCTGTAGTCAATATTAAATGCCATCTGTTGTTCCAATAATATCCATTATGTTTACTAATTTTTTGGTTCAGGATCCAGGGCAATATCATGCATTACACTTAGTTGTCATAACGCTTCAGCAGCCTTTCTGTTTCTTTTTCTTTTACATTCTTGTAAAATGTAAAGATTTGAGTTAATTAATTTGTAAAATGTGTCTCAATTTGTCTGCTGTGCACTGAAAATCAGTTTATAATAAAATTCTAGGGATCATGGTTGACAAAGATGATAATGGGAAAAGAGTGTTCATTGATTTGAGAGTATAGGAAGCCACGCTTTTGAGTAGGTGCAGAGAGAATAATATTATAGTATGCTAAAGCATAGCCTTGTTAAATTATTTAGACTAATATAATTTTACAGGTAATTAATTTGCATTGTATATCATTGTTTTTCTATTTTTGATAATAAACTCATAAAATTTTGTCATTTTATGCCCTCTTCCATTTCACAGTGTGTTAAATGAAACTAATTTTTGTGTTTTTTTAATCTATTTTCTGGGTTCACAAAACTTATCAGTCTAAGGATGATATTATTTTGTTTTAATCAAAAAGATTTTTAAGTAATATTTGCATAGTGTTTATCATTTTCACCATATATTAACATGTTATATGAGTGGATTGATCTCCAAAATCCTTCCTGGGATGGAGACACCAATAGCTCCATGATAAATTGGAGGAAACAAAAGCCCATTGGCAAAAAGTCTTCCTTAGAATCACATATCCAGGAAGGAAAATTCAGGTTCTGGCCCCAAATCCCAGGGTGGTTCTACCATTACCAAATAAAGGTGGTAATACTATCTATTGTTATTTAACAGGAACATTATTATTCAGTTCCTTGAAGAGGAATGAGCCAATTGACCTTGACCAAGTAGGGGTATCCTCATATTTCAATCTTGAATATAGAACTTCAAGTTCAAGTGTAATCTAAATCATCATTCCACACACACAAAGAAATTAACTGGCAAATCACACTGTTCATTCCATACCAGGTGCTCAGGTGTGCAAATAATGAATTATATATTAAGCAGGTGTTTCATGGCCAAATGACAATTTCAAAGCCATACTCTTAAACCTCAATTTTTTTTCCTCATTGTAAATTAGAGATACTAATACCCTTGCCCCAGCTTTATTTTGAGAATTAGAGACCATGTATATGAATGTTTATCCTCAATAAATGGTAGATATTAATAACATTTCCTTTAATTTGTTTTATTTTTACTCATCAAGATGGCTATATTGATCCATGTAGTTAACTTTATATGAAAGAATTTAATTTACATAATTTAAATTCATGTAGAAAAAATTGCACATTTTAGGTATCTTGGCATAGTGGTAAGAGTATGGACTCAAGCCAGGCCATGGGCTCACATCCCAATTCTTAAGGCAGATGCCCTTGTCCATGGGAATTGCCTATATGATGACTTTCCAAGTCATTTGGCAACCAAAGAACTGTTATCCTTTTGAAGTGGTAATACTCCAAGCATAATATTATTTGCACAAATAATCCTAGTATTAGAATGTGAAAGTATGCCTTTATAAAGAAACTTGATTCAAACCATAGATTTTTATTTGTTTTCGTCCTTTCTTCCTGTCCTTTTTTGTTTTCCTTTTTCTTTCCCTTTTTTTCCTTTCCTTTCCTTTCCTTTCCTTTCCTTTCCTTTCCTTTCCTTTCTTTAATGATACAGGAGAGAGAAATACCACCCAATGTCCCCATCAGAGTTGTACTACCCAAGCCACGACATTGTTGATCTATTCTCTACAAAGCATCTCATTAGAGTCGCACAGAAACTCTTACTTTCTATTATGTCAATGACACCTTCGCTGGCCTGGAGACATCATCAGCTCTCAGAGTACTGAACCATGAAGCAATATCTCTGTAACTAGGCCAAATAGGCCATGACCTGACAGGCTATAAAGTGGTCATTATCGCCTATGAAATCTGAAATGTGTGCTTTGCATACTTTAGAACAACTACCCAGTTGTGCTATAAAGGTATATCTGCCAATGAATAATTAGATTTTTAGGAGACTATAAAGAGGACTAAAATGCTTTCTACTGTGCCAAAAACAAAGTCAATTCAGATTTTATTTTCTCTCCTCCCCTGTTTTTATCCTCACTCTCTGGCAGTCAAACCAAAAATATTTCAATAACAGATAAACAGGCTTCTGTTGCACAATTTACTGTAAAAAATGAAGTCTGAGTTGATGCCACATGGGCACCAAAGCACCCTGTGTTGTGCACTATGAGCCACTTTCTCATACAGTTGGGTAGAACGCTGTGGGTAGTCAGCACCTAATAGTTGCTTTGTTTGGCTGATGTGATTACAAAGCGAGTTTTATAAAATGTAAAATGACTGAATGAGCCACTTAAATGTCAAGGCTCAGAAGAGATTTGCTTTTATGGTTTAAAATTTAAGTGTTTTTTTTTTTTTTTTCCCTACTCCCTGGAGATGTCTAAGTAACTCATTTCATACAGCTTTAATGGTAGAGATGCAAGTGACTTTAGAAAGATTTGGAATAGGATTGAAATATAACTATATAAAATATCCTATTAACTTTTGCCCTCTGTTTTACATTTTGAAGAAGATTTTTAACTAAACTCTTGAAGCTCAGTACCTATGATGTCATTAAACATTTTTCACTTCAGTGGATTGTGACTCTGGAAAATTTGCAACCACTCTTTTCAGCAGAGGATTAAACTTTCAGGGAATAAATTAAACTGGGTTAAAATGTCTAACAGAGTTTTCTGATGAGTGCCTTATTCAAGTGGCACAGAGACATGTTAACTTTGAAATGAAACTCTAGTTAGGTAAATAACTTTTGTCAAGAAGCTGTTGCTCAGGTGCTGAACTGCTCTAAGCCGACTTTATTAATATTGGTTTGCCATCTTCAGTATGGGTGCGGAAAGGAATTTTAAATGCAATTAAAGCTGAGCTAGAAGGCCACACAACTACGTTTTAATCAAAAGCTGAGTTCAAGCCTGCTTTACATATAATATGTGCAAAGAAAGATCCCTTTTTCACATTAAGTATGACTGTATAAATACTCTATTTTGAGAGAGGGCAAGTGCATTTCAAGGAGAACTGCAAAGGAAGAACAGTGCCACACATAAGGAATGATATAAGCACCTAAAGAAATATTGTGCTAGGAATACATTAGTATGTTAAGTATTAATAGTTATGACTTTTTAAACTCTGATCAAGCCAAAATGAATGTGTAAATATGTATGTGTGTGTGTGTACACAGACATATTAATGTGGGTTTTTATATATGCACACTCACACTCGTACATGCATACACACACAATCCAATTTTTTTTTATTTTATGGTTTAATATTTATTAGAAAAATCTAGAATCCATTCATCTCAAGGCCATTTAAACCTAGATATGAACATTGTAAAAAGATGATTGTCATTATTCAATCCTATTCACAAATGGTAGCATAAAAAAGGGCAAGAACATGCAAAATTAGTATGTGGAAGCATCCTTAATTCAAGACCAAGGATGTATCATCCCCTAGGTCATGTTTTTATGCTCCTCTAGGAGCCTATGAAGGGAGCAAAAGGAGACATAGAAAGATGCAAGAATAGCACAACTTGAATATGAGAAGAAACTGTTGCATTTTCAATCACATTCAACCAATTACTTGGCATGTTAAATGGTTAACAACTGTACATGAGGATGGGTGCTGGGGCAGCAGGGCATGTCCTAGAGGCTTTCTGCTATGCTAGTCAACCCTTTAGATGCTGGACATTAGGGAAGTAAGGAAATTATCCTGGGGGTAGACCAGAGTTCAGAGAGGCCAGAGTGCCCAGCAGAGTAGTAGGGTGGAGGTTGGGGGAGACACACCATTGGTTCAGGGCATGGTTATTTACCAACCCATACAAAAGTATTTAAGTATTTTAACTTTGGTGCATACCAGTTGAATATCCACCCTGTTTTTTTTCTTCAGTTACCCTTCATGGTTCACCAGCTTAGAAATACAAATATGTCTCAATAACCATTTAATTCCAAAGGCCAAGGAATTCAGAATGGCTAAAAGTCAATGAAAGGATAGAACCATACTTTCTTTACTGTGTACCCTTCTGTAGTGTGTAGGTAGAATTTTTTTGAATTATTGCTATCTGATACAATAAATTGGATCAATCTGCTATACTTACTTATAAATTGCATTGTAAGTTTTCTAAGTAAATATTTTTGTTAAACTGCCCTTTTCATGAGATTATGAAACAATGTCGGTGCTCTTTTTTTTTTTTCTTGATCCATTAATCCTAATCCCAGAGTCCAGGGTTTGAAAAATTATATTAGCTAAATTCCCTTCTCTAGTACTTTTTATATAATGAATTATAGATCAAAGTTATATCCAGAGCCATCTCGAAGGGCAAATACATGAGAGGCCTTCCTGATGTTTCGGGGTGTATGATATAAAAAGCAGGAAGCTGACATTCACCTGATGTTCACATTGCTTTACTACTATGAGGAAAGTTTTAAAAATAATTTGAGAGGCACCTGAGTGGCTCAGCTGGGTAAGCATCTGACTTGATTTCAAATCAGGTCATGATCTCATGGTTCATTAGATCAAGTCCCACAACAGGCTCTGCACTGACAACATCGAGACTGCTTGAGATTTTCTCTCTCTCCCTCTCTGTCTGGCCTTCCCCCACTCTCTCTCTCTCTCTCAAAATAAGTAAATAAACTTTTAAAAATTAAAAATAAATTGAGTTTTTTTAACACCTGGAGATGCCAGCCCCTTCTCCCTGTCTTCCCATTTGTTTTCTTTCACCACATGAACCCCCATCAGTGCTCAGCACCACAAGGCACCACCATCTCAATACGCATTTGCAAATCACATTATAAGCCCACACTAAATTTTCTAATCAGGATTTCAAGTCCCAGTAATGCTGCTAGTTTGAAGACGTACCTCTCTTCATCTCTCACCTCACACCTCACCTCACACCTCTCACCTCACCTCACACCTCTCCCTGCCCCACACCTGTAACCTTATTGTATTCTGATTACAAGTCTGCCATTTTCCTGATCTGAAATGTTCTCCTGAAGACTCTCATCTATTCTGTGTCACTTTCTTTTCTCACAATCCCAGTTGCCTTCAAATCAAGACTCTATATAACTTGCCAAATCACTTTATTTGGTATTAAAAATCAATAACTTCGGCATTTTTGCCTTTTCACAACTGATTATAGAATCCTCAATGGAGACCTGGCACAAAAGGTAAGAGAATCATGAGTTCAAATCCTGAGTCTGCCATTGTGTGACTGTGACCAAGATAAGATGGCCAACCTCTCTGAGCTACAGACTCCTCCTCTGAAATATTAGGGATGCCAACAATATAATCCACGGGGATGATGCAAGAAGTAAGTGAGATGATGTTTGTGAAATGTCTGGAAACAAGGGTTATTTGATTCAGAGCTATTACTATTATAAGGGTCTTTTCAGGTTTGGGTTTAATCTTTTTTAAAAATATGTTTATTTATTTTGAGAGAGAGAAAAAGCAAGAGAGAGCACAATTGGGGGAGGGACCCATGATTGGGAGAGAGAGAGAGAAAGAGAGAGAGAGAGAGAGAGAGAGAGAGAGAGAGAGGATCCCAAGCAGGCTCTGCATTTTCAGTGCAGAGCCCAAAGTAGGGCTTGAACTGACAAACCATGAGATCTTGGCCTGAGCCAAAATCCAGAGTCAGATAACTTAACCAATTGAGCCACTCAGGGGCCCCAGTTTTAGTTTAATCTTTTAATTTGTGCTTTTTCTCTTTCTCTTATTATATTACAGTCTTTCCAAGGACAGATTAGTCATCTAATCCTTTGTATCTTCCCAGAATATGGAGGAAAGAATTCTTTATTCAATAGGCACTGTACCAATACTGACTGACTTTTCAAAAAAGTTTGAACTGCTCATTTGTCTGAGCAGTTGATTTACTTTGCTATCTTAGAGTATCATAAAAATGTGGCAATATGAAATCTGGTGAGATTATGATAGTTGCTGACACAAAGATTTATTGTCTAGATGAAATATTTAATGCATGCTTAACTCAAGAAAACAGCCTTGTAAAAATATTGAATATTTTGTGGGAAAAGAGAGAGAATTGATACTGAAATTAGGCATCCTGAATTCAACACTGATCTAGGGACACATACTTAATTGTGTTCACCATCCATCTAAATATATAGATACTTGAATCCAGTACCTAACAGGCAATACCAATACTGTGGTCACATTAGTACATATTGCTAAATTGGACAACACCTCTCATCTCCGTTTTGACAAAAGACAATCTTGAGCTTTCAGAAAAACAAAAGCCAGTGTGATAAATCAGAATCTCTGGCTGTGAAACCAGAAAGTGAATGGCAAATAATATAAACATAATTATCTCACAACTGGATGGTATTCAAACCAGTATCCCTGACACCAGCCCTTGCCTACTCAAATCTACCTTCCATACTGTAACAATATTATTCTTCCTAAAATATGCTTTCAACATGCCAACTGTCTACTAAAAAAAAGTCAGTGGTTTCCTAATGTCTGGCACTCAAGTTCCTCAAGGATCAGACTCCTATCTACCTAACCCTGTTCCATATTATCATTAAAATATACCCTCAGTCCTTCTCAGTTCATTTTCAACTCCTTTTTGAACCAAGTCTTTGTTCATTTTGCAATAATGTGCATACTCCACCATGCACATGATTCCCCAAACATATACACCTATGTACACTCTCATATCCATACACAATACCATCTTCCCATAGCCCTACAAAGCATGCATTCTCTTCAAGCCCAGAAGCAGTCTTGTCTCCTACCATGAATCATGCCAGATCATGTTGATCTCCCTTTTTCTGAACATACACAGGCCTCCCTGACACCAGTTACCTAACATTTAACCTGACACTGCTTATAACATGACATAACTTTTTTTTTAGCGTGTATGTTCTATATTCCCAACAAGACCATGAGCTTCTAAAGGGAAAAGTCACTTCTTTCATTTCAACTTCCATGCGTGCCTCAGTGCTAGGCTCATTAGAAGGATACAGTAAATTCTTCAATGAAAAATCACACTATTTTGCACAAATAAATATATTTAACCCGCTGCTGGACTAGCAGCACAATAACAGTTGACTTACTTCAAAGTGAAAACAGAGAAAAGGCAAAGAAAGCCAAATATGCAAACATCAGGATGGCTATTAGAGTCAATAAATAGGTACATCAACAAGGTTTTTCCTTTCATCTCTAGGAGTATTAACTATCTAGGTCACACATATGCAGTCATTATTTAGAAATGATTCATTCTTCAGTTTTTACTTTACCAGGAATACTGGGATACAACTTGAAAGTTATTTTGCTTTATCTAAATTTAAAACTGCTGAATGTGGAGGTGTAGCAGAAGGATACAGGAAATAAAATTTATTTTCCATGGAATACAGTATCCTTGCATTATCACAAAACCACGTTTGACATGCTTCATTCAATAACCATGTAGGCAAACTTGAAAAGATTTATGTGTTAGGTAGTTGATCACACTTGGCCTTCAATGCCATTTGATTAACAGGTTTTCCCTTGAGCCTGTTTTACTGAAAAAGAACTCAAGGTTTATTTCTCCAATCCTAGATAAATATACCTTTTTAAAATTTAAAATATGAATTGTAGAAAAGGGAGAATGAACCTCACACATTAATAAACAACCCTCCCCACCCTATAAGAAGACTTGATTAAAAGAGATGAAAATCCACCTCAAGACTCCAAGATAGGCGAGGAGGCCCATTTGCCCCAGCTGCCTGGAGACATTTTAACAGCAGGCACTTGAAGCTTTTAATGAAAATCAGGTTGAACAGTGTGGTATCAGGAAGCTGCCCAACCTGTCTGTCTGCCAGAATAAACTGCTCAACTTGTAGGGCCCCTCCTCTTCTAATCAAGAGCTGAAACACCCCCATGAAGTCTCAGAATTGTTCTTAAAACCAGTGCTGATCCTTAAGAAGAAGGCTTTAAAAACATCAATACAGCCACTGCTTAATTATTCAATTCTCTTCATAGGGCAAAGGAGATTCTTTTTTGACCCCTGCAGTGATTAATTTATGCCCTGAAGCATAAGATTTGATTACCCCTCTCTTAGCATGTATAACGTGTGAACCTTATTACTGGTCATAAAATTATTCAGCCACCATAGTTGGTTCAGTGGCCTCCTGAGGCAGTAAGTTCAACTATTTGGCTGCCTGCTGGTAAAGATATATAGCCTGACATTAGCTCAGAATTTACCTGCTATTTGTTTTATCAGTACGTGTTTGATGTAAATGATTTCTAAATTCTTAGGAAATTATTGTATCCAGTAAAAAAAAAAAAGAGTAGTAGAAAAATAATTTGTCTATAAAAGACTTAAAAGACTGATATTCACCAGTGTGCTCATGAAATGGGATGTTTTAATTGAAGTGAATGTTCTGATTTAGTCAGAAATCTTTTGGGTTTTCCACTCTTGTTTAAAATCTTTATAAAACATATTAGTTCGTGTTTCTGGCTCAGTAAGTACAGTATAGTGTGCTGAGCATAATTAATACTTCTCTAATAACTCTAACCCCCAGAGTGCCTTCAAGATCCTCATAGTGAACATTAATTATGATGCTCAGAAGAGTAGGTGGCGAAGAGGGAGTGGTCTAGGTTTGCAATACTCAAGTCATATAACAAATCCTAGAAATATTTAGGCTGCTTATGTTGGTTTTATTTTTTTATACTTCACCTCATTCCACAAAATATTTGAGGCATCCAATATACCACATACCAATTTTTTAATTGAAACTATCGAGGCAAAAGGGAAATGTGGATGATGTACAAAAGTACTTCAAAAATGCCTGCGTATAGTATTCAGCAGATGTAACATGAACTATAAGATGTGGCTAGGGCAGAGGGAAACGGGATCAATCACAACATTCACAGTGCTCAAAAATTTAAAAAACAACTGTAACCAAAAAACACTTGTTTTGGAGAAGCACAGTTTTTTCCCTTGATTATGTGTATGCATAATAATAATTTTATTATAATATTTTTTAAATTTTTTTAACGTTTTATTTATTTTTGAGACAGGGAGAGACAGAGCATGAACAGGGGAGGGTCAGAGAGAGGGAGACACAAAATCTGAAACAGGCTCCAGGCTCTGAGCTGTCAGCACAGAGCCCGACGCGGGGCTCCAACTCACGGACCGCGAGATCATGACCTGAGCCGAAGTCAGCCGCTTAACCGACTGAGCCACCCAGGCGCCCCTACAATAATTTTTATGATAAAATAATTCTATGAGAAATGTCATATAAAGGACACTACTGGGTGATGTTGTCCAGTGTTTCTCATGCTTTAATGTGTGGATGGATCATCTAGGGATCTAATTAGAAGGAGGTTCTAACAGTACATCTATAGTTAGAGCTTGTGACTCTGATTTCTAATAAGCCCTTGCTGCTGGTCCATGGACAATATGTTGAGTGGCAGGATCTAGAAAATACCAAGGATAATCTTGGTGGCAATCCATCAATAATGACCTTAATTTTCTAAAGCATCCCTCATGGTATGCTGATTGTATAATATCAATGCAATAAGTGAAATTGTGTAAAAGTAATTTTATGAGGTAGAATATAAAAACATGCATTGAGGCACACATATCTCTTGATATGTACTTTGGCCCAAAGGCAAACTTTCAAACACTTGGACAAGCAAAAGGTGAATAACATACCTTCATCATGTCAGTGGAATGAATAAACTAATAGGCATTTAGTTCCTCATGTCTGATGATTTTTCTGAATGAAGAAAAGAACTAAGAATTCTTCTTAGCCATGATTTGTCACTATAGTGATTCAAATGTAGGATAAATTCTTTGTAATAGAACGTTATAAATATTTTCAGTTTTAAATTAATCCCGTGTAAAATTTGCATATTCATATATATGAATGCATATTAAATTATTTAAAGATTTATGTTTTCTATCCAAGCAAAGTTTGAAGCATTTATCATCTTCAAAAGAAAAGAATAAGCTTTTATCTGCAATATTTAGGCAATTATTTTAAACTATGTAAAAATAAAGAATACAAAAAATTTTTAATTTATTTATTCTATTTTATAATTTATTTCTTTTTTGATATAACTCATGAAACAGTAGAATTACAAAGTTAAAAGAAGGCTCTGTTTAGAAAAGATGGAATTGGAGCTCAGGGGAGTTAAACAAATGACTTTGTCAAGGTCACACAGCTAACAAATCCCAGAGTTAGGCCTTTGACTATAAGACCAATGCTTGTCTCCCATATGTCACACTGCTTTACTATCATTAATTAAGTTGACCTTTAGACCCCAATATCATTGTGATTCAATATAGTGGAAAAAAGAAAAAGAATGGGAAGAGAAGGATATTCCACTCACTCAATGAATATGTATTGAGAACCATTAACATGATAACCATTGACTTGGAAGCAGAAGGGCAGAATGCAATAAGGGAGAGCATTGTCAACTCCTCATTAGATACACAGTTCAGTAAAGGTAAACATGCATTTATAATATACATTTATAATATGCATAATATGTTCTTACCACACAGACTGAGAAGTACTATGATACAAATGCATATAAAGTATTGTCAGGAATTAAAGGAGATGGAACTTGAGATGGATTGTGAATGTTAGATATATTTTGGTATGTAGAATAGAGTAACTGTGTCTTCCAGAGGCACAAAAGTGTGGAAAAGCATAATGTAGAGTAATGCCAAACAGGTTCCTTCTAACAATAAGAAATATGGGATGGGGAAAGAGTGGAGAGCTAGAGAGAAATGGAAATCAAGGATTCATGCAGGTTTCTAGCTTAAATAGTAAAAGTCAACCTAACAGAGTCAATAAGTCATTAAAACATCTTAATTTTGGTGGGGGAGGGGTGCCTAGGTTAAGCATTCAACTCTTGATTTCGACTCAGATCATAATCACACAGTTCATGCATTTGAGACCCACGTCAGGTTCTGTATTGACAGTGTGCAGCCCGCTCGGGATTCTCTTTCTCCCTCTCTCTCTGCCTCTCTCTCTCTCTTTCAAAAATACATAAATAAGCATTTTTTTAAATCTTAATTTTTAGATAATTAAAACAGATCTGTCTAATGTAATGAACCTGCCCTTAGATGAGGCTCTCACTCACCAAATGGGTATGGTGTCATATTGAGGACATAGTGTTGGCCTTTGTGGTTATCAAGTTAGTCACTCAGGACTGGCAGTAATCATACCAGTCTTGCTAAGGGGACATCTATGTTGTTGTTGAGCCCAGGAAGAGTCTCTATTTCTGTGGCCCTAGCCACTGTCAATAGGACCATTGAGCAAGAATGAGAGTGGCTGAAAAAAGAAGCCAACTGACAACCAGAGTGGGGGTCATCATTTCCACATTGATGGTTCTCTGGTAGATGCCCTTTGTTGAACATTCACATAAAACACAAACATCTTCACACTCCGACAACACCAAGAAGATCATGAATTTACCTCAACCAAGTTGAACACTCTTCAGTCCTCAAATAGGCATAAGGAATCTCCCCATAAGGTCTTGGTTATACATTGAAGGGGGAGGGTCAATGCAGTAGGAATATGTGTAGTAACGTCTGAGATAACCGCTTATGCCTTTTGTATCTGCTTAAGCCTGACCTCAAACTCAGGTTTCCATTAATGATAAATCATAGCTGTTCACGCATAACTGAATACTCATCTCATGATGGCAGCTAAATTTGCATGGTCATTTGGTGGTCCAAGATCAAGCATTCCTACTGTACCAAGGCTTGATATTCTTCCAGGAACTGTTTCTCAGAAACATATCTGCAGAAGTAGACACTGCTTTGTTTAAAACTCTGGAGATCATAGCTGCAATTCTCCTATAGGGGTTTGTCAGAAGTTCCACAAACATCCCTATTTCCAGATACATCAAATATTATTGGTTCTGACGGCTCATTAACCTCAAGCAGAAGAGCATTTTGCACTGCTGTGCTACTAACTGCAGAGCCTTTTCTTGCTTCATTTTGAGTTACTCAGTAAATATGGTAGAGCAGCATGTTTGTGGTATATGCTGTCTCCCAAATCCAAATTAGCCAACCAAACTTTGTATCACCATAATCTTTGAGAATTAAATTAAGGCAGAGGGAAGGAGTGTTGACAGAGCCTTAAGGCAAGACTACGAAGATGCACTATTGATTGTATTAAGTAAAAGCATGCTGCTGCTGGTGATCTTTGCAAATTGTTATACAGACAAAAGCAATTTTAGATCAATAGCTGTGTAACAGGTCCAAGGGGCTGTGTTGATTTGCTTCAGCAAAGAAATCACATCTGGAACCACAGCTGCAAATGGAATCACTGCCTGATTGCATTTAAGATAATCTACAGTAATTCTCTAAGATGCATCCATCTTCTTCAAAGTCCAACCAAGTGAATTAAATGAAGACACAATGGAAATCACCGCCACTGCATATTTCAAGTTTTTGATGGTGGCACTAATTTGTGGTCTTCCTAGGGATGCAGTACTACTTTAGGTTCACCATCCTGGCAGAGATGGAAAGTTCCAGAAGCTTACACATGCCCTTTCTGTCAGAATAACCTTCACTTCATAAGTCAAGGGCCAATGTGTGGAACTTGACAATTTGCATTTAAGTGTGTTCCAATTATATATACAGATATTAAGGCAATACCGAAAGGGTGGTTTTATGAACCCACTGGAATAAGATTTGTCTAAAGGTACCTATGTTACTGCAGGACTGAGACATCAGGCAGGTTTGCATTTGCATAAACCTGCAGGTACATCCTAAAATCTTGCACCCTAGACCCAGCCCTGTGTCACTTGACCCATATCTCCATTTTGACTGGTCAATTGTATTATCATTTTGGGTCCCCATTAATTAGCATAAATTTAGAGAACCTGCTTAGTAATTTCTAAAATTTCTGGGTATTTTTCTTTCCCAAGTACAAGTTGTACTAGTTAGTGGTTGCAGTTCCCTTTGGGGAAAGCTTAGAGAAAGATTAACCATATACTTGTGGCAATATTTCAGGGTTCAACTCAAGATCTTGGTGTCTAGGTCTGTCAACAGGCTTAGTCTGGAATCTTGGTAACATATCAGGACCCTCCTTGTGGTGACTCAAGTCAAGTTTCTGGCCACCAGACCTAGAATTTTGTCTTCTTACAGTTTAAACGATATTTAATACGGTGTCCATAATCTCTTACTCCTACAAATACCATAATAATTATCTATAACCAAAATATCCATGCAGGAAAAAAAATTCTCAGTACCCATTTGCCTCTTCCGTGTTCTACTAATTCTGTCAAAGGCACTTCACTTGGACCTTTCCCTTCCAGAATTCCAACATCTCCAGTGAATTTAGGGACCCTATCTCATTGTCAGCATCTCCCATGATCATCTCTGGCTTGTAGAAGACAATGATCCCAGGGGTGTTCATGTATTCTCAATACCTAAATTAAAGGAATGCCCTTTGGGCTGTCTCTGAGAATATAGTGTACATGCATGGTAGGTGGTTGGGATAGGGGAAGAAGATTGATTATGATGATCCCACAGGATAATCTACTGCAAAGTACCTACTTCCATATGCCTTTGGATTCCTTCCTTGCTATATATGCCACAGTAGTTCTGGAATTTCAACCTCATTGAATGCAGACCACCATTAAGTCAAAGTTTCAATCAGTTAACCAAATTTGTAGTAACACTTCCAACTGCACAAATTAAAACACTACATCATGAATTTCTACCAAGTTTACCATATCAATAAATTCAGCCTTAACCAGTTATAGGTCTTCCCTCTCAGTCTAAAACTCTTAGGAACTATTCAGTATAAATTACAAAATCTTGCAATTATTCTGGAATATAAGCTATCTCATTCTGAGTGAGACTTTATACTTGTTCCCCTGGAATATTCTGAGATCTGATTCTAGTTATGGGAATAGAGACAATAGGAGATATTTGGCATGGGTCTTGAGAAGAATGGACATCCCTTACATGGCAAATGCCCCGGGTTAACTAATTACAGGAACATCAAGCATGGGAAGCCTAGTACGATTTTGTGTCTGTTTTTAATGAGGTTAACTCTAAAGCACAACAGGATAAAGGAATCTTTTGGGCTGTTTCGAACATTCTCTGGTTCTATAATGATGATTTGAAACAAGGGTTTAAAGCCATGAGTTTGTTCTTTTCTTCCTTTAAGCTTCCCAGTGTAGCCATAAAAAGCCACCTCGCCCCCTAGTCTTTGTACCTGTTATCATTGCCATACTAAATTCAGTATCTGTTTGATCCCCCCAATACATTGTTTCACAAGATACTTCATTTCAATCAACCACAGGCAATAGTTTAATTGTGTGCCACTGCATACCATAAACAAGGAGATCAGCATTACTTTCAAGACAAATATCTCAATGTCAGCATCTCCTAAATCAATGTCCAAGTATCATCTTTGAGAGTGTGTTTCCAGGACCACTTCTGATACTCAGTATGTGTCATGCAGCATGTTGTCAGGAAAACCAAAACCAGACCAAGTATTTTAATACAGCACAGATAGCACAGGAAACTGGTTTCACAGGTAATGAAAGGATTGAAAAAGAACACTAAAGTAACTTGGACATAATTATGAAGAGCAGCTGTCACTGCAAAGGCTAGAGAAACAGAGGAGAGGGGTTGTGGCTATCAGGACCTGGAAGCCAATAGAAGGGACAGGGACACAGAACACTGGATAGAGGCACTGCCCTGCTGGTGCTGGTAGTTCTGGAGAGGTATGATGGGTGAGGCTGGTGTAGGAAGGCCGAAAGAAGCTTGCATTCCACTATCATTAGGTATATGCTGACAGGAACAGCAGGGAGAATATCACCCTCCTAATATCCAGCCTCCTGCATGTACCCTTATTGGCAAAACCTAACCAGAAGCCAACGGTAAGGAACAGGACTCTGCAGTCTTAGCCCCATACCACAAATCAAAGTATGGGAAGGTAGCTTCAGAGCCAAGAGACAATAGTTTGATAACCAACATATATCTTATGCGAAGAAAACAAAACCACAGAAAAATTACATGGGGTCAGGAACTAGGTTTTGGTCTCAGCCACATCTCTAATGCACTCTAAGAAGTTCAGAAGGTAATTTCACCTTCCTGAGCCTCAGTTTCACTTGAAAAAAATCACTATAACGATACCACCCATGCCTTCCTCACAGGAGGCATAATGTAGTTGCAAGCAGTTTGAATAAGTATAGAGTACTATATAATCATAAGCTTGTCTCACTATTATTATCCATACTAAATGGAGCTAGGAAAATAATAGATGAATGAAACTCATAGATAATCTTAAAATCTTCCTTTAGATGGCTTTATATTCTTTTCTATCTAACCAGTCTTTATAGGACACATGCAAAAGAGCTCAATAAGCTCCCTGTCTAGCGTCCTGTTGCTTAGAAGCAATAATGTGAATCCAAGGACAGTACCAGGGGAGAATGAGACAATATCGGGAGTTTAGCTAAGTCCCCAAATGAATGCCCAGTTTGAAGAGCTAAAATATGGTCACAAACTATTTATACATAACCTACTCCTCTTGAAAACTGAATTTCAAAATTTAAGTATTGCCTTCACAAATAGTAACAATTTTGTAAATAAGTAGTAGGCCAACATAGAACACATAAAAAAATTCAGAATAGAAAGGGTTTTGCTTTGTTTTGTTTGTTTGTTTTGTTTTGTTTTGTTTTGTTTGTTTTTGTTGTTGTTTTTTGGTTTGTTTTCATTTTTGTTTTTTGTTTCTGGTTTTTGTTTTTGTTTTTGTTTGGTTTACTTTGAGGTCATGAATAATTATTTGGAAAGGAAAGAGTTAATAGATAAATTGGTATATTTAATTCAATAGTGTTGCAAGTTAGAAAAATCACAAAACTAAGTAATGAATACTATAGCACTTAGAGATGCCTATCAAAGACTTTCGGGTAATTGCCCACAAATCAGAATTTCATTCCAGACTAGACAGAATTAACAGACTTGATTGTTACTATCTTACATTTTTAGCTCTACTGAATTAAACTGAAGAATCTCTTTAAAAGTATATGAGCATTTATTTATTCATCCACAAATATTTACTATCTTCTTTGTGACAAATCCTAGGTTCTAAGGATATAAAAACGAGGACGAGCTCTGAAACCTACATAAGTGTTGAGCTACCGTGTGAGAACAATTAAGTTTACCTGAAGGTTCTAGGAAAGGATTCTCAAATGTGACAGTTAAGCTGAATCTCAAAAACTTAAATCAAGTTTGCTACTTAGAAGGTATTAAAAGGGCAGTAAAGCAAAAAGCAGCCACAGTACAATGGCAGAAAGTTATGAAAGGCAGCAACATACTAGGGGGACAATAAGAAATACTGCCTTGCAGGAACTGAGGGTGCAAGACAGGGAGGAGAGGGTACAGCAGCCAAAGGAGATGAAACTGGTGAAGCCAGGACCATTGCATGAAGGGATCTGTTACAATGCTGAGGAGTTTGGACTTGATTCTGTTGGAAGCAGGATCCCTATGACATCTCTAATAGGGAATTGAACTGATCTAATTTATTAATTTGCATATGACAGCTTCAATACTCCAACAGAATGTGAATTTTACTGGAGAAGCACTGGGGTTAAGGAGCATATTGCAGTTAGGGCTCCTGGGTTGTTCAGTCAGTTGAGCGTATGACTCTTAATTTCAGCTCAGTTCATGATCCCAGGGAATCCCATGGAGCCCATTTAAGATTCTCTCTCTCTCTCTCAAATAATTTATTATTTTTTTAAAAAAGGAGAATATTTCAGTTTCACAGGCAATAGATGGCAAGGACCCACGTGCAAAGCTGTGGAAGTGAGAATGAAGACGAGGAGTCTGGTCTGGAGATGTTCCTTATATACATCAGTAGGATATGCATGTGAAAGAGGAAAGGCTGGAAAATAATTCTGAGGTTTTGATATTGGGAGATTAAAAATTGAGAGAGTGGCAAAATCTTCCATTCAAATGGAGCAGGAGTCAGCAAACTTTTTCTATAAATGGCCAGATAGCATAGGCTAGTTTAAGCCTCTGAGAGCCAGACGGTCTTCATCACAAGTACTCAGTTCTGCTTTTGTGGCATAAAAGCAGCCATAGGCAATACATGAACAAATAAGTGTGGCTGTATTCCAATAAGACATTTTTATGGACACTGAAATTTGAATTTCATCTAACTTTCACATGTCATGAAATATTTTTTTTTTCATTTTCTCTTAAAGATGTAAGAACTATTCTCACCTTTTTATAAGGCCATGTAAGAACAGGCAGTAGGCTAGATTTAGCCCAAGGACCATAATTTGTCAACCTTTACAACAGAAAAAACATGGAAAGGAATAGCATTCGGATTAAGCTTAAGGTGCTGTGGGACATCCAGGTGAGGACGGCCAGAGGCAGGTGTTCAGGTATGGACCTCAGTAAAGGGAACTCTAGAGTCCCAAATGCTCTGGAAACACTGTTTTTCATGGTCATAAAGAACCAACATTATGTGAGAATGCAAGTACAAGAGAGAAATGAAAGACCATATCCTACCCTAATGCTGCTTGCAAAGTACTTTTTAATTGCAGGTAAAGCAACATTTGAGGATTTCATATTATCAAACCCAGACACTTATCTCTATAATAGGCAGTTAGAAGCTAAGGCCAAAGAGCTAAAGCATTTATGACAGAACTTATAAAAGTAATGAAAGATGATAGAGTACAGGAACTGTCCAAGAAGAAAATAATGTTTCATCCTTTATGGGTGAAAGACAGAAATGAAGCTGGATTTAATTTTAGAAGAGGAATTTCATTTGTTACTTGTCAAAAACACTGATGCAAAAGATAAATAGAAGTCATGAAACTTCCTTCTTAGGCAATATGTAACACCACTCTGCCACATTATGCTTGTTAAGTAACATTCAAACCACTCATAAATGATCCTAAAGAGAAATGGTTTACAATTCAATTTGATAAAGAAACGATGACAGTGTCTCTGGTGCCTCACTGGGACAGCTTTTGTACACGTGCTGCCCTGCCTTTCACAGTCAGAGTCATGAAAAGTACATTTATCTCGAGATTGCACCTCTTATTTGGTTGAGGCGCGGTATCTCTGGTCCACATTGGATTTTTAACAGATGAAATATTTCCTAAACCAAGTAATTTGATTCTGTAGAGATAGTAACCACAGGCAGTGTAATTAATTTCTTTTATATCTTCAACACAGTAAGAAAGTAGATCTTCCCTTTCTATCCATAAGACAAAGCCAGACACAAATCACCATGAAGAGCAAGGTGCAACGTGAAGATTAAGAAATTTCCTATGATGTTGTGGATCCAAGCTATTCATCACCTCACCATAAAAGTGAAATGTTAAAAATCAATCTCTTAATAACATGTCAATTTCCCATGCAAAGTGGCCCAAACAAAAGAAGACATATTTAGCATTTTAACTTACATTTCCCCATTGTCTAAACCCTATCAAAAAAAAAAAAATCCTTTGATATAGCAACAAAAAATTGTCACATATTCCCTAGCAACTATTTTTCTAAAATGTTGCAAATTCTTACATTAAAATTAAAATGCATTGGTGATAGTCCCTAGAACTATGGCTCACAAAACTGTCATGTCTGTTCAAAATTACTTTTCTACATGAGAATTACTGCCAAGTTAATTCCTTCTCAGTTACTCTTCTACAGAATAATAATATGTTGATACCCCATAAGATAAAACATTGACACTAAAAAGAACATTTTACTAGGTGAATTTCTACAAAAAGAAAATCAGAGATAAAAACTGAACAGCTTTTCTAGTAAATAAGTATTAGTTCTAAAATCTTAAAGTAAAAATCTGTAGGGGTTTTCTATTTGTAAGTCATGCAGCATTTGCCTAACCAATATGAGATAAACTTGCAATAAGAGGAAGATAATTAAAAACAAATAGAAATTACTTTAAATTTTAAATTAGAAACCATGATAAAAACCAGTCTTTTGCACAAAATACCCTAACAACTACAAGTGAAAAATAAGAAGCCAAAATCAGGATTTATTTTTCATATAATGGACCAAATCATTATTATATCTGTCCTTACCATCCAAATTTAATTATTTTCATCACTAAATTGCCTGAATTAACAACCTTGTTACCAGTAGAGGGACAACTTTACAATACTTTTTTCAGTCCAAGTATTTAAGCAGGACACTCTACTATAGGAAATAAACTTCTGAAAATAAATCTTTACCCTGATGGGTATGATATAATGAATATGGGCTTTGGAGACCGTCTGAGCTAGGTTCAAAACCAGTATCTATGGCCAGTTAGCTATCTGTTCTTGGGCAAATTACATTAATCTAAGAGACTGTCAGATCTAAATCCACCAAGTTTAACATCAGTCATCACCAGAAACCTAAGCTTTCCACATTATCCATCATTACCTAGATCCATCATTACCTAGACCAGCACTCTGAAATAAAATCCGTCTATACTGTAACCTATACATTTTTCAAAAAATTAGTATAGTGTTCCATAAAACGTACTTCAGTATGTGAACGTATGGATGCTAGTACTCTCCAAGACATGTTAGTACCAGGTGCTTGCCTGTGCCTATACAAAGAACCATCAATAAGGTGACACAAATGCAGATAGATATAGATGTGAGGTACCAGCCATTTAAATACGATTGGGGCACCGCTATCAATGACTTGATTTTCCAAAGTAGGGAACAGCAGTTGGCAGAGTTCTGAACAAGACAAGGACAGTATTTCTTTAAATATACACCATACTTACATTCCTAGAAAATTTAGTGTAGACTGAAACCATGCACAAATTACTTATGTTAATATATATGTAAATTTATGTTTATACAATTGTACGTAGATCTTTCACCTCTATGACTCTCTAGCTGGGGGTTCAAAGATCATGTGGAACATAAGTGAGAAAACATGTGACTGTGCAGAACTCACCCACACACTGAAAGATGTCTCCTATCCCTTGCTCCAATCACTTTCTAGTAAGTTCCTTTTCCCTCCTTTTCTATTCTTCCTCCCTATCCCAACGTCTCCCCATCAGTTAGTCATAGAACAGCCAGAGTAATCCTTTTAAAAATGTTAATCACACTGTGTTACTTGGGCTAAACCCACCAATGATTTTCTACCACGCTTAGAATACAGTCCAAACTCTTTTGCATGATCTTTAGGCCTGAAATGATCCTGCCTGAGGCCAAACTCTGTGACCCCACTTCTACTGGTGTCTTTTTTGCTTCATGCTCCAGACACACTAGTTCTCTTGCTGGTCTTAAAACTCATCAAACCTACTCCAGATGTGGGGCTTTGCTTTCGCAGTTCTCTCTGTGCAGAACACACTCACCTGGCCCTTTCTCTGGCTCCTGTATCCTACTTGACCTCTTAACCTGGATGGTTAATTTCCCAAAATGGACATTTGGTTCACTATTTAAATCATCACCCTCTGGATCTTAAGAAGTGGCACACTTATAATAGCCAGTTATTCAGGCTAAAATCTCTGACAATCATCTTCTTACCCCAACATATCTATTCACCTAATAAATGAGTAAGTCCTTTTGACTTCACCTCTAAAACATATCCCAAATTTATCACAGCCACTGCTACTACTCCAGTCTGAGAAACTATCATCTCTCGCCTACACCATTTCATAGGCTGCCTAACAGCTCATGCTGCTTCCATTCTTACCCTCTATAATTCTTTCTCCATGCAGCATCCAGAGTGATCTTTATGAAAGATAAATCAGATCATGTCCCTCCCCCTTTCAAGCTTTCTACCGACATTTTTCACACTTTGAATTGAACCCAAACTCTGAGCATCACAGTCTACAAGGGCTTCAACAATCTGAATACCTTACCTCACCATTCACCTTTCTTCCACTCACTCTCTGTGCCACTGGCCTTCTTTCTGATAAAAGAACAAGTCATATTCATTCCCACCCTAGGACTTTTGCTCTGTCTTGGAACTGTATGCTTGGAAATTAGTGCAACATATATTTATATGGCTGGCTTCTACTCTCAACAATAGCCAAATTATGGAAAGAGCCTAAATGTCCATCAACTGATGAATGGATAAAGAAATTGTGGTTTATATACACAATGGAATACTACGTGGCAATGAGAAAAAATGAAATATGGCCTTTTGTAGCAACATGGATGGAACTGGAGAGTGTGATGCTAAGTGAAATAAGCCATACAGAGAAAGACAGATACCATATGGTTTCACTCTTATGTGGATCCTGAGAAACATAACAGAAACCCATGGGGGAGGGGAAGGAAAAAAAAAAAAAGAGGTTATATGGCTGGCTTCTTATCATTCAGGTGTCATCTTAAAATGGCACATCCCCAGCAAGACCTTTCTGACTTACCAGGTCTAAAGAAATGCCCATTTACTCCATCTCACAATATATTTCTTTATTTTAATCCAGGAATTGATCAGTATGGAACATTTTTTGGTTTACTTGGGGTTATGTATTTATTATTATTATTTAATAATAATAATATGTGGCATATCTTCCCCTGAATGTAAGACCCATGAAAGCAAGAACCTTGATGAAATTAGCCATAAGTCTGTACCCAATGCTTGAATAGTCATTAATCAGAGTGGACACTGAAGAAAAAAAAAAAAAAAAACCCTGTCAAATGAATAAATTAATGAGTAGCTTAGTACTCCAACCAGATCTTCCTGGAGAAAATTCCTTAACTTTACAATTTTCAAATTATGTGCACCACCAAAAAACATGAGTTACTTTGCCAAATAGCTCAAACCACTGGAAAATGTGGCATATCTTCCTGAAACATCAGTTTTATGTGAATGTAATTTAAAACATTTATATCTATTTTGGTAAGAATATACTACTTACATGAATTTTTAACATAAAACAAAAATTCTGTGAAACTTCATGATTTTAGCAATTGCTACACACTATGATTCCAAATCCCCTGATTTATGTATGATGTTATTCTCCCCAGTTTTAAGGCATACACTGATGTAAAAATAAAACAAAATTAAGAAGCAAAGGAATAACTCCATGACCAATAATTGGAGCAAACAGTTGGGAATGGAGATTTTCATTTAGGCTCCCTTCTAATGCTCTATTTTAAAAATACCATCGGAGAGATAAGCAATGTCTCCTATATGGTGGATAGTTTCCATTGTTCTGAATCTTAGATTTGTGAGGTTTGGGGTTTTTTCCTTTATAGAAAAGCTTTGCATGCTGCTACTTCCTGTCAGTGGTAGTAAATGTTAACTATGGCACCAAATACTTGGTGTATTAGAATCTAGCTAGGTTAGAGTGGGAGAGAGCCAAAGCATTAGAGACTGTTAAAAACTGAGAACAAACTGAGGGTTGATGGGGGGTGGGAGGGAGGGCAGGGTGGGTGATGGGTATTGAGGAGGGCACCTTTTGGGATGAGCACTGGGTGTTGTATGGAAACCAATTTGACAGTAAATTTCATACATTAAAAAATAAAAAAAAAATTAAATTCAAATTGAAAGGTCAAAAGAAAAAAAAAAAAAAAAAAGAATCTAGCTAGAAGACCAGGACCAAGAGGTATCCAAAATGCCTTAGTGAGAAAAGCCAACAAGACCTCACATCTACCTAATCCTAAGGAAACTAAGAGGTAAGGGTCATCAAATAGCAAAACAATTAAGTCTGATGATGACAATCTGATAAGAATAAAAAGGTGTTCAACAAGTATTTAGGTCAACAGTAAATTGTGACTTCCTCTAAAGCAATAATGACATTTAGGAAGAAAACACCATCACAATAATAATTTTGCTCAACAAACTGCATAGTAAGAACAAAGCCTGGCATTGAAAACTATTTCTGTCAACGTCTAACTGTGTAGCTTTGACTGGAGTACTAATCTCAGTTTTATCATATGTGACTTGAAGATAATAATATCTAGTTCTTGAGCAGATTGGGAGGATAACACAAGACAGCACATACCACAGACCTAGCAACCACCAAGCCCTTAAATTGCAGCTATTATTGTTACAGAATAAAGCACCTACCATTATAAAAATTAAAAGCATCCTATTCTAATTCTAGATTTAATATAGAAGGAAGTTTGGTTTAATATTAGCAATGAATATTTCATGTTATTTCTAGAAGAAATTGTTTTAATAAAAGTTGATACTCTAGTTCTGCCAGACATCCAAAATTATATCCAATACTTTAAAAAACCTAAGCTATCTAATACTTGGTTTTAAAGTAATAATGTATTCAGAGATTTTCTTTGCCAAGTGGACTGAATAATCAACACAATCCCAAATCCTGTACTAAAGTACTCATTTATAACTTAATTTAGCACTTACCTTATATTGTATTCCCATTTTCTTCAACTTTTTTCATGTGTATTTCTCTAAGAAGTTTGCAAGCTACTGAAGGCAGAGGCTATTTTGTGTAACTGCTTTTTATGAGTTTCTAGTTACACTGTGGTGGGGTATGGTGGTATATGGAGAATAGTGAGATGAATTTCAAAATGTATAACATTTATTAATTATAACATTATGAGTTTCTCTCCTACTTTCTTGCTATAATGTACAACAATGAAAATATGAATCAAATATCACCCTATGAAGAAAATAGATAAGTGTTGTTATAACTTGTTTAAGCAGGAATAAAATACTGAAGGTTCAAAGTTTCATGGTTTCTCCAAACTAACATGGTACTATGGTGAGGTCCACACTAAATTTTTAAATTTATTTTAAGTTTATTTATTTATTTTGAAAGAGACAGAGACAGTGTGAGTGGGAGAGGGGCAGAGAGAGAAGGAGAGAGAGAGAGAATCCCAAGCAGGCTCCACCCTGTCGGCACAGAGCCCAACACAGGGCTCACAGTCACCAACCATGAGATCATGACCTGAGCCAAAACCAAGAGTTGCACACTTAACCGAGTTAGCCACCCAGGTACCCCAGACTAAATTTTTAATAGTTTTTCTCCACACAATGTGTAGGTTGAGAAATGAAATCACCATCCCAGAAAAATGTCATCCCAGTGGTTCCCCCAGTACCATCCTACTGTATTTTCTGCTGGGACATATAAAGCTCATTTTCCCAAAGAAAGCTGTGGTTCTCTGACAAGCTCACATGACATGGCTGGCAAAGGACAATTCAAACTTCCCCTGTGTGCATGTAATGGCACTTGAATCAAAGAGACAACCCGGTACCTATGTTTGGGGAAAATGGAGCCATGAGTGTTTTCCAAAATTATGAGCATTTTTATAACATGCAACTTGAGTAAATAAACCTACAGGAGTGCATCTGGTTTGGCCCAGAATGTTCTAGCAGTACAAGTCATCACAAGCGTGCCATGCCCATCAATCAGGGTTTTCTTGTAGATTCATTGCATATTTGGTAAACAAGACACAGCTTTCTTCAGAAAATCATTTTTACAAACTTAATCTTGACTTGAGTCTTCCTTCGCAGAGCATTAAGTTTTCCAAAGACAGATATAGACATATAGATATAGATAGATATAGATAGATATAGATATAGATATAGATATAGATATAGATATAGATAGACATAGACATAGACATAGACATAGACATAGACATAGACATAGACATAGAGATAGATACAGATACAGATACAGATATAGATATATAGATGACATAGATATAGATAGATGATATAGATACAGATAGCTATAGATATAGATACAGATATAGATAGATATGGTTTTCCAGTTACATATTGAATGATTTCATGAGTAACAGGAAACATAAGAGGGGTGACCATGTATTTTGTTGTCCAAACTGGTACACTTCTGAGAGCAAAAAGGGAAACTAATAATAATTATTCCAAACAGAGAGGAAGAAGTCATGTGTTTATCTTAGGAGAAAAATAGTTTAAAGCGGCCATATAACCATTTATGCAAACTTAGGGACAAAAAATTGAACATTGTGGGAAGAAAACGACTTTCTGGAAGAGGAGTGATAATGAGATGCAAGAGTTGAAGTAAAGAAAATAACATTTATCCATGGCTTGCTTTTGGCCAAGCTTTTAAGTAATAAAAACTCCAGCAACAATAAGTAAAGTAGTGATACTATAGTAGACAACAATCTGTGACATTGTTATTAATCCCATTTTTCAGATAAGGAAACCAAAGTTAAAAAGGTTAAATCTTGGGGTGCCTGGGTGACTCAGTCAGTTAAGTGTCTGACTTTGGCCCAGGTCATGATCTCACAGTTTGTGAGTTTGAGCCCTGCATCAGACTCTCTGCTGTCAGCCCAGATCCTGCTTTGGATCTTCTGTCTCCCTCTCTTTCTGCCCCTCCCCTGTTCTCTCTTTGTCTCTCACTCTCTCTCAAAAATAAAATAAACATTTTAAAAAAGCTTAAATATCTAGGGGTACCTGGGTGACTCAGTTGATTAAGTGTCCAACTCTTGATTTCGGCTTAGGTCATGATTTCAGGGTTCATAGGACTGAGCCCCATGTCAGGCTCTGCACTGACAGACGGACCCTGCTTGGGATTCTCTCTCTCTCCCTCTATCTCTCTGCCCTTCCCCCACTCATGTTCTCACTCTCAAAATAAATAAATAAATATTGAAAGAAAGAGAGAGAGAGAAAAGAAATAGAGAAAGAATGAGAGAGAGAGAAAGAAAGAAAGAGAAAAGAAAAGAAAAGAAAAGGAAAGGAAAGAAAAGGAAAGAAAAGAGGGTAACCTCTAAAGTCACTGTTTTGTCTACCAAAGCGTTGACTGGGCTTTTGTTCAAAGACTCGGGTTTTATTTGGTTGGTTTTTGGTTTTTGTTGTTGTTGTCTGTTTGTTTGCTTGTTTTTGAAGGAACTGGGAAATGGAACTCTTCAGCCTTCTTCTCTGACTCTGCTGAAGCTCCATTTCCACTCTAAACTTTTCCCTCCTTGCCTCTAACTTGACTTTTTTCCCCCCCTCTTAAATATTTTCTAAATATTTAATCAAGATGCCTGACCTGGGCTTATTGGAAACCTTACCTTACTAGTAAGGAGCTTCAGTCATTTATCCCTTACATCACTTACAGGCTGTGTTTTGTCCAAGGGTGGTTTATTCAAATCTCCTTCGTTCTTATCTAATTCCTTCAGCGTGGGTCAGTTCACCCTCCAAAGCAACTTATACTCCCAGCATCCCTTTCCACCATACTTGTCCTTCTTTCACCTTGGCTTCAGAGTTACCATCACTCTTCTGAACAGCATGAAAATCTGTAAACTGCATGTACACACAAGTGGTGCAGGGAGTTAGGCTAACACAAAGCACTCCTTCAAGAGGAGCAGATTGAGAGGCACTATGGAGGAATTTCCCACAGTATTATATGAGGAAGTTTAAGTGGCACTGTTTTAGAGGAGTGGCCAAAAAAACTCAGGAAAGAAGAGGTTGTATAGTGAAGGCACATATAAATTTATCTTACGTAGGAAGCCTTGTTCTAATAATAAGAAGGAAACAATCCTCTGATGCCAGTCATTGACTATTACGTTCATATAAACCATATTCTAAAGGCAAATATCCACAAAGCAAGACTTTTCTCCATTCTGCCTGCTGCCCCCCATCCTTGTCACCAGAACCCTAGTGCAAGCCACCACCATCTCTCATTGGCGGCACAATAGTTTTTCAATGATCTCCAGGCTTCCATTCTTTCTTCCTTATGGTTAATTGTCTACCCAGCAGCTAGAGTATTTTTAAAATATGCTCATCATAACATGTCACTGTCTTATGTAATGCCCTCCGTTATATCCCATAGCATTTAGCATAAAATTGGAACTGTTTTTACTGGCTTAAAAGCACCAACAGGACCTTGCAAGCCCTTCCTACCACCTTATCATACTCTCCTCCTTGCCCACTCCAGCTTCCCTACACTTCTTCCCATGCCTGGAATGTGCCAGGCTGGTTCTGGCCTGGGGGTCTGTGTGCTCACTATTCCTGTTGACTGGAGTCATGTCTCCCCAGATCTTTGCTTCGCTGATGCCCCTTGTCGCTCAAACCTACATTTGAAAGCAACCTTCTCTAAAAGACCTTCCTTTACCTAAAGAGCAGCCACTCTGTTACTCAAACATAGTAATCTTGACATAGAATTTGATATTTTCTGTTCATTTATTTATTTACTTGTTTTGTACTTGTTTACTGCCTGTCTCACCTACTATAAATGTAAATCCCACCAGACTAGAGAATGTGCCCATCTTACTCGTCTTTGTACCCCCTATGTAGAGAAAAACACTAGTGTGTAATAGGACTCAGAAAGCATTTGGTGAACAAATAAATAAATTAGTCAATAAATTTATTTATGAATTTTTGCTTTACCTTTATATGATAATTGTAGTGGATAAAAATTTTTAATTGCCACTTTTCAACTTAAAAGTTGGCAGCAAAGATCTTTTCCTATGATTATATATGACTTTAAAATGTATGTTTACTAATGTCAAGTTGTGAAAATTCCTTGGTTGTTTTCTGTGATGACCTCAAAAAGTTTCAGAAAGAACTCACAGAAACTACAAACCCTTGCACAAACATATTATAAAAACTAGTGAGGCCTATGTAATCTGTACTTTGAGGAAGGCTTGGTCCTTCACTGAGGCTGTGACCAACCTTGCCTCAGAAAGCTTTCTGATATCATGATATCAATTACAGGACACAAAATACTGCCTCTATAATGTTGCTATGTGTGCCCCCAGTTCAAAAATTCATATAAGACAAGGTCACGCACCCTAGCTCTGAAGACTCAAGGCTTCACTGATGGCACAGACCAGGTTGAATGACCAGAACAAATGTCTGCTTACCAAAAAAGTTTGTTCAGTTAAAAAAAAAAAACTCACTGAAAAGTTAGTAGGCATTTTCCTTAAGGAATAGGCTTGGCAAAACACTAGGGCTGAGTGAGCCAGATGTCACCCCAATCCATTAGAGTCACACTCAAGTGACTCTCCCAATTGTTAACTAAAAAGAAGTCTCTGGAGAAAAGGAGTAAGTTACTCCTTGAGGAGATCTTATTCAAATATGGCTGCATGGCATTAAGCAATGCAAGAGCTTATGAGCACAGAGATTCATCCAAACTGGACAAAAGTAATGTTTTCAAGAAAGTCAACAAGCCAAGAGCCAGAGCACCAGAGGTAGGTTCAAGTCCAGGCTGCCCATGACTTCAGGGAACTTCAAAGGGAAGCATCAGGTCACTGACGTTGACGGAGCTATCACAAACATAGCAGAAAACCATAAATATAAGCAGAAATAATCAAGGTTATTTGTTTCCCTAGTACATTGTCAAAAATTCCAGCATGTAGGATGTAAACCACACACAATTTGCACAGAGCTTCTTTTGTTCCAAATCCACTTCATCACATTTGATCATATTGACACTTCTTGGCTTAACTAAAATTATTTTTGTCTGAACTGATATGTACCTATCAGCATATGCTGAAATGTTTGTTGATCTCCTTAATTCCCTGCATTCATTAGTATTCTCCCTTTTCTTGCTCTGTGTTATACATAATGACATTGAAAACCACTCCTGTTCAATCGCCAATATTTACCCAGACTAAAAATATTAATCACAGGTGTCTTCCAAATCAAAGCAACCAACATGTGCAGTAATAGGTTTTAAGATATAAGTGAGACAGCAAGACTATGCCAGAGAAGAATAAACACCTCAACAAATTCCCCTGTGCATAGTACATGTATCCCATTTATTGAGTAATAGACTCTCTGTTGCCTCTACTGTCTTTAGTGTTCAAACAAGGTTTCTAAGCAGGGAGAAACTACCAAACAAGATAATCAGGTTTTAGGTTTAAAAAATACCCTAAATCCTTCTCATTCTTCTGGCAGATTTTAGCAAGGGACTCAGTAATAATTACCAACTTTGGAAAGCCTGCCACAGGGAGATGAGTCTAGATTGCTTTATTAAAATAATCCAATCTTCTTTCTCAAAATACCCACATTACTCTATTACAGGAGGAAAGAATCTGAAAAAAGCATTAAAGGAAGGGAAGGAAATTCACATTTACCTAGGCTTATTATGCTCTGTTAGTAAGATGACAATGAGCCCTGATTTGCCTGGCACAAATCTGTTCTATGCCTGTTCTCCCAGTACTATTATTAATAGTATTGTCCTTTTTTTGCTCTAAAAAAAAATGTTGCAATTTAGGCAATAAATTATATGGTTACCCTGTGTGTTATGTAGCAAGCACTCTGTTCATGATGGATCCATAGATGAACATAGAGAGGGAAGCAAGAGGGTGAAAGTAGAGAGAAACATCTTTCTCTCTACCCTGCTCTGTTCCCCAGGACAGACCTTTACGAACTAACCTGTATTAGTGTGTTCCTTCTGAGTGTATTTGGCTTATCAGAGGCACTACCAGGAAATGGGAGGGTAGAAATAAAGACAAATCAGGATATTTATTCCCTGATCTCATTCTCTGCCTAGCTACGGTCTAGCTGCATCCCTCTACCATAGGCCACAGCTTCAGATGCCTCCCTCCAACAGCACAACACTGTTTCTGGGTTCTGCCAACTCTTCACTCTCCTCATTCCTTCAAACCTAGGCATAGCAGTGGCTTCCTACTGTTGCTAGCCCCAGGAAGCTTCATAATACCTTGTAGATATCCTTCAACCTTGTAAAATAGTCTCTTCCCTCATTTTCCCATTAAGTGTGCCCTGTGTTTCCCTCTAGGAAGCTGACTGGGAGAATTTTTTTTTTCTCTCTCTCTCTTCATCCACACAGAAACCCTGTGTCATACAAAACATATAAATTTTACTTGTAAAAAAAAAATAAGGTTCAGAGAAGCTACTTTATTTTTCCACCTAGTACATGATAGAAGAGATTCAAATCTGGGTGCCTCTGATTCTAAAACCTCTCAGTTATCCTCCTATGTCAAATTAGTCAAGCTATATACTCCCACCCTAGATTAGATAATGAAGGATGCAATAAGCTCTTAAATTTCAATGATAAACATAATACTTATTCAACAATTACTTTTTTAAAAAAGTGACCAGTATGAATTAGGTAATATGCTAATTGGGGAAAGCACTAGAAGAAGTCGAAAGAAAGACCATGAAAATAAAAAGGTACTTCGAAATATTAACTGCTGTCAGTTTTTAAATGTGACAATACAGCAGCCAAGAGCTTGTGACTGAAGCATTAATCCCATCCTGCAACATTTATTGATTGCATTCTGATAAACTGAAATCTTGATTGTTAGCTGTGTCCTAACAACGAAAATCTACCTGCGATTTCAAGTTAGTTTCTCAATAAGACTATCAGATGATGAGCTGGGTGAGAACAGAACACACATGTCCCCTTCTCTAGCATGGGCTCCTTCCACTGTAAGGGTGACTTGTGTCTTGATGAGTGCCAAAGGCTTAAAGTTGAAAGAAGATAAATCCATTCATCCAATCTGAACGCCACACACTAAGTTCAAATACCACATACCTTCTATCACATCTTCCATCTGCTGTGCCTAGACCAATGACTTATGACCCTTAGCTATACTTCCCAGTTCTGTTGGGAACTTCGGATTTAAGAAATCTACGGACAGGTTTAGAGTAAAGAGAGGAGGACACACAAAATAAGAACAGAAACATCAATCTAAGATATTGTAATAATTGCAAAAAAAAATGAGAATCATATTTACCAAGATACATAATAGGAGAGAACACATTTATGGTAAAAGCTGAGTTATGCATAAGATAAGAAAAGGAATCTATGGTATACAATGAGTCATTAGTGTTACCCTGCAGTTATTAATCATATTAATGCTCTTAAAAAGTTTGTATTTCTAGGGGCGCCTGGGTGGCTCAGTCAGTTGAGCGTCCGACTTCAGCTCAGGTCATGATCTCACAGTTTGTGGGTTCAAGCCCCGCATCAGGCTCTGTGCTGACCACTTGCTCAGAGCCTGGAGCCTGCTTCAGATTCTGTGTCTCCTTCTCTCTCTGCCCCTCCCCCACTCACGCTTTGTCTCACTCTGTTTCTCAAAAATAAAGTAAAATGTAAAAAATAAAAATAAAAAAAGTTTATATTTCTATTTTCAAGCTTCTGCATAACAAGTGTTAGAAAACTTGTTTGACAACATCAGATCCCAGCGCATCTATCAGCTCAGTATGCTCTACATTTTTGAAGATATCCTTTTACACACAGAGCTCTGCCAAAGTAAGCAGGGGTCCCTATCCAAGGAGAAACAAGTCACAATGTGCATTTCATAATGAGTACAAAGAGCCACATCAGTTTCCAAACATAGGATATTCAATTTTCTTGACATAAAAAAGTTAGACTGAGATTCTCTTAACCCAGTTATTTGGCATCAAGTTAACTATGCATATATTTGTACCATTTGAGGGGGAAAAAAAAGTGACACAGCCTAATGATTCTGACTTCACAGTCATAAAAATGGAAAAATGAAATTTCATTTATTTGTGTTAAATCTGACCAATAGGTTTATTTCCAGAAAGAAATAATTGTCAGAATGTGTCAGCAGAGAGGTACCTGTATGCATAATAATGATACTAGCTAATAATGAATATTCACCATGTACCACTCAACCAGATGATGTAAATATATCATTGTATTTCTCCTCGATAATTTCATCAAGGTGATTGTGTTTATTTCACAAAAGAGAAATGGATGGTCAGGCAGTTATTTCACTTGCCCAAGATTACTTTGCTCCTAAGTAGCAATGCCAATATTTAAACTCATTTTGCTCTGATTCTGTGTCATGCATTTGAGGGAAAGGAATGCCCAGAGACATAAATTTGACACAAAAGAAGAACCATGTTTCTATGCTTAAAAACATGAAGCTAAAATAATGTTTCAATACATCATTTTCCCCAACCAAATGTCTTCATGGTGACTTGGCAAGTTAAAATCAAGTGGGAAAAAAATGAATAACACTAGACATAAAATTCACCTCCCTCGATATGAAAAGATTTGATGAAATTTGGATTCTCCATCTCCCCGTTTTAGTACTTCTCTTCTTTGGAGTTCCTTTTCTCTTTGTTCTTCCTTGGCTGCACAAATGCCTCTATTGGCAGCTCAGTTGACTCACTCTGGCAGTGCTCAATCCTCTAAAATCCAGACCTAACCTTAGGATCCCAACACACCACCACCTAGCCCCACCTCCTCATAGTTTACCTGTATGGTATCCTCAGCACCTGAGCAGTGATGGATCATGTCCTATGAATTGACCTAAAGGAGCACTAGTGTGAGGGATAATTTTAACATATAGCATAACTTTAACTCACAGAGAAGGGCTTTTTTATTTTTTTATTTTTTTTGACACTGAGAGACCTTTACTTTGCTCTTCCCAAACCACATCATATCGACGGTGATTTACTTGGTCTTCATGGAAAAACTCTTGCCAAACAGTGCAACTGCTTGCCTGCTGTTTTTTTCTTTAAAACAATGTCTTAAAGGCAGCAAAATTAGTGTAATTTATTTACCATAATGTGTAAATCAGAAAAAAGGGCAGCATTATTGGCCATAAGTGTGATAATGACGTGAGTGACATAAGTTCAAGTTTATCATAAACTTAAGCTGATTTGAGGGGAACCTTGCTTTGAGTTGCATGTGGCATTCCTGATACAGCAATGTTAACATTATTCTCTTCTCTTCCTTGATTTAACAAGATTAACAAACAAGTAAAGCCACTTGTCCCTTTGTCTTTAGCACATTCTTGGGGCTAACTTTCTTTGGTTTTTCCCTTCCTTATCAGAGCAACAATCCAATTCTCATATGAGCAATTGCATAAAGAAATTAATAGTTTTTCTATGTGTCGATGACCATCTATTCTGCCAGATTTCTCCAATGGTCCTACAATACAGCCAGGCACTTTTCTAATATTATTTTCCCAAAGGTCATATCCAAGTCTAACAAATACACATGATATTTTCTACATTATTTGCATGTAATTTGCTTATGTCTAAACAGACTATGATTTAAAAGAGTACAAATCCAATTTAAATTTTCCTGACCTACCACAGTGAATGATAACTGTGCTTTCTCAATTTTGACAGCAGCACAGAATTTTCATTAGATGTAAGTAGAAAACACCAAACACTTGAGGAATGAAACATATTCTAAATGCAAACTAGGAGCAGGAAGCTTGTAGGCATAAAATATCAGGTGTATTCACTAAACTTAACATAATACCTAACAAGGAGCTTTAGAAGTTACCTAAATAAATATTTAATTTAAAAAATGGCTCTTTTTGATTGAGATGGGAGAGGGTAAGTGTACGTTATTCATTTTAAGAAGCCAGGAATACCTCACTACCTCTAACATACCCAATTAAAAAATAACTCCTTTTGCTTAGGATAATATGAGCTATTAAAAGCAAATAAGAATGATAAAGGAAACCCACCGAGAGTTATCAGTTTATTAAACCTTTTTGTGAATTAGTTTAATGGAACATTACCAAAGTATGGGATTTGAAGAGAATAAGCAAAAACTTCTCCTGAGAGAAAACCTAGGGCCACTGGCCAGACAGGGAGGAATCAGAGAGAAGGCTAAGGAACCAGAAGATTAAGCTCCCTCACTTCGGTTCTACCCAAAGCCAGCCCCAAATATACTTAATGCTGTTAGACAAAGCAACATAGTGAATTTGAGTCCTTTAAACTCACATTCTAGATTACCCATACTCCAAATCAAATCTACTTATTTTTGTTGGAAGGTAATTCAACAACACACCAAAGGCATCCCATGGAAGATTCAAATGTCACTGAGGGGGCAAACTCAATAGATTTCAAAGAGGTAGGCAAAATTGTTCCAAAGGACTATAATAAACAGCACAGGAGACATTGGATACTGGAAGAAGTGATTTGGAATTTTCTTCTCGTAGTGACAAAAGTAGGTTTTAGAATATAACTAATGATTAGGTCTGGTTTGTTCTTTAAACTGAAACTTCAAACACATGCAACCACTTCGCACAGTTATAGACCTTTAAGTATGCTAGGTGGTTAGTAAGACAAAAACAAAGCTCTGAACACCTAGGATCTCTAGTGTTTCTTACTAGGAAGCCTAGATTCTCTCTTGTTTTGTGAACAATGGTCTCTTTTTCCAACACACAAAGAATCTTGAGACATACTGAAGAAATAAGATTAAGAATTAATAAAATCAGAGTATAGCCTGAGAGAAAACAGTCAAGAAAGTAGAAAGACTGAACCTAACCTTTGGTATCCCAGTCTTACATATCAAAGGCCAAGTTTCAAAGCCAGGATACCAAGCAAATGTCTCCCAGAAAATAAGCCCGGGTGTGGGGAAACACACATACAATATCATGGTGATCATAGCTAAAGGCAAAGGTGTCCTGAAGGCAGAAATAAGAAATTGACCAGCTCAGAAATGGCCTGATCTGCAGAAAACTGTTTCCGAAAAAAAACAAGGCCCATGAGCCTCACTAGAGGCACTTCACCATTGGTAATCCAGCCCATGTTTTCAGCTCATTTCCCAGGGATTTCCTTCCTGTGTCTGGTACAACAAGCTGAACTATTCACTCTTCTCTAAATACGATCCAGTTGTTTCATCTCTCTGTGCCCGAAAGGCTGCCCCCACCAAATTTCTACTTTCAAACCCTATGTGAACTTTAGGGTATCACTCGCATACCATCCTATAAATATGAATCATACCAGAAATATGCTTTCCTAGTCTGAATTCTTAGGACAATCATCATTTGCAACCACAGTGTTTCTTCTTTTCTGAAACATTGTATGCTTCTTATCATCTCTATTAATTTTTAAATCCCTTTGGAGTAGATTTTTCATACTAAGTATCACAGTGTCTTGCACACAATATATGTCAATAAATATTTGTTATATGAATGAGTAAATGAACGAAGGACACGTTAGGATGGTCTATAGAAATAAAATAGATCAAGGAGCCAGGAATATGGGCTGTCATTTTTTATTCTAATTAAAAGAGCTTTAAGGATTTAGGGGACATAAATGGCTAATCCAGAAATGATCTCATTAGTTGTTGCCTCTTACTAGAAGAATGTAAAGCTGTATTGCTGCATTTTTTTTTTTCTGCCAACCACTATAGTACTACGGTCATCTGACTCATTTCTGTCTGAGAATCCTAAATTACAAAGACAAATATCATAGACTATTAGATCTTGAAAAACCTTGGAGACATAGCCCTGCCCCTTTCTTCAGGGACACGGGGACAGTAGCTGAATGAAGGGTAGAGCCTAGATTCCTTGAATTGACATCAAGAGCTGTTTTTGCTCTAACAAGCTGCCTCGTGGTAAATCTATCTTTCCTGATGTCTGAAAATATTCAACATCACATTCTAATGACTTGAACTATAAAAAGGTTAATAGTGTGTGCATTCCTTCAAATGACATATTTTGTGGTACATTTCTGAAGAGGCATCACTCATCCTTTATAAAATGCTACAATGATTTCTTCTGACTAGTGGTCAATACTTCTATTTATTCCTGCCCAGAGTCTAGTCAGTGGGTACTCATTTCCATTAAGCACCGGGGCATGAGATTATGTTTCAATTTCGTGTCTGTATGTTAATCCCAGTGATGTTTATTTCAGATGATATTTTTTTCCCCCAATGGTATAAGAGTAGGAGAGGAAAGTCTTGCCTCATATTTTAAAATCTCTATTTAGACTCAAGAAATTTGGTAAAGTGAAGGTAATCTCTTACAAGCATTCCAGAGTCTTTATTAAACATTAAAATATCACCATGAATTACTTTGTTAGTATTGTAAAAAATTTCCAAAGGAATGTAACCCCATATCCAGTTGTATATCAGAATACTTTAGGATTCTGTTTAAAAACACAGATTCTTTTTTTTTTTTAATTTTTTTAAATCTTTATTTTAATTTTTGAGAGAGAGACACAGAGAGACAGATTGTCGGGGCTTGGGGGGGGGGGTGGGCAGAGGGAGAGGGAGATACGGAAACTGAAGCAGCCTCCAGGCTCTGAGCTATCAACACAGAGCCTGACGCGGGGCTCAAACTCACAAGCTGTGAGATCATGACCTGAGCTGAAGTCGGACACTTACCCAACTGAGCTACCCAGGCAACCCTTAAAAACACAGATTCTTGATCCGGATCTCAACTAAGACCTATAAAGTCAGAATACCTTTCCTAACCACAAACCTAGGAACCTGATCCCAAGGAGCTTCTGATACATACTTAGGTTAGGGAATTGCTATTCCAAAGACCTGCACCTCTTACAGAAGTCTAAATTCTATTCCCACCTGTGCATACCTACTCTGATTTTGCTCTTGTTGTACCAGCCACACTGGCTTGGAACTGTGCATTCCCACATGCCCACCCAAAGTGTCCAAGAGCATTTTAATATCCTTGTGTTTAGTTTAGACCTTAGACTCTGACCTCTGCCTCTCCCCAAGATGCTGAGCAACCACACTCCATCCTCATTGCCCACTTTGCCCCTTGCTGCCTGTCAATGAGGAAGGCTCACCCAAGTATACTGCTGAATGTGATCATCACCTCTACCCCAGGGCTCTCCCAGACTATCGTTCTGGTGGCCTATTCACCCATCACTCCTACTCTCCTCCTCCTGCTATTTCCCTCTGGCTCCTGATAACTATCTCCAGGATTCTTCCTGGTTTGGGATATCAACTTTCCAGTTTCTAGAAAAGACACATAGCTTCTACAAGTCTCACTGCAATGAATGAAGTACAGAGATCTAGATGTGCTTCTCCAGTCTTCCAGTAGCAGGAGACTGAGCAAAAATGGATGCAGTAGACTAAACAGGGAATGTCTCCGAACCACCTAGGACCCAGTCTGACACAGTACTGATGTTTCGCAAGGATTACAGCCTCCCTCTAGCAACAATCACAAAGTTATCAACCAAGTAAAATAGTTGAGATTACATATTTCCATTCATTTTATATTATGAAACCAAAATTCTTAGACATGACTGTTATTACTGAAAAATTCGTCACCTCATGTAATTGTCCTTCACAAGCCACATTCCTCTCAGAAGTCCTGTGAACTTACTGTCTAGTCTTGGAGACTCATGGTCTACTGATGCATTGGAGATAAGGATAATGGCATTACCCCACCTAACGAGCTTTTCCCACTCTGAGTAACTTTATTAAATGCCACATTAAAGCATATGTCATTCATATATATATTATATATGATATATATATGTTCATACATATATCATATATGTGTATATATATGATATATATATGTATGATATATATATTATATATTATAATAAATATAAAGTCCTTTTGATCTCTGGGAAGTGAAAGTAGCTCACATCCTAGTAAAGTTCTCTCAAAATACCTCAAAATCACTTAACTTTCACAGAAAAAATATAAATCAATTCCAGTTGAAATTTGGTATTTCTGGACCATATTATGATAAAAAAATATACACAAAAGGTGGTATGATATGATAGAAAGATTGCAACACTAAAAGGACTGATTATTATTATTATTATTGTTATATATTTTTATTATTATTCTGAAACTAAATGACTTGGAAAGGCCACTTAATTCTCCCCAAAATACCTATTTATCTAACTACCTAATATGTGATACAATAAGAAATATATACTTTGTCTTTATCTCTCCTTCCTGGCACAGAGTGTCTAGTACCCTTGGGATTTCCTGAATGAGAAAGGTGATAGGAGTCTTTTTTTATTCATAGCAAGTCTTCTTCAACAATACCTGAGTCTAAGCTAATGAAGTGACTTTTGGAGGATGAGGCTGGTTGCCAGAGAAACCAACCATGTGATTAGGGGGTTGGAACTTTCAGCACCTCCCAGACCCCCCAGGATAGGAGAAGGACTAGAGATTGAATTAAATCACCAACGGTGAATGATTTAATCAGTCTTGTCTATGTAACAAAAACCCTCAACAAAGGAATTCAGAAAACTACCAGGTTGATAAACACATGAAGGATTTGGGGAGACAGCACGGAGGTTCTGCACCCTTTCTCCATACCCTGTCCTATACTTCTCTTCTATTTGGCTGTGCCTGAGTTGTATCCCTTTCAGTAAACCAATAATAGTAAGTATAGCACTTTCCTGCATTCTATGATCCAGTCTAGCAAACTAACAAGGCTGAAGAGGTGATTGTGGAAACTGCTGATTTAGAGCCTGTTGATTAGAAGTATAGGTGACAACCCGGGGCTTGTGACTGGCCTCTGATGTGAAAGTCAGCCTTGTAGGAATGAACCCTTAATCTGTGGAGTCTCTGCTAATTCCAGGTACTTTGTGTCAGAATTGCAATGTGCAGAAAACTCACACATTGGGTGTCAGAAGTGTTCAGAGTACAGAAATAAGTTTTTCTTTTGTTTTGTTATTTGGCTAATATAAAGGGATGGACAGGAGTAGCAAAATCTATGAAACAAGTGGTGTACGTTAGAGCCATCTCTGTTACTAACCAGCTGTGTGACTTTGAGCAACTCCATTTACCTCTGTGAACCCAGGCTGGCTTATCTCTAAAACAAGGGATTGAACTAGATGCTCTCTTAAGGCTGTCACCATTGAAGGTTTCTGACAGCTTCAGATCACTGTGATCATTTCCCAGCACTAACATTCTGTTAATAGAAATTTCCCTCATGGTTTATGTGGGAGCTGTTTTAGCACTTCTTTGCTTATAAAAAATGCTGATAGCAGATATTTTTGACTGAAGCTACCTCATTAACAGTGGCAGCTCCAGGTGTTACATTCATATCAATAATTCCTACAATGATCTCTTGTATTATGTGAATTCCCTCCTTTGATTATTGCATGATAATTCTACAATTTCCTCAGTCACTACTAAGTCTCTTGACAAAGTACGTCACTTTTTGAAATGTACATACACCATCTTCCTAATTCTACCGGGAATGTATTTTTGTTTTTGTTTGGTTTTTAAATGCTTTCCTGTCATCAAATGAGTTTTACTTAAACATCTGTGTATGCTACCTAGAATTTACTCTTCAGTCATTTGGAAAAATAATCTAAGACATGAGATCTGGTTTGCACAATGCAATCGACAAATCTTCTGGATTCCCTATTTCTGTAACTTTAGCTGTAGCTGACCATTCACCTGACATCACACAGCCCATGTGTTTTCCACACACTATGCTTTATGCACATGCATGCCTTCCATCTGAAACAAACTTTCCCTCTCCCCTCTTCACCACATGCACACCCTTACCATGTTCAATACATCTCCAAATCCCCAGTGCCTGTCATAGGATTGTGCATGAAATGTTTGAACTAAATTTAACTTCTTTTGTATAATTACCAACATAGGAAAACCCACAAATGGCACTGAATGAAAGATTTCTGATGCTGATGAGAATAACCATACCATGAATGATTACAATGCCATGACTGAAAAAAATAGATTTTCAAATAGCAGAATTAGCTTAAATCTTAATGAAGACACTGTAACAAATGGAGTGTGATTATGTTCACGAAGGAACAATCTTTCACCCAATTCAGACACATCTAATCAAATATATATTTGTCAGTAGGATGTGACCTACTACCCAGCAGGAGGCCCCATGGAACACGTGAGGGTCTGTGATTCAGCCAGAATTGTGGGATGAGAGCAATAAGAAATGGCAGTCCAGGGGCCATCCCTGTTCCTGAACTCAAGCTGGGCTGCCCATTGGTGCAAGCAGCACCAATGCGGGCTTCAGTTTGCAACAGCCAGAGGAAGTTCAGATGCAACTGGAGAAAAACCACGATGAAAAGCAGAGACTGCAGATGAGAAACTCCCACAGACTCCCAGAAATATTCTGGAATATGGGAGGGTATCTCAGAGAAGCCAAAGACAAAATCAAAGGTCCTAAGCAGAATACAGGAAAAGGAAATGTTTCTCTACTCAGGGAGAGGTATGTGAACTCAGATATTGGCAATTAGACCAGGCAGCCAGTGGTGGGTTTCACTGAGCTTTGGCATAACTGCCAACATAACTTTCTTGTTCACCCATAACCTAGTGAGCCCTGTGTTTCCTTGGGCTGCTAAACAATAATACCAGCCATCTAAGAAACTTAGGAAATCACCTTCTATAAAGAGTATTTGAAATAAGAAAAATTTCTCCCTCCTGTTCAACAGATGATCTCAGAAATTTCCTCTGGTTCCATCACACTTCCACTTACTCTCTCCACTTATTTTTCATTATTCAGTAGGGCCATATAAAATAGAAATACTTTTATTTTCTGACACTAAGGATTATTTTCTATAACCTAATATAAACTATATCTGTTTTACACTCATTCCTTGGGCAACTGATTGATACTATAATCACATCGATGACACAATAAATTGGACGGAGTCCATTGTATCAATTCATTTTATAAGTTTCAAATAAGCCTTAATTAATTTATTGTCTGGGAAAATGCATGGTTTTATTATCAATACAAATTATCTTGCTTCCATACCTAAATTTATCTTTGATTTTCTTTTTCTAAATTCAATATATTTTAGTACTTTCAACGTAAGGTCTTGTTTCTTTGGAAACCAAGGATGGGAAGATAGGTTTATCTCTTCCTTTCTCCATCTCACAATTATGGGATGGGCTCCATATGGCCTGGAGCTTTTGTCAGACTTCACATTCTAATACCTTGATCATCTGGTTTTGTGCTATCATGGTTCTTCTTTTCCTCTCTGGGGAACTTCAAGTCTGCTGCCGGCATCTGTCCCCTGCTTTTCCCTGCAAAGGTCTTAGCGAATAATTCATCTAACATCGACTGTTCCTATTAACAAACTAGCACTTTCTTTTTTGTCTGCCATTTCTTAAATGTACTTCTAAAACATCTTTTAATATCTTATCTTAAAAATCTATGAAGTTTCCACATTAACACTCTGATAACCTTCTACTTAAATGGAATCCAACTGAGATATCTACTCTCTAAAGAGACAAAAATTCTGATATAAATATAATAACTTCAGGAAATTTTTAGTTTTAGTTTTATTCCCTAATTCTGCCATTATCAATCTGGTCAAATGTAGCTTCTGGAATTTCTTTTTTTTTTTTAATTGACCTTTCCTTATTGTTCTCTTAGTTTCATTAAGTCTCAACACCAAATTAGGAAAAATAAAATACATCTATAAACTTACTGCTCTCTGCTGTCAAGACACAACTCTGATTTATCAGGATACCACAGATTAATATCACATTCAACCTGTAACACTCTTTCAGAGACTAAAAGTTCAATGAGATTCTTGAAATAAAGTATAGATACCCAAAGTTTCCTCAAGAACATAAATTTAAAACGGGGTTAGCTTTTCTGCATTGACCCTTATACTTAAGAATGATAAGTAGACTTATATTTGGTTCAGAATCCTTTCCCCCCTTAATCACTTTAGTTGGCTTTTTCAAGTTCTTGATAAATACAGAAATTTGAAACAACACAGTATAAAACGATAGGTTTGCTTCTGGCTTTTAGTCCCAGATCATGAAGTATTCAATTTATTTAAATGGATACTCTTGTACCCAGTTAAGCAACTAACCAATATGTCAGAAGCACTAGGAACTATATGGACACAGCCAAGCTCTATACAGATAAAGAAGCAGCCCTTGATATCTTGAGTCACAAGCCATCAATTATTTCCTAGTAATGTAAATGAATATATTCAGAATTTTCTCTATATACCATGCATTTCCCTATACTTAGACAAAAGCAAGCCAAAGCAATCTTTTAAAGATGATTATTGTATTCCAATAATATACAAACAAAAAGACTTGTTTTGTCCAAAAGATCTCTTCTAACATTTTTTTTTCTAGCTAAAATAAAAATCACAAGTGTATAGTTGAAGACTGATTTGGGGCTCTCAGTGGATCACTATGCAAATGACTTCAGTTATTGCTGCATATTTTAGCTCACACAATCCAACTAAAGTACAGAGGTCCAGAACTCTATCCTTTGCTCTGATAGAATATTTATTTGTAACAAAACTTAAGCCATGTTTTAAGCTAGTTCTTATGTGCTTTAACACAATAGAAGCTTAGGATAACATGCATTTTAGGAGTAGAGAGTCATAATCCTTACTGGTTATTCAATCTACAACACTCTTTTTCAAGGCCGTATGCAAAGTATAGGAGTAACTGCTTTGAAATGCTAATACCCAATAAAATTTTACACGTGTTTTTTTTTTTTTTAACTAGCACAGATGTTAGTTAAAAATCTGTGTCAGCGCAACACTGACCACAATAGTTAAATTGTTAAATTGTTTAGAAAAACATCTAAGACTGTGCCTGAAATTGTAAGGCCCAGCCCTAGAGCTTGGTTAGTTTACACAGCCAAGTGGCATAGAAAACGTTTGATAATTAGACATAGATGGAGCCAACAGTGAGAGGGAGTGAGTGACAAAAAAGAGATTAGATGGAAATGTGTGTCCTTGACTAGAGTTGAATTGACTAATTTACTGGAAGCCATTTAAACCTTATAAATGCCCTTTAAAATACGGGAAAGAGACCCATCCATGGTTTTCTAAATAAGGCCTTCATATCTTTGTATATGTTACACTTTTTATGGAATATACCATTACCCTCACTCTCCTTTACCTGAGTATCTCACAGTCTTACTTCAGACGGCTCCATAGATGACCCATAACCCTCAGATGTCTAGGTGCCCCCTTAGCATCCTGTACTCAACACATTGTATTGAAGTTATTCATTAATTCTGCAGTGATCAGTGAGCAATGTGGAAGCAGAGGTTGTGTCCTCTCTATAATCCCAGTACCTGGCTCAGTTCCTGGCATACTGTGAATGTTCAACATCTGCTGAATGACTCTCAAACTTTAGGAAAGGAGCAAGAATGCAAGGAAAATATAATCAGGAAAAGACAGCACACTATATATCAATTCTTATCCCTAACTAGAAAGAGACTGATAGAGCCAAAATTTATTAAATACATGTTGTATGTCAGGCTATTACCTATGTCATCTTAGGCATTTTGAAGTATTGTCAGTCCCATTTCAGAGATAAGAAAAACTTAGCAAGATAGTAAATAACTTACCCAATTTTGCAGAAACCAAATGGGAGAGCTAGAATTTGAATCTAGGTCTCTCTGACTCCAGAGTTCCTATTTTCTCCCCTACACCCAAGACCAGGAAGACTTAGCCTACCTTTGCTTTGTTCTATTTTAGGACTTCCCCAAGCACACCATGTCCAAAAAACCCTGTCAGCAATGGTAGGAAAAAAGTCAGGGCTCCTCTGTCACTAAGTTGGCTTAGAAAAATCACATACTTCATCTGAAGCTGAAAATACTAGTAGGGGCTTGGCTATAAGATATCCCTTAAAAAACTGGCATCAGTTTCTAGGTCAGTTGTTCCTGATGAGCATTGGTTCATACCTCATCAGAGTGATGCATGGAATCTCATTAGTTGCATCCCTTCTGTGATAGGCCTCCAGAGAGCATGATTTACTCTTTGGTGCGTGCTGCTGGCTGTCAGCATGATTCACCCAAAATTGACAAGAACCTGCTTCATTAACGCAGCTACAATCCCACCTCTCTGTCACTATGGTCACATTTTACCAGTTTGTCTACTGATCAGTTTCTCACGTGTTTCTCATCTCTGGCCTTCTGCCTTTTTCAATGCCCAGGGCCCTCAATTCCTTTAGAGCAAGTTCACTTCCCTTTCTGCTTCCAAAGTTTTGCTTGCCAAGCTTCAGACCTTCCATGGCTCTCCATCTGAATGCACCTTTGTTTCTTAATAGAGATTGATTTTCAAGAATGGGCTTTCTTTTTAAATATGATACATTTTCTGGACATAACAAAATATAGTAAAGGTCCACAGAGTGGCCTCACTGCAATCCTCTCAGGAAATAAATATAAATTTAGAGAGACAAAATGGCACAATGAAGAGTCAAGAAATTCCCCCACGCACTCAGTGTGTGTCCTAGGCAAGTTATAAAATCTTTCTAATCTCCAGTTTTCCTATTTGTGCAATAGAAATATTAGTATCTGCCTTGAAGATTTGCAGAAATAATTGAATTGAGTGTATCTGTGTGTGTAGTGTGTGTGTGAGTGTGTGTGTACCAGAGACTTAGAGTTGCATCTTACAGTAAAACAAAGGTGAGATTCATGTTTTCTATACTTTCTTGAAAAAAAAATCATTTTTTTAAAATTTAGGTATAACCCCAATATCGATAGATCCTTACTCTGTCATATAGAATAGCTTTTCCAACCTTAGCTCTCTTTAAATTCTTTATCAATGAACAAATAAAGTATTGATAATATTAATCCCCTTATTTTGGACTCAAATAGTGGCCTTTTCTAGTCTTTGAAGATATTCAGTGTTTAATCAACATTAGCCATAAAATAATTTTAGCTTATCAAACATAATCATTTTATTTTTTTAATTTTTTTTAGGTTTATTTATTTTGAGAGAGAAAGCGGAGGAGGGGGAGAGAGAGAGAATCCCAGGCAAGCTCCGTGCTGTTAGCATGGAACACAATGTGGGGCTCAAACTCAAGAACCATGAGATTACCTCCTGAACCAAAACCATGAGTCAGACGCTTAACCCAATGAGCCACCCACACATAATCATTTTCAAGTAGCACTATCATCTTGTAGCTTCTATTACTACTACTACCACTAATAATAATAGTAATAATAGTAATAATTAACAACAACAACAATAATAGCACTTAATAAATATAGAATACTTATTTTTTGCCAAGTACTGATATAATCCCTTTACATGTATTAACTCAGTTAATTAGCACACATACATGCACACAAATTATATTGCACAGACCGTTTATAACCTAAAATTTACACATGAAAGCATGAAGTACAAAGCTGTTAGGTAGCTTGCCCATCGTAATACAACTACTAGCTGATGAACCTGGAATACAAACCCTGGCACTCAACTTCAGAACCCTTGGTCTTAAATGCAGCTCCCCTAACTTGGAAAACACCATACGCAAAACTGATACTTGGCTTTCACAAATAAACATACAACCTCAACTTACACTTGCATTTTTAAGAATATATAAAAAATATTTTTCTCCATGCTGGCTTCCAATCAGGAAGGTTATTGATTACCAAAGGTGATAAATTATATTTGAGAACTTAATGCTATTGTATTAAAAAATAGATCTCAACTGAAACTATGTTAATAATGCTTGTTTCTTTTTACTTTTTGGCTGTCTCTTTCAAATATTTTTTGCTTTTATTTGTCATGCATTCTTTTTTTCAATAGCCAATTTGTACCCTTTTATCAGTCTTAAAATAATTATATTCAAATTGGCAGTGATATTCTGAAACAACATATGAAAATAGAACAATAATGCCCAATAATTATTGAGAATTCATTCTGTGTCAGCAACTATTCTAAGGTGTTTTCCAGATACTGTCTCATCTTGTATTAACTTTGAGAGGTGGAAATAATTCCAGGGTTCTCACATGAGGAATTGTAACTTGACAAAGCCAATCCAAATGCTAAGTAGCAAAGCAAGACATGAACCCAAGTCAGTATGAAAACACCAACTCCATGCACTTTCACTCTGTCATCTTGCCTCTCCTCTGAACAGCACACAAGGGAAAGAACTGATGGTGGGGCTCAGAAAAGTAAGACAGAAAGAGACAGCAGAGGGGACAAAGGGAACCCACTACTTGGTAATAGGGGTGACACCTCTTAATGCATCAAGTTGGTGACTTAGGTCACTTCTATGAAACAATGTTTCTTCCCTGACTTTGGTCCTAACTTCTTATTTCTTTAAAATGCAAACCGCAACCATCACAACAGCTGAGATGTATCGAAATTAGAAAGCAATTGGACAAGACGATTTTAAATTTCTCTTTCAAGTTCTTTCCTTTACATTTATTATTTCTCTTATCCTTAAACATGCACTTCAGAAATGGTGAAAGAATTAAGATTTATGCAATAACTTTATGACAGAGCCAGTACCAGACCCAATTTTTCTGAACAGGAGTGTTTTTCTGAACCAAATTTATCTAAGACACTAGAACTATTCAAAAAGAGACCTAGAATGACCTCAGAAACCATCACAGAATCGTTCCTTCACTGTAGAGAAGTTTCATTAAGAACTCCAGGAATATAAATAGCCATTCTGTTTTTAAAGACCTTAATGGGAGGTAATTATACGACCTTCCACAGTACCTCATTCCAATGCTCTAAAATGTTTTTCTCTCTGAAACTGAGGGAAAGCATTGGTATTTTCATTCTTTCTGGCAAATATACGAGAGACAGTCCCTGAAGCCAAACTTTATATTGGCAATCAGAAAAGTGCTTTCAGAATACTCAGGCACATATCTGTCCAAGAAAGCTTCAATGGCTGAAAACAGCTGGGTGCTTAATATGATAAAATCCTTAGTCAAACATATGGCTTCTCCACATGAAAATACTTTCCTGTAATAACTCTCCCAATTTTTTTTCTTTTTCACATAGAAATCACACTGTTTATTTAAGTAACACAACACACATAAATAGTAGGTGTTATTTGTTTAACATTTGTACAGAAATACTTTTTTTCTATTATAATGAGGGTCTATAACATGTACATCCTTTACTAAAGCTGAATGACACATACTTATGGAGTGCCTGACTTGACTTTGTCCATAGATGGTGGTAGAGTGATGTTTTTAGGTATTTTTTCCTCAAGAGCATGATGATGGTTCAGGGAGATGGGCACATTGCATTTAGGTCATACCAGGTCAGAGGTGCCATCAGCTTGGGTACACCTAGCACAATATATATTGATCTCAAAGATCAGAAAGCAATCCCAGGGGGGTGTATGTAGTAAACAACCTTACAGGCCAGAAATCCTCAGTGAAACAGGAGCAAAGACTCCCCTGTCTCCATCCTCCTGTGTTTAAAAATAAAACTTTTCTATGATGTAGGTACTTGAAGTATCAAAAAATTGTTTAAATTGCTTTAATATTGTGATGTATTACATATAAGACCCTGTTTTACCACTGACTTTCATTTCCAAGACTGACTGACTGACTGATTGATTGATTGATTGATTTATAATGAGGACATCGGCAGCACAAAGGTGAAGTTAATAGAAGTAAATGTTCAATTGAAACCATGAAGGATGAATTTCAGTGGAAAGAAAAGGAGGAAAAAGGAAGGACTCAGATATATTGGTAGAAAAGATGAGTGAGAACAATTTTATATGAGAAGCTTTGCATTAGCCAACTCATTAAAAGAAATCAAGAGGTCACAAGAAGTCCTGAATTTGGGTTAATGAAGTTCAATCTTATATAAGGTTAGATAAGTCCAATTTGGTTTTAAACATTGGTTTTAGGTGGAAATTTTTTAGTAAAAGAGAGACAATCGAACTTGTGAGAGATTTCAAGACTGAAAATGTGGATTTCAGAAAAGTGAATTTTCCACAGAAGAGTCTATTCAAATAAGAAAGCCATAGACACTGCCTTGAGGACCACCTACATTTAGGGAGAGGGAAAGGAATGAAAGAGCAAAAGAAAGATCAAAGGCAGAAGGAAGTTCATGTCAGAAGATGCAGCCACTCCAAATGCCAGATGTCATTAGGTTGGATGACTAGCAGTCATTGCTTACTCTGTCTGAAGAGAACAATTCTAGTACTTTTATAATGAAAAACATCCTAAATGCCTAACAACTGAAGACTGAGTCCTGATGCTACAGTACAAAACAAAATACTAAACAATCATTTAAAGTCATATTTTCAGGGGCGCCTGGGTGGCTTAATTTGTTAAGCATCTGACTTCAGCTCAGGTCATGATCTCAAGATTCATGAGTTGAATATATATGTATATGTATTCATATCTATATCTATATCTATCATAGATAAAGGCTTAAAAAGTTACCATTAACCTATAAAATGAAATGATATCAAATTTAGCTGTGGTTATATCCATATCTGGAGAATGATTAAAGGTGTTGTTGTTTTTGTTGTTTTCTTTTTTATATCTTTTCAAGTTTTGCCATGATAGATATTACTTTAAAAAAAAAACAGAAAGAATACAATAAATGTCAGTCAAGGCAAGGGAGAAGTGATTTCAAATGGGCAGTGGGAGATTACCAATTGCAAGAGATTAGGGAGTGAGCAGTTAAGGTGCACGTGAAGTAAACGTACTCTTTTAACAAGTTAAGCAATGAAAGGCAGAAATAAAGAGGGCAGGTGTCCCAGGGGTCACAAGGAAGGAGGTTTTCTTGGTCCTGACAGTGTGAGAGGAGATGCAGAAAGAAGGATAAAGGAGAGAAATACTTGCCAAAGGAGATAGGATGGGATTAGCTTTGTCTTCCCCTACGAGACAAAAAGAAGAGAAAGAGTAAAAATACCCAGAACTGAGATAAAGAGAATGTGTTAGAGATGGAAGGAAGGCATCATACAGGGTGTCCCAAATACAGTTAAAAAGATGGTGAGATCTTCTTTCAAAAGACATCAGGATTAGGATGAGGGGCTAAAAGACCCAGATACACAGACATCATCAGAAATAAAAAGGAAATGACTACCTCTCTTCAAGAGAGGGAAGCTATCTCCATGAATTAAAACCATCAGACATTGGAAATCTGATTGTTTCTGTGTATCACAGAATTAGACTTCCTTCAACTGTTACATTTGAGAAAGCTAACTTTGGCTGCCCTGGCTGATGAGTCCAGTAATTAAAGTATTTTTAAGAATTTCCATGAATTAGAATATTAGGTTAACATAATGTTATAAGGAGTACTTTGGCAATTAAGCAGCCTGGAACAAATTTAAATTTTTTTAATGTTTATTTTTTAGGGAGAGACAGACACAGAGCACAATCACGGGAGGGACAGAGTGAGAGGGAGACAGAATCAGAAGCCAGCCTCAGGCTCTGAGCTGTCAGCTCAGAGCCCAACATGGGGCTTGAACCCATGAACCATGAGATCATGACCTGAGCTAAAGTCAGATGGTTTACTGACTGAGCCACCCAGGCACCCAGAGGAACCTGGCTAAAATCAACAACATAAGAAACAACAGGTGTTGGTGAGGATGTAGAGAGAAAGGAACCCTTGTGCACTACTGTTCAGAATGCAAACTGGTGCAGGCACTGTGGACAACATTGTGGAGTTTCCTCAAAAAGTTAAAAATAGAACTACTTTATGATCCAGCAGTTGCACTACTGGGATTTTACCCAAAGAATACAAGAACACTAATTCAAATGGATATATGCACCCCCACATTTATAGCAGCATTATTTACAGTAGCCAAATTATGGAAGCAGCCCAAGTGTCCATCAATTGATAAACAGATAAATGTGATATATTTATACAATGGAATATTATTCAGCTATAAAAAAGAATGAAATCTTGCCATTTGCAATGGCATGTATGGAGCTATAGAATATAATGCTAGGCAAAGTAAGTCAATCAAAGACAAATACCATATGATTTCATTCATATGTGGAATTTAAGAAACAAAACAAGTAAAGGGAAACATAAGTGAGAGAGAGAGAGAGAGAGAGAGAGAGAGAGAAGAATCAAGAAACATATTCTTAATTAGAGAGAACAAATGGATGGTTACCAGAGAACAGAGGAGTAGGGGGGATGGGTTAAACAGGTGATGGGGATTAAGGAGTGTACTTGTGATGAACACAGGATGATGTATGGAAGTGCTGAATTACTATACTGTACACCTGAAACAAATATAACCCTGCATATTAACTAACTGGAATTAAAATAAAAACTTCAAAACAAAACAAACAAACAAACAAACAAAAACAGGTCTTTTAGCCCCAAATTGGTTTGGCCTGAAATAGAAGCAGACCTTTGCTAGTATTTATGTGCAATGACATATAATCAGCCAAATGTACATTTAAAAGTCATGGATTTTTGCGCAGGAAGGGTCCTTGGGATTCATCTACAGGTCTATAGGGCTCATGGTAAAATGTTAAGTGTGTGTTATGTGCTAGTATTTATGTGCAATGACATATAATCAGCCAAATGTACATTTAAAAGTCATGGATTTTTGCGCAGGAAAGGTCCTTGGGATTCATCTACAGGTCTATAGGGCTCATGGTAAAATGTTAAGTGTGTGTTCTTCCTAAAGGTTAGAAAACAGGAAGCTGTGCACATCATTCCTGCCAAAAGGAAGAGAAAGAAGAATCAGCCAGAAGACACCACGAGGAATCCTGACCTCTACCAATCCCCTCATTTTTACAAGTAAGAATATTTGGTACTCATGTATAGTAAGTGACTTCTTATATATTAAATGACTCCTAGGTCCCAATTTTCTAGCCCAGAACTCTCTGTGGGACTGGACCTCCATGGCTTCTGATCTTGTCAGTCCTTTGTAGGCAGCCATTTTATCTCCCAACACGCTGAAATATTGCATCCATAGCAGATCAGAGAATTGTACCCATTACTTCCATTCTTTACCACTTACTGTGTTATAACTACTAAGCATCTTGATAGAGATAAAAACAGGTAACATGGATGATCTGATTTAAAAATGCCTTCACTTGTTAAAAAATGCACAACCTGTACAGTGTTCTCTCAAAAAGTTAAAAATAAAACTATCACACGATCCAGCAATTCCACTATGAGCATATATCCAAAAGAAATGGAATTAGGACCTTGAAGAGACATATCTGCACTCCCATGTTCATTGCAACATTGTTCACAATAGCCAAAAGATAAAAACAACCTAAGGATCCATCAACCAATGAATATTTAAGGAAATTGTAGTATAAATATACAATATTCAGCCATAAAAAATCCTGCCACTAGTTACAATATGGATGAAAGTGGAAGACACTATGCCAAGTGAAATAAGCCAGAGAGATAAAGACAAATGCTGTATGATCTCATTTATATGTGGAATCTACAAAAATCAAACTTACAGAACCAAAGAGTAGAGGGTAGTTACCAGCAGCTGGGGAATGGGGAAAATGGGGAGATGTTGGTCAAAAGATACAAACTTTCAGTTGTAAGATAAGTTCTACACAGCATGGTGTTTATAGTTTACAATACTGTATTTTATACTTGAAAGGCATTAAAAGAGTAGATCTTAAGTGTTCTCATCATACCAAAAAAAAAAGTAACTATGTGAGGTGATGAATGTGTTAATCAGCTTGATTATGGTAATCACTTCACAATGTATAATATATATCAAGCCATCATGTCAACACCTTAAATATATACAATTTGTATTTATCAATTATACTCCAATAAAGCTGGAAAATAATGCACAACTTTTTTTGTTGCATCTTCCCAATATTTAATGATTACATATATTTATGAATATTTAGGTAACAGCACTGGCAGTAGCAACACATCACAAATTGTGGCTTGAGGATAACACTGCATTATTGAATAGATTTAGAACATTAGCTGTGATTTAGTGGGAAAAGTATTGAACCTGAAGTCAGATAGCTGTGGTTTAAGCCCTAGCTCTGACACTTACTTTCTGTCTGACATTAAGCGAGTACTTCACTTCCATTTTTTTTCATTTGCAAAAGGGCAAATGCAATAATGCTGACCTATCACTCAGAATGGATAAAGAATTAAAAACCTTTCCTTTACAAATACATTTACACATATGTAAAAATTTTTAATTTTGCACAGTTTCCATTGAGAAATAAAATCATAATTACACTTGAAGTTGTCATAGTGAACTTTCTTGTTCTGGTATAAATAAGCACTCATGAGCAAGTTTTATTAACTTAAGCCAAACTTATCCCCAAGATTGAGGGAAACTGTTCTGTTATGAATCGAATTAAAAGACAAGCAACTGCCTGCCTTTCTTATTTATGGGAATCACAAGACATTAACATCATCTAGTGCCAGTGAAAGTATATATAGCAGTGTTGAATCAAACATGGAAACAAATACAAACTATGCATCTCCTCTTGATATACACTTATATATGCAATATCTCAAAAAATATGCAATAATCACTGAAACCAGAAATATGAGCCAAAACATAAGGCACTTATAATGTCATTTTCAAGCCCATGAACAAGTTTTTGGCTGGAAGTGAACTAAAAAGTTTTTATATTTTTATTTACTTAATATGTTGCTGAATTTACAACTTTAAATTGTTTATTATTTTGTACTTGGAATATATCAAATACCTGTAAGTTTTCCTCAGTTTTCGGATGCATAATTCCACTTATCAGTCATACCTGGTATGTGCCCTGGATTGTTTTAGTATTATGGAAGACCTAGGATTTCTCATCATTTAGGAAACGTCAAATGTTTAGCAATATCTTTACACCTGAAGAACTTCTATCTCGATTTTGTTATTTCTTGGGATTACTACATATCTTGGGTACAACTGAACCAAGTCATTAATTCCATTTACATTGTGTCTCTTCTTTGTTTTACAATGCCTTTTAATGCCTCCCCTCTTTGTTAATTATTGCTCTGGCAGTTGTTAGATCCAACTAGATTGAGTTCCTTTGATAAATCTGGATTTGATGAGCCAAGTTGTTATTTAAGAATCAGTAGATGCAGGAGATGATCACTTTGATATTGGCATCACTCAGGATGAAAAAAAAAAGTCCTTTTCTGACGCATACTCAGTCCCAGCTGTTCTCCATCACTATCATTTTGTGTACTGTAACTTTAAGACAACTAAGTTTCAAATCTATATAGTGAGGATAAAACAAGTGATGAAATGCTCTGAGGTTACAAAATGAAGACACCTCAATATTCCAAGTTATTCTTGCTTTGACTACTTATTATTCAGACATGATTTGGAGAGGAAGCAATCACTCTGCTGTCCTTTTCTATGCCACTGAGCAGCTTCTTAATCAAAAGAGATTACCTGAGGAAAAGATCATTCCAGCTAAGGCTATGCTATGTATATTGGTGTTAGCCATTTTTTTTTAATAAGGGAATGATATATAAATGATGTTCTCTGATTTTCATGTAATTGGCAATTCTCTTCAACTGTGAAGTTAACCATTGTCAAGCTGGAAATTTTTGACATCAGAAAAAAAACAGGAAAGCTAAAAACTGAATGTTTAACCTTCAACACTAACCTAAAACTGTTTCCTACGTTGCATTAAAAAGACGTTTGCCTACTTCTAAGCCTATTATTGGAAGGGTTGTGAACCTTTTCCTTGTCTGGTACTGCTGCTTCACTCATACATAAATATTTTACAATTATTCTTGTGCCAAAGAAGCCTTCAATTGTTATTATTGAAAAGGATTTCTGTTCCAGTGAGTGGCTTCACTGTGTGCAATTCATTTTACATTTATATTTCCTGTCCTCAGATGCCAAAAAGTGAGTTTTACATTTGAGTCCTATTGATCTAAAAAAGTTCAACAAGTTTGCCATGGCAATTTTAAAAATTTAATAGGAACTCAGATGGGGGAGCGTCTGTTCTTAATTTGAAGCAGTGGTTGTGTTAGTTGCACACACTGTGTGCTACTTACTGTCTCCGCTCAGAAGTTTTGCACGTGTGTTTATGAAAGTTAAAGTATACCTTTAGTCTGTGTCCATCTCTACTCCTGACTAGTTTTGTGACCATCAGACAGCTACACAACATTTTTAAGTCTCATTTCCCTTCTTCATAAAATAGCTCACAACAAAACAAATTAGTGCCCATCTGGTAGGGTAGTTTTGCGGATTAAAATGGCATGATGCACATAAAACATGTTCACAGAAATGGCACAAAAAAAGATACTGGATATGCATTCTGCCATATTCATTATCACATTATTAGCAATTTAAATTAACTTAAAGTAAAATTGTGAAGTGAAGAAAGTCATGCTGTTTTTTTTTTTTTTCCAAGAAGGATTATGCCACACCTGTGTATTGCCAAAAGCCCCCACACCAATATCAGCCCGGAACTTCTCTCTGTATTGCGGAATGCCCGAATCACTTGACTGTACGACCAGTCACATATCTCTAACACTGGATGATGGATTTCATCAGGCTGATACTACATGGTTTCCTATGACGCCCAGGCAACTTCACAATAAACAGTATTTTTGAGTTGATTAAAGAAGTAAATCAATGCACTTATTACTAAATTATATTAATTCATTCCTCTTAAAGGTTTTTCCTGATAGCTTTTCATTAAAAAAATCTAAGAAACAACCCTTAGTACTCTGGACATCCAAAGTTTTTCTAAGTGTTTATTTATTTATTTTTAGAGAGAGAGACAGCATGGGGAAGGGCAGAGAGAAGGGGACAAAGGATCCAAAGTGGGCTCTGTGCTGACAGTAGACAGACCGATGCAGGGTTCGAACTCATGAATCATTAAGATCATGACCTGAGCCGAAGTCAGATGCTTAACCGACTGAGCTATCCAGGCACCCCAAGTTTTTCTAAACAGTAATGTTTCCTGGACAAATAAACCTGTTTAAGTTCCTTTTTATCTCCATTTAATTACTGTCAGGAGCACCATGGTAATCTTCCTTTTTAACTATGTTGATTAGCCTTCAAAACTTTCAGGGTTCTCCTATAACCAAACAAGTAGGGCTCAAAACCATAGCCACACAAAAGCCACCTATCACTCGAGTTCAAGACATGAAACAAACCCATTTGCAGGTTATCCAGTTCAAACTTTCCTATTTCAGCCAAAAAAAAATTATTCTTATGCCTACTTTCCCTTTATCACTCTTCTATGAGTCACAGTATTCAAATAGTAAGGATATGATATAAATCTTGCCCATACAATTTATTTTGGACCGTTCAAAACCAATATAAATTACCCAAAAATATTCTCATGCAATTCAAACTATTCTGCCTCTTCACACTGTTTAATAGATATATTATCCTATATTGTTATATTTTCTCATATGTAAACTAAATTGGTTGACTCTTTTCTCATACTAGAATCTTAGCACCTGGAGAGCAGGACCATATACAATATTATAAAATAATAGATATTTTATTGAGAGCTGGATATAAATAGTTATGAACGAGTGGTGATGTAGGGACCAGGATGATTTCAAATGACAGTTTTAATTTTTCTTGATTACATATCGTACAAATCAATGTCAAGGATAGATAAGGAGGGTTTTTTTTTTAGTGTTTGGATATGGCCACATTAAATCCACTTTTTTTTTTTAAACCTCAGAATCAGCTCATTACCAGCAACCAGAATAAAACAAAGTTTCCTTGCCAGTATGTGTTTCATAAGCACAGCAGATTTATTGTAGCCGCAGTTACAATATCATTTCATTATGAATGAAATGAATGATATGAATACAATTCATATCATATCATTCTGATATGAACACATCGATATATTGACATCAATATATCTGATATAAACAAACTGAAACTCAAGAAAGAGTTCTTTTCTTAGGTACTCAGTGCCGCTAATACACTAAATGAACATCTGTTCATTAATCAAACTGAGCACTTATTATAAATTAGACACTATGGGTAAGGACCAAAGATAAAAAGATGAATAAAATATAGCATTAGGAATTCACCATCTAGGCACTTAATAATGTATGCACATATAAGTATTAGAACTAATTTGATTCAAAATTTACACAGAAAGCATATAAGAATGTACCTATTAGAAATACTGTATTTCCAAAGTCATCAGATACATTTCAGAAAATGAGTGTGTAGAGTGAAATTTATTTTGAATTGTTTCATTCTACTGAATATGTTTTCTCCAAAAGACTACTTTCCCAACACTCCCATTATTATTGAGGCCGAGAAATGTTTACTTCCTGAAGCTTCTGATATTGGAGTTACCTTTGAAATAAACCTCTTGCTGTTAGATGGCTGATGATAAGTGATACCTGAGCCTCACACTCCAGTCTGCTGCCCACTTCCCTTTCAGCTGCCATGACATCCCCTCTGATTTGTCACTGGTCTGCACCTCCCCAATACTGCCTGGGAGTAGAACAGGGTTCCTGCACTCTCCTCTTACTTGTTGTTCCCAAGACAAGCGCGCAGACCCTTTCCATCCCATGTAAGGAAATGTCCTGCAAATCACTACTGAAAAGCAGTTAGGAACTATCAAAAACAATCCAAGTGGGAAATTTTCAAAACATCTTACAAAGTTATCAAATCCAACTGTCCTGAGCATTTCTACCAACAATTATTTCTCACACTTCTCAATTCATAGTCCATTTTACTTATAACTTATTTGCTTATTTTGCTTATTTGCCATTTGTATTACTTTATGAAATTTATGTTATTGTTTTTTGCTCTTTTAATTTGGAATTGCATATTAAGTGTTTGTATGCTTTTATAAGTAAAAAGTTCCATTAGGTAAACACTCTGAGACTAAGAAATGAGTGAAACACAATTCCTGCCCTTAGGTAGCTACAGACTGTATGTCCTATAGCGGATAGTACAACATCATGTACATAAAATTTCAATACACATTTATTGAATCAAGGAGGCACCAACTGTAGAAACTCAATACTTACTCTGCCATGCATAATTAGAATGAGGACCAAAATAAAAATTCCATTAGTGAAGAACTATAAATTCATGGGCAACATGTACAGTGGTTAAGAGGATAATGAGAAAGCAAATCAGACAGACCTCAATCAAATACCGGCTCCACTTGTTTACAAATTAATATGATCTTAGTAAAGTTATATAATTTCTGAGTCCATTTCCTCATCTTTATAATGGAGATTATAATACCTCACAGAACCATAAAAGTAAAATGAGATAATGTAAATAAAGTAATTCACTCAGTGTCTAGCTTATAATAAGTGTTTAAAGCAAACAAGTTTTTATTGATTATCCATTTATTCTACAAATATTACTAAGGAACTCCTATGTGTTTTTGTAAAACAAAACAAAATAGTATTTAAAAATTCACTGTCAATCACTACTACTATTCACATGACCAGGAGTGAACTACAAGAGTCTACCTTGCTACATTCCCTGCATAGATAGATGATAGATAGATGAGAAAGAGAGAGAGACAGAGACAGAGAGAGATCTGCCTTATAAAAGCAACCAAGACTTAAGCCAAAACTGAAGTCACCATATATATCATTTAGATAAAAAGCATTCAGTCAATAAAATTTTATCTTGCATCTAATTTGTGCCAGAAAATTGCTATGCACTACAGATACCAGAGATCAGAAAGAAAAAAAAAAAAAAAAAAAAAAGACACAGTGGAAAGTCTTGCCTTCAAGGATAACTGAATTTCTCTGATTATGCAATAAACAATCTGCACAATTATAGTTTCTTTTTTCCATACAGCTTCCATACAGTTTCCATTTTCCATACAGCTCCCTTTGCCTTTCATTCCTCCTGGGGATTATTAGATCCACCTAATCCCCCCTTACCTCTAGGAAGGCTCTGTCAAAATCATCCAGCTGATAATGTCCAAAACCCTTCTTTCCTGTTCCCAACCTGAAGACCCAAAACTCCAGCTCAGAGAGATAGAATGTCTGTAGAAATGACTTGGAGCAGACAGAGGTACCACACCTGCAACACCTCTCCCAAAACACAAAGTCTGTGGCTAAGCAAAGAAGTGACTTGAGTAGGAATGAAAAGATTGGCAAGAATGAGACAGTCACCATTACTGTGATCATTGTCACATGCCTCATGGGATGTTTTATGGGCCACATAAATCCTTCTATCAACATCTGGGGATGGGCTGATTTTGAAAGGAGTAAGTTTTCCCTCTGCATCTGAATCCCTCAATGTGACACTATATGGCAATGAACTTGTATTATATGTTCCTTTAGTGGAATATAGTTTTAATGGTGTAAATTCAGATTAGGAATGATAAAATAATCATATTCATTTTGTGGCATTTTAAAAATCAGATGATTTTCAGAACAGTTGAGCTATAAATGCTTGTTCCTCATCTTTGTCTTTAACTCCAGCTAAAAATCCTTCCTGAATGTCAATTAAAAGTGTACATGCTAGTTGGAATATGACCTTATGAAATTTGTGATAAGTGACTCACTTGAAATAATCTAATAGAGTTTGTTTTTGCCAAAAAGGAAAAAAAAAAAAACAATTCTTGAACACTAATTCTGAATTCTCCCTGGAGAAATGGCAGAAGAAATTGAGATTATCCAAAAGCAACTTGGAGAGTTTGCCAAGAGTTAAGGGCTGGAGAGATCTTTGATTTCTACTATCCTACTGGAATTGAATCCTCTGAAAAGAGATTTATGCATCAAGAGAGATGCAATTAAAGCCCAATTAATTATCAACTGAACTTCCACACATTAAATCCAAACAAGGTTAACTATTAACTATTAACTAAATCTTTTAATTTACATTTTCCTAATAATAATAGTTGACCCTGGACATGTAAAAATATATAGAGGGGAAAATGCATGTATTATATTATAAAGAATTATATTCTCCTGTGTATTATAAAGAATGAAAGCAAGAAAATAAATGAAGTCCAATGGTATTTCATTTTTCTGGTAAAAGGAAAAATCCTCTGAAAATTTCATCTATCAGCTTATGAGCCAACCTAACAGTTAAGAAGATTCCCTGAGGAGGTGAGTGGACTGCCCTTCTGCCTTTGAGAGGGTAAATGTTTCCCAGAACTGAGTGAGAGACGAGAAATCAAACTTAAGTTTAGGTAGTCAGTATAGACTATACTTAATTAAAAATCCTGCTATCCCTATGATTGAGAACAATAGTATAATATATTTAAGAAAAATTAGGACCATAAGCTGAGAGAGTGCATGAATATGTGTACACAGAAAAGGTTTGAAGCTATTTGAACTAAAATCTTAAGAAGTATTTTTTTTTAATTTTTATTTTTTTAATATAATTTCTTGTCAAGTTGGCTAACATACAGTACATACAGTGTGCTCTGGCTTTGGGGATAGATTCCCATGATGCGTTGCTTACATACAACACCCAGTGCTCATCCCAACAAGCACCCTCCTCAGTGCCCATCACCCAGTGAACTATTTTATGATGGCGCAATGCTTCCTTGTCTAGAGCTGACAAGCACTGGAGAAACCATCTAGACACTCTTTGTTTTATAGTTGAGGATACAGAGCAATATCACACAAGCAACAATGGAATACCAAGTAGCTTTTTCAAAATTCCACCACCAGGGGCGCCTGGGTGTCTCAGTTGGTTAACCATCCATCTCTCTATTTTGGCCCAGGTCATGATCTCACTGTTCGTGGGTTCAAGCCCTGCCTCAAGCTCCACACTGATGGCTCAGACCCTGTTTGTGATTCTCTCTCTGCCCCTTCAGTGCGCTCTCGCTCTCAAAATAAATAAATAAATAAACTTAAAATAATAATAAAAAAATAAAATTCCACCACCAAAACAACTATTAAAACATACAGTGCCTATAAAAGTCAGATAAAATTATATTGTAATTCATATGTACTAAAATGTGTTCAGTTAGGAACATTTATTTTTAATGAGTGACAGTAAGAGATGACTCTGAATCAATAAATACTAATAATTCCAGCTATGCATTTGGATTTCTATAAGAACACTTACTCTCTTGTACCATCAAAGTCTCCAAACAAAAGCACAGAAACCTAACAGTTACTTACATAGCAGAGGATAGAGGGATAGAAAAGTATACACGAGGCATTTTTTTCCTTAAGTTGGATAAAAAACTTAAGCAAATTAAGGTACCTATGTGATCATGGTGGATAGCAAATTAAGGTACCTATGTGATCATGAGGGAGAGTAGTTCACCCAAAGAGGGATAATTTGAATGCTACTCTCCAACAATAAGCGTCACATGGGCAGAAACCTACCTGTTTTGTTTACTGTGAAACTCCACTGCCTAGAATAGGGCTTGGCACTTGGTAGATCCTCAAAACATGTGTTTAATAAACTGATGTTATTAGAAACCTCCTGAATTTCTAATAATTGAGAATTAATTGAGTAAATCTTGGCACATCCACATAATTGAATTTGGGCAGATATAAAATATAAATTTTAGAGGTATATTTATTGACAGGGAAAGACACCCATGATGTAAGTTGTTCTCTCTGTTGAATGAATAAAGAGATTATAAAACCATACATAGGTCAAGTATGATTCCATTAATTTTTGTATATAAGATAAATAAAATAAGGCTATATTCACACATAAATACTTTAAGAAGTATATATCAAATTGTAACATTAATTATTTCTAGGTAGTGGAGATACAGATGGTGTCATTATAGCTTTTTCTTAAGTTTTATGTTCTATAATAATAATTTATTGCTTATGGAATTTTTTTTTTTTTTTAATATATGAAATTTACTGTCAAATTGGTTTCCATACAACACCCAGTGCTCGCTTATGGAATTTTTAAGTCATTTTTAAGAGAATGGTTGGCCCAATGTATGCTTACCCGAAAGACTGAACTGGTCAAGAAAAGGGTGAGACTGAAGATTAGGGCTTCAGAAAGTGAAAAGGTCCATCATAGATTTGTGAAAATTTTAAAAGGGATTTTTTTAAAGTTAAAAAATCCTGCTGGGATTAAAAAGAGAGAGAAAAAGAGAAGGGAATGGAGTGGGGTATGTGAGGATAAATGGCCCTATATTGTTCTGTGAGCCAGAAAAATACAAAAAAAAAGCCATAGTAGGAGTGTCCTAAAGAAAATTATATTCATTCTCAATAATTCATATAGTACACACAAAAAAGAGGATGAGATAACTATTTTAACCATGAATTCTCCAATATAACCATTTGCAAAAGTGGTACTGAAAAATACTTCTAATATGCTGATAATTATCAAAGAGTTGATGACACTCTGATTTGGAACCGTTTTGAAAAATTTTCCTTCAAATATCACAACATGTAATAAAGACAAAATATAAACTTAAAATGATGAACCACAACTAAATATTCTAAAGTCAGTCATCCAAAAGGCTTGTAGATACAGAGGAATTCTATTTGACAACTTAAAGTTATAATGTCCTAAATTAAATCTCGTCTTTTGAATAAGTCTTCAACGATAGATTTCCAACATTTTACTCATGCAGTTTAATTTTGTTCATTTTCTTCACAATTAAACTCATAATCAATATAATGAATGTCTGATTAAGGCTAAATATTTGCTGCTTTGGTCCATCGTAATGGCTTCCACCTTCTTCACAACAGCACTGCCAATTACTTTTTTCTTTTTTTTTTTTTTTAATGTTTATTTCTTTTTGAGAGAGACAGAGCACGAGCAAGGGAGGGGAAAAGACAGAGAGGGAGGCACAGAATCTGAAACAGGCTCCAGGCTCTGAGATGTCAGCACAAGCCCAACACGTGGTTCGACCTTGGGAACGGTGAGATCATGACCTGAGTCAAAGTCGGACGCTTAACCGACTAAGCCACCCAGGCGCCCCAAACAATTACTTTTTTCTCATCATTGTTTATACACTATTGAATAATGACAGGCATGTTGTCAAAACTGAAATAACGGCTAGAAAAGAATACTTCCCCATGGCAACTAGAAATAGGTATTAAATGGGAAAGAGAGTATATCATATTGTAATGTATAAAAAGGCAATTATGTTTAATTTTTTTTTAATGTTTGCTTATTTTTGAGAGACAGAGAGACAGAGCATGAGCAGGGGAGGGGCAGAGAGAGAGGGAGACACAGAATCTAGAGCAGGCTCCAGATTCTTTGCTGTCAGGACAGAGTCCAACATGAGGCTTGAAATCATGAACTGTGAGATCATAACCCACATGAAGTTGGATGCTTAACCGACTGAGCCACCCAGGTGTCCCCAGGCAATTATGTTTAAAGATAAAAAGAAGAGGGCTGCAAGAACCCTACTGTATTCTCATACCTCTTGGACTAAGGGTAGGCAGGTATTGGTAGAAGAAAAAAAATGAAATAGAAACTAACAGACTTACATCAATCACCAAGACAATATTAAAGCTCAGACTGCCTATCTTCCTGATTAGTGCTCATTCAAAGAGACTATGTCTTTAGGTCACAAGACATACTTTCAAATTTCATAGAAATCATATGTGGTACGGGCTTCCTTTACTGAATCTCTTCTTTCCAAGTAGATGAAAATCACCTAGCAAACCTTAATATTTTGTTAAACAATCTTTTAATTTGTCATATTTTCAGCTAATAATTTCATTAAGAAAAGAAGAATAAAAACAGTTTTTGAAGTTTCTAATTCATTTTAATCTCAAATTTTATGGATAAAGCATTAAGAACAAAAGTCACTGGATAAAATGTTTTCCATATCACTCAAAGACCGTATCTGTTTCTTCTTCAATAAAACAAAATAAAAATTGTCTACTGCACTCTACTTGTATAGCTGTCTAAAAATACCAGCAACACAGCTCCTGTGTGATGAAAACAGGTGGATGTGTTTCATTAAGTATTACTGTCCTATGCCCAGTTCACTCACCACACATTACAGCTTCTCAGTCCCTCCCTACTTGATACCCTATTCACCTGCACAGGAAATAGGAGAGAAGAGAGAGTAAAAGAGCATGTAGGACTTCTGTTTCTGGAAAGATGGTGGATTAGATCTCCTTGGAGCATTCCACTACCAAACACTAAAAATGTCGGACCTTAAAAATTATCTTTTTAAATGTATAGCTGATTCTGCAAAGAAGTAAGGAAAATACTCATAAAAGCTGAATAAAGTAGGAGTAAAGTAGAAAATTAGGAGAAATTTAAGCCTGTGGCTATTATAAGGGTGTCTGCAACACAAGAAATCTATTTCTAACAATGGCCAAAGGGGACAAGAAAGAAGGCCTTGATCTACTTGCAGTAGACTTGAAACCTGAACACATAAAGCTGGGGAAAAAACTCTCTAAAGGGCTATGCACTGAAAAAGCAAATTTAAAAAATCCACCAAGGGAAACAATATGGAAATTTCTTTCCTAGTCTTGGGTCTTTAAGTGTGTATGTGTGTGTATATATATACACGAACAGGTATGGAGTCACAGTGGTTTTGTCTGTGTGAAATAGGTGGGTTGAGTGTAAATTCTAAAATAAAGGGAAAAATAATAATAAAAAATAAGTTTTTAAAAAGTGTAAAAAAATCATATGACACATTAAAAGCCCACAAAAAAGAAAAAAATCAAATATATTGTTAATCACAATGAATGTAAATGGATGAAACTTCCCAGTTAAAATACAAAGATAGGTAGACAGAATTTTAATTTTTTTTTTAAATACAGCTTTGGGGTGTTTTAAAGAGATGTATGTAAAGAAAAAAAGTAGAACATTAATCAATTAAATGTTATCAAACACAAAACGGTATAAATATATCACATAAAAAAGACTTTAAGACAAAAAAGTGTTAAAAAGGGATTACATAATAATGTTTTAGTCTAAGATAAGGACATGCCAATTTGAAGCTTGCATGTATTTATCAACAAAGCTTCAATTATTTATGAAGCAAAAATTAATAGAACTACAACAAGAAATTGGCAAATCCACCATCATAGTAATGACTTTCTAAGTAGGTCCCTCTCTCTGTAATTGATAGATTAAGCAAATAAAAGAAAAATGAATGAAATTCTGATGTTTCCAAGGCAATTAACATATTTGATCTAACAAAAATATACAGTATAGAAGTATCCTCTCAACAATAAGAAAATAAACATTCTTCTCAAGCATACATGAAGGATTTATGTAAATTTACAATTAAAAACATACAGCAAGTTTGGACAGTTTCTTATAGGCCACGTGCTTACTTTGACCAAAATGAAATTAAGATAGGATTCAATAACAAGAAGATAACTTCTTTTTGTAGGTAACTAACAGGCCAAGGATAAATTAGGTGAAATGAACCAATTACTTAAAAGGAAATATAAATTACCAAAATTGATACAAGGAGAAAAAAAAAAGACATGAATAATTAAGAAAATGAAATCAATGGCTTAAAATCTTCACATTAAAAAAAAATCATCACCCTTACAGGAAATTTCTACTAAAGGTGGAGGAATATATAATTCCGATGTTATATAAATGTCACTAGAGACTAAAATCATTTTAGACTCACCAAATCATTTAGAGATATCAAAACTAGACAAAAGGATTTCTAGAAAATAAAATTATAGAAAAACCCACTCATGAATATAGACACAAAATCCCAAACAAAATGCTATCAATCTAAATTCAATAACATATATATATCATGACCAAACTGGGATTATTCCAGGTATGAAGACTGATACAATAGTATATAATTTATTAATGCAATTGCATCATATTAACACATCTAACAAGAAAAATCATATGATCTCCTTAATATATTAGAAAAAGCATGTAAGACAATTAAATTGACATCCAATATTAAAAAAAAAAAAAAAAAACAGAACCTAGGAATAGAAGAAAATGCCTTGAACTTAATAAAAAATATAACCACAAACAATACAACAAAATTTATATTCATATTTCCTTTAAAAGCAAGAAAAGAATGTTTTCAGTTACCATAGCCAGTAAAATGAGACCAAAAAAATTCAATAGAATAGATCAAGATAGGAAAAGAAGAAACAATATTGTCATTGAAACTTGAAACAATATACAAATTATAAGAATTGATACAAGTTTAACAAAATTGCTAGATATGAGATAAATGTAAAAGAATCAATTGCATTTATATTTAAACCAGATAGAGTTTTTAAAAAGCTTCTCTAATAAGTTCATTTATAATAAGAAATAAAATAATTAATAAATACCCATTAACACATCTAAAGAAAGTGGTGCATGGTCTTCACGAAAAAAAAAAATCTTTGCTAAAAGACATTAAAGAAAAAGACCTTTTAAAAAGCAGAGAAGGGGTGCCTGGGTGGTTCAGTTGGTTGAGCATCTGAATTTGATTTTGGTCATGATCCCAGAGTTGTGGAATTGAGCCCCATGTTGGGGCTTAAGATTCTCTTTCTCCCCAACTTATACTCTCTCTCTAAAAATAAATTAATAGGGGCATCCAGGCTCAGTTGGTTAAGTATCCGACTTCAACTTAGACCATGATCTCACAGCTCGTGAATTTGAGCCCCGCGTCAGGTTCTGTGCTGACAGCTCAGAGCCTGGAGCATGCTTCAGATTCTGTGTCTCCCTCTCTCTCTGCCACTCTCCTGCTCATGCTCTGTCTGTCTGTATCTCTCTCAAAAATAAATAAATATTAAAAAATCTTTAGTTAAAAAGTTCAATAAAAAATAAAAACTAATTAACTAATAAAAAATTTTTAAATAAATAGAGGAATCAACCGCAAACATGGAGAAAATGATTATATTTTAAAATGTCAATTTTTCACTTTAATTGGTTTAATGCATATCAAAATCATAATGTCTGAGAATTGTCAAAAGACTTGACAAAATGGTACTAACATGTACACAGAAGATGGCATACTTTTCCTGTAGACTTACCACTTTTTATAAAAATATAATTAACACAACACAGGATTAGTAAAAATGATGACAAAGAAACAAAGAATTAGACCCACAAATACATGTAAATTTGATATACAACAGGTGGAACTGTTGATCAGTGGGGAAATAATGATGCTAAGAACTCCATATGGAAAAAAAAATCCATAAAATCATGTGATTACCTCATAACATACCCAAAAAACTCAATTCCAATAGGAATAAGCACTAAAATATAAGAAAAAAAATCTTGATGCTTGTAGAAGAAAATATAAGTGAATAACTTTAAGACTTCAAGATAGGGAAAGATTTCCATAAGACACAAAGAACATACACCATGAAGAAAATGATTGAAGAAATTAAAAGATGAACCAAAAACCAGTGGGAATATATTAGTGGTATATGTGATGTTTAACACATATCATCAAGGAAGGATTGATATCTAAAACTCATTTTAACAAATTCCTACAAATAAATTTAAAAAACAAGCCAATAAAGTGTGTAAGTGATTATGAAGAAGTATTTTATAGAAGGAATATAAATAAACATATGAAAAGATACTCAACCTCATTAGTAATCAAAAACAGCAAATTAAAAGCAACCTGATATACAACATATTTGCAGAAATTTAAAAACTTGAAAATGTTGCTGAGGGTGCAGACCTTGCAAACTTTTATAAAGGACTTTTGGGAATGTAATAGATACAGCCTTTGGAGATAAAACATTTTTTTAAGTTTTGTTTTGTTTTGTTTTGTTTTTGGTTTTGGTTTTGTTTTGAGCAGAGAGAGCGCAAGCAGGGGAGGGGCAGGGAGAGGGGGAGAGAGATCATCCCAAGTAGGCTCTGCACAATCAGCACAGAGCCCAGTGCAGGGCTCAATCCCATGAACCTTGAGATTATAGCCTGATCTGAAATCAAGAGTGACACACTTAACTGTCTGAGCCACCTAGGCCTCTTTTTTTTGGAAGGAAAAATTTTATCTAAAAAATCCAAGATATGTATCTGTCTCATTACCCACCCATTCTAATCCTACCCATATAAACTATAAGAATTTTGCCACTGTGGATTAGGAGAAAAGTAAGAGAATCCTAGCAGTATTGTATCTAATTAAACAAAAAAAGTATCTGGAAACCACTTAGATGTTCATCAATAAGAGAATGAGCTCTATCTTTATTCAGGGTAATTCTCCACTTTACAAAAATGACAAACTAGAACTGCATTTATCAACAGGGATGAATCTCCCATACAATTTGTAAAGCAAAAACATAAGTTGCCAAGATGACATTCCATTTATGTAAAGTAGAAAAAATATGCAAAACTAGATATAGTATTGAGATATAAACCTATAGTGTCAAATTATTACAAAAAGCAAGGGAACAACTTGTGCAAATTTAAAATTGTGGGTACCACTTTGAGAGGAGGGTAATTATCATGGTATTTCTTATATCTAAATATTTTAGATAATTTATATTCATTTTCAAAAATCCTGGTCTTTTAAAGCACGTGACAAGATTAATTCAAGATAGCAGATTGAATACAAATGTTCTTATAAATTCCAATATGGCAGGAAAAAAGATCCCAAGAAAATAGCTCAACAATAACTGTAGTCACCAAAAAGAAAGGATGCCAAAAACAAACCTGAAATAAAGGATTTTTAGAAGAGAGAATAATGATGGATCAAACAAAAAGAAATCACAGTGAGAAAACATCAACTCGAGTGACCTACAAAAAAGCCATTGCCAAGGTGAGAACCTTTCTTCCCAAAGAAGCTCCAGAGAAACCAAGCTTAGTCAGCAAATTCAAAGAGCAGGACAATCCTGGGGACAATTAATTAAAAGACCATCAGTCAAACAGCTCCTACTGTGACAATATTGGCTTTCCTTCTCTGAGACAAAAAGCAAAGTATCTAGAAACACTGGCATTTTCTTCCCAAGATAAAACGTTAAGAATTACTTTCCAAACAAAGAAGAATCTTCCCTGAGAGGGTACTTAGCCTAGATATCCAGGACAGAGAGAAAAACAAACCAAACTTCCTCAAAGGGCAAAGAGATAACTTAGCAGTATGTGAAGTCCAGAAGTGAAATATACCAAATTTTTCTACCCCAAGAGCAGACTTCAGCCTGTTGTTGCCCATAGCTCCAAAGAAAGCCTTCTATGAGCACATATTATTATCAGATAAAATGAAATACTGGTACAATGAAACAATATGTATATTTTTATTAATAAAAAACATAATACACATAGAGATTTACATTTTGTATATCAAATAACAGCATTCAAGGTTAACACTCTTAGATACATAAGAAATTACTTTCAGAAGTTATAATCACATTAATACACCTCTATGTAAAAATAATAAAGTAATAAAGTACCCCAAAATAAAATTTTAGTCATTTTAATAATAATCAATTAATAATCTTACAATAAGTAGATAGATAATTTTATATATGACAGAATTACACATTTTGCCAATATCTTTTGCAATAATTAGAAAATTTTAACATGTATTAGGCTTATTAAAAAATCTCAATAAATCATACAAGCTATAGTCAAATAAACTAGCCAAATTCTCAGATTAACAACAGAAAACTGGCCAGAAAATTTCTGAAGGCTACCATAACCTGATAACAAAAGATAAAAGCACAAAAAAGGTAGTCTCTCAGAACATCCATTTTTGTATTTACATAAAATTCCTAAAATATATATTAGCAACAATCCAACAGTTTCTTAACAACATAATACCTAATAGCCTCAAATGAGTTATCTAAGAATGCAAAATTTTATATATGTAAATACATCATATAATATATATATATATATATATTATATATATATATATATATAATTGTTAAGTTTTTGCTAAGTTATTTTGGCACCAATTATATATAATTGGCACTATATATGTGTGTGTGTGTACATATATATATATATATATATATATATATAATTGGTGCCAAAATAACTTAGCAAAAACTTAACAATTATTTCTAATGCTGATCATATTAAGCTAAGAATGGAAAGCAACTTTCTTACTTGAAAAGTATATGCCCCAGACCTCCATAGCAAAAGGACTCCTATTAAAGTCATAAAAAAGAAAAGGATAACTGTTACTATAGTTACTATTCTCCATTGGTCTAGATATCCTAGCCAATGAAATAATACAGGAAAACATTAAGAATAAATATGGAAATACAGGAGGAAAAAAGTCAGTATTTGTTGATGGTAGTATTGCTTACCTGGAATATCCAAGAAAATCACCAGAAAACTTGAGAATAAAAAAGCTCAATCAAGTGGCCAACTAACAGACAACATAAAAAAATACTCTTCAAAATATTATTAGTATCAATTTAAAAATATTAATAAATCACAGAGGGGACCAGTCATATACTCTCACTCTTAAAAACCTACCAAATCAAGGGAAAAAAATGCCCACCTGAGGCATATCAGTTTGATTTAAGAACACCCAGGATAAAACAAAACAGAAGATTTTAAACTTTTCCAGAGAGAATGAAAGGGGCCACCTACAAACAATTTGAAATGAGAATGGCATCAGACTTTTTAACAACATTGGAAGCAATAAGATAATAGAGCAATGTCTTTAAAATCCAAGGGAAAAGAATTTCTAAATTGAATGCTATTCTCAGTTCAACTATCAAATAATTATGAGGCAAGAATAAAGATACTCTTAATCATGCAAAATCCGGGGCGGGGGGGGGGGGGGAATGTACCTCCTACTCACTTTAAGGAAGCTAATTGAGAGTGTTTCAAAATAAAGGAATAGCCCAAGGAAAAGAAATTCTAGGGGATAGAAGTAGAAAGAATTCCCAGATGATGGTGAAGGAAAGCCTAAGGATGGTAGCTTCACTACAGACCAAGAGAACAGAATGGAACAGGAAGACAGAGGCTCCAAAAGGAATGTGTCCAAGAGAAAAGAAATAAAATTAAGATTAACTACCCATGTGTTTGCTTTATTGCGAGGAATTTCACATAATTGGTTGTAGGAGATTTATAAAAAAAAAAAAAAAAACTAGGCAGGGAAAAATAAGATAATTATTAACTTGAATAAGGACAAAAAGTTCGTACAGGAATGGAAACAAAGTTAGAGAGTACAATATAGCTCGTGTGAAAAATATTAGCATAATCATAATGATGTGCCTAAATAATGAATTAACTTAAAATGTTATATAACTATAATGGGTTGGGAAGGAAAGGGACCATGGAAGAAAGTGAAATTCTCATCATACAGGGTAGAAAGTAAATACTATAGACACTATCTAACAAATGAACAACAATAGCAAAATCTTAGCAGTAAAACATGATATTTAGAAATAGATAAACATAGCCAAAGAAACTGCTAAAAATGTTGAAAATTTTTTGTTTCTGGGGGTGGGAATTGGGGTGGAGTAGTGTTGATCCAGGGGTAGGCTGGTAAATTTTTAAAATTTGCTCTGGAAACAAAACAAAACCCTGATTTTTAGGATGTGCTGATTTCTGTGGTTGAAATATTCCCACCATGGCTGATTTAAAGGTACCAATGTGTAATCCCCACACACACAGTTGGGAAGAGATCCATACACCTGTCTCCAGCCCAACAGTGTTTGAGATCCAAGGACAGGTAATTTTTATTATTTGATGTTAAAACTCTGTACATGTATTACTTTAAAAAATACTTAAATAGATTAGTTGGTATAATTGCTTAAAAATTTTTAATTAATAATAATGGTCCCAATTTTATATATAATAAAAAATAATAAAATACCTAGGAATAGACACAACTGGAAATGTTAAAGTTCAACATCAAGGAAATTAGAAAACTTAAATAATGGTTAAAGGACAAAAAAAAAAAAAGACTTTTTTCTTACATGGCAGATTCCATATAATTAAAATGCCAAAGCTTCACAAATCAATTTTTAATTAATTGAAGCCTCAAACTAATCTAAATAGGTTTTTAATAGAATTTAGAAGTAGATTCTAAATTTAACCTAAAATAACAAGAATTATATGAGATTTTCAGTTAAAAAAAAAAAAGAATAGTGAGCAGTTGCCATACTATGCTGAAATATACCATAAAGCCATATTCATTAAGATAATGTTACTGGCATGGGGCACAGAAATATAAAATACTAATAATTAAAATATTCAAATGAGTGGGGAGAAATTGTACTACTCAAAATTACATAAGGAGCAGTGGATATTCTAATAGAGAATATATTAAGTTGAATTATTAATTTAGATCTTTTTTATATAATATTAAAAGATCAATTGCAGATAAAAATCTAGACATTTTTAAAAACTTTAAAAGCAGTTAAAATATAGATTTGTCTTTAAATATGGAGTTTAAAAGATCTTTTTAAGTTAGATATAAAACCCAGAGGCCTGGGTGGCTAGGTGGGTCATTTGGGTAAGCATCTGACTCTAGATTTCAGCTCAGGTCCTGATCTCAGGGTTCATGGGTTCGAGCCCTGTGTTGGACTCCACACTGGTAATGTGGAGCCTGCTTGGGATTCTCTCTCTCCCTCTCTCTGCCCCTCCCCAGCTCTCTCTCTCTCTCTCCATCTCTTTCAAAGTAAGTAAATAAACATTAAAAAAAAAAAAACAGAGGTCTTAAAGGAAAAGATGTACACTGAAATAAATAGTAATAATTTCTAGGGACTGAAATACAACACAATTAAAAATTAAAAGGCAAATATTTTAGGGATAAGGATTTGATGTATACATTATTAATCAAGATCTATATAAAAAGGTTCTATATATCAATGAGAAAAACACATATAGTTGAATAGAAATGTGCTCAAAGCATAAGATCAAATAATTCATAGAAGCCAGGTAAATAGCCAATACCATTAGAAGCATGCTCAACTTCACTAATAATTAGGAAAATGTCCAAGAAAATGATGAGATACGGTTTTTTACGCATAAAATTGGCAAAAATTAAAAAGCATGTAGAACAATAGTCTTTTTTTTTTTTTTGCACTGTTGATAGTAATGCAAACTGATACAATCATTTGGAAGACAATTTAGGAATATCTATCTAAAGTAAATGCTCATGCCTTTTTTTGTAGTGTCTGGGGTCATGGTGTGAAAGTCTATTTGACTTCTAGACTTAACAGATGCTTCCTCATATCTCAATTTGTCCATATAGATGCAGTTATTAGACTATTCTTTTTTCTAGATTAAAGTTCTAGACAGGTCTAAAGTTTGATAATGTAATTTTATCAAAGTCAGAATTCTCAAAATGTTAATACTATCATAATTAGTTACTAGAAGTTTCATTTTTAGTTTATATGAAATAGTTTAATAATTACATAATTACTTTTTTATATATGTAGCAATGACAGAAAAATGTCAATAGCTATCAGTTATTGATGGCTTGCTCCACACCAGAAACTATACTAAGCACTTTAGGTATATTTCATTTCGTAGTTTTAATACTTTCTTGAGGTAAGTATTATCATCCTCAATTTGGAGCTGAGGTTTAGAGAGTTTAAGAAAACTGTCCAAAGTCACACAGCAAATTAGGGGAATTCAAGGACAGATCTGACGATCTCCAAAGCACCCAACTTCTCTCTATGTTATGACTGTAAAATATGAACGGTAAATAAATTGCAAACAGTCAAAACTAATGCAGTCAACACTGATTATATTACGAATTTTTATTACATAGAAATAACTAAAAGATGCATTGTTAAAATCATACAATTGAAACATTAAAAACTAATCATTCGTTGAATTAATATGTGCAGCACTATACGGAAGGAGCAAGGGAGTTTTTAATGTGCTCTTCTCTCTCCTCAAACCTCTCAAAGTGTTATCTATCCCCAAACATAACTATTTATGAAAAATATACAAAAACTGATCTCTAAATAAGACATTTGTTCATTCTCCTCATCCTCCTTCAAAGGTTCACCCCCAGGTAGGTTACAACTTCTTAATGAAATATCCTAAGTTATTTCTTTGGTTTGCTGATGCATTTAAAATAAAAATAGGATCAGCAATGGCTAATATGCAAACCTGCAGAGACTTCCTGGCACCAGGAGAACTCTAACTCTCTCCAGTGATCACTGGTCCACGGTGAATGTGAGCACTTACAGATGGGCGATCCCTCTGTTTTTTCCAATATGTCCAAGACAATGAGGTGAGTAGTGCCAATTCAGGTTCCTAGCTGTATGACATGGTTGCCGAGGTGTTTGTTCGCTTTTATTAGTCCATTGTAGATGTTGGCTCTCCTCCCAGATTTTCTGCTTTGTTTTCCTAGCTTGTGTTTGTTTGGACCATCTGCTTCACTAGATCAGCATTCTCCTCTCCAGGTTCTTCATCTCCATCGCTACAAGTTGGAGTATTTTCTTTTCAAAGTAACAGCCACCTGCACCTTATCCATTTTTATATTCAATTCTCCACTTTTCTTTGGCAGACTTTCCATTTTGGGGAGACGTCTGTCTTACTTAATGTGAAAGTCTATAAAAGGATTTCTACTCCAGGTATAGGCTGAGTTTGTTCAATGCATTTTTTAACCCATACTACATTTAAAATAAATTCCTTTGGTTTGCCTTATGTCACTGGAGTCCCTCCTATTAATATATTTACCCAGTTGGATAACTTATTTCTTTTCTGTCTTAAACCACATATCCAATAGAAATACCAATCTCTATTTTAGCAACACATTCAACAAAGCTGAATAACATGTAAGGCACTGTGAGTTCATTCCACAAATTAATAAAGGCTAGAGTAGTTCAAAGCCTGAAAGACAACCAAGGCACAATATCTAAACAAAAAGAAGCCATTGCAGCAGCAGATCAATTTGTGGCAAAAGCAGGTTAACCAGGTACAGTCCAGCCTCACAGACCAGACCAGAAAGTGAGTCAGTCCCAGTCGAGATAAAGGACATGAGGTGTGAAGGACATGATTTTAAGGGATTTTAGCTACACAAAGACAGAGGTCCTGGAAGTTCTTTGGTCTGTGTGTAAACTCTGACTTACATGTCTGTGGTCTGTGCCAAGGCTCTATTTCCTGAAAAAAGAGTATAAACCAAAGTAGTTCAAAAAAGCATTGGAGTACCATACACCAGGTTCCAATGGAGAGAAAGCCAGGTTGTTCAAGCAGAGCTGTAACACAAAGTAGGATTATGCTCATAAAATCAAAGTCATAACCCTAGTTCTGGGACTTAAGCACCAAGTGAACAAAGCTGGCCTCTTATTGAACCTTCAGTTATGACTCCCAGATTCTAATATTTCACTTAGCGTAGAGACCCAATGGCCTTAGAGCCCATTGAATTGAATCAGTTGGGCCTAAGCAGCCCAAGCAAAGAAAAGATGAATGATGTAGCTCAGAACACCAAACAGGTCACTATAATTATCAGCTTACACAAACCTGATGTTGAAGATTTAAGCTGGAGGTGGAATATGCCAACACTGAACATATGTTCAAATACGAGACTTACTCTTCATGCCCATGGCAGACATCATAATTCAATCATAGCATGCTTTCCCCCTGAATGCATTCTCATCATCTGACTTAGCCTGTAATTGTTCCACAGTCACTAATTGATTGCAATTGGCACTCCATTGGAAGCAAAATCAATTTGCTATCCTTGGTTTGTCCTTTTCTTTTTAATCCTTTGCTGTTGGGTTTTTATGGAAAATTTCAAAGGAATATCATTATCTCTGGTAGCCAGATGTAGTTCTTTTACCTATTAATATGGGAAGAAGGTGGCTGGAAAACATCAGAGGTGCTATTGGAAATTCTGCTGACTGATGAATACTTTTGCAGGCCAAAAAGTATTTTTCAGATCTTATCTTGAAGACAGTTGTACAGATAAATTTCTTTAAATATTCCCATAGTGTCCTGAGTTAAACTTTTGTTTAAAAGAAACACAGAGACAAACACAATGAGCTTTCACTTACATTTACTCAAATATCCCAAAGGGCTGTAGCTGGAGTTTGGCTATTGAGTGAAAGAGTCTCCTGAGTCTATAAGCTCAAACACAATCCTTTTCAGGGTGTAAATGAAGCTGGGCACAATTAGGCAGAAAACAGTATCTTTAAAGGAAAAAGAAAGTCTATGCAGGCTGCAGTCCAACTTCAATAAAAAATAAAAGAGAAAGAAAAGCCTTACCCTTGGATAAAGTGACCTTCAGTGGATGTAAGTAAGAAACATTAGTTTTAAGTCTCATATTCCTTGGATTCTCTCTCTTTCTCTCAAAGAATAACACTCTTTAATATGGAGGAGGTAAAATTAATACACATTTTAAAACTCTACCAGTTAATTGAAACAATTATGCAACCTGTTCAGTTGCAATTTTATATATTCTAAATTCATTTGGACAATTTTTTTTAGTTGTTAAAAAATCATTCTATCTTTCCATTGGTTAAAGACTTAAGACAAATGCTTCAAAAAATTCAGTATAATTTAAATATGATTTCCACAGGGTTTTTTAAATATATTTTTATATTCTTTTTTATTTATTTAAATACCACAAATATATTTACACCCAATGTCGCTATACTCTCCAATATTCCAGGAGATAATTGAATAATTGAGCAATGGTTCTTCCAAATTATTTATCTTAATATATCCTTATTTTCTTATTTCTATGACCATGACTTTGCCCTTGAGATTTAACAGTGGTCTTCATAATAGAGGAAGTCCCAAAAACCAATTACTAAGATCTTGTAGAGTTTAACAGAATAATTCAAATGGTGCTCAAGAGATTCAATGTATTTATAACACCAAAAAGAGAAAGGTAGAAAAAGAAACTTGAAAGAAACTCCAAAGTTCTTTTGAGTTCAATAGCTGTCTAACTAAATAAAATGTGATGTGAGATTTTAGGGCAAAAGGCAACAAAGACTGTTGTGTATTAGTTCTTAAAGAATTGTACCTTCAGCCTGCTAATAGCTGTCATTCCCATAACCTTTGAAGAAATACAAATAGCACCTGGACTCCAAGTTTACCTCTGCCTCAGTGATACAGCATTTTTTTTCCTATTTGCAAGTCTTATTCAGCACTTTAGTTTACCTCTTAAAAAACTGCCTACTGGTTGACTGCTCCTGACAGATAAGACTTCTAGACTGCTCTTGACAAAAATGATTGCAGATCACTATTTTAACAAATTCCCAATATTATAACTACATTGTCAAAATATTGCTTGTGCTCCCAGAAAATATGTTGATGGTAGGAAGAAGAAGAGTCATTGCTACACATAACAGAAAGTTATACAGAAAGGCATCACAATCCCAGACTTTAGCCTCTACTACAAAGCTGAAATCATCAAGACACAAAAATAGACACATAGACCAATGGAATAGAACACAGAATGCAATAGACCAATAGAGAACACAGAATTGGACCCACAAATGTATGGCCAACTCATCTTTGACAAAGCAGGAAAGAATATCCAATGGAAAAAAGACAGTCTCTTTAGCAAATGGTGCTGGGAGAACTGGACCACAACATGCAGAAGAATGAAACTAGACCACTTTCTTACACCACAAATGAAAATTAAACTCAAAATGGATGAAAGACCTAAACATGAGACAGGAAACCATCAACACCCTAGAGGAGAAAACAGGCAACAACCTCTCTGACCTTAGCCACTGCAATTTCTTGCTCAACACATCTCCAAAGGTAAGGGAATTAAAAGCAAAAATGAATTATTGGGACCTCATCAAGATGAAAAGTTTCTGCACTGCAAAGTAAAAATCAACAAAACTAAAAGGTAACCAACTGATAGAATGGGAAAAGATATTTGCAAATGACATATTGGATAAAGGGTTAACATCCAAAATCTATAAAGAACTTACCAAACTTAACACCCAAAAAACAAATAATCCAGTGAAGAAATGAGCAGAAGATATGAACAGACACTTTTCCAAAGAAGACATCTAGATGGTCAACAGACACATGAAAAGATGCTCAACATCACTCATCATCAGGGAAATGCAAATCAAAACCACACTCAGATACCACCTCACACTAGTCACAGTGGATAAAATTAACGACTCAGGAAACAACAGATGTTGGTGAGGATGTGGTGAAACAGGAACCCTCTTGCACTGTTGGTGGGCAAACTGGTGCAGTAGCTCTGGAAAACAGTGCAGAGTTTCCTCAAAAAATTAAAAATAGAACTACCCTATGACCCAGCAGTAGCACTACTACGAATTTATCCAAGGTATACAGGAGTGCTGATGCATAGGGACACATGTACCCCAATGTTTATAGCAGCTTTCAACAGTAGCCAAATTATGGAAAGAGTCTAAATGTCCATCAACTGACGAATGGATAAAAAAGATGTGGTTTATATATACAATGGAATACTACTTGGCAATGAGAAAGAATGAAATCCTGCCATTTGCAGCAACGTGGATGGAACTGGAGGGTATTATGCCAACTGAAATGAGTCAGTCAGAGAAAGACAGATATCATATGTTTTCACTCATATGTGGAACTTGAGAAATTTAACAGAACACCATGGGGGAAGGGAAGGGGAAAAAATAGTTACAAACACAGAGGGAAGGAGGCAAACCATAAGAGACTCTTAAATACAGAGAACAAACTGAGGGTCAATGGAGAGGGGGGTGGAAAGGGGAAAATGAATGATGGGTATTGAGGAGGGCACTTGTTGGGATGAGTGCTGAGTATTGTATGTAAGCAATGAATCATGGGAATTTACCCTCAAAACCAAGAGCACACTGTATATGCTGTATGTTAGCCAACTTGACAATAAATTGTATTTTTGAAAAAATGAAATTAATTAATTAATGAAAATTTTAAAAAGTTATACAGAAAATATTCAGTATTCAAAAATGCCAGGTGAAGAAGTTGGAACTTCTGTATTCTGGAGTTCTTAGTCTTGGGAAAATTATCAGAGATTTGAGTCAAAGATGATCTCTTTAAATATAAACTCTATCATTTCCTGGGCCATTTCCATCTCAAAGCAAATTACATTGTAACAAGGAGGAAGCTCTCTTTGGAAATAAACTTCTGGACAATTTCTATAATGCACATAAGTGCAGAAGAAAGCTTTGAATCCTTTGACTCCAAAATATTTCATTATTATTACTTTGAAAATTAATGCAGATGTGCCCATATCATGGACCTGAAATACTCACACAAGTGTGATAGCAAAACGAAAGAAACTTTACCTTTATTCAAAAAATGGAAAAATAAAAGTTATCAGAAGATAAATTTCAGCCCAATGTCAAACTCAACTTTCAAACAATCAGAATTGCCCTATAATGGAATAAATGGCTTCATTATGGGGAGAAATCCCTGTTTACAGATTCTCTTAAATAGAGCTTTTTAATAAATAAGGAAACTGAACCCAACATATAACATAAAAGTTCAGATTCTTAAGCAAATACTTCACCCAAAATAGAGAAAAATATTCATCTTTAGTGCAACCTGACAAACTACTTTCATTAGTAGGCCTCATTTTTTCATCTGCAAAAAGAGGGTTCAAACAAAATGGTAATTGTCAAATATGTGCATTGTTGTCAGCTCACACAGGGCCAGCCTGATGAGCCATGGACCTCACAAAATTACACGTCCTTTCCTGAGTTCATATGGGTAATTGGCTGGAAATCTGTTTTTACAAACTATTGCAAGCCACTAAATATCCTCTTGAATGGTTTATTAATTGTTTCTAAAGTTTAGAATTCATAAACAAATATTGGCACATTACTAGAGCTGAGACTGAAATTAAGTATTCTATTAAATTTGGTTGTCACATAGCACTGAAGGACAATGCAGATGTACTTTCATAGTCCCACAATTTTAGGGAAGGAAACTTTGTTGCCAGATCATAAACAGGAATGTCTTGAGTTGACTGCAGCTTTCACTTGCTGTTATTCTTATTTTAAGAATACATTATAGTTACATTAACTTCATCATTATTCATTGAGTTCATGTGACTTGTTTGGTTGCATGTGGCAGTAATGGATTCATCATTGATAATGTCTGTAAAATACCATTAACTAGTCTTCCATATACTAGACACATGAATCCATCTTTGAAAAAGAATCAGCCATACTTCCATGGGCAAAGTGATATAACATTGCACATAGCAGTAAATAAGTTTCCCCCAAAATATATTTGCCATGTTTCCTTTTCATCACTAGGCATTTGGTCTATTAGATGATCATCTAAATAAAATAGGTCTCAAAAAAATTCTAGAAAAGTATATTAAAAATCTTCTACCACACTGGAAGATTTCTGGAAGCCTTCAGGGCCCTACTTTATACTTCTCATTCTACACCATGGAAATACTTCTTGTGTTCAAAAGGGAGATTTGAGAGTGAGTTGATACCATGTTAACTTACAAGAATAAAGCTAGTTACACAGCTACCATTCTTTGAGAAGAATGCTCTCTACTTCAGAAGAATCATGAGGAATCCAGGAAAAAGAGATAACATACTCCAGTCACTGTTCCAGCTTCTACATTTCAGAAACAGGGTGATTCACCATCCAGCATATAAGTGAGAAAAGTCAAAAACCAGCACCTAACTTGACTGATAGCCCACTCACCTTTGGCAAACCTCAAAGTAGCCAGAAAGGAAGCTTTCAGAGAAAAAGATACAAAGACCCCAAGACACAGAATTATAGGTACATTTACATGTAAACAGGTGAAGAACAGAATCAAATGCAACAAAACAGAAGAGCAATCTTGATAGAGAAAACACTATAGAATGAGCTGTGAGATGTTTTCTATCTTAAAACTTGTTTCAAGATAAAATTCTTTGCTTAGTCATAATAAAGAGATTTTCTTAATTCAGTGTATGTATTTAAAATAAATTTTAAATAAAGATATTTTAAATAAACATATTAATTAGAAGACAAAAATTTCAATTATGAGTAAATCCTTGCTCCACAACCACCAGTCCTTGAAGAGAAAAGGAAGTACAAGGCAATTTTTGAGTGTGCCACAGCCATCTGATGGCAGCTCACTGAATGAAAGATATAAGGTCTCAGATCTTATATGAGTCTCTAGCTCTTTATCAGTACTACAGATATCTCAGGGCTTACTAAAGAATATCCTATAACCTACAAATGGATAATGTGTCCTTTGTCAGACCAGGGGACTGATATCATTTGTGCTATGAAAGATGCAATACCCATCTTAATCAAATACATTTTGAAATAATGTAAAGACACATTCAATGAGAATTATGGTTTCCAATTTCATGTCCTGACAACAGTTATAAGGTAAAACTTCCTTCTAAGAAGAAGATATTAGAAAAGAATGGAATACAATTAAAATGAGCTACTACCTAGAATATCCAATAATCCATGGCCCTATGAATGGTGACCACAGTTCTTGTGAATAAGTTAACACAAGTGAAATTGTTAAATTGCTTGTGAGTGGTAATTTCATGGACATGCTACTGACAAAACAACAAATCAAAGAAAGCAATTGAAAGTAAAAAAGTTGAGATAGCACTAATTCTATTAATAATGGGATGCTGGGAAAAAAATCCCTGCATTTGTATTTTCAAACAATAAAATGAAGTGAAATTATGCATAATCTTCAGTAGTTGATTTTGCATCATTAACATCACAGGCAAAAAGAGAACTGGAAAATTCAAGACTTATAAAAATTAGTTCAATATCTCTAATTAGACTGAGTCTATTTCTTTTGCTGGTAAAATGACAAATTACTGAGAACATTAATGAATTTTATTATCTATGCTTATAAAATATTTTTATAAATATCACACCAAAATGTCTGCCCTATTTTTAGCTCTGTTAATATCTTCTTCAACATATTTGTTGTTGCTGTTTTCTTTGGTCAGATCCTAGAGCACTCATGGGGATGCATTGCATTTGGAACAACATACAGTACTAGGTGCAAAATGCAGCATTAAATGTCTTGAGAATAATGAGTAATTACAAAACATTGTACAATTTTAATGCTTCAATGGTCTTTTCATTCAGCATTGAATTGAATTTAACTAAACCCTTATAATTTTAGGAAGTTTCTTAGTAGGAACAACTTTCCATGTGAAGTCTCTTAATGAGCACAGGGCCTAGCACTATAATGTCACTCTCTAATTGAATCTATTATAATAATATTTTGTCAATGTGATATTACTGAACTACTATCAGTAAGACTTACAACATGAGTTGTTCCGGAAAAGTTAGTAGTATACTTTTTTTCTAAGACGTAGGGATAAAATGTGGGGAGGGAAGTATTCACCAACCCATCCATCTTGGCTTCCTGAGCACACTACAGCCAAATCAGGCAAAGAGATATATAAATTTAAAGCCATTATATAGGTTATTCAGGCCAAGAATATCTAATTCTCAGAAAGAAGAAGGGTTGTAGGACTTAAATTATCCACAGTGACTGCCTAAGCTGATAAATGTATCAGATAATTTCTAAACTCTCCACTTCACTCTGTCTGTGTAGCTACAACTGTGTTTAGAGAGTCCCACACATGGCTTTAAATTGACTCATTTGTAATATACTGCAGATTGTACTCTCATTTATTTCTGGGTGTTGCTCTGCACTGTATCATAACTTCAGCCTTTGGACAGCAATCTGAACATTTTTCACCAGTGGCCTCTACTTTATAGAAAACACTATGTAGTTATTACCTACCAATATAAAACACAAATTCAGTAATTTCAATGAATTATCCACATAACAGCTTGTAATATTATTTTAACACACCAAAGTTAAAATGAGTCTGAATTATTTTTAACTAGCTCTGAAAATCTATCCAAAGATTTTAAATGAAATGATATCTCCCTCAACTGCACAGAAGTTATCATAAGCCTTATATCAGAAAGCACTCATTATGATTCCTTCTAATTCAACTTTTTTAGCAATTATAAATTGGCTATAATTTCCAAGAGGTGGTCTCAGTCCAAGAATAAACTTTCCAGAAGTAATGAAACATATTTTCAATACCTATGTATCCTAATCTTCAAAACTCAACTTTTTTTTTTTAACTGGAGACTTTTGTGTATGAAAATAATGCTAAAGAAAAAATGTTGCATATAGTTTTGTTTCCATATTGGATTTTCATAAATACGTGATTTTTTTTCTCTGATCATAAAATTCTACAATCATATGCATAAAAAATAACCTTTCTTAGAATCATTTTGATAACACAACAGGATTTCTGAAAGAGAACCTAATTAATGTACTCGAAGATTCACTTTTGTTCATTGCTTAATTCTTTTACTTCTTCTTTTCAAACACAGCACAAAGCTATTAGAATGGCTTACTAGATTTATCTAAAATTTTGCCAAGAATTAGAATGCATGTGGCCTTGACCAATCTCATTAGCCTAATGATAGTGAGATATATGAGGCTTTTGTCATCCCACCCCATATGGGGTCTGGCTTCAAGGGAAAATGCAGCCATCATAGAATAACCTCAGCAGATAACAACTGCACCACCGTCTGTTCAGACCAAGACATCAAATCTCTGCTACATTTACACATTCTAGCTCCAAACTCAGGTTCTTTAATTATCCAGGCAACATCTATTGCTTTTCTTTCCTTCTTTCTTTCTTTTTCTTTTTCTTTCTTTCTTTCTTTCTTTCTTTCTTTCTTTCTTTCCTTCCTTCTTCCTTCCTTCCTTCCTTCCTTCCTTCCTTCCTTCCTTCCTTCCTTCCCTCCTTCCTTCCTTTTTAAATACATCAATCTTTATATATATCACTCAGGAACATACTTGAGTTTTCCTGAAGATAACCTATACATTGTTTCTGGCATATGAATAGAACCCTTGCATTCACACCCGATACTTCTCTTTCCTTATACATACACAAAAAGGCCTCATTTAATTCAGAGGAAATGAAGGTTCTAGTTTAACTCACGAATTTTTTTCAATTGTATGACCAGAAAATGACATTCTTTCCACTGGATTTCCTCTTTAAAAAGAGTTTCTTTGTAGGGTTTTGGTTCATTTTTCTTTTCTCTCTCTTTCTCTCTCTCTATCTCTAACTCTCTCTCTATCTCTAACTTGGTTTTCTGTTTTATTTATGATGATTCTTCTGACCTTAAATTACAAACTATGCATAAATGCCCCAATGTTCCTTACATCGCTGAATCACTAAGACCAAGTACTTGTGTAGAATTTCACTGAAATTTTGTCTGAAGATAGATGACATCTAATTCTGTAACACATTAGTGACGTTTTTATTTGCACCTTTTCATCTCGCTTCTCTGCGAAAACCTTTTGAGAAAATATTCTCAAGTTGCCAAGTCATCCACATATTCTCCTTTTATATTTCCCTTACTTTGATTCAGGGGGAAAAATCCTATCCATTATAATAAAGAGTAATAACAACCTCTGAACACTGCAATAATTCTAGTTGTCATGATCTTCTCTCATTTTGACTTTGGCAATTATTCTCATATATATCCAAGATAACCTATCCAGTCTAGACATCACTTCTTGTCCTTCTCTTTTTATAAAAATCCTTTATACCCACACTGTGCCTTTCATCTAAAGATCTCAAAGTGGTTCTTTTTCTCTAATATGCCTTTATATTCTCTAGAGAACCAAAGAGGCTTTTATTATTATTATTATTATTGTAGCTCTAGCTTTTTATTATGGGTGAAATCTGGTCTGGTTGCTAAGAAGCATGGATTTGAATACACTCTCTAGCAGCTCCTATCCTTCCGCTTTTAAAATGGTTATTCTTTTTAATCCATTGAAATGCATTTGACTATCATTTTTAAAAATCTTTTTTTTTTTTTAAGTCAAAATGCAACTCTCTGGAAACCAATGAATCTCATTGCCACGGTATGGTAGGTTCTCCTGCTTCAAGATCTATAATCATTTCTTCAGTGTCAGTAATAAAATGCTTCAGTAACCTCTCCCAGCCCCTTGGCAATCTGCCTACTAGAATCAGGCCATTCTCCCTTGTAATCCTGCTACTCAGAGTCAGGAATGATGGTGCTGCTTGTTGTGGCAATTTGGAGCACTGGAGGCCTGGAATTCTTTTTGTGTTTTATGTAAGATAATAGCCAAAGAATGTATATTGCATAATTAAGAAGCTTATATCGTTGCCAGCTTCAACCATTTTCCCCTCCCATGTAGACTTGTCTGTCAATATATGGCCTTTATTTCTAGATTAATAAGTGGTTTCTAGTCCTACTTCGTTTCATCCAATGAATATTCCCTTGTTACCTTGTCCAAGGTCACACATGAGTGGCCTGCTACACATATAATAGTTATTGTGACACCAAGTGTACGTGAAAATTTGCGTGAGGGCGTTTGGGTAGCTTAGTCGGATCGTCCAACTCTTGATTTCGGCTCAGGTCATGATCTCGCAGTTCATGAGTTTGAGCCCCGCATTGGGCTCTGTGCTGACAGCTCAGAGCCTGCTTCAGATTCTGTGTCTCCCTCTCTCTGCCCTTCCTCCACTAGCGCTCTGTCTCTTTCTCTCAGAAAATGAATAAACATTTTTAAAAATTAAAAAAAAAATTTTAAAAATAATAAAAAAATTAAAAAATGCATGAATGCATTTTTATTCTTCCTTCCAAGTAGGCCAATTCACTTAAACATATATTAGTCATTTACTATGTACTAAGCACTGGGCAAGATACCGGAATACGATAATTAAGAAAATCTGACACTTATGGAGATACCATACATAAAATATAAACGAGATGGGAGATGTCCAATGAGAAGTATTAAAGGTATCAAGAGAAAGTACAGAAAGACCTCAGTCCAGTACAGGAAAGGAGTGAAGAGGTCAGAAAAGATAGGCTGGGGAAAAGAAAGTCCCAGCAGAGATGTACAGGATGAGTAGGATGTAAGTAGGCGGAGTGTGGGAAAAGTATCCCAAGAATAAGGGAAGCATGAATAATGACATAGGAATGATAAACACCACATTGCATCTGGGGAATTATTAGTTTGCTGTTATTAAAACATAAAACCTGAGTAGGAAGAATGGAAGACACACTTGTGAATCAGAACTTGAAGAGTCATATGCAGCGGTTTGAACTAGCAAAATGGATAATTAAAGAATACTTTAGTTTTGTATGACCTGAAGCCTCAAAACTGAGTGCAATATTAGTACAAAGTGCTGGTAAAGTGTGCTCACGTAACCTTCTTTATCAGTCATTGGAAAGAGCCATTTAAAAGAAAAAGATAGAAACTCAAGTGCTTGCTCGGGGGTCCTCCAGGGCAGTGAAAAAGTCCTGGGGACTAAGCTGGGTGGGGTAAGTTATCCTCAGCAGAAAGAAGGACCCAGAGTAGGACAAGTATTAGAAGTTGCCAAAAAGAAAATAAACCCCATGATAATGATTATATTATTTTGAGCAATCAGATTTATGGTCCATGAAATTCAATAAAGTTGTGGGCTGCAACAGAGACAAAGACCCAAAGATGTGTAACCCATTATGCATATCCTACCATGTTGCATCCCACCCAGTATGATGTGGATGCGAGCACTTTCAGCACCACAGGTTTCTCCCTCTTTTCAGGATTGACTTTCCTCATCAAGTTAATGCATCCTTTGCCGGCCAGTCAAGTCTCATATGCTTAAAAGAGAAGAAGGTTCCTTAGCGAAAGGTAAAGAAAAAATGAATCTCTCTAAAACATGAGAAATAACAGCACCTTATATTTCCTATAGCATTCTCAAACCAACCAGCAGGAAAACAGTATCCAAATATCACAAATAAGATAACTGATTCACCGGCCAAAAGGTTATGCAACTAATTGAAGGTCACAGAGAAAATCGGTCATCTCAAGATCAGAACTCAGGCCTCTGACTCATTCTTTAAAATCCCTCATTATGTCACTTATCTAACAGAATGGTGCGGGTTAATCTACAACTGCACTGTGCCAGAATCCTTTCCAAAAATCTTTAGTTTGACATTGATCTAGGATAGCAGATGATGCTTGAATCATAAGGAAGATTTCAGACTTTTTATCTCTTTTTGTGATAACAAAGATCTGAAAGCTTTGTTAAGAAAACTGGTTATGAGCCACTTTCCATTCAAGCCTCTGGAAAATGTTCTGAGAAATAGGAAACTGTAGAGTTAAAAGGAGTTGGTAGATTTCTAAGGCAACACTATCCCCTTCAGAAGATCTGTGATTCATATATTTTATAGTCTACTTGAGACTGTGTTCCACAGCATTTCTTTTAGTCACTGAGAACGCTAGCAGAGGTTAATTGACCAGGAAAGGCATTTATCATTCCAGGTTTGTCATGTAAGTAGAAGAGTACCATCTGCATAATTCTTTTCTGCATATTTGGACCTTATAGTGTTTGCAAAGGTTTATAATGGGGCAAGGAAAACATTCAGAGTTTTGAGTAGGTCTTCCCACTAACTTCCTGCTAGAAACAGTTCCTAATGCATAGCAACCTATAATGACAGTTCCTTACCTTACCTCTTAAAAAAAAATCTTTGATATTGGAAACAAAAATTTAAAACACAATTTTGCTATTCAACCAAGTCACATTTTGTTTGTATCAAAATATTTTATGGATATATTTATTAACCATTCCAATAATTGATTAAAAAATCAGTGAGGTTGCATAAAAGAGAGTAAGATGTTTCTAATACAGGGGTCTACATATGGTCTCAATGGTCAACACAAATGTGACACACAGGATTCTCAAAATGACACTGTAATATGGAACTTAGAACAGTCCTGTCTAAATACTTTTTTTTTCTCTAATAGTAAGGCCAATAGAATATGTGTTGGAAGAAATACTGAACCCTCGGTCCAACCACTTTTTTAGAAAAATAAAAATTGAAGCTTAGGGAAATCTTTTATGAGTTAAGAGCCATGACTTGAATCCATGTTTTTTATCTCCAAGTTCATGAAGGAGCCTTCTTCAACTCAGCTTCTTCTCTTCCTGATGCTGATTTGTGCTTCCCCAATGGACTGCTGCATATCCTCTTATAAACCTCTAGTCTGAGTTAAAAATGATACCTTAAACCTTTTAACTACCTTTTTTTTTCACTCTCCAATTTTCTCTACTGCTCTGCATCTTTTTATTTTGATGACCTTTACTCCTTTGCAAAACTCTATTCATCCATTTGTTCAAAAACAATTATGGAGAGGGCCTTCTTCAATTGTCACACCCAACCTCGATTTCTCCACATGACACTAAGCTATTTCCTTCGGATTTGGCCTGCTCTGTCTGCTTTGTGAATGCCACTTTTTCTTTCCACCTCCTAAACATGGGCATTTCTCAAGGCTGTTGTCAGTTTTCCTTTTGAAAATTTCTTTACTCAAAATTTTCATCTGATTCCATAATTTCAGCCATCACCCTCTGTGACTGAATGACAAAGTTGCATTTCTAGCCTAGATTTCCTCAGAACTTGTAACCACCTTCCTCCAGCAAGTGTTCCCAGGAAACTTCAGATTCACTTGAAACTAACCCCTTCCGAAGTTGCAAATGTATCCTCCCCACCCCCCACCTACTTCCTCTGAAAACTTTCCTGTCTCTGTAGAAAATGTGATGACATCCCTTCAGCAAGGCCTTCATGCCAGGACTCAGGCTTAAGACAGTCCTCTGATGCTTTTGGTTAAACAAATCACCCAGTGTTACCAATTATCCCTGCACATCTGCTCCTTCTTTTCTACTCATACTGCTTCTGCTTTAGGCTCCCAAGCCTGACCTATTTCTCCCTCTTCCCTCTGGCTCAATTATTACTATAAAAATCTTCAGCATATAGAAAAATTAAAAGAATAACAGTGGGTACACAGTTTGTACCCACAAACTAGAAATAATTTTTATCATTATATCATATTTTCTTTTTCTGTATCTATAGCTGAATCTAGCTGTAGGTATACAGATAGAGATAGGGATGAATGTGGGTATGGGTATAGATATAAACACAGACATAGATAAGATGTAGACATAGACACAGATACAAAAATACATATATACGCATACATATACATATACATATACATATACATATACTGTGCCAAGCAATTTGAAAGTAAGGGGCAGATAATCATGAGACTTCTCAGCACACATCACACACCTCTCAAGAATAAAAATTTTCTCCTATATTACCACAATGTCATTATCACAACTAAAAATTAATAATAATCCATGAATATTACCTGAAATTCAATCTATATTCAAATAGCCTCACTGATCCCCCCCACCATGGCTCTTATAGCTATTGTTTTTTTTGTTAAACTATGATTCCATTACAGTTTATAAGTTGAAGTTGTATTTGATTATTCTATTTCTTTGATCTCCTTTTTACTTCCCTCCTTCTTATTTATTTTTCATAAGGGTTCACTTTGTCTGAGAAAATGTCAGAGAACTGAATTTTTCTGATTGTCTCCCTGAAATACCATCTATCTTTTACCTCTTTCCCCTATAACTTGTAGAGGCTTGGCCTATTCCAATCACTTTCTAATTAGTCCTCTTTATGTCACCTAACGTTCCCAATCTTTTATATACCAAATGAATCTTTCTCACTACTCTCCTTATGCTTTAACTCTTCTGCTAAAATCATCCCTGTGCACCAACCTCTCCCAACCACCATTCTGCCTACATCATTAAATCCAGACCCCTTATTTTTTCCTTTTAAGACCTCCTCAAGCTGATCCTGACCCACTTGTCTGGTTTCATCCCTATCTGTTCCCCCTTTTTAAATCTTGGTTTCAGACAAACTCCTCCCTAGAGTATAACGTGTATTTCCCTATCTCTCTGCTTTTACTCTTTCTGATTTCAGGACATTCTAATTTCTTCAAGTCCTACTTTCAAAAACCTACTTCAAATACTTCCTTCATGAAGCTCCTCTAGACCACTCCAGTGCCTACAATTATTTTCTTCTTGAACTGATAGCTCTCAATATTCATGTGCTATCATTCATTTGGCAATTAGTTAAATATACTGCCCCACAACAGTTGTTCAATGTTTTCTCATTCATTACTCATCATTCATACTATTTAACCTTTCATGTACTGTTGTATAACTTTTCACCTTCTCCCTCAATCATATTTTAAGTGCCATTGGCATAGGGTCCACACAAAGGCCTTTTTAAGTTGATACATAATTTCACAATAATAGGTACTCAATAAATATTTGTTATCTGACTTAATGATAGATCCTAGAGAAAAAATGATGAGACAAATAAGAAATCCAAATTTAACAGTTTGAAAAAGGCTTACCTCTGTCAAATCATCACTAATACTCAATAATTACTTTAAATTTTCATACTAACTAGTAAAAATCCAAATGTCAAGTTTCAGAGATAAACCTTTCAGCCACTGTTGGCCTAAAGTAGTGGGAAAGAACTGGACTTTAAAGGGCCTGAGTTCAAATCACAGCTCTTCCCTCACTAACTACATGCCCTTAAGCAAGCTATTTAAATACTTTTGATCTCAGTTTTATTGCATATACAGTGAGAATAATGACACCTTCCCAGCTTGTTGGGGGAAAAAATGAAATAGTAATGACACAAGAACATTAACTCAATCCCTAGATATTGTGATGTTCTCAATAATTGTTAGCTGAAACTAATTTATGAGATTTTGCTGTCTTGTTTGAAGTCTAGAAGAAACAGAATCTCATGTTAAAAGAGAAGCTCTTCAAATGCTTGAAATCCAATCATTCTAAGAATTTGCAGGTAATAACTCTGAATATTAAACTTTCCAAAAATACAAATATTCACTGGACCATGCAAAACACTATATCAACTTGCTTATGCAAAGTAACCACTCTGCCCATCTTAGAGAAGAGAGGAAATTTCATGACAGAGAAATTGCATGAATTTCAGAGGCAGACTGACCTGGGTAGTTCTGCCTCAACTACTTACAGGCTTGGTAAACACATGCAACTTTGCATAAAATGCAGACAACAATAATATCTACCTCAAAAGTACTATTATCAAGTGAGATCATCCCTGTGAAATGTTTAACCTAATGTCAGGTATATGTAAGTGCTTTAAAAAGGGTTGCTGTGATGTTGTTTCTCAATACAAATCCTAAGCAAAGAGCTTTACTCCAAAGTTGTTTCCCAAAGTAATACTAGATGGAAATTTTAAGCTACTTTTTTCCCACACCCTACTCCTCCAACACAGCCCATCTTATTGACTCCCTACCTTCCTCGATCACCATTCTCTCCTCTGAGTGCTTGCCTGTGCTATGTATGCTTAGCTCCTGGAGAGACTTCTTCCTCTTCACCTACCCAAATCCTAAAGAGTGGACTCCATCCCTGCCTCTCTCATGGCAACCGTCATTTTTCAATCTTTGATGGCCTTGTCTTACTTTGACTTACTCAGCAACACTCCCATTTAGTTACATATGTTGTTATAAGTATATATATAAGTATATATATGTTGTTATAAGTTATATATGTTGTTATAAGCATATAAGAATATATATATATGTATATACTTGTACTTGATTTTCTTTACACAATAATATACCTTTTCTACCAACTAAATGACAAAATTTTTGATGGCAAGGATTATGCATTATTCTCTAGCCTAGTTCAGTGTCAAAACTATAATTATTTGTTGAATTAACATAGCTAACTGGTATGACAAAATCACCTTCTGGAAACTCATAGATTATGTAAAACTTTATATACTGATAGTTTTTATTCATAAGTTATGAATCACCTTTTCAAAGGTACAAGAAAAACATACTTCAGCTGAAAGAGATGGGTCAAATTAGGGCATCCATTTCTAAATCTCTCCTATCTCCACAGGCCTTTGAAATGACAAATCAGGAATTTTCATCATTTGTGAAAAAGTCCCAGTGTTTGTTTGTTTGTCTGTTTGTTTTTTCTTGACCAGAAATATATTAGGATTCTTTAGGCTTCAAATGACAACAACCTAATCCAATTATTTCAAGAAAAGGTGAGAATTTTTTGGTTTATATAACTCTAAAGGGTAGAATTATTTTTGACTTTTTTGTGCAGTTCAATATCATATTATATCAGCAGGGCTGAGTTTATCCGTCAGCTCTCCTCAGTTACAGTATTTGCTTCAGGAGAAGTCAAGGCAGTAGTAGCAGTTCCAGCCTGCATGCATCCTGGTTCAGTTCTAAAAGGGCAGCAATATTCTCTTTCCCAAAAGTCACAGAGAATGTCTCAGGAGATTCGTTTAGCTCTGATTGAATCCATGACCACTGTGAAGCCAATCACCATGACAAAAGAAGACAGCACACAGACCTGCTAAGGCTCACACTCCAACCTGGGTCAGAGGTATTGTTAGTTGGCTTCCAGGGACCTCACAGACTGAGAGTGGGGAAAGGTGGTTTCTTACAGGAAAATGGATTCAGGTATCAGAGGGTGGGTGGATACATGCTTAGAAACCTGTCCAGAACTCACAAGCTGTACATGCCTAGTAATCACCAAGTAAGCTCATTCCATGACCTAAGCAGGTCTCCCATCACTATATGCTAAGACGGTGCTTCCAAGCTTTCTTGAAGTCATCGTATATAGAAAATAATAGCCATCCTGTGTTACGCTGAGGAAAGAAGGCAGCTTACAGCTAGAGGTTAATGGCTGCCCCAGCGACCTTAAGTGTTTATGATAGAGTCAGTATCTCAACACAGCACAGCACAGCAGCTTGTGGCTGGGGAAGCTCTGTCCAGGAGGCAGATGACATTGTGGAAAGGCCACCTAATCAAGTGAAGTCTCAAGTCCTGGCATTTACAGCAGATCACCACTTAACTTGCTGTAAGTAGTTGAGACAAGTCTCAATTTCTCTGTACCTTAGTATCCTCATTGGCAAAATAGTGATAAATAATACCTACCCAGCCTACCACACAGAACTGCTGAGAAAAAGTTACTTAAAATAATGTGTATCAGTGTATTTTACAAACTGTAGAGTGTTAAACAAATGTGAGGTGTTATTTCTATTTTCTTGGACTCGGTTTCTCATTTGAAAAATAGGTTGGGAGATAGGAGAGTTCTATGATACTTTCTTACACTGAATTTATTCTACTATCTGATTCTGATTCATAGCTAAATGAATTCATAGGGATCAATGAGATTATTCAGTGTAGATACAATCCACACCACAGACACATGTTGGTAGAAGGGCTTGGTCAGGATACACATACTTATAAGCTTAAATTACATTAAAAGACACCTGGAAGAGCACTGAGCCACATTTACCTAAACAAACATAAACAACATAATACCAGGATTGGCCAAAAACCAGAGTGAAGGGTTCACAATGGACATATAATTATAAACTCCATCCCTTAAACATAAGCAAAGGTTAAAAAGAGCACAGAAGCAAATTACAGAAGTTAAGTAGTGGGGGGAAAAGAAGATTTGCAGGTCAATCCAAACAAAGAGATAAGACAGAGCATGCTGACTAGATAGAGTCTGACTTCTTCCAAAATGAAATTATACTCCTCCAAAGTACATGCTGCCTCAGAATTATGCCATGAACACATGAAAATGTAGAAGTGTTCACCAGGGAAGACACAATTCTAAAATCAAACTCAGGGACTTCTCAGTATCCTTTGCAAAGGGAGAAAATAACCGGTGATGCCATGGGAGTTCACTAATCCCACCTCTCTTGTTCATACTAAACTTTTCCTGCTTAAAAACAGTCAGATATAAAATGAAAAGATTTAAATTTCATAATTTCCTCTTTGTAATATATTCCCACCATGAAATATGCAGTGGGAGAAGAGAAAGAATTAGGGGTCAGATAACTTCGATAGAGGCACATGTAATTAGACATTACTGGAAGTCTGGATAATGTGTTTAGCAAAAATATCAAACAAATAAAATAAAAAACATACATAGAATGTAATAAGTTCTTCTTATGTAGATTCAACTTATAAAGATATTGGATTAAATATTTTATATAATCTCAGGAGGCCCTCAAAATGAAAAATAAATGATACAACGATTACATTTCTGGCAACAATAACATGTTAGCAAAATCCTGATTCCCCATTTCTAGTTCCTTTCCCAGTTTGCCAGGGAAATGTAAGGCTCACTAACATCTCAGTGCCTCAAACTTTGTTCCATTAAAAAAAAGGCTAATTTGGCCTCTTACTGTCATTAAAAGGACATAAAGAGCATGAAGGGCAAAAAGTGTATGTGAAAGAGCTTTGGGCTCCTTATAGAAAGTTAATAAAATATTTAATTAGTTTTACATAGCCAGACGTTAGCTGGACAACTAAGTTCTGTTAGTAGAGTGTTAATGTTCTCAACAGATAGATTCAATGGCTATTTTGATCTCTGCACTGAAAATGAGTGCCACATATACCAGCTGTGTGAATAGTCAATAACACAGTGCCATCAGTTAGTTGACTGAAATATCAAGCCAAACATTGTCATTCATTACCTTGTATCACTACCATAAAATATATCCCAAAATGCCCACATCCCAATCATAAAGTACAAACATGACTAACCATTCTAACCTTCTCAGTTGGTGTTGTTACTATCAAATAAAAGGCAAGATATAGGATGGACAGAAATCAATGATTCAATATGAGCAGAAGAACCTAATAGTATTATAAGTCCTCAGTGAGTAACACTCATCCATTTAGTTATGCAAGCCCAAAATCTAAGTTACCAATAATACCTCACTTCCTTAATCCTCATATTTATTCCAACACAAAGTTCTGAGTTTTTACCTCATGTTCCTCTAAAACAGGTTCCCAGTGTCATCACCATTGACATTAAGTCTGGATCACTAATTCTTTGTGGTGGAAGCTGTCCTGTGCATGGCTAGATACTTTACAGCATCCTTGGTTTCTACTCACCAAATGCCATTAACAACCTACCCCTTCCACCCTCCACTAAATTAAGATGAAAACATGTTGCTAGACATTGCCAAATTTCCCCTGGGAAGCATAATTACCCCAGTTGCTAACCAATGGTTTGAAGCCATTCACTCCTCTTCTGATCCACTGAAGCCACTAGCTCAGCTGCCATCATCTCTCAATATAAACAACTACTACAACAGCCTCCTAATTGATCTACCCCTATCCACGCTGTCCTTGATCAATCTTACATCCATAAATTGCAAAATGATCACCACTGTGTCTCTGAACACCAATCACCATGCATAGTTACAGAATTTGTTTCCTTGCAATGAGAACTTTCAAGAGCTACTCTCCCAGAAACTTCCAAATATGTAATACAATATTATCAACTATAGTTGTCACTCTGGTTATAGCCCCATGTATTTATTTGATAACTGGAAGTTTGTCCTTTTGACTCTCTTCACCCATTTTACCCACCTTGCACTCCCTGTCTCTGGCAACCACCAATCTGTTCTCTGTATTTATGAGTTCAGTGTTTGGGTTGTTTTTTGTTTTTGTTTTTGTTTTTGTTTTTGATTCCACATATAAGTGATGTCATGTATGTGTGTTTCTCTGTCTTATTTCACTTAGCATAATACCCTCAAGGTCCATTTGTCACAAATGGCATTATTTCAGAAAAATGTTTAACCACTGCATGATCCAGTCCTTACCTACTTTTTCTTTTAAGCCTCTGTCACTCCACACACATTTTTGTTCGCTTTGTTCAACATCAGCACTGTACTTCTCTCAGCTCTTAGCTGACAGACCCCTACCTACTTTGGTGCCTTGGCATATGCTTCTCCCTCTCTCCTAAATGCTCACACCTCCATGTCTCTTCATCTTGCATTTATTCCCCAAATACTACATGAGCATCTAATACCTTCCAGGCAATTTTCTGGGAGCTGGGACTTCAGGAGTAAACACAAACTCCTGATCTCACAGAGTTTTCAACAAGGTGAGTAGAGATGGGGAGAGAGAACCAAAAATAAGCAAAAAAGTGAATTGACAATATAGGAAGTGGCAGTAAATACAGTGTAAGGGTGATGTGGAGCACTATGAAAACAGAGTTTCTATTTTACATAGGACCATCAGAGGAACCTCATCAATAAGGTGAAAGGGCACCTGGGGAAGAGTATTTTGGGGCACAGAGAATCATCAAGATCAAAGATTCTGTGGTGGAGTTTACCTGTGTTTTCTGTGAACCGCAAGGAGGCCAGCATGGCCTCTTTGGAGAGCAGTGTGTACATGGAGAACAGTATATAAGAAGACAGTGCAGGAAGATGAGGTCAGATAGGTAGTGAGAAGCCAATCACTTAGGACACAATTAGTTGAGTCAAGGACTATGAGATTTACTATAAAATGGGAACACATAAAGGAGAGGGACTTGAGAAGAGGTTTAATGTAATCTGACCTCCATTTCCATGGGATCACTCTGTCTTCTTTGTGGAGAACATAGACTATAAGAATCAATGGCAGAAATAAGTAGACTAGTCAGAAGCCTACTGCCTCCCCTATTTAACCCTTATTTTTTCTTTAACCCCTGTCTCACTTCTTCAGAAAAATCTTTCCAATCTTCTATATGCTCTTACAACCCATGTATGTCTCATTTATATAGTACTTGACATCCTTGCAATTTTAAATTTATTTGTATGGTTATCTGATTAATATTTGTCTCCACTGGCCAATGAATTCTTTCAAAAGGATTAATTCGGTTTCTCCTTCTCCAATGTCTAGAACAGTATAGAACACAGTTGGTGCACAATGCATACTGGGAATGGAAAAGAGAAAAGGGTAAAAAAGGAAGGAAGGAAGGAAGGAAGGAAGGAAGGAAGGAAGGAAGGAAGGAAAGAAGGTAGGAAGGAAGTGACATAGGGAAGAGAGGAATGAGGGAGAAGGAAAGAAGGAGAGGAAAATATTGACATAAGAGTTACTTTACCAATTCTGATATAGTTGTTCCAAAATGATGCAATAACCTGGGGCAAACAGTAGTAACTTTTGCAAAGGCTCTAGGAAAGGTTATCCTCTACTATCTGAGGGAAGTATGGATCATGAAGCAACATCAGTAAAGACTAACATTTATTGAGAACTTACTAGATCCCAGACACTTTATTTATCTTGTTGAATCTTCTCAATAGCCTTAAGGGATTCATACTAACATCTTTTAGATGACTAAATACACTTAGAGAGGTTAGTTACACAGCCAATAAGTTGCAGAGCTGAGGGTTCAAACCTTCGTGTTTAGCTGCCATTCACACTGCCTCCTGAAGGGACAGTCAATAGCAATTTTATTAAAGATTTTGTTCCTGCAATCCCATTCCTGAAAATCCATTGTGTCAAACAAATAGCAGGGTTCAAACGTAGATGAATTTCTGCTGCACATCTAGTGTGTACATTTCCCCCAACAGAAACAATTCCAATCAGTGCCACACAGTTCCATTTGAAATTTTAATGAGGCACAACAAGCAAAAAGGAGGAAGGGAAGAGAATGGAAAATCAGAGCCACCTACTAGCAGAATTTAAGAAACTGTATTTGCTGCAGGATTAAAGCACAAAACAGAATCTTTCCTTTGTAGCACCATTTAAAAGAACTTGGTTTGTTTCACATATGAACGAAAAGTATAATTTAGTATCACTTTGAGGCATAGAATAATTCTTATTTCAGGGTGTTCAATAAGAACAATAATTGCCATAAAAATGAATCTCTTTTTGATAAATTTTTAGGGAGAAATAGGATAAAAGCAATTTAATGCTATACTTTGGAATTCTTCCATCACAGCTACCTAATGAAACATTAGGTTTTTAAAACATATATGAAAACTTTCATCATTTAAATATTTTCAGCTAATTTCATTTTTCCCAGGGAGGAACTTTCCTTTTTCCTTAAAAAACATATTTTTATGTATATATATGGTAAGAGAAAGAGACAGAGATGCCTGCATATATACATATGTATATATATGCACACACACACACACACACACACACACACACAGCTTCCTTTAATAAACAAGCAGCAAGAATGTAAACTGGCCCAACTTTTGCAAGGCAATTAAGGAGCATACATCAAGTTCTTATAGAGTCCATATTTTTGATCCAATAATACAATGTCTGGGCATTTATCTTACGATAACAGAAATATTTAACTACAAGTATAGTTATCTTGGTATGGTTTATAGTAACAACAACAACAAAGATGTAATCTACCTAAAAAAAAGTGATCAGTTAATAAATTACAGCATATCCAGATACTGGAATATTATGCAGTCATTATAAATGATGCTACAGAAGCACATTTGTTGACTTGGAACCATCTTTAACAGTATGCTATTCAGTAAAAACATATTAATTTAAAAAAAGCAAGCATAGAGTATTTTTACAAAAACATTAATCCTATAGACAGAAATAAGTCTGAAGAACAATTATCAAGATAATATTAGTTGCATATGGAAACTGAGATTATGGGGAAATATATATATATATGTATATATATGTGCGTATGTATATATATATATATATATACACACACACACGTGTGTGTTTATAATTTATACATGTGGTGTGTGTGTGTGTATATATGTGTATATACATGCATATATATATATGCATATATGATATTCACAGTTTTCCAATGAAAAAAAAATGGCCAAGGTATATGTTTCTTTCTAGAAAGAAAACTACCAATGTGAATTTTTAAAAATAAAATTGTTATAGCCAATTACCTTTAAGAAAACTATAAGAAATAAAATATATTTAGCCAAAGTCAAGAACTTAAGATATTTAATGAAGATGCAATTAGTAAAATAAAATTTACCCATCTCTCCTAATTATATATTGAACCATAGATAAATATCTTCGCTTATTCCTTTCTACAAAGATATCCTACATTAGCAAATCATTTTACCTAACTGCATTTTCCCTAGATCTTTTAAGAATGTTCAGAAGCTATATCAAGTGTATTTCTATAATAAAAATACCCACCGTGTTCCCACTCAGCTTGTTAAGGAATCAAAGAAAGAAATTAAGTTAGTTTGGCATGATTTGTTTTTGATGAGCCCATGTTGCCTCCTAATTATCACATTATTTTCCTCCAGATGTTTGCAAATTGAGTGAGCACAGAGATTCTCTTTGTTGAAATGCACCATGAAAGCCCTGGACAATAGACTATATTTGAAAGCCTTTGAGTTACTAGGTTTTCTAGCACTTAAAATGGACCTTATCTGGCCAGATTAAAAAAAAAACTTGCACGTGTTGTAAAATATGATTATAAGTATTAAACTTGGCTATATAAAAGTAATGGAGCTAATGATGGGAAAAAAACCCTCTGAATTCTATACACTAAGGAATTTCCAGGATCATCTGCTCTTAACCATTGAAACAAACAGAGGATAGTAGTGGCATGAAAACCAGAATATATGGTTCTATAAACGTAGATGCAAATGTATGTGGCTATAGGTAAACACACATATATATCTGTAATTTGGTAACACCCTGATCATCTTTATTATGGCTTATTCCATTTGTGCAGTGTTGCTGCAGCATATAATCCCCTAGTGCATAACTGAGACCTAACTTCATGCAAGGTAAACAAGGAAATAAAGCTGCATTTTTCATTACTTTTATCTAATATCAACAACTGCAGTGAGTGGACAAAACACTTGCCAAGACTGTTGACCTCTGTGTCTCTTTATCTACAAAGCAAGGTTAATGATACCAGGCAGGGAAAAGGGTTTGATGAATGAATGAAACATACTGTGAAGACAGAATGCTAACAAAATATGTAGTGATTTCATATCAAATAATCTGACCATAAACATAGAATTTTAAATATTCACTTTTAACTGTAACAGAAGTGGAACCAAGAGGTACTGTAAGGCTGCAGAACTGATTAGGTTCTCTTATAACCTAAGAGATATAAATGCCCATTAATTCACTCCTGGCAAAATTGGCCGTCAATACTTTTATAGATCTAATGGGATACCACCAGATAGCTTATAAAATTACAAGGGAAGTCAAGTTTCTCTTTAGTGCTCCTACTAACCCTTACTCAAACTCCTCTCCTCACAAGTATTTTTGAGTATATGAGAGAAAAGCACAGATTTATAGAACAAACAAAAATCTTTACTGCAGCCAAATTGCCTGAGTTGGTTGATTATATCGCTATAAATGTTCAAAAGGGAAAAAAGAGAATGAAGGAAGAAAAGGGAGAAAAGAAAAGGGAAGACAAAGGAAGGGAAGAGAAAAGAAAAATAGAGAAAAGAAACTCAAACACTGAACGTATCTATAAAATAAATTTCACATAATCATATACCTTTGTAACTCCCTGACTCCCAGGGAGTCAATTTTTGATATTCTTTATTATCGAAAACTTCAAAAAATTCACAATCTTGAAATGTTTGTAAGTATATCTGGCTTATTCTTAAATAACATTTCCTTCCAGAGTTACATATATCCTGGTAACTTAAGGTTTTACTGATGAGACCATTTTCAAATAACTCACCGTGTTACAGTAGACTAACTAGCACTAGTGACAAACAACAAAGCCCTGCTGAGGAGCAGATGCTGAGTAGATGGTTAGCAGCATCTACTCACTAACCAAGGGTCCTGCTATCACTTCACCATGAACTTGATTCAAATTCAGCATGATTATAAATTCCAACATACCAAGAGATCACTTGAAATTATTAAAAACATATTTGTTAAATGTGCCACCAGGATTCACTGCACAGAATATAGTCTTAATTTTTCTTTCCCCTTTTTCTTCACAAATCCCCACTAAGCATTCAGAATTCTCACATGGATTGCTGGTGACTCAAAACCATTCATTGTCATTCTGTTACCTGATTGCTACTAATAGTGATCTACGCATTTTTTCAAAACATACTATTCCATTTCATCTGTCAAGATTCTTGTTTTATGCTCATTTGCTCACAGGTTTGATCTCTGGTAGGTAATCTGTGTGGAATGATTGTTCCTCCCATGTAACACATCTATGTTCATATACTTTCTTTTTTTTTTAATGTTTATTTATTTCTGAGACAGAGAGAGACAGAGCACGAGTGGGGAAGGGGCAGAGAGACAGGGAGACACAGAATCTGAAGCAGGCTCCAGGCTCCTAGCAGTCAGCACAGAGCCCGACACGGGGCTCGAACCCACAAACCGTGAGATCATGACCTGAGCCGAAGTCGGTCACACAACCGACTGAGTCACCCAGGTGCCCCTCATATACTTTCTTTCTAAAGACAAAATGATTTTTAAAAAATATTTAAAGGAATATAGGGGTAATATGAGTCCTGGGGCTAGCTAGTAGAGAGATATTTGGCATAAGAGGACTTCACAAAACCCATTAAATCATATCATGTAGATGGCTGCCCTCCCTTCAATAAAAAAGGTCATACACTATAGTGCCTTGTACTCTTTCTAACGTGCTAAGTACAATATAATCATGCGAATGAAGATTTTGAAATAGACATTAACGGAATAAAAACAAATGGGGAGAATGTTGATAGGTACATAAAATGTCACTGAAATATAAATTCCTAGGTAATTCAACCTTCTTATTGTGTTACCAGAGAGTGCTTGGATTATATACAGCTGTTATGTATATGCCAAGCTATGCTTTGGTTCATGGAAGGGCACTCAGTGCTTTTTAGAAAGTTTGAAGAGAAATATTTGCCACTTCTCTTAATTGGAATTATCTCTCTGAATGCTGACAGCCAAATGTGAAATTGTAACCAAAACTGTCTCAAAAAGACTATAAAGTGCATTATTTTCTGGTAGCAATTTTCCACTTAAAATGCTATGAATTCTTCAATGCTATCACTGTAGCAAACAAATAAATCAAAACCAAAGTTCAAAACTCTTACCGTGTCTAACAGCAGCAATTCCAAATCAAACAAGGAAATTTCAATAGTGCAATACCTTCTTCACCAAAGGATTTGGAAGTCTGAATGGCAAAAATAATCATACTCATTTATCTTAACTGCAAAAATGTTTTTCCTTTACCTAGCATAAAGTAAAAGACAAAGATAGTTCTCCCTTAGAACCCTCAAATTAGGGGCCAGCTGGCTCAGTCAGTTGAGCTGTCCAACTCTTGATTTAGGCTCAGATCATGATCTCATGGTCTCCACATCAGGCCTCACACTGAGCATGAGCCTGCTTAAGATTCTTTCTCTCTCTCTCTCTCTCTCTCTCTCCCTCTACCCCTCTCCTCAGCTCGCACTCTCTCTAAAAAAGAGAACCACAAAATTAGAAAATTGCAATCTCTGTTATAATTAAATTAATCAAAAAAACTGAGAGTTTGGCAAATATATATGTTTACATAAATATATATAATATACATATATAAATAAACTAAAAATATACTGTGTTTAGATCATTCTGTGCTCACATAAAATCATGAGACCACTAAAATCCAGGTGCACAATGCAGGATGACACATGTGATAAAGATTTTTCTTTGTAATATTAGTTCAAAGATAAATGTTCAAAAAGAGTCATCAATAATAACATACTTTTTACCAAGAAACATTTCCATCCTTAAGCCCTTCTCGTCTTCACAGTCACAATCCCAGTCTCATTCCGTCTCACAAGGTCTGTTTGTTTAACACCAGCTTCTTATTTGAGTCATTTCTATGAATTAGCTAAGGACTGTGCTTCTCTTTCTTTTCCTTTCTATTGCCAATCTTTCAAACTATTTCCTGATTGTTATAGTCACCATCTCCAAAGGGTAGAGAAAAACTATAAAGCTCTTATTTATAATGCCTGCTCCATTTTTGGAGTAAAAGGTTGAAAAATCATCAAAAATAATGTTTAGTTTTTTTAGTCTCTTATATATAGTGAGTTTCTAAGCTTTTCCTGGGTTAGCTAATACAGGTGGTAGACATTAAGTTTACATAAAAAAGATTAGAAAGTCTGACATATATCTTTGGACCTAAAATATGGTTAAATTATATGTATTTTCTTGGCTCTCATTTCTTATACAAGTTATTTTTAAATGTGATCCCAAATTTCCTACTGTAGCTGCCCATAATACAATATGGCACATTGGGTTTATAGATATAAATTGTTAAAATTAAAATTATTAAAAATAATAATTTAATACTAAATTAAACTATTATCATTAAATTATTATTATTAAATTTTGAATTTAGGACTTCTACATATCTTTTGGAAGACACAATTCAACTCAAAGTATATCCTGTAAAGAGATAGCCAACTATGAAAACTATAACAAAACAAAGATGTCTAGCAAAATATTCCCAAAGTGGAGTGTCAAAACCATTGCAACTGGGTATATGGAATATTCTAAGTATTTCCAGGAGGATTTAATGATGAGTTTGGAAAGAGAAGAAACAAGGTTTTTCCAGAGCTAAACTAAGTTCTTGTCCTCTTAGTCAGTTCTCCTAAGAAAAAGTTGCAGAAGTCTACTGCATTAATAACCAAGGGCAAAATGTAGTCTGTAGTAATTATACTGATAACATGATCAACTAATGAAGTTCATTAGTCTAGTTGATGGAAACCGGGATTTATTGACTTTTTATTTGCCACTGGTAAATGAGTACTGTATAGAAAGACACCATCGAGGCAAAGTATAAAACAAATGCATTCTTTCAGCATCTCATTGGTCTTAATTAAATTGTCCTTTCAACTCATTTAAGCTAGAATTATCCAGAGCATGTAAAATTTAAATACCTATTTAAGCAATAATACATATAAGTACTGTATTAATTATGGATAGGCCAATTATTGTTACTAAATTTAAAAAGATCCAAAGTGATTTCAGACTGCTCAGGTTCAAACATCTTTGATTTAATTTTATTAATATTTGCTATATCCTTAAACATCTTGGTCCCAAAGCAACTAGAATCAAAGCCCCGAGTAAAACAGCTCAATAAAATATGCCCTCAGCTTATCAAATTTACTAATAGATTACATCCAAGAAACACCAGAAAATAACCAATCGTTAAACTTAATGTTCTACTTCTCAAGATCAAAAAATATCTAGGAAAAAGAAAATAAAGATCTTTGTCAATGTTCCAAGAAAATAACATGTCATCGTCATTTAATCCCAGCTTCCTACCAACTCTATGCCCCTTCAGGTTCTTCATAAATTGTCATCAGCATCACTTCTTGATTTACACATACATATTCACTGATCTAATTGGATACACACTTAGATTTGAACTAAGGACCTTGTGTAAATATTTCAAATTTACAATATAATAAAGCCAACAAGCTTTTGAATGTTTATTTAACATTCAAAGAGAGAAAGAGAGCAAGAGAGCGTACTAGGGGAAGGCAAAGAGAGGGGGGCAGAGGATCTGAAGCAGGCTCTGTGCTGACAGCAGAGAGCCCAATGAAGGGCTTGAACTCACAAACCATGAGATCATGACCTGAGCCGAAGTCAGATGTTTAACCAACTGAGCCACCCAGGCACCCCAACCAGTAAGCTTTTGAAAGGCAGAGTGTGGACGAGGGTAGCAGTTCTATACTTTTGTCCATTACAAAAAGAGGGTCAAAAGCCATGCCTTAGCTTCCAATGCCTGACAGGGATTGTATGCTGTGCTTGTTCCAGACTGTTTTCTTGATCCCCATTATATAGTTAGCTCAGCAGAGGAAAGAGACAGTTTTAAAAATGTCACAGTGGGACGTGTTTTAATATTGAGTGGTAAATCCCCAGAGGCAAATGCAAAATATATCCACATTGTTAATATTGCCTTTGAAGCAGGCACAAGATTGTTAAAATAAGTGACTTGGGTTTCTTTCCTTTGGTTGATGTTGTTTGTGGTTTGGGGTTTCTTGGGGGTAGGGAAAAGGAAAATTGTTTTCCGTAAAACATAATTATTCTTGTGTTCTTAGACATTTTATATTATACCCAAAATATAAAGAACCTTCCCTACCATCTTCTATCTGTATTTTTAATATTAACAAACTAAAATATACACAGAACAAATGTGATGTTACTGAACACCTCAAAATGTAAATTTGTCTGTCAAGCCATGTTTAATAGCATCATTGTAGACCATTGTTACCCCACCCCCCACAGGCAATCACCAGGAACTATTTTTATATATTAAACACAGGGGAAATTATGAATATTCAAATGTGATCTAATTAATGTTCCAGAATGACAGATTCTGTCTTTCAAGGAAAAATTATGGCCTCATTTTATTCATTGTATTGAAGAAAAGAGAAAAGATATAACTACAGTCTCTGGAGATTAAAATCAAGAATGAGTGTTTCTACAAGGCTGGAAATAGAAATATTAAGATCTTCTGAAACTTCCATACATCCCTTTCTGATGTCTTTTGATGCTCTTCCTTCCTAATCTCATTTGGTTTTTATTGTCCCCACTCTAAAAGATTTAACTTATCTATTTTCAAAAGTGCTTAGGTTTTCCATATCCATTGCAACTCCTTTGTAGGCAAAATTGGTATTTTGATCTCTGACGTTGAACATCTGCAAACTAAATTTATATGCATGATAATGACACACAATCATAAAGGATGTGAAATAATCTGTCTGTGTTACAACAGATGTCAATTTTTGTTGCTTGTTATTACTAAAAGGGGAAATGGAGCTCCTCTCTGTGACAAGTAATGTTGCTTCTAATTCCTAGCAATAAATGCACCTAGAATATGTGCAGAAGTGGCACTCAGCCTGAATATCCATCACCGGTTTGATTGTTTGAAATGCATCTGGTCCCTTTGAGTATATATACTGTGATTACCCAGTTCAAGCCTTTTCACACTATTGTATGTGTCATCAAATGACAGTAATGAAAATAACTGCAGCCATTATTATAGGTTTTAGGACTTTGCCATCTGTTGAGTATTAGCCTTTGCCATTCCCCAACTGGCATTCCAGTGAGCCAAAATTACACAGAAGCTACCCCACAACACTAGATTTTTATATCACCTTTCATCTCCCACACACCAAAGAGAAGGCATTCCTTAAACAGTCCTACCAGAATCCAGTAATTAAGAATGAATCTGAATGAACTCACTTGATGTTATTTCAAATCTTAAAGTACAAGTATAAAACCTTAGAAATAAATTTGGCAAATGCAACACAATTCCGAGAATTAGCAGTGATATATAATGTTGTGTCATTTAAGCATCAATCTAAAATGGCAATAAATGGCAAGTATGTTATTTTTCCATGTAATGTAAATTATTTGAAAGCATATCTATATCTCTTATATGAAATGAGTAAGTAGGGTTAGGCTTATTTTAGACTACAGACTTCTAATTCATCAGAATGTCAGCATTTTAACTGGCCACAAATCTGTGAGAAACTTGTGTTCACAAATCCAAAGACTAGTATTTGATTATGCTTTTGTCAGCAGTAGTCTATTACCATATTAGAACCTGACTATAAAACCTTGTTTTAGAAAGTGATTCAATATAAATTCCAATCAAAAATAGTGTGTGTGTGTGTGTGCGTGTATAGTGATATGTAGTGAAATATAATGATAAAATATTAGGGATTCCAAAATAAAAAGGAAAAATTATAAACATGAAGCTCAAACTTTGAAAATTATATTTTCCAACATTGTTAGTTTGAAAGTCCCTTTTGCATAAGTCAATTTTAAACAAAAATCTGTGAGAGAAGAGCAGTCTGCTTTGGAAAGGGAAAAGAAAATCAAACAGTAAGAAAGCAGAAAAAGGGCAACAGAAGAGAAAATGCCGAAGAAAATTTAGTGTTTTCTAGTTACAACACATTATACTCCATTTGTACCCCTCAGAGAGTCCACTTCAGGTTGGGTACACTGTAAGTACTCAAGAGATACTTGCAGAAGATAGCTGGAAATTAAAGGCCAGGCAACATTAGAAATGGCTGTAGAAAATGTTGAATCAATAGCTGCTGAAAAAATACACAGTGTTTTAAACAACTGAATCTAAATCACTTCTTATTATATGAAATTCAAATGTATTTGGGTAGCACATAATCCCAACCAAGAAATGCTACCCACATTGAAGCCAGATGCCAGCTCAGTCTTTAGAAGAAGGGATAGAACCACCCATACCTTCTCATTGTTTCCTCAGTTACATGCACTGTTGCTAATACAATGAAGCCAACATTCCATCATCATTGCATTTGTCCCATGAGACAACAATGATTTGGGGAACATTCGTTTTCAAGAATGCAAAAGAACAGATTTCAATATAAATTTTTAATTTTTTTTCAGAAAGAATTGAAGACTAACTTTTCCCAGCTTGTCTGCCAGAAAGTAAATGAGAAAAGAATGATACATAAGGAAAAAACATAACCAGGTATAATTTTTTTAATTAAAAGAAAACCCAACAAATAAAGGAAGAAAGACTCAGGAGATTGCACAGTGTGATAGAAAATAAAACATGCCGTTTCCTATTAGGATCCTAGAAAGAGTGAGAAAAGTATGTATATTTCAATGTCACTTAGAGAGCAACCAAAAAAAGTAAAACCATTTTCTATCCAAAGTAAACCTGGAAAGATAAATCCAACTGGAATACATAAAATCTGAAAAAGTACCAAGAATTGAGGAAGAGTTAAGCAAATGACAATGAAGACCAATAAAACCCAAAAAAATTAAGACAAAATTGAGTGGTCATCTAAAGTAAATGGGTGGTACTCTGCCTGGAATGTAGCGGATGACACAATTATTGATTCTATCTCAGTGATGATGTAGCCAACTGAACAAAAACAAAAATAGTAAGAGGAATAATGTCTCAAAAGGTTATAGTGGCTACTGAGGTCACTAAGAACACCCTGTAATACCAACTGCTGCCTAGAATATTTACTTACTCTATTTCTATTCAAAATGCTTTATACTCAAATAAGTTTCAAAGTAATGAGCTTATTTCCTCTGAAAATGTTCCAAAGAATTTGGACAAGTCATAGAACTTTGGTGTTTTGCCCATGCGTGCTCCTTATTTGTGGTCTATAACAAATAATTCAATTCAATCAATATCTCAGGTATTACCATTTTCTAGGCACTGTGCAAATGATGCAGGGTAAATGGGACTCAAATATTATTAAGTTTGTGCTGTTATAACTCCAACAACAGGAACATGATGTTGGAGCCATGAAGGTGGACCATGCTTTTATTTGGACTACAGGAGAGTTGGAGAAACTGACATTAAAGAAGTTATGGCAAGAAATTATAAGGATGATAATCCCCACTTACCAGATTTACAGTCTAGTGGAGAAAGATGGCATGCAAACATAGCGGCTGACCGAGAGATATACCTAATATTGAGAGAAATGAGCTGTGCAACAGAGTGAAGCAAGGTATCAATTCTAACTGAGGACATTCTGAGGGAAGAGATATCTGAAAAAGCTTAGCAAGATGGATAATGACGGGGGAAGAGTATTTGAAACAAAAGGTTCGAATATCCAGAGCAGTACCTATTCAAATGACAGAGACCAGATGATGGATCAAACTGTTTAAGGGAAATGAAAAAAAAAAAGCAAAAACATGAGGGGTCTTAAAAGCCAAACCAAAAAAAAAAAAAACCTGAGTTTGTTCTATAGGAAAGCCAAGGCAAGTAAAGAATTTTGAGGTGAGCAGTAATGTGATCAGGCCTCTGGCTCAGAAAGAAAATTTTGGAACACATTTGTGGACCATTTACAAAGCTATTTTAAATACAGAGAGAAATCACTAAAAGAACATATACCAAAATAGTCACAGAAGTGGTATTTTTAAGTGACAACAGGTAATTACCTCTTTGCTTATTGATATTTTCTAAATGTTTTACAATGAGCACAAGTGTTGTTTGTATTTTTAAAAACAAGTTGTATACTTTTCTGATATAAATGTCCATCAATATAAGTATACTATTTATTATTACATAAATATAAGAGGCTGGAAGCAGAAAAAAAAATCTAAAGCCATATAAGTATTTAACTTCCAGTATTGATTAAGCCAAAATGCAGCCATTGGTCTTTGGTCAGGACTTTTACTGAAATTGATTTAAAGCCAAATATTTCTAGCAGCCAGCAAATGATGGCACTTTCCCGAATATCCTGCGGTCTGGTCCTAGAATAGCACTGTCACTGCTTGAGTTACAGGAAGAAGAACCAGTTGGATCACATATCTGGGAAGGGAAGATGTTTCTCATCAGAAAGCAGGAAGGCACTAGATAAGCACAAGGGTACATTGACTTCCTGTGTTTCAGGGAATCAAGTCCTGAGATGATATATTCCAGGGTGACTAGATGTCCTTTTAAGAGCTCACTCCCCATTTCTAATAAAAGCCTATCTAGATATAACATTGATGAGGACAAGGATCAGCATCACTTACCATTCTGGAACAAAATTACTTGTGCTCCATATGGGAGAGAAAAGGAAAAAGTGAGGGGACCTCCAGGCAACAGCGTCTTGAAGAATAGGTACAGTACACTGCAAATACTAGTAACTTCGGGGGAAACTAGATATACCTCTTTAGTAGCATTGTTTTAGTTCTTTTCCCTTAATATATTAAGAAATAAGTTTAGGGGTGCCTAGGTGGCCTAGTCAGTTAAGCGTCCGGCTCTTGATTTCGGCTCAGGTCATGATCTCACAGTTGTGAGGCTGTCAGCACAGAGCCTGCTTGGGATTTTCTCTCTCCCTCTCTCTCTGCCCGTCCCGCACAGATGCTCTCTTTCTCTCTCTTTCTCTCTCTCTCTCAAAAGTAAATCTTAAAAAACCCAAAACATTAAAAAAAAGAATTTTAGAAAAAAATTCTTTTTTGCTTCCTCTCAGCCTAGTTCCCCTATATCCACTATAGTAGATTAAATTCATATACTAAAAAGGAAGTTTGATTACTTAAATAAATGAAAAACACTTTTTTAATAAATGTAATCTCTACACCCAGAGTGGGGCTCAAACTCACCACCCCAACATCAAGAGTCACTTGCTCTCTGACTAAGCCAGCCAGGTACCCCTAAATTTGATTAATTTTTAAAGTTATATTTTTAAAAAGCACTCAAAGAGGCGGAATGATGACAATATTACATAAGCTTCAAGAAAGAAAAGTTTGCAATCACCACATAGGAAAAAATTAAAAATAAAAAATACACACACACACACACACACACACACACATTTTCCTTTAACAAATGGAATATTTGCATTTGTATGGAGTCTCCTGAAGAGAACAAAACAGCCCATCTATATAATGTAACAAAATTTAAATTTTTCTTCTCAAGCCGAAGGTTAAATATAAATTGTTACTAGAGAAAAGGTCCAATGAAAGTGACCTAAAGTTCAGGACTTAGGGCCAGTTGGTCACACCACATAATCTACATATCTGCTTTGAACATCTGTGTCTGATCTCCCCCAACCCATCCTGGGCAAACAGAGCTAGAAGTTGCTGCAGGTCCAGGGCAGCAGGGTCTGCAAGCCCGTCTAGGTCAGAGCAATGGCCCTCCACCTGTCAAGTGAACGGCACTGGAATGCAATCCGAAACCCTGTAACCAAGTCAAAATAGATCAGAAAGGAGAGCCAGCACCACAAGGAGCCAAGTGGGTCAAGCACTGAGTGAGCTGAAGCATAAAGAAAAAATAAACTGAGCCTTACAAAATCCCCCCAGCTGGATTCCAGGTTTCCAAATTAGCTTTTTGCATGGTTTCTCTCCATCACTAGCATGGATTTACCTGGGTCCATTAAAAAAGTCAACACAGAAAAAACGCAGGCATAGGCCCCAGATCAAGCATGTACCCAGTTTCATATAACTGGCCCTTTTCCAATAATTATTTACTAAATAAATGAATGAATGAATCCAATTTTTCACTTGAAGACTGACATCATATAAATACATATTTTCTTAGTAAAGGATTTGTGGATATTGGAAAACATCTTCTACCATGCCACCTCCTCACTTTCAACTACTAATATCCCCCTCAGATACTTCTTGTTCCCCTTTGTTCTTTCATTTCTTAAGCTCTTTCTTCAAAATTAACTTATTCTAGTATCTGCTTAGTTATCATAACATGACCAAAAGATACATAATCACTAAAGCTGAAAATTTTATTTAGTAATAAACTAACACCAACAACCCCCTCCCCATCCAAAAAAAAAAAAAAAAAAAAACCTACCAATCATGAGGGTAATATTGGCACAACTGGATATGAGTAAGGTTGGTTAAATAGCACTCTGGAATGGTGCCACTTACCTGCTCCACTCATACTAGCCTACAGGACTAGCTGAGTAAACAGTGTCTTAATGGCTAACTTTAGTAGAGCTAGAAGTGACTAAACCTAGTGTTTGACAGGCAGAAGGGAGAGGAAGGCATTAAAGTCAGAAAGACAAACAGGTACAAACGTCTGCTTGCCAAATAGGTAATCCTGAATGAGACAGCCCAAAGACATGAAACGGCAGACACAGGCACCTACCAGATCATGGTGGGTCTCATATACTAAGACAGGAAGCTCACTCTTTATTTGGGGGCAATGGAATACTATTGTAATTCTCAAGCAGAGGAGACAATGAAATTCATGAGTTATAAAGGTTACTACAGCAGCATGGAGGAAAATGAGGTAAAAAAAAAAAGTGAATGAGGCTGGAAGATGGGTACACAGATAGAAAAGAGAAGGACCCTGAAGACCAGGACAAAAGCAGTGGAGGGGAATGGTTCAGAAGATGAAAAAAACCTTAAGCTGTAATGGCATTTGTGACTGTGATGGTGCTGCCTCAGCCTAAATGCCCAGTGCTGCTTATAAAAATCCTTCTCACTCTCAAGGTTTGGCTAAAATATTTCTTCTTCCATGAAGCTATCTCTCTGAAAACTGTTCCTCCATCTGTTCTCCCACAGTGTTTTGTTTGTCCTCATAACATTTAGTTCTCTCTGCCTTACATTACAGGTAGCTGTTTACATGTGTATGGTCTCCATTATACCACAAACTCCTTGAAAGAGGGTCCCTGGCTGTTTCATTCAGTTATTCCCCTTCACCAAAGAATACCTACCACGGCAACTTGCACTTAATAGTTTGGGTGAATAAATAAATAAACTGAAAAACCTCAAAAAATACTTTCTTGGTTCTGCATTGCTAGAGAGAGAACAAAATTCCAGGGCTAAAAGCAGGCAATCAGACTAATTTCAGAAGACTCAAACTAGGCTACAGAGAAAAAAAAAGTAACTGGAACATGAGATGTTTCTAGGTAAGCACTGATACTTATTTCTTTATCAAAATATTTCTCTGTGCATCTCCCTGCAAATCATGACAATAGTAGCAGAGATCCAACGGCATTTTATTTGTAAACTGCAAACAGATAAATACTGGCATTGTACAAAGACAACCCATGACTCACAGCAAAAAAAAAAAAAAAAAAAAAAACGTTTTTTTACATCTCGCCTGCCTCCATTCTAACATTAAAATGGAAAAAAGAAAACTCACCCCAATGGCTCCCTAGTTAGGAATAAACACAAGCCCTTGGGGTCCAGAAGAGTTTAGTTATTAAGGAGGAGGGAAAGTGGCAAAGATAACAGCTTCTCTTTAATTACGATTCTACCACCAAGGAAAGAAATTATGTCTATTTTCCCCAATATTAACCAAAGAGAAGATTGGATACTGAGTTATTCATTAACAACTTATCAGGCATTTTGGATCTCATAATTGAGAAGGGATGAAACACAAAAGGAGAACCATCTAGCACGACTGGCTTCCTAAGAATTCCTCAGTATTAATACTACTCCTCCTAAATCCCTTTGAGGATTGCTGCTTAGATGCTGAGAAAAAATAATTGAACAATTTCATGGTGACATTAAACAGCAGCTCATAATTGACCTCAATATGAATAGCAATAAAGATGGAGAGAATGACATATGCTCTATACAGTGAGTGTGGGCAGGATTCAAATCCTAATGCCTTTAACTCCATCAGGGAAGGAATACAAGATAAAACTGCTTAATAATTGTCCAAAGGCTATTTGCTTTCTAGAGCAGAGCGGGATGTTTTCATATCACCTCTGCTAATTGACCACGCTGAAATGATAGGACCACTGTCTGCAACAAAAGAACTCTCAGATTTGCATTGATCCAGGAATAGACCAATTTGGTAATGCCGCTTGTTTCCTAAAAGGGCATTTCACTGGCCAAATCAAAATGAGGTGTTGTGCAATTTTCTGTATGATCAGCGTTAACAGCTAAAGAACAACTGGTCTTCAGAGTAAGGAGGCATGTTGCCAAGTACAAAGGTTATAGCTGTTCCTCACCCATCCCTGACCACCTTCCTTTTATATCTCAGGTTTGACTGAGCAGAGCTGCAGGCATTTACTCACAGCGTTCTGATTCTTCTTTAGACAAATCTGAAATCTGGATGAGCAAATACAGAGAGGCTATCTGGTTTTTAACATTGACTCTCTGAGCATCTGTCCCCACAAAATAGATCATTCAGAGCCAATATTTAGAGTATCTGCATATTCAAATTTGTATTAAAAGAAATTTTAGACAAAGAGGAAATACAAAATACTACCAGGTGACCCATTCTGAACTACAAACTTGATTCAAACTCCGCATCTTCTCCAAGCCTGCTCTTTGCTCTTGTATGCTCTACAGACATGCTCCACCATCCACCTACCTCCCCACCCCAGAGCTGGTAATGTCCTTGGTTCGATTCCTGCGCTGGCCTCCCACCCATTCCATCTGACCACCACAAATCTGTCCACATAAACAATCAAGTTGATTAACAAATCTGACTCATGACTGAAGCCCCTCATTCTGGCTGAAAAGATCCACCTGTTCTAGTTGTTACCAATCTCTTTATTCTCAGCTCTTGGACTCCACACACACCCCACTCCAGTTAACATTTATCATTACTGAACTACTTGTAGTTACACAAACTCACATTATAGTGTCTGTATTTCCACATACTCTTCCCTCAGCCATGAAAGGCCATTCCCACTTTTCCTACTTAGAAAGCTTCTCTTTATCCTCAACACTTTCCTAGGTGTCACTGGCCCTGTAAGCTCCTTCTACAAGGCCACTCCATAGAGAATATTAACAGTCCCCTTTTTATAGTAGCCCTGCTTTTTGTGCATACTTCTTTGACTGCATTTATCCTACCACATTAAAATAATATGTTTTCTGTTCTCTACTAGATGGTGAGCTCTTCAAGCGCTTCTCCTGAAGTAGAACAGTAATGAGGAACACGGGCTCTGGAACTCCTTGATTTCAAATCATGGTACCACTTCTTAATGTGTGGCCTTGGGCAAGTTACCTAACCTCCCAGTGACTCAGTGTCCTCAACTGTAAAATGAGGATTATGACAATATATACTTAAGAGAGCTATTGTGAGGATTAGAAAATCTGATTTCTATAAAGCATAGCAAATGTTTAATGAATGTCATTTTTCAGGTTGCAAAGTCAGTGGCATTCATATTTAATCTCCACTGGACACATGGTAAAGACTTAGACATGATAGTTGAACTAGATTGTGTAAACTGAGTTAAGGAAAGAAATAGTGGTAAAGTTCATTTCAATAGAAACACTCTGACAGTGGTTGATGCAAGATTTTGAAGGCTGTTTTGGCAGGAAACATTCTTCTAACAGCACTAAAACCTAAATATCTTCATTAACTCCTTCCAGTAATCCTATATCTTTTCAAACTTTGATTCTCAAATACACTCACCCTTTTTAAGGTTTTATTTCTGTACCAGCACTGTCACTATTGTCCTGAACAGAACTTCCCCATGTAATTCAGAATGAGCTAACGAGCTTTCTTACTTACCCGGAAATAACTTTCCAATCTCAGCTTCACTGCTCACCTTGGAAAGAACACAATTTCACCAGTCTTTAACCTTACCTAATTTTTATATCATTATAACAAATAAATAATAAAAACCTTTTGAAAAAATACATAAAATATAAGTGAACACATATAGCGTTTGTCTTTTCTGTGCACACAATAAAACATATCAAACTTCAAACTTATATACAAAGGGTTTTTTCAAGAATTTTGAAATTAATGTAAGAATTCATTCATTTGAGAAACTTAAAAATATTGAATCTGTTATTTATCTGTCTTCATAATAACTTTTTAAGAATTGGCAACACATTGTAAAATTGAACCACAAATGGGTACATGGACCATGAAAGTGGTCATGAAGGATTGTCTTTGTTCCATGCTCTTTTCACTAGCACATGAGGGTTTAAAATTCAAAAGAAAAACAGCCCCAAATAAAACACAGAAAACAAGAAAACTAAGCTCAGCTTAAATACACTCAGAACACTGTGGAATCTGTAGAAGTGAGTTACGGCTTCACAAATTATGGGCAGTTATACCATTAGAAATTGAATTTTATCAAACACCTTCCAAACAAATGCCTAGCAGATTCAGTCAATTTCACATGCCAAATTAGCCATTTATATCCCATTTCTATTTACAGTGCTTAGTGGATCTCCATAATATAAACTTACTTATGAAATTAATGTGTGAGATATATAGATAGATAGATAGATATAGATATAGATATATATATAGATATATATCACACACACATATATATGTAAATATACATGGTCTAAATATATATCTAAATATATATGTCTAAATATATATTATCTATATAGAGAGAGAGATAGATAAATTTTGGACAATTTCACCAAATTATTTCCAAATGGTCATCATTTTTCAGCTTCTTGACATGTGGTAAATATGACTTTAACATCCATTTTTTTTCTTAGGACACAAGTAAATTATTATTTGTAAATCCAATCACATTTTAAATGTCTTAAAATTTGGTTCATGCCTCCTTTAAATACATATTTGTTGTCTTCATTTCATGTTTTCTTATATTGGGGTTGTTCAAATGACATAAGCCTAAAGTCTTACAATCAAATGCTTATTTATTTATGTATTTCACTTGTTTATACCATAGAAAACTTACTATAACTTTTAAAACTACAGATAAAAGTGTGTTTCCAAAGAAGATTGTTATGATGCTGTGATTAAAAATTTGAGGCCAAATAATTCACCAAAGTGACCCTGAGTTTCTACTTACTGGTGTAGAAGTTAAAACTTCATTTTTGTCAACCTACATAGTTTTTAGTCAGGTTCAAGAACTCCTGAGTCTTACCTAGGCTGGCTCATTTTTTGGCTTCTTTGCTTCCTGCTTTGCTAATTAATGGAAATACATACTCAGCCTGCAGCAAATGCAGGAAGTTTATTCCCAATGAAAACCTAATGAAAAAGCTATGCCTCCACAAGGCAATAATTTGTTTAAATTTGAAAGTGCCAATTGGAAGAGGCATTGATTCTTCGGGGACACCAGGGCTCTATTAAGTACACTCTTCCTCCACTGAACCACAGTAAAGTTAAGTTGACTTCCAAAGAAATATAACTTGCTACCAACCCTCCCTTGAGAAAACTCCACTGAGGCCAACAAACTTCATTTCTCCTCCCCTCGGGCCTTGCTACCATTTTGTGGCAATCAGCTGCTGAGGTGAGAACCTACTTACTTGATTTATTTTCTTTTTCACAGCCTTGTCCCTCATATAAGCAAAGAGGAACATATTTTTAAGCTTGAATGGCTGCTGTATAGGCACACAGACTATGCATCATGCTGCTGAGGTACACTGTAGTTAAGAAAATATGCCTTCTCTGTTTCCAGACTTCTAAACAGCTTCAAGTTAACTCCCTTCTCCAGATGTTCAAGGCAGTTATATTCTCCAGCTGTTTACCATTTTCAACAATGACATACTTCTGCATGTCTGAAATATATGAAACTTTAAAACAGCCCTTTCATGTTCCTATCTAGAACAAACATCAAAACATTTCCTCTTCCTGCAAATACTAGAAAGTGAGAGACTTACTGAAAAACTACCGTAGCTTATATGCACGTCATTTTCTCTATATCCTATCATGCTTACATTTACCATAAAGCCAGAGTAGGGTGGAGAAGGGTGGTCAAGTAAAAGATGTGCCTCTAAAGGCAGATAACCCTTAGAGATCTTGAAGTCCAACTTTCAGAAAAAGCACTTTAAAACAAATACCCTAAATCAAAGGTCTTCAAAATTTGTTGCTATCATACCCTCCAGAAGAATTTCAAAACACTATATCCACTCACACATTTTTAAGTTGACATCTTAAAATTTTATTATAAACTGAAAATGTTTATAAAAGATATGTAGGCTGGTATGTGAGGGTGTCTGTCTGCTTTAAATATACTTTTTACCAAAACCTTGGTACAATATATTTTAGGTCTTCCAATTTATAGAAAATGTCTGCTACAACCAGAACCCTAAATAGCAAAGCCAGTTCTCATGGTTAAAACAATCAGCAATTTTCTAGATGTTAATACATCCCTGGGACAGCTTGGTCACATATGAATTTTAATTTTAAGGTAATAGGGAGAGAGATGAAAAGAGACAGACAGCAAGACAGTAAGGCACTGTTTATCCAGGTACTATTTAATGATTATGGATCTTTTCAAGCATTTTCCACTTATTTACTCATTTTTTAGTTTTAAAAGTGCTAACATTTACCTCTAAGTGACTCTACAATTTCAAACTAAAAAACTAAAAATTCCCCATGGTTTACAGAACTAGAAGGCAATTAATTCCACAAAGGAAGAGAAATCAACTTTCTTGTGTTTTATGAGTGTTGCATGTGAAAACAGGTAACATGACACTAATTCTACAAATGCGACATGGGAGTTGGACCTAGAATTTTTATATTTCTAATTAATCTTCAGGGCCACATTTTGGGAGATAAAACTATACAGGAAATAGAAATATGATTTCTATGTATTCCCCCAAATCTTTATAATTCCAAGTCACTTTCAGAGAGACTGTTTGAAGGAAATATAAGCCTTCAATCTTTTGAATGCCTCCTGCAGGTCTGTCATTGTTGCGGAGGAAAATAACACACAGAAGAAAGCGCCTTCTGCAACGTGCAATCTGGTTGCAGACTAGGCTTTATACACCAGAAACAATTAGGAAGTTATTCCATGAACCCAACAGAATTGTTATTGCTATGAGGCATTTGAGTTAAAGGCAGGAACTTTGGAATCTATCAGTCTGGGTTTCAATTCTGGCTATAAATTACTTTTCACTGACCTCAGCTTCCTTGTCAATTAAATGGGGACAATGAGGAAAGCAGGGATAGACAAGCTTTAGCCAATGGGCCAAATCCTGTCCAGTGCCTGTTTCTATATATCCTGTGAGCTAAGATTAGTTTTTATGTTTGTAAAAGATTAAATCAGTTTTTTAAAGAATATTTCATAACATTTGAAATTGTATAAAATTCAAATTTCAGTTTCTAGAAATATAGGTTGTGGCTTCCAGAACGAAGCCACACCCATTTATTTACATACTATATATTGCTGGTTTTGTGTTAAAACAGCGAAGTTGAATATTGACAACAGAGGCCATGTGGCCTGCAAAGCCTAAAATAGTTAGGCCCTTTACAGAAAAAAAAAAAAATGCTGAGAACCCTGTTGCAGAGAATTAGAAGAAATAATAAAAATAAAATGGTTAACACAGAACTTGGCATATAAGCACTCAGTAAATGGTAAATATTATGGTTGTTTTGTCAGATATTATAATCTGAACCAAATATATAATTTCAAAGGTAAACAAGGTTACAAAAGGCATGACTTACCCATTTAGTAATTGGCCATTAAGGCTCCTAAAATAATGGAAATATTGTTATGGTCTAGCCTATAACCATACAATTCATATAGGGCCTATCATGCATGCAGGATGGAGAACTGACCACCAGAAAGTAATTGTTGTTGTATTATCTATTCCATGACATTTGAATCTGAGCCATGACAATATGACTCAATTTTTCAAGCTCTTTCCCACCTCAGGACTCTCACCCATGATATCCCATCTGCGAAGGACATTCTTCCTTCTGCTTATCCCAGAGATCTCTCCTTCTCCACCCATCAAGGCTTGACTTAAATATCGTTTCCTCAACTACTCTGTCCTAGGATCCCCTGTTTCCTTCACAGTACATATAATTAAAGGCTTAGGTGGCAACTCCCTTATTATTATTTGTCTTCTCATTAGATTCTAAACTACAAGAGAAAAGTGATACAATCTGTCTCTGTCACCACTATAGTCCCAGCTCCTAGAAGCTGACAGTAAGTATCAGGTGAAGCAATGCCTGTAATTCTAGAGGTTGCTCTTGGACAACTTGTCCTCAGCCATTACCAAGTGCAATGACGACACTCTCAAAAGAAAATAGCCTTTTCACTCTTCCTTTCAACCCAGAATTTAAAAAATAAAATGTTCATTAAGTTGTTAGTGAATTTTCAAAACCATGAAGAATGAAAATATTTTGCGTACCTGCTATTCTAGGCACCAGGGGAAAAATTAACTTTCTGCAGCTAAAGTGCAGGTCACAGGATAGGTGCAAAATTCTAATCCCCAGCAGACTTTGAAAACAATAAATGGAACCAACGTGTTATAGGGTTAAGAGGAGAGAGTAATGTTAATTTTGACTGGAGAGATATGGAAAGTCTTCTTGGAGGAGATGAGATAAAATCTGGATCTTAAAGCATGGTAGAACTTCAAAAGGCAACTAGAGCAGAGCGTTTCTAGCCCAGCTTGAGAAAAGACACATTCAGGAAAGTATAGATTATATTCAGTACCGTCTTAGTCAACTAAGGAAGAGTGGTGGTTAAAAACATGTTTTCCAGAATCAAAAAATTTGAGTACAAGTCCTAAATCCACTTACTAGCTCTGTGTCATTGAGGAAATTATTCTGTCTCTCCAAGCCTCAGTTTCTTCAGCAGAAAAATGGGAATAATAACGCTACCAACCTCAAATCATTCTTGTTGAAGTCAAATAAAATAAAACACATGAAAATAAAACACAATGTTTATTTCATGGTAACAACTCAAGAAATCATAGCTTTCTTATTTTTTGTTCTTATTTTCTTGCCTTAGTACCCACAGGTGTAAGAAATAGTATGCTGCTTTCTTCTTTCTGACTTCCTCATGCTATTCTGAACCAGGCTATTCCCTGGTAGCAAATTAAACATTTCTGAAACTGCATGAGCACTTGAAAGCTCTTGGGGTGCCATTGTGTACACAGAAGCAATACCTAATTGAATAGTAGCCTAATAGCCTCAGAAAGCTGCTGCAATTTAAAAAAAAAATGTTGAGTTAAAAATAGGAACAGTTCAGGAAGTGGGAGAATGAGCTTCTGTGAATTGTCTTGACATTCTTCCTTAACACCCTTTTAGAAAGAGTGAGATCTAGCAAAAACTAAATAAATATACAAATCCAAATAACTCACCAATTCAACAAAATTGGAGTCAATTACTGTGAAAAGAGGTTTGTATCCCTAGGAGAAATCATTGATGAGGGCAAGGAAGACCTAAGTTAAAATAAATACACCAAATCAATGAACAAATGTTTCCAAATGGTAAAAGATGGATTCCATTTTTTTAACATCTTTTTCTTATCATGAACAGATCAGGTTTTTTCAAGAAAATATATCGCTTTAGTCTCAGATTCTGGAACTACTACATTCTTGGAATAGGGCAGGAACTGTCTACATTAAAAAAAAAAAAAAACAACACTTGGAAAAGTATCTACAAGGCATAGATGAAGTATCTGATTTTACCACTAAATCTAAGAAGTAGGAAGGATTTCCTGTGAGAAGTGAGGCAACATCTTTCTTTAATGGCCCCCAGCCAACCTCACCTTCATATTTGGTTCAAGTTTTAATAGTTATTCACCAAGTGCTTTTCAGGTTATGTTTTTTTCTTTTGCTGACTTGCTGACCTGGGATGTTTGTGTGGCCCCATGCTGCCATTTTCTGTCCCTGGAGAACTGTGTCCAAACTGATCTTGTCTGGGTACAGACTGATCCTAGCACTCTGTCTGGTACACACATCCTCAGAAACCTCTCTTCCACTATCTCTTCTCTTTAGCAAGCTACCACTCACATAGTCCTGAGCTTTCTTCTCCTGGTTAGCATAGCTATTTTCTCCCTCTGGATAGTAACACTTTAAGAAAGAATATTGTACCTTCAAAAAATTATAATTTCTGGAAGTTCTGTTCTTAAACCTTACACCCTATGGCTTAATATAATAGAGGTGGTCAGGCCTGACAAACAAAGATAGTTCAGCTCCACCTCTAATTCTGATTCCCAGATCCTATTTTAAGCATCTTATACTTTAAGATTAGCCTCCTTTTTTTATTATTCATCTCTAGTCTGCTTTCCACGGCCCAGAGCAGAGGAAAAACATCTTAGAAGTTAAATTTTCTTTTTCTAAAGGTCAGTTATCCAGGTGTGAAAGTGGGCAAACTTTATTTCACCAAAAACTTGTTTTTAATCTTTTTTTCTGCACTGATAAAACCCACTGTTTTATTCTTAAATTACAAACTTGAACAGTCAAGATCATTTTCCCATGAGTTTCTCTCTAATGCTATTATATAAAGGGATAAAAAGAAAGATGATGGCATACATGTAAAAAAGTGTACATTTATCAAACATTCCTATAATTGTAAACAATGAAGTGCTTGAATGCTCTGAACTTTTATAATTTACAACAGCATTTTAAATGTACCTCCCCTCTTTCTATTTTAAGCCAAGTATAGTTTTATAAATATATTTGACACAAATTAGGGAGGGTAGTTGCTGAGCTCCTCCACCAAAACATACCAGATATATAAGAACAGACTCCCCAGTGCCATGATTGTGCCAGGTGACTCCATTCAAAATTGACTGGGCACCTGACCCAAGCCAAACCAATCAGACATTCCTCAAAATCTTTCAATTTCGAGCTAAGGGAAGAGAATTGGTCCTTCTCTGGAGGGATGTAGGATATCAGGCCTCATAGCCTTGAGCAACCATGTTCTCAGCCATGTGGATGTATGATCTACTATGCAAAGAAAGGAAAACACGCAGGGAGAAGCAAAGCATTTATTTCCCTGTGTTCTGGAGCCCAACTATCCCTGTCCTTACTGTTTTTCACTAGATGTCCCAATACTGTTCCAGTAAATTCACTTTTCTCAGTTAGTTCAAGTTATGTTTCTGCTATTTGAATCCAAGAGTGTTAATTAATGCAGTATTTTTAACACTTAAAAAAATCCACCCCTGAATAAATGCAGCATTGTGGATAAGAATTGAAATTATATACACAAACCCAGAAAATTAAAAATGAAAGATCTCACAACTGTGCTCAAATGTCACATATATATAGTAGTTTATAAGAAACATGATATTTGAGATATTACTAGGCAATGAAATGTCATATTGAATTATCTGACGTGTATATGTTTACTTGTATTTTGAAATTATTTATTACTAAAAATAAGTAACAGACTTTTAAAAACATGCATAGTCTGATCCTATTATTTTTAAAACCACATATGATTATCTATCAATTATATCCACCCATCTTCATATATTCATATAGAATTGCCCGAATATCTGCTTAATGTCAACAACAGTCTTTTTTGTAAGGGCTAATGTTATTACATGGGTTTTTTTTTTCTTCATATTCTTATGAATTAAAATCAATTGAAATGCCTTACCCCAGACATATCAAACGTGGCTTCTGTGTGAATACATAAAAGCAAGCAAGAAAAAACAACACAAAGAAAGACCCTTAGTGCTGCTTCAACAGGAATACAAAAGGTAAAAAAAATAAATAAACCCGCAAATCACTACTTCTATTCTAAGACAAATCTCTGACTTACTGTATAGTATGTAAAGCTTTTGTTCAATGTATATATGCTCTTTATTCTCCTAATGTGTCATTCTTACCCCTGGAATTTTGGGTCATGCTCTCCCTTGATCTACTTTCCACCTTTCCAATTTGTATCTACCTTTCAGGAATAAACATATTTTCCTTGGAATCTTCTCTAACCATCTCAGTACTCAGGGATCTCATTTCTCCATAGAACCCATAGTTCTTATTTGCATTCCTGCAAATACAATTAGGTACTGGGCATAGGACATGGGATTCCATTAAGTATATATGAATTAATCCTAAATCCCAAACTAAACTATCTACACTTTGAGGGGTTCAGATACAGAGAACAGATTGGTGGTTTCCAGAGGCTAGAAGTAAGGGGGTCGGGGGGTAGGGAGGAGAAATGGGTGGAGGAGGTCAAAAGATAAAAAGGAAGATAATGAACATGCCAAAACACAGTTCTTCAACCCGTTTGTAACATGCTCTCCCTCCACGGTTTCTTCTCTTCCTCTCTCACCCTCCAGGGCTCTGGTACAGTTTCCCAGAGAGTTTTTATACTAGAATTTTCAGTATTTCAGGTTCCTCAGTGTTTGGGAATTGAAATTTTCATTTGATTTTAGTCAGCTAGTTCCATTCTTACCTAATTAACTAAAGATGTGTCCAATCAGACTTTCTATGTCACTACTTCTTCATCTCGGTAGCCAACTGTATTCCAAATCCCTCCATGATAACGAGTAATGGAATAATGTCTATTCTACACTGAGCTTCCTGAATTGCTATCTCAAATGCCCCCTTGCAAAAATATTTGAGTAAGATCAGTTTTATGACTCCAGCCAAGTATCCACCTAGTCAGGTCAGAAGTAGTCATTTCTGAAGTTCACTAAAAGTCTCCTGATAAAAACATGGCACTGTCACAAACTGCAAATTGGCATGAATAAGAATCTGAAACGATTGCCAAGGCTGGCAGTTTGCCTTTCCTGCCCAATCACTTAAGAGAGTAACACCAACTAATTGCAAATGCTCCAACATATGTAAAGCATACTCATCCTTTTATTTTTAAAACACAGAAGAAGCTTCTTGAAATAAAACAGTCCAGCCAACGTATATCCCATTGCCAAATTGAAGGTAAACATGAAAATAGATTCATCAAACTGACTTAAGATTTAAGGCTTCTTACATATGAAACACTTTTATGTAACAATGGCAAGACTGGAGCATAATCTTCCCGTTCTTAAGACTCTCTCTGAAACCTGACTGTGCCATCAATAACCCTTGCTTTGATTTACCCATGGAAAGCATCTCAAGTTTTACTGAAAGAATTGAGTTAATTATATGAAAGCTCCAGTTCAAGATCCCTAACAAAGGACTGCTTGCAGCAGCTAACACAAAGCCAAGTGAACTCCACACCACCTGACAGAGCCAGCACGCCTCATCTGGACATCACAGATAGGATGGGCCCCTATCAGCAATCTGGATTTCTTACAGAAAGGCACCAATAAAACAGAAGAGGCATGCATCTCTTTATAAAAAGGCATAAGAGGGGTGCTTGGGCGGCTCAGTCAGTTAAGCATCTGGCTTTTTTTTCTTTTTTCAAATTTATTTATTTATTTTAACAGAGAGCAAGTAAGCAGGGGAGGGGCAGAGAGAGAATTCCATGCTCCACACTGTAAGTATGGAGCCTGACATGGAGGCTCGATCCCACAAACCACGAGATCGTGACCTGAGCCAAAATCAAGAATTGAATGCCCAACCAACTGAGCTACCCATGCAACCCAAGCGTGTGACTCCTAATTTCAGCTCAGGTCATGATCTCACAGTTGTGAAATCGAGCCCCGCGTTGGGCTCTGTGCTGAGCATGGAGCCTACTTCAGATTCTCTCCGGCTCTCTCCTGCCCCTCCTTCACTTGCACCTCCCTCTTTCTCACTCTTTATTTTAAAACTCTTTATTTTAGAGTTTATTAAAGAGTTTATTTTAAACTCTTTATTTTAAAAATAAAAATAAATAAATAACTTTTTAAGTTTAAATATTTAAAAACAAACAACACATAAGAAAGAGGCTTGTGGAAGTATAAGCAAACCAGATGAAGTATCTCACATTACCATTTGTTGCAGAAATAGAATGATTTTAGGAGATTCCCATAATTATTGATGTATCCCAACAAAAAAGGATATATAAAAACATTGTGTAGACCTATTCTTCAGACTTTGAATACTACTGACATTTCTGATATAGAAAGTCAGTAAGAATGCAAAATGATAACATTTCTTGTGCTGTAGAGTAGCCTTAAGTCATTAAAAAAAAAAAAACATAGAAACATTAGATTGTACTGGAAAATGTCTGTGAACCAGTGTCACTACACTTGTTGCTCTGGATCCCTCTGGGATTTTCTCTCCTTCTCCCACATTCAATGTCTGTGCCCTCTTCCAGAAAACAGAAGTGCAACATCCTTCACCAGGGTAATGCAAATCCCAATTCCATCACCAAGTGCTGGGCTATGAATAACGGAAATGTTAGATAGAGTGTGAGTGAGGGAGGGACAAAGAGAGAGGGTGACACAGAATCTGAAGCAAGTTCCAGGCCCTGAGCTGTCAACCCAGAGCCTGATACGGGGCTTGAAGCAACGAACAGTGAGATCATGACCTGAGCTAAAGTTGGACACTCAACCGACTGAGCCACCCAGGTGCCCCGCAACTGAAATCTTTTACAGCCCAGTCTCTCCATCTGTAAAATGTGGGTAATAATAACAATAATGATTTCAAACATGTTTTGAATGCTTACAATCTATTGGGCACTGACCAAAGCAAAGCCACATGGCTAGTAAATGGCAGGGCCAAGATTTAAACTCAGATGCTAATTCCAGAGCCTATAAACCACTGCACAGTACTTGGCAATATAATAGGTGCTGTCTAAATGCCAGGTCTCCGTACCCCTTTGTAAAGTCATAATGAATCTGGGTACTGGCAGACCCTATAGAAGTCAATACAGGAGTCCTCATTATACCCTGTGGGTAAGACAGCCTCTTTAACAGATTCCTAAATGTGACTTCCACACTCTTCATGGACTGGCTCTGTTTATCTCTCCAGTGCCATTTCTCACCATCTCTAATCCCACCCTTAGTGACACTCTCTCCTGACACTGTGACCACCAAACTTCACTCCACTCACATGAACCTAGCTCAAAGCCTTAAATGTATCACAATCCCATAATTTCTATTCTAGATCTTTCAACTTGCTGCTCTCTCTTCTTAGAACATTCTATCAGCTCCATTTTACCTGCCTCATTATTATTTAGTTTAAAAGTTATTTCTATGTGGAGTATGTTGGACCCACTCTCAACCTTCTTCCCAAGTAAGTTGAGTGTCACTGCTTTTTCCTCCAGCTCCTGACAATTTCTTGTTATGGCTCTTAACACACTGGACTATAGTGGTATGTTTCCTATCTGTGCTTCCCTCTACATTCTAGGCTCTGTGAGGACTTTGGCATGTTGTTTTTTCTCCCCTAATGCTCGATACATACATGCCTTTAGTAAATATCTATCTTAGATAAAAAGAAAGGACGTGAGACAAGAAAAATGTAAAATATTTTTTTCTTCTCTTCTTCCATTCTAATTCCCTTGTAGAGAAAACTTCAATAAACCTGGATCATTCTGGAATTTTAGACCAATAATTTCTATGATTTCAGAGGTGGAAGGGAAATGTAATAAATTCTCCTTTTCCTGCTTAGGGGTTTGGCATTTGCCAGGGGTAAAGATATATTCAGAAACCCTGGAGGACTGACTGGGTTGATGGTTAGGTGAAACAAATAAACAAACAAAACAACCTTCAAATATAAAGACAAATGTTAAGAAAATAAGAATAATTCCATATGACAAGCACCAAAATATAAAATACTTCACTGATAGAAGGGCTGAAGCGTGAAGGAAAGAGGTGCCCTAAATGGTCTGGAAGGAATTTAATTTCTTGAGAAGTCAAACAGGGCCTTCCATCATGTACAGGTACTTTTCCCCCTCCCCACAAGAAGAGGAAAAAAATGACCAGCACAAGTCAGTCTGCATGAATAGAGCAGATTCAGCTTGTATGTCAGGGAACTTCACTCAAATGCCAATCACCAGAATTCTAAGCTATCCAGAGGTTTGGCTGGATCACTGCCAGTCAGTTCTATGACTGATATCTTTTTCTTCAGACATCGCAACATTCAAAAATAAAAGGAAAATATGTTCAGTCGTTGCCTCTTCAGCAGCTTTGCAATTTTCCAAGGATCAGCCCCTCTCCTACTCTTAGTCCCCTAATCTCCAAGCAAAGTAATAGTTTCTCCTTGCCTAGGCAAGGAATCTGTGGTTAATAATTCAAGAATCCTTGGTCTCTTAATCTTTATCTGCCACAAATAAACATGTAGGTTAGTTAAATACAAGACCCCATGTAAAACCCTCTTTTCTCTCCTCTGTCCCTTCCATCTTTCAAGGTGTCATAGATAGTGAAAATATAAGCTCTTAATAATAGTAGCCTGTGACTCTCTCCCCTCTAAATTTCATTTTCAATCAATTCTATCTTTCATCCACATCCATTCTCTAGCAGTGTCCGAGCACCCTTATGCACCTTCCTTCTGTTCTTTTATGTAGAAGGTCCTAAGCCCAGTCCTTATCCTATGTACCCCTTCCTCAGTGAAGCAGGCTACAAGGACTCAGCCTAATTTGTACCCCTTAACTAACAGGCATGATTCATTTTACACTTTTTGGTTTTTGGCCAAAGGAATTGTAGAATAGCATAGACTCTTCACAAGTGTCTCTGCTCACTGCTCCTGATGACAAATACACAAACTATGTTTTATGTAAAGACTTTGCTACCACTCTCTATAGGTACTGAAGCTAGGGGCATTCAAAGCTAATAAATACCCAACTCTGTTCTAGATGGCCCCTAGAAACCCTAAGGGGGTTGACTGGGCAAATGCAACCAGACAAGCCTCCAGGTTTTCTGATAGCCATGGACCTATCCTCTGCAACAGACACTTTAGATGCTTCTCACAATCAGGTGGAACAATCACGTGGATCATATGAAACCAAGTGGATAAAATGAATTACATACTGGATTTTGAGTCATAAAACCTGGATTCCATGAGTATCAGACCAACATTCAAGTCCCTGGCTCTACTATAGATGAGTTATAGTTTTAGGTAAGTCTCTCCTTGCCTGCACTGAATCTTGTTTTCTTCCTCCCTTTTACAGTAGGTATGGGGGGGGGGGGCGGTGGTGGTGCGGCACCTGGGGGCTCAGTTGTTTAAGCACCCAACTCAATTTCAGCTCAGGTCATGATCTCATGGTTCGTGGATTCGAGTCCCCCACTGGGCTCTGCACTGACAGCATGGAATTTGCTTGGTATTCTGTCTCTCCCTTTCTTTCTGCTCCTCCCTTGTGTTCATGCTCGCTCTCTCTCTCTCTCTCAAAACTAAATAAATAAATATTAAAAAAATAAATTAGCTCTTTGGTTACTTGCAGTTTACCTGTTAAGGATATTATAATAAAGAAATAGTAAATGCTATAAGATGAAAGAGGTAGAAAGAAAACCCAAGTTCTAGTTCAGTCACATAAAACCTTACACTTCATTTCAAGTGACTCCCCTTAACTCTTTTTTTTTAATTTTTTTTAATGTTTATTCATTCTTGAGAGAGAGAGAGCATGAGCAAGGGAAGGGCAGAGAGAGAGAGGGAGACACAGAATCTGAAGCAGGCTCCAGGCTCTGAGCTGTCAGCATAGAGCCCCATGTCGGGCTCTAACTCACAAGCCGTGAGATCATGACCTGAGCCAAAGTCAGACACTCAACCGACTGAGCCACCCAGGCACCCCTAAGTGACTCCCCTTAACTCTTATAGGCACCTGGTATTACAGGGTCTAAGGTAATGAATAGCTGGTGCTGCTTAGTCCTTTTGCATCACCCAGCACCATCTGTCCTTTCCCTTGTCCTACTCCATCCATACATGACTACTTTCAGTTGTTCCCACAGAGCACACTATTCTGACTCAGGACTTTATATACCTAAAATATTTAGCCTCACCTTCATCTAACACTTTTTTTCCCCCTTGGATAGCTCCCTTAATCTTCTAATACTCAAATGAACGATAGCATTTTCATAGAAGCTCTCCCTTACTTACCCTTATTATTTTGGCTTCCCTCTTTTTTTTAATGTTTTCATAGCAAATTATGCAAGGTATTATATAAACCTTGGCAGCAAGCACAAGTCTTACAATCATTTAAGCGTCTCTGCCCTCTTCAGTGAAAACAGAGAAACTTTGTCTGCCTTGAGCTCTGGTATGACCCCAATACCTAGCTCACTTGCTGGCATATAGTACATGCTCAGTACAGATGTAGTAACTAGTCCTCTTCTGAAATCCTCACTACTTTCAGACAGCTACAGTTATTTATATACATTATGTGAAAGCACTTCATAAACTGCAAAAGTAAATTGCAAATTGCTATAAAAACCCAAGTCACTACTATTATCCATTTATGTTTTGAATTCCAAAAATCTCAAATTGTAACTAAATCTCTATGTGCTGAAGCTATGGTTGAGCTTTTATTTATTATTATTATGGCTTAGAAGTGAACACTTCTCAGTGAGTACTACCATCCCCTGCTAGACAAGGAAGTATGATATGATGGTGGAGACCAGTATCAGAATATTTTGCAGTGTAACAAATTACCCCAAAATTTAGTGGCTTAAGACAAGAAACATTTATTATCTGTCACAGTTTTAGTGGGGAAAGAATTTGGGAGTGACTTGGCTGGGTGTTTCTAGCTCAGGGTCTTTCATGAGGTTGTGGTAAGATGTCAAGGTGGCTCACTCACATGAGTGACGAGTTGGTACTGAACAAATACCACAGTCCCTACCACATGGGCCTCTCCACAAGACTGCTTAATGTCCCCACAACATGGCAACTATCTCTCCTCACTGCAAGGGATCCGGGGGCGGGGGGAGGGGGGGAGGGAGGACCGGGAAATGGAAGATACAATGCCCTTTAAAACCAAGACTTGAAAATTGCACATCATCACCTCTGTCATACTTGGTCTGACAAACAGACAGGCCCTGGTTCTTTGTGGGATGACACTACACAGGGCATGGCATCAAAAGGCAAGGAACATTGGGAGCCATCAGGTCTGTATAAAGTCACCAGCACAGTGCTTCATACACAATATGTGCTCTAAAATAAATATTTAATGGAATCTATGGATGGAATCACAGATGAATTGATAAAAGGATAGGCCAAGGAGTGGATGTTACTTAGGATCTGATGCTAGTAATGGAAAAATCAGAAGGAAAACTGAAGCAATTAATGAGACTACACACAGATTCTTCCCAAACACCACAGCAAAGACTGTTACTACTGTTTGGGGAAGAGATGTAAAAGAGGGGTTAGTGAGAGTGAGAGAGGACATGTGCCCCTGGAGTAATTCTCAAGCTTCTGAACCCAGTCTTACTTCTTCTTAGCCATCTAGCATAGCTGAAAACAAAATGTATAGATACAATGGACTTTTCTTTTACATTAAAAAATTTTATAAGAGGCTTAGAAACTGCAAAAGCCGATTGTTTTCATTATTCTTGTTATTGAAATACATAATTCAGCTACCCTCATGAATGTTATGCAAATGCATTAAACAATACAGGGGGGATTTGAGCTTTTAGAATTCTTGGCTAATACAAGCATTAGTATAATTATCATTTCAACGTTCTAATAATAACTTATTTACATTTTCTTTGACACTGTTTTTGAAAGAATTTTTAAATAGTTGAGTAAATATTTGTAAATTATGACCATGAAACAGTAAAGGCCATTCAGAGTAGGAAGGGAACATTGCAGACCAGAATTGATTACTTTAATATCCAGGTTTATTAGTTCACTCTAGAAACAGTTCTGACCCTATTGGGGTTCATGATCTAATGAACCAAGAGTAGGACAGTATTTCAATATAAATCAACCTTCCTCCACATAGACAGCACATCAGACACCTGGTAGTTATCCTGAACACCTCCCTCTCTATCACCTCCCTTACCAAATCCATCAATATCTCCTAAACCCATGCAAAACTCCATTACCACTACCCTTTGTCATCAAAATGACACACACAAGTTTCAACACACATATCACCATGACTCTAATCTGTACTCGCCTTTACAACCAGACTGATCTCTTTAAAAACAAAGATCTACCTTAATACAGGAGTGCTGATGCATAGGGGCACTTGTACCCCAATATTTAGAGCAGCACTTTCAACAATAGCCAAATTATGGAAAGAGCCTAAATGTCCATCAACTGACAAATGGATAAAGAAATTGTGGTTTATATATACAATGGAATACTACTTGGCAATGAGAAAGAATGAAATATGCCCTTTTGTAGCAACATGGATGGAACTGGAGAGTGTTATGCTTAAGTGAAATAAGTCATACAGAGAAAGACAGATACCATATGTTTTCACTCTTATGTGGATCCTGAGAAATTTAACAGAAGACCATGGGGGAGGGGAAGGGGAAAAAAAAAGTTAGAGAGAGAGGGAGCCAAACCATAAGAGACTCTTAAAAACTGAGAATAAACTGAGGGTTGATGGGGGGTGGGAGGGAGGGGAAAGTGGGTGATGGGCATTGAGGAGGGCACCTGTTGGGAGGAGCACTGGGTGTTGTATGGAAACCAATTTGACAATAAATTTCATATTAAAACAAACGAACAAAGATCTACCATGTCTCTCCCCTTCTCAAAAGTCTTGTATGGCTTTTTACTCTTGAATATGCACTGTAAATAAAAATCATTAACATAACCTATGGAGTCATGTATAACGTGGTCCAGATATAATTCTCTGTTTCACCTGATAATACTCCCTCTTCATGCTCTGTGTCCCAGCCTCTTTCAGTCCTCAAGTATACACTCTGAACACTTTATTCTGTAGTCTACCTTGTATAGAATGTCTGTCCTCATATCCTGTCTTACAAGTCCCTTCTTTTTTAAGTTTATTTATTTACTTTGGGAGAGAGAAAGAGAGAGAGAGAGAGAGAGAGAGAGAGAGAGAGAGAGAGAATCCCAACCAAGCTCCATGCTGTCAGTGCGGAGCCCAAAGCAGAGCTGTAACTCATGAACTGTGAGATCATGACTTGAGCTGAAATTAAGAATCAGATGCTTAGCTGACTGAGCCACCCAGGCACTCCATAAGTCATTTCTTCAAGGAAGACTTCCCTCAGTGGAAAGACCTTAGTGGAAATTAGTTCTTCCTATTATGGATTTTATAGCACTATGTATCTCCTTGGTAGCTCTTATCACAACTATAACTTTTATTCTTCATGGGACAAATTGAGTAGGGTTGATCTCTCTTTCCCCCCATTCTTCCTACTCCACCCCATGGGCCTAGACAGTGAATACTGTGTTCACTCTTATGTTTCCAGTGCCCAATACTGGAAGCTTCCAGCTCAACACAGAGCTGATGTACACTGTCGTGCACATGGCTTGAAGAAATGAAGATTTCAAATACATACAAAGAATGTAGCTTACATTATGGAAGACTTTGGTACCCTTATTTAAGAAAAATAAAGTAAAAAGCAGAAACATAATGTCTTTCTTGATGAGCTCTGTCAATATCAATGGCAAGGATAAAAACAGATAGAAGCTATTCTGGACAATCAGGAAAGCGGGTATTCCAATCCCAATTTAGTTGGGAGTTTTTACAGATTTTAAAATCTTTCTAGACAGGCTGGAAATGTAAGTTTGTTGATGGTAGCTCTTTTTCATTTAGAAGGCCTTCAAACACTCAGTAGAGGAAAGAGGGAAGGGGAGACTTAACAGGAAGGGGAAAATATAATGCAGCAACACAATGCAGAATAGATTCACTAGTATCAATAAAACATTTTCCACTACCTACATACAGACCATTGCTAGTTAAACTTCACCAAGTAAAGCCAATTTCATTAAAAATAAAAGCAGGATGACTGCCTAATGCCTCAACTTTGGGTAGAATTAAAGACAAAAATATCCAGTACTTTTCAGAAATATAGGAAAGCACTAGAGAAAATTCCATTAAATGTATAAGACCAACCCAGATAATGCAAAATGAAACAAATATATTCATATTGAAAGTATGGACATCCAGAACTAATGTTCTGTCTATAAAAAGTTAACAGCAGACATTCAGGAATAGTGAGTGACAGCATTGACTATAGGTAGAAGTAATTTCTTGTACTTCCATTCTTTTTAAAAGGATTTCTATGCTTTCTATCCATTTTAACAAATTCTAAACATGAACTCCAAATTTCTATTAGGACAGTTACATATAAAACAAAAGAATTTTAATGAGTTTTCTTCCCCCAAAATACCCAGAGGTTTAAACCCACATTAAGGATTAATGACCTGTCAGCTTGTACTTAAAGGAAAGAAGAGACATTTCAGTTGTAGAAATTTAAAAATAAAAAAGTCTGAAATAAGAAAACTTATCATTTTTCCCTTTTGTGTCATAAAAAGAACTGACCTGATGTATTTGCTTTAAATTGGCCAAAAGAAAAACGTATTAAATGGTTGGCCTTTTAAGCAAAAATTCATTCTGGGCAAAATTTTATGACAAAATTAGAAAGCCTGGTCAGAAATACTCTTTTAGTCACTTAAATGATATAGCATTAATGTCAGAGTCAAGCATAGAATAAAAGGGAGAGGCTATTTACATTTTAGATTTAACAAAATGTCTCCAGCGACTGCTGTAACATGGAAGGAGCGCCTCACGCTCTTAACCAAGCATGTCTGGTGGTAGGTGCCATAAAATACTTGAATAGCTATTTCAAACCATCAATGCAATTTTATCCCTATTTTTTAAAGTCTTATCTATTTCAAGTAAAAGTTAATGCTCGGTTTTCTGATTCATTTACACTTGACGCACGGCCATGCCCGAGAAGCTCTATTTGAGGTGCTATGAGTCTCTTTTCTTCCCCTTTGAATCAAGAAGTGATGTTATGACAGCAGGAGACAGAATCCAAAGGCTGAAAAGATCAAGTTGAATTTGAAACTCAGAACCCTCAGTGTTTAAATAGATTCCAAATTTAGAACCCTGTATTTTCCTAGCCCCAGTGTATGTGACACAAGACACCAAGAAAACAACCCATGGAAAATCACGTGACTGCCACAGTCAGACAGTGTTTCGTCTTCCTTTTTGTGGTCATGCACTCATATAAAAGAAGTCAACAGATCTCATATTCTTCCTTCAGAAAGAGACAATCTCCATTGACCAGACTGAGCAACATTAATCTTAGTCCATACTTGCTCCATGAAAGCTTCTGTGTGATGGGAGAAAATAAAATCACCCTGTTCTGCCTAAAAAATGTAAAATAAATCTGGATATTTCAGTAACTTAATTTTTTAACATTTCATATAAGTATTTAGTGCCATAGAGAAACAGAAGCATTTAGAGGAAAAAAAAGTTCACTGCACCTGATTTTAAAAAGACAGTATGTACCTGAATCAACTCTTTTTGAAAGCATTTTTGCTCTGCCAGTCCTGCTCTGAGCCAGGAATGGTTACAGGGCACATGATTAAACAAGAAGGTCCTGGAAACATCTTAAATCCTCAATAAATCTTTATAACACTCACAGTTCTATATACCACTGGAGTACACATTAAAAGGTTTCCATGACATAGAGTTGACCTAGCACTTTCTACCTTCCAGGTGCTTTATGCAGTCACTGACAGAAGTGTGTAAAAATCAATTTATGTTCAATAAGGTAAATGTCAATGATATCTTTAAACATGATGAGCCAATGGCATAGTTTATTTCCAGACATTCAAATTTTGATAGCTGATGACCTCAAATATTATTTGGGCATGATCCAAAAGTTCAGAGACATTTAATAACCTATAATTAACTGGAAGAAAGTTCTAAAGTCATGACATTCTCCTACTCACAAGACTTCTGTGGCTCACAACTGCCTGCAGAAGGAAGGCTCACTGCCATACGGGGCATTTCAGGTCTTCCAAAATCTGGTTTTAAATGCCGTTTTTAGCCTAATTTCACTTACCATCCATCACTCATGCTTATGCTCCAAACAAACCTGACTATTCCTTGCTGGTGACTACATGCTACACTTTCTACCTCTATCTTCCAGTACTCCCTTTTATCCTTTCTGTTGACTCTTTGAGTGTAAACTGGGACAATCTATTCAGAAGGCAGTTTGGTAGGATGTGTGTCAAGACCATTAATGTTATTTTAGGCCTTAATCCAATAATTCTACTTTTAAGTCTTAGAAATAACCAGAACTATAGATTTTTTTAAATGAACAACAGCATATTTTATAAAAGCAAAAGAAAAAAAGACTCTGGAAGGTACCTAAAAACCCAAAGTTAGAGGATTATATTAAAAATCAGTTTTCAGAGCACCTGGGTAGCTCAGTCAGTTCAGATTCCTACTGTTGATTTTGGCTCAGGTCACCATCTCATGGTTGTATGATCCAGTGTGTCGGGCTCTACACTGGGTATGGAGACTGCTTAAGATTCTCCCTCTCCCTTTCCCTCTGTCCCTCCCCACTTAAAAGATAAAAATAAATAAAATAAATAATATTATATTATTCATATAATGGCTTGTTGGTTAGCTGTTCAAACAATGTTAACAGAGAGTTTTTAATGATAATGAGAGAAAGAAATATTTAAGACACGTTAAGTGAATTAGCAGGATAGAAAATTGCATCTACATATGCAATCTTAACTATGCAAAAAATATCAGAAAAAAGACTAAAAGAAAATATATAAAAATAATATTGGTATTTCTAGCTCTTGAGACTTGGGATGATAGTTTTCTGCTGCTATTATAGGCTTTGTAAAACTTATGCATATATTCCTTTATATTTAGAAAAAAGAACATACTAGAAAGATTTTTTTTTAATCCTATATTTCAAGATGCTCATATGCCACTCCCTCTGTGAAACCTTCTCAAATGATCCTTGATGGAAGTAATTCCTTATTTCCCTGTTGTTCCGTAATATATTGTACTGCAACTACTTTTTAATCACATTTTCTTTCTGGCATATTTTTTGAATTTTTAATTGAGAAAAAAGACCTAATATAGATCCATGTCTTAAAATTTCTAAAAACAGACACAACTTAAGAGGTATAGGAGCGCCTGGGTGGCGCAGTCAGTTAAGCGTCCGGCTTCAGCCAGGTCACGATCTCGCGGTCCGTGAGTTCGAGCCCCGCGTCAGGCTCTGGGCTGATGGCTCGGAGCCTGGAGCCTGTTTCTGATTCTGTGTCTCCCTCTCTCTCTGCCCCTCCCCCGTTCATGCTCTGTCTCTCTCTGTCCCAAAAATAAATAAAAAAAAAAAAAAAAAAAAAGAGGTATATATATATATACATATATATATGTGTGTGTGTGTGTGTGTGTGTATATACACATATATATACACACACACATATATATATATACTATGTATGTATTATCTAATATATATGTATTAGATACTACCTGTAATACAGCTTTATTTTCAACATCGTCTTGGTAAGTAGAAGCACATCTGATTAACATCAGAGTCTCCCCTACAAATCAAGCATCAAGCCTACCCTCACAGCTCTACATCTGCAGTTTGTTTGAAAACTTATGCCTTAATTATAGACTGTCTTCCCACTAAACGCTGTATTAACATTATGGAACAAGGTGCTAAAATGTATGTAGGGGTTAAAAAAATAAACTAGTAATTTTATCATAAGCACAGGAAGAAAAATCATGGCATAATGTTCCTAACAAGCCTATTCTGTTTTTTTCCTCCAAACTGGATGTTTGTATGAATTAATGTTATAAATTTCTACATAACATCTTGAAAATTTCTCAGCTTAGTCTTTGGACATTAATATTTGCTAAAATTTACTATGTGTGTGTGTGTGTGTGTGTGTGTGTGTGTGTGTGTCTGTGTGTGTATACATTCTTTGTCATAACTAGGACATTGGAAGGAATTGCCAGGTAAAATACATAATACTTATGTATATTTTAATTTCAAATAAACAGTGATTCTTTTTTTAAGCACATGTATATGTATATCCCATGCAATATTTGGTCTAATATTTTTATACTAAAAAACTGTTTGTGTTTATATGAGATTCAAATCTAACTAGGAATCCTGTATTTTTATTTGCTAAATCTGGGAACTCTGGGTGGGAGAGTGATTGCATATTTAGAGATTCTACAATCTGGCTAAATAACCTCTCAAACATACCCCCGGGTAGCATTTCATTTAAACTCAGCAGATAGCGAACTGAGATATCTGAATTCTCCACATCCTTCTAAACCAAGTTTAAAAAAGAAAGTCCAATAACATTGATGCCAAGAAATCACCAGGAGTCCCTAACCTCTCCAAATTCCAGAGCCTGAATTCTTGCCAAGTCTGCATGGTAGAATTATGTACAAATTATCAAGCTCTGTTGTGTCTTACAGTTTTATTTTTATGCATTTATACTTAACAGAGGAGCCAGGAATGTTTGACTTTACAAGCTCAAAAATTTTTCAGAGTACTTAATGCACACTAGAGAACCTATTCTAATGTGCCCTTGTTCTATTATAGAAGAACAGTAGAGAGGATATGTCTAGCATTTGTCATCATTGGTTTCTCACTTGACGTTAAGATAACTACTTTCTTCAGATTTTCTTCTTAATAACGTACTTTCATTTTCCTCAGTCCATTTTTTATGGATCTTCTATGTCCCATAGGCTGCTTAAAATCAACATGCCATAAAATGAATTCTTTTTCTCACCTTTGTTCCCCAACACTTCCCCTTTTCCTGCATTCCCAGTCATCCATCCAGAAATCTTAATAAGGAAACACAGATTTATTCTCAGGGCACCCTCTTCAACCACCCCCTCTTCGACCCCCGTAACTTATCAGTCAAATCTTTTCAGTTTCACCTCTTAAATACATGCGTTAGTGGATCCTTATTCTCTGTTTGACATCCCCAGTGTCCCTGCCTTAGCCCAGGCACTCCTGGGCTGTCTCCAGACCAGTGTTTCCCAAATTTCAGTGTGCTCACGAATCACCTGCACATTTTGTTAAAATTCAGGTTCTGAGGATGGTGCCCATGAATTCCCATTTCCTGCTGGTCCAGGGATGCACACTTTGAATAGCAAGGCTCTAGGTTATTTTTATAGACTCCCAGCAAGTCTTTCTTCCATTCCAACTAATCACCACATTTCTGTCACTATTCTGGGTAAAATTTTCCTATGACTCCTTCTGCTACTGAATTATCAAGACCTAGGCCGCCCAGGCTACCAATCATAACTTCACATGCAGCCCCTCTCCATCCTCCAGACTCATGTTCTAAACTCCATTCCCCACACCACTCCTTTCTGCTGCTGAAACTCTTCTTTCCTATTTCCAGGCCCTTTGCCTAAAATGTCCTTAGAGTAATCTTCTTTGCCTGAGTGGCTCCTTCTTCCTGGTGAAGTTCAAATGTCACACTTTCTCTGTGAAACTATCATCCCCTCAGCACCAACCCCTGGCACCTGTTATAATTACATGCATGAAGGGGCGCCTGGTGGCTCAGTTAACCTTCTGCTCAGGTCACAGTCTCCCAGTTCATGAGTTTGAGCCCCATGTCAGGGTCTGTGCTGAAACCTCAGAGCCTGGAAACTGCTTTGGATTCTGTGTCCCCCTCTCTCTCTTCCCCTCCCCCTCTCTCACTCTTTCTCTTTCTCAAAAATAAACATTAAAAAATTATATATAATTACATGCACCTCCCATAACTTTGGACATGCATTGATTACAATAATATACAGGGTTTTTTGTGTACTAAGTACTATTGTCTGAATTTTATGTGTAATCCTCAAAACAATCCTATAAGGTAAGTACTCTTATGTCCCCATTTTACAGACCATGAACGAAGGCACCATGAAGGAAGACAGTAAAGATCCTGACTTTATTCAGGATCACACAATTCATGCAGAGCCAAGTTTCAAGCCCAGACAACCTGACACAAGAGTCTGTCATCTTAAACACTTCATCTCACTACCTCTGTGATTATATCTCACTTCAGTTACCTGGTTGAACCACATGAAGTTGCTGGTATTTTACCCTCTTTTACATGTACAGAACACCAGTCTCCTCAGATTCAACTTTTCCAATAAATTAAGAATCGTTCATAGGCAGATGCCACATCTCTTTTTTCTTCCTTCATAAAAACTCCCTAGATTTAGCACAAGTCTGGCATATACCTGACACTTACTTTGTCTTTGTTAAATGAAGCAAAGATAGCAACAGCCTTATTTATTGAGGAATGAATGCATGCTGGGCACCGTACCAGGTGTTTCACATACATTTTCATGTTTAAACCTCGTTACAACCATTTATTGTGGATACTACTATTTTTGTAATACCGATGCTACCTCTATGCCTATGGACACACAAGCAGTAATACAGCAAACTAGTAGCTAAAGCAAGCCTATCCTAAGACACAAGTTTTCAGCTTTCAGTGTTGAGAACTTGAAGAATATCTGTTTTTCTTTTCTTTTCTTTAAGTTTTTTATTTATTTTGAGAGAAAGAGAGAGAGCACAAGCATGGAAGGGGCAGAGAGGCAGGGAGAGAATCCCAAGAAGCCTCCACACTGAGAGCACAGAGCTCTATGCGTGGCTTGATCCCACAAAACATGAGATCATGACCTGAGCCGAAATCAAGAGTCAGCCACCCGACTGAGCCACCCAGGTGCCCCAGAATATCTACTTTTCTTACCAAGTCAAACCTGAGTTCTGGTTTTAAAAATCTCACATATTCTGGAATGAAGACATAGTTTCCTTTGTTGGCTCTTCTGTAATTCTTTTTATTTTTAAAATCTTGAAACATACATGAAAACAGAGATAAGAGCATAATAATCTTCCATGGATCCATCAGCCAGCTTCCAAAATTATCAGTAGTATGCCATTCTTCATTTCATCTACCCTCTCATCCTCTGTTTATCACTGTTTTAAAATAAGTTCCAAATATCGTATCATTTCACATGTAAATACATCAGTATGTATCTCTAACAGATTATCTTAATATAGCCACAAGAAAATTATCACACACAACAAAATTAATATCCTTGAGTATAATCTAATACCCAGTCTATACTCAATTTTCTTTGATCTCAAAAAAAAGTCTTCTTACAGTGATGTATTTGAATTAGGATCCTAGCAATGTCTACTCGTTACACTTGGTTCCCCCTCACTTTTTTTTTCTTATGCTGTTTATTTGTTGAAGAACTGGGTGCTATGACTAGGGGCTTAATTAAATTCAGGTTGAACTATTTTTGGCAAAAATCCTCATAGGGGCTGCTACGTATGTTCTATGGCACCAATAGGATGCACATAATATCTGGTGGTCCCAAATTTTGTGAGATTAAGATTCATCAGTGGGTTTAAGAATTGTCAATCTAATCCACTAATTATTCTGTTCCTAAAAATTTTATTAAAATAGTTTTAGAAGCCATTGGCTTCCATTTTTAAGAACCAATATTTTAAGAGTTTTTTAAATGATTTTTTTCTAATTCTATAATTTCTTTTGCATTTGTAAGTTGGAATTCTTATTGATTATCAACCCCCTGTTGGGTTGCTCAGTGAATGGGTGAGGGTATAAACACAAAGATAGTAAACATCTCATTCAGCACTGGCTTCAAGGTAAAGTTCTCTATTCTTAGAAATTATTATCCATATCAAGACAAACAAAAAAGCCCTCCATTAAACTATAATTGACATAGACGTCAAGTACCAGCAAGGTACCTGGTTCTTCACAGAACATTTTTTCACTGATCCAATGAACATTTATCTTGTTAAAACTAGGTGTTTGCTAAGGAAGTGAACTTTCTTTTAGGCATCATGGATGAGGTATTTGATGACCTGCTGTTTGACCAAAACACCAAGTTTGGAGATCTATCAAAAAAATAGAATCATAGTTAAGTGGTTATATTACCTTGGAGAGTAACTTAAATATTTTCCCCATTACATTAACATAGCCTACTGTACAAAATATAGCCTTTTTCTTTATGGACCTACATAATAAGCTGCTATGCTGGGCATTGTGTAAAAACTTATCATCTAAAACATTTGCACAGAGTATCAGATAAAGAAATTCATAACATCAGGGAGAAGAATGTAGCTAATGAAAGTACATTATTAGTTCCTGCTTGCCTATTCATTGGCAAAAGAAATTGGGTCCCCAAAAGAAACATACAAGGGAAATTTTAAATGTTGACAGCATTTGAGGAAATTAAAGCCCAGCATCTTGGCTCAGAACCAGATATACATGTTAGAGGTCTCTACATCCTCAGGATATTTCTAGTTAGTATCTATATAACTTGCTCTATTCTATTCACCTGTATTTAAAAGGCTCTTGATGAGTATAATTTTAAAGCCATATGATTTATCCATCCTTGCCAGTAGCATGAGACATTAGAAAAAGCCTTACCCTAAAATCCAGCAGACATAGCTCCTAATTTCCACACCCACACTAATTACCTGTTTTTGGACAAATCTTTTCCTGTAAACATGAAAAGAATGGATTAGATGATGTTAGGTCACTCCCAGCTCAAACTGTCTATAACTTTGTTAAGTGCCATACACAGAAAAGTACACGATTGAAATCAGTCCAGTGAAACCATGCCCTAAGCAACACCAAAAGACCATATGTTCTCCTCGAACTAAACTATATTTAGATCTATTATGATGAACACCATATTCCACACAGCCTTACTAGCAGAAAAGTAACCTCAGACAGCAGCAGGTATGGTCCATCTCAGAGAAATGTACACCCTTCAACCTACTGGCATTGAATACCCGAGACAAAGAGAACAACAGAGTTTGAAAAGATCTGGTATAAGTCACAATATTGCAATATTCTGTTTCATAATTTCACATTTTTCCTTTAAGAGTCATTCAAAACATAACAAATTAAAATGTTCAAGTTCAGAATACAATAAAGTTGGTCCCTCCTTTATCTTTCAATGTATGTTTGATTCACAGTAGTTCTGTAGAAATACTTTCAATCCAAAATTGGCTTCTCAGGTGTCAGTCTTTGCAGAATCTGCACACAGCCTCTTCCATGAGGAAATGTCCTTTCACAATCCCTAGGCCCAGTATTTACTCTAAGACCCTTGCCAGAGATGATCTGACCAGAGGTGGAACAAAAACCAAAGACAAGTAATTTAAGCTTAGCAATCAACTTCTGAAGGAACCTGTTATTTAAAATAAAAATGGAAGAGGGCTTCTCAAGAAATAGCTTCTGGAAAACCCAAAAGACTTTTTTTAAACACTTTGTTTTAAGTTTACCTATTTATTTTGAGAGAGAGTGAAGGAGGGGCAGAGAGGGAGAGGGAGAGAGAGAGAGAGAGAGAGAGAGAGAGAGAGAGAATCCCAAGCAGGCTCTAGACTGTCAGTGAGGACCTCAGTGAGGGCCTTAAACTCACAAACTGTGAGATCATGACCTGAGCCAAAATCTCAGCTTAACTGACACATAACGGATGAGCCACCCAAGAGCCCCTCCCCCAAATACTTTTAACAGTTATTTGGGAGAACTGAAAAAATATCAGAGGTGGAACTGTAAGACTTGTCATAAGCTTGAAGTATGAGGGACCAAAGACCATCAGTTGAGAAAAACAGTTGGTAGAGAAGGTGTAATGGAGGTAAGAGAAAGGCAAAGCTTCCATCAGAAATGTTGATGTGGGAGAGAAGAAGTCACCAAGTAGTCAACAGAGAAGCCAGATTTCTCACAATGCTCCCACTGAAATTCAGGGCCACATGGATCTTTGCTCTATATACTCTTTTGCTTGAAATAATCTGAGTAAGTGATGGGTCTCTACCCATTCAACTAAAGTTAAGCAACAGGTTTAGTTTAGGAACAATTTCACAGTCATACAAAAGAGGCTATGACTTTTCTCACAGCGCAGTCACATGAGAAACTTCCAGTGATTCCATATGGACAAGTACCTGACATATTAGGAGAAGAGAATGTGCACCAAAACTAAAGAGATTAAAGCTTTTCTGCTGGTGTCTATGGGAGACTCTGAAAACACAATGTTGTACTTCCTTGAAAACCAAAGCAGATAAGAAGGAAGTAATAACAACTGGATTCTCTTGACAGCAGAGAGGCCTTATCTGGCACCTAGTTAGGAGTGGTCAAAAACAATAGAAATTTCAAGGGAAATGTCAAAATTTAAGGCACACAAGGAATCCTCTATACCTAATCCAAAGAGAGGAGTTAGGCTACAGTGAGATCTGAGGGAGAAGACTGAACCAAAAGAATAGGGTTTTTTTTTTTTTTTTAATTTATTTATGACCCTATAATCCACCAGCTATGGCCCTAGAAATGGAAATCCACTGTAAAGGTATTTCTCCTAAAACTCTGGTAAAAGCAACAGTGGACCAAGAGATGGTATCAGGTTATTCCTTAAAGTATATGATGGGAACACCTAAGCATACCAGTAAACCCAGGGCTCTTTAATTAGATTCGAGCAGACAATCTGGATTCTACATTTAAATTTTTCTGTTGTCTCATACTCTCCTTGGTGTTTCTGGCTTTAAAAATGCCAAGATCCCATATTGCATGCATGCTTAAAAGATGGATGTAAGACAAACTCTTTCAACAGGTGGTAACTAGACATTGTGGTGACCATTTCATAGTGTATATAATTATCAAATCACTATGTTGTACGCCTGAAACTAATACAATATTACATGTCAATTATTCTTCAATTAAAAAAAAAAAGACAAACTTTCCTGGGAAATACTTCCGAGAGTGAAGAAACGAACAGCATAATGACAACAAAAGCACATTTTGCTTATTTTGAAGGGACAACAGTGGGTTGGAATTTATCCATCCTCACTCTCCAGGTCTCTCAGAATAATCATTAGAAAAAAATACGCCAGGTCGCATCTGCTTTGAGGTACAGTTTTATAAACCAGAGGTAATCAGATTGTAAAGAGTTCTCAACAAAAGTTTCCTGTTTTATCTCTACTGCTTGCTACCTGTAGTCCAAAGTTTAAGGGGACTCTTGAAGTACACTTGCAAAGTGGATCCTGTCCAGCAAATAGCAGAAGAGGATTCAATAAAATGACTGCCCATGCCTCCCAGAACAGGTGACAGGAGTGTCAGGTAAATAAAAAACAAAATAATCCTATGCCTCCTGCTCCTTCATTTATTTCCAGCAAAAGCTTTCAAATTCTGCTTTCTAAGGAGCATGGCCTGCACGTTTTTTCTAAGCGTGGGCAGCAGTTGACTGGCTCTATTAATAAGATTACGAATGAAAATGGACCACACGTCATCTGCTTTGAGTTCTGGGCTAAAAGAGAAACTCCTGCCTTCATGAATTGCCAGTCAGCAAAGCATTCAGGTGATGCTTTGATTTTCTTGATTTTCTCTTCCCGTCAGGAATTTGGAGTAGACATTCAATCCAGCAGGGAAGCTACAGTGTTTACTAACTGCAATGGCAGCTACAATCCCTCGATTTGAGATATGCCTTCAACTAGGTGATGCCAACTTTCCTTCCAGATGGCTGTTAAGCACCCACAACCAACGACTGACACAGCTTCTGGCAGCAGTTGGGAAGAGCTGTGAGCGATGTCACATCCCGAGGAGAAAGCCAGCAAAATCACATTTTCAATACAGTTATTCTCAAGCACAAGAAGAGTTCTATTTTTATTAACAGGGCCATTTAAAATAGGCATGAAATTAATTTATTGCTACACTGGTTAAAAATATTTACTTTTTTATTAGTTTTGCAGTTGGCATAAATCTGTTTTGCTGTAAGAAATCAGGATGGCGAGCAGGCAATGAACAAGGAAAGACTACATAGCCCCATCAGAGCAAGTGTTTGGCAAGGTTATTGGTACTCCTGCCCAAGAAGCGAGCAGTTAGGCACAAAGCATGTGCTAAATCCATAATTTCTGTGCTCTGGATGCAATAGGAAGACTAGGGAGACTCTTAGCTCCATGCAATGAAACTCAGATAAACATTTCCCTTGTCCCTTGCACAACTTCTAACTGGCAGTGAGCAGTTCTACCATTAAATAACTGAAGAAGCATAACTTACTCATTTGTTTTGTGGCCATTTGTTTTGCTCTTTTAATTTCAATGGGCCATCAGTTTTTAACCGAGTTCTCTAAGGGGTTTAGAATTTGGGCAGGCGAGTTAAAGCAGGGTAAGTAGCGTTCCTAAGGAATTACCTCCAGGTAAGCAGATAAAGCATTTGCTGGTGAAGTTTGTGTCAATCTGTAAGAAGGATGGATTTCCAAGAGGGCAACCCCTCTCTCCAATCAGAATCATTCTGAGGTAGTTTTACTGCTTCTGAAATTCTTTCCCTTTACCAGCCCTCATACTACATCTTAATGGTTTTCATGCCTTATTAGTCATAGTCAAAGAGTGCTTCTTAAAGTCTCGTCTTAGTCCTTTTTGCTTCCTTCTTCCACCATCAATGAAAATGGCAACGTGGACATGTAAATGTAATACTTTCATAAGTTTAGTTTTCTGGTCTCCAGCTACTGTATACTCATTCCATTGTCCATTCTAGCACTTAACTAGGTGCATAGATATCCAACTTCCTAGTGAGTGGGCACTCTCAAAGAGCTCCATGAATTCAGATGCAATAATTGAATATAACACACATAAAATAGGGCTGATTCTTGCCTTGAGATATAGTTTCTTACAGTTTTAACATGTTGCTTTTCTCCTTCCAACTGAACAGTGCTGTTCACTAAGACAGCAAAAGATTCCACGGACCCAAAGTTTAGACCAGGAGCTGACAGTTTTCTTTGCAATGTGTGATAGAGAATTGGTTCCATTTTGACCTTCAGAAGCTTGACTAATCCTGTTTTAGATTCGGAAGTCAATGTTTTATCTTGCTTATAAAGTCAGAAGATTTAGTTCAAATAAAAATCAGAGATAGGGATATGCGGGTTGGTTAGAATTCATAACTTGATTAAGTATCTACCAAAACCATTTCTAAAACATGATGCTGGAACTGTGTTTATTTTCACTTTTAATAACATCCTTTCTGCGTATACAGGTATACATGTCATTTTTTACAACTAGGAAATTCAGAAAAGTAAATAAACAGAAAGCTTTCATAGTCTCAGAGATAAGTGGAGGTATATATTTCCAGTCTTTTAAAATATGTGCATATACATATATACATACATACACACATTTTTATTTTTTTAATGTTTATTTATTTGTTTATTTTGAGAGAGACAGAGTGCAAGCAGGAAAGGGGCAGAGAGATAGGGAGAGAGAGAATCCCAAGCAGGCTCCATGCTGCCAGTGCAGAACTGGACACAGGGCTCGAACCCACAAATGGTAAGATCATGACCTGAGCTGAAATCAAGAGCTGGACGCTTAACTGACTGGGCCACCCAGGTGCCCCCATATATACATTTTTTTAATAAAATTGGGCTTATGCTTGACATATTGTTTGTGTATCAGGAGCACTCCCAATTATGTGAAATATTAATATTATTCCATCAACTTTATTTTTAAATTAGTTTTAAAGTTTCCAGTTAACATTCTTCAGAAGACCAAAATACTAATCTTTAGGTGTACCTGGGTGGCTCAGTCGGTTACGCGTCCGACTTTGGTTCAGGTCATGATCTCACAGTTCAAGAGTTCGAGCCCTGCGTCAGGCCCTGTGCTGACAGCTCAGAGCCTGGAGCCTACTTTGGATTGTCTCTCTCTCTCTCTCTTTCTCTCTCTGACCCTCCCCGGCTCACACTCTGTCTCTCTCTCTCTCTCTCTCTCTCTCAAAAATAAATACACGTTTAAAAAAATTAAAATACTAGTCATTGATGAATATCTGTAAAAAAAAAAAATCACATTCAAGCAACTGATGGCTTAAGGAAAAGAAAAATTCATCATTTCACTGTACCCAGAGCTGAATCCAAAGCTACGGAGGCAAAGGAAAGTGACTTCATTAATTCCTGTAAGGAAATTAACCAATCTTTTAAAACCATGAATTTTTAGAGATCCCCTTTTGTGGAGACATCCTGTTACTAAAATGCTTTTATCAATACTATTCATCTGCATAGCTCAATTCTACTGATTTTTGAGGACCAATCTTTATCGGGGCAACTGCTCCAATCTTTTCTTAGAAAGGCTCTTTCAGCTCTTAGGAGGAAGCTGAAGAATAATGGTTAAGAGTATAACGTTGACCTTGAGCAAGTTATTTAAACTTTGTGCACTTCCAGTTCCTCATCTGTAAAATGGGGATAAAAATATTCTCTTCCTCAAAAGATGGTTACAAGAATTAGAGGTCAATATATATCTAGCACTTAGAATGGTGCCTGGAACACTATAGGTATTCAATAAATGCTATAACTCTCATTTGGTCATTAATCACCTATTGTTTTGCCTTTTTGTTTCTTGGCAACTATTTTCATTTTCTCCTTTTCTGTAGTATTACTGTTCGGGCTCAACCCTCTTTTTATGTAAATACTTCCATTTTTCCTTGCCTGTGCTCTGCTCTACATTTTCTTTCTCCTTTCTTCCTGGTGGGAACCTATGGACCTTTACAAAACCTGATTATGCCCTCTAATAGTCTAAGGCTTTGCACTGTCAGCCTGAAGTTAGAGAGTAGTCTAGCAGAAAAGTCAGCCTCAAAAGACTTGGTCTGTGCATCCGTTTCTGCTAACAGGCTCTCTACCCCATGTGACTCGACCCATTTTATAATCTTTGCTCATTTGTTTTCACCCTTGGGCTGAATGTCCTGGGGCTCAAAGAGCCTGTCTCTCAGGTAGCAGTTGAGCCAAAAATAAAATCTAGTACTACATTCCCTGGTACGCTATTCTAATTACTGAAAACAGCCAGAGGAGCGAGGAGAAATTGAGAATCACACAGGCTTCCCTCATCTCCGCAACTGAGTGTTATAAGCAGAGGTGAGGAGGCCCTACCATGCACCTAAGGGCAATTTCCCACACAGCTAGCTCAGCAGTTGTGAGTGGTTCTTCCTCACCAACCAAATCTCCTTGCTAGAATCGTTTTTCTCTTTTAGAGCCTCAAAACACCAAAGCACAAGGAAGCATCGAGTTACAAGTATCAGAGCCCAGCTGAGTCCCTGTGTGTGCATCTGTGTATCCTACTGGGAGAGTATATAGGATTCCTGTAGTTATAATTGGTGCTGCTGCCCTTCGGCTTAGAATTGCATTACTTGAAAAGCAGAGGGGTTGCTGTTGTACTTATGATCATTAATATTTCAATCCAGAGGGGACTGTTTCCTAAACCCTAGGAGAGGTAACAGAGGTTAGCATGGTGAAACGCAGCCAAAATGCCATAACCTGCAGCCAGATGTGTTGTGAATAACAATGCATGGAAGAAATAATAAAAATGGATAAAAAGAACAAGCTTCTAGTGTTAAAAACCTTAGCAAATTGAGGTTTTGTTTAAGTACGTGGGAACTAAATGCCAAAGAAAAGCCCCCTGACCTAAACAGCTTGCTGAAAGTGGCTGTACATAATTCAACAACTCCGCCAGGAAAGTTACACACAAAAGGTTGAGAGGAGCTGATCTAATAGATCAACTAATGGCCTGGAAGGAGGTTATAGAACCAGACATCTCATCCCAGACTCCTCTCCCTCTCCCCCTTTCCTTGACATTCCCTCAGGGCCCCATTGCCTTAGAAAAGGAATTTAACTTACATGGTGCGGAAAGGGTAATAAATACTTGCCGACAACCTACCATTGGAGGGTGCAACAGAAATGATACGGGTCCCAATAAGCGGCTGCTTCCAACCTGAGAGCACGTCTGTGACCACACAGTGCCCTCTCCCTTGCACTACTTCACATCAAACACAGTCAAACAGATCAGATCACCTCTTTTCTAGAAGTAGAGTGTTTAGAGAGTCAGTGTTCAGCTTCTCTGGTTTTCAAATGTCAACAGACTTTGAGGTATCTGCTGCCAAGGAGGAAAGTGGGTCTGTAGTCACAAATCTTTGGTTTCATAAAACGAGAGGGCTGGGTCTGAGAAATCAAACCACACAACTTGTAATCTTTTCATAATGATAAACTTCTACATGTGTCATTGCTTTTTTTATAAGACTTGACTCTACTGTATAGGTGTTGTTGTTCAGAAATGAGTTATGTGAACCTTTCAAGCAGATTCCTGTTTGTAGCTGAGGCATCTAAATGAGATGAAAAGGAGCCCTTCTTTGTTTTCTTAATAAATAATACATGCCTAGATTAAAGATGGCAAATATACGGCTCTCCCATTACCATTGTTCCCTTTGTGAAAAGGCATAGAGGGAATCATCACTCCAGCAATTTTTTTTTTCCATCAGCCGGGTTGTGATCTCAGAAAACCAGTGCTTCCCCCAACTACTACAAATGGATCAGAGTGGGCAAGTGAGTTGAGAACTGGCCCAATATGTCATGACCACTTCACATTGGTGACATCATGTATTCTGTATTCATCGAAATATTTGCATTTCTATGGCAGAAGTCTATGTCTCTGTAGAGCTATATTGAAGGAAGAATATAATTAACAGACCTAAAGTGATAGGGGCTCCACTTAGCTCTGCTTGGTCACCAGACCCAGCCCAAGCTCTCTAGCTACACTGTAAAGCTCATGCACTGTGAACTTAACTGCTGAAAGGTTTAGGGAACTCAGATAAGAGGCAGACATGAATATTCTCAGCATAATGAAACAATTATAATGTCTTATGAAATTAGGAAGAAAATGGGAACCAAAAGCATTTATATTTTTATTAAATTTTAGGATCCAAATGATAAGTTTGTCTGGTTGTGAATTTTAATAAAAACACCTAAGAGAAAAGCATGGCTTGCTAACCTAAAGGAAACTGAATACAGATCTCTTAAGCCACTAAGGAAGTGACAGAAGAGAGAAAAGGCATGTTTTTTAATCAAATGAAGTTTCTTGGTTTTTTTTAATGTATGTATTGATGTTCTAAAACTATTAGGATGTGATCAATATTCCATGGGGTTTTTTTTCTTGTGGTTCATTATGCCTCCGATACAAAACAAACAGCAAAAAAAAAAAAAAAAAAAAAAAAAAAAAACTATAGCAAAACAGAGAAGCAACAAAAAGGATAGCAGGCAGAGCTGAAACAATTAAAAGGAAAGCTAGAAACTGCAAGAAAACTAGGCAGTTCGGACCATCAATTTTAACTATAAAATGATTTGAGTTCTTCTATAGGCTGGTGAAACTTAATACAAAAGTAACAAAGAGAAATGAAAAAGTTATTAAGTATCAGTAATAGTTACATAAAAGGGAAGGGTTGTGTTCCTTGGCAATTTGGGCCCAGGACAAGTTTGGAGCCATCTTCAAAGCTTTGAAGAAGTGAACCTACCTGTAAAAAAAAAAAAAGGCCTCAAGAATAAAGAAAGAGACCAAACTGGAAGCACCTTCAGTAAATATTCTGAATAATTACCAAGTTTTATTGGTTCCGCCGCCTGCCAGACATTAAAAAGATAAAGAGATAACATCAAAAGCCTATTTCACCCTTAACCCTTTGTTAACCTACTCTCTCAAACCTCAGCTGCTCTAACTATTGAAGTCTGGGAGCATGTCCAGGTAGTTATTTGAGAAAAGCACTCCGGAAGAATTACCTATTATACTTCCATTACAAGCAAGAGCTCCCACAGAGACATGTTCATATTTGTTCTTAAAAAACAGATAAAATTCTGCCTGTGAAAGCTGATAATTTAAAAAAAAAACGCCCAAAACCATAGTAATTATAAAAGTTTAAAATCAAAGTATTGCTCAAATATAAATTACAGATGAAAATCTCTCCCAGATTTTATTAACAAAACAGCAAATTAGGGAAGACCAGAGAGAAATTTTCATAACAGGTCTCTGTACCTTTAAATAACAGGTCTCTGTACCTTTCTTTCAATGGCAACACTTGCAGGGTGGTGGTAGATACTGGTCTACACAGAAGAGATTAAATGCATTCAAAGCTGGGGGTAACCTGGGAAGAACTGATCAGAAAGTGAAGAAGCAATTGCCTGGATTGATTTTCTGTATCCCCTTCACTTGGTCCTAACGCTGCAGGATGCTTCTGCACAAGGAGGAAAATATGGAGCCTGCATGCTACTGAATACCGAAACATGAGCTGAGCCGTTTATGTAGCCACATGTAAGCAATGTGGTATACGGATGTCTTTGGGGATTTGTCCTGCCTTTAGAGGTTAGCAGCTACTTGAGAAGAAAATGTTTTTACCACACCAATTCTGTGCAACACTCAAAATACCTTTAAAGGAAATAACACCAGATGAAAATCTATTACTGCCAGGTATGTTACACAATGCATATTATTTTGTCCTCCCAACTCTTAAAGGTCATTAGCCCCATTTTGCAACCCAGGCAACCAGGCCCTGAGGGGAGGGGTCAGTAATTCACCTAAGATTACAAGGATTGCAAAGGAGTCGCTGGGATCCTGACAAAGTCTGTCACAGGCCACAAAGCTGGTGTGCCCTCGGTGTTGCATGGCTGCCTTTTTCTGAAGGTTTTAAAGGAGATGGGGCACCTGGGTGGCTTAGTCGGTTAAGCATCCGACTCAATCTTGGGCTCAGGTCATGATCTCACAGCTCGTGGGTTCAAGCCCTGCGACAGGCTCTGCGTTGACAGTACGGGGCCTGCTTGGGATTCTCTCTCCCTCTCTCTGTCCCTACCCCACTCGTGCTCACCTGCTCTCCCTCTCTCTCTCTCTCTCAAAATAAATAAATAAAATTTAAAAAAATAAAGGAGGAAGTTAACTGATCCTGTAAGAAATTGGAAAGTAAGCCCTTTTTAGGAAAAAGGGGAATAATTACATTGCATTTATTTATTCATTTATTTATTTACATTTAAGAATTTACAAAGCATACCTTTTTAGGAATCTGATAAAAGCAAATACACAAACAATACCATGTAATAATCACAGAGGTTTCAAGTGCCCCAGAAGCACAGGGACCCAAACCCAGGTTCTTAACTCCTGAACTAATGGCTACTGGCATTTCTTATATATCTGTGCTACATTACAACTTCTCACTCTATATAGTGACTGAACAGGAAACAGAGAGTGTGAGTTCTAGGGTTAAACTCCTTGTATTAACATCCTGCCTTTGCCATTTGATAGCTGTAACCCTGAGCAAACTCTATTACCTCTTTATATCCCAGTTTCTTCATCTGTAAAATGGGTACAATAACAAGTGTCCAGCTCATACACTATGAGAATCAAATGAGCAATAATGTATAATAAACCTTTTAGCCTAGTGCCTAGCAGAGAACAGGAAATAAATGTTAACTATCATCATTAGTTATTTTTTAATATTTTTTTAGATGTTTATTCATCTTTTACAGAGAGAGAGAGACAGTGTGAGCAAGTAAAGGGCAGAGAGAAAGGAAGACACAGACTCTAAAGCAAGCTCCAGGCTCCGAGCTGTCAGCACAAAGCCCGATGCGGAGCTCAAACTCACGAACCGTGAGATCATGACCTGAGCTGAAGTTGGAGGCACTGACTGACTGAGCCACCCAGAGGACTCTAACTATCATCATTAATTTTGAAAAGAGTTTACAATCAAGGAGTTTCCTCCCTTTATGCTATTTGACTTTGTGTAGTTTTGTTAGTAAAGCAATATCTGGTAGGCTGTATTTTCCCAAGAGGGTCAAAATACTAGCTCCCATCACATGTAGTCTTCTACAATGTGACCATGCCACTCCCTCATAAAGAGGCAGTATTTGTTTCTGACAACGTGAGGCTGTACTAGTTCTAGATGTATCCCTTAACTGACCTGTTAGCTTTTACTTCCTGCCTTCTAGACCACTCTCTAACTCAGCCACCATGCTGTGAGGAAGTACAAGTAACCTCACCGAAGTACCCATATGGCAAGAAACCATGGCCCCCAGCCAACACTCGCAGCTGAACTCCCAGCCGACAACCAGAGCCAACTTGCAAACCAGGTAAGTGAGCAATCTAGGAAACAGACTCCAGAGCCCATCTAACCCCACATGGACCAGAATTAAACAGTTCCTTTGAAACTCTGCCTAAATGGCAGATTATTGTATCAAGTTTCTATGTTTGGAGATAGTTTGTTATGCAGTAGTAGATATCCAGAACATATGTAGCACTTTATATAATCACTCTTTTTTTGCACTTTCTTGCTGCTCACCTTCTCTAAGTATGCCCATCATAAAGATACTTCTTATTTTAGGATTTATAACTGTTACACATGCTTAGTGCCTACTGTTTGCTAATCACTGGACTGTCCTGGATGGAGGGAGAAGGAAATTATACATTGCATAAGTAAACGTGTTCCTGCCCCTAGGCAGTGACAATATAGTTGGGAGAAATAACTACCCATATGCAGAAGTAGCCGAAACACATGGTTACCAAATATTTAATGCCAGCAAAGGGTTTACAAATTCTGGAAGCCTAAATCAGGTCCATTTGTTCCAAATACAGATAAAAGGCTAAGCAAGGGATACATGGGCAGGACCCACTTAGTTATGTAATGCCTCCCAAGAGTTAGATTTAAGCCAGATTTTTCAAGGACAGCAAAAACAGGGTAAATATACAAATAGAAGGCAGAGAATATATTCTGTAAGTTAGAAATGGCTATGTGAAGGTTCAAAACTAATAATGAACAAGTCATAGACAAGACTTGTGAAGGAGACTGCTTAAATTCTAGCAGAGGGTCCTTGCCAAGAAGAACAAAGGAATGAGGTTGGGGAGATCGGGACAAGGGGTCAACAAATCTCTACTCCAGGCTTTTACAACCTGGTGTGTTTTGGCCTTGGGGAAGTTTTCTTTTCTTCTTTCAGACAGGAGCCTTCTCTCTAGCCCTCAAAGACAAGCGGGCAGAACCGTGACTTAGGGTGCTTCTGTCAAATAACGCCTGGGCTCTTTACAAACTGGCTTGCTGTGTTTTACTCAGCAGTCTGTGTCATCTCTTTTGTGGAATCAGGATTGCTCAAAATCTAGTCGTGTCTTCTGCCCGGTGTCTTCTGTCAGAGGTGTCGAGGCGGATTCCTTACACATCCATCAAAGCGATACACTTCAAAATGGGAACTAAAAGCGTAGTGACCATATCAATAAAAGCTGCTCTTAGTTGATTCACAAATGCAGCTGCCAATGGAGTGCTGAGCAGAAAATAACTCCCACTGGACTTCAGTCTATCAGCTGTGTGTCAGTTTTCCCCAACCAGCGAACTACGTTCACTCCTGACCATTCAAACCACGGGTTCTCGACACCAGCTTGTCTGGGTTGTGTGCTATCTTTTCATTCAGTGCCTTTTATTGAGGATCTACCCTTTATCAGAAATGAAGACAAACTATAGGATCCTATCAACACTGCCATCCAAGGGCTGTCCTTCCCTACTGCCAAGTTTGGCAAAAAAAAATGGCATCTAGCTATGCCCTGAGCCAAAAGGGACTTAAAGCCCATGTAAATCAGGAAATCATGGCAATTTCCCACCAATGTGAGATCCCCCCTGGAATTCTGATGGAATCAAGAAAATTTTTAAACTGCAATTAGACAAGCTGAGGTCTTATTATTTGTCTCTTTTTTTAAATCCTTAAAATCCTCTTTCACATATTGTTACAAACCCTATTGTTCGAGTGACCAGACTCTACCATTTCAAGCAGAGAGCCTTCCTAGGGAACAAGAGGATTTAAAATTGAAAAAGCTAAAGAATTTAGGAAATAGATCATCCACATTCTGTTTATTTTTTTTAATGTCAAAACAGATATCCTCAGAGCCTCTTTTCTTCCCAAATACTACTTGGCTTTTCCTGAAAATGAGAAAGGAGGCAAAACTATGAGGAAAACATACATAACATGCACTAATAAAAGAGGAGCACTTTTATTTTAAGTGTATCTAGGTATCACAATTCAGGGTGCTGAGGACTGCTGTTCACTTACCTACCCACATACAGCCAAACATGTGAATAACCCATAAGCACAACACCCTTAGCTTCAAATGCAAAGAGCCCTGATGGGATCATCCTGATGGAAGAAGCCGACCTCACACCATATGGTCCACATCATTCCTCCACTGAGGAGTGCATCATTGCCAGGTTTGGAGCACATCTGTCTCATTAGCATGAAGGTCTGCCCCTGGCTGTTATTGTATTTTTAGACCACATCAGTATTATCCCAAATGCCAGAAAGCTAAAACCTAAACAATGACAGAAAGCAAACATTGACATATCTTTCTTTTTTCTTTTGTTTGTGTCTTCTTTCTTCATTTTATAAGCTCTCTGGGTCCCACATCCTGTGGAGACAAAGATTTTAGCTCTTAACAAGCTTAGCTCTGACCCTAACAACCTCTGTATCTCTTAAGACTTTGTGGATTAAAATCATACTCTGGCTATTAATAGGACCTCCAAAGATTCAAAACTAAATTCCACCTTTAAAGAATTTCTTCTAAGAAATGTGCTTGGAAATAAATATAGTTGAAAAGTTGTCTTAGTGCCATAGGAAATCCCAACACTGATCAGAACACTAGGTGATGATATGAAATTAGTGATATGTCTCAGCTGGGGAGGACCAGTAGACTTCATAGTCCTTATTAAACAGAGCAAATGATTAAGATGATCATGACTCAAGATGATTGATTCCCTTCTTTGAACATGTTAGCTTGATGGTTCATGGTGATTCATTAAACCCACAGAGACAGGCTAGTTGGAAGACTGAAGGACAAAGAAAGTATCAAGTGGATGGATCAACCTGATGTTGGACTGCTATATATATGCTAAATTAGAACCCTGAGGAAGTTTGCTGAGCACCCCTCCGTCCCTTTAAAACCAATCTTGGAGGGGCACCTGGGTGGCTCAGTTGGTTGAGTGACCGACTTCGGCTCAGGTCATGATCTAACAGTCCGTGAGTTCGAGCCCCGCGTCAGGCTCTGTGCTGACAGCTCAGAGCCTGGAGCCTGCTTTAGATTCTGTGTCTCCCTCTCTCTCTCTCTCTGCCCCTCCCCTGCTCATGCTCTGTCTCTCTCTCTCTCTCAAAGAATAAATAAACATTAAAAAAATTAAAAAATCTAAAAAAAAAAAAAACAATCTTGGGTTAGGACTGGAACCTGAGTGTAGTCCCTGTAAGTCAAATAATCATGAAACTGGACCAGGCTTCAAGCCAAGGCTACGCCAAATAATCTTTAATCTAAGAAGCACTTATTTAACAATAACCATGTACTAGGCAATTCCTGTTCCAGCATTCAAATATAGAAAATTACTAGACTGTTTCTGTTTTTCTAATACACATAAGCAAAAAAATGCCCACCATCTCCCTTAGGGAAAAAAAAAAAAAAAAAAAAAAAAAAAAATATATATATATATATATATATATATACACACACACACACACATATATATATATATATATATATATACACACACACATATATGACATTACATGAAAAGCTACAAAATTTCTAATCCTTTGGGATGTCATCTTTTTAAACACCATAAAGGAGATAACTTGTCTGCTGGAATCCATTTTCCATTCATCGTATTAAGGTGGAGAAATAGATTTATTCATCCAGTTCTACCCTTTTCTTTTTCAGCCAAACAGAGCCTGCACAATTTCCAAAGGCAGCCTCACTAAAACTATCTTCTAGTCATGTTTGATAGAAAGAAATTGTTTAAGGGGGCTTTGGTACACATGTTTTTCCCCCTCTTCCATTTTGCAATTACATTTAATTTTTGTTAAAATGGCTGCCAGAGCTCTTAAACAGACTGGTAGGTGATTACTTTTCAACATACTTCATACTTAACCATGATACACACATCTTTAGGAGGAAAAAGCATATATATATATATATGTATATGTATATACATATACATATATATATTTTTTTTTTTTTCCTCTCCAATCTGATTTGCTTAAAATGTATTGCATATGACCTGAAGTGTAATCTCCTGGGCAAAGAGAAAACACAAGCAGTCTTCAATTAAGGGTAGTTAAATGGTGACATTAAAGGAATTGTGGAAATAAATATAATGCAGTAATCACACAAAAATAAGAAACAAAACAAATTGATTTTTTTTCTATGCACTTACATCCAGTAGAAAAACTTGACAGTACACAGTATATTTTTAAATTGTGGACCTGATTGCCCATTGTAGGGAGAAAACAGTTTAAGAAATCATAACTCTACACTGCACAAGGTTAGTGCTATTTAAAATGCAAAAGCAGGGAGATGGTACCCATTTTACCTGGTATTTTCACCACTTATGCACCCAAGAGCAGACATGTTTATCTTTCACCTTGACATCTGATTGCTGTGCTAATGCCATTTAAAACTAGATGGAAGAAAATTATATTCTCCTAAGGAGTTGACTGACTCTTTAAAGAAAAGAAAAAATAAAGACAGCCATTTTGATTCAAACAAAGTGCTGCATAGAAACCAGTAGGCATAAATCGCATCAGGCCTCTATAATTTTTGCTGGGATAATTGCACAGGAACAGTATTTGTGTAATTGTCAGCAGTAATACTCCTGGACCAAGGACCAAGGCCTCCTGCAGATTTCTACAGATCATTACTCTCCTTACAGTTTGTGATTTTTTTTTTGTTTGTTTTTTATTTTATTTTTCTGTTTGTTTGTTTGTTTGTTTCAAAGATCACTGGAGTTAAGCCAAATGGAATTATTATTCTCACACTTGGAAAGATTCACATGAATTTCTGAAAATTAGAAATAAATTTTGCAGCTAGCCAAACTTACATCCTTTGTTTAAGAAAAAGAGACACCAGAGGGTTGAGGGGGAAAATGTTCAAACAAAATGCACATCTTAAAAGCTGTGGACCTATTTGAACAAATGAAAAGCTAATTTGGTAAATAGGATCAAAGAAACCATCAGACTGTTTAACCCATAGGGTTTGGATATCGGGAAAAGACATTTGACAATGTTTGTGCAACTGTTTTCTTGCTCATTTCTTTTTCTTCCAAGTTGTTGTAACACATTATAGGAATGCAGAAGCAATGAATTATACACTTATAGTCGTAAACAGGGCTCAGAAATATATCTGTATATACAGAATGCTTTTCCCTTTTTTCCAAATTATATACAATAATTTTGCCTTATTTATAACTTAGCAACTTTTATATTATAAGCATGTTATTTGATCCGACTATATCCTTCCATGTTTCTTCTACAAACTGTCTTAATAAATATTAATAAAAGAAAAAATTTTTAACTCCTACGAAATTGTTTGATTGGCATTTTAGTATGTTTTGCTTTCAACAAGTTTGTTCAGATTAGCCAACATTTTGATCATAACATACAATAGCAAACATTTAACAGTTTAGATCCTAGACAAAGAATGAAGTAGACAATTCATTTGCAGAGGAAACACAGATGACAATCATTTAAGAAAGGGCAATTGGCTAGGATATGATGCACTGTCAGCGCAGAGCCTGATGCAGGACTTGATCTTATGAACCATGATATCATAACCTGAGCCGAAAGCAAGAGTCATATGCATAACTGACTGAGACACCAGTATGCCCCTTAACTAAGACATTTTCAATGATAATGTCGCAGTATCTAAATGTAGAAAATTATGAGAATGAGGATTTGGTGAAACAGACCTCCTTTTATACAGCTGACAGGACAAAAAAAATCGGTAAGAAATTTCTGTAAAACAATTTTTAAATATATATCAAAGATTTTATTTTAAGCTTCATTTTAAACTTTAGTCTGAAAATTTATATCTATCTTAAGGATGACTATACTAAAAATAATAAGTTCAGACAAAGATTCATGTATAAAAATACTTATTATTCAAACATCTAAAAATAATAATCATCCAATAATAGAAGCATATCAAATAAGTTATGATATAGTGTGCAACGTGTTATCCACTCATTCACTGGTGTTTTCAAATCCAAAGTTTAAAAGTATGTAATGATCTGGAGAAACATTCACATAAAGTGAAATATACTTCAAGGTGCATGTAATTAATCCCTAAGTTGTTATAACTATAAATATGCACAGGAAAATATGTTAACTTAGTTTCTGAATAGTAGAATATAAGTGATTTTTATTATCCAATCTGTGTTGGTATTTTACCTTGATTTGCTTATAATATATCTATTCGAGAGCCATTGTTTCTGACATGTCAATACCATACTTTCAAAATCAAGGAACTACAGAAGCATTATTCTTGCCAGTAAGTCTAAGCAGGAGTTAGTAGGATCACCCATATGTCTTTGCCACTGAAAAAAAAAAAAGACTTTAAGTATGCAAAATATGGCTTACTTCTATAAAATGAATGCTGGGAACTCAAGAGTTGAATAGTAAGATTCTTTTGGAACGCCATTTTAAAATCATTAGTTTTGTTTTAAATTGAGGTTGCCAGTGAAGTTATTACCATAAGCCAGATCCCTGCAATGTTCTTTTCGCCCCCAAGCATTTCATGTTCTGTCACTTCCCTCTGGAATCACTAATTGTCTCCTAGTTGTTTCTATCCCCTACAGCCATTGATGGCTGTCACTGGAAAGACATATTCTCTAGTGGCTTTAGCCACAAAAACAGAGTTAGTCAGCAGCTTATACCTATTCCTGCTCTCACTAACATCTCTAGATGACCTCAGGCAAGTTTTATAACCACTTATTAGCTGGTCCTCCTCCTTCAAAATTGGGTTGCATTTGATATCATATTCCTACTGGGAAACAAAATAAATATAAATACACCAGATACAAACTTGCATTCTGGGTTCCAATTCTCACTGTTCAATGCTTAGTGTGTCTTTCCACCTTGAGGAAACCAATATAATTTAGGAGAAATTTGAGAAAAATAGTAGTTTAGTGGTTACAACCTCAAACCCAAACTGGACTTCGTAGATGTGAATCCAGCTCTGTCACTCGCTATCGATATGATCTTGAGTAAACTGCATAGTCTCTCTGTCTTCTATTTCCTTCTCTGTAAAACAGACTCCATGAGTTAACACATATACAGCGCTTAAAACTGTTTCTGCTATAGAGCAAATATTAGCAATTATTATTACAAAGCATGTATCTTCTTTTTTTCCCAAGGTTATAAATATGTTTACAAAATTCTTGGTTAAAAAAAGTATAGATTACACTGTAATCTGTTCATAAACAGATTGTTTATAAACACTTCCATCTTCGATGAAAGCAAAAAAATAAATAAATAAAATAAAAAATAGAAAACACTTAATCTCTTGGGTTAGTCTTAGAGGTAACTTACTCAAAACAGGATAACACACAACCTAATCTGTTGGGTTAGTCTTTGATAACCATATATTTCCTCAGAAAAGAGCCTGGATAAATAAGGATTCCCATGTAGCTTTGCATGTGTTTATATCTGTCTGCGATGTGAAACTACAGTCCAATAAGAACAGATTTAAAGTAATTACATTTCATTTGAGCTCATGTCAGCCATAAGTTAGCTCAATACTATTTAATAGAGAAATTCATTGCTTTTTGCACTTAATGAGGCCACACTTGATAAGGGACTCGGGTGGGATCTGGAATTGTAACCGTAATGAAATTCAAAGCTTGTGCTCTTGGTTCATTAGGAAACAAGATTTCCATCCAAAGAGAAAAAGACCAACTTGTTTGATTTTTTTCATTTATTTTTTTAAGATGCTAGAAAATGAGCGGGCTTTTATCTTTCAATTATTAAACAGAGAAGTTTCACAACAACTTTGACTTAAAAATAAGTTTTACAAGTGCAATGTATAGTGAACCAAGGTTACTCCTATCATAAAATTTTATGAATCTTAACTATAATTTAACTACTCCTTTTACTGATGAAAAAACTGAGGCCCACAAATATAATGTGCTTGCCAATGTCAACAGGTAGTTAGTGTCAAAGACAAGATCAAGTGCAATGACAGAAATTGTATTTATTGAGCAGTTACAAATCATGTATTAGTTCATTCAATCCTCAAAACAATCCCATGTAACAGATGATGAAAAAATGTAAAGGCATAATAGGATTAAGTGACTGGCCAAAGGGCACATAGTAAGCAACAGACTGTAACTGAGATCCCAGGAACTCTGATTCCAGAAACCAAACTCTCAACCCCTGTAACAATACTGACTCCAGTGAACTGGAGACAGTCCTTCTCATGGCAAAGGCAGCATCAAAGCATTATTACACAGTCTAACTGGAAAACCATCAGAAAATATTAATAGTCCCTTCTCTCTCCGTCCCCCAGCATTTATACAACTGCTTAATAGCCTTCTTAGGAACTTGTAAGTTAACTAGATCAGAGAATTTTGATATCTGGAAAAAAAAATCTGATAGTCATTGCATTCTTCTAGATTCTTTACAACAAAGAACATACCTTATTGAGGTGGAATTTTTCTTGGAGAAAAACTATCACTGCACAGCTTGCTCCCCAAAACCAGGGCAATGCTAAACATGTTAACCCAAGCAACAATGGACTATACTAGAAAAACTGATCATTGAGGCACAGCAAAGTCCATGAACAGGAAACTTGCTTTTTAAATGAATGTCACCTTATTCAGTTATGTGACCTGAAAAATGTTGCTAAATTCTTTGTCTGAACTACTGGGAGAATAAGATTTATACCTTTTTATTCACTCATCCATTTATTATACATCTATTTTGTATAGCAGCAGGAGGTCTATCACTAAGCTAGATATAGGTAGATGTGAGTTTACTGAGAAGCTAATGTAGCTTGAGCTTTAGGAACCTCATTTGCCTGGGCCCCTCCTAGGGAAGCGCTGGAGGAAGAGGACAATAATGCACTTTCATAATCATCTATTTTGCAAAATTGTGCAAAAGAAGATATATTAACTACAATCAAATAAGGTCACCATCTCTTTCCCCTCAGATCTCCCCTATGTCTCACTTCCTTTCCTTGTGTGCCATGGCTTTGGAGTGACTGTAGGGATGTTGGCACCCACCTAAGGAAAAACTGAGTTGTGAATAGTTACATTTAGTTGGACATTAATGGGATATATTTATGTAGTACACAGTCATTTCCATGTAGACTAACCATATCTCAATTTAGGAGGAGTCTAGGAATACTCCCACTTCTCAATGTGCCCATTCACTTACAGTGACCCCACAGAAGTCCAGAGCCAAGGTCATTTCACAGTATAAAAATTCCCTGCAACTTCTGGCACCAGAAATACATGAGAAAAGAGACACAAGGTTTGAAATGTATAGAGCCAAATATCATTATTATTGTTGTTCTTATTCAAATAGAAATATCCCCTAGAGAATCTAATACTTTTAAGTTCCCATTAGGAGGCATTAGTTGACAATTCACCAAAATGTAAATAAACTAATGGTAGGAGGTGGAAAAAACATGAGCGGTCACTGGAAAATAAATGATCAGAAAAGTAGGCAAGCCAAAGACAAAATGATTGCGCTGAGTTCTGGATGCTGCTAAGTTAGTAATATGAGAACTTTTAGTGAGTGTCAGAATCACCTGGAATTTTTGTTAGGAAATACATCTTTTCAAGCTCGTCTCCAGACCTATGAAAACAGAATATCTGGTTGTGAGGCCAGGGAAAATGCAAGTTGCATTTAAATTAAAACATTCTGTTGATTGTAAGGTAGATAGTTCATAGATCACACTTTGGTCTATGGTGACAAATTTCTAAAAAAGCTAATCCAATTAATTCAGCTGGAATATTCACAGCTATATGACCAGAAGCCTGACAACCACCAATGAAGAATATCCCCATCTGGTTTCAATAATGATCTGACAGAACCTACTTTTCTCCATGTTTGCAATTTTCTTTCCCAGACTCAATTGCCCTTTGGGGTGAATAGGAAAAACATACATTAATGTACTCAGTTTTGTAAAGGAAGAAGAAACAACTACAGGAATACTTGAGTATTCTTTCAAAGGTTAATGTGTGGATCTTTTTGGCACTTACACATCTAAACTATTACAACAAGGTGCACAGCCATAATAAATATAAAAAAGAAATTTCTGCTTTACACACTGATCCAAGAGCAAGCTTACATGGTGTGCATAATCACTGATATTTTAATTAGCTTGCATCAAAAGATCTCTGACCTTTTGTTCCAATCTTTAGGGTGAGATCAAAAGTGCAACAGCTGTTCTCCCTACACACAGTGAGCATTTAGCCTACACACAAAAAGGTGACTTTTTTTTTGTTCATCAACATAATTAAGCCCAGATATTGACTGTCTGTGTCAGACTTTGGCCAAGAGCTAACTTGTATGAAAGCTTGACGTAATCGTATTAAGGGCTGACAGCACTTAGTTGCCATGAACTGAATAAGAAAAATGATACCAATAATGTAGGTATATACTCTCTACTGCATGCTAATAAGCTAATTGGAGTCTAAGCAGTTGATATTTATAATTTCTATATTTTAATTACAAAAATCATCAATATTATAATTGCTGAGTATTACTTCCTTTAAATATTAAACAACTAATTGACCTAATTGAGCAGAATACTGCTAAGAGTATTTTTTTTACCCACAGAAGAAGGCAATCATCTGGAGGTTAGTATTTTGTTTTAATTAGAACTGTTGTGTATGAAGTGTCCATATGCATATGTCCTCTAAGTAAAATCCTGTGTCCAACCATCTAAAAGAGGACAGGTTTTTTCCTGATGAGGTATACATTATTACTTGGAACATTTCTCTAATGCTATTTTTCTTCTTTCTGCTGAGAAATATTTTATTCTGAGCAATATAAATAATTGGAACTTGTGGAGTAGATGTGCAGTACAAATATGTACAAGATCATCTAACCCAACACTATCATGCACTGATAAATAAAAATGCACCCTGGGGTGCCTGGGTGGCTCAGTCAGTTAAGCATTCAACTTCAGCTCAGGTCATGATCTCACAATCCGTGGGTTCAAGCCCTGCATTGGGCTCTGGGATGACAGCTCAGAGCCTGGAGTGCTTCAGATTCTGTGTCTCCTCTCTCTCTGCCTCTCACCTACTCATGCTCTTGTGTGTGTATCTCTCTCTCTCTCTCTCTCTCTCTCTCTCTCTCTCAAAAAGAAATAAGCATTATTTTTTTTAATGGACCCCAATGTACCAAACAGAGCCAGGACTGGAACTCAACCTACCACTCCCCGCATGCTGCTTCTGTTTTGCAAGCTACTCTTTGGGATAAAATTTTTCTTACATAATATTTCTCTTCCTTTCTTTTGGACCCTGATTTACACCGAAGAGATGTTTCTCTAGCAGCTGTTTGATAATATGTTGTTCATCCGTTAGACTTCAGCTCATGTTTCGTATCCTGGGAGAACAGAAAGATGCTGTTTTCCTTAGCAAAACAGCAAAGATGAGCAGATACCTTTCAAGAAATTATTCTGTTAAGGTCAAGCTTGACGAAGGCAGTCAAACAAGCTTCCCTAAGCTTCTACATTCAAAAAAAAAGTGGGAGAGGGACAAGACGCATTGTATGTAACAAGGTATTATATGTACGTACATTTTCCAAAGGGTGTATCTACATAATTTTTCCTGACTTCTGAAAAATCCACAAGACAAACGCTTCATGTCTAGATTATATATACATTGGTTACAGATGATGAAAATCACTCTTTAAACCATAACATAATGTTCCAGTTAAAGAAATAACAGGCGCTATAGCACTGAGAAATAAAATAAAAAGGAGCATAATAAAAATTCATATAAATAAAAAAGCTATAAAAATCCATCTAAATCACACTATAATATGCCTATATGTTCTACTTACAATACCGCGCTGCACTCCTACCTTCACCATCCTTTTGTTTAGAACATATGTATTTGGTGTCTTCAGACAGTGATTGCTTCAAATGCAAAGCATCTTCCCATGCACAAATATGTTTCTTGAAGAGGTCTCAAAAGACCCTTTGAGTCTTTCCAAGAATTTAAGAATCCAAGAATTCAAGAATTTATGTCCTTGTCTATATAAAGCAGAGGTTCTCAACTGGGAGTGATTTTGTTTCCCAGGGGACATTTGGCAATGTCTAGAGACATTTCTTATTGGCACAAGTAAAGTGTACTATTAGCAACCAGTGCTTAGAGGCCAGGGATCCTGCTAAAATCTCTACAATTCACAGAACAAGGAATTATCTGACCCCAAATTATCCAGAACAAATAAGCTAATGCAACAGCTACTATGCATTCTCTGGAATGACATGAAATTTTTTCACTAAATTTATTGAAAAATGTGTGTTTCAGTCTTAATCACTTGTGCCACTACCTTGAGTCACTGGGCAAATTTCTTAGTAAGAGACAAAATGTGCAGCAGCAAAAACACTAGGCTTGGGAGCCTGGAGAGTTGGCTTCTGTAGCTATAGCTCTGTCACTAAGTAACTGTGTGAACTTGGGTAATTGTTGGGTAAGTCTGTTGACCTCTCATGCTCTGAACTATTTCATCGAAAAATGAGAGAACCAAGCTAAGTTAATTCTAGAAAGACTTTCTAGCTCTAAAATTCTATCATTCACAAGAGAAATCAAATCACAAGTTTAAAAAAAAATTAAGATAAATGGCTGTGCAATCAGTGAAGAAAATAACTAAAGAGTACATACAGTAAGGGCGCCTGGGTGGCTCAGTCGGTTGGGTGTCCGACTTCAGCTCAGGTCACGATCTTGCGGTCCGTGAGTTCGAGCCTCGTGTCAGGCTCTGGGCTGATGGCTCAGAGCCTGGAGCCTGTTTCCGATTCTGTGTCTCCCTCTCTCTCTGCCCCTCCCCCATTCATGCTCTGTCTCTCTCTGTCCCCAAAATAAATAAATGTTAAAAAAAAAAAAGAGTACATACAGTAGTCCCTCTTTATCAGTGACACATATGTTCCAAGGCATCTCAGTGGATGGCTGAAACCACAGATAGTACCAAACCTTATATATACTGTGTTGTTTTCAGGTAAAGTTTCATTTATAAATTAGGCACAGTAAGAGATAATAATAAAATAGGAAAATTATAACAATATACTGTAATAAAAGTTATGTGAATGTGGTCTCTCTCAAAATATACTATACTCACCCTTCTTTTTCTTGTGATTCTGTGAGATGATGAAATGCCTTATGGAAGTGAAGTGAATGACACAGGCATTATGACATAGCTTTAGGCTACCACTGACCTTCTGATGATAGGTGAGAAGGAAGATCTGAATGGTGATTGGCCTCAGGTAACTGAAACCATGGAAAGTGAAACTAGGAATAAGGGAACCTACTGTACATTAAGTGTATAACTGCATTGCTTCAATCAGTTGGTGAGCATTTACTGGGCATCCATTATATGCTTAGCACTCTACTTGATAATATGAGGATATAAAAGAATTGGACACTGTGCATCTCTGAGTGAAACAGATTGAGTTATTGAAATTCAATAAAGAGTTGTGTTTGTTTTTTGGTTTTTGGTTTGTTTTTTTTTTTTCAAAGTGTAACATGCAGACTATCACATCAAGACATCCTGGGATCTTTAGTAAAATACAAATTCCTTAGTCTTAGTGGTTTGGGATCTCTGACAATTTGGCCAAACACATTTTTTGCAATCACTCTCAAATGATTATTATGCCTACTATAGTTTAAAACCCACTGAATTAAAAATTAGTAAGAGAGTTTGTGTTATACTTCTTTAGTCTTGATTACTCATAAAATTCTAAAGGAACATTCCTGGCAGGTCAGAATAGTTGAAGGAAAGTCCATAGTGGGTAAGCTGGGAGCTTAAATAGATGAGTTTTGAAAAACAAGATGGGAGGAGCCAGGAAAGGTATTCATGTGGAGTTTCAACATGAGCAAAGGCACAGATGTGGGAGTAAATGAGATGTAATTACAAGTCAAGAAAAAGTCCCAGAATACCTGTATTGGTTTTGAGCAGAAATAAAAAGTGAATTAGCTGTATATATGTATGGTAGAACCAATTTGAAAATGTCTATCCCCCTGCCAAAGGATGAGAATCATGAAAAAAAAAAAATATTTCAAAGATATTTAAATCCTCTTTAAATGCTGTCTGCCTGAAATATGTTTCACCAAATTTTAGGCTACATATGCCATTCAAGAAAAAAATAAAATTACCCGATGCATTAGAACATCTAGATCTCAAAGTCTACTAATTCATTTCATTTCTCAAGAGCACATGGTTATTTGATGATCTTATATCCCTCTAGTACACATTATTTTTCTAGCATAAACTCATATACAAAATGTTGTTCCTATATTGGCCATTTTTATACACTCTAACATGATTTTTCCTCTTGAGGAATAGGAACTGAGAAGTTTTTTCCCCCCAAGCCCAAAGATATTTTCACTTGACTTGTTGTGTAATATAAACAATTTCATTTGTTAATTTGTTATATGGAATACTTCATTGATTTCTAATTTATTTCCATTGTGGTCAGAGAATATGCTTTGTGTGACTTGAATACCTTTAAATTTATTGAGGCCCAGCGTACGATGCACAATGTTCTCAAACTTGTTTCAAACATTTTGTCCATCTTTGCTCGTTTCAAGTAGAAGTATAAATTCAGCCCCTATTGCTTCATTTTTACTGGATGCAGAAGTCCCAGTTCAAGTAGATTACTTTAAATATATTATGATGCCTAGAAATTACTTGACTCAATTTCATTAATATTATTTTTGAGCCTTACACAGAAATATCAGTTCTTATTATAACTATGAAAATAATAGGTTAAATTTATAATGTTGTTCTAAGTTCTTAATACAATCAACCTAGGGAATATTTTCAAATACCACTATTCTCAGATGCTTAAAAGAATCACCATCAACATCCCCATGGCACTGGAGATGTATTTTGATAATTAAGTTAATTTCATGTGATTCCACGATGATCTTGTAACACCATTAACCTCCTTCACCAAATCTGCTAGTAAATATAAAATTAATGTGTGATAGGATTTTATATTTTCCAGAGTATATAAAACAAAAATGATTCTATCAAAAACCATCTTTTTGGCTAAGTAAACCATTATATAAAATAAAATATAAAGGCTTACTGGCTTGCATAAATTCATAAGAAGAAATGCCATGTAATTTAAGTCACGAATGAAAACATATATAATTCATATATTCAGTCTCTTGTCCTAAGAGTTACCAAAGATGAGAAGAAGACTCAGTTCCTTCCCTTCATAAGCTAAAAGTATAGAAAAAGAATGAGAAGTGTTATCATGTTACAATAACAGTGTTGTATGGGACAGATGGCAGCTACATTTGTGGTGCGCATAGCTTAATATACAGAGAAGGTGAATCACTATGTTGTACACCTGGAACTAGTATAACATTGTGTGTCAGCTACATTCAAAAAATCTTTTTAAAAAGAAGTGTTACCATGAATTATCATGAGATCCACTTGTAAAAAAATATTTGCAACCTCCGTTTTTGGTTGAAGACATGGATTTGGTGATATTAATACAAGCTTACTGGTAATACAATCAAAACAAGCTTTATTTCCAGCCGTAATGATTCCTTAAGTTTGTATCTAAATGTCAGAAGAATGCTATTGCCAATACTACATATTATAGAGATCCTTATTCGTAATGTGTGGGAGCTATATTTCTGAAACCACCGTCAGAGTCTTTATAGACTTTATATAAATTTTACAGATAATTCCTTTTTATTTCATTTAGGAAAGATACAAACAGTACAGACAGATGTAGGTAATCTCTTTTTTCCTATTTTTTTTTATCAAAATAGTCATCACTTTAAAAGTGAAACAGTAAGTACATAAGTGCATACAAGACAAAACAGTGGTCTCCCCATCATGCCCCACTCCCCAGTCCTGTTCTTCAGCTATAACTACTTTCTAGTTTTAGCTGTTTCTCTTTGTAATTGCCTTAATGTTTCCAAATATAAATACTTATTTTTTATTTGTTGAGTTTAGATATTATTTTTTGACTTCTTGTCATTTTAGATGAGAATTTAGTTTCTCACCACCATCCCTCAACTCCTTCCTTTCCACCCACCATCTTCCCAGTAGAATGAAGTTACTATTTGGGGGTACACAGGTAATCAGTGATTAAATAATTTTAACTGTGTCATATTGTTCAACCAGACAAATAATGAACAATGATGACATTTTCCTTACTATCCATGTGTTTTCTTGAAGCTCTGTGTGTCATTTACTTAGATTCACATGAACTATCGCTAATATTTTCTTTTGTTACCACAGATCTATCAAAAACCAATAATATTTTTCATATTCAAACACATCAAATAATCTAAGAGTTTTCATTTCTTTCCTGCAGACCCTCCGATGCCCCTTCATCCTCCGTTCAATTCATAACAGGCCTGATGCACTGTTGTCATCTTCTAACATCCAAACTAAACGGCTCTGACAACATTTCCCAAGATGATCTTTGAATTGATATCTTTGTCTACCATGGCTGGCAGTATCAAGACCTTCCTTCAAGAATGCATGTAATTTTGGGATGCCTGGTTAGCTCAGTTGGTTAAGTGTCCAACTTTGGCTCAGGTCACAATCTCATGGTTCGCGAGTTTGAGTCCCACATCAGGCTCTCTGCTGTCAGCATGGAGCCCGCTTTGGATCTTCTGTCCCCCTCTCTCCCTGCCCCTCCCCTGCTTGTGCAGTCTCTCTCTCTCTCTCTCTCTCTCTCTCTCTCTCTCTCTTCCTCTGTCTTTCTCTCTCTCTCAAAAATAAATAAACATTTTTTAAAAATAAAAAAATAATGCATGACATTTAGTAATTCATCACTTACATATAATACCCACTGCTCATTCCAACAAGTGCTCTCCTTAATGCCCATCACCCATTCTACTCCTAAAACCAATCCTACACTATATGTTAACTACCTTGGATTTAAGTTTTTAAAAATAAATTTTAAAAACAAACATTAAAAAAAGAAAGAGAAAGAGAAACATCATCCATATATTAAGTACGGCACAGGAAATGATAAGGTTCTTTAGCAGATATTTCTGATAATTAGCTTAGTATTCGATTACATACATGAAAGAAATCATATTAATAAATATGAAGTGAACAACAACAACAACAACAACAACAACAACAAAAGAATACATGTAATAGCTTCCATGTAGGCAATGTGGAGAACTTCTGTCACTCAGCAAGTTTGGGGAGGGTGGTGAGGGCAGATATTTAGGATAGGTACTGTTTGTTGACCTTATCCATGCTATGAACACCCCCAAGTACTTGACATACATTACATCATTCATCCTCACTACATCTCTTTGAGCATGGTGCCCATTATTATTATCCCTATTTTACAGATGAGGAGATTGAGACTCATAAACATTCAGTAACTTATCCAATGTCACACAGATAGAGTACCAGAACCTAGTTTCAGACCCATGTTTTATCTTGCCCCTAACATATGCTCATAACCATGTTAGTGCACTATCACTACAGTGTTTGAGGCATAGTCAGCTCTGATTTCTGGGGGAAAAGATAGGAAGGGCCTAGCAGAGAAATGGAAGGCTTGCCCCTCTTAAGGAAACATTTTAGCCCCAGCTTGCCACTTGCTAGTCAGATATCCTTGGGAAAGTCACATGACATTTAACAGTAATCATCATGAGAACCAGCATTTATTGAACATTTATACCTAACAAGGCACTTTTGAATGTTTTATGTAATTTTATTCCCACAAGAATCTTGATGTAGGTGTTCTTCCTTATCATTATTGTTCTTATGGTTACCATTATGATCATTTTTGTCTATCTTATAAGTGAGAAAGCCTATCTCGGGGTTCCACTTCCTTCACCTTTCACATAAGTGAGTTGAATTGATTATCTCTAAATTATCTCTTTTTTTTAATGTTTATTCATTTATGTATTTTTGAGAGAGAGAGGGAGACAAAGAATCTCAAGCAGGCTCTAGCTGACAGCACAGAGCCCGATGAGGGGCTTGAACTCACAAACCGTGAGATCATGACCTGAGCCAAAATCAAGAGGAGACGCTTAACCGATTTAGCCACCCAGGTGCCCTTAAATTATCTCTTTCTAAAAATACATTCCTTTGAAACAGTTATAAAGTAAAACCTGCAAGTACACATTTGATTTGCATATCTCAGAAAAAAAATACCACAGAATTTTCAAACTGGAAGAAACTTCAGAGATCACCTCTAATTGCCTCATTTTTCAGGTGAAGAAACTGAGGCTCAGAAAAATATTAATTAGACCTTCCAGAGTCACACAGCTAGTGGAGACTCCTAACCAAATGCGATGATTTTCAGTTTAGTGCTTTTTCTTAAACTGAAAAAAAGCATGGAATTGGCACACAGAGTGAATGGGAAAAAAGAAAAAGAGGCAAGACCGGGAGATAAAGAAAGAATAAGCAATTTGGAAGTCTCTATCACCATCTATTCATTCACTCAGCTATTCAAGAGGCCCCAGAAATACAAGGAGTACAAAAGTGAGCACAAAAGCACTCTATCCTATCTTTGGAAGGAGTTCACAAACTGCCCCCCCCTCAAAAAAGAGCAACAGGTTAAGAAATTATTTTAAAACACAATTAATGTAATAATTTGCAAATTTTGTACAAAAAGGACAGTTGGATATATCAATCGTTTGGCATTTGGCATCTAGAATTTAAAATGTCCATAATGGAACTTTCAGTTTCACTCACTCACTCACCATATAAGCTTTGTCATTTCATTGAATGGCACCTCCATTGAGCCAGTTACTTATAGCAAAAATCAGCAGGCAAATTTAGTTCCCTTACACAACATATCCAACCCATAAAATAAATCCTCTGGATCTTATTTCATGATACATCTCAAATATGTTCACTTCTCTCCTCCATTTCCACAATTCTAGGACAAGCCACCCTATTTTCGTCTTGACTATTCATATAGCTTCCTAAATAGTTTGTCTTCTTGCACTCCAGCCCCCTATGTTTTCTACCCAGCAAACAAAATGACTGTAGAAACAGGTGAACCAGGTTATGTAACTCCCTTTCTCAAGCCTACCAACAGAAGCTTCCTTTCTGTTGTTTATAACTGAGCTTATATGTACTTTTTCAAATTAATCCAAGAAGGTAAAGCTAGCAACCCTCATCAGCTGCAACCTACTAGCAAAAGGAACCATTGGTGATTTCAGTTACCAAAATATGTTACATGATATGGTTCTCTAAAAGAGCAAAGGCAGAAAAGTTCATTGCTTACTAGATCTTCCCAACGCAAGAATATAAATATCTAAAACCATTTTCTTAATCACCCATAAAGTCACTTACAGGCACCCATCTTTGTTCCCCTCGATATGTGATTAGTATTGAACTTTAAATACTCTATATCATTGTATGGGTTTACACATGCAAGTCCAATCCCCCAAATGGAAGATAAATTCTCATGTTCTTATCCAAATCTCCACATTTACAGAGATAAAAGGAAGAAAATGTTAAGGTGAACCAAGAAGCTTCATTTTAGCACTCTGGTAACTCAATCAAGTAGGACAGACTGACACTAAACACAAATGTGATTACCATTATGGAAGTGGAGGTATGGAGCATTTAGGAAGAATTGAAAAGACAATGCCTGTCTGAGGAAGCGATCAACTGAGTTGAGACCTGGAGAATAAATAGAAGGTACCAGAATCACCTGGGTGGGATGTGGGAGCAAAGGAGAAGCTTCTAGTAGAGTTGGACAAAAGATGAACATAACATGATTCTACCATCACGTATTGCCTTAATCTTTTCATATCCACTACTTTTGATAAGCTCAAACTTTTTACATAACCACCAATTGACTAAAATGTATTTTTAAAATTTTACCTTGTCAAAAAAAAAAAGGCCTGTCTGACCACCCTATCTGAAAGAGCACCCCAGTCACCATCTCTTTCTTACCTTTGCTTATTTTTTCAAGTTTTTATTTAAATTTCAGTTAGTTAACATACAGTGGAATACTAGTTTCAGGTATACAATATAGTGATTCAGTGCTTCCATTCATTACCCAGGGGTCATCGTAAGTATACTCCTTAATCCCCATCACCTATTTGACCCATACTACCACCAACCTCCCCTCTGATAACCTTCGGTTTGTTCTTTATAATTAAGAGTCTGTTTCTTGGTTTGTCTCTTCCTTTTTTTTTCTTTGCTCATTTGTTTTGTTTCTTAAGTTCCACATATGAGTGAAATCATATGCTATCTGTCTTTCTCTGACCATCTTATTTCGCTTGGCATAATACTCTCTGGCTCAATCCATGTCATTCCAAATGGCAATATTTCACTCTTTTTTATGGCTGAGTAATAGTCTATTATATATACATAGATGTGGTGTGTGTGATCTGTCCAAATTTTAACTTCACCTGGGCATAAGTGATGTCAAAGAATAGTAGTCAATTACGCAAACTTTCTGAAACACTGCACTTCACATTCACTGATCTGGACAACTCTACATAATAAATTTTATACAGACAAAGCAAACTAGGTGCTGGACTTTTTGGGGGGTGTTTTTTCTTACTGTTTGTTTTTAATTTTCATACAGATGTTTTTATACCTGTATTTTATATAACAGATCTTCAAAACTGACAAAAATTAGTGCATAAGCCCCAGCTTGGTAGGTATAATAGCCTGTGTTATAGTTTTGACCCTACCAGTAACCTCAAGCCAATGGTTTAACCATGCCTTAGTTTCTTCATCAATCTGGAGTGAAAATGTCTACCTGATATAGAGCTGTAATAAGAACAGAATGATAAAATAGATCTAAAAACATGCCAAATATCTGAGAGTATTATAATATATAAATGTGAGATGCCATTATTGTAAGGTATCACTTCTTTGGCTACACAAATAACAAACTTTTCCTCTCCACATTCTCAAGAGCTAACAACAACATTTCTCCCCATTTTAGAAGCTCTGCTTTTATATGAAACACCATGAAATACCTTAGTTCTGCAGCCTCCTTTCCCATTAGCTGGCAAGCAACTCTTATTATAAGTTGCTTAATGCATCAGTATGTCTGGGAGATTATTATTGTTGTAGGGGATTGTCCCATATGGTCTACAATTTCTTTATACCTGTAGGTTTTCAATGTAGTCATAAATGGATTGCACTGTGCTATCCAAAAATAAAAAAATAAAAAAAAATTTTGTAATCACATTATTAGAAAATTGAATGTTTTCAATGGTTCTTTTTTGGCCCTGAAAAGTACTAGGGCCTTTTTCATTACATTTCCTTTTACAGCATGGTATTTTCATAATTATTCTCTTTGAAGCACGAGTATCTCTTCAGAATCCAGTGTGACCTCTAACTATGTCAAGCGGTAATTAAACAAATACATGAACAGTAGAGAAATTCCATCTATAAAGTGATAGCTTGATCTATAAAATAACACCCAAATTGGGGCACCTGGGTGGCTCAGTCGGTTAAGCATCCGACTTCGGCTCAGGTTGTGATCTCACGGTCCGTGAGTTCAAGCCCCGCGTCGGGCTCTGTGCTGACAGCTCAGAACCTGGAGTCTGCTTCAGATTCTGTGTCTCCCTCTCTCTCTGACCCTCCCCCATTCAAGCTCTGTCTCTCTCTGTCTCGAAAATAAATAAACGTTAAAAAAAATTAAATAAAATAACACTCATATTGATTTTTGTGTTTCCAATGACTTGGCTGATGTTGTTTTTCATTAAGTTAATAAGTTTTGGCATCATGGAAACATAACATGTTGTTAACATTTGGTCAAAATTAGAAATGAATTTTCTTGCCTGTTTGTTTATTCTGGGGCTTAGTCCTCTGGTTACCCTAGGTTAATTTTCAAGGTCAGTGAACTGAGGCATACTTCTAACAGAGCTCACAGAGTTTTAAAATATTCCCTCTCTCACCAGCAACTCTTTCCTCCCGTTGGCACCAAAATATTGATCAGCTTTTCTCTCAGTGTCCTATGGAGGTGACCAGGATGCATGCCTAGGAGTGAGCAGCAGCCTGGAGAAATAAAAGACTAACGCTGTGAGGTCCTACTTGCAATTAATTTGCTTTTTATTTGAAGAAAGCATTTTTTTTTCTTTCTGAGTTCAAAAGTATGATAAGTTATTTGCAGTACAAAATTCAGAAAAGGCAAAAGAAGTAAAGGAATTACTCACAATCCCACCAGCCACAGCTAGCCATCAACAATACTAAATTTTCCATTTGGTTCTTAAATGTTTCCTTACTGATTCCTCTTGAGGCATACTATCCTAGACCAAAACAAGCAAACAAACAAACACTATACTAATTCTTCTCATTTCTCACCTACTGTTGGGTGTGTGGGGGGAGAGGGGGGGTGAGTGTGTGGGTGTGTTCTAGAATAGCAGATTATTTACATTTCTTACGTTCGGTGAGGTAGTTTCTTATTTTAGCATTTATATATCTGTGTCGAGTTCCCCTTCACCGATAACGGTGTTGGTACCAGAACATGTAGAAGGACAACAGATGAGCCAGGAAGACGACTTCAGTGTGGAGAAGATGTAAAACCAGAAGAAGAAAGCTAGGTGGGCTCCGTGTGGAAATAAGTACTAATAGTAGATAAAGTTTGTGCAGTCACACAAATCTGGATTCTTGTCTTTGCTCTACCCACTTCACTGCTGTGTGATCTGAAACAGGGTACTTAATCTCTATGTGCCTCAGTTTTCTCAAATGTATGAAACAGGTATAATTGCAATATCTACCTGAGAGTTAAAAGAGTAAATACACGTAAAGTACTTAGAACAGCGTCCCTCAGACTAAGCGTTCAGTACATCTTAGCTGCTGATCGTAGTAATGGTACAATATTTATCAGACTGAGCTAAATGCTTTACACACGTTGCCTCATTTACTCTTACACTATCCTCTAAAGTAGGATTAGATGAGAATGTATCCAGAATACTTTATCATCCATAAGCTTGAGGTACAAATGAGAAAACTGAGGTTTATTAAAAGATTCATTATCTTGCCCAAGGCCATAGAATTTGTGAGTGATGGAGCCTGAGTTCTTACTCAGGGCTTGTGGCTGCAAATGACACTATTTTTCAAAGTATGGCATTGGGACCACCTATGGTATAATCAGAATCTCTGTAATGGGGCTCAAGAATCTGCAAGCTTAACAAGTTTCCCCGGTGGGTTTTAGGCCCCAGATCATGGCTCTTTGGTCCACAGTGATCTACATGGGAAAGTCATTTTCTGTCATTTTTTCCAGAGTGGACTAATTTCGAAACCTCAATGCAAGCTCAAAGACCCTTACCTTTTATTCAGAGCACTGCACAAAGCAGGCCCTCAAAAAATTCTAAAGGATAATCCTACAGCAGGTGAGAATATGCTCCAAGAAGAGACCAACAGGATACAACATAGGAGCAGGGCTGAAGCAAATGCTTGCTTTTTTTCCCGCCTAAAGGTATCTGTTTGCATGTGATTGATTTTTATCTTAAACTTGATGGATTGATACATAGGTTTAATTATATCATGTGTTGTCCCATCAATACTGCTCTGAAGCTATTTTATATTCAGCCTGGGTGCCAGATTGAATTAAATGGTTTTTTTAAAGCCTATAAAGCAGGAAAATATCTTTCCCTAGTTGGTATTTTTTACATATCAGTTACTAAGAGTCTGTAAGCTAAAGCGAGTAGTAAAGTTCATTTGTTAGTGAGGAAGCCAATTTGACTTTTATGGCTATTAATTTTTTATGGGGCACATAGCAGAATTACTGGTGTTTCTCCTAACTTAGATACCTTTGTAGCTATTGGGATTGAGAGCACTTCCATTTGGGAAGCAATTATCCTGACCATCCCTAAGCAGACAAACAATCATAGATAAACAGCTTCCAGGTCCTGGTCATGAGATCCATCTACATTCAATGATACCTTCTATAAGACATTAGAAAAATCCCAGCTACTGCTTTCAAACTAGATGTAATATATTATAGGCTTTTTGACTGAGTGAAAAGGGGTTGATCATTTAAGAAAAATAATTATCACAGCTGAAGCATCCCCCAAAGATATTAAACATCTTTCCTGTGTACCTACTCTATGTTGTGTGCTGTTGTACAAATCCAGTTTATACTCGTGAGAAAAGATAAAAACAGACAAAAGACCCATTTTCATGGATCTTACATTCAGTATGAGCAGTCAGATAATAAAAGTAGACTTGTCAAGGAGATAGTACATGCTGAAATGGAAAACGGGGCAAGATAAAGGGTAGAGAATAATTGGAGAAGTTCTATTTTAGATAGGGTGTTCAGGGAAAGTATCTCTGAGATGAGATAACACTAGCAATTATACCATCCACCTGACTTAAGTAAGAGATACCTCAGCTAAGAAGAGACATTTAAGGTTTAAGGATTTCTTTAGAATGCTGTTGCATATGTGAAAACTGTTGCTTCAACAAATAGAGTATAACTTATTCCTATGTGTCACTGCATACATTGACTTATTTTAAAATTCACAACACCTTTTTTTTCTCATTTATTCTGTCAATAACTATTTTTTGATTGTTTCAAATTTTCTAGGTATTGTGCCAGGGCTGGAAAAAATAATAGCTGATAGTTATGGAGCATCTACTAAGTGCAAAGCACTGTGCAAAGCACTTCACGTAGATTTGTAGGCTGTTGGGGCAGGTATTATTAACTCCACATCACTGATAAGAGATGAGACCAAGAGGGTCACAGAATGTCCAAGTCCACATCTCTATTTAATGCCAGAGCTCAGACTATAATCAGGTTTTCTGCTTCTTATTCTAGTTTTCTCAAACTATGACATACAAAACCTTAAATTCCTTGTCTTTTTTTTTTTTTGAGGCAAATGAGATAATGTATATCCCAGAATAAATATACCTCATTGTTAAATGAATTTCAAAAACCTATATAACCTGACCCCTAGCCTCAGACAAATAAAGTAAAATTAGCCTCATTTATAGATGAAGCTTTCACCAGTAGAGTTCAATCAGCCTGGGAAACAGGCTACTAAATTTATAGTATGAATCAGATATCTGAATAGATGATCCTACTTTTTTTAATGTTTACTTATTTTGAGAGAGAGAGAGAGAAAGAGAAGTGGGAGAGTGTCAGAGAGACGGGGGGGGTGGGGAGAAATAGAATCCCAAGTAGGCTTTGCATTGTCAGCACAGTGACCGTCATGGGGTTACCAAGAGTCAAACACTTAACTGACGGAGCCACTCAGACGCCCCAATAGATGAGCTTTCCAGTCAAAGGTTGTCACCAGTGGAAAGTGGGCAAGGAGCTTCATGGCACTCCTTCCTCTCCACTCACCATGAGACCATCTCCCCTATTGAATCACCTCCTCCTTCATGCCCCTTCAAACCCAACTCTGGCCCCATGCATGCCAGTGTCCTCTGTTGCCTGTAGAAACCCTACAACAGCCCTCTCTTTTGCCTATGCCCCCAGAGTAATCCTCCTGGAATATGTGCTGCTAGGATGTAACTTACCCAACTTTTATACATTAAGACCAAAGACTTTACAAATCCACCCTCTCTTAGCAGTCTAAGTCATAGAATCTTAAGGAAGAAAAGGACCTTAGAGATCATCCTAGACCAACCTTTGTCTTTCACAAATAAGACCCAGAAAGTGTATATGACTTATGGCTAATTGGTTCTAGAACCAAAGTAGGATGCAGATTTCCTGCTTTGAGTGAAATATTCTTTGTATTCCACCACATTGTTTTTGAGGTCTTAATATTGGAAAAGGAAAAAAAATCTCTAATATTAGTATTTGGGGCATTTGCCACAGATTGATAGAAAGGATTTTAGGGGGAGTTTGACTGTTTGACACCTCTCAATTTCTCAATTCACATCCCTTAGCCAGCCAGCTATGCTGCCCATCTATGGGGTAAGTTCACTTCCAACATGCTCCTCATGATGTTTGGTTTTCTCTACATCCTATTGAATGATGGGCTCACAGGAAATATCCTGAACTTCTTCCATTAGTTGTAGGGTGACTCAAAGAATGTGCTAAAAGAAATCAGGATTGCTTTCCTCTATACAATCATATACATTTCATAAATAACAAGTGATTATTTCAAAGTGCTCTAATGTCACCAACTTACTTTTGACATGATTAGCATAATTAACATCATCTTCACTTTAAATGTGACAAAACTGTAACACAAAGAAGGGAAAATCGCATAACTACCTGATGGAAGAGAGAGAATAGAAACTAAATTCAAACCACTCCCAGCTTGATATGAATTATTCTGGGCCATTTTTCTGATACAAGGGAAAAAGGAAGTAATAATAAAAATTACAAACATTTATTGACAACTGCTTATATGCTAGGATATTCCCTAGCTCATTCAACCTCACACCATCCCTATAAGCTAAAAAGTATTATTACTTTCACTATGCACATGAGAAAACTCAAGCTTAGCAGAATTAAACAATCTGGCCAAAGTAATAAACTTAATGAATAGCAAAACAATAAGCTGAACACAGTCCTTCTGATCCTTCAGTTCCACTTAACCAGTATGCAGTACGAGTAGTGAAACACTTTCTTAACAGCATGAAGAATGTGTCTGGGCCCATCATAACTCCTAACTAGTCTACTTGTTTCCAGTGTTCTTTCTAAGATGCAATCATACAAACAACTATAAAAATGCTAAAATCCTAGCCACGTTTCCCTTTATCTTTTCATATACACCGTGCCCACACCTTTAGTCCTGCTATGCCTCCTGCCTTGAATCCCTCTTCCCCCACTGTGGCAGGCAGAATTTTGGTCCCCCTGGTGCCACACCATGAATATGCTACCTTACGTGGCCAAGGGACTCTCCATATGTAATTAAGGTTTCTAATTAGTGACCTTAAAATAGGGAGACATGGATTGTGCAAGCCTGAGATGATTATATGAGCCCTCAAAAGCAGAGCTTTCTCTCAGCTAACAGTACAAGAGGAAATCAGATGTTGCAGAAAGGAAAGTCAGAGATTTAAGCATGAGAAATTTTCAATGTGCCACTGTTGACTTGATGATGAAGGGAGCGTGGGCCAAGGAAATAGAGACCAGTACTATAGCTGCACAGAGCTAAATTCTGCTAAGAACCAGTGAACTTGGAAAAGGACCCTGAATCTCAGATGAGAACTGCAGCCCCAGCTGATAACGTGATTGTTAGCAAGATGAGACCCTGACTAAAGAATCCAGAAGACTCTGCTGAACTTCTGACTTATATTTGGGTGTTGTTCTAAACTGGTAAATTTGTAATAATTTGTTACTACAGTAAAATAAAACTGATATTCTCTCTTTGTCTCGTAAGGTTTTGTTCTTCTCCAAAGTCCACTGTGGAGAAGTCAAATAGATATCTCACCTTTAAGATAAACAAAATATTAAACAAGTAGGTACAATTTTCTTGACTTGTCTCCTTTCAGTCACTAACCCACTCATTCTACCCTTCAACAAAGTAAAAACGTCATGCTTCTCAATTGTAAACTGGAACTGATCCTTGAAAGAAAAGGAGGGAGAAGAGATCACTGCAAAAAGGGACATATTTTTCATATGCAAATGAGGCATCAATCTAGACAAAGAGTCCTAAAACAAAGACAATTCAATATGGTCCATGCCTTGCACTTCATCTGTGCAGATTTCATGTTAAAATGAATCGTGTGTCTGTGAGTGCTGTTTACTTGTGGGATGCAATCTGTTGGAAAAACAAAAGCATTTCTGCAATCCAAAGCCATGCCTAAATCCCACCACATCCTCCTGAAATATGTCCAGCCTGCAGCCCCAGGCTGCGTGGGCACTCCCGCCCACTCCAGCTCCCTGCAGAGCCAGCACCACAGCGGCCAGCCCAGGCACTGTGGAGAAGGGCACAATCTGTGCTGCTGGTGGTGGGCACCACCACAGTCCTCCACGCTTGCCCTTCAGGGGAGGAAGGGCCCTTTGCAGGAGAAGCTTTTGTTTCTCTCCCTCCTCTCACCTCTGTTTTCTATAAATGAAACTACCCCCTTCCCACTACAGCTCCTATCTCATTGAAAGCACCAGTTACTGTGCTTTTGGAGCTGGGTCAAAGAACCACCCTTGTGAGTTCTGTCAGCTACAAAGTGAAGACTAAAGCAAAGGAAACAGTCCAAAGAGGGAAGCCTCTTCCCCAGGAAACTCTTTTCACCAAGCAGTCAGTTAGAAATAGATAGTTAGCATGTCATGGATCATTAACAGTGGATCAAAATCCATCTGGTCAATTCTCACATCCCATGCTCCTTCTTTTCCCTAACTCTCCCAATGAAAAGTACATCAAGTTGTGGAGATCTCTTTGCCATGTTTAATCACTGTAGCTGGGCCTCTTAAGGAAGGGTAAACATCTGCCAAACAATTTCAGGTTGGATCCTGGATGAATAAGCTATTTGGAGGACACATCAAAGATTCAACTAACCCAACAAATTCATTTATCCCCTTGCCAGAGTCTGGATCCATGAAAATATGTCCATTGGGGGTTCACAGAAAAGCTTCATTCAAAAGTGTCCACTTGAATTAATTCATGCCAAACTTATAAATGATTAAGTCCTGCTCTCAACTAATGACATAGGTCCTCCCCTTCTGATTGTGTAGGCTGGACTAGTCTTCTCTGTCAGTCTGCCAAAGCCATACCTGCTGTCATTTTTTTTTTAATTTTTTTTTCAACGTTTTTTTATTTATTTTTGGGACAGAGAGAGACAGAGCATGAACGGGGGAGGGGCAGAGAGAGAGGGAGACACAGAATCGGAAACAGGCTCCAGGCTCCGAGCCATCAGCCCAGAGCCTGACGCAGGGCTCGAACTCACAGACCGCGAGATCGTGACCTGGCTGAAGTCGGACGCTTAACCGACTGCGCCACCCAGGCGCCCCCCTGCTGTCATTTTTTTAATGAGGGGACTTGTTATTTTTATCTAAAAGGAAAAGATGTGGAAGCAGGAATAACTAGCTGCATGCACTGAAGATAAAATCCTGAAGGCAACTCAGAGACCATCTGAACTTCACTGAGCCTCCTCCTCCTTACCCACTTCCTAGTCATCTTGCATAGATCAGGCTTTCGACCCCTGGTGCTCTGCACATGAGGTGACAGGTCAATATATGACCCCAACCAGAATTTCTGCATAATAAAGAACTGCCATTCAAAATGGTCTCACCTTCTCCTACCCAATGGCCGTATTTTTCCAGCTATTAATGAAAGAAGAGAGGGTTATCAGGTCTGGTTTAGTTGAATTTCAGGTAGCAGGAAAATCCTATCACCTCCTTTTGGAAATTCTAATGGGAAATAACTATAGGAAACTTCCCGATGAGATGTTATCATCATAGTAGTCCTAGCTGGCAGAAGAACAGAAATCCAAGGCTGTGATAGCCTGCAACCCCCAAGCACAATGATACATTTGCCTGTGCCTTGCCTCTGTCAAGACATTTCTGCATTTTCTCTCTAAAGCAAAGGCAGTGTTTAGTTTCTAAGAGAGCCCCTTATTTGGGCAAAAAGTAGAGGAATAAACTAGGAAGCCACTTTGTGATTTTTAAAGGGCAATTCGTAAGTCTGTTTAAGTAAGGAGGAGAAGGACAGGGTAGGTGAGCCTCTGAAACAGACCTTGCAGACTGACCACTATAGGCAAGTCCTGCCTGGGGTGCTCCTTTTAAGGGTTTAGCATCCCAGGGGGAAAACAGGACTCCAGAGGTTACTGACTGAGAATTAATTGCTAGGGTCACTATATACACAGTCTAAGGACTCACAAGCATGGAAATAGCTTTCCTAAATCTTTAATATACCAGAAACAGTGGTGTTTCCTCTCACATCCTCAGAATTGAGACAGGAACATACAGGCCTGAAAAGATATTGCTAGTGGGGAAGGAGAAGAAACCAGGTCCGGGACCATGTAAGTAAGGGATGAGAGGTGAGGGATAAAAAAGGAAGCTGATGAGGTTCCAAAACTGGATCCAAGAAGAGTAATCTAGGTGTAACTCAGCCATTCATTTATTTACTCATTCATGAAACAAATATTTTTTGCATGCCTAGTCTATGCCTGGTATCCTAGAGATGTAAGGTACAAATTAGAATACTGAACTAAAAGAAAAAAAAAATTTAGTTCAATGTTCCCCAAATGTATTTAATCCTTAGAATCCTACTTTTTTTTTTTTCTTTCTAAGAACATTTAGACCATCTCAAAGAATTAGTATTACCTAGGACAGTTTTGGAAATATTAGTATAGAGCAAATTGTACTTAATTCTCATTTAAGGGCTATTGTATAAACCTATTTATCAAATCCTTCAGTCATTTTCATACAAACTGAAGAGTAAAGAATAAACTACTATAAGAATTTTCATATAGGGCTACCTTGATTTGGAGGTACCCTAGCTTCAAGATGCAGATACCACAGAGGTCAAATTAGGAACATCTCCCAAACAGGGAATTCTGAGTGTGCCTGTCATAACGTACCACATGTGAGAGGCGGTAATAAGCTTCCTGCCTTAACTCTCAAAGATGTAGGCTTGCTGGACACCAGATCAGGCCCAGTGTAGCCGCAGCAAGTCCTGGAATAGCACCTTGCCAGCATTGACAGTTAGGTTCATTCATGCAATGATCTTTTGAGGGCCTGTTAACTTCAAATATGAAACACACCATCTTTTATAATTCTCACAACTACTCCTGCATTATGCCCATTTTACAGATGAGGAAAGCCAATCATGAAGAGGTATCTTGATTTGCACAAAGTAAATAAGGTAAGAGAGCTGAGACTGAAATCCAGGTCAGTCTGCCTCCAGAGCCAATGTTCTGTATCACATCGTAACACTCTCCAAAGGGAAACCCCACAAGTGCCCAGCTGACTGTAGAGCGTCCAGGCTTTTGAGTTCAAAGTCTAGTGTAATCAGACTCACTGTCAGAGGGACTGGGTGCACGAGGGGCCTGGACATACAGGTAGGAAGCAGCAGTGGACCCAGCTTTGGCCATTTACGGGAGATACAGACTGAGGAAACCAGTCTATAATTGAGCTGGCAATTCAGCCTTTAAATAGGAAAATTAGTTTTCTGGAACCCAGGAGGAAATTAATCTAAATGACAATGGAATAAAGTTAACAATCACAAAATGTGGACTTGAATTTTAAGACCCTCACCAGCATCTTCTGTGCTTTTAAAAGAATGGTGCCGGAGCTGATACAAATTCATGCACATATCTCTCAAAGAATTATCTACTCTATAAAATCAATAATGCATACTCAATAAAATAATATTAACTGCATAAAATAGATTGGATCCATTTTCTACGGGACTTTTAGCAATGTTGTGACATAACTGGTCATTACATTCAATTGTATGAACTAACTGATTTATGGGCCCAAACTCTGTGCAATAAAATATGCTGGCATTGCCAACACTGCACACCTCTAGAGAAGAAGCCCAGCAGACAGTGGGGCCAAGGGACGGAGCTAGACTCAAGCTAGTACCACTGAGTTCACAAGAATGGCCTCCGATTGCCCAGAGGTCCTTATTGTCTTTGTTCGGTTGTAACTTGTCTTGTTCTCTTTCAAATAATAAAGTCTGATATTCTCTATCCTGAATGCTAGTAATGAATTGCAGCCCTAATTTTGAAACATGGACTCTTAATTGAGAACGATGACAAGCTTTGTGCACACAGACTAATAGCTTTTCATATTTAATGATAAGAACTTTTGTTTTCTTTCTCTTCCCTCTCCCAAGGCAACAGTGCCAGGGTCCTACTATGAAGCTCTCCCATGCAGCCGTGGAAGTCTTGGCTCACAACATCGCACTACTGCCTTCTCAGAACATCTTTCCTCTTTCCCCTGTCCTCTCCCATCCAAGTCTTCCACATCTTTAAAACCACTTCCATGTACACTGACCTCATCCCTCCTTAGGCTAAGGAAACTTGTTGGCCCTACATCTCATTTGGTAAATATTCGTATTTGCCATTATCTTCTACTTCCATTTAATTCTTATAACTTTATTTAACATCACATTAGGCAGAATAAGCCACACTGTGGTGTGCTATCTGAATAAGAAACCCCGTATCTGAATTATGTAACCCTTCAAAAGTTTATTTTCCACTCACATAAAGCCTGATGACGATTACTTAGGGTCTCTTCACCATTTAGGGGCTCAGAGACCCAAGCTCCCTCCATCTTGGGATGCTGTCATCTCAACACCTGACCCTCAAAGATACCATGGCAAAGGAACAGAAAGCATGGAGGTACCTTTTTTAGTTCTTCAATGTTCCAGCCTGGAAGAGACACACATCACAGCCACTAACATGTAACTAGCTAGAACTAGTCACGTAACCCACCTACCAACAAGGAAGCTGGGAGGTGTAGTATTTCTATATGTTCTAAAAGAACAGGAGATCTAGATATGGATGAGCCCTAGTCTTCTCTGCCACAGTGAGTTTATGTCATGTCTCTCAAACAGACTGGGAGATCAGTGATGCTAATGGCAGGTAAACTGCACTTTGGTTGTTTGTTGGTGGCCTGGCTTGTCTGACCTCTCTGGGGTTCTTAAGTGCAAGGCACTCACACACATGGTTGGGAGTCTGCCAGAGTTCCTAGAACTATGCATCATATATAATAGAATTGCCTTAGAAAGTATTTATTGATGGATTCAATCTGAAGACTGACAGGGAAAACATTATACCTGATCAAGTTATGTCTCTTCCATAGCTCTTGGCCCCATTTTCTAACTGCAGGAGGAAAAAAGTACAGCTTGTAAGACCAATGAATGTGGCAGGGATGTCAGAATTTCTTGTGGCTGTCTCAATTGACTACATGTGAATGACACAACTCTGAAACTTCCCCCTTCACTGTTTTGTACTCTAGGACAGAATGAAATCAACAGTGATGGACAAGACCCTACTGAGGAGAAAATGAAGTGACAAAACCTGTCAAGAAACATATTGATGATATAACACAACACAACAGCACATTTCCCTGAACCACCTTAGATATGAAGGCTCAGAGTAGAGACACTGTTATCCCCATTAACAGATGGAGAAAATGATACCTGAAAAGGTTAAGTTTCTTGGTCATAGTCAAACAGCCACCCAAGAAAAGCCAGGGAGAGTACCTGCAAGGTTGCAGGCTTAGAGCCGTTCCTATTAAATTAGATGATGTTCATTCGTCACTGACAGCTTTGGGGGAAAATGGATCAATAAGCACTTCCCTTTGGGTCACTTTCCTACTGTGTCAGATTTATATCTGCAAATGTTTAAAGAGTTCCCATTTACCTGGGGTTTTATGACTTTGTTATAATTGCCAGAGCTGAGAGAAAGCTGCCTTCCGTCTGGCTTCTCCTCCTGCAGGGAGCAGTCCAAAAACCATGTCATCTCAATCATAGAACAAAAATGCTTTGAAGGAAAACAAATGCGGTGGTTTTTTTTTTTTTTTTCTCTTAAAAAGAAATTGTTGAATTGCCTGGAAAAGTCAGACAGTGACTTGCAAAAAAACCTTTCTTTTAAGTTGTCTAGCTACTGGCAGGAGAGGATGGATCACTGCAATGGATTTTCTGAGCGCCTCATCCAGGTCAGCATGAAAGATTGGAAGATTATTCCAGAGTCTCATGACACCGTGGTCAAGCAGCTTTTTCAGTACAGACTTCTCAATCTTAAATTTGGTGACTATACTCCCATCCTTTTTATATAATAGGGAACCTATACTATGCTTACATTCATATAGATAATTATTGCTGAGGATTACTGTGCACAAAGTTGCGAAGTAACACTAGCACACTTATCTACAGCTACTTGATGAGGTAGCATTGAGTTTTTTAGATAGTTTCTCACAAACTTTTCCATTTCAAACATATATATTCATGTTAACAAATGGCGAAAATCAATAAACTTTCGTTTGCCTTTTTCTTGATTTTTCGATGGCAACATCCTTTAACCCATACACGACTTTCAAGTAAAGTACACAAATAAGAACGGTAAAAAGACGGGAGCAGGGGGAAGAGAAAAAAGCAGAAGAAAAGAGATGCCGTTTTACAATTTATCAAGACAGAAGTATTGACAGTTCAATTTCATAGCAAAAAAAAAAAAAAAAAGGAATGAGTGTGCTTGTTCCAGATTGTAACTCTTTCTTTGTGTAGTCCTTTTTCTCTCCTTGGAATCCCCTAGTTCAAATGCATTTTCAGTTTAAATGTGCTCACTGCTAAAAACAAAATAGCATTTGCAGTGTTGGGGAAAGTTTGCCACTAAATCAAGCAATATGGTAAGGCCATGCTGAATCTGAACAAGTAATTTATAGAATAGATAATTCTTCGGAATTATATATACATGCAACAGGGAAGTTTTAATTAACATCTATGTCATTTGCTTCACCATTTTAAAGTGTGTTTTTTGAGTGTAGTTAACACATTTTATGTAATATAACTTTCTTGACATAATTTATTTTGAAAAACTTGCCCTTCTACAGTTTACAAAAGTAAGCCTGTGTCTATCCCTGACAAATAATAAATAATTCAGAATACATAAATAATAGTACTGAGGCTGAGCCATACTACTGAGGAACTTGGACCTTCAGAGCAAAGGAGAAAGTGATGGGAAGAAGAGACAAACAAAAATTAAATATCCCTTCTCTGTGCAGGCCTTCTGCTATATGCCTGCCGCACATAAAAACACAAATCTCATTGTATTGTCACAAAATCCTATGAAATTGGTACTGTCTCCGTTTGGAAATAAAAATAATAGTCAGGAGGTAGGTAGGAGTACCCAGGGGAGGAAACCCAGAGAATTTAAGAACTTGCCCCGTATTCCTCCCAATAAAACACAGGTTTAAGCACAAACTTGTAGGGTTCCAAACTCCATGGATTAGAAGGAGCTACATGGAGCTAGAAAATAAATGTATATTTTACAAATTATTCTCTGTTTTTACTATCAATGTCTTTCCTCTTTTTTTGATAACTGTTATCATTTAGGACAGATACATATGAAAACACCTTGGAAAAAGTGAGACATCATAGTAACTGTCATTGATGAAGAAGACATTTCTTATGCTTCTCCTAATTGGGACTACACTCCTTCAACATGCCAACATATAGTACACATCAAGCACCCAGCTCAGTACTAGGGATAGTGCAAAAGAAGGAAATAAACTGTTCTTAATAGGAAAGAAAATAAATCTGGGGTTTCCCTTGAATTCCAATTGATCTACAGTCTTTAGTGATATATTCAAAATTAAACTTCAGTCAAATAATAATTTTGCACACCTATCATGCACCAAGTACTGTATCATGATCTAAATGGGAAGGAGGATACCTTGGGCTTGCAAAGTTCCACAAATACAGCTACTAAAATTCAGCACCTAAGCATTGCTATTTCTACCTCCATTTTATCTGCTTGTTTGACAACACAATGACGGAAAGAAACTGCTTCAGTGCATCAAACATACGCGAAACTTCCAAGTGTCAGTACAATTTTGTTTACCAAAACACAGTCCCAGGCAGGTCTTTTCACTCCCAACAGTTCTTTACAGACGTCAGAAATCACCTCCATAGCCTGCTCCCCAGTGCATGTTAACACAAAGAACTGCCAGGAACTGCCTCTGTGTAAAGGTCCCTAGTAGAGCATAAGAAAAATCAATATTATTCCTCTCCCTCTTCCCTGAGCTCCACTCTATTATTCCCATAAACAGAAGCCCAGGCACAAATATGGGTGGAGATCTCTCTTGGGAGGGCTCAGTATTCCAGTGTCGTATGTTCTTTTTAAAGACAAATAATCAGGGGTGCTTGAGTGGCTCAGTCGGTTAAGCGTCCGACTTCAGCTTAGGCCATGATCTCATGGTTTGTGAGTTTGAGCCAGGTTCTGTGCTGACAGCTAAGAGCCTGGAGCCTGCTTCAGATTCTGTGTCTCCCTCTCTCTGCCCCTCCTCCACTCACTCTCTGTCTCTTAAAAATGAATAAACGTTAAAAAAAATTTTAAAGAGAAATAATCGGGGTACCTCTTTAGTCCTTGTGTATATCCTCCACACTCAGTCAGATCTTGAGCAGCACATGTAAAAGCTACTGTGCAAGAACCACTCTAGATTCTGCTTCTCTCTCCCCTATCCAGAAAGTGGGTTCCCACAAAAATAAACCTCATATCCAGGGAGCACTGAATTGTATCTGCCCCAACCATCCATCTGCCCCTGCCCCACCCCCACACCCCACCCCCACCGCCTCGTGCTGTAGCCACAAGGACCTTCACACATGTCACATTCTCTTTCATCCCAGACCTTCACACATGTCCCTTCCTCTGTTTATGATCCTCTTCTCATTCTGACCAACTAACTTCTACTTAGCCTTCAGTTCCCAACTTGTAGATGGGCCCCCACATCTGCTTGTAGCTCCCCCAAAGCACCCTGTCATTCCCCTGTAACAGCCTGGTCACACTCCACTATTGCTCACTGCTCAATTGTTGTTATATACACTCATCTGCAAGCTCAGTTGGGGGACATACTGTCTCTATCTTCTTCACTATTGTCTTCTTGGTGCCTCACATTATGCCTGCACGAAATAGGTGTTCAGTAAATATTTGTGGATTGAATGAATCTATAAATCAATTAATGTTAATTTGTTAGTTGATGTATGCTTTCTTTGACATTAAATGATAAATCCTATCAGATTGAACCCTAAACAACAACAAAACCCTAAGGTAACCAAATGAGAGATCATATAGGAAAAATATCTGCCTTCTTTCTTTTCTAGCTACCTTTCTATACCCTCGATATTGAACCTCTCTGCAGCCATTCATGGTTTTGTTTGATAAAGAGCTTTATAGACCCATTTGGCAGAACTACCCTATGATCTAGCAATTGCACTACTAGGTATCTACCCAAAGGATACAAAAATAATAATTCAAGGGTATACATGTACCCCGATGTTTATAGCAGCATTATGAACAATAGCCAAATTTTGGAAAGAGCCCAAATATCCACTGACTGACAACTGGATAAAGGAGATGTGGTATAGATATACAATAGAATATTATTCAGCCACAAAAATTGCAAATTGCAAATTGCAAATTGCATCCATTTGCAATGACATGGATGGAGCTAGAGAGTATTATGCTAAGTGAATAAGTCAGGCAGAGAAAGACAAATACCATATGATTTCACTCACATGTGGAATCTAAGAAACAAACAAGTAAAGGGAAAAGAGAGAGAGAGGCAAACCAAGAAACAGACTCTTAACTATAGAGAACAAACTGATGGTTATCAGAGGGAAGGCAGGGTAGGCGGATGGGTGAAATAAGTGATGGGATTAAGGAGGGCAATTGTGACAGGCACATCACAACAGATGGAGTGTTGTATGGAAGTACTGAGTCACTATCTTGTACACCTGAAACTAATATGACACTATATATTAACTAAACTAACTGGAATTTAAATTAAAACTTGGAAGGAAAAAAAAGAAACTAAAAAAAAAAAAAAAAAACAGAACTCAATAAATACTAGCTATCATGGCAGAGACAGATAAATAAATAAACTCATTTCAGTGGGAATAAATGACAAGAGATCCATTCTTTTTGTCTTTCTTCTACTTCTTACTAAAGTTCTAAACTCAAAAGACTCTACAGTTATACCTATTCTTGGCCTCTTATATTCTTGGACATGTATATAAAGGCACAAATAACTTGATAAAGCAATTCTCCCACTCAGGTGTTGGCCTTGTGCCAATACTTTCCTTGAGGAAAGACCATTACTTCTCAACTTAATGAAAATCTCAGCAGGATCAAGATATTTATGGGTCCCAGATTATATCTGAAGACTTTCAAATGATACTCCATACAAAGCAATTTTAATTCCTAATCAGCAAAAACAGTATTAGATAGTTCTTTGAGGGTCACTATAATGCTCTTTGATCTATGTTTATGTTGTTATTTTACAATGGACAAGTAAGCAAATGTTCTTGATTGAGTGATTGGCTTGTTGATTGATTATTCAAATGCTATAAGGTTCAAGAGAAGACCCACGTCTGAGATATTCCCCCACTAATAAGCAAATTCCAAGTAGACAGAGCATGAGAAATGATGCAATGGGAGGGTTATGATAGATGATCCAAAAGATGTGTAATGGTAGGGAGGGGGGGAGGGAAGGAAAGCTTACCAATGATGAAAAGGAAGGGGTATCTAAAAGGGCCATGAAAAATGGTGTGATTTGAGAGCTCCATAAAAATGCCTGAGATTTAAGCAAGCAGAACATGGATAATAGCATATGATGATACAGATGAGAAAACAATAAAAGCAAAAGTTTGGTGGCAGAAAAATAGATGACTAAGAAGGTATTATGAATCATCTAGCTTGGCAAGAATACCAGATACGTGTGCAGGAGCACGTGAGTGGCTGGGTAGGGGGTGGGGCAAGGGAGTAAGAAGGGAAGAGGGAAGATTTAGCGGAAAATACAACTACAGAGTAGCAAGTAACCCATGGGCCACGACAAAGAGAAATTTATATTTTATTCAGTTTGTCCTGGCCTGGAGGGCCTACATGAACAGATCCATGTTCCATATGTGAGCTTATTGACATCATTAAAATGCTCAGTGTCTCAGTTCTCCCAACTCTAAAATGGGGAAGATGATAATACCTGCAATAAACACATTTCCCAGAAATGATTCTGAATATATATTAGGTCTTATCTAAAGCACTTTAGAATGTCTTGGTAAAATGTAACATGGAGTCCGTGAGTTATATTATTATTATACTCTTAGCAAAAAGAAAAAAAGCTAGTTTTCACTGTAATATATATATTCCTCTTCTTTTCTATGATAATCAGCTAAAATTGATACATACTTATAATAGGTTTCTCTTGATTCCAAAGACTGTGAAGTAATTTTATAAACAATAGATGACTGGCGTCTCTTAACCAACTGTTCAAGTATCCACCATTTAGCTGTGAAATGTAGCAACTCTCCAGGATCCCATGGCAGGAAATAAAATATTACCCTTTGGAACAGCATTCAGTGTCATGTGCCTCATGATCTATCACTCAATAAATATTAATTGATGATGACGAAGCAGAATCACACAGACTAGTGGGAGTTCTGCAGAACTGTTCTCTTATTTATCCCACCTCCTACCTAGACGCATCTGCCCAGAAATGCAGATTTTTTGCCTCACTCAAAGTCAATCCCCCTGGGAAACATTTTCAACCTAGCTAGATCAGAAACTAGTGAAAAAGGTCATTTTGCTGGCAAGTGTCTTGTAAACTACAAACCATCTCTTTCTGTCTCTTTCTCACTCTTGTTCTATCTGTAGCATATGTGTGTATGCACACACATATGTACACACATCCTTTCTGCAATGCTCTGGTTTTTTTTAATTTTTTTTAACGTTTATTTATTTTTGAGACAGAGAGAGACAGAGCATGAACAGGGGAGGGGCAGAGAGAGGGAGACATAGAATCTGAAACAGGCTCCAGGCTCTGAGCTGTCAGCACAGAGCCTGATGCGGGGCTCGAACCCACGAACCATGAGATCATGACCTGAGCCAAAGTCAGACGCTTAAACGACTGAGCCACCCAGGCGCCCCTTTTTTTTTCTTTTTTAATTTTTTTTTAACGTTTATTTATTTTTGAGACAGAGAGAGACAGAGCATGAACAGGAGAGGGGCAGAGAGAGGGAGACACAGAATCTGAAACAGGCTCCAGGGTCTGAGCTGTCAGCACAGAGCCCGACAATGCTCTGTTTATTCTAATGTTCTTTGGAAAGGGAGAAAAGGCCCTTAGTATGCAGTTCCTTCTGTGTGGAACAGAGGACATATGGGCCATATGAATTAAACTGACCGCAATGTGTTTGTAAAATAAGACAGTAAAGTACATTTCTTTTGGAGTGTAATCTGTGTTAGGTCATCTCGGCTAAATCACTGACTTGTAGCAAGAGGAGCTGAGTGGAGGGGTAGGAGGTGCAATGAGGTAGACATTCGCCTGGTGAAACAGAATGTCATGAAATTGGAAACCTTGACATGCATGCAGGCTTACAGAGTGCCTGTCTGGATCACAGCTGACAGTGTAAAGCACCAAAGAGATGGTAGGACCTACCTACCAGACACGTATGCCCTACAGCTTTCAAAAATCCACACTTTTGACGTGAACAGCAAAGGGGGAAGGGATGTTTTATATACCATCCTGAGGAAGTATGGGAGACAGGTTTCTCTCCTGGTTTAACCATTTTCCAATAGGTGGGCAAAAACCCAAAGCTTGTCCACCAAGGTAGGAAGCCTAAGATAGAATCGCAAGTCTGCTACTTACTGCGTAACCTTAGGGATATTACTGGACCTCTCCAAGTCGTTCTTAGAAATAAGGAAACAATAATTAACTTACCCATTTTATGAATATTAAATGCTTAATAAATGCTCGAAGAGGATGAGTAACTAACAGAGAATCAATGCTTTTATCTTCAGTCTAGTAATATAAGAAACTGAAGGGACTGAGAACAGGCAGGATGTGGAGAGTTATAGGTTGAATTGTGTACCCCCAAAATTCATATGTTGAAGTTCTAACCCTCAGTATCTCTGACTGTGACTTTATGTGGAAATGAGGTTTTTAATAGATGTAACTTATTGCGATCAAGTCACTAGACTGTGCCCTGACTGGCGTCCTTACAAAAAAGAGAAATTTGGACACAGAGATACACACACAGGGAAAGCTTTGTAAAGAGACATGGGGAGAAGATAGCCATCCACAAGCCAACAAGAGAGACCTGAAACAGATTCTCCCTCACAGCCCTGAGAAATGACCAATGCTGCCAACACCTTTGTCTCAGTCTTCTATCTCCAGAATGGTGAGACAATAAATTTCTGCTATTGATGTCATCCAGTATGTGGTACTATGTTATGGAAGCCCTAGGAAACGAATACACGGAGCAAGGCAAGTCTGGAAAACCACATAGCATACCTAGTTCTCTGCAAAATCTTTAATGGTGAGCTCAAAGGAAATTCAAGGGGCTCAAATGATGACTACCTTTCTCATCCTATCTCCCACCATGCCTCCAAATGTTCCTTGTCCCCTAAACATAATGAAATGTCTGGAGCTACCCAAAGGTATATAATCCCTTACTTGAAACCTTTAGGGCCAGATATGTTTTGAAATTCAGAAATTTTTGTTTTTTATAAAAGTATTATAGTACATGTACCATATATTATGTAAAACTCCTGGTAGGGTATGATAATACACCCTATAATTGACACATTAATATTTCTGCAAATAAACATGTGAATACTACCACTAAGAGGAATAAACAGAAACTACATGTAACCTCACATCACTTCAGGTCAAAAGTTGCTGAACGAATTAAGAAAAACCTTCATGTTTCAAAGCTTTTGAGATTTCAAAATTTCAGATAAGTGCCTAAGAACCCATAGATCATTCTAATCCTCTCATCCCTATATATTCTGTTTCCTTCGCCTAGACTAAGTCTCTGAGTATTCCTATATGTGTTAGTATTCCATTCACCTGTAAAATTCCTATTCCATGATTATCAGTCAGTTCAAAAAGCACCAATTGAAAAAATCTTCCCTCATTAGTTAGGTAGTTGGGCACTTTCCCTACCTTCTTCCACGGTATCTTCTAATGCATATATTTATTTGAATAATTCTCAAATTGACTGTGTACACATCCAAAAAGAACACCTTTTTCTGGGTCCTTAGGGAAAATGAAAGTCAATATTATACATGTTAATGTATCACTAAGGACTACTTACTAGTAAAATACCAAGTGTGCCAGACGTTTCTAACACCTAGCATTTGCCAAAGAAAATGAGTGTTTCTGAGCACCTACTTCTAAGTCATTCAGTTTTCTGCTAAGTAATCTGGTTGCTATGAAATGTTGGTCCTCCTCTATACACATGCAAGCAAATAGATGGGATTTTGAATTTGGAAGACAAACACTTTATTACCAGCACATTATCAGCACTATAAACTGGATGTAGTTTGCATTTGTTACAATTAGTAAAAAAAATTACTATTAATTTAACTTCTTCATCATCAATTTACTTTGAGTTATTTGGTTAATACTATAGCAGGATGAAATGTGTATTTGCATCAAAATTATTTTAGCCTATAGTTTTACATTACTAGACTAGGCAATTATTTCAAATATAAGCCATGTATGTATCACTAGTTCTAAAATAAATTCATCATACTCACCTTCTCAAATTTCCTGCCACTGAAAGAGGGAAAAGGGTGAAACAAGTGAGCCATAGAGCCTTCAGCCCCTCCTATGTGGGCTGTGTTCAAAACGTTTGAGAACCACTACCTTAAAGTAAATTACTATATTTTTATTTAACCTCTGTAGTCTTGCTACTATCCATGTAGTAGCAATGAATTCAACAGATGAATGCTTTACGAATGGAAAAGAGTCACAAAAAAATGTACAGAATTTGGCTCACCACCTTCTCTAGGTATTGCAATGATACACTGGGTAAAGATTATTGCATGGTTCTTTGAGCTTCTTAAAATATAGAGGAAATTGCAACGTTCTCTTAACTTCTCTTTAATGTTGTATTTGGAGAAGAGCCACAGCAATCCCTCTGGTTCCTTCCTGTCATCTCCTTCAGAAGAGCCAACTCATTTGGGCACTCAGGGGGCTAGTTTGGCATCTGTCAAGCTCTGGATTATGCATCTTGAGCCCTGGCATCTGCAGCTGTAGAGAGACTCATCTCTAGTGTCTGCCCTGGCTGGATTCCAAGGGCCAGAGCTGCCGGGGCAGGGTCGCCCAGTCCTGAGCTGTCAGAACCTCCTGGTGGCTACTTTCTTTCAGTCAACCTTGATAAAAGGAAATATGCCTTCAATTCAGTCCCCTGGCCCGTGTCTTATTGAAGCTGCCTGCACTAGGACTGAAATTGTGCCAGAATCTTCAGCGGGATCTACAAACCTGCTGCGTGAGGATTTGAAGCTAAGAATCTAATTCAACACTAGAACAGAAATAACTGGTATTAGCTGTATTATGTTGGTGCCAGTGGCATAGAGCCCACCATTTCTCTAGGGCCAGAGGGTTAGGGTGCAAATAGGAAGTCTATTCCCAAATCCTTTGGCTACAATGTGCAGCTTCCTCCTTTGTTCTACTATTGGGCTGCTCATCTCCAGTCTTCACAGAATGAAGGAGACATTTCAAGGTCTCTAGCTGAATTAGGGATTGGTCTACATTGTACACAATGGCCTCATACTTGGGAGAAGGGCAGGGTGCCAGACACCATTGGACCCAAGGCCACTTGCAGCAAAAAATCTGAACTCAAAGGCAAAGAAAATATTCATAGGCAGTACAATTTCCACACTTAGGAAGGAAATGCAAAATTGTGGTTGGCAGCATCTAACAGAAGACTTACAGTCTCTACAGAAAAGGAGATAAACTCTTCAGGAATTAACCCAGAAAGTAACCAACACAAAGCCTGGTAATATAGCAAGGATTCATAAAGGAGGTATTCATAATACCCCATTTTGCCTGTTATCATTAGTGGTTAGAATGCTTTTTTAATGTTACACACAATGCATCATTTCTTTAGAAAACTTGTCTGTAATTGTAATTCAAGTCTAATTCTTTTTGGATTCTAGTTAAAAACAAGCTCTATTGTTCTACTTAAAGTAAGATTTGTTTACAAAGTTGAGAACATCTATTGCAGCCTCTCCTTTATTGATCCAAGGTCAAAGAAACAAAGATCAGATGGTACCACATACTACAGGTATTTCCCAAGATCCCATGACAAAATAAATGGAACCTTCCAATGAAAGGGTTCAGAAGTTCAAACTTAAATGATTTAGAGCCAAATGGCAAGTGTTTATTGAGAGAGACTATAGCACCAGCTAAAAGTAACAAATACCTTAAATTTATACTATTTCCTCATTTTGACTCTACAAAAGAATTTTTAAGTAAATATTAATGGCATATATATATACATATATATATAAATACATACACACAGAACATAAAATATAAATATCTTTCGAAGTTATATATCCCTGTATTTTAGCAAATATATATAATTCCCCCCCAAAAGGAGCAAGCTTTCTATACTTTTGTTGCCATACTTCTTATTCTACCTAAAAATGAAATGCAACATTTCTTCAATCATCAAAATTCAAAAACTTTCCTTGTGACCCTATGTTTTTAATGAGGCTAATGCTAGAATCGTATGTACACAGTATTTGAAAAAAAAAAAGTTCCTGGAGTCAAGTCACAATCGTACTACAGACAAATGTCTCAACATCTCTGAGGCTCACTTTTGCCATCTGTAGAGATGAGGATAAATAAGAATTACCTCCCAGAGTGGTTGTGAGAATTATATGAAAAAAATGCTTGGGAAATCGTTTCATTTAATATTTGTGTACATTGATAAACATTAGGAATTACTAATAAGACTACAATTAGATTTGTCATTATAGTCATTTCAGGGTCAGAAATAGGTAAAATGTCAAGTTTATGATTCTTGCCTCCCCAGCACCTCCCCTTCTGTCACACCTGGATTTTAGCCTCACTTGGTCCTCAGTTGGGCTCCCTTTTTTTATTAACAACTTTCCCAGAGGATGAGGGAGAATTGTGTCTGACACATAAGCTTGTCAGGATTGGCACCTAAACCTTAAAGTTTAGGATGAGCTCTGAGCTAGTGACTCTGAAACAGTAAACATCTAAATAAACTCTTCAGTGCAACATTTGTAGCTAAGGATTGTTCAAAGACTCTTTTCTGTTGAAGTTTTAAAAAGCCATTATTAAGCAGATGCTTTAAGAAAAAATAATCACCGCTAATTCTCAGCTACATGATAAAACGTTGTCACCCATACTTCCTGTTGCTCACTATACAAAGGGATTGATGAGACATCCTTATGTTGGTTTTGCTTTTGTTGGAACATGTGTGAACTATTTCACTGGTGCTAGTGAGGCTCTTGCTTACAAACATCAAAAACAGCACAGGTCATACTGAGGTTGCATGGGACAGCCAACATCCCCCTCCGCTTTCACTATTCTCTTCTCATTCAGATACAGCACTAGCTTCTGCCCACAGCAGACCCTTGCAAGCTCCCTTGCTGGTCCCACACACAGAAACAGGAGGGAGAATGCAGTAAAGAGGGAGAATCAGACTCACCAACAGGTTCCTCAAGGTAACTGTGATTACTCTAGACCCTGGGCAAATGAAGATGTTTATCAACAGAGACAGAAAAAGAGAAAGAAAAGAAGAAAGAAAAGACACTCTACATATCATGATATTACTCTTTATAACAAGGCACAAGTCGATACTATCCTTGGAGAATGAATGTGCTACTCCAAAACAAGGTGTTTATCCTAGACACCACAATATATTTACTAATTTAGAATTAAGCTACTTGAATTATACAAAATGCCTTCCAAAATTAATTCTACTTTGCAATATTAAATGAGCATGACTTGGATTTTTCAATAACCCTGTGGAATCAACATTCTAATTTTTAAATAATATATATAAGTTTTGTGGTTCATCTCAGACTAGTAAACAGTAGACTTAGCAGTCATACACTAATGGATTATATCATTTAATGAAGTTATCAAAATTATGCAAAATGTTGGAATTTTTGTTTCATGGTGTTTCATGCCTCCTTTAAATAAATCTTATCATTTAAAAGGAGGAAATATCCACAAATATGGAGTTATTTTTACAAATATCACTTGTTGGGATTGTGTTGCAAGAAACTGTGTTCCAAGAATCAGCTTTCCATTTTGCCAGGAAATTCAGTCCCATTTTCTCTGATGTCCTCCTCAAACGACTCAAACGACTCCTCAAACGACTATGGGTATGTTATTAACAGCCTCAGATTGATTCCTCTCCTTTTAAAATACCCTGACTTGTACCTTCCATGGAGTCTTGAGGATAATGAAAAGCCTATAAATCACTGTACTTTGTATTCATTTGTGCAACACACATAGAGCACATGGGACCAGACACTGGGGTTATAAAGAGAAATAGATGGAGCCTCTGGCCTCCAGAATTCACATTCTAGACATTAGACATTTAGAAGGAAAATACTGAGCAAATTTGAGATCTCATAAGTGAAGGGCAATTTCTTTTGGTCTGGCTCACACTCTACCCACAATTCTCTCTCTCTACGTTGAGCTAAGAAGGGAGTCTTTGGCAATAAGCAAAGCCCTCACAGAATGAACGCTTATTGCAAGACTGAATGTGTGCGTTCCCTCAAAATTCATATGTTGAAATCTAAACCCCCAATGCGATAGTATTTGGAAGTAGGGCCTTTGGGAAATGATTAAGCCATGAGGGTGGACCCCTCATGAATGGGATTAGTGTCCTTATAAAAGACAACCCAGAGAGCTCCCTCACCTCTTCCACCTTCTGAGGACACAGGAGAGGACAGCCATTTATGATCCAGGAAGTGGACTGCCTCTAGACCCAGAACCTGCCAGGGTCTTGGTCTTGGACTTCCCAGCCTCGAGAACAATAAAAAATAACTTCTTCTTGTTTATAAGTCACCCAATCTCAAGTATCCATCATATCCATCACAGCAGCTAGAAGAGAATAAGACATTCATACCATGTGGTGGACACTGTTTAAAGCATTTTGCAGACATTTATAACAGATATTTTCTTCATTTAATTCTGACAATTATCCTACGAGGGAATAATGTTACTATCATTTCTATTTCACAGGTGAGAAAAGCAAACCTTAGAGAGGTAATTTAACACAGCCAATGCCATACAATTAATGAAGCAATCAGAATGCTAACCTAAATCAGATGGCAAAGAACCGCTAACTCTACATATTCTTAGCAATCTAAGTTTGTTAGCCAAAAACATCTAGATTTTCTCTTGGGTTGAAATACACCTGTAAATATGCAAATACGCATCTAATTGTGATTTTGTTTCACAGTAGGCAACTGAATATATAACAGAAAAATAAAAGCTAAGTCACAATTATCTGAGTATTGTTTCACTGCAAAAAAATATATATCAACCACAATTTAGTAATAATAAACTGGGAACTGTCTAGAGTCAAAATCAGAAACACTGGATGACCACCAGGCACCAGGAATATGAGATCCACTTAAATCAGCTTGGCAAAGCTTAAGGATTCTTTTCAAAGGGTGTTCCTGATTTCATCATTAATCAGCTTATTCCCCCTTTTCCCTATTGACTGGCCATCTACTTCAATAGAATACTCTGGCTGTTTTCAGAGCTTTCTCATTCAGCCTTTAAATTAGCTAACTTCCCAGCCACAAGGCAGGTAGCAATTTATGCCAAACAAATCATGAGGCAGAAGGCACTGAGGAAAGGCTGCTTATTTTCCTTCTGCTCTCTTGTGAGGGGCGGGGGGTTGGGGGGAGTGTGACAAATGTTTGTGGGTTGGTAAACTGTACTAATTTACAAGCCTGCTGTTATCTTTCTAATGTAACACTCCCTAGAGGAGCTCTGAGGAATGATCTAGTTGAAGCTTTCAGCTTCAATCAATAAACTTGGAAGATTATGAAACATGGGCTCCTATTTAATATAGTAAAATCCTGCTTTTATGCCGTTGGGGGAAGGATTAATGTTATAAGTGATTTTGAAGTATAAGTTAAAGAAATTAAAACATAAATTAATATATTGCTTGCCGAGCTTTATGACCAAAATAATAGTAATAACCAACATTTGTATGGCTCATTACAGCTCAAGATATCCACTAGGATGCCTTGAAGGCATCTTAAAATCATCACCATCATCATCACAGCTACCATTCATTGACCATCAGGCACAGCTCTAAGTGCTTTGCATGTGCTTTACTCATGATCTCTCCCTTCACCTTCAAACTCTTTGTCCTTGTAGTGTTCCATATCTTAGTGAATGAATCACCATCTATTTGATTATGTGAGTCAGAAATAAGAGTCATCCAGATACCACACTCCCCACACCCTCCAAATATAACCCATAACCAAATCTAATCAATTCCATCCCCTAAATCTATTTTGAATACTCAGCATCGTTCTAGGTCTACCACAACCACCTTAACCCATCGTCCCTCATCTCAGTTGTTCCAATAGCTTCTCAACAGGCTTTCTGGCATCCTCTGCCCTCCCACACTCCCCATTCATCTTCCCAGAGTGAGCATTGGAAATGCAAATCTGGTCATGTCACACACACCTGCCCATGCATTTAACACCCTTCAAGGATTAGGCCCTGAACCATCATATGGAAGCTGCTCCCTAGCACCACCTTATTCCCTGAACTTCGTCCTCCAGCTACCCCAGCATTTGTTCACATCCTACAATTGTATCCTGTACCCTCTGCCACATCGTTCCCTACTCCTTCTGCCTGGAGTGCTAGCACCAGCATCTCCTTGCTTAGTTAATGCCAGTTTATTCATCAACTCTCATCTCAAACATTCTCCCCTTGAACAAAACTTTCCTGACTCTCCTCAGACTCCCCTCTCCTCACTCAATTTAAATTTCTTTGTTATATGCCCTTAGAGGATCATGTTCAATTTCCTTACTGTCTGTTCCAAGACAGCAGGGATGGTGTCTCATTAAAGTACCTTCACTTCTTAGACCAGTAATTGAGCAGCAGAAGGTAGGTACTCATTAGTTAAATAATTTAATATGCGTGCAAATTATACTCCAAAAACCTTTTTCTATTTAATCTTCCCAAGAGCCCTAGAGAAGAAATATTAATTAATGTTATCCCCATTTTATAAAGGAGGTGATGAAGACTCAGAAAAGCCAACTCTCTTGCCCTAGGTCTCAGGCCACTGGATGATGCAGCCAAAGCTCAAACTTGTGTCTTTTGACTCTCTTGTCCTCCCCAAACACTTTGCTACCTTCCAAATAAGAAATCACGTTATACGTTTTCACTGGTCAGCATAATGGACTGTGTTGAAGATTGATCCAGGCAAAAAAAGAGAATATAACAATTATCATGATAGCTGCACAATTCAGCAAATTGCTAAAAATATTGAATTGTCCACTAAAGTAGGTGAAGCTTATGACATGTAAATTATACTTCGATAAATTTGTCTTTGAAAATCATCATAATTCCTAAGTGATATTTTGAAATTCAACCCAGAAAGTACCTCAAAAATGATGGAACACTTGAATATCTTCTCTAGAGACTAACTTAGTGTTTCTTAAAGTGTGGTCCTCACACCACATACATCAGAACTACATTGGATGCTTTAAAAGTGCAGATTCCTAGACCCATTTCCAGATCTACTGGATCAAAATGGTTGGGGCTTCAGAAATTTACATTTTTAATTTGCATGGAAACTGACTCTTATGCACATCAAAGTTTGGAAACAGTGATCTATCTGCAGCAAGACTGCTTAAAAAAAGGCAAGTGCCCTCAAGAAGACGAATCACCTGGTTAAGACTTTGTCTTAACAGAGAAACCTACCTGTTCTTTAAAGTAATTTTCGAACAAACAATGAAATTCCTGATAATTGAGAACAAAACGCCATGTGTCTTACACAGATAGATATTCAACTAACAGCTACTGAATGTTCAGCGTACGCAAAATTTTAGTGCAAGCTGAAATCCCCGGTTAGCCACATGGGAAGTCTGATAGGCACAAAAAGAGTCTGGGTTTTTATAAAAAGTTTTGTGGATGTTATCTAATAAGTATACACTGTGATATATCTCCTAGAGTGTGCTAATACGAAAAATGTGATTTAAAACTATTTTTTTTCCAATACTGCTTCTACCAGGAGCCTCCATTGAATGGTTCAAGAATTCAATCTACAACACTGAACTCTATAAATGACTATTTTGGCAGTTCAAGTTACTCTGGAACAAATTATAGACAAACAATAAGGCCCTAGAACTGGAGAGGAGGTGGAGGCAAGCCTTCAAGGATCAGCAGGATGTCAGCACTGAAAATGAGCCCAGATCACTATAAAAGTTTCAAATATCAAGCAATTAATGGAAGTGTGAATGGGGCTAGGAATTAGAAACAGGTAAAGGCATATATAGACAGAAGCAGGGCCTGCAGTGGCTCAGAGGCCAAGCATACTCTTGATAGGTAGGAGAATGTTGATTCTTCAGGGCAGAAAAAAACCAAAAACTTAATCCAAAATAACATACAATTACAATGTTTTTAATTTTTAATTTTCTACTATGTGTAGGGTACCATGCTAGGTAATGTGCTTTACCCTTTCAAAGTTCTGTAGCTAACAGGGAATTTGACCTCATGGACCCCAGAAACAGTGGCTTCTCTTGATATATTTCCTCTCCATTCATTCACTATTAATCTTGACACAAAAACATACCCCAGCAATGACTAAGAGACATTAGAAACCATGTATGAATGGTTTTAGACTCTATGATGATACTATAATTCATACTTGTCTTCCCTGTTCTACATCCTAAGTAAATGTGATACTAAGTAAGCCTAGGCAAGTCTTGCAAACTTGACTGACAATCCAAACCTTGAAACCTATATTGGTGGCCTCTTGAATTTTGGGATATATAATCAGTCAATTAGGTAAGTAGGGAGTTAAGTAGGTAGGTGGGTAGGTAGGTAGGTAGGTAGGTAGGTAGGTAGATAATGATATGATATGAGAATTAGAAAAAAGAAAAAAAAGAATAAAATATTGTCCTTGCCTTTAAGGAACTTGTGAATCTAATAATAGTACAGAAATCAAGACCAATGTTGCTATCCTAAAAGGCTACAATATGAGAAAAATATAGCATTCTAGAGTCTCAAAAGAGAAAAAGATTATTTTTTTAATATGAAGTTTATTGTCAAATTGGTTTCCATACAACATCCAGTGCTCATCCCAACAGGTGCCCTCCTCAATGCCCATCACCCACCCTCCCCTCCTTCCCACCCCTCCCCCCATCAACCCTCAGTTTACTCTCAGTTTTTAAGAGTCTCTTGTTGTTTGACTCTCTCCCTCCCTACCCCTTTTTTTTTCCTTCCCCTCCCCCATGGTCTTCTGTTAAGTTTCTCAGGATGCACATAAGAATGAAAACATATGGTATCTGTCCTTCTCTGTATGACTTATTTCACCTAGCATAACACTCTCCAGTTCCATCCACATTGCTACAAAAGGCCATATTTCATTCTTTCTCATTCCCAAGTATTACTCCATTGTGTATATAAACCACAATTTCTTTATCCATTCATCAGTTGATGGACATTTAGGCATTTGTACCCCAATGTTTATAGCAGCACTTTCAATAGCCAAATTATGGAAAGAAAAATATTATTTTAATACAGACAAGGCTTTGTGGAAGAAGGAGCTTCTGAAATGAGGTCGGATTGGACCTGTGCAGCTGAGCAGAAAAGATCCCAGCAAAATATACACCTGAAACAAAGGCTGGGGGCAGGAAACAAGGTTGGAGGAAAACTAACTAGTCACTTAGCTAGGAGAATTGGTGCTAGTAGAAGAGAGGAGAGTTAGAGCCAGAAAGCTGCTTAGTCAGGATCATCATGTAGACAGCATGGCAGGTTGAACTGAAGGAATGTGCATTAATAGGAAATCACCTGAGTAACCCACTGGAGACTGTGGAGGGGGATGGTGATAAGACCAGGGCTGCTCTTCATGGAAGCTAACACAGTGATGCTGTTCAAGATGAACCAGACCTCTGACTGGCAGTAGACAGACTGGTAGGCTGTGTTCACAGTCAGGTAAGAGGAACTATGGGTCTGAACTAGTATAGTGAGATGGAAAGCAGAAAACAGATATAGAAGTATACAGATAAAGGATGTAAAGGTACATAGATACACAGATATAGAAATGTTATAGAGCGAATCCACAGAATGCTCCTTCATATTTTCCCCCTCATAGAGAACAGAAAATGCTTAAAAGCAAGTCAATCTGAGGTTTGGTTTGGATATACAATTTTAGGAAAAATTAAATAAACATGGAAAACAGAAGAATGGTCTCATGGGAAGAACAACAAGAAAACTTTGTATTAAAGTTCGAGGATTTTACATCATGTCTATAAATACAGGAACTGTCAAGTGGGACTTGCACATGAAGCCACGAGATAATGTTGAACATGCATCACAGGTGAGGAAATAAACATGAAGGCTGCACAGGGGAGTAATTTAGAGTAGGTACCAGAGCCAAAATATAAGGATTCAAATCCTAGCTCATCACTTAATGCCCATGTGACCTTCCTTTGGCAAGTGCCTTAGTTTTCTCATCTGTAAAATGGGGATAATAGTAGGACCTATTTCACAGAACTGTTGAAAGGTATTCCGGTTATCAATATATTCCTTCAAAGTTCCAAATTCAACCTTTGCTGCCTGCTCTGCACAAATTGAGATGGGCCCTTTAAATATTTCTCCTTTGCCAACTGGCATGATGCTGAGCATCATCATAAGAGGACACTGGGGAGACACCGGAAGAGAAAGGGGTTTCCCTACCAGCTCCCCCTCTTCTCATTCAAAAGCCTCCTGCAGCTTGCAGTCTTTCCAGTATGAGGCTCTTGTAGGGAATTAGTTTTCCAGTACCCTGTTTCTGCAGTGTGCAGTGGCCAATATCAGCCAGCACCTAGCACCCACCAGCCTCCCTGCTGCCCTAAACTAACACTTCCTTGAGCATTACTGCAGCAAGTTCTGAAGTACCACACACCCTGGGGATGTGAATAGCTTCTTCCAGCACCCCAGGGAACAGATTCCTAGCAGGTTCCACCAGTGAAGTGCCTTGGAATCTCCTCTGCTATCCTGCATGCCATGACCACACCTTCTCCATTGAGGTCTGGATCTTAATCCCAGAGTGGGAAGAACCCACTTTCAGGTTTATTTCTTCCTTGAGGGCTCTATCTCAACCTGGGCAGTAGGTGGGGGGGGGGGGGGGGGGGGGTGGGTAGGCAGGTAGTGGCTGCTCCTGTATGTGTTAATCCCATAATTTTTTGAGTTCTCTTTACTTCTTACTAGCCAATGCCTCATAAATCCAATCTCTTATCATGGCTTTTAATGCTTTATATTTTACTTACACTGCTCAAATCACTGTGTAGTTTCTGTCTCCTTCTTGGACCCTGACTGATGTAGGAGGATTAATAAAATCCTATTTGTTAAGCATAAAACAATCCCTTGTACAATAAGAATTTTTAATGTGTTTATTATAACAATATTTTAATATGAAGGCCAGAAAAGAAAGGAGTAAGTATAGTTTTAGATCTAACTATATTATATAAATGTCTGCTATGACCCAGTATCCTTGGGGAAAGAAGAACTATCTGTTTTCCTTCTATTTCATTTACAGTTTTTGCCATTAAATACACTTGTGTAATAAAACATATTGCCTGCCATAATAGACAAAGACCAGAAATTTACATTAAATAAGTGATACTAAAAACAAATATATAATTAAAGCATATATATTTTAGTGTTTTAATTGATGTGTGTGATAGCACTGGCTAGATGATAAACTCAAGTTAACTAACATGCCCCTATTTCATAAAAAGGCATTTGTACTTAAATGGTTTCCCATACAAGATTTAAAATGTATAATACATCATGCTTTTCAATATACTTTCTTGGGACATTTTTTTAACTTTTACATCCATATGATTCTGAAAGTACTTAGGGAAGATACGATCGCGCTAATTTCTGACATAGGGAGACTGAGGCTGGAAGAGGTTAAATGCTCTCCCTATGAACCTTACAATGCTAATTAGTGATGAATGTGAGAACAGATTCCAGATCTCCCAGTTCTCAGCCAAATGCTTTTTCCCCTTTACTGTATTAACTCCTCGACAACTGTGATCAAGATTGATTCAACCTCAAATGACATCTTAAATTAACTTTTTCCCTAAAATGTGAAATATTCTAAGACAAGTTTAGATTTATGCAGCCCAACTTGATAGGTATACAACTTGGGCCTTACCCTCCAATACCCATCTCCACACCAATGTGTCCACAGCCCTTGGAAAGACCTTGAATATGTCTGTTATCACTCCCTTATCCGTGTGATGGGGGCAATGATAGATCTCAGCTTGCTGCTCTGACTTTGACCCCAGACCCTTCACACAACCCTCCTACATCTGTTTTTTTCATCTCTAAGAGGTTAGTGACCTGTCACATCAAGTATGATCTTTCTTCCTCCTCTAAACCACTATAATCCTAAAAATGCTAAGTCATTCCCAATCTTACTTTCCTCACCTACAAAATGTAGAATTGGACTGGATGTTACATTAAATCCTTAGCAGTGCTCATGTGCTTTGATTCTAATATTTGAAACATGACTCCAGAGTTTTATGACCATTTTAATGTGTCATTTGGGAAAGTGGTTCATCAGAAGCACCATGGAATTTTTAAAGAATAATGCCATCCACTATATATTCTGACTCCAAAGGCTTGAATGGGTCCAAGAATCTGTATTTTAAAATGTACCAGGGATTGCATGGCTGGGTGTGAGAATCACTGCTTCCAGGCACTCAGACTCATTGTTTTATAGTCCTATCTTGTATAGCGCAGCTCCTCAAAGCTTCCAAGAACTGATTATTTGCCATTTCATTACTCGATAACAAATTACAGTTTCTCATTTTTGCATTGTGCACATCAAAAGCCCAACTTCAGTTCAGTGGTGAAAACTGATAGCCACATTATATTATGAAATTTAGAAATGACAGATCCTTAGTGCTTGAAAGAACCAGATGACAGAAATCATATCTGTGACAGCTGACAGATTTTCCAAAGCTCTCAAAGCAAAAACCAAAAACATATGCTGAAGAGCCCAACTCAAAAACAAGCATATGAAAGGATTTAATAAGACACCTATCATGATAACAGAAGCTTAGAGTTATAGAGACTTCCTCTATAGTATTTCTCTTTGAACATTATGTTTTATGGGAGACTTCTTAGATCTAAGAGTATAAAGATCTGTATTCAAATTCTGACTTTAACTGTATGCTTGAGGACTGATACCTACTTACTTAACCTTTGGTCATATACATGTCTGAAAAATAAAGATGTCCAACTGGAAATGGTCTGCATTAAAATTAAATGATTCTGTGAAAGGTGAGGTTAAGAAATTTGATTTTGCTATAAGGATTATGGATGATGTATCAGCTAGTTCCAAAAGTTATAGGCAGTGGTATGACCACTGAGTTAAGAAAAAAGTTTCCTTTCAAAAACTCTATATCCTAGCAGCAGGTAAAATAAGCAGTCTAGACAATATTGTGCCCTTCACAAAAGAGGAAGCCTGTGTTTGGAAATAATAGCAAATGCTTATATAGCAGGCACTGTGATAAATGTTCAAAACAGCAATTTACTTAATCCTCACAACAGCCAAATAAAACAGGTACCATCTCTGAAGCAGAGAGATCAACACCTGCCCAAGGTCCCACTGCTAGGAAATGCCTGACTGGGATTCAAACTCAGGCAATTTGATCCTAAAGTCTGTGCTCTTATTGTAATATCCTGCCTCTTCCCAGTTCAACAAACTTTTAAAAATTCCCACTTAGGAATTATTTCCACATATCAATGGGTCATCAGTTTTCCAGAGAAACCGTAAGCAATTCAAATACCTGATCCAATGTTCTTACCATTAGTGGTTGTGTAACACATGGGAATTTGATGCTGTTGGAGGGAAACATTTAAAATGCAAAAGTGACCACGGCTTACATGCATTCTACCCCAAAACTAACCTTTTTGCTATCTTTTTAAGTCTGTGTACACCCAGACTCCAAAAAGTCTTGCCTTGTTTTGCTCTATTGGGTTCCAAAATCTTGACCCTCATGGCCAGGAAGTTTCTGCCAGTGCAAATCTACACATAAAATATTGTCTAGATGCAATATTTTAACTCACAAATACATGAAAATGACAAAAAAGATTTATCCAGGATGTTAGAACCCACACTCTATTATAAAAACATTATTCATTTTATTTTACAGTTCATAGACTGCACACAAAACAAGGTGTAAAGAATATGGAGAGAGCTCCCTGCCTGTAATTCTTCCTCACAAGAGAACTAGAGATCACCTGTAACTAATGTGGCTGCAGAAGGAGTCTCTTTGCTCATCCAGTCTTCCCCTCCCCCACTAAAGTCTACGGTGATGTGGGAAGCCATGGCTAGTCAGCTGCACAGGCCCACATGCAGAAGTGTGCAACTATGGCATTGACAGGAAAGACCCCTAAAATAGACCTTTGAGGGCTGGATGGGCCTTGCTCAAACCCAGTTTTTGCTCTTCTGACCTAGTTTCCCACTGGACACAGGTACTGATCGCAGAACTTGGGAGCATCTATCTCTGTGTAGAACATGAGAGGCACTGGGAAAGTGCTATACCCACTAGCTCATTGTACCCTTATCTTTACACTGCTTGTTTTAGTAGTTCAATAGTTAACAAAACTGCAAGCAATTTAAAGCTGAATCCAAGTCTCATTCTTGCTAATCTTTAAACCCAGACAGGCCCTTGTGGGCTGGCATAGCTCAGCTGGGATCTCTGCTGTTTGCATCAGGCCCCTTATTACCGAGTCTTTGTCTTTGCCTGGGCACTTGATTAAAGTACAGTCCTGGAGCACTGGATGTTTTCTGTGAACCTGGGGAGGGCTGTATAAGACTGCCTCAGCTGGAGGTCTCCCGAGCATTCCGTCTGAGCTGTCTCAGCTGGAAGGAGCATTCTTATGCTCAACTTGTTCTCTTTTGTAGTGGTAATGGGAGGGGTTTTTAAGCCCTTTTCTTAAGAATGGTCTCTTCCTGCTTGATGTAGAACTGAAAAAGGATCCTCCACTGGCACAGCTCAAAGATACTTCCTGTCAAACACCATTAATCACCCAGTCACCTGTAGTGGGGGTTCCCACTAGCATTACTGCTTCATCTCAACCTGCTGATCAGAGGTTTACAATATGTAGAACCTGTTGCCTAAATCCAAGTTGCTGGAGTACCAACTGCCAAACATTATACTCTCATGTTAAACAAAATATATACCACCTAACCAGAACTGAAATTTCCGAATTCTCAATAAAGCCACTTATGTCCATACATTGTCTACCCAACTCAAACCTAGACTCTATTTGTTCATACCAAATTGACTGACATCACATTTTTCCCTTCCCTAAGTCTAAAATCTCAACCCTTTATCTAACTAAGCTCTGAGAACAACTTGGAGGTATATCACATTGGCATCTCCGCTAGGACTTTACATATAACAGCTCCTCAAAATAGTGTGATCCCTGACCGCTGGCAATACTGAAGTTCATAACACACGGTTTTCAGTATTTTTAAATGCAAAATCCCATGGTGCTCTAATTCCCCAGTAGAACTGAAAAAGAGGAAAATGAGACACAATTTTCAATATGGAAACAACTTTCCACAAATGGGAATTTCAAAAACAGTCAATCTCATCCTTAAATTCCTTTTGGTTTGCAAATGTTATTAACCTCACCCAAGGCTGTGTCCATATGATGGATAGAAACATTTTCTAAAGTGAGGGAAAGGAAACAGGGGGATTGATAGACCAGATGTCATTAAGTTACTCTAAATATCCAATTTCAGCCTTAACAAAATCCATCAACTGTATTTTTTCTCACTAAAATTAAAGCATTCAGCCATGATTTGACCAATTTTCCCTTCTGATTTGGCTCTTCTGCTTGATACCTTATTAGTTAGTGGTAGGATCTGGTTGACAGGTGTGATAATGAAAGTTAAATGTTCAGCAAACCCCAGGGATACCACTTTCAAACTGAAGTTGATGTCCATGTAAATAAGTTACTTGTAATAATAACAACTTGCATATGTACGGTGCTTCGTGGTTTAAAAAGCTTTTCCAAGTATATTAGCTTATTTGATACAATATATTCTTACAAAATAATCAGAGAAGGAATGATTATCTCATACAGAAGAGAAAACATCAGTTGTAATATTAGCGCCATAAAGAAACAGATTAAATCTTTTCTTATTTACATACCTTCTTTATATTTATTACCAGAGGTGATGATCATTAAAGAGATTTATCTGAGTGCGGTATGTGCCACTGTCAGACATTGTTGTAGGACAAGAGTTTTCAAGGTTTAGCATGCATAATAATCACCAAAAGGGCTTGAGATTGCCAAAGTTTATGAGTCAGTAGGTCAAGGGCAGGAGGAGGAGGAGTTGCATATCTAACACGTTCTCAGACAACGTTAATTTAAAGGGTCTGTGGACCACTCTTTGAGAACCATTTGTCAGACACTCAAGACACAATTCTCTTCTTTCCCCCACTGGCCCCAGATGAAAACTTGAGTAGGTCCCAAGGCATTCCTGCTCACAGTTGTGTTCTCCTAAATTACAAATACTCTAAATTATAAACATAATTATAAACATAATCTCAATTCAGAAAGTGGAATGTCTACTTTATGCTATTAATCAAAACTCTGACTTAATTGCATGTCAAAACTCCTCCCTTCTTTCTCTTCAGGCTTTCTCAGGCTGATAGACATCAGAGTAGCAAAGAGGGACCTGACTGGCTTCTGATTTCTCTCCTTCCTCTTCCCCACATAGACCAGCTCCTCTGTGGTTGGTGGAGAGGATCTTGTAGAGGTAGAAAAAAGAAAGATAACACGTAAAGAAAGACCTTACATGAACTGGTTCTGTTGTAATGACCTTCACACACTCTCACTCAGGCATTTTGAAATTGACTCTCCCATGAGTGCTTTAGTGGGTTAATTGAGAATGTCAACATTGCAAGTCATGTGTTATATCTCTATTCTAATTAGCTGCCACCTACTCCTCCCTCAGCCCCTAGAAATCTAATGTTCACCCTTTAAGTTCCTGCCACAGGGTCTCTGTCCCTTCGGAAGGCACTATTGGATAGAACCATGACCTATGACATTAGTTCTCTCTCCTTTGTTTGGTTCACTAGAAACACTACCACATATCTTGCCCCAACAAATTCCAGGAATATACACCAATGGTATGGTGGCCACTTCTATGCTGCTGCCACAAGCCTCTTTACCATTCTCATGTATGTGTATGCCCTCATCCTCTAGGTCTTTTCCCAACTGCAAGGAACACATTTCAGGGTCTCCAAGGGGACTCATGGAAATCTCCCTCACAAAGCTTGAGACAAAGGAAGTAATACACATGCCCATTCCTTAGAGTAAGGGCAGGGGTACAGATTCACGATTCACTGTCCCTCTCTTCATTTACATCTCTTCACAAATCTTGCCTTCTCTTCCTTCCCCTTAGCCCTTTATATTTTCAGCATGTGAAAAGGTTAGAAAAGTGTGGAATTGGCTCTTGATCATTTCTTCTATGAATTGACCTATGTGAAACCAGTTTTGAAATTTCTCATCCATTAAATCATAGGTGTACTGGTTAAGTTTACATTTCAACTCGGCTAGACTAAAATGTCCACTTATTTAATCAAAAAACTATCTCAAAAAAAAAAAAAAACTATCTCAGTGTGGCTGTGAAGGCATTTTTTAGTTTCCTGAAAAGGAAGAGATTCTGTCTCGAGACTGCCTCAGGACTCAAGACTGCAACATTAACTTTTGCAGGAGTTTCCAGCCTGTTAGCCTATCCTACAAACTCCAGACTTGCAAGCCCCCACAATCGTGTGAGCTAATTCCTTAAAATAAATATCTGTAAATCAATCTCTAGCTAGATAGATAGTATACAGAGATAGCTAGCTAGCTGTGGGATTTGAACAAGACTTTCTCACTCTAACGATCATGTTCTCACCACCATAGAGTATTACCACATGCCTATAAAGGCTGAATCCCTACAGCAGTTGTAACTCGTAAGTAGATTCACCCATGAAATCATATATCTAGAACAAGAACAGTTAACTCAGTAATTTTAGGTAGAGATAATTTTATCAACTTGATTGAACCAGTTTGTTGTCACTTGACAAAAATATACCATTCAGATGACTGACTACATTTTGCTTATATTGTCAAGGTATTTGGTGAGGAAATATATTTGTAATAATAGTAAAAAAAATTTTTTTAATTAATTTTCTGAAATCCTTATTCTGAGTGATCTTCATTCTATGCACATTATTGTTAAACATCTATAGAAAAGGTATTATTAGCTTCATTTAACAAATAAGAAAGGGAGGCTTACAGATGTCAAATAAGGTTGCACAATGAATAAGTTTAAATCCTAGCTACATCAGCAGTAAAACTAAAAAATACTACTTACCTCACAGTTTGACATGAAGAATAATATGTGAATAATATATGTAAAAGTGCTTATCACAATTTTAACACATTCTATGTATTCAATAAATATTAGGCCCTTCTCCTTTGCAGAAATAAATATCTACCTAAAGAAATTATACTTACCTGCCTAAAAATTTTATTTTGCTATTAAAATTCAAGAAGGAATTAGAAAAAAAAGTGTGCCAACATGTACCTCTTGTGAGCCTGCTAAGCACCTGATTCTCAGCTATGGCCTCTGATATTAGACACAGTAATAAAAAATCTAGGATATAGAAGTATGGCCCTTCCTAATAGAAAAATAGTTTTAAAAATCAACTAACTGCTCCCTATGTTTTCCTTCACTTTACTTTTGCATTCTTACCCTTATATAAGCAAACAAAATTAGGACAAAATGTCCCATTCTATGGATCTCATCCAGAACTACCCCCATGTTGTCCCTGATGCTTCAGACTTGTAGAAAATTCTCTCATCTTAAAAGAGAGAGAGGGGCGCCTGGGTGGCTCAGTTGGTTGAACATCTGACTTCAGCTCAGGTCATGATCTCATGGTCCATGAGTTAGAGCCCCATGTCGGGCTCTGTGCTGACAGCTCAGAGCCTGGAGCCTGTTTCAGATTCTGTGTGTCCTTCTGTCTCTGACCCTCCCCCGTTCATGCTCTGTCTCTCTCTGTCTCAAAAATAAATAAATGTTAAAAAAAATTTTTTTTAAAAAGAGAGAGAAAACAAGAGCTCACTTGCGCGCACACACACACACACACACACACACACACACACAAAGCTGTCATCTAACTAGAAGTGGCTTCTTCCAGAAGTTTTTTCCTAAGCCAAAACGTAGGCCTTGACCTCCCTAGAAAGTTTCCTTGACCATATTATCTTTCTGATTGCATGTATATGAGCATTTTATTATGTTGCTGACATCAGTGAGCAGAAAATAGGCAATTAATTTTCCTCTAATCCCAAAAGTGGACACTTACCCCAGGTCAAGGTGGGAAAATACATTGTGGTCATATAACAATGAAGTTTATACTACTCTCCAGGTTTCTGCTCAAGGTAAATTAGCCTGAACTGTTCCTTCATTCTATCAGGACAAAATGTTCTTTCTTCACATGGTACAGACAAATATTTCAGAATATAAGTTCCTCGAACAGCAAGCAGTAAGCAAAGTCAAAGCACAAAGCAGCCTGATCATTCATCATTTACTAACCGGCTATCTTTTACACCAGCAAAGTACTGGGTTTGAACCCTACCTTTCATTGAGCAGTGCTGAAATAGCCAGAGTTATAGGGTTAAAATTGCAAGTAATTTGAAACATACTTTCTTCCTTGGCTGGTACAGAAGGCTCAAAAGGATATATCCCTCCAAGTAAGTTAACTGCTGCCCCCTATTAAAGACATAAAAAATCCCACAATATAACCCTAGTCATGACTAAAGCCTTCTAGTTCAAAGAGTCACAACCCCTTAATCACAAATTTGCCCTGCCTCACAAAGACAGTTAAGACAATGGTGGGTCACATGTTGACCCAAGATAAGATTCTGAGAGGTCATGGATAAAATAGGAAAGTTTATTTTTTGAAAACTAACTTCCCGAGCTCATTAGTTCTGATAGATTATATTTTAGAAGAGTATAAAGAAAAGGCCTTTCCTTCTTTTTTCTTTCTGTCTCTTTCACTTAGAACACTCTGGATACAAGGGAAATAATCAATAAATAGAGCTTCCAGCCAAACTTAAGGGGATGAACTGGTAAATGCTAAGCCTTGGAGCATTAAGAAGTCTCATTGTGCAGTTTCAGAACAATTTCCATGTCATTAGCTCTAACTGTTCCCTCCACCAATGGGACCGACTGTCAGAAACAACATCAGCATTGTTTTACTTTCCACTCTCAGGCATGATAACAACAACAACAATATAACAATAATGATGATGATGCCACATTCCATATGTGTGACATATTCAAGAATACGGAGTTTATTTATATACCAGTTGATTAAACTCCATGAAGGCAGGAATCATGAGTGTCTTATTCATTGCCATGTTTCCCAAAGCCTGTCAAATGCCTGATTGGTAAATATTTGTTGAATAGACAAATTAAATATCTCATTGGATTCTCAGAAAACAATGTCCCCCAAGTAAATTATTAGTTCCATTTTACATAGGATAAAACTGAGATTCAGGAAGTAAGCAGTGTGCCCAAGGTGTACACATAGTGGCTGAGTCAGAAGACAAACTAATTTAGTATTCCAATTCCAAATTTAGAATTCATTCCCCTACAAGTGCTGCCAAACTTGATGAGAGCTACATCGTGGATAAGGCAAGTAATAAGATTAGCATAGTCAAAGTGTAGGAGCAACTATGCCTTTGAAAAGAATGGCAAAAGAAAAAAATTTTAAAACTCTAAGGTCAGATCACAATAAAAGTGTAGTGAGGAGTCAAGTTCAAGAGATTGGTCATTATTAATCAAATTATAGATCAGCCCCAATAGCCACATATTTTCTTGCACTTGCACTCACGAGACCCTTTTGTAAAACATTCACAGAAAAAGATCAATACCTCTCTGGAGGTAAGTGGCATAAATTATGTCTCAACATATACACCACAGGAGTTTTACTGTGTGTTGTATACAGTAATTGCATTTTATAGATGGCTGTGGAAAGCTTCAGTCCTCATTGATTTTGATCATAAACTAAAAGGCGACAAAAAGAAAAGAACAGCACTTTATATGAAGAAGTCAGTCAGCTGAAGCTGCAAAAGAAAATGAAAATTTGGCATGCTGAATGTGATCAATTCATGTTTCTTGGAAAATGAATGTAGATATTTGAGTGCTTCCATTATGAGCTGGTGGCAAGGCTTTAACAGTACTATGAGAATCTCTGTTCATCTAATAGTCAGTGGTGGTACCTATCAGCAGGATTTAAGACGACAGGAAGCCAGCCTAAACTAGAGCTCTTTCTAGCTTGCTACATTATGGATGCCATTAGAATGGCTTATGAACCACATTAACTGAATATTTGTGTTTTTATTATTGCATTTAATGTGTCTTTGGGATTTACAATCAAAATTAAATGGAGATTGTGATGTAATCTGGGGCCATCAATATGTCACTAATACTTCTAACTTCCAGAAGCATATTTTTCAAGCATTGCTCTCTTGATTTCCTTCATTTCTTCATGCCCTTCGCAGCAAGCAATTCTGAAGGGATGTTAATGCAGCATAACAACTCTTTACCCTGTTTCAAGGCCAATTTTGCAATATGGGCAAAATGATTGGAAATGGAGTCCTGAAAATACTGAAGCCATCTGTCAGGGACTCAGTTAAGAAGATCCACACTGTTTCACAGCCAAGGATGGGGATAAATTATGCCTGGCTGGAAATGTCCAAAGCAAGTAGATTCCCATTCAAACTTATTAAGATGAATTACAAAAATTTTTTTATTATTCATTGCCCTGGTAAAAATCACACTTTTAGATGACGACAAATCATAGCTACCCTGATGAGGAAGAAGGCAAATGGTGTATATTAGCCAAATTTTTTTTTTAAGTAAGTAATATCTAAAGTAGGTGTCACTAAAAGAAACCACAATCTTCTGTCAAAATATCTGTGGACCTATTTACATTCATAGACACAATCCTGTGAAATGTTCCTGTGCATTTTGTAAAAATAACCCTGTTAATATTTAATCACAAACTCCAGAAGTACTTGGCTAATATTTATTCATGAAATGTATTTGGTAAAATATTAAAGAACAGGAGGGTGGGGCTGTTGTGATTAAATTATATGGCTTGGGATGTCAAGCTTTAGAATAAGTTAAACACTGTGCCTCCTTCCTCCCTTAAATATTTATTGCCATTATAAAACTATTGACATCTTACAGAGAAAACAGGAATTCTCGCATTTTTTAACACGGATTTTTATACTAGTAAATAGTGCTACTCAAAATTTCCCCACGAATGTTGGAACTGATCTGCTTCACAGGAAGCAAAGACCTCCCTGGTTGTTAAGTGTTGTACCACACAAATGAATCATCACTTCCACATTCCCTCACTACACAAGGCTGAGTGAGAAGGAAATACAGTGCTCTTTCTATGAAGTACTAAGTAGACAGTTTGGTTGCAAAGTTGCAACTGGTGAGTTAAATGTGTTGGGAAAACAGCCCGTGCCATATGTGAGGACAATTTCTGTACTAATCCAAGTACTGCTGATGGATTCTTTTAGTTTCCCTCCATTTCTTTTTTTTTTTTTTTCATTTAGACTTAATCTGAAGTACTGCCAAAGTGAGTTGGTTAATTTTTCTCTAGGTATCATTCATAAAAGCCCTTTTTATTAACAGAAAAGTAGTTAGATATACTGTTTGAAGAATTATAAAAGTTGAATGTCCAAATCAGAAGCTTACCTAGAGAAAGATGTTCCAAAGAGTAAGATTAGGTCATTAGGCAACCCAGAAGGAACCTCCCTCTCAAGGCAGGGTTGTGCATTTCTGGCTTTACCAATGATGATGTAATAGGACTTGAGGGTGGGAGGAACCAAGATGCAGATTCAGAGGATCAATGTGGAATTTGGCTTAATTAAGGGCCAAATCACCCTGAACTAGATGTCAAGTCAAAATAGGATCCAGCAAAGCTATTGAGATGCAAAGAAATCCTCCCCATCCAACCACTGATATATGATTTATAAACTGATAGATCATATTATGGTAGTACATAAATATTTAGTATGTAATATTATATTTATAAGATAGCATAGTATGGTACAGTGGAAAGGAAGGAAAAGAAGAAGTACCTACTATAAGCTAATGCTTTCTATGCAGTATCTTCATACATCCTATAAATTAGACATTGTTATTAAGATTAAGCAGATTAAGAACAAGGAGTGTACCAGATAAAATGATGGGTAAAAAAATTTCCCTAAACAGGTTTATAGTCCAGTGGCAGGGACTGATAAGTACCTCGTGCCACCATGCTACAACCGATGAACTTTATAAGCCTTGTAATAGCTCTCTGTATTTTTTTTAACATATATTACTTCAAGTGACCCTCAGCATGCTACAGGTGAGGAAATTAAGGTTTGAAAATTTTAAATGAGTAAGTGTTGGAAGAAAAACTCAGAACTAAACCTTCTAATATTAAACTAGGAGCTCTCTCCGCTGGCCCACACTATCTCAAGATCTCACATCTCACCCCAGATGGGGAAATTATCCTACCTAAGTGAATTCCAAAATGTTATTCTCTAAGACTTCCTATTTTAGGTAAAATTACTTATTTCAAGACAAGGTGGTAAGTAAAGTTAAATGAAAAGACTTACATTTTAGGGGCACCTGGGTGGTTCAGTCAGTTAAGCATCTGACTCGCGGTTTCTTCTCTGGTCACGACCTCATGGTTCATGGGTTCAAGCGTCGGGCTCTGTGCTGACAATGTGAAGCCTGCTTGGGATTCTCTCTCTCCCTCTCTAGGCTCCTCCCATGCTTGTGCTCTCTCTCTCTCTCTATCTCAGCATATATAAACATTTTTAAAAATTTTGTAAAGACTTACATTTCAGGAAACTCAAATCTTCCACAGTGATTTAAGAAATACAGTATTAATTCATAAGTATTACTCTACTTATGGAGGTGGTTATAAAATGAAAGAACAAAAGAGAAACTAAGCAGTGACGTGTCTAACATCCTATTAGCCAGTGAGATGATAATTTGGAAAAGAAAAAGAAGAAAACTAGTATCGATGGGACACACACTACATGCTAGGCACTTAATGTATTCATTCAACAAATATTTATTGAGAAAATATTATATGTCAGGTACTCTGCAAGGCTCTCAGTATACAATGGCAAACAAAATAAACACAGTCCTGTTCTTATATGCATAATAATCAGACAGGGAAAACAGACATTAAATAAATAATCATCTAAATAAACAAATATGAATTATAAATCATAAGGGCTATGAAAGAGAAATAATAAAGGGCAGGTAATTTAGATAATGAGGAGGTCAGGAAAAGCTTAACTAAAAAAATTATATTTTTATATATAAAAAAGCTTAACTAAAGAAATTATATTTAAGCTGAAGTAGGAATTAATCAGATCAAGAAAAATGGGAAGGCCTGTCCAGGTACAGATAATTGTATACCAAAACTCCTGAGATAACAAAGAGCCTGACATGTCCAGGAACTGCAAGATTATGGAACCAAACATTGAGAACAAAAGGGGAACAGCACAGGATGAGTCTGGAGAGGAAGTCAGGGGCTAGTTCCAGTTTAGCATGCCTGTATCATCTAAATCAATTACGTGAAAGAGGTACGTCTCTATTGTGTCTGTCTTACAGATGAGGAAACAAAGATTTAGAAAAATTAACAAATTCTCTGAGTTCACACAACTAGTCAGTAGGAGAGTAGTCTTATTATAAGAATGTATCCTTTAAGAAAATGTCCCTTCCCTTCCAGATGATTTCTTCCAAGTGAGAGACTCCACTAGCAGAACAAGCCAGATATTCTCCACTCCTGCAGGAGCAACTTCATCCAATAGGTGAGTTTGGAAGGTGAAAGGGGGTGCTCAGAGCCTAGGTTCTGCTTCCTCTCTTTCTCTTCCTTAAAGAAGCACACATCTGCTCTGGTCTTCCTTGTGTTACATTAGGAGTCACACAATGCCATTCTGCTGCTTGTGGCTTAGGGCAATTCTCCCCAGTTCTACCTTTAGAATGAGGAAATCTGGGGCACCTGTGTGGCTCAGTTGGTTAAGCATCTGACTTCGGCTCGGGTCATGAACTAGTGGTTCGTGAGTTTGAGCACCACCTCAGGCTCTGTCCTGTGCTGACAGCTCAGAGCCTGGAGCTTGCTTCAGATTCTGTGTCCCCCTCTGTCTATGTCCCACCCTTGCTTGTGTGCTCTGTCTCTCTCTCTCTCTGTCTTTCAAAAATCAATAAACATTAAAAAAAAATTAAGAATGAGGAAATTCATTTGCAAGCAGATAAAAGCCACACTTTCCAAAGTCAGTCAGAAAAAGACAGATATCCTATGTTCTCACACAGATGTGGAATTTGAGAAACTTAACAGAAGACCATAGAGGAAGGGAAGGAAAAACAAGTTATAAACGAGAGGGAGGCAAACCATAAGAGACTCTTAAATACAGAGAACAAACTGAGGGTTGATGGGGATGGGGGAATTGGGTGGGGGCGGGGAAAATGGGAGGTGAGCATTGAGGAGGGCAGTTATTGGGATGAGCACTGGGTGTTGTATGTAAGTGATGAATCATAAGAATCTACTCCCAAAGCCAAGACTACACTGCATACACTGTATGTTAGCTAATGTGACAATAAATTATTTAAAAAATTAACAAAAACGTATGCTTTGTAATACAAGTACAAAAAGGAAACTGATTAATATGCCATATATCTTTCCAATTTTAAGAAGCCATTAAAATTGTATACATATATTTTGAAAAAAAAAGAAATAGAGATATTTTGGACTCATCTTTTCTGACACCTTTCAATTGGTTCAAATTCAGGTAGGGAAAGTAGTGATGTTTATGGGGACATCTTAAATACCATAATATAAGTGTATTTTTAAAATCTAAGAAGTAACTCTTTTTCTAAGCATTTTATCCTAGCAAGTCAGCTTGGAAATGGCAAACCAAGTAGGTTGAAACTGATCTTTACAACCAGCGCCAATGCCAGATAAACACCAATAATGTTTAACCTATCAGATGGTTCTGGCAGCTACTGTTCTTGTTTTTATGACATTGATTTGAGCTTATCAACCCTGGACTCCTCTCATTATCACAGAGGGTCCTAATCAATACCTGAATCCAAAATGTTCTCTTCAGAAAAATGATTTGTAGTTAATTGCCTCTTGTACACTATCTCTGGTGAATCCCATGAAGTGTATTAGCCTGAAGTTGAAAAAGAGGTTTCCCTTTTTTAAAATATTTAAAACACAGAAAAAAAGTTTACCAAATGGAAAATTAAGTCTTTTAAGCCCTCCCCCCCTCTACCCTCCAAACAAAACACTACACCTCTACTCCTATCCCACTTCTATCACCACCTAGGTCCTGAAAGGGAATTGAATCTCATGGGACCTGGAGAAGAATAGGGTAGTTCTTTGTGTCATCCTTCAGTGGAGCAAAGGCATGGACGTAATGAGAAATCCAAAGTTTCTTCTAAAGAAACTTCTGAGATCCCTATGAACAGGATGCTCTGGAGGATGAGCTGACAAGCTATAATCTAGTTTGACTTCGGTTTGAGGATTGGTCATGTCTTCTTCCCTTCAGTCAGAAGCTTAGATTTTGCAAATTGCTTAGGTGACGGTCTCTAGATCTCTGTATAGTATGAAATGACAGAGGTTAAAGGTCATTGTTGGAATTTGATTACATCTGGAATATAATTTTAAGGTTAAAAAAGTCTATTACAGAATGAACAATATTTTTGCTGGATGAAAAAAGACGAATTTTTTTATTGAGGGAAAAGAGAAAAATTACACAAACTTACATATGCCCATTTTACTTCACTGCTCTCCAAAGTGATAGTTTATTGAAGATTTTCTTTTTTTTTTTACATTTATTTATTTTTGAGAGACAGAGACAGAGCACAAGTGGAGGAGGGGCAGAGAGAGAATGAGACAGAATCTGAAGCAGGCTCCAGCCTCTGAGCAGTCAGCACAGAACCCAACGCGGCGCTCGAGCTCACAAGCTGTGAGATCATGACCTGAGCTAAAGTCAGACGCTCAACTGACTGAGCCACGCAGGCACCCCGAAGATTTTCTCATTTTTATTGAAGCTTAGTGCAATGAAGTTCAGGGTAAATAACCCTAAAGCAACGTATGAGCTGGTTATGTTGTGTATTGTTTAAAAAGGGGAGGGCTAATTTCATTTCGATTATTGCTTTGTTAAATTTTTTTAAAAAGATATTTTTAAAATCTCTAACTTACATTTTTCTCACTTTGTTAAAAAGAAGGTTCAAATGCTTTGCAGAATTCACACACAAATCCAAAACCTATTTCTTGACAGCTGCCATCACTAAGCCCTGAGACACAGGCATTGCCATCATCCAATTTGATGGTATAAGCAAAGACAAGCTACAGCCAATAAAGCAGTCCAAATATTTCAGGTACATAAATCAAACTATTTTGTTTTACCAACCCTTAAAAACCTAATAAAATCCTGGTATGTAAGGTCCAAGATATAAAGTACCAATTTGTAATTTGCTGAGCACAGTTTGAAAACAACTGTGATTATGTGAGATCCGTGAGGCAGAGCTGTGTGTTAGTGACCTTTGTAACCCCAGCACAAAGGTACCCCAGGCAACATCATGCCTAGCACATACAGGACACGAAACAAATTTCTATGGTCCTTAAGAGAGCGTATGGAGGATTCAAGGTTTAATGAAACAGATGGCTCCGTAGACAACACAGCTCGATAGACTGTGAGAGACATTTCTGATGTCCTCTATAGTCTACTTGTTAAAAAGAGACAGTGAGAGAGAGAGAGAGAGAGAGAGAGAGAGAGAGAGAGAGTCACTTACTCTAATTATTGGCTATGCTTGCTTGCATAGACAAGGGTATAAACTTTGATTATTTCTAATGTATGATTAAAAAAATTAATCCAGGTATTGAGAGAGAAGTCTTCTTTGCTCAGTTAGAATCATAGAGTCTTAAAGACTGAATGGATCTTAAAACTATATATCTGGGCTAATGGTTTTCAAACTGTGTTCCAGGGGACCCCAGGGTTCCACAACTCTGGGACACTTGCAGAAATGGTCAAATAGGCAGTCCTCTAGACATCCCACTCCCTTACAATTTAGCACAGTTCCTTTTATATATCCCAATTATATAACAGGGTTTCATACGATTTTATTAGTAAATGTGGTTTCAGGTACTAAAAGCAATGCCTGACACCCACTCATCTAATTCAACACTCTAATTTTGCAGATATGGATGTAGATTTCAAACACCCAAGATGTCATAAACAAAAACCCAGACATGCTAAATCCCAATCTACCGCTTCTTTCATATTCTTTCACAGCAATATTCATACTGGGAATTATAGGTATTTACTTAAAGTACCTAGCATCTAATACTTCCTATAAGTCTAGGAAATAGAGAAGCAGATATTTTCAATATATTACGTTGCTAACAACTTATATGTGTTTCACAGTAGGCAGTTTGCAAAGGCATCCACATACATTTGTTTATTCTTGCATATTTATAACAAACCTGCAAAGTATTTAAATTGGATAGTCCATTTATTCTGATGAGGAAAACTAATTTCCAAAGAGATCAAATGTAGTTGTAGTTAACTGGTAAGTAGAAGAGCTGAGACAAGAACATAGTTCTTCTAACCATTCTATCCAAGACTCCATTCATTTCAGTACTGGGGCAAGGCCAGCTTACCAGTCTCTTGGGCAACTCCACTTTCACTCAAGCACCTCTTACTAAGAACAGGAAAAAGGATGCAACACATAGGCTAACTCATTGATTGGACATATTAACAAGTATTCTGAGGTTGAGTACTGATTTAGCAAAAAGGAGTCCATGATTATGATCAATATCAGCCTTTGGCACAGGAAGGGAGAAATGGAGCCATGCACGTCAAATCATCACCATCCTTTATTTAAAATGCCAAAAGATCAGAAGAGAGAAAGAGACTAGAACGCTAAATCTTAAGTCGCAAGCTAGCTTTCCCTTTAAGTCACATTATCTGCCAAGTTAGGCTTGGAAAGCCCAGAAGGAGACATAAAGACCCCAAAGCCATATGAAAAAATAAGTGCTTCTAGATATTTTCCTTGCCTACACAGTTCCCAGCTAAAAACAGAAGTAAGTGGGCCTGACTAGAGGAGGTATGATTGTTTGGGAAATGGACTTTAAAAAAGGGAAATGAAACCACCCTCATTTGACTGAGGCACAATCAGATGGCTGTGTTTGGGCACTGCTGACAGGGGCCAGATTCCACACACTCATTTGGGAAAGCCAGCGAAGCTCACGGAAACACTCTCCCCTGTAATTTAGCCCCAGCTGTTCAAGCTGAGGCTGCTCTTTAAAGTGAAGCAAACTGGTAAAAAAGCTGAAGTTCAGCAGTTTCACTCTGTTGGGCCAAAGCTTCTGCAGAGTCCCAGCCCACGGATTCTGCTACGTTGGCCAGATGCTCAGGGCCTCCCAAGCCAGTCTTACAGGGAGTTCCGCAAAAAGTCAACAGAACTCCATGTGCATTAGGTCCAGGCCAAAATGAAGCTGCCCAAAGAGGGTACTGGGTCCTGCTCAGCCTGGTCTGAGGCACAGAGTCTGCTCTATGCAAAAACTTCACAGGGCTCCTGAAATGGAAATCATCAGGATTCATTTCAAAAACTAGTTATTAGACCAAGATAAAGCATTTTTATGGTGGTAGAGGGTATTTTACTTTCAACCTTACAAAATACATTGCTTCCTCTCAATGAGAACTTCCTCCAGATAAAAGGTTGCTAAGTTACAAACAAATCCAAAAGCAATGAAAATGAACTATTTTACCTCTGACCTCTGTTTTTCATTTCACGGTATTTATTTCATTCCCCAATACTCCCAAACCCTCAAATTAAAAAAAAAAATAAATCTTTCCCAATTACAATCAAATGTCTTTATGGGAGTTTTTTTTTTTTTTTCCTGTCTCAAGATGCTTCTATACCCATACGATCACCATTGCTTTGCACCTTTGCAAATGCCTCTGATATATGCTCCAGGAGCTAATGCAAAAATCTTTGCCTTGAGCCCTCTCCAGTCAGTTTGGCATTATCTATGAAGCAGTTTATTCAACATGAGTTCTGCAAAGAAGAGAAAAAATTGTTGACTGGTGTAATCATTGCAGGGTATTTCTTTTATGTTTTTAGATGTTGACTGAAAAGGCAGACCCTGAATGGAGTTTCAGAAATCTTCATCACTGTCCATGAAAGAGGCTGCTGTGGCTCCTTCAACAGTGAAGACAGTATATGTGTGACCCTCATCCCTAAGCACCAATGTACAAATGAAACCTCACTACTTGAGCCTCTCATGTCCAGTTTCTATCAGTAATTGAAGTGTCTGGAAGATAAAAAGGATCTCACCATGAAATGAAAAAATAATTCCTTTAGAAACATCCATTTTGACAATGACTAAATGTGTGGACCATGATTGCAAACACTTAGTGAATCACTAAGGAAAACAAGGTTTAATTTTTACAACTGCTTTTGGGGGAGGGAGAGTTTGCCTTCCACAATGTACAAGTCTTGGTGACTCATTTTTCTTCTTACAATTCCCAGGTGGCCACATTCACACAATGGATGGATAGATTAAATAAAGATCAACTCCAGCTTCTGGAAAGTACAGCTTGCAGTCATTGTTAGCAGCTATTCATGGAATGTTAAGGCATAAGTAAGCCACTTAGGGCAGTGGTTTAGTCCACTGAGATTTATTGCCCAGTTCCCTGGCACCCCAGTGTTAGAAATTCTCACTGATGACAACAAGCCCATTAAGTCATGTTGTTTTCCCTGGAGGCACATAAAATGCAGAAAAATGCTGGATTTCAAAAGGAAATTATGTCTGTCTCATGTAAAGATGGATTTGTCCTCTACTTTAAGAGTTTCTGGACTTTAGGCATTAATAAGATCTCAGATCACATATACAAGCAGAGGAAGAACCACAGAATTTACTTAGGAGAGGAAATAAAAATCCCATCCAGTTTCATTTTCCTTTTTTAAAATAATTGTAAAACAAATTGTAAAATAAAATACAGAGAACCATACAAAACTTATGTATAGTTTAACAAGCTATTACAATGCAGACATCCTGCAACCACCACCTAAGTCAAGATATAGACCTTTTCACAGCCACCTAAGAAACTCCATGCATGTGCACCATCCATATCTCAAAACTGTACTCTTCCCAAAAGTTATAACTATCCTAATTTTTATAGTAATCACTTCTTTATGATTTTAACACATAAGTGCACATTCCTAGACCTCATATTTTAGTCTTGCCCATTTTATTAAATCTGATACATTTTTTAACTCTCTTTTAATGCACAGTTTTCACAACTATTCTTTTCTTTGCCTTTCACTTTCTTTATTCTAGGATCTGGGCGGTCCCTGAGTGGGTCAGTCGGTCATGATCTTCAACTCACGTCATGATCTTATGGTTTGTGGGTTTAAGCCCCACATTGGGCTCTCTGCTGTCAGCACGGAGACCACTTTGGATCCTCTGTCTCCCTCTCTGCCTCTCTCTCTCTCTTTCTATCAAAAATAAATACATGTTTAAAAAAAAGATTTTACTTATTCAAGAATCTGGGCATTTGACCTGCAGAGCTTCTCATGGCCCCTGCTGATGGAGATGGTACACAGAGTTCAACATGCTCCTCTGCCCTGTGTATTTCCTGAAAATTGGCAGCGGCATCGAGAACCTTGACTAGGTCTGGGTTCCAATATTTTGCAAAGATTCTAATTAGTGTGGCCTTTCATCAAAAAGCATTTAATGTCTGATGATCTCTCTTCTTCTGTTCGCAGCTGTTGAACTTTAATACATAAATCTAGTAATTCATTTGGAGTGTGTAAAATGGTGATAATGAAATTTTATCCAGTATTTTTCATTTACTAGTTAAAATATTTTATAAGTAAATGCTCATTCACTATTTGGTTTCCCAGTGTTTCATATTGGAAAGGCAGTATAAATGTTTCATTCATTCCCTTTGCTTGTCCATTTTCAAAAAAATAAATTGGTTCTCTAGGATTTTCTGAAGGTGGATAGGTTTTTTAAATACAATTATATACTTGTGAATTTAAGCATAATTTATAGGGTTTCATTCTATTGGAATTATTATTTCTTTTGAAGCTTAAATTGTCCCAATGAGAAGCTCTTTTTTTTAATTTTTTTAATGTTTTGTGTTTTTTGTTTTTTTTTTTTTGAGAAAGAGACAGAGACAGAGCTCAGGCGTGGAGAGGGGCAGAGAGGGAGGGTGACACAGAATCCAAAGCAGCCTCCAGGCTCTGAGCTGTCAGCACAGAGCCCAATGAGGGCCTCAAACCCACAAACTACAAGATCATCACCTGAGCCGAAGTCCAATGCTCAACCAACTGAGACACACAGGCGCCCCTAATTTATTTTAAGTTTATTTATTTCTTTTGAGAGAGAAAGTGTACATGCGAGCAGCAGGAAGAGCAGAGAGAGAGGAGAGAGAACTCCAGGCAATTTCCGTGTGCTGTCAGTGCAAAGCCCAATATGGGGCTCAAACCCATGAACCACAAGATCATAACCTGAGCTGCAATCAAGGACACTTAACCAACTGAGCCACCCAGGTCCCCCACAATGGGAAGCTCTGAAAGTTGGTTCCTGAGTTCTTTTACATGACCCCAGTAGTTTCTGATATGGTATGACAAGATGTTCCAAATGAATCTTGTACATTTCTTGTCCCAGACCTACAATTAGCCATTTCTCCAAGTCCCAGTTTCTTTTAAAGGGAAATGTTATTTCAAATCCACCACAATCTGGATGTTAGGTGTACATTTGCCCCTAAATTGCTCTTTGTTTCTGGGCCTCTCTAGTAGGGAGAGAAAGGAAATAGATACACATACTTATACATATTTATACATATGCAATGTTTCATAAGTTCAAATTGGTATCTGCAATTCAAGAATATAGGGTTTTTTATTAAACCCCTCAGACTACACCTATATCTCTTTCTTCCACATGAAAAATTACAATTCTCAAAGAGAGTGTAGATGGGATGACAGAATTAGAAAATTACATAATTGCTCATGTACTTTTTCTTTTATTAGAAGTATAAGTGTCTCAGAATAACAGTACAAATACTACCACCACCAATATAATTAATGAGAACAGTTTTGGGGTGTTTATTTGCATATGCTTTCTTATTTGTGCTCCCATGTTTATAGTTAACCTTTAAGTACATTTTATAGCATACTGCTATTTTATAAATACTTGCTCCCTTCCAGACCTCATTTAATCTTAGCTCTATTTGTAACTCTATCTTTAATACTCATCACAAGTCATTATGGCAATGTCTCTCTAGTTATCCTCTTTGTTTGAAGTTCATTCTCTAGGATATTCCTCAGAAAAATCTGATGGGAACAATATTCTTTGGGTCATTGTATGTTAATCACAGTCTGTGGTCCTATACTTGAAAGTTATAAAAAGCTTTGGCTCACATTTTTGTTTCTTTGAATTTCTTAAATATGTTACTCCATTTTCTTCTGGCATAAAACATTGCTGTCAAAAGAAAAGTGTGATGATAATCTGATTTTATTTCCCTTATAATTCACTTTCTGTTTTGTCAAGATGTTCAAATAATTTTATTCACCAAATTTTACTGGAATATGCCTTGGCATTATTTGTTCTGGATTGATATTCTCAGATACATCTTCCAATATGTAGTTTCAAATCTTTTTTGAATTTCAGGAAAACTTTCTTGAATTAAGTTTTTAGAATTTGTTCTCGTCTGTTCTCTTGGTTTACTACTTCAGGGATTCCTATTATACTTGTGATGGATCTTCTTTCTTTCAAAACTTCTTTACTTCATTTCTTCTTGACCATTAAAATTTTCCTCCTTTTCACCTTATATCTCTTTTAAGAAAGTGTCTGTTATTCATTCTTGTTTATTCTAATTTAGTCTTTATTTTTGAACTGATTTTTCTTTTATTTCTGATTCTTTCCTGAGTCACATTCCCTCATTTCTAAGTATTTTTTTATTCTTCTTTGACTGATCCATGTATTGAATCATTTTCTTAATCTTTAGCTTATTTTTACATAATATATTACAGTCTTTAATTCTTTTTAACTATATCTTTTTGGTGACTTTTTGGAGGAGATGGAAGAAGAAAAGTTTTGCAAGTGCCCTGCAAGCTACACCTAACTAAACAATCCAACTCAAACCCCAGAGAAATCTCCATCTGCAATGTCTCCCCAATCATCATGCATTAATTATTTTATTCATTCAACAAACATCTAATGAGTTAACTCCTATATGTGTGCAATAGATCAAATTACCAATATGATAATTAATGATTAATAAAATGAATGATTATTGGAAAAGACATGGTCGAGGCCACTATAGATTTACAACCTCATGGTGGGGGGAGGGGGGTCAGAAAAATCAAATAGGTAACTATAATGAAGTCCTCAAAGAAAATCTACTTCTGTGATCCTCAACCTTCTTCTACCATAACATACATAAGGGATGGAAGAGCAATAGATAATAGTCTAACTAGGCAGTGAAGATTTTTCAGCTCAGTAAACATGTTTCCTTACAGTAGCACATCAATCAGTTCTCCACATGATTTCAACACAGCTATCCTCCCCACCAACACTCCTGCAGCAAGAGGTGACTCGTATTAAGAATCATTGGGGGGCACCCGGGTGGCTCAGTCAGTTAAGTGCCCAACTCTTGATCTCAGTTCAGGTCATGATCTCACAGTTGATGAATCTGATTCCTGCACGGGGCTCTTCACTGACAGTGTGGAGCCTGCTTGTGATTCTGTCTGTCTATCTGTCTGTCTCTCTCTCTCCCTCTCTCTCTCCCTCTCTCTGCCCCTCTCTGGCTCGCTCTGTTTCTCTAAATAAATAAATAAATAAATAAATAAATAAATAAATATCATTGGTCTGTATAGGTTAATATCTCAAATATATAGAGAGATCATACAACTCAATACCAAAAAACCAATAATACAATTAAGAAATGGGCAAAGAACCTGAATAGACATTTTTTCCAAAGAAGATACATGAATGGCCAACAGGTATATGAAAAGATGCTCAGGATTACTATTCGCCAATAAAATGCAAATTAAAACCACAGTGAGATATCACCTCATATCTGGTCGAATGGCCATCACCAAAAGAAAAAAAAAACAAGAGATAACAAATTCTGGAGTGAGTGGATATGGAGAAAAGAGAAGCTTCATGCACTGTTGGTAGGATTGTAAATTCATACAGCCACTATGGGAAACAGTATGGAGGTTTCTCAAAAAATTAAAAATAGAATTACCACATGATCTAGAAATTTCATTTCTGGGAATACATACAAAGGAAATGAAAACACTAACTCAAAAAAGATACCTGCATCCCTATGTTCATAGCAGCATTATTTACAATACTCAAGACATGGAAACAACCTAAGTGTCCACTGATGAATGAATAAATAAAGAAGGATGGCATGTATATATACAATGAAATACTATTCAGCCATGAAAAAAACAAAGAAATGTTACCATTTGCAACAACATAGATGGACCTTGAAGGCATGATGATAAAGGAAATAAGTCAGAAAAGGACAAATACTATATGATCTCACTTATATGTAGAATAAAAACAAAATAAAACAACAACACTACCAAACTCATAGAAAAAGAGATCAGATTTGTAGTTACCAGAAGTGGGGGACAAGGGGATGGGAAATTGGGAGAAGGTGATCAAAAGATACAAGCTTCCAGTTATAAGATAAATAAGTACTAGGGATGCCATATACAACATAAGGACAATAGCTAATGTTGCTGTATGATATAGAGGAAAGATATTAAGAGAGTAGATCCTAAGAGTTTTCATCACAAGGAGAAAATTTTTTTTTCTTTTTATTAATCTGTTTGAGATGAAGGATATTAACTAAACCTATCATGGTAATCATTTCACAATCTATGTAAATCAAGCCATCATGCTGTACAGCTTAAACTTAAAAAAAATCATTGGTATAACTCAAGCACTAATATGCCATTAACTGTAGAATTATATTAAGAGACCCATTAGAGATGTGATAAAATCAGATACATTTGCATATCCCCTTCTTAAATTATATAGTTCACTCTGTCCTATTGAACATCAATATGTGCATCTACACAAAAGGGTAAGAAGGAAAGAGAGTTACTGCTATTTCCCCAGTCATCTTCATCTCAAGGAAATATGTATTCATTCATCCAGCTGAAGTTACAACCTATAGCCATCAGTCACTTGCACTCCAGCAACATAATTAATAAAAAAACAAGAAAGGATAAGTAAACACAAGGTGGACAAATATACCAATCTTCGGGAAGACCAGAATTTTCTATTTTTTTATTGCTTATAAGAACTGTGGGAGTTTGTTGTCCCAGGTCATCTACCAGGAAAGTGCCTCTTTAGAGTTGTATCTCAGACTGTTGTCTCCATTTTAGAACCAAGAGAAATAAAATAAGAAACTCCTTATCAGCTCATTCTCCCACCTATGCAGACACAATACATTTTGGGGAATTGTTTGACATATAGACAAGCCCAAGTCTCACAAAAATGTGACTATATTTGAACTTGGATATCCTCCTTTAGCTAAAATTCTCAGCCAATTATCAATTTGAAATAAAGGTGGGGTGAGCATAAGGAGGGAAGATATTTGTAACCTGCTCCAGAAATCAACTCTGGGAACTGTTCTACACTGTTGTGAGATTTTAAATGCAACGATAGATTTATTATCTTTATTAAGGGAAAGCACATTAATACATTTACTAACAGAAAGCATGTCTTTTGTTGACACACTTCATAGCTAAGGTATAAAAAAATCCAGATGCATAGAGTTGCATTTAAGGATGTCAAATCAGAGGAACTTTAGCATAAAAATTCATTTACAAGTAACTAAAATAATACTATAATTGTTAATATCACCAATAATAACACTAATAATATCAAATATGACTTTGGAAGTCTTGAGGGGAAAGAAAATAAGTGAACATTTGAATACTGTTAGAAAGGGAAGAAAATTAATTTAGTATGATCTCAGATAAGAAATGATTTAGGGTAAGATGGTTCTGTAGGGAGAGAGCCAGAGGGCATATCTGTGCTGGGGACATGAAGACACAAACCTAGCCCTAAAAGGATAGCAAAAGATTTTTTTACTGCACCATGATGTTTATAGCAGCATTATCATAATAGCCAAATTATGGAAATAGCCCAAACATCCATCAACTAATGAATCGATAAAGAAGATGCAGTGTATATATATACAATGGAATATTACTCGGCCATAAAAAATGAAATCCTGCATTTTGCAATGACATGGATAGAGCTAGAATGTATTGTGTTAAGTGAAATCAGCCAGAGAAAGATAAATACCATATTTCACTAATATGTGGAATTTAAGAAACAAAACAGATGAACACAGGGAAAAGAGAGGCAAACCAGTAAATAGACTCTCATCTACAGAGAATAAACTGAGGGTTACTGGAGGAATGTGGGCAGGGGGATGAGTTAAGTAGGTGGTGGGTATTAAGGAGGGCATTTGTGATGAGCACCTTGTGTTGAATGTAAGTGATGAGTCACTAAATTCTAAACCTGAGACTCTATTACACTATATGTTAACCAACTGAACTTTATTTTTTTTTTATTTTTTAATATATGAAATTTACTGTCAAATTGGTTTCCATACAACACCAACTGAACTTTAAATGAAACTGAAAAGTGAGAGAGGTAGAGAGCCAAACCATAAGAGACTCTTAAAAACTGAGAATAAACTGAGGGTTGATGGGGGGTGGGAGGGAGGGGAGGGTGGGTGATGGGCATTGAGGAGGGCACCTGTTGGGATGAGCACTGGGTGTTGTATGGAAACCAATTTGACAATAAATTTCATATTAAAAAAAAAAACAAACACAGAATTGAAGGAAAAAAAGAATACAATGTATAATACATATAACATTAAAAAAAAAAAAGAAGTAGGCCAAGTGCTTAAGGGAAGAGAGTGATCAACTGATGGAGAAATAATTGGGCCTTTCTCACACTCAGTGAAAGTGGTACTAAGAGCAGGTACCATAATCATGAACTTCTTTGATGAACTTCCTTTAAATACATATATAATGGGAGAAGGGAATACAAAATCTCTAAAACAGAGAATTAAGAAACCTCCCACAGAAGAATTTAAACTACTTTCAGGATCAAGAGAATAATGTTAGTATCATTTCAGACTCACCCCCACTTCCATTGCCCTAAGAACAAACAAACAAAAATATTCCCTGTTAGCAAGGTGAGTGACAGTTGGAAAAGTTGGGCAGGGGTGGGGGACATGGGTATTAGCTAGAATGGAAACAAGTGGAGATAAAGATCATAGAATCTAAAAGCTTGTTTGAGATACCATTTTACCATGACTAGTCTTACTTCAATCCAATTATTTAGCAATCCCTAATCTACAATTGTATATGTGATATCAGATCTTACTTAATGGGGGAAAAGAGGAAAGGAAAGAAAGGGTGGAGAAGTAAAACAATAAAAATATTGAAAAACACTAGAGTTAAGATACTGAAAGAGGAAAGAAGAACTTCCCACCAAAGAAGAGACACTGAACACTAAAATTTCTCCTATATTCATTCCTGATTACTATGCTCTGGGCAGCAGAAAAGGAAAGCATATGAAAGCCGCCAGCTTCATGTGATTCATAGAGGGCTATTTTTTGGTCTAGTTGGTTTTTCAGTATAGTTATTGCTATTTCTTACAAAGGCTCTCCAATCCATGGGTTTAATTAATTGCAATGTAATTATAAATCATGTCTAAATTAGCCCTCCTATACCTAATCCCAAATATTCCCAAATGACCCATTACTTTCATACCAAATGTAAGTGGTAAAACTTTATATTCTGGTTATGGAACAGAAAGACTCACATCCAAGGGAAACATCTAAGGAAGTACAAAGTCCCGGAGATTCCCTCTGACGAGACCAAGCAGAAGAGTTTAAATAGAGTTTGTGGGGGACAAGTCAGTATGGAAATCAGGCTTCACATCCTAGAGTTCTCTATAAAAGGTTTAAACACCTGAAGTTTACGGATTTCTGAAGGAGTCAAGGAAGGTGGAAGCAAAAGCAAAGAGAGTAGGACACTGTAGGAAAACCAGGCAAGAAAACAACCAAAGGTGGCCGCCCACCAGTAGAGGTGGTATCCAGCTCCAGGATGTTGCTAGGGACATCCCTGCTCTCATACCTGCTTCCCTCCTTATACTCAGGCCTCAGTTGCCTTTATTCCACCTTTATTCTTTATTCTTTATTCTCGGGAAAGGGTTCATGGAAGAACTAGTGTGGCCACAACTTCATAACACATTCATCTTGAACTCCGTCTAAGAGGGAGTAAAAAGCCAGTTTCAGGTGGAAAATGTACTAAAGCTGGAGAGAGGTACATGAAAGTGAGGTTAGAAAAAAAAAATGGAAAAGTGTGGGCTTGGATGAAGTAAACTAGAAGAAAAAGGTGAATTATTAGAGCTGAGCTGAGTAAAATGCTATATGCTACTGTGCAGCTATTGAAATCATATTTCCTAATACATGTAGTGATACCAGGGAGATGGTTGCAATATAATCATCAACTACAATAGCAGGTTATGAAATAGTGTACAGAGTATCTATTCACTCTTTTCAATATGTCTAAACATAGAGGTTAGGGTACTTGTGTATATATTAGCCATGTGTGAGATAGAGATGGGTGAGAAGATAGGAGGAAGTAGAAAAAAGTGTAAGCATGAGTTATTTTGTGTAATGGGATTATGGGAGATTTTCTTCTTTTTTAGGCTTCTCTGTATTGTTTAATTTTGTGTAATACATGAAATAATAATAATAATTAATAAAAATGAGAAAGCTAAGGGGAGCCTGACTGGCTCAGTCAGTAGAACATGTGACTCTTGATCTCAGGGTCATGAGTTCAAGCCCATGGGTGTGGAGCCTACTACTTAATTTTTTAAATTTTTTAATGTATATTTATTTATTTTGATAAAGGGAGGGAGGGGCAGAGAGGGAGGCAGAGAAAATCGCAAACAGGCTCCACGCTGTCAGCACAGAGCCTGATGCAGGGCTCAAATTCACAAACCATGAGATCATGACCTGCCTGAGCCAAAATCAAGAGTTGGATGCTTAACCAACTGAGCTACCCAGGCTCCCCTACAGAGCCTACTTAATTAAAAAAAAATGAGAAATCTATGCTACTACTTCTTTTTCTGTATCCTTTTTTCCAACACCCATCTGATGAAAACTTGTGATCAAAACTGTTTGTACCAATTGAAGAGAAAGAAAAAAATAATTGAAAGTATTTTCATAACAATCAACACAACCCCTAAAACTGTCTTCACTCACCTGATTCTCAATTTCAAGTCCTCCCATGTTCCAAATTATCATAAGGCAAATAAACATCATGAAAAAGAACATCAAACTCAGCCTTCTGACAAGGCAACAGTTAAAATTCATGAGGGTACATTTTGCTGTTAATTGGCCATCCACCATTAGAAACCTGGCTTCTTGATTCAAAATAGTCACAGCAGGCCCTCACAGATTGGCTAATGAGCTGTCCACTCACTGGTGAGTCCAGCTACTCATCAAGCCCCTGGGTAATTTGAAGGGAGCTCAGGATACCTGCAAGCAGTTCAAGTGGAAAATGAAATCTGAGTAGCCTATAAACGGGAAATGACATTCTGTCCAAGCTGAAAATGTCTGTTCTTTTGGGGTAGATTCATCTAGACTACTAAAATTGGACTAAGAAGTTAACTAAATAGAAGGTCTATCATTGCTGGGGTTTGGCAACTTGTCTTCTCTCCTAGAGAAGTGTGGCACTTTAGTATCTACCTCAAGTCACTTGTCTACTGCCTCAGAATGGCTTTAGAATCTAGCACATGAGAATATAACCTTATTTATACAGAAAACACAGCATAAGGAGAAGGAACCCTGAAAAAATAGGACTAAAGTTTGGTGAAGGGACACAAGATGTTGGAACTGACAGTACAATACAATAACAAGTGATATGGGGAAAAGCCAATAAGAGAACAATTATTTAAGAGGGCTTTAATCTGAATCTTCCCACCCACATGCCAGTTTTAGAGTACAGGAGGTATAAAAGGACACCCAAGCTTAGCAATGTCAGCCAACTGTCATCCTGTCAAGAGTACAGACAAATATGCACCATGCAAAAATCAATAGCAGCGGGAAAAAGGCTTTCTTGTACATATGATGGATAACACAGCTTGGGTGTAATGCATTGGAACAACTAACTTAGGTGATGCAGCCTGCTTCAGTCAATGATTTTCAAGCCTTGGTCGGGAACAGCTGCACTGCTAAAGCATTTACAGTTCTAGGCACATGACAATGACCATTTTCCCACATGGAAGAATTATCCAATAGTTTGTTCCCCCAAAAACTCCAGGTATAGTAATAGAAAGAAAGAGTGGAAAGGAGCATCAGTTATGCCATGTCTAAACACCGTAACTGGAAAAGTGGCTCTTGGCCCCAGACATTCTCTGCTTCTGGAATTAACTGGAGGGCAGCACATAACACTAATATTAATCTACTCTTTTATGTAAAGACAACAAGGTGATGTCTCAGTGAGGAGGTATATTGGCTGTGTTGTTAAACTATAGAGAAACTGGAGCATCAGAGCAGTAATGGCTTTTCCAAACTCCTGGAAGCCTGTTGGAAAGTTGGGACAAGGTGCTAATACAAGCAAGTTTCCATCAATTAGTCCAGATCCTTGTATTCAAGCTTTCTGCCTCCATTAGGGAAAAGGGAATCTATTGTGGCTAATAAGCAGGTTTCCTCCACAACCTAGTTTCACTCATTATTAGGCTGAGAGGGATTATTTGCAATCCTCTGACTTAGCCTGGTGATTTCTTCCATCTGCTGTCATGGGGTTACTCTTGGAATGTGGTATCCCAGCCAGAGTCTCTTTCCTACCATGTAGGGGCCCACCCAGGAGAATGGCATCCGCAGCATTTACAGAAGCCAGAGCATCTGAAAGAACTGGTAGCAATGAGGCAGGCAGCCCAGGGACAAAAACATGGACTCAGAGAAGGACAGCCACAGCCTTCACATAGGCTCGGATACTGGTTCAGGGTGACTTTGGACAAAGCGCCCAACCCCTCTGTGGCTCAGTTCCTCATTTGTAAAATAGCATTGATCTTATTTCCCTCACTGGGCAGTCTGGGAATCAAATGAAATCATGAATATGAAATTACTTTGAAAAATGTTCACTCATAAAAGTATACAATTTTAGAAAGACCTTAGAGATCATTTAGTGCAGTCCCTTATTACAAACAGATGAGGAAACAGTCCCCAAGTGTTTAAATGACTTGAACAATGTCAAACAGAAGCACAGCTTCTGTACAAGTCAAAGTACAATTATTACAAATCAGTGTAATTCCAATGTGACTACATATATATTAATAACTTATTTTTCTTTCTTCTCCGCACAAAGGACACATCACCTATAGAAATAAAATGAAATGATCAGGGAGTGATCCGAGTTCAGAATATGTAATAAATGGCTTATTGTGATGACACTGTAAACATGGTAAAATTATTTACATTTTCAGTTTTTCTGGCCCCACTATAGGTTAGCAGAAAATAAATAAATGAATAAAAATTACCTGTAATCCTTCTCTCAGGAAAAAAATGTTGGTGTTAACATTATGGTAAACACCATATACCATGACATTATACTCTACATACCATTTTGTGATCTGATATTTTGAATGAGAAGAATTAAAAATGTTATTCTGAGGGCACCTGGGTGACTCAGGCAGTTAAGCATCTGATTCTTGGTTTTGGCTCAGGTCATGATCTCACAATTCATGGGATTGAGCCTGGTGCAGAGCCTACTTGAGATTCTCTCTCTCTCTCTCTCTCTCTCTCTCTGCCCCTCCCCTGCTCATGTTTTCTCTCTCTCTCTCTCTCTCTCTCTATCTCTCTCTCTCTCTCAAAATACATACATGTTTTAAATTGCTATTCTGTATCTTCTAACAAAGTAATACCTGTGAAATATGTTAATAATGAAAAATATGAAAGAAAAATAGGGCACTTATTTTCATGAGAAGAGAAAACCCCCATAAAGGTCTTGATGTATTCTCCAGGGAACAAAAGACTATAGATAGCTGAAGAATTTAAAAAGTTAAAAAGTAGTTTCTCCAGTTAGTTGAAGGCCATGGACAAATCCATCCTACTAATGTTCCATGGTAAATCAAGATCTGTTCAGTAGTAAGCAAGAAAACAAGCTCCTATGAGAAGTCACTTCAATTGTACTTACAATCTATTTCCAAAGCAATCCCTGACTCAGCAGCTCCTACGCTGAGTAACAAAACTGGGATATTGTGACTTTTAATAGTCATCCTTCTCCATCCTCTGTCCTTCCATCCCTCTTCTAAACAAAAGACCAGCTTTATGAGAATATATCCAGCATATATGACCAGCATATATGAGAATATGAGAACATAACATAAAGTTAATGATATGCCTGACCCAGTTTTACTCCTCACAATACTTCCTCACAGAGCGAGGGCTCATTCTACTTATAATTTCCCTTAAATGCAAACTTAACTGTAGCGTGCTGCCTCACTGAACTGATATCCATCTTAAAAAAGTGAAATTCACATAAGAGACTCTTAAAAACTGAGAACAAACTGAGGGTTGATGGGGGGTGGGTGATGGGTATTGAGGAGGGCACCTTTTGGGATGAGCACTGGGTGTTGTATGGAAACCAATTTGACAATAAATTTCATATATTGAAAAAAAAAGTGAAATTCAGGGGCACCTGCATGGTTCAGTCAGTTAAACATCGGGCTCTTGGTTTGGGCTCAGAGCATGATCTCACAGTTCAGTTTGTGAGTTCAAGACCCACATCAAGCTCCACACTGAGAGTGCAGAACCTGCTTGGAATTCTCTCTCTCTCTCTCTCTCTCTGTCCCTCCCCACTTCAAAATAAATCAATAAACTTTTTAAAAAGGTGAAATTCAAAGATGACCATGTCCCACTGCTTATTCTTTTTATGAATTTATTTATTTTTAATATGAAATTTATTGTCAAATTGGTTTCCATACAACACCCAGTGCTCATCCCAATAGGTGCCCTCCTCAATGCCCATCCCCCTACCCTACCCTCCCTCCCACTCCCCATCAACCCTCAGTTTATTCTCAGTTTTTATTTACTACCTGGCAATGTTATGCTAAGTGCTTATTCTTTTTAATTCTGAGATGCTAAACTTGGCAGTTCTACATAAGTTTTTCAAATCTAATTTGGATAAAACCAGGTTTACTGAAGTAGCTCTAATTTTCAGATACAAATCCCTTGGAAACTCAAATGCCATCATTTTGTATCTGTCCAGTGCCTGACTGTCTAAAAATGAGACGCAAGAAGTTTCAAGTTGTTACTTCCTTTCCTAACCTTGCCCTAACCTCCAGTTATCTTTCTGCACCACAGAATTTTGTAAGACCCCCATCCCCATGTCCAGCCCATCCTGCCAGTCCCGTGTTTTTTATTTAAAAAGCCATTTTGGGGGCTCCTGGGTGACTCAGTTGGTTAAGCATCCGACTTTGGCTGAGGTCATAATCTCGTGGTTTGTAGGTTCAAGCCCTGCATCCGGCTCTGTGCTGACAGCTCAGAGCCTGGAGCCTGCTTCAGATTCTGTCTCCCTCTCTCTCTCTCTGCCACTCCCTTGATCATGCCCTTCTCTCTCTCTCTCTCTCTCTCAAAAATAAATAAACAAATATTTTTTAAAAGTTTTAATTTAAAAAGTCATTTTTCAGGGTGACTCAGTCGGTTGAGTATCCAACTCTTGATTTTGGCTCAGGTCATGATCCCAGGGTCATGGGATCAAACCCCGCATTGGGATCCACACTGAGCATGGCAACTGCTTAAGATTCTCTCCCTCCCTCTGCCCCTCTCACTCTCTGCTCATTCTCTGTCTCTAAAAACTAAATAAATATATATATATATATATATATATATATATATATATATATATATATATATATATATATATAAAGTCATTTTTCATCATCCCAGAGGCATAGCTGGTGGGAAAGAGCAGAGCTCACAGCCATTGGCCTTGTAAACATTGTTCAAAAGTAGCAACTTGCAACAAGCTTTTTATGATTATTTCACAACATTTGAAAGAGCTTGGTAAAGAGCCATTATAAAAATCCATGTGAAAACAAGACTGTGAAACACCTGTTAAACAAGAATCTTAAAGGTGGGGTGCTCATTTTGTACTCACCCCCTCATCAACCTTCAGTATAGTCTTCCCCTTCCCTGATGGCCTAGCCAGGCACCAGGTTTCCCTCCCTGAGATCTATCTCTATTCCTAGTCTGCATTTTTTCCAGTAAAGCTGAAGTTGGCCTTAAATGGTCTAAACTTCAAAAGTCGTTCAACTTTAAACAACATATGCATTCTCTGAGAATTTTAAAAACAGTACACCTTGAATAAAGTGAAATGTTTCCCTTTATAGGAAAATTATTTCCAGATTCAGGTTTTCTTAGGAATGTTCGCCTGTTACTCTTAACCACATATCATAAACTTCAACCCCCTAAATACCTCTCATTCTTAGATGATATGCACTAACTTCACTTACACATACATGAAACGACTGGAATCTACATTTTAACCATCTCAGTGGTCAATGTAATTCTCTACATGATCCATCTGGCAATGCAAGCACAGCATAAATTACAAATAGAGTCTTTTCTGTAAGCCTGGCAGGTTGAGCTATGGCCAACTCCAGATTCTTGAGCTAAACTCATCCCAAAAGGATTTTCACACAATTTGACTGCACCTGAGTTGGATTTCTATAACACATGCAATTTAACTATATAGAAAAGACACACAATCCCCATTGTCTAATATTTTTATCATTAAAATATATTCAGAGACCAAGTAGTAGAGTGCGAGGGACTTGGGCTTTGGAAGCAGTCAGAACTCAGATGGAACCACAGCTCTTCCAGTCACAGGCTACAGGGACTTGAGCAAGCCCAACAACACAGTTCAGCTTCCTTGTGCAAAATTAGAGTAATAATAATGACATTTCATTGAGATTGTATGTGTATTACAGATAATGTATACAAAATTCTCACCATAATGTCTATCTAACCTATAGTAAATGCTATACATATGGTAGACTTCTACAGTTAACAATAGTAACGATGTGTATTTTGCCCCAAACATAGTGTACATTTCAATCTGCAATTATATTGAAGTGTAAAAATCTCTAGGAGCCTTCACAGTGAACTTGTTCTACTTATTCATAGTTAACTTATTCAAGATAAGATGTAACTTATTTAAGATGTACGATGTAAGATTATCTGACTCTGATTGTTTCCTGAGATGATACTTTGAAGAAGAAAAAGACCAGTAGTTTCATGAAAGAGTAAGAGGAGAGGGAGTCATTACTGGAGGAAACGGGACTCAGAAAAAAAGAAAAAAAAAAAAAAAAAAAACAGATGAGAGCACAAAGACATATTTGTTCCTCTGTATCATTATGTCCTACGTGATTGTTCTCCCAAAACCAAGAGCTCCTAAGCTAGAACTAAATCAACCCGGCATCGTGTCTGGCACCTGGTAAGTACTCAATAAAAATGTATTGACAGGGGTGCCTGCGTGGCTCAGTCGGTTTAGCATTTGACTCTTGATTTTGGCTCGGGTCATGATCTCGCAGTTGGTGAGATTGAGCCCAGTGCTCTGTGCTGACAGTGTGGAGCCTGGTTGGGACTCTTTCTCTCCCTGTTTCTCTGCCCCTCCCCCACTTGCACTCTCACTCTCTCTCAAGATAAATATATTTTTTTAATTTTTTAATGAAAACAAAAATGTATTGACAAATAAAGATTATGTTTGAACGACTATTATCATGGAGAGTCTATGAGTCACTATAAGAAAACTCATTTTCAGGAAAGAGGCTTTCAAAAATAAAATGCAAATAGGCTTTAAATTTTTGAACTGATTTTAAATCCTCTTCAACTTCTCTAAAGTCATCTACATACCCATTTTAAAAGAAACTATAGAAGAAAAGATTATTCTTAAACATTTGTTAAGACATTTGTCTGAGTTTTCTTTATTTTTCATGTTCTAGCCAATCTCTAGATTTGATTTCATACAACACCCTATATATTGCACTCTGGAAGGATTTATGTTTATCATTTTTCCTAGAATCTGATACATCTGTTTTAGAAATTCTGGTGAAAGCTTATTAAAACATGGTCCAAAACACTTTCCTTACTTATTTTTTCTGATTTATTTAAATAGTGTATGCACAGATCACAATTTCTTTTCTCTTTCTCATTTTGTGCAATTTACTTCTCAACTAAATGCTCAATAAACTTTATTAATTAACTACATACAAATTACAGGCATCCCTACAGAGGGCAATCAATAACACTGATAGCCTGAAATGTCCAAAAAAAACTTGGAATCGGCCTCAAAAGAAATAGCAGTGCTTGGTAATAAATTTCTAGAAAAAAAATAGGCAGAATACCCAGTAACTCCTTTCTTCCAAGAAAATGTCTATTCACGATTATTCACTTTAAATCAAAAAGTTCTAAACTGAGAATGACTGTTATCTTGTTACTGATCATCATATTAACCAACTAGTCCTAATTAACAACCTGATACCAGTGAACTTCCAAGATACTCTAGCAAGATCTAAAGATACTAGATTGAAAATACATTTTCATGCCCAGGCTAAAATGCTGGCAAAGGTTTATGCCAGCCCCCTACTCTACACTCCTCATTTAAGTTTATCTATCTGCTGTCTCAGGCTCATGATTTCTGAAAATTAACAACATAAAGAGTGTAAGACATAAGAAACTCTCCAAGAAGATTAGGGAAACTCAGGAAATTAGTGTCCTGAGGGGAGCCATAATAAAAGTCTAAGTTGAAAATATCTCAGAACAGATAGGAAGCGTGTGTAAATCACATGCCAACTATATGCAAATGTGCATGATATGGCCTTAGAGAGATTCTAAGAAGAGGCCTCATCACCTGATGCTTCTATGATTCCTCATTTAGCAGTATTTAGCTATTAATACCCTTTCATAGTCCTATAAAATACATTGACCTTTTAAACCAGATTTGAGTTAAACTTGGCCACACTAGAAAAGGCCCAAAGCAGTCACAGACTTCTATATAGAAAAACATACTCTACAATAGAAGGATTTTGCAGGACTCAAACCCAAATAGTAAAAAAATATTCACTCAACATTAAATATCAGTCAATGTGCTAAGTGTTTTATATTTCTCTCATTTATATTATTCATCCTCAAAACACCATTGGGGAGTTATTATCTCCATTTTATAGATGTAGAAACTACTACAATCTAGAAAAATTAAGGCAAAGGTCCCAGGTTACAGAATTAGCAAGTGTCAAAGCCCATTAATTGCATCAGCCTTAATGACTCCAGGTACTGGGCTCATCCCCACTATCTTACACCACCTCCCATGCACATCACTGGGAGAAAACAAATGGAGAGAGAAGTGAATTTTTAAGACTAGGGAACAAAAGACTAGGACTCAGCCTCTCTTACATTTTTTCTGGGTCTAAAATTCTTTTTCTCTTCTTTTTTTCAAATGGGTAATATGAGTAATATCAGAGGAAATCAGATAAAAGGATTTTTCACACCTCACCTTCCCTTAATAATATATTAAAAACTAAGAATATGTAAATTTATAATGTCCCTTCAAATCTTTATCTAGATGTGAGACTAAAGAAAAATGGAACATGAATAGATCAGAACTCCAGCAAACGTTGCAGACACCTTTATTCTCCCAGTTAAAGATGTCTACATTTTATTTTTCTGTTCATAAAAATTCATAATTAAAATTGCAAAGAGAAGCCTAATCTCTCCCTCATTTTTAGTGCCTCCATACATCACTGGTTCTGCTGACCTAATAAAAAGAGCTCATCTTTCCCATATCAATTGATGTACCAAATCACTGATTAGCTAGGGTCCATTTTGTGTACAGACTAGGACTGTATTTAATATACCAACCCCATTAGCTGCTTAATGCCATTTTCAAGATTTAACAAAGCAAATTCAAAAGCCATTCAACAAACTTCCTGACAATATGATGGTCCCAGTCCTGATTTGCTATAACTCATTAATTCTTTTGTATTTTCTCACCAGTTTTCAAGACGTTAAGGAAAAAGTCAGGGAGGGTCAAGAGAAGCCAACAGTACCAAATCCCTTTTTCATTACTTCCCATTTTTCACAGATCATTTCATGAGAAATGACCTGAGTGAATTAAAGCAAATCAAGGAATAGCCTCAAGGTTCCCTCTTAACACCTAAGAGCAGCCCATTGAAATTGCCCTGTCCACTGGATTAGACTGGAAGGAATGGGGAAGGGGGAGGGGCTTCTCGCCTTCCTCTTCAAGGCTGTGGGCAGAGCAGTCTCTCATTTTGTTAATAGCATGCCAGTGCAGCCACTTCTGCTCAGGGGGCTGCTGAAGTCCCCATGAGAGTCACATTGTGTGACACGAAGCCAGCTATTGCTAAGTGAGGTCTAGGGAATAATTAGAAAGCAGGCATTTTGACTTTTAAATATTCTACTGTCTTTAAGTGGTTTAAATAATTCCTAAGCAGAAGTGCCGCTGGGGAGAGCAGGGTGTCAGCAGCAGAATGGATGTTGTTGCTAACAGCCAACAGCTGGAAAGGGACTGTGACAATGCCCCCTGCTTTGCAATACTTTCCCAGTATCCTGCGCTACATTGGTTCTGGAATCTAATAGCACGATACGGGAAATGAGAGCTCATCTATCTACTTGTCAGGGGCACTGCAGGCATCCTACATACAAGCCTTCCCAGCTCGACCCAGGCTGAGCTAGACCATGACCTAAAAGGAAGCCTTTCAGGGGTGAGAGGCCTTTCATGGTACTTAATACTCTGGGAGGCACAATCCCCAAAGTCACCTGAGCATAGAGGAGCGAGTACGAAATTCCCTTATTCTAAATTCTTTATAAAGATCACACTGAAAAATGGTTATATCAGAAATTCTAGAGGTAAACCAAGTATTTCTGTAAGTTTGCCATTTTAATCTCCTAGAAGTTTTAATTGGATTTTACTCATGCTTTTGCATTAAACCAAGACCTCCTCAGGCTTCTTTCTTTTAGACTTTGGGAAGATACTCTTTACTATATCTTTTAGTTTTGTCCTTTCTGCTATAAGTGAAATCATTCCTAGTTATACCTGCTTCCCTTGCCCCAGACTCCTCAATTCTAGTATCTAGATCCACCTCTTTTTCTTTCTTTTTTTTTTTTTTAATTTACTTTTGAGAGAGAGACAGATCATGAGCCAGGGAGGGGCAGAGAAAGAGAGGGAGATACAGAATCCGAAGCAGGCTCCAGGCCCTGAGCTGTCCGCAGTCCAATGTGGGGCTCGAACTCACAAACTGTGAGATCATGACCTGAGACAAAGTCAGACATTCAACTGACTGAGCCACCCAGCCACCCTTACATCCACCTCTTCTTAATTGGTCTCTCCATGTCTCCTTCTCTCCCAACACACTGCCAGATTAATTTTCCAGAGTACACTTTGATTGCATCCCTCCCTGACTCAAAAAACATCAAAAGTCCAAAGTCTAAACTACTTAGGCTAACTTTAAGGCCCCCCAGAGCATGTGCATATGAATCCTTGGCCATAAATGGTGCCAGCCCAGTGAGCAGTATACTTGCTGTATGAATTCTCAGGAGACTTCCAGGTGAGCTGTCGAAGACAGTCTTCAAGGATAAGAAAAACAAACTGCACGCGTTACATGTCTACTGTGTGCCTCTCACTCTACTAAACTCTTTGATAATCATCATTTAATTTTTGTTACCCTGGATCTTAATAAATGAGGAAACTGAGTCTCAGTAATCTTTCCAAACCAAATAGAACAAGGATTCAAATCCAAATCAGCTTAACTCCTGCTCTAAAACAAGTCGTGTTACTTCAAAATGCCTCATAAGTACAAAGTGCTGTTTTCATATAATGTGATCAGTTTTGGCCACAAACATGTAAGAATACCACTTTAGAGGACAGGAATTTGAATTGTCCCTAAAGAAATGGGTGAGGATTCAACAAACAAGTGATAAGAGTTGAGGGAACGGTTTGAGAATGTTCAGGGAATAGAGGGATTTGAAGAGCTAAATATCAGGAAACCTCTGGGGCCATGGAGAGGATTAGGATAGTGGGCTAAAAGTCTGGAAGACTGAAACTGAGAAGTGCTTTGAAGACCTGATTGAGGAGTTTGGACTTTAGCCTGTGGGCATTAAGCAGCTATCAAATAATTTGAAAAAGATACAAAATAACTAATTTGGTGGGGTTTTTTGTTGTTTTTGTTTTTGTTTTTTTGTTTGTTTTGCTTAAGTGAGAAACATTTACTTAGCATTCCTTGTTTCTGGAATTACGTGATATCTCATTATTTTGTTTCTTTTTTTGTCCTTTTTGGATTCTAATTGTTTGTTTGGACTTGTTTTTATTCTTCCTGAAGTTTCTTTTTATTTTTCCCCCTCTTTTATAACAGCAAATATCTGTGTCATTACCTAAGATTATTTATTATCTTAATCATTTGGTTTTTAGAAAGAAAAATTACCAAAACAGTAAGAAGGATGGATTGAAGAGGCAAGTTCCCAGTTAGGGACTGTAAGAAAAGGCTCTATCAATGGATATAAAGAAGATGTCTAGGGAGGGCTAAGAAAGAAGGAGACTAAATGGATTGATTATTGAGGTGGAATTGATAAGATTTAGCAGCTGATTAGATATGGGAAAGGAGGAAATGGGAGGAGTGAAAAGCTCCAAGAATTGTCAAACCTGATTATATAGGAGTAGGAAAGAGCCACTAAGAAAACAAAAAGAAGGAGAAGGAGGAAGAGGAGAAAAGATTCCTGGGAGATACTGTTTAAAACAATAAGAGAAATATAAATATAATGTAAATATATAAATATAGAAATAGAAATAGAAATCTGGAATTCTAAAGAAAGATCCAAATGACAGAGAAGAAAAGGTGCTGATATAGAGTAGTAATAAGAAAACAACAATACCAATCAACATTTACTAATTGCCTATTTTCTGTCAGGTGCTGTGCAAAACCCCCTTACATTCTCAGCCCTAAGAGCCCCTCGGCTTACAGATGAGGGAACTGAGGTTTAGAAAGCTTGAGTGACTAACCTGGAATGAATAGTTCATAGAAAAAGAAATACAAATGCATTTAAGCACATGAAAGTTTCTCAAACTTAGTCAAAATTAAGTGAAAATAATAAAAATGTTACTATATTTCTTCTTTGAAAGCGCTAATGATCAAAAAACATGATGAGGATGAGAGAAATAGCTCACGTATACATTGTTGGAGCTACAATTTGGGACAAAGCTTTAGGAGGGCAATTTGGAAATATCTATCACAGTTTTTGTTTGTTTCTTTGTTTTCTCTATCATAGATTTAATTTTCCAACAACTCCACTTCTAAGAATTTAAAATACTGGTACATTTGCATAGAAAGCGTGTGTGCATGCATGTGTGTGTGTGTGCGTGAGTGTGTGTGTATATGTTATACTGATAGTTAGCATGCAACAAAGTCATTTGGATTTGAGGGAAGTTCAGCGACCTAGATAATACTATCTACTTCAAATCAGTGCTTCTGTCCAGAGTCTCTACAAGGCCCTCCTTTGTCTTCTAGGCTCCTTAATTTTTTCACTTACCTTTTCTCTTCTTCTTTTGTTCTTCCATAGAACCAGGTAGTAGCTAAAGTTACTCTGCTCAACTGGGGTTTTAAAGAAAGTGAGAGAGACTGAGAGAGAGGGAGAAAACTGGAGAGCAAGAAAGGGATTTGTGCAAACTAGTGTCTCTTCCTGATCATGTAATGTGGGAGGGAAGATGGAGAAGAACAAAGCTAAACACTTAGCAAATGCTGGGGGCAGGGTCCACTCTCCAAATGCCCTCCTCTGCAACCAAATGCTGGCATCCTCTCCCAGTAGCCCTCACTCAGATCCTTGTGTTTTCCCAATGCTCTCAATAGACAACAGCTACCACATTTTTCTCAGTCCAGTACTCTGTCAACAATGCAATCCAGTCATTTTTAATACCTAATGTTGCAAAGTTGCAGACACAAAGAGCCAAAAGGAAAGGAAACAGAAGACGAAGGAACGTAATGAAGCCCTATTATTATGTGCCAGATACTTTCATAGATACTATTTCATTTATTCTTCACAATGTTCTGGGAGATGGTTACTATTTTCAGCCCTATTTACAGATGTAGCAACAGAGGCTTTGGTTGTTGGTAATTTTGCTAAAGGTAGACAGCCAATAATTAGGAGTGCTGAAATTCAAACTCAAGTGTGTCTGGCCCAAGGCTCCTGCTGTTTTACTTTCCACTTCGCATTTTGCCAAAAATGGGACAAAAAAACTTGAGTGCAAGAAGTAAAAACCATTCAAAACCTTGTGGAATTATTTCCCCTAACCTACTACTCATCTGGGGAGATCAGAGCTTGGCATGTCCAAAGCCAATGCAAGGTTTGAAAGTTAGCCTTCCCACTGATAACCTTCCCATTGATCCCATTCTATTACTAATGAAAGAGACCTGCTTCAGATCTGCTTCCTAAGCAAAGGATCACGCAAAGAGGACTCAATTTTACTATCAAGGTTCAAACACTTAAATTTGTATGCACACTGCCACTTAATTTTTAAAAATTGATACTTAATGGAATCTAATATAAAACAATGACTGGATGGACAAGAAAAGATATAAAGAGGGCCCCTCTTGACTTTCATCTTCCTTTGGAATGGGGAGTCTGGGGCCATTAGGGAAAATAAATGAAGAAGAACTGAGATACAAAATTGGTAAATGATAATTTTCAGACAAAATTAATAAAACATTCAGTTCAAAAACTCATCCTGGTTACAAAATTATATATCATATCATTCTTATATTTGTAAATAAAATATTTGTTAAGTTCTTTTTACATGCAAGGAAGCTTTTTATTTACTTATGTAAACAAAACTAGCAGAGAACCTAATATGAAAACAGGAGATGTCACAAACTGAACTGTAATCCTGAGGAAAGCCAGTTATTTTATTAAACTTTGTGGGTCATCATGGCATAGTTCAGTCTGGCTAAGCATCCATATTTTATATAGCTCATGGCTGCTTTCATTTCTAAGGGGTCTCCTGCCCTATATCATTCATTCATGAATTCATTCATGCAACAAATATTTATTGCCTATCTAGCTCTATATTGCTTTCTGTCATTCTCTTCACAGATACACATACTTCATAATGGGCTTTATATCTACTACCCATCCTTACATTTTTCCCCTTAAATTTCCCTTACCTTTTCCACTCCATTTTGATGCTTTTGTCTCCCCAATCTCACAGTTTCTTCCAGCCTTGAGGACCCACCATGGACAAGTTTAACAAACTGAAATCAAAGCTGAAGTCATAAGTAGAGGAAAGTCATGTATGCATCTGCATTAATATTTCTAGGTGGAAGAAAATGACAGGGCAGTGCACAATTACACATTTTCCCAAATTAAACTGAAAATGCAGTTTAACATTTCAAAACTCTGGCACTCAAAGTTGTTTTCTCTGTTGATGAAACTGTAATTATACTACTGGGCAATTTAATTAATTTTGTGTTTTAGTACAAAAGTCCATGATTCTGCCTAAGTAGAGTTAAATTAATGGAATATAAATCGGTTTGTCACATCTCCAAGAATTTTCATGAAGGGTATTTGGCTTTAATTTCTAAAATCCAGTAAAGTCTCCACATGATGAAATTAATCATCTTTCTTTCATATCATTTCATCTAGAATTCAGGTAAAAAATGAATAATTTTATGTCCTCATTAACTATTTTGCCTGCAAAATACTAAAATTCTTAGATAAGCATTAAATTATTAGACCGCAGAGACAACCCAAGATGCTCATTAAATTAACTTCTTCCTACTTCAAAAAAAAATCAAAGAAAAATCATTAATAGATCATCATCAAAAAGCTACTATATGATATGGAGATGTGTTGTGTAATTTTAAGTTTATGGCTAAGAATGCCCCCAAGACAATAATCAATTCATAAATTTAGTTTAAGAAAAGGAAGGGGTCATTTGTTCTCCCTTAACCTTACCCTAAAATTCCATTTCCAGGTCAGAAAGCATCTTTTAAACTGAACACACTTGTATTCAGTGTGGTCCTTTCCATCAAGATTATTTCACCCTACTATGTTTACAATGTTTCACTCATAATTCCTACTCCACTAATTTGTTAATATAGCTACTACTCTGTATCTCTTTCTCATTCATCACAGGTTACTCTCTGCAACAATGCTATTATTAATAGTTAAACAAAAGACCACAATCATCATTTCACAGATGAGAAAATGGAGATGTGGAGAAGCTGAATGACTTTGACAGCAGTTTACTGTAGGAAAAATACTAAAGGATTTAAAGTCAGAAGACCAGAATCCTATTCTTTGTTCCTCCTGAATTAGTCTTGTCATCTTTCTGCTGATTTTCCTTACCAGGAAGATAAGGGGATAGTGTAAATTAACTCCGAGGTGCATTTTAGTTCTGAATTCTAAGCCTTGCCCAAGACTGAGAGTCATAATTAGGATACAAGTCTCTGATTATTCATCTGGTTCTCTCTCCAGTGCTTAAGTCAATAAACCTAAAAGTAAAAGATCCCCAATGTCTCATCAGAACACCCTTGTTCATCATTTTACATCAGCATAGCCCTACAAACTATGAAAGAAAAAAAAGCAAACTATATGCAGTCTCCTTAGACATCAATTCGTTAGGACCACTGTATTATTTTTATGAACCAGCACTTATTTTCATAATTTAAAAAAATGTATCAATTTAACTGAAAGAGGTCTCAAACAATTAGTGGGCCTTTAGTATGACATCATTAAGAACTGTTCCAGGAACCTGGCTCTGTCATTTGACTGGCTGTCTGACCTTAAGCAAGTAAGCATAAAAATTTCTAAACTTTTTATAGTTCTAAATTTTTTTTAATTATTTTGATAAATGGCAACAAAGATGATAGAAATGCCTACCGTAGTCTTCAAAAAAAGATACACACACACACACACACACACACACACACACACACACACACACAGGAAGGGGAGAAAAATAGCCTACACCTAGTCTTTGCCAGAGGACTGAGAAGCAAAGGATAGATATGTGAGTACTTTCTATGGATCCTCACTAAGAGCTCAACCCAAAGAGAATGCTGAGGAAATCTAAGTATTAACAATGGAGGAGAGTGCCAGTAGCTACAAGACCTAATGGACGAATGAAATTGGCTTACCTGCCTTTTGAGGCTGCTTTCAACTGTTCTTTCTTTTTTTTTCTTTTTAAATCCATGAAAATTAGGGCAATGAAAAGCATCCTACCAATGAAAAATATGGTGTGTGATGAGACCCTTGGTTTCTCAACTATGTTAAGAATGTGCGCCTCCAGGCCAGGGCTGTCACAAGTACCATGATTCTTAGCTGTGTAGCTTGACAAATATTTTCTCCATTCTGATGGAATGGACCAATTGGGATGCACCAATTGCATTGGAATGTACCAATTCTGATCCAGCATACACCAGTCACACATTGCATCTGTAGTTCTTTCTTTCCCCCGTTTAGAAAGAGGCTGTGGAACTGCCTGAGAAAATGAAACTACTTACACCAGAGAAGTAGAGATTCGTTTCATTTGCATTAGTTGGCAACTGTTGTAAAATGGTTGCACCACAGAGCATTTCTTTAATGCCATAAGAACTTAAGTGGAAAAGTCAAGAAGTAATGTCTTTTCCATAACTAAGAAGTTTGAAAATACCTCTTAAAAGCCATTTTAGGGGTATCTGGGTGACTCAGTCAATTAAACATCTGACTCTTGATTTAGGCTCAGGTCATTAGTGAGCTTGAGCCCCACATCGGGTTCTGTGCTGATGGCGTGGAGCCTGCTTGGGATTCTCTCTCTCCCTCTCTCTCTCTCTCTGCCCTGCTCCCACTTGCACTATCACTTTCTCTCTCAAAATAAAAAAAAACTTAAAAAGATTTTTAAATAAAGTAAAAAAAAAGCCATTTTAAAATGTAAAGAACCCATTGCTCCCACAAAGTGTTTTTAAATGTCCACCTGTTGACTATAAATACCCAGTTAATCTTTATGGGAATAAGAGATTCTCTGTTCTAGATGTGAGGTAGTATTTGGAAGTCTACCCAGGATAATGTGTTACCATTTTGAAAACTTAATTTGAAACTTGGAGAGTATATGTAGATAGTGGTAGGGAGAGTAGTGTGAATGGAGAGTTAGAAATCATTGGCAAAGAAACAATTTGAAAATACAAATCAAGGGGCGCTTGGGTGGTTCAGTTGGTTAAGCATCTGACTCTTGGTTTTGGCTCAGGTCATGACCTCATGGTTTATGAGTTGGAGCCCCATATCTGGCTCTGTGCTGGCAGTGTGGAGCCTGCTTGGGAGTCTCTCTCTCTCTCTCTCTCTCTCTCTCTCTGCACCTCCCCCATTCATGCTGTCTCCGTCTCTCTCAAAATAAATAAATAAACTTTAAAAAAAAATGAAAATACAAATCCAAAGCAAAGCACTCTTTTCCCCAAGCTGGACTTTAATAAGCAAATAGATATAAAAGGGCAACCATGGTTTAAATTAAAAGTCTGATAAAACCGAAATTTATTTACTTTTGTAATTAATTTAATATAGCTTTACGAATTTGGATGTAAAAAGTATAGGAAATAGAAAAATCAATTACTTTAGTTTTTGTTCATTTTCTGCTCAAAATCAAATAGACCAGAAAAAAAAGTTATGTTTTCAAGCCTGTCGCATTCCTCTTCCACCATGATTCACTGAACCCTGGTATGACATGTCTGGCCTAGAAGAGAAGCAGATGTCATTCCAATAAGACCTCTGTTTCCTTGAACCTACGTCTCCATTCATCATTTTTGTCACATGCTGAGCACACACAGCCACTTGGACCAGACTCAAGGTCCCACAGCCTCTGTGAATTCTAAAGAGATGGGCATATTATTTCTTGAAATTGCTCAAACTACAGCAACGTTGGAATCAAGAAATAATGGCAAACAATCACAACACTTATTCCTTATTTATTATTCCCAACCCAGCAATCAATGAACTATAATCAGCTACCACCAGTATAAAACAGAATTCTTTATCTCCCTTACAAATATTGTGCTTTTAGGTAGATCCCCCTAAGCCAATATATTAAGCTTTTACCCTTATCTAGACAGGGAGGGGTATATAACAAAATCCTGTAGCTCTCATTTTCTCTTGCTGGCAAAATAGAAGTCAGTAGACTTGAGTTCTGACTCAAACATATAATACTCAGGTAAGACGTTTATTAACTATCCTGTGCCTCACCCTTACCACTTATAAAATAACTTACCAACACCTAGCTTCCCTAACTTCCCATTTCAGAGCAGAGGTTACATCTAGAAAAGTTCCTGATGACTTCACAAGAATGATACGAAAGAATTATTCTTTTCTGTCAGGGTCAGCAAATAAATGATTGGGAAAAAAATAAGTCCTTAGGGCACAAGGGAAAAAAAAAAACAAACCTGCCTCTCATATTTAGCTTGACCAAATGACAAGCACATCAATGTGCATTGTAATAAAGCCACTTAATATTTTATAGGTTAGTGACTTGCAACAGCATCTGATATCAAATATTGGCCCAAACACTTTTGGAAGAAGTGGCAAAAAGTGGACGCTGATAAGCATCAGCCAATTTCCTCCCAACCTGCGCTCACAGACGGCTTGTGAATGTTAAAATTCCAGGCTCAAATTCTGATCCTTTCTGGGAAGTGCCATTCTCTCTGGACAGTAAATGGCAACCCAGGCCACAAGGCTGTGCATGCAGATGGTGTACAGAAAGAGGGAAGTCTGTTCTCGTTGTGAGCTGAAACGGCTGGCTGGGAAATAAAGCTTTACCTTTCACCCTTCCATTAAAGCTGTAACAGCCCTGATTTCCATTAAAAGATCCACTCATTTCTTTTTTCAATGGCACCACAAAGGAAAACAGGACCAGAGATTATTCACCAAGACACAATGTACAGTACATCAATTTTCCTCATGCATGGAATATTACACTAACTGATTAAAGTCTCAGGATTAGTCTGTTAAAGTGGCCACAAGTTGATCTTTAAGCCAATTCATTTTCTTTTCAGCCCTATACTACAGTTCTGCAAACCCGACTTTAGTCTCCTTTGGTGAAATTTACACATAGGAGAACTAACAATATATAGTTCATGGAATAATTCACTGATTCATTTGAGGTCTTATGGAAAGTAATGGCAAGACATACCATTACAAGGTTACTGGTGATAATAATGTGGCACAAACACCCAGCCCCTTCTGGCCCATGATTCACTCTACAGTAAGTAGCAACACAAATGATAGCACCAATAGCATAAGTTAGATTTCTGGATTCTATTCTTTAAAAAATTGCCCTGTTGGGGCACCTGGGTTGCTCAGTCGGTTAAGCATCTGACTTCAGCTCAGGTCGTGATCTCCTAGTTCTTGAGTTCAAGCCCTGAGCCAGGCTCTGTGCTGACAGCTCAGAGCCTGGAGTCTGCTTTGGATTCTGTGTCTCCCTCTCTCTCTACCCCTTCCCCACTTGCGCCTTCTCTCTCTCTCTCTCTCTCTCTCTCTCTCTCTCTCTCTCTCTCTCAAAAATGAACATTAAAAATAATTTTTAATGCCCTTGTCTTTTGCATTTACCAAAGAAAAAAAAACTTCTATACAACCTCTTCATATCTCTATTTCCTGCCTGAAACACAATGTACCATAAGAATACAGAGAAATACACAAGAATAGAGAAATTCATGATTTACAAAAAGTGTCACATTGCCCCATGTGGATGTAAATAAACTCTGATTTCAATGTTGGGACTCCAGTGAACACTGATTACTGCAAAATTTGACTCATTTCTACCTTCACCGTGAACTGGCAATGTGTCTCTAGAACCATGTTTCCCTTTTTAAAGAACACTTTTGCACTCATTCTTAATTTTGAGGATATCCTAAATAGAGACAGGTAAGATACAGTAGGAGTCGAAAGGAGGAGCTAGTGGGGCATCAGGCTGGCTAAGTCTGTAGAGCATGCAACTCTTGATCTCAGGGTTGTTGAGTTTAAGTCCCGATTGGGTGTGGAACCTACTTAATTAAAAAAAAAAAAAAGGAGCTTGTGACCAAAAACATATCAGAGGATCTTTTATATCCTTCTTGCCCTAATTCTATCACTTCCCCAGTCATTAGAAGCCAAGTATGGAAAAGATGTATTGTGTAACAAGGGAAGCATGGTATACAATGCAGGGGAGAAAAGCTTTGTCCCTTACCTGTGGTAGTTAAAACTGATCACCTCCTTTAAACTTTAAATACCTAAGACATAGAAAAGCATCTATTATTTCAGTCATATCTTATTGTTTACTGGCAATCTGCCAAGTCCCAAAGGCAGTCCCCTAACTTTTTGTTTCAAAATTATGTATAAGACACATATCAGAAAAGTCAGGCACATCTGGAATTTATTAGTACCAATATCGTGATAGTCTTCAGAGCAATTAGAACACACAATTCAGAAATTCCTCAGCTAAGGAAGTTTAATAAATAAAACGCTGAATTTTCTTAAAGCAAATGTTTTGCTTAAGAGCATATTTGCCAATTTTCTATATTTAGAAAAACAATCCCATTGCAAAATGCCACGTGGGATACATAGCCATCTTGGAAATCAATGAGACATTTCCATAAAACTTTTTGGGGGTTGCACATGGTATTTGCTTGCTAGTTTGTTTTTTGTTTGTTTATTTGGAGTGTTTCTCCTTTGGTCTCTTTTTTACTGATTAAAATATTTAGAATCATTTTCGGATGTTGAGTGACTAAGAAGGCAGAAGCTCATGTCAACCATTTAGCTCACTGGAGAGGGCAATATTTTTATGATGATAGTTTCTAAATAGAGAATAACTGAAAATACTAAATATTTTTCTTTCCCTTTCTTTTTTCCTTTCTCTCCCCCTAATCCTATAGGGGGAAAAAAAGTATCTTTGAAAAGAAATCTGATGATTTATTTTAGTCCATTTTAGTTTCCAGGTTGGAGTGAAGTTCCTGGCATGTGATATTAACTCTTAAATCTTTCCTTGCTCCTCAATATTGATCTTGCCAATGTTTTGGTTTGTTTGTTTGTTTGTTTGTTTGTTTGTTTTTGTGCTTTGTGTGGGGGGGTTTTCTTGGATATGGCACCAAAAGCACAAGCAACAAAAGCAAAAATCCACTCATGGAACCACATTCAATTAAAAAGCTTCTGCACAGCAAAAGAAACAATCAACAAAATGAAAATGCAACCTATGGAATGGGAATAAAAGTTTGCAAATCATAAATATGATAAGAAGTTAATATTTAAAATATGTAAGGATCTCCTGCAACTCAATAGCAAAAAAAAAAAAGTCTGATTTAAAAATAGGCAGAAGACTTGCATAGACATTTTCCTAAAGAAGACATACAAATGGCCAACAAGTACATGAAAAGGTGCTCAAAATAGCTAATCATAAGGGAAATGCAAATCAAAATCACAGTGAGATATATCACCTCACACCTGTTAAGATGGCTATTATCAAAAAGAATGGAAAGATCCCAAATGTCCATCGATGGATGAATGGATAAAGGAGATGTGGTATATATATACAATGGAGTATTACTCAGCAATCAAAAAAAGAATGAAATCTTGCCATTTGCAACTACATGGATGGAACTGGAGGGTATTATGCTAAGTGAAATTAGTCAGTCAGAGAAAGACAAAAATCATGACTTCACTCATATGAGGACTTTAAGAGACAAAACAGATGAACGTAAGGGAAGGGAAACAAAAATAATATAAAAACAGGGAGGAGGACAAAGCAGAAGGGACTCATAAATATGGAGACAAACTGAGGGTTGCTGGAGGGGTTGTGTGAGGGGGGATGGGCTAAATGGGTAAGGGGCATTAAGGAATCTACTCCTGAAATCATTGCTTCACTATATGCTAACTAATTTGGATGTAAATTTTAAAAAATAAAAAATAAAATTAAAAAAAGAAAGAAAGAAAATGATGCTGGTGAGTTTGTGGAAAAGAGGGAAATACTGGTACACCATTGGTGGGAATGTAAATTAGTACAGTCTCTATAGAAAATAGTATGGAGGTTCTTCAAAAAATTAAAAATAGAATTCTCACATGATCCAGCAATCCCAGTCATGGGTATATATCCGAAGGAAACAAAATCACTATCTCAAAGAGATATACATCTGCACGCTCATGTTCACTGAAGCATTATTAACAATAGCCAGGACATGGAAACAACATAAGTATTATTTAGCCATAATAAAAAAGAAGAAAATCCTGCCATTTGTGACAACATAGATGGATATTGAGGGCCATATGCTAAGTGAAATTAGAGAAACACAAGTACTGTATGATCTCACTGATATTTGGAATATAAAAACATCGAACTTACAGAAACAGAGAATAGAATGATGGTTGCCAGGGGCTGAAGGGTGGAGGAAATGAGGGTATGTTGGTCAAAGGGTACCAACTTGCAGTTATAAGATGAATAAGTTCTGAGGATCTAAAGCACAGCATGGGAACTATACATACAGCACGGTGACTATAGCTAACAATGCTGTGTTATACGCTTGAAATTTACTATGAGAGCAGAGCTTTAGTGTTCTCACCACAACAAAAATGACAAATTGGTAATTATGTGAGGTGAGAAATACGTTAACGAACGTTATTATGGTAAACACTTCCCAATATATATGTGTATCAAATAGTCACTTGTGCACTTTAAACTTACACAATGTTGTCCATCAATTATACCTCAATAAAGCTGGGAAAAAGCTATGAGAGGGGATTGGCTTCAACAAATATTAAATAGCTAGACAGTCATCCTAATGAACATAGTGTTTCTGATGCATACAGACCAATGGAATAGAAACAGATGTAAGGGTATTTAGTATATGATAAAAGCATCATCTGAAATCACTGAAGCAAACATGAGACATTAAATAAATGATGCTAGGATGTCTGGTTACTGATTGAAAACATAAAATTAAACTAATACTTTATACCATATACAAGACATAAATTCCAAATGGATCAGGGTCCTAAATGTAAAAAAAAAAATAAAACCACATGTGTACAAGGAAATGTGGATGAATTCCTATATTAACGAGGTATAAGCTAAGGTTCTCTATGACTCAAAATCAACAGAAAATAAAAAGGTCAATAAATATGACTACATTAAAGAATATTTTTAGTTAAAAAGAGAGGAAATTCTAACATATGCTACAACATGGATAAAGCTTAAGGACATTATGTTAAGAGAAATAAGTCAGTCACAAAAGAGCAAATATTGTATGATCCATTTATACGAGGTACTTAGAATAGTTAAATTGGTAGAGACGAAAAGTAGAATCATGGCTGTTAGGGGTGGAGGGTAAAGGAAATGGGGAAGTTGTCATTTAATGGGTACAGAGTCCCAGTTTTACAAGATGAAAACAGTTCTGGAAATTGGTTGCACAACAATGTCAATGTACTTACTACTGAACTGTACACTTAAAAATGATTAAGAGTCAGTTGAGCATCTGACTCTTGGTTTTGGGTCACGACATGATCTCACAGTTTGTGAATTCAAGCCCCACGTTGGTCTCTGCATTGACAGTGTGGAGCCTACTTGGGATTCTCTCTTTCCCTCTCTGTCTCTGCCTCTACCCTGCTCACTCTCTCCCTCTGTCTCTCTTTCTCAATATAAATAAGCTTTTTTAAAAATGATTAAGGTGGTAAATTTTATGTGCTGCATATTTTACCATAATTAAAAATAGAAACTAATTTTTAAAAATTAATTTTAAACTCTGACCTTGCCAGAGACCTGTGCAAATTAGATTTCTAGGGAAAAAATCCCTCATGAGATTTGTCCCAGAAAAGCAAAGTAGGAAGCACACTCATCTCCTGAGCTATCAAAAGGAGCAATCCACATTGATACTTCCTACCAAGGGGGATCCAGTTAATTTTTGCCAGTGCATTTGCAAAACAGAGGAGAATCTGTGAGGTGGTTCTAGCATTAATCCCCATAGCCACCTCACTCCACTCCCCTTCCCCCCACCAACCTTTTTAATGCTTTACCAGGTACCAACTTCTACAATCTCAAGAAATTTGGAAAAACCAAGACAGGTCTACAGAATGCCTACTGTAAAAACAGATCAAGCATTTAAACAGAGGCATAGAAAATACTTTCTCCTCCCCTCTTCCCATCACACATCACACATGGCTTCGCATAGGTGCCTATCTATTTGCTTAAACTACCTACCATTAATAACTCCTCAGTAAAGGTATGAAATAAAAGCCTATTAAGTCAACATCACATGTTCACATATCCTAGTCTCAAGGCCTTGCAGAGCCCTAAAAAAGGGAAGATATAAAAGATGGTAGAGGGTCAACAGTGTCAACGAAGTTCCAGCCCATAAAGAACCATGATATTAAAGAAGAAAACTATTAGAAAACTATTAGATTCCCTGAATGAACAAAAAGTGGGATAGGAAGAATATCCAATAGGAACTGTTGTTTGAAGTTTCGTCAGTGATAGTAACATATTCAGAGAAAGAATGGATCAAAAGGACTGAATGGGTTTGTTAGCATAGAAAACGGATTCAGAGAAGCAAGCAAGATCATGCATGCTCACCACTCTCAAAGACAGGAAAGCGCAAGACAGAAAGAGAATCTTCACTCTACTTTGGATCCTGCCATGTCCTCTTATGAAATAACGTCAAAGCTTTCTAGATATATAGAGAGAAACGGATGCATCGATATATGGATCTGCATCAAGTTTTGATTACTAATTGGGCTCTCCAGAGCTGCTATATGTGCTTTAGGTATTCTCACAGGAAAAGGGCATTATCAAAATAATGTTCTGGTTGCAGTGAGTCTATTTCTGACTGTTAACTCTGAAAGCACTGGCAAAGTTTAGTTTCTGGGCCTTGGACTAAAGCAGTTTCACCAAGCTGATGCCACCCTGCAGGACCTCAGCTAATCATTTTTCTACCAGCTTTTCTCAGGATTGTTTAATGCACAATATTTAATTAAAAATTTCTCCAGATTTTTAAATAAAAGAGTATGGGGTGGGGCAGCACATCATGGTAATGGAGCCTAGTTACCCAAGTTTTCATGAAGAACCTGAATGCTTCATGAGAAAGAGAACAAATGCTATTCTTGCCTGTCCAACAATCTTGCATAATCATAAGACTTTTATAAAGACTTATAACCAACCTTTCTAAGTCAGCCATTTGAACACTGAGTTGCATGTAAGATGACCATATAATTTATCATCTATACCAAGATACTTTTGAAAGTAAAAGAAAATTTTGTTTATATCAACAACAAGCATAAAATAGGACTGTCTCAAGCAAACAGAAGTATATTATCATCTTAGTCTTATGGCCTTGATCACTGAATATTCATTAAATACCTACTTAGAAAAATGACTAATTCTCTTTACAATTAAAAACACAACTAGAAGCTTTTGAAACAGAGTGATCTCAATTCATTAGTCAATAAACAAAATAATTTCCCAAACACAGAAAAACTTAGGATGACATTGGTCTGTTCATCTTCCCCCAAAAAAATTTGTTCAGCTCAGGGTTAGTAAGAAAAAGAAACTCCTACTGCTGTTGATGAAGCCATCTGTGCTTCAAAGACGGCTGACAGGTGCCTCCAGAAGAAGCAATCAAAAGTCATTAACGATCAAAATCATGACAATTAAATACAAGGATCTATTAGGGTCTTATTATCCAAATTTCAATGAAAAGAATTCCAACACTCTCTCCCCCCAAGAGAAGAGCAGTTACTTTAGTTTTTCAATCCATCCGTTGTCCTCTGCTTTTCAGATTATAACTGGAATAGCTTGAGCCCTCAAAAATTTTTAAGAGCACACTCTTCTCTCAGCCAGACCACTTTCATACTAAGGAAATGTATTCTGAGAAGATGTGGCATTTTTAAAAGTTCAAAGTTGAAAGCATACATTCTATAAATAAACCTACAATGAAGTGCTAAAAGGTTTATTTCTGATTTCTTATTTCACAAACTAGGAACTAGGCATAAAAATATTGGGTCATAAAATGCTTAAAAAGTAGATTACTAGAAACTAATAGAACACATTATTATCTATTGAGCCAATGATGGGTCAAATGGCATTTTGAATTCTTGCAGAGAATATGAATATGACCTTCATGTATACCATTTACAGAGAGCAATTTTATTTACATTTTTAAATCCACATAAAGGTGAAAGATGATACTGCTGCAAAATGGAACATTTAATTTTTTGCCCCAAGGCATAACTAAGCTCTCCCAAGGTCAAATGTAGCACAAGCCTGAAATGAAACCAGATTCTCCCCCCAGCATCCAATGCCACTTTGGGCAGGAGTATGTTGGGTCTACTTTTATTCTTCAGAAATAGAAAAATTCCTAATTCTAACACGAGTAAGTGTATAGAATATTTGGTGGGCATTTTTCTATTTTATTTTTTAAATCATATATCTAGACTATGATAAGAATGCCTAAGCTAAAATAGTTGAATGTTTGGGACTATTTTGACAATAAGGTATTAAACTAAACAGATATTTTAAAGTTTCTTAGTTTGTATCATCACGCAAAGACTTTACTTTTAAAAGAATATGAATTTGCATCTCTGTCTTATATCCGGTAAGCTGTCGGAACACGGGACTCATGAGAATGCCACAGGAGAAACTAGAGTTTTTGCCTCTTACATGTGGTTATCCCGTTACAAATAAACTCTGTTCTCTCCCCACCTCCTTCTGTCCAGACATGGCAAGTAATTCAAAATACAGGTATATGATTTGCTAGGAAAGATACAGATATTATGGATCATTTTAAACTCCATCACAGATGACTGTGAAGGTTGTGCTTTATGCCCTGGTCTCACTTATTACCTTACCCTGAGGCCCAGGGATCATTTTTTATATCAGTCAGGTCAATAGATGCAGACTTCCTAAAGAGATTGTGTCCCACATGCCATCAGCATAAGCTTGAGTCACAGCCATTAATATCATACCTGCATTTGTTACCCTTGTATCCCCCATTTGTCGGGAAGCCTCTCCAGAATAACTACATCTAATGATGAAAACAACATTACAGTAACACCACAGCAATTTTATGTGCACTCCAGCTACCCGAATAAGGTCTACCCAGACCTAGAGCAGTGGAAAAGAAGAACTCTGCGTTAAAGTGGAAAGCAACAGTTACTTCTTTCAAAAACTTTTTAAAATGAGGCTCATTCTCCTCCCCCTCCATTACAGGCACCCATGCATGCATACGTGCATACATACACATACACACACACACACACACACACACACACACACACACACACACACACACACACAATATGGTGTAGGAATTAAAAGCACTGACTCGAGAATTATATTGCCTAGGATCGATTATTGCCACCTTGCACTAGATACATTCTCAATGCCTTAATTTCCTCATCTATAAAATGGTGTATTATTAATGATATGACTACAATGGGCTTAGTAATATATTAACACTAGTCATATCAACAATACTGATACTAATAGTACCTATCATCTCATAGGACTGAGAAAAATAAAATGAAAATGAAAAAAAAAATCCATGGTAAAGTTGCTAAAGTCCTGGCACAGTGCTTGGCTCTGGGTATAAACAGGAATGTAGAACATTTTATCCTCTGCAGTCATCCCATACCTTTCCCAATTCTCATGTCAAATCCAAGACACAAAAAAGTTCTATGTAGGAACTCTTCTTGGGTAATCAGGGCAGTGCCTTGGAAGGAGGCATATGGTGGCAGACAGGAGATATTTTGAGCCATATAGGAGAGGGGTGCTGTGGCTTTCACCTATTAAATTATGTCATCTAGTACTGCTGGGAGCTTAGGGTGCTGCCACATCTAGGAAGTCAGCTACAATGAACTTTAGTGGAGAAAAGTAGCCCATACCATGGCCAAAGGACCCTGGACTTCAAAACCCAGGAGGCTAGATGTTTTGATTACTTTGTATGAAAATTTTAACAGAATTTCAACTGTTAGCAGTAATTAAAAGCAAAAATTGCTCTCAAATATCAATATTTTATTTTTTTAATGTTTGTTTTTTGAGACAGAGACAGCATGAGTGGGGGAGGGGCAGAGAGAGGGGGAGACACAGAATCTGAAGCAGGCTCCAGGCTCTGAGCTGTCAGCACAGAGCTCCATGCGGGGCTCGAACCCACGGACTGTGCATGACCTGAGCTGAAGTCAGATGCTTAACCGACTGAGCCACACTGGCACCACACAAATATCAATATTTTAAATCAGATCTTAAGAAATGTTCACACTGTTTGCCACCTAAATTAAAACATCACAAAAATTCTCACTCAACTAGGCAATCTGTTCAGTAGGCCTGTCAATTACTTGTGTCTTCATTTCAATAAACACTTGATTGGTTGCTGTGGAAATAGCCATTTTCTTCTGGCTTTACACAATGGTTACTATTCCCATTAAATTTACATGGCTCTCTAGGCAACACTGGGCAACTGTACAGCAATAAACCACTGGGAAAGAAAAGATGGTCCTAGGGTAGAGTCAGCCTTTGCATTCACCCAGATAAGGGCTGTGTTGGGAGCAGGGGAACCGTCCAGAAACCTTCCTGTCTAAAAAGTATCAACACTTTTTTATTTACTAGTTTACCACTTTTATGTGCCAGGCACATGTCAAAGCTCTTTATAGCACGTTACCTCAGTTAATCCTCAATAATAACCGTATGGTTTATGAAGTATTGTTAGTCCCATTTTACAGATATGGAAACTGGGTTCTGAGAGGTTAAAAAGTTTGCCCAAGGTCATCAAAAAGAATGAAATCTTCCCATTTGCAACTACGTGGATGGAACTAGAGGGTATTATGCTAAGTGAAATTAGTCGGAGAAAGATAAACATCATGTGACTTCACTCATACGAGGACCTTAAGACACAGAACAGATGCACACAAGGGAAGGGAAGCCAAAATCATATAAAAACAGGGAGGGGGACAAAACATAAGAGACTTAAATATGGAGAACAAACTGAGGGTTGCTGGAGGGGTTGTGGGAGGGGGGATGGACTAAATGGGTAAGGGGCATTAAGGAATCTACTCCTGAAATCATTGTTGCACTGTATGCCAACTAACTTGGATGTAAATTTGAAAAATTAAAAAACAAGTTTGCCCAAGGTCACAGAACTAAGAAATCACACTGCTATTCTCTTCCAGCTTCTTTCTCTTAACAAGTCTTTTTTTAGTGCTACTTCCCTTAAGGGAAGTGAGTGATCTGAGAGAGGGAGAGATCCTGAAATGACTGAAAAACGGCCTGTTTTCTCCCTCCCGTGGCCAGGTCCACATTGGAGCCAACAAGTCATCCACTTTTTCATCATAACTCTTTTTTTAAGCATTTTTTTAAATGTTTATTTTTGAGAGAGAGAGGAACAGAGTGTGAGTCAGGGAGGGGCAGAGAGAGAGGGAGACACAGAATCTGAATCAGACTCCAGGCTTCTGAGCTGGCAGCACAGAGCCTGACGCAGGGCCAGAACCTGCCACCCATGAGATCATGACCTGAACCTGGCCGCTGAACTGACTGAGTCACCCAGGCACCCCTCATCATAACTCTTCTATTTCTACCATGAATTCAGTGTTGACACTTGCACAGGGGCCATGGCGTTACCCATTTAGTAGAAATAACAGTAGAAGTAGTCTTGGTAGGATATCAGCCATCTTTCCACATGTGCATTTGCCTTTAAAGCCTCTTGTTTTCTTCACCAGTTGATCAAAGAACAGAAGCAGACTGTAGGGGGCTGGAGGGGGTGTGTGGGTATACATCAATCTGAGAGAGGTGCATGTACATCTAGCCACACATCAATTATAGCCATTCTAATTGTGAAGGACTTCAGTCAAGAATGCAAGGCAGGATTAAACATCTCGGGCCAAACCATTCACTTGTCACGTTTCCACTCTCCAGCACATTTCAGAGAGCAAAGCTGCAGATCCAAAAGCAGTGGTTCAGCAAACCTGTGCTAATGCCAGATCTGCATTAGTTTGATAATGGCTAGAGATTACAACTGGCTCTTTGGTGCAGCTGTTCATAACTCTGTCTTATTAAACCAAAAGAAATAAGGTTGAAAATCTAACATGAGGCACTCATCATTCAATTATGTATTTCTTGTGAAAGAGGCAAAAACTCTGCCATGTTCTGCAAAATCTCCACATCAATAGCAATTAAGTTTCACATCAAGACCAGAGAAATACTACACTGACTATGCATGAATAACTTCCTTTCATATGCAGTGGTTTGCATCTTTCTCTGCATTTAATTGTGGAAAACAATAAATGACGGTGCCTTGGTACAAGAAACTATATGCAAATAACTGAAAAAGATACGTGAGTAAAGGTATTTTATATTTTCAGTTTTAGAGATCATATAGTCAGCCCTATTACCAACATCACAGCTGCCCCAACAATAAATTACAACTCATCATTTTACGAAGAGATTTAGAATCAAACCTGGGATTAATTATAGTATTTTCACTGAAAACTTTTCAAACAGAAAGCGTAACAGAATTCATGTTATCCAGTCCATGTTTTTAAGAGTTTTCTATCAAGCATTGAACAGCATCAGGAATGAATATAGCCAGTTGGTAACTCAGGGCATTGTTTCTTATTTAAAGGAGATGTTAACACAATAATTAAGGGCCCATTTTTACAAAAAGGACAAAAGGGACAAAAAAAGAGTCTAACTATTTTAGGTAGTCTTTGAATGAAATAGGGGGGAAAAGAATGTTTTGAAAATGGTTTTTGGGCATTATAATTTTCAATCCAATCAGACAAAATAAGAAAAAAAAAAACCTTCATTCTCTAAATGAAAATACACAGTTAAAAAAAGAAAGAAAAGAGAAGAAAGAAATTCATAGTGGGGCTTATGAGATCCCAAGTGTTTATGAGATGTTTTATAAGCCAAGGGGCTTATGAGATCCAAGTGACAGAATAAAGAAAACCATAGTTTTTAACGTATGTTTAAAGGGAAGAATGAAAACCACCAATTTTTCTAAATTTTGCCCACATTTATGGAAAGTAGCTGAAGAGATTTAATAGTGTCATTATATTCAGAAAGTCTCATTTATAAGGAGTTTGAGGCTAAATTAAAACCTCTACTTATTTTCTTCTTCAAAAATTCACATTTAATATTCACAGTCCACAACTCCAATAAGTATATTGTTGATCATTTTAAACAAAATAATAAAAACAATATTGGAAGGTTTTTTTTTTTAATTTTCTTTATAGTAACCCATGGATCTCCTTGTAATCTGGTAAATCAAACAAATGAATCTTTCCTAAAATTTTGATTGTGTACTTCGATGTTGCCTCAGAGTCTTACAATCAGTTTCAAAACTGGTCAAGTACATAAAAGAAGGGGCAGGTTTATGATTAGCACATCAGTTCACAAAGAAGGACAATAAATTTCCATTATATTGTCAAACTCACTCAAAACAATCAAATATTTCACTGAACCATTTACAACTATTGATTGCACACAAAACCTGACTTTATATTCTTCCTATTTTAAGTAGAAGTGATATTTTACAAGGGCTTCACAAGTAAGAGATTGTGAATGTAAAGCAGTCCATTAATTTTATATAAGCTGTTTTATATACCTGTGGGCCTCTAATAACATTCAGCTACAAGGTTACAAGGAGAAGAATCATTTTCTAAAGTTCAGTTGGAGAGGTTGGCGTATATATACATAACTAAAACTCTAGCTGTCATGCCAGCAGTTTCTTTACCAAAATTGCTTTCATTCTGTAGCTGAAAATACTGACATAAACAGGACAGTAGTATAGTGTCAGTTACCAGATTCCTATCAAGGAAATGTTACTGTCAAACTCAAGTTGAAATTTCAAGGCCAGCAACTTAGAAAACAAAAGGATTCCCCACTGTAATTTCCCATGGAATCCTTCAAAAAGGAAATGTACAGATGTATATCTAATCTTCCTCTATATGCGTGTGTGTATGTGCGCGTGTGTGTGTGCGCACGTGCATTTAACTTGTAAATGAAAAAGACTCTTCTAAATCAGGAAATTTTCTCCAAGCCTTTCTATCATAATTTTTTTCTGGTAATAATCTATTTTACAGAAGGAAATCTGTGCCTCCTTCCTTTCAGACTGTGACTTTTGGTTTTATTAAAATTCCTCCTAATTTGCAGTGTGATATCTTTGTGTTGGCTCTGGAAGGCCACGTTACTTACTCTATGTATAAATGTGTGCACTGTGGTGGGTTAGGTACAGGGAGGGGCAGAAAAAATGCAGGGCTTTGCAGATGTTTCTTTCTGCTCAGCTTCCTGCATCATAATGCAACTTTGCCATGCTAAGCCCAGTGTACATTTTCATTGAGCGGCTAGCCGGGCCTTTTGTTCCACTAAGTTAGTACAAGCTAATAAATGTCTTTTCACTTTATTGGGACCTCTCTTTAAAAAGACATGACTGTGAGGTCTGGTCTTACAGAGATAGTCTTTCAGACTTGAGAAAAGTAAATTAAAAAGACATTCCTGCTAATATCAAAGCAGGCTTATTACTTCAATATAAGCACTTCCTTAATTTTCCTTCCTCAGCATGCTACATAAATATAAATAAAAAGGCTCTCCACTGGATGCATGTTACATATATCTCACAGAGTTTAATTATAAAGCCTCTAAAAATGAAGATGGTGGGAGGAAATGATGTCAGTAGATCATACAGTTCTGGTATTGAGTTAGCTGGCTGTCCCTGACAGCACAGAACAAAGACACTCAGGTAATCACAATATACCATGAAAGGCTGGGCTTGGAGAAAAAGAAAATCCAAGGGGTAAAGAGTATGATTTCTACTTTAGTGCTTGGAACTTCACAATTTTCAACTTTGTTTTCATTAATGTTATTACAGATGTTATTATAATTATGATAATTTTAATGCAATTAAGGAGGAGGAGTTAGGTTTTCTAAATACCACACCCTCTCTTCTCTGCTAGACTGATCAGATATAAAGAAGCGGTGAGGCAGATGAAGGCCAAGTACTCAAAAATACACACATACACACAACACCCCTCAGTTGATCCGTAAAAGCAACGACATTGCAGGAAACAGTGAAGACACCAGAACAAGGAATACAACTTTCATCCCAGTGGCTGCCCACCAGGGGTGGCAGGCAACTTCTAAGAGTAAGAAAGACTTCCCAGGGGTGCGGGCTGCGCAAACAGGGAGAAACAGGAAAACGCTGTGCAATTCACTAGGCAGGACCCTGAACACTACAGTGACTTCAGTGGGGTTAAGGTAGGTTAAAAACTGCAGCCAGCTGGCCCCGAAGGCAAAACGCTAGCTTCGCGCTGGGAAGAGGAAGGCTATCTCAGCCAGGCCTTCAAGAATACCCTGGAGACGTTGCGCCTGAACCTTTACTTCCATTCCTATTCAGTTCCCGGTCTCTCTTCACCTCCAGATTGGCTCTCTTCTCGCAGGTTTGCCTTTCCCCAAGCCGGTTTCTCACACAGGTTGATGGAGCACTGCCTGCTCCATTAAAGGAGCTCTGCTCCTTTAATACTGTGGGGATTTGCAGAATCGGGTATCCTGAAAGGATTGACTCTTCCAATAAGGCGAGAGAAACGGACAGAACTTCCCAGCCAACCTTCGCCTTTGACACAGAGAACCCCTAGCGCCAACTCTGGGTACTCCCCGGCTGATTTCTGGACCAAATCAAGCGTGTGACCACCGCCAAAGAGGAACTGCGCACACTTTAAGTGACCGCAGTGACGGCTCTAGAGGGCTCAGAAAGGCCCAGGAAGGATGTGCAACAGCAGCCGGAGAAGGGGAGCGGAGGAAGGAAAAGGGGAGGAGGGACAGTCGTGGTGTAGGAGGGTCTGGGGGTTTGTTCGGGGGGTTTAGGGGCTTTTTATTTCTTTTGTTAAGTAAATAAGGAGAAATTTCCCCCCACCCCATCCCTGTTCTAATGATGATAGATTCCACGCTGCATCAGGCCCCACGCTGGGGAGCCTAACCACACGGAAAATAATGAGGCTGCATCCCCATTCGTCTGCATTAAAGGCGAGCCGGGCGCTTTCGATAGGAAATACATCGATTCCTTTGCCCGGGCCTTGGTTTGTCCTGCTCCCCGTGAATAATTGCTGCTCCTTTAGAAATTCATAATAATTAGGACTTCCCACCCTGCGCCCGCGCCGCTTTTTAAAGGCGCCTGATCCTGGAGGGCGTCTCGGTGGCTCCAGCCGTGTTCCCTGCAGGTGGGAGAGAGAGCATGAATCATCCCCCCCCCCCCCACACACACACGTGGTTTTACTCTGAAGAGAAAGTTGATTCCCCCTCCAAACCTCAGTTTCCTTGTGTGTCAAATGGGGCTTTTGCGCTGTTAAAGATACAACTTTACATCACTTGATTCATGCCTGTTTGGGAGGAGGGGGAGATTTAACGAACTGTGTGAGGGAATGCGGACAGGGGAGGAGAAAGTGGGAGACACAAGGATTCACCAGCCCTCAGCCTAAACTCTGTGGCAATCACGTGACGCCGCAACCACCGATGTTGTGGGGGGAAGGGGTGCAAACGAGCCGATCTGACCACAGGAAACACCGGGACCTAGCTATCCGAGCCCATTGCTCCCGAACGCCTGGGAGGGGGAGGCAGGTCGTTAAAGTCGCGACTGGGCAGTAGAGAAGTGACTACGGAAAGCGCCAACTCTACTTCTAGAGGGGCCGAGCCCGCGCGGCCGCGGGGGAGGAGGGCTCAGCCGCGGACACCAGGCGGGGCGGAGCCTGTGGCTCTGTCCGTGGTTCTGAACTACCGCTCTGCAGGCCGGGCTGGCACAGCCGCAGGCCACCGAACCATTCAATCTCGTACCCGCGACCTCCCTCCGGAGAACTGCTGCAGTCCTGCCTGCTGCCCCAGAAGTGCCGAAGCTCGGCGGCGTCGACAAAAAGTTCCCCTGAAGCAACGCTTTGGTGGGAAGGCTTGGATTCCAGACGCGAGAAGGCTGCACCTGTGTTTTCTCCAACCAGCTGGGATTGCTCGAGGTCACCTGAGGCTAAGAGCAGACAATAGAGCGTGCGTAGCTGTGGCGGCGGCGACTCCCGCCCGGAAACTTCGCGGGGCCCGAACACTCTGCGGCTTTGGTGAGAGGGCTGTGTTTTCCGACTCTAGGGTATGAAGCCTACGTCGAAGAAAGTTTCTGGCTCCTAAACTGCAGAAGACGACTTGATATGGCCTTTAAAATCAATGGATGGGGAGGCGTTCTGAGACCTAGGGCGGGATGTGTCAGGAGGACCCCCCTTCCCTCCGGTGGGGAGAGGGAGTCCAACCTCCCTTGGCGGCCTTCGCCGCCACTGCCTCGGATCCTTCCCGTCAGGATCCATTAGGCTTAGGAGGGTGATGGGCGAGGCCTGGCCGGAGTCAGGTTCAGCAGAGACGCGCAGAGCCCCCACGAGCCAGTTTCTAAGGAAACCCTCAGTATTTCTCAGCAGCAATTTGTCTTATTGTAGGAGAAAGAAGCAGTACAAGAAAAGCCTCTCGGTTCTCCATTCTCATGCAGATGAGGTGATGCGCTCCGGCTGCGGCCTGTGTATCCCCCTCCCCATCGTATTTCCGGCTTGAACAAGTAAAATACCCTCATTAATTTAAAGGAAGTTGGAGCGTCAGAAGGCGTTTCGCTACTTGCGGCGGCCGGAGAGGCAAGTAGTGCACTCTCGCTGCTCCTGGGACCCCACTGCGCTCACTATCCCAAACCCCCGCTCGCCACCTTGCTTTCCACCGTCCCGAGCACCCGACTAAACGCCAAAGGAACTTTCTGTAACGAAGGGCACCTGAAAAAAGATTTCTCTCCCTCCCACCCCCACCTCACCCCCGCCAGCCCTCGCCTCCGTAGTAAACAAAATATGCCAGAAAAAGCTGTTTACAGACGGGGTAATTAGGTTTTCAGCCAGCAGCAGAAACGCGGCGCGCTCATTAGAAGTTTAAACAAACAGCCAGCAACCCTCGAGGGCAGACTGCAAAGTTGGAAAATGCGCAAACGTGCGCCTAGGCGCGCGGAGGGGCACGAAGAAGCCGCCAATATATATCATCTCAATAAAAAGCCGCTCTTGGAAAGCTTGCATAGTAATTGAGATGGGCGCTCTTTTCTGATCTGGGTTGGCATTTCCTCATCTCGAGCTGACAGAGCCAACTCAGGAAATTGCGGGTAATATTCATCTGGGGAGCACTTTCATTAAACGTAATTCATTCGACTTTCACAATAAATTGAGTGACATCCTTACAGCGGAACCTTTTTATCCTTGATTAAGTGCTTGCCAAGCTTTGGTTTCCCACTTTATTGTCACATTCCTTCAAGCAGAGTCGTCAACATGCCAATCGACAGCAGAAAAAATGTGCGCGTCTTGTTTACCAAGCTCCGGGAGGGGTTAGTGCTGACATAGAGAAAAAGAGCTGGTCGGGAGCTTGAGTAGCGGATAAATCAAGACAGCAACTTCCTGCAAACACGCGTCGGGACCTGAGGAATGGTGGCGAGTAGATGGCAGGTGGGGGGGCGGGGGGGAGGGGGGGAGGCGAGAGAGTATACCCAACTTACCACCCCGCTGCTCCTGTACGCAGCCGACCCCGACCGCCCCTCGCCTGTCTGACTAGTCCGCCTCCCTCCATTAATTAAAATAGTTAAAGACTGTTAAGGTCTTAGAATGAGATCTGAAGATCCTACAGGACTTGGTTGCTTTAAGGGAACTTTACAGAATCGAATCAAAGCTAGGCATCTTATTTAAAAACAAACAAAAAACTCTGAAAGAATCCACACTCCCTAACTTGCCACTGGAAAGCAAGCAAACTTTCAGAGCCTCTATCGGCTTTCTTTCTGGGCGCAAGGGTGCAACAAGAGTGTTATTTCTCATTCCCAAGATTCCCTTTTGACTCTTTGAACAAACGCCGCCAGAGCCAAACTCATTCTAGGTTCTTCAGACCCCGGAATTCCAAGAGAAGCTGAGGACCGCCTCGATAATTCAGGACTGGGAGAGATCAGGAAGGCGTCCCTTTGCCAATCGGTGGTCCCTTCTCCCTCACCCCCTATAAAATCAAAGAAGGCCAAGACAGAAAATTGCTTATTTGAAAAAGCAATATCCAAATGTTTTCATCACTCAAATGTCCTTTTGAAAATATTGTCCACGGTGGTTATTACCTGGACAATGCTGTCAATTTCTGTAGTCTGCAGAAAATTTTCCCTCATATAAAAAAGTAGGACATTGGGCACCTGTCTCAAAAAAATCAACCAATTTCCCTGCCACCAGATACATTTTTCACCCAGACAACACTTTCATTAAGGAGGAAATAGCAGTCAACAATTCAAAGCCAAACAGAAATCAACTTCACACAAAGAAGAGCCACGAACTTAATGGCTTTCCGGGAAAACAGCTGAGAAAGTTGGAGTAATTCTGGTTCTCCCCTTCTGATACTGAAGGTAGTTTCCCCCAGAAGCTATTACTAGAAGGCCCCACACCACAATAATCCTCCTGAAGTGTGGCAGAAGGGCAACCCACCCAAGCGCTTCCTACCACCCAGGGAGCTTTCTTGGTCAATGGATAGTTGAACATTTCAGGAAAATACCTGGGATAGTAACAACTTTTCCTCCCACAGAGCCCTAGAGTATGTCTTGGGACTGATGAGTTCTCATGTTAGGCTGCTGGGGTACAGTCTTCTTCAAAAATCTAGGTTTAATCCTGTATCAGGAAGGCTGACCCAGGATAGAAAACTCTGTAAATGCAGCAGGGGCGGGGAACTTTTAGTACTGTCTCCAAGAACTGGGCTTAATAGAAAACACTGAATAACTGTTAGGTAGTTAATGCACTTTTCTTTTTAGGAATAAACCCAAATTGTAAAATTTTCAGTGGGCAGTGGCTTAATTTTCCAAGGATATAAAGTGCTTATACCTAATCCAAAGGACAGAGATTGGTGGTCTCTCTCCTGCTGTTTTTCCTCAGCTTCCTCAGTTCTTAACAGCCATCTTCACACTGCGTGAAGTTCACCCAAACGGTCTGGCTTCTAATAGTGTGGAGGTAGTATTCCATGGATTTATTAATCATTCTTTAGTCTCTGTTAAAAATTGGTGTGGAACTCATATTTTAAGGACACTCTAATTTTGAGGGAATAACTGACTCAAAATCTTTTTTAAGGACAAGGTTTGGAAAGAATTTTTCAATTCATGCCCATATTGGTTAAAAAAGCAACCAGATTATTAGCGATTTTAATTCCTATCAGAACTAGTGGGGCCTAAATTGGAGAGTGAAGAGCCCCTTCTCATGAGAACAGAACTGTGGATGTGTGACTGACCACAATAACATCATTCAACCCCTTGTCACATTCCCTGGACTCAATTTCTGAATAACATTTTTGTTGACATGCCCAGGGATTGCTCATTAGACTCAGTTCTCAACTCTGAAAATTGCCATAGGTGAGCCCCCAACAAGACACCTCTGCTTTCTACAGGGAGGTGCTCTCCCTGAGTGCCCTGGCCTATCCTTCAGTTTGATCCACTGAGAATGACCCAATTTAGGACTCCCTTTCTTCAAGACCAGAAACCACATTTTCCTAGTTTATCCAGTGTGTGCTTCAATTCAGTTAAAATGCTATCGTCCTGTTACCCATTCTGTCATACTGAAACATCTGGGAATCAGTCCAGAACTGACAGGAGAATAAAGATTGCAGGACTTTTTTTTTTTTTTTTACACAAGTATTGTTATGCCATAGGTTCCTCTCCTGCTGAATTGAGACTTTTAAATAAATCTACAATACACAAAATTCAATGGACAGAAAATTTCCTTGCCTTTATTTTTTTTAATGGTTTCCAATTCCCCTGCTTTTATGGCTGGAGTTAGCCCTGTGGTGATTTTTTAATATGCCAGCTAATATGCTTCAGAAGGTTACTTTGTAGACACATTTCTAATTAACTTCCCTTTGCAGTACTAAATTCGCTTCCAGTTTGAAATAGGACAGACTCATCTCACAATAAACACAAAAACACTCAAAATCCTCAACCTAGAACAGGCATTCAAAGAACTCTGGGCCAAGAAACATACTCTGAGAACATTCACCCAAATACAGGCAGGAGACTGTGGCTTAAGAATAGAGCATTGAATGCTCTCTACAGAGAACTGGTTTTCATTAAAAAAAAAAAATCCACAATTTGGGAATATTTAAGGTATTCGTCAATAGGCAGAAGCACAAATATTTTTGTGTAAGAAATACCTAAACAAATCTTGTTCCCTGGACATAATGTAGCGATCACTCCTTGGAAAACATAACTGGGATTCCAGGGGCTGAAAAGGGAAAGGAAGGTGCACTGTGCTATCAGCTAGAAGGCAATGCATAAACAGAGCACCCTGTCACTTACCTTGTGGTGTGAACTCATAAAGACATAAAATTACTCATTAAACTCCTTCTTGGCTATGGCAACTCAAGGAGAAAAATAAAATAAAATAATGGTTTTGCCACCCCTGCCTTCTTGGAGTATAACTTCAAGCAGCTCCTGATAAACTGCATGCATCTATTGTAGTTTCTGGCAAAGACCTGGGATGTTCTAAGGTACAACTACAAATAAATGATAAATTCAGTTACAGTATGAGGTGTTTTAAAACAGATGGAGAAAGAAGCTTTGACCATTTCTTGGTCCCGCTGCCCTAGAGCTTTAATCAAGGCTCTCCACTTCCTTAACTGCCTAGAACCAACCTGTCCTGACTGTCCAATTCACCCTTTTAAGCTCATTTCCATGGTAAAAATCAGCTCTCTGCTCCTCCAGGAAAACATCTTGGAATTCTGTGGGCAAATAACCAGAGGATTACAATCCCTGGAAATACTACTTTGGGTCACAGCCACCAGCCTTTTGTTTTTGTGGTTTCTAATCCCCGACACACAAAACAACTTTAGATCCGAAAGAAAAGGATGGACTTCTAAATCACCTTCTCTATTTTATTGTTCACATTTTGTATTGTTTTGAGTGAGATTGGAAAAATTGTCTCCTTTCTCGGTATTGCCAAAAGGCATTCAGGTAATGAAGTCTGTAACTAAACGGTAATTGAATCAGCATAATTTGCACACTGAATGGTTTTCAAATGCTCCCAGTTTACAATTAAAGGAGAATTAATGCGCTTGTTGTTGAGAACGCAGCGCATTAGAATAAATCCAGCACTGTTGTTGTAATGAGTGGAAAACGGTTTAACTGCCAACAAACACATTTAAAATTTAACACAACGTATTGATTTCACTTCTGCTTTTGATAGATTATTTCACAGACTATCGAAATACTTGCTCCAAGCAATAAACTGCACCACGGTCGGGAGCCTTTGCCGTGTGTGTGAGCACAGTCCAAGGACAATAAGAACAGTCCTGAGGTTCAGGTCATGCGTAAAGGTATGCAGAGGAAAGGGGCAGAAGGTTTTCCATGGTCAAGGGAATCGTTAATATCCCTCCTCTGTAGCTTTCATTTTGCCGTCCCTCCCTTCTTTCAATAAACAATTTCTCTATTTTCTCTGGTCAAACTTTCTGTCCTCGGTCTTTGGGCTCTCAATGTCAGTGGGTTGACTGGACACAGATGGGGGCAAGAATGATTGAAGATGGTAAATGGGAAGGACAATTTTTACATTCTGTCTGCGTTCCAGTCTAGGAAAGCACAGACTTCGGTGACAGAGTCAGAAAGGCTGTTCTTTTGGATTGGCTGCCCTGGCTTTCACCTGTTTACCCCAAGGTGTCCTGTAGGCGAGGACACTGACGCGCAGCGCCCTCTGGCGTCCACGGCTGTGATAGGCGATAAAGATGCAAAGACAGGCAACACAGGGTTCTTGGATTGAAGCTGAAACCCGTGGAATGCACACGCCCCACATACATATTCACACACGCGTATACATACACACTCATTAACATACACAGAGTTCACACAACTAGCAGCCCCTCAGTCACATGCACCGGGGCAACAGCTGGGAAATGTTCTCAGGTTAGCAACACTTTTGCTCCCAAGCTTGTGGGTTCTGAAACCCTTGGGACTGAGGGACCGCACCGACCCCCCCATCCCCCGCCCCATCCCGTTTATCCAGCCCCGTCGGAGAGCTCAGGCCGCCCCAGCGCTCCTCGCCCCTAGTCAGAACTCACTGAGCCCTCTGTGTGCTCTTGTGAAATAAGCTATGGGGAGTCGGTGCACAGAGCACAACTTTGCCAGCAGGGTGCGAGTGTCCCTGGCCCTCCCTGTAGCCAGATAGGAGAAACTGCTCCCTCCGTCTTGGCTCCACGCGGTGCCCACCTCTACCAATTCACCTCCACCCCAGTTCCAACTGTGTGCAAAATCCGGACCCCCGAAACTCCATTCCAGAAAGACACGGCAGCAGCTGGCTCTGTTTAGTATTCCCTTCCTGACCACAAGGTCCGCCATTCCCTAGTAAGGGGATCGGCGCTGGAACTGGGGTTCAGTTATTTGGTAGAAAGGAGAGCTAGGGAGGAGAGCCACTATTTGTTTTTGCCAGGGCACCCCTGACTTAACTCTTTCTGATCTGATCGCTTGTGGTGCTCCTATCTGATTAACTTGTCCTGTGTGAACCCTACGAGTCGAACAAAGTTACCTGTACTTCTTTACGTGCCATACCTCCAAACTGGGGGACTAGGTGGGTGGATTCACTTTCAAAGTCACAGACCTGGGCAGATTCGTGCTCCGCACTCTCTACCTCCATTTCCTTTCGTTTAAACTCTGGATGAACTAATGAGAGTTCCATGTCTTACACCCTTTCTCTCTGTCCTGTCTCCCCATAAAGCATCCCGTCCCACTATCTCCTCGGTTTCTGGGGGTCTAGGGCACCCTATACCATGTTCAGAATCACGCACAGGAGAGGGAGGACCGGAGCAAGAAGTGAGGGTGGGAACCCCGGAAAATCCCGCAGGGATCCAGACACCAGCTTGCCAAAGTTGTTCCAACACGGTCGCTAGGAACGCTGCTCTCGCTGAACTGGCAGTCTCACCCGCCTCCCGCGCGCCCCTGGGTGTCTGGCCTCGCGACCAGGGTGGGATTGCGGGGGCGCCGGATCCGCAGCGACTTACCAAGTAGACGGTGGGCTGCAGGAGGAGAAGCACGTACCAGCACGCAGCCTGCATCCTCCCGCGTCTCAAACTTCCTCGGCGGTGCTTTCGCTGAGTCTTTGTTCCTTCAAAAACATAGATCCACCTGACATCCACTTTACAGAGCAAGGAGCGCTCTCAGCAGCCTAGATACAAATGAAATTAGACATCCCATGACCACGCGGGCAAGGTTAGGCTTGGCAACCAAGCGGGGAAAGGGGGTCGTGGAAGGGAGGGGTGGACCAAACACCCGAAGTGGGTAGGGGCAGGAAAAATTGAAAAGCAAGTAAATCCAGCGCCTGAAAGCAGCGAGCGCGCGGTCCGCAGGCAGGCGGGCAGGAGGGTAGGAGGATGAAGGGCTCCTTGCGCCCTGCGCTCCTCGGGTGCGTGTTCCCCGGCGGTGGAGACAGGAGGTGGCGGGGCTCACAGAGCCGCGTGCAAGCTGGTTCGGAGCCCAAACGTCTTTGGCAGCGAGACCTGCCCTAGTGTTTGATGGCCAGGCGGCTCGGACTTAAAGGCGGCGGCTGGTTCTTCGCCAGCCCTGGCAGGGCTCACACACGTACACACCAGCAGAGAGATGGAGAGAGAAAGAGAGAGAGAAAGCGAGCTAGAGAGACTGGGGCGGGGGGGGGGGGGGGGGTTGGCACGGGAAGAGGAAGGGGTAGGTAGAGCTGACCAGGATTAGGTACTGGGTATCTTCACCCGTTCGGTGGAGTGGGGGTGGGGAAAAGGAATGCAATTTGCATACAGTAAAGCCGGGCTCAGTTTACCCATTCGAGCCCCCTGCACAAAGAGAGATACACGCGCATACAAGCACATCTTTGCCACTACTTTTTTATTTCGAGCCAAGGGACACAGTCAATCGCTAACTTCTAGAGTGGGAGCCTGCCCCGGTCTGTGAGGTCACCCGCCAGGCGCACTCTGTCCCCCAACCAGTGGCCTGCCCGCCGCCCCTCTCTGGTGTCCCACCATCCCGCCCCAAAATACCCTCTCCGGGACTGTGGAGGCGAAGTGTACGTACCGCACAGGACTGGGGGCGAATTCGGCGAGCAGGGACCGCTCTGGGCAGGCTCCATGGAGGAGCTACTCGGGCCTGGCGTCTCCGGCGCCCCGGACATGCCCTCCCTGGCGCTTCATCTCCATGCTCAGGCGCGGACCGGTCCCGCTGCCTCGTTCAGCCTCGGCGGAGTCCGCGTCTCAGTGCCCGGGTGGCGCTCAGGCTTGGTTCCGTGGGAGCCTAGGCTCGGCACAGTTTGATTCACGGTGCAGGAAACTTAAGAGGCAAGAGAGGGAGGGGGAAGCAGAGGAGAAAAGAGAGGAAGAGAGAAAGGGAGGGAGTGAGAGAGGGAGGGAGAAGCGAATGTGCCGGACAGACTGGGACTGCCAGCGCAGGCTCTGGGACACGCAGCCCGGGGCTCCTTGCCTTCCCAAGCTGCCGAAGGATGGTGGCAATGACTTAAGGGGAGGAGACTGGACTTGAACTCGAGAGAGGAACACTGGCCTTTCGGAAGAAAAAAGCCACACGGCGGGCGCAAACGGTCCGAGTTTCTCAGGGAGGGGTGAGGTGGCAAGACCTGAAGGCTCCCGGCGCACGAGTAGCTGCACGTCTACCGCGACACTGGGAAGCCAAGGAACCACTCCAGAGCCGAGTCGCAGGCCCCGTGCACGGTCCTGCCCGGCCACTGGGGGACGCTCTGGAGCGCGCTGGGGTTCGGGGCGCCGACGAAGCCGTTCTTTCTCCGTAGGTCCGCAGCTCGCGGCGCCTACCTTCCCGACACTGGCAATTACATTGGCGAGTGGGTCAACGATTCCTCAGAGACTAATTAATACCCCGAGTAAATAGATCCCGCTCCCAGGCTCTCGGAGGGCCGGACTCGCAGGGAGAAGTGGCTCCTACGGTGTCTCTGGTGGCCCCAGCGCCCAGTCCCCGGGGGGCGTGAGGAGAACTGCGACAGCCAGAGGAGTAACCGGGAGCGTGGTGGGGCGGTGCGTAGGGCAGGAACGGGAGCAGGCGGGTGCAGGGCCCCCCAGCCCGCCTCGGGCGCCGACGCGGGGCGCCACCGACCTGTGGCTGCGGGGCGCGATGCGGGGGCGCTGCGGACCGCCAGCCATTCAGCGCGCGACAGCTGAGAGGACTGGGCGACCTTGCGCGTTCGACTCCTCGCCGAGGGCTGGGCGAGTGAGAGGAGGAGTGGGGTGGAGGGGGGACGCCGGTGGATGCCTTGAGCCCTCGCCACCTCCCTCGTTCCTGACACCTCCTACCAACCAGCGTCTCCCACTCTCGGCCTCTTCGCTCTGACTTTCGCTGTCTTTCTCCCTTTCTCCCTTGCTGTCTCTCTTTTCGGTATCGTCTTTTTATCTCCTTTCTCTTTCTTGTGCTCTGTGCCTGTCCTTCGGCCGCATCTTTCTACCTTTCTCTGTCTCTTTCAGGATTTCTGACTCTCTCCATCTCTGTATTTCTCTGTCTTTACCTCACCCCGCCATTTCCTCTCAAACCTTGCCCTTTTCTTCTTCCCTTCACTCTCTCCAGCGCGCAACCCTCAGGCCAGCGTCGCCCATACCCTGGGTGAAATCCCAGGACCAGGCCCTTCTACTGCTGGCCAGGCCGCCAGCACCTCTTCACGGTGCCCAGACTCGGTCCACAAGTGTGAGCAAGGCAAAAAGCACTCTTCTTCCCCCCACTTCCCTGGTTACCTCTCCCAGCCCTGCTTCACCAGAGCTTGACCTGGAATGATGCCCTCTGCACAGTGAAGGCTCCATAATCATCCATCTGTAAGAGTTGGGCTGAAATTTATCTCAGGACCTCTAGTTGATGGCATCAAAAAGAATCATGATTGTTTAATGAGTCTTGGGGAGTCCTTTCCTCCAGGGTGCCTATTGGACACCTCATGTTCCACCCTTTCCAGGTGGTTGGGGGCCAAGACACAATAGGTCCTAGAGGACTACAGGTTGAGTTCCCCTGGAGAAGCTGCTAACCTCCACCCCCCCCCCCCCCCCCCCCCCCCGCCCCAGCCCCTAACACTGCCAATCAGCAGAACCACCCTTTTCTGCAGCAAAGGCAGAAAGAGCCCCATTGAGACCTTCCTCTGGAATCAGACCTCCAATTTAGATCCCCACTGGAGGACATACTGCCAGGCACTTTGAGGCCTACACTTTCCTTTCCAGCTAAAAATAGCTCTTTAAAGAGCAAACTCTTCTAATCTCAAAAGTTGTACTCTGCAGCCCTGACCTCTTGGAATTCATTGGGGCATATGCAGAGTAAGGCAGTGAAGCACATTTTCTAAGTGGGACTCCGAAAATGCACTTTGGAAAAAATGCACATTTATATATAGCATAGTTGCAATGTTATCTTGGCTGTCTTCATTTACCTGGTTTTTCATGTTCTTAAAAAGTTTAAAGAAGAAAAATAAACTTTAGGGCACCCATATCTGAGGCTGAAGCTTTGTCTGTCTCCACCCTCCAGGATTCAAGAGGCCACCCTAAAATTCATCCCCACTTGTACGTAAGTTCCCAAGCTGGAGGTGGGACTGGAGTGAATGTTGTCTGCCTCTCCCTTGATGCCCAGGTACAGTGCTGTCAGAGCTGAACTTGGAATATGACCTTTGGGAAAAGCGATAAAGAATCAGGCCAGCTTTGGGATATACCTAGTTCTTTTTCAAACCTTACTTCAAAAACATTCGGCCTCTAGTGCCATTTAGCCTTCAAAATTACTGCTTATGAAATAGACGATCAAGGACCTTAAAATCTCTGTCTGAATGGGACTGATTATTTAAGAAAAGCACCACAGGCACCTAGTAATGGGAACTGGTCTGACACTTTGTTCTGTGACAGAGGGAGCCAAAGAGCTTTTTATGGTAATGACCTGAGACCTTCTGCCCAGACATTCAACTCTTACCGGATCCTATGAGACACTTGGCCTGAGATATGAAACAGCAGTGGATTGTCATTTTTTTGTATCTTTGCTAGAATCTTCATTTCCTGTAGTACTCAATTATAAAAGGACACTAAGCCAAGTAAAACTTATTTTTTGTTTCTGCTAAACCTCTCCAATTTTAATGGCATAATATTGGGGGGATGGGGAGGCAATAGGAGACAAGGATGGCTCATTCACCCTCCTTCTCTCCTAATCATTTGCTTTAAAAAGAAGTAAAAATGATAAGGACATGATTTGCATACATTCTTCTGTTTAAAGGATTACCTTACTCTAAAATGCACTCTTAGAATACATCTACAATCAGCCCTAGAAAGAACAAAAGTGTGATTATCCTTAAAGAGTATAGTATTTGTGCCAGTTTTTTCAGATTTTACTCTGAAAAGTTTATGTTGAGAATCCTTTCAGAAATCACTCTCACAGTTTTGTGTGTGAGGCAATTTAATACACATATGAACTCAGCATGAATGATAACCATGGTAAAACCAAGTCCTCTGTCTTCTGCTTTTCCCCAAGTCTACTTGATTCAATCTGATATGAATAGTATAAAGTAATAATATATATTCTTCTCCAAGAAATATATCTTTTAAAATAATTAAACTGAGCTAACAGAAAAGAAGCAGTGATATTAAAAAATTTTTCCTGAAAATGAAAACCAGAAGAAATTAAAATTAGAATTCACCTGAGATACACTGATTGTTCTGTTAACTAACCGTAATTTGTTGTTTTGGTTGATTTGGTTTGGTTTACCTGTATGGCTCTTTTTCTGAGGGGGAAAGAAAGGGCAGGAGTTGAAAGTTTGAATTATCTTGCAGCTGGGGAAAAGAAAGACATTAACTTTGAGTTCTACAAAACTCTGTCCTAAAATGAACCTGTCTTAAAATGCATAAATATCATCATCATTTACCCAAAATCCAAATAAAACCAGAAAACTGTTGTTATGAAGCACCCAGCTGTGGTCTTGCTTAAGCTTCAGGCCAAATTATATCGCTTTGTACATAGTAACTGCATTGTATCTATTTTTTTCCCTAACAGTGCCAAAACACTTACAAAGCATGCATTATCCTTCTGCCTTGACCTCAGTATAACCTGGTATTTGCATGTTGATGACCTTGGGCAAATGCCTGAAGATTCCTCTGGCCTCAATACCCTCTCCTATATAATAAAGAAGTAGGATTAGATGATGTGTAAAATGTGTTTATTCTATTTTTGTATGATTAAAGAAATGTAAAGTCATCTCTGGTTTTAAAAACCTACTTCACAAATAACAACTGTATACAGCATTATGATTTTCAAAAATATTAACAATTTAAAAGAATATATTCTCTTCAGTGCATTGCAAAGATTTTAGGCAAGTGGGTTTGTGTGAGAGCTTTTTTGTGCATTTCTTCTGTGCCCATTCTCATAATATTTTTTCTAAGTCAAGGGTTGATGTTATTGTATTAATTACATCATTTTTTTCAAATAAATTGTTCTGCATGTTTTTAATGTCATTGATTTATAACAATGTGCAATCAAAATGGCATCTCTATTAGACTTATCATTATTTGTTTAAAAGAACCAAAAACCATTTCTACTAACTTTTGTAGAATTTTAAAATATCACTCTGGACAACTAAGAAACTCCCTGGCCCTTCCACGCCCCAAGCTATTTTGCTAGTGGAAGGAAAGAAGTATCATTTACAAAGTGATTTGGTATTTGAATGTAGTAGAACTTGGTTAATAACTATGAGGCATGTGTGCTAAATTACCTTTACAAGAATGCTTTAATAACAAGATCACTGGACTAGAGAGAAAAAATAACCGTCAAGCTCTGAAATAAAAAAAAAAATTAAAGAGAATCAAAAAGCTTTATGTGGAAGGCATTTTCTTTTTTAGAGGTAATTTATATGCTCAGTCTTTGTATCCATATTTCATTTATTCTGCTAGGTGAGAACAGAGGGTTCTCAAAGGTAGGGTAGTTTTAATTATACTCACAAACTTTAAAAAGAGAATGAATACAATAAGAGAAATTGAAGAAAGTCAGCATTAAAAAGGTAGTTGAATATAAAAGATGGGAAGATTGGGGTCATCGCCCAAAAATCGTAACTAAAATTTTTAAAAATACTGTGACTAAGCAAACCTTTGCATTATAATCTAGTTACAAAAATTCTTCATGGTAGCCCCTCCAGGGATTATTAATTGACAATTCCCTAAAACAAAATCATTAAAGACAAAGAACTTGATAACCAATGTTCTGTTAACAACGTGAAACACAGTATATGCTTTCAGCCAGAAAGAACACTGGGGCTCTGAACCACACAGAGATGGAAGAAATTATGAGGACAAAGGCTGCAAGCCCTGTGGTTACCTGAACACTGAAACAAGTCTGCAAATGCATATTTCATTTCTATAATCTAAAGTACATGGCTATTTTGAAACACATGCCTTTCCAGCTTTTATCCTGATTGGGCAATATGAAAACAGAACTTAAAACAATATGACTTATACAGGCAGGGAGCAAAGCTGCTTCAACCAAATATCATTGTGATAAGAATGTCTTGGATTAGACATCTTTTAAAAAAGGAGATATAACAGGGATGCAACAACCCCCTCAATTTCCCTTTTTACCATCAAATTAATGAAAACAGCTACACCAGAGTTTCACCATAATTAACTTCAAGGGTGATGCCATAAAAATCACATACTCTTACATTTTTCTGCTGCTTCTAGCTCTAATAATAAGATGCTTTTGATAAAACTCAAAGCAAAATGGTGTAACATCAAATTTTGTGTTTTAAACTGGGGGTGGGGTAGTTTCTCAAAGGTCTACAGCTTTCAATAGGATAATAATGACTACCCATTTAGGGAGTGCTAGGCACATGCCAAGAACCATGTCCTAGGTTTTATTTATGTTATCCCACTGTTTCCCTAGTGATTCTGTGAGCATCTATTTGCAATTTAGTTTTGAAAGGAAACTTGTCAGGTGAGATAAGAAGGTCTACTTCCTCACACTCCAGTTTTCCATCTCTTAAAATAAACCTGAGAGTCCCTGGACCATTCATTCTCTCCCTCCTTTTGTAATTCTCTTCTCTATTTCCGGTTCAGTATCTCCATTCTCTCTTCAGGTCTTTCAGCTAATCCTCTAACCATTCCTTCTCAGATCATCTACATGCTCATCTGCATACACAAAACACTGGCGCTTCTCAGGGCCATCAGTAACTCTTTTTCTGTTTTCACTTTGACCAGGCAATCCTATCTATTTCCATGGGTTTATTTACTACTCCCACCCAATGACCAACTAGTTCATAAATCTAGCTCTCGTATTTTTCTTGACCCACCTCTCTGGTTGTCTGTATGTCCACTTAGATGTCCCAGAGACCCTTAGAATTAATATGTCTAAAACTGAATACATTATATACCATTACATTACACACATATTCTGTTGGCTGGTGTGACAGATTCTGGAGTTCTCTACTTGTAATAGGATTAAGCCCATGCCCTTTGCTAAGTGACCTCACAGTGGAATGGGAGAGTCTTCCTCCCCATATATGCAAAATTTCTTTCTTTCTTTCTTTCTTTCTTTCTTTCTTTCTTTCTTTCTTTCTTTCCTTCTTTCTTTTCTTTCTTATCTCTCTCCCTCTCTCTTTCTTTCCTTCTCCCTTCCTACTTTCCTTCATTCCTTCCTTCCTTCCTTCCTTCCTTCCTTCCTTTCTTCCTCCTTCCTTCCTTCTTCTCCTTCCTTCCTAGGAAATCCTTCTTTAGGATTCTTTTCAATCCTAATCAGAGTCTTCAAGAGGTATAATATGTTTGCAACGTTTTCCTCTAGCCAACAGGAAAACAGTACACACCAGGTAGAAACTGAATCCTTCAGTGTGGGTCCTAAAATGAAAAACCACATGGAACAGACTGGAACCTGACCTGTGATCTGGACTACAGCCACCAAAGCTGACTTGTAGTCCCACAAATCCAAAAGTGAGCAATAAATGTTTATTATTTATCAAAATGTTGGTGTTATTTGTTTTGCAGCCAAAGGTGACTAATTAGTTGACACCATTAATATACTGGAAAATAAAGGTATCAGATTCCCTTAAGCCTTATTTTTTTCCTACACATCAAAAGTAAAATTACTAATACCTCTCAACTTTTCACCTAATTATATCTCTTCTCTTCTCTGTTCTGCTACTGACTGAGGCTCATATTGTCAGTCATCTGGTCTACAACAATGGTCTTCTAACTGACCTCCCTCTTTTCAGCGTCTACCTCCATACATATATCCTCCTCAGTGCCACCCAGATGACAGAACTAAAACAAAAATGTGTGCATATCACACGCTTGTTTAAATCTCTTCAGGGCCTCCCACTGCTTACAGAAGCAAGTCAAATTCCTTAGTGAGGCACAGAACACTGCTTTGAGCTTGCCTCTGTCCACTCCTTTATCCTCCTCTAATGCCTCCTGGCCCCCGTTTGACTGCATACTTCACATCCATCAGTTATAGGATCCTTAGAGCTGCCAACACACAACTGTATGTCTCAACTTGGGGCCTCTGCACCTTTTTTCCTTTGCTTTGAATCCTCTCAACCCAACCTCTAGATGAGCTCCTAATATTCCTATAAACCTCTGCTCAGAGATCACCTCCCATCCTCCCAACTTTTCTCAGAGATTTGTGCACTAAAATATATTACTAAATCAATTACATCATGCTGTTTATACATTCGTCTTTTCTACTGGACTATGTCATTCAGTTTTGTACTCCTTGCCTTACCTTAGACTGGATTAAGTTGAATGTTGAGCCACACTTAGAAAATACAGTGCCCAGAAAACAGCCTAGTGCACCTCTTGCAAGAAAGCATACCAGATATTCTGGAATAACAAGTCTTCCTCTGGGAAGTACGCAAACAGTGCATAATTGGAGAAGGTTTTGAGGCAAAGCTCAGTGCAGTAAAATGAGCAAAAGGAAGACCAGTGTGGGAGGCTTAGGCTAGAAGACGTAAGATGCTTCACCCAAAGCACACTCAGAGACTCTTCTCAGAATCAGGGGCGGAATGAATAATCTAGCCTGAATGCGTTACTCAGGGACTGATTTATTAACCGCCCTCACTTCCAGAGCCAACTGAGCCTTGGTACCAAAAGGTCCCCAGATGTCCCTAAATTCTAGCTTCATCCTGCACAGGTATACCCCAAATCCTATCTCACATTTCTGTTGTTTCACCTCTTATTACTATCTTACCCCAAAATTTATTCTGATCAGAAACAAAGGAAAGAAGGTGCAGAGGCCCCAAGTTGAGACATACAGTTGTGTGTTGGCAGCTCTAAGGATCTTATAACTGATGGATGTGAAGTATGCAGTCAAGCGGGGGCCAGGAGGCAGGAGAGGAGGATGAAGGAGTGGACAGAGGCCTTATCCACTCTGTTTTTGGGACCAGGTGAAAGAGGGCAGGGGATGGAGAGAGGAGGGTTCAAGAAAAGAACATAAACACCATCATCATAATACTACCAATTCTGGACCTGGTAAATGGGGTTAACCCATAGAAAAACAGGACACTAGGCCTTATGGTCTGGGCTTCTGAATGAATCTTTTTGGCAGAAAGTAGAACTGGGAGACCTTTGGTCAAGGAAAAAGTCTAGCACTTTTTCCTGTCACAGTTAATCTCCTGACAGGATAGACACCAATGGTTCTTCATTCATGATCTCTGAGACCTCACTAAACGCCCTTGAATTGTGTCTCCCTCCCTCCATTAATAGGACCCTAAGGTAACTTGTAGCCTACATAGCACTGGAATCAACGGCCTTTCTCAATTTTCATGTCATCAATTTTCCGCAAAAACCATCCTTTCTGAGTTTTTGTCCTGTCTTTGGCAGTTCCTTCTTGTTTCCGGTGCTGGCTATTCCCACCAACTTTCCCCAGGCTGTCAGTATTCTCTTTCAGGTCTTCCCCTTTGACCTAAACTGCACTCCAATATCTTCAGCTACCAGAGGGCATCTTCATTCAAATGTCTGACACACAATGTTCAAGAATGAACTCACCGATACTCCCAACACCCCCGCCCCCCCAATAGAGACACATGTCCCTAGTCACAGCTAACCTAATTTATCAGTGGCACCCACATTTTCTCTGCACACTGAAAAGAATTAGCTCTCATCGTTTTGTACGTATCTCACAGACCAGTTGGGCACACCGCCTTGTCAGGTCACCCTTCAGAGTATCCATGTTGTCCGCCCGCATGCCACTGTAGACCGTGTCTCTATCATCGCATATCTGGCCAGCTACTTTCCAGTTGGTTTCCCTGGCTGTAGTCTTCCCCAGCTAACCTCTTTACTGTGAGTACCATAATGGTGTGCACCATGTCTTATTCACCTGTGTACTTCCAGCTCATAGTAGATACTCAATAAATATTTGCCTGCCACATGGATCAATTCCTTATACTAACTCTAGATTATTTCCTAAATAATGTATTTGCCCTATTACATTGTGCACACACACCCCTTCTTTTATCTTTCCACATCCATTAACAGGGCTATTTTTGCATATTTTTTTCCAAGAAACTATTTCTTCAAGAGAGCCCTCGCTCAGAAACGTGACAAGCAAAACAGAAACATAAAGCTTCTCTGGTTAAATAGGGTGTAGAACACTGGAACCATACCTATAGCCTTTTCTATGCCACCTTTCTTCCTCTGCCCCATCCCCAAGCATTCCTTGAGCTACTATCTATCTAGGGTACCCTAAGACAGTAGTTTCCAAACCTTAGTTTGCTTAGTTTTCACCTAGAAGGTTTACTAAAATAAAATGCACATCACCAGGTCCCCACTTTCTATTACAATTTATTAGCCTAAGATTTGATGTTGAAAAGGAAGCATTTTAATAAGCATCCAGGTGATTCTGATAAACACTGTCAGAAGAATGCATTTTGAGAAACCTTACCTTAGAAAGTGGTGGATTGGAATGTAAAAACCCTATCTCACAGAATGACATCTGAACCACTTGTGGTAGCAATTAAGGTCAAAGCCTCATGAGGAGATGACAATTCAGTAAAGAGTGAAAGAGGTAACAGAATGAACCATATGGCTATTTGGAGTAAAAACTATCCAGGCAGAAGGAATGGCAAGTGAAAAAAGCAGAGACAGGAGTACACCTCATGTATTAGGAACAACAAGAACGCCAGTGTGCCTGAGGAAAAGAGAGCAGGAAAAGACAGCAAAGAGATAAGGTCAGAGGTGGCAGACAAGTAGCATCTGAAGGGCATTGGAAGGACTTGGCTTCTTAAGCACCTACAGGATGCCCTTACACTGAGCAAAAGAGTGACATATCTGACTCACCTTTTGACAGCATTATTCTGCAACCACACCAAAAGCAGCCTGAAGTGGGAAAAGAATAGTTAGGAATTAGTGGAATAATCCAAGCAAGAGGCAGTGATGGTTTGGTGACATGGATTGTGATAGAAGTGATGAGGTGTGAGCCAATTCTGGATGTATTTTGAAGGGAGATGACATAACTTGCTGATAGAGTCAATGTAGAATGTGAGAGACACTGCTCTCTCCAAGGTTTTTGCCCTGAGTACCCAGATTAATATTAGGAAGACTGTCAAAGAAGAAGATAGGCAGAGGGAGAGGAGAAATCAAAAGCTGAGTCTGAGACATGTTAATGTGCTAAGCTTGAGATGTATACTAGATATCCATGTAATACATTAATCTTAGGAGTCAGGAATTCAGAAGAAATGTTTGGGATGAAAATATAAAATTGGATATTACTTAGATATTAGCAGCACATAAAAGATATGTGAATACATGGGATTGTCAAGAGAATCAGTGTAGATGAAGAAAAGAGGCCTTAAGCACTTCATTGTTAAGAGGCCAGGAGTGGGGTGGAGCCAGAAAACCAGACTGAGAAGAAGTACTCACCATTGTAGGAGGGAGCCAAGAAGGAGGAGAAGGCAACCCAATCAAACACTTTGTTAAGTCAGGTAAGATTGGAAATGCCAACTGAACTTAGAAATAAGGAAGTCTTTGGTGACCTTAACAAGAGGAGTTTCAGTGGGTGGATATGGGGGAAGCTGAATAGAGCAGATTCAAGAAAGAAATGTACAAAGCAAGAGTGTGTACACAGTACAGACCCGTCTTTCAGGATGTTCTTTCATCTCTTTTAATTTCCTTCTACCTGAGTCTCTATACCATCCATGAGTACCAGTTTACTCATGTTGGCATTTTATCATATTTTGCCCTCAATGATACTTCTTATTATGTTTAAATCGTCTTCCTAACTACTTTGAAAGGTCTTAATAGAGAGAATCAACATCTCCTTTTCCATCTGCAAAACCCCGTCAGTGCTTTTATACAATTCTGCGCCTATAGTATTTGAAAATACATGATGGATTAATATTTACCCATTCGCTACCCCTTTTTCTAGCTCTTCTGCCTGATTATAATTTCAATTATATGTCAAATTTCTACTCTCACTTTAAACTTTAAGAATCTTCAAGAAATGGTCCTACCCAAAATGTATCTTTTAGTATTTTCTCATATAGCCCTCTGCTTTAGTTAAGACAGTTTATTGACCATTTCGTGAAAAGAGGACATTTATTATTTTTACCTGTCATTTTAATTGTAGTAATCCTTGTCTGGAAATTCCTCATGTAATCCAAGGGCTTTTCTCCTCTCAGAAACTAACCAAGGAAGAATCCTAATCTCAACTTTTGGTGCTCTTTTTTTTAATGTGTAGTTACTCTAGATTTTAGGCTTATCATATATACCTCAACATCATGGCCTCTCTTACATGATCTATTAGATTCAAAAACTGTACTTTTATATACACTCGATGTTTTAAAAAAAACTATCTTAGACCAAGCTTAGCATTTTTAGTTTTCTGTTTATTCTATCCATCAAATAACACTTTTAGAACCAATGAAAAATCAGATGAGAAAAAAAATATCACCATACATGAGGATATTTAATGAAAGATGACTATATGATAGAATGAATAAATAAATGATGAAGGGATGAAGGCATAGATGAAAAGGACTTTATACTACAGTTGTTTCATTCATCAGACATTATCATCTTTGATTCTCTCAAGAGCCATAGGATGTGGGTAGGATACTTTTTATAAGACTATGATAAAATATTCTTAAAGAGGTTGACCTGTCCAAGTTTATGCCAGAATGCTGGAATCTAAATCACTGACTGTAGAATCTAGCCCTTTCCTGTTTCCTTCAAAGTTGCTTGCTGGATAAAAATACAGACCCACTCAAAACCTAATGCAAAGCTGTTTTGCAATCTCTTCACTCAGAATTGATGAGGTTTTGCTGAATTTGTTTTTCAGTGAAATTGTAGTTCTTTAATTCTCTTCTTTTCCTCTTTAATAACATATGAACTACTAGTGTCACAATTGGCTTGATCATTTAACTTAAAATATCAGCAAAACAAAGTGCATCATTCTTAACTCTCTTTGATTTTGATTCCTTCTCATCTCCAAGGACTCATCAAATACCACAAACTCCAACAGTAATGGTTTACAAGTTTGAGTTTCTGAAAATCAAGATACAAATATTCTCTGGGAATATAGTTCCTCTTTGGACTGGACTTCTTTCTACCACAAGACCTTCCTCTCAGATTTCTGATCTTGAGAAAACAAAACAAAGAACAGTTTATTAAGCAAGTGCTTTCTGAGCCTAAATGAACTCCATACCTCAGATATGTTAAAAAGATGTTCTGTTTACTTCCTCAGTATAGAAAATCTTGTGAATTTTGAAAGCTTTCTTAACCCTCATGGTCACTGGGGCACCATGAGGGATCTGAGTGAATAATTTAGTAACAGGTATCCCAACATGATAGAATCTTTCAAAGTTAACAACAAAAATCTGACAATCCTATTTGCTTTACTTTTGGTCATGGGCTCTAAGAAAAAAAATTAAGAAAGCAAAGTTATATGGCAACACATGATGGTATAAAAGAAATATATTCTCCAATAAGAAGAACCAACTTGTGGGGCACCTGGATGGCTCAGTCGGTTAAGCATCTAGCTTCAGCACAGGTCATGATCTCCTGTTTTGAGGGTAGTAGCCCTGCATCAGGCTCTGTGCTGAAGCCTGTCTCAGATTCTGTGTCTCCCTCTCTCTTTGTCCATACCCTGCTTGTGATCTCTCTCTCTCAAAAATAAATAAACAGTAAAAAATAAAAACAAAAAAGTTTTAAAGAAGAACCAACTAGTTAAGGGAGTCCAGTAGTTCATTCGGCACATCAAGTACCCACCCAGGATGCCCTCAGGCTGTAGCTTACAACCTAAATCATCTGTCCCAAAATTTGAGGTTATGTTGAGATATCTGGAGGATTTGTGTATAAAACCAAAGTGCTTTAATATTTAAAATTATCTTTGATAAATATGAAATTGCGATGTTAAATTTAACTGTATATTACTTATTACTTCTCTCATTTTATATAACACTAAATGCCTTTCAGTTGTTTTCATGGCAAATTGTGAATATGCAATGTAAACATTTTGGATTTTAGCTTCTATAATTCAAAGTAAGATTAACTAGGGGCGCCTGAGTGGCTCACTTGGTTTAGCTTTAGACTCGATTTTGGCTCAGGTCATGATGATGACCATGAGGTCATGAGACTAAACCCCAAGTTGGGCTCGGTGCTGTCCATGGAGCCTGCTGAAGATTCTTTCTCTGCCTCTGCCCCTTCCCCCACTACTTGAGCACACGCTTTCTCTAAAAAAAAAAAAAAAAGAAAGGAAAAAAAAGATGAATTATATTAGACACATGTTAATTTTGTGAAAAATGATCTTTCAATTAACTAAGATGCTATTTATCTTTAGATTATGTATTTTTATATTTTAAATCTCAAGTTCACTACTTTTAACTTGTGTCTTAAGGTTTTAGAATTAATGAGATAGAACCTTTCCAGATATTGTGGAGGAATCTGGCAAATAAGCTGATTGAAAAACTAGGTATATGCTTTCTTTTATCATTTTCAAAAAGAGAATAGAAATGTAATGTTAATTAACCCTGCATACTATTTTTCTCTTTCGTCAAATCTTAACTGACTGCCAGAATGTGGATACCTTTCAATGAAAATGGACAAAATAACCCTCAGTGGAATGATTATAAAGTGGATTTTCCTGTTGAAGAGTGAAGATGAAACATGAAAAAGATCAGCTTATGCAGCAGACATTTTTCATTCTTTTTTACAACGTGAGCAAATGGAGGGTGAAGGAACAGCCTTCACCTTTCATCATGTGCTCTGCTATGCTCCAAGATTTACAGTGACCCTCTAAATTAAAAAAAAAAAAGCACAAAATAAGAAAACTGTCAGTCACTGGAGAGGTGACTATCAAGTCATTTTCGTGTTGATTACAAAGAGTTTATGACTGTTAACCAAACTAAGACCACTCCTTTGAGGCTAAACAAAATTTGAAAATGGGAGCATCCGAAACAAAGGGATGTTGTTTTTCCACTGTAATTTATTTTGGAAAGTTCTTGCCCAGTGAGCACTGCAAAAACTCTATTTCACTCATGACAAAATTGCACTTAGGTTTTTAGTGAGTGAAGCCATAGTCAGAAGAGAAAGAAATCTGATCATTTGCATCACTGTTAATGTAAAATTTCACTCTTCTTGATTCTGACAATGGTGTGATTTGTAAAGGACTCTAATTGTGGTCAATTATGACAGTCCTCCAGCGCCACCTAGCGTTTTCCATGCATTTCTGTTGTCCAGCTCACCTATTCAACCAAACTAACAATTTCTTACAAAAGTAGACATAAATCCTAAATAAAAGGAACAGGAACTTCATAGCTTGATTTTGAAATCTTAAAGCCAATATATTTCCTATTATCTTCTCTTAATACTTAATAAATTTCTGAAGGCTCTTATTTTTGTTGAACTCAAAGTCTTTTTTATCTTTGTAGTTCATTCCCATTGATAAAGTCTTAATTAACCATTGCTTCCTGGCAAACTGACACAATTGTAAGGTTGACCCTGTTTTCTGATAAAAGTGAAGATACTTTACAGTTTATTCAGTTGAGTATTTTAGAGCGAAAGACCTATACATATATGTGCTGGGTTTACAGAAACAGCCAAGGAAACACGGAAACAAAGGGTGACCATTGAATACCCAATGTTTGTGAACTGACTTGGTTGAGCACACTCTCCAGTTCTTGTTATTAGAAGTAATGGTCACAAAAGAAGGTTAAGGTGGGTGACACCTACTCCCCCAAAACCTCATTACCAAATGATAATGAAAGCATGTCTCATCAAATTATTCCACACTTATAGACATGTATGAAATATTCAATAGCTAGCACACACAAAACTTTCCATACAGTCTATTCTATAAGTTTAACAAAGTCTTGGTTCCCTTCTTTTTAGTGCTGACAAAACTACTTTATATGATAGATTCACTCAAGGCAAATGTGGCAACATTCTTAAGGCAGAATCTTGTTATATTACGATCAACATCAGGCAACCAGAAACCGTTCCAAACCAATGGCTGGACACAAGGCCACTTACATGTAGAGCCTTATGTACCATCCTTATAGATGAAAGCCATAGGTCTCTAATTTTATTCCATGGTAATTACTGCAAATAATGTTGCCATGCAGAGAAAAGCTTGTGTTAAAAAAATTATCTACTCCAAGTGTCAAATATGTTAGGTATGTCACAGAATAGCACCAACTAAGAAAAAAAAATCCCCTTGTTCTTGAACATGCATAGACATGAGATAGTCTCTATATGTGCCTCAAGGAAATATTCTATTACTCTTGTTCTGGTTTTCTCTTCCTCAAATCTCCGTATCAAAGTAATCCAACAATGAGAAAAACATCTTTGCTTCTAGATAAGAAGTGCTAGGATTGGGTCAGATAAAAAGCATTGTCTAAGGAAATAGAATTACAATCTGGATCTTTTTAATCCAGATACACACCAGGGTAATAAACTAGTTTGATCTGCTCATGGAAAAGCCAAACACTGATGTGCAACTCCAGTCAGGTAATAAAGGAGGAAGGAGAAAGTTCATCATTTAGGCCTGACGGGCTTTTTTTTTTTTTTTTTTTTTCCATTTCTAGCCAAGTCCATGAATGGAGAAGAATCTAGATTTCCTATAAAACAACTTCAATTTCTTCATTTACAAAATACAAATGGGAGTAGAAATGTAACAAAGGCATTTGATGCTCAGAAGAAACTGTAACATCACTTTGTACTCAATTAAAAAAAAAATTTCAACATTTGTTTTTACTTTTGTACCAAAGAAATGAACAATATTTTATAAAATTAAATTTCTGTTTTGAAAAATAATTAATAAACATCTCATTTTATTTCAATACAGTAGGAGATACATCCAGGCTCAAATAGTCCTGTAGGTGACTTGCTCTGTGTGACTTAAGGGATGCCCCAAGGTTCACGTGTGCCTAAGTATCTCCCCACTTGCTCAGGGAAGTGTCATCTTCCTTTATTGCTGAAGCTCAAACTCTCACCTTTCACATCAGTGCTCTGACATAGACAACCCCAAAGGAATCAGTTCTTAGCATTAAATCCTAGAGTCAGAGGTTGTAAACACCCTAAAAAATATATGTAAAATGTTGTGTACTTGCATATATGACCCCTTTTCCTGGAAAGCGTGTTTCACAGTTTTAATTAGCTAATCAAGAGTGTCTCTGCTCTGACTTAAAGAGCTAATGAGCACTGCCCACAGGATTCAACCAGCCCCTGCAATTATCTTATTATTACAGATCTATCTATTAGAGTTACCCAACCTCCTGACACGATGTAGAAAGTTCATGGGGAATTTAGATCTTTTGCAGGTATATGCTGCCTTGCATGACCCAGAGTTAAAGTATCAGATTCTGTGATTAAAACCCATCTTTGACAGGCCTGGACTCTGGAGTGAGGAAGATCTGGGATTGCAGTATCTGCTTTGTCATTCACTCCTTGTGTGACTGGTTTCAGCCACCATTACTTGTGGCCTGCATTGCCGCAGTAAGCCCACTCAGTGCTTCTGCTGTTGCCCTTCCCCAGTTTGTCCTCAATGCAGCCACCAGAGCATCACTGCAGGGGACCCGTCAGCTCACTCCCCAATCTTCTCAGGACTTCTCACATCAGGCAGCAGGAAAGCTGGAGAAGTAAAATGGCCTCCAAGGCATGCAGACCACACACCACTTTATCTCAGACCCTCTTCTCTCAGACCTCATCTCCTCCCACTCTCCTCCCTTCGTTTCTCTCTCAAACCTAGGGACACTCTCCTGAGAATGTTTTTGCAGTTCCCAGTACTCCCCAGATGCCTTCAGGTCTCTACTCCCAGGTCACCACTTCACAGAGTCCCCGTCTCCATCACATACACCAACACATCTCACTGCAGCACACCCTGTCTCCCTTTATTGCTTCTTTGTTCTCCACTGCATCCATCACCACCTGACAAAGCACTCTTCACTGGGGGCAGCTGGGTGGCTCAGTCGGTGAAGCGTCTAACTTCAGCTCAGATCATGATCTCAGGGTTTGTGAGTTTGAGCCCCGTGTTGGGCTCTGGGCTGACAGCTCAGAGCCTGGAGCCTGCTTCAGATTCTGTGTCTCCCTCTCTCTCTACCCTCCGCTGCTCACACTCTGTCTCCCTCACTCTCAAAAATGAATAAATGTTAAAAAAAAAAAAAAAACTTTTTTTAAAAAAAGAACGCTTTACTTTTTTTTAATCTCCTTCAATGACTAACCACCATTCCACACATCCTCGAATTTCTAGAACATGGATGAGTAAACTTTTTTTAAAAGGCCAAATAGTAAATATTTTTGGCTTTGTGGGCCATATGGTAAATATTTTTGGTTTTGAGGTCCATCTGGGTCTCTGTCAGAACTTCTCAACTCTACTATTAAGGGGAAAGGAGCCATTGATGATATGTAAACAAATGGGTGTGTCTGTGTTCCAATATAACTTTATTTACAAAAACAGGTGACAAGTGCTGAGTTTGGCTCATGGGTGATAGTTGGTTAACTTCTGCTCTAGAATAATAAACTTCATTAGGCAAGGATGCAATCTGCCTTATTCACTATTTTAGCTCCATCTCTTTGAGGAAGGCCTAATACAAAGTAGTTCCTTAAACAATTGCAGAATGAATTAATGTCCTTGACCATTGTATCAGTTTCTCACTAGTAACATAAAGTAATAATATCAACTGTGGGTTGTTTGGTTTTTTGTTTTTTTTTTTTACAAAACAGTTAATGAAAGTATGTCACACAATGAGCAGAATAGGTAAATAGCAGTTGTTAAAATTATTCTGAATTCCATACCCCAGGAAGAATATGGAAAAACTGAAAGACAAACAGGATTTAAAGAGAAACCAAAACTATATAGTTGAAGAAATACTGAAGGGAAAGAGGGTGTTTTGTCTGGGGGAAGCCCAGGGGAGGCATGGTCATAGCTTTCTTAAATTTGAAAATTATTTTGAGCAAGAGATTTTTCTATATACTTTGTGGCACCAAAACGGGTAGACCTAGGATCACTGGGTAAACATTTTGTGGAAATAGATGTCCGCTTATTGCTGGGATGCACTTTTCAGTCGACCCTGCAAAGAAGAGGCCACATTCATTTTCTTCACCGATGCACCTTAATGCCCTAGCATGGGCCTTAACTGAATGGATGAATCAGAATGAAGAGTGAACAATCTAATCTTCAGAGCTGACCAAAGCTAGAACAAGCTTCCTCAATTCGTGCATTGGAAGGTTCAAAAAGGAACTTTCTGACCTCTTGCTAGGGTGCAGCAAAGATACATTGCTACAGTACATTTGTCATAGGAATACACTGATGTTAGTTCTTTAGTTGTGGCATGCTGATTTTTCACTATAAAAGACATTCAGGGTTATTATAAAAACCTGGGAAAACTTATTTACACAGGCATATTATATGTACAGCTTGGTATACTATTTTCCTCCTAAATAACATTTCTATACCTAATGAATACTTTGTAAATATAATTTTAATGACTGCTTAATGTTCCATTCAGTCAAAAGATGATTATCAGCTTAACTATGTCTCTGTTGTTGGAAGTGTAGACTGTTTTATACTCCTTAACAACATAAAAAATGCTGAAATTCATTTCATATCTCCAAGAGATAGAATTACTGTGCCAAGGTATTTAAAGTTTTCAATGAATTTTGCCAAATTACTATCATAGGAAATTGTACTCATTTAATTCTAATATTATCAGAGTGGCTTCACTGCCACATTTTAATATTACTGTTTCAGAGCAATCTCTACTCTACAAATGGCCATTATGAGCCTTGTTCTTATCATGACCAACTACAATTTAATTTACTCAACCCCCTACTACCAGGTATCAAGTGATTCCAAAAAGAGTTAAGCTTCCTGGTAGGATTCTGATTAAACATTGAAAAAGTGTGTGTGTCACTTGATATTATAAAGTATTGTTTTTATCAATTAATCTTCTGAGAGAATATGCTTCCGTCCTTAAGGCTTAATCTTGTTTTGCTTACCATCCTTAATTAAGTAAGAACTCTTGGTAATAACAGTTAAATGAATCAACTTTTTTTTAAGTGACATAGCATTTATTCACCTTTATTTTTATTATATATATATATAAAATATTTTATATATAAAATATTTTTATATATAAAATAAAATATTATATATATATATATATATATATATATATATATATATATAAAATTTATTGTCAAATTGGTTTTCATACAACACCGTGTGCTCATCCCAACAGGTGCCTTCCTCAATGCCCATCACCCACTTTCCCTTCTCCCCCACCCCCCATCAACCCTCAGTTTGTTCTCGGTATTTAAGAGTCTCTTATGGTTTGCCTCCTTCCCTCTCTGTAACTTTTTTCCCCCTTCCCCTCCCCCCTGGTCTTCTGTTAAGTTTCTCAGGATCCACATATGAGTGAAAACATATGGTATCTGTCTTTCTCTGCCTGACTTATTTCACTTAGCATAATACTCTCAGGTTCCATCCATGTTGCTACAAATGGCCAGATTTCATTCTTTCTCATTGCCAAGTAGTATTCCATTGCATATATAAACCATATCTTCTTTATCCATTTGTCAGTTGTAAATCAACTTTCTTTAATATCTGCAGTTGCCAGACTACCATGCTCTGATCCTGGCCCCAAGCTTATTGTGGGGAGTCCCAGAATCAATATGTGAACCAAGAGTTACTTACATATTGAATACAAATTATGTATCATAGAAACACAGTTGATTATTTTTCCACTATGTATATATTGTGGTGAAAAATACAAATTTATTTCAGAGTGTTGCTAAATTCATAATAGCTTTTGTCTTCAAGTGTTTTCTCAGAACATCCTAAAAATACAACTGCTATTATGAAGATTTTAGAGATGAGGGGACATTAAAAATGTTCCTTTGTACTCAAAAATGTTGAAAATTACTTAAATAGGTGTACACACATAAACTTGGTGGTGTTAGGCAAGGCATTCACTTACTGGACACATTAATCCAAATCTAGTTAGGATGATCCCTGTTTAGCCAGTGTTCTGCACTGGGTAAAAAATTAATTATCTTACTCCTTTCTCAGAAGTTTAAGCACTGTCTGCTTTCAAGAAACAGGTGGCAACGGTACCCACCTTCAAGGCTGAAAGTTTCCTTATTAAGCCCAGATTATTCAGGGTGAAAGCCAAGCACAGCCAAAATTTTCCCTCAATTACTTTATGTGTGTACTCAGTCTCAGCTACTCATCTCAGACATTTCCCACAGTGTAGATCAGGGGCACGTGTGGTCAGCACAGAGTCAAGAGAAATTACAGGGAAGCTGAGCTATCATCAGCTGATGGGGTGGTTTTTTTGAATTCCTCTGCTTCCATTTACATATCTTCAAAGCCTGAGTGACCATGCTAAGGCAAACACCAGGCAAGAAAAAGAAGGCTGATTTTCATAAAGAGGAATGGAAGTACTGTTACTCAACTCTGCAGTAAGACCACGAAACCTTACAGCTCGTTTTATAGGGAAGAGCAGCGAAGCAGGAAATTGCTAATGCAATGTATTTGGAAGAGAGGAAACATTAAGATCCCAGGCAAAGATGCAGAGATTTTAATACCTACCTAAAGCCCCTACAACACAGGCTGAAAAGTTCAGAGTAAGCATTCAAGAAGTGAAATGCCACTTAATTAATTACAGAGTTGAGCTCGATTAGCTTTAAGGAATCTTATGAACAAGCGAATGGGGTTAACACATAGCATTTAGTTAGCGGGCTTCATTTTTCTTCACAGCTGTGATCTGCCATTGTTCTTATTTCTAATAAAGCATGATAGCTATCACATATAACATACGTTGTAAGCATGTAGTCTTTGCTTTAACATCTTATAGAACTTATTTCTCAGGTATTTAGGCTGCACTATACACATGATATCTTTAAGCCTTATAATAATGTTTAACACATAAGAATTTCCAGAGCATATGTGGATATAGGTAGCTTTAAGGAAATCTTTCTTCAAAGTTATTTGCTCAGCTAACTGGAAGAAACTGAGAAAGAAAATACATAACAATAGTATTGGTTTCTCAGCCAAAGAATAAAATAAATATCTATGATTCTGTTGTGATATAAACAAATGATGAAATAAGTAAATTAATGGAGAAGGATGAATTTTCCTTATATAGTTACTTGGATAGGAGTGAAGCCAAGAAGGAATGAGTGAACTAGAAACTCACCATTAGAATGCCATAGTAATAACTGCCGTGGAGAAGACCCACCGATGCATGCTAAAATTAGTGGGCAAACTTTAATAAGAAACAGGACCATTGAATAGCCTCAAAGAATCTCTCCCAAAATATGTATTAATTACTGTGGTGGTTTTAACATGTATCCACATGCTTTGATACTCCTCCCTCCAGAAGGTGGAGCTTAATTTCTCTCCACTTGAGTGCGGGCTGTACTTAGTGATGCCATCAAATAGAAAATGGAAAGGGAAAAATAGTAACTTTTCTGTGGAAAACTGGCATACAGTACATATCCTAGCAATCAAGGTTAACATCACCAGTAACAAATCATGTTGATATCATGTATCCCTGATACGATGCAATGGGAACACTTCACCTCCAGGGTGTTCTTCCTAAAAATGCATGACCCCTGTGTAACCATGAGGAAGCATCAGACAGACCCAAAATGATAGAGATTTTACAAAATACCTGACAAGTATGCCTCAAAAGCATCTGAGCCATGAAAGACAAGAAAAGATCAAAATGCAGTCACTGACTGAAGAGTTTAGGAAGACACCAGAAAACTGGTGAAATGTGTACCACTCTGTAAAGTCTGTACCAATGTTAACTTCTCAGTTTTGATAAATACACCACGGTTGTGTGAGATGTTAACATAAGCAGAAGCTGGATTTTTTTGTTTTTGTTTTGGAGGAAGAAACACCTTTATTTTCATCAGAATAATAATGCTTACAAGCTTGTAGAAACAGTTTACTCTAAGAGACAGAAAGCCAGGAATTAGAGTAAAGGTAACAGTAAGATGAGAAATTATACAAAGATTAACCTTGATGGCATGTTTGCTCTAAGACTAAGTGGCATAGGTAACGATTTAGTATTACCCAATGTACCCAGTGGCTGAACTGATCCTTCCTTTCCTTTGCCACCTTTTTGGTGGTGGCTGGCTTACACAGTAGTGATGTGCTCTCAAGGTAGCAGTAGTATATAACAGTAGCTGCCTAGAGATCAATTATTGGTTTAGGATAGATCCAAGCTATTAACTTTGAGATGTGCTTTCTATGAGGAGGAGAATCTCTTGTCTGACTTGGCCCCAAAACAATTGCCAGGTCACAAGCCACACATTCTCTGTTGGGAACAGAGATGCCCTAGTTTCTTGGCAGCACTTACGGATCCTCTAGCCTTCTCCCCTGCAAAGCAGATCTGAAGACCATAGTGAGACAGGACTTTAGAGCTACAGGCAGAGCTGGAAAGAGTTCAGCATTCTTAACGCTGTGTGAAGGGTACATGAAACCTCTCTAGACTATGTTTGCCACTCTTCTATAAACCCAAAATTATTTTTTTTTAAAAAGATGTCTGACATACTTGAGAATGCTTCTCCTTCGAACGATTTTCTGGTTTTCTTCTTCCCTTCACAACAACCCTTCTCCCACTTGACAAAAGAAAACACTTCTTCCCCACACTCCACTTATTTGGTAAACTGCCCTAGGGTATAAAACCACCTACAAAGCACACCAGAGTACACATCTCAAATGCCTCTGAGGGTGAGTCTAGTGAGAGGAAAGCAAAGAGTATGCAGGAAGGAATAATGACCAGAGCTATTTTTTTTAACCTGTAGCCAATCTCTCTCTCTCCTGCCTACTTACTTCCTTGATTACTACTATAAGCCTACAAACCTAAGAATTTTAATTCAGAACTAAGAAGATTATCACAGGAATGCGGTAATACATTGATGTGAATTTTTCAAGAATTAAAGTCTAGGGGTGCCTGGGTGGCTCAGTCAGTTAAGCATCTGACTCTTGATTTCAGCTCAGGTCTTGATCTCGTGGTTCCTGAGATTGAGTGTCGTGTAGGGCTCTGCCCTGACAGAGCATAGTCTGCTTGGGATTGTCTATCTCCCCCCCCCCCCCCCCCCGCTTCTCTCTCTCAAAATAAACAAATAAGCATTAAAAGAAGAATTAAAGTCTAACACTTTTTCTTGGAGAAAATAACTTTGATCTGGCTGATAAGTTCAACTGCAAGGATTGACTTTGCTAATTATATTATGTGTCAGACATTTGCATATACTGAATGAGCTAAATTTGAAACTCTAAAGTTTTGGTTCAAATATATTTAAAGTACATACAATATGCCAGAATATACATCTTCTGCAGCTATTTAAACTTGATAAAAATTTTATATATCCATTTTTAGATGTGAGGTTGTAAACACTTTTTCAAAATTCCTTTTAGGAGAATGCAAGCAAAAACTTTTAAGAGCAATTCAGTAGAAAGGGAAGAATCACTGTACTGTACTTTACTAATGTGAAGTGGTATCCTTGAGAGCTGGAAGGGTGTTTGGTCGGTGGGAGTGCATCAGTCAGAGCTCCAGGAGCCACAGGGCATGCTGGGATACAAGCAGATACCGAATAAGATTGAACACATGTCTGGACTGCAGAGACTCAGAGGGAGAAGGCCAGATCCCTTATCTACTCTGGTTTTTTACCTGCCTTGGGTCTTAGATCCTTTTGAGAATTTCTTTAATGTTATAGACTTCCCTCAAAAAATAATTCACATAATTGTGTACTCTCTAAATTTGGGGTACAATTTAAGGACCCAGTAGGGAAGCCTTGGTAGAGAAGGAAGGATAAAAATGTCAATCAGTGTGTGAGAGTATTCCAAAGCATTTTTTACACCCATTAAAAAGCTCAGCCCATATGGGATCATAATATTGACCTGAGAATGAAGCCATGCTCATGACTAGGTATGTCAACTAGGTACATCATTAGTATATCAGCCACCCTACCCTCCTCCTCCTCTACCACCATCTCTTTCAGCCATTATCCATCTCAGTCTCCCTTCTTCCCTCTGCCCCCCATCTACCCCTGTCCAACATCTGAAAAATACTCTTTAATTTTTAGTGTGAACTAAATCTTGGCCAATCATTTAATCTGATAACCTGATTTGGAATAAGAGCCAATACTAGCCTATAAGGTGCCTGTATACATTTTTTAAAGTCTCCTCCCTCTCAACAGACAAGTTAGAAAAGCTCCCCTCTAGGAAGACGTAGACCCTAATGTAGGGATTGACAAGCAGATAACATTTTTGTACATGGAAAAGGTTACCCCTTCCTCTGGAAGGATGAAGCCAAGCAACAGGGCATAGGTTTTGGTGAACAGCGTCGGCTGGATTTCTGCCCTCCAATCTTGATGTCACAGTCTGAGCTTCCCCTGAAAGCAGAGACTGATGTAAAATCTTAAGCGCAGGTAGTTTCTTTAGGAAATATGATTCATGGAGCAGCAGTGAGAGTGAAACAGAGAAAGAGGAAAGAGTAATACAAGGATGCATTACAGAGTTTGTCACTGCTATATGTGACTCATGCGTGGTCTTGCTGTAACCTTCTGAGCAGCCTTAGGAAATGTCATAACTGTTCATCCAGGAGACAAAAGGGAGATAGATGTAATTTATCCACTGGCTTCTGTTTCCAGCGGTCAAGGATGTCTCCACAGATGCACTTTCGGGATTCACATGCATGGAGGTCAAGGTTTGGCACTAGAAAAGCTCAGGGGCAGGGAGCAAGACAGATATTAGCACCTGAGGTAAGGTGCTAACAGACGACATCTGTGAGAAGCTGCCTGAATGATGCATAGAACCAGTCACTGAAACATGGCTACAAGGATGCAAGTGGTTCATAAGAGGTGTCTTATACAGGTTCACAGCACACACTTGAAGCCCCCTTCCTGCCCATATTTGAATCTTCCCTTAGCTCAAATCCTTCCAAATATTCAACATCTCACTACCTTGCCTTTGCCCTAACTTGAAGCCCACCTTAAAGGAAGAAAATGAGAAGAAAATTGAGATGTATACAGTTTCTAAAAGATAAAGAAGGGATGAAGAGGCCCAGTCAGTACATAATTTGTCACTGGGCTAAGCACACTCTGAAGAAGGCAGCAACCAACACAAAAATGAACCCAAATTACTGTTACCTTAGATGGTCCAAGAATCTTGATCCAGAGATACTTTATGAACAACATCTTTAAAGTCTTTCTGAAGGGCTGGCAATATCACAACCTTCACTCATCCAAACGAGGCAGCATGTAGTTTAGGAGAACTTGATGTCAGGCAGGACTGTGGCAGGAGAGGGCTGTGGTAAACCACCTGCTCCTGAGTCTCAGCAGAAAGTAGAGAGAAGTCATTTCATATGTTTTGGGTCAATCATAACTCCTCATGCAATGTCAGAAATTAGCCATTTCAGTCACTGATGGGGTCCACAGCACAGGGTGTGGGAATATAGGGATCCTAAGGAACACATCCATTTACTAGTTCAAGGTCTAACAAGAACAAGGGAGAAGAAGAGGAAATAGAGGCAGAAGGAATAAGGGGTTGAAACAACAAATCTGGCAGGTCAAGACCAATGGAGATGGGAAGATTAGTGCTTCAAGAATAGTTTAGTTTAAAAAAAATGAGGGGGCCCCAAGCCCAACCTCAGTTGGGGCCACCCAATTGGAACCTAGGCCAAATTTCTGCAATAAACACTTCTGGATCACATTTAAAAAAAATTTTTAGATAAATAAATAAATAATAAATAAAATATGAATGAATGAATTAATTAATTAATACACACATAACAGGGAGCATAAAAGAAGGTGGAGAGGGATGTCATAAATGAATGAGATTTAACTAGTAGAACCGAAAATAGTAGAAAGGAAATGGTTAAAGTCAGACTAACACAAAAAGACGCACGCATGTGCACACAGAGCAGAAACCACAGACACACTTGTGCCCTCAATCCTTCCTGCACAGCTGTTAGCACTTGCAGGAAGCCCCACCTAATCCCCAGGCTCAGTTGCCACCTCTCCTGGATGCCCTTCTCTACTACAGCCCTCCTTAAGCTGTGTGGAACTGATTGCTTACTTGTCTGTCTCCCCACTTTGAGTGTTTGTTCATTTCTGGAAAGCAGAAACCTTGGCTCTTTTTTGTAGCAGTGTATAATTCAAAGTTGTATCTCTGTGACAAAATATTGGTTAAAAGAATAAACCAACTATCCTTTCCATGAAATGGAAGTGTGAAAATAAGTCTAGAAAAGTCAAATTCAGAGTGAAGTAGTTTTGGTTAAAGACAAAACAAAACATAATAAAAATACAAAATTCTTATTAAAAATACAGATTATTTGCTTTCATACCAAGGGATTCTGATTCAAACTTTCTATCTCTCTAATTGCAGTTTCAAGTTTAGAAAGAAAGAGTTCTCCCAGGAAATTCTTGCCATCAAGCATTTTCTTCCAATTCTGACAAAACAATATTTCCAGCTTTCAATTATATATTCAGAAAAACTTTCAATCCAAAATAAGATAAAAATGGTATCAAACAGTATTTGTCTTTCTCTGTCTGACATATTTATATAGACCACATTTTCTTTATCCAATCATCCACTGATGAACACTTAGGTTGTTTCCATCTCTTGACTGTTATAAACAATGCTTCAATGAACATGGGAGTGAAGATATCTTTTTAAGTTAGTGTTTTCATTTTCATTTCATTCCATTTCCTTCAGATACATTCCCAGAAGTGGAATTACTAGATCATATGGTAATTCTTTCAATTTTGGGGGGAAACCTCCATACTGTTTTCCAAAGTGGCTGTACCAATTTACATTCCCCACCAACAGTGCACAAGCATTCCTTTTTCTCCACATCTTCACCAACACTTCTTTCTTGGTAGCTGCCAGATGCATGGGGGGAAGGTGTGGGCAAAATGGATGAAGAGAATCAAAAGGTACAAACCTTCAGTTTTAAAATATAAAAGTCATAAGGATGTAATATATAGCATGGCAACTATAGTTAATAATACTGTATTGCATGTTTGAAAGTTGCTAAGAGGGTAAATCTTAAAAGTTTTCATTACAAGAAAAAACCATTTATAAGCAAGTATGATGATGGTTGTTGACTGGACTTGCTGCAGTGATCATCTCACAAAATACACAGATATTGAACCATTATGCTGTATGCTGGAAATTAATATAATATACATCAATGACACTTCAATTTTAAAAAGAGAAAAAGGAAGGCAGTTCATACATGCAAATACTTCGTCACGACTTCAATGATTTTGACTCAGTAGTAGTTTTGACAGGAGCTAAGTGAATTTACACTTTTACAGAACTTCTGATTCAGGTGATCCATGAGCCACCCTTTGTGGAAAAGCCACTGGACATCTATTGAACTATAGACAGTAAACCCTATGCTAACCAACTGTCTTATAGTGATAATTCTGTCCAAGGGCATACAAGAATCGTCATCAATGAGCATGTCCTCCTGGGGCAGGAGGCCCCAGGAAGCACTGGGATCACATGCAGGGCTGTCCTATCCATGTCAGGAGACAGAAAAGTGAAAGCAGGCCTGACCCTGAGGCACTGCTAAAGCAAAATGATGTAGTATGTCAGGAACATAGTATGTGAAAGTCTCTCACAGTGGGAAGTGTGTTTAATTTCTTCAAGGAAGAGGTTAATGGTCAACAAAAATATATAATCAAATATGCTTCATAAGGAACCCTTATTCATTTTCTTGGAAACACTGAGGAGCTGTCCTAAAAAGGGTGGGGCTGATGGGTAGAAATGTGTTGGAGAAGAGAAGGGTGTAAGGAACAACCAGAAGCATAATAGAGAATGACTCCACAGGGGAGAGAGTACTAGGGCTGGAGAGTTTCACCAATGGATTTTATAAAGGGCTTTGACAGTTTAAGGCTTGGACACAGGCTTAAGGGAAATGGCCAAGCCCACCATACATGGATGAACAAAGACCTTGATGAAAACAGGGTTATAAAAAAACATCTGGAAATGAAAAGCCATCCTGTTACTGAATCCAATTAGCATCTCCATCCATTGCTGTGTCTTCCATGACACTGTACATACAGCAGGCACTTAGCAGATGCTCCTAATATTGGCTATGAGAGGCATCTCCTCAGATACAAAACCCATACAATCCAAAAGAAAGAATATTTCATAACTTTTAATCATCCTAAAATAATAATAATAATAATAATAATAATAATAATAATAATGGTACCAAGTAAGACATAAAGAGATGGCAAGGGTGTACCTTGGCTCAATCTGGAAAATCTAGAAATATCAAAATTGGTCTGATGCTGTGAGTAGCTCTGCCAAGAGTAAATTTACATGAGTATTATTTGGCTTGAGGAGGGTTTTTATTTTCTTCTGTTTTTCTTTTATTCTTTTCTTTTTTTCTTTTTTGGCATGAGAAATGCTAAGTTTCTTTAAAAGACAAAAAGTTGATGTCAAGCAAAAAATAATGGACTGTTGACAGAAAAGGAAATGTCTGAGGTCAGTGGGAGAGACAACACAGTGAAACAGGATCACTCAAACATTGCTGGAGTAAGAACAAATTGGTACAAAATTTTAAAAAGCAATTTGACAGTATATATCAAACATCCTACATTTTTTAAATAAAATCTTTGACCCCCCCCAACTTTACTTTGGAGAATCTCTCTAGGAAATAACTGAAAACTATGCTATTTATCAGTGTCATTTACAATAGCAGAACACTGAAGAAAAATATCTGAACATCTTTATAGAAAACAATTGCGATTTAGCACCTGAACATCCCTTCAATTTAGGGGAAATCCCAAGAGGTAAAGACTTCCAGGCCTAGCCTCCCCCTGTGGAAGACAAGTGGGCCATGTGCCTGCAACACAGGGTCAATCAGTCAGATACCCATACCTGGAATTTTGAATATTGAAATTGTGGCACAAAGTCACACTAGGGGACAGTTGGAAATCTATAATAATTGAGAATGTTTATTCTGGGAATTACTGAATCACATTATTTTTTTAAGTAGGCTGCACACCCAGCACAGAGCCCAATGTGGGGTTTGACCATGAGATCACGACCTGAGCTGAAATCAAGAGTTGGATGCTTAACCAACTGAGGCACCCAGGTGCCCCTGAGTCACATCTCATATGTTAAATTTAAATCCATTTAAATTCATATGTTCACCATGTGTCACATGTGAAAGCTAGAACATTAGTTGGAAAGTAACTGGACTTTGAAAATTATACTGAGGATATATGGTGCTATGGACTGAATCATTTCTTGCCAAAACTCATATGTTGAAGTTCTAGTCCCTAGTGTGATAGTATTTGGAGATGGGGCCTTTGGGGGGGGGGGGTAATTAATTTTGGATGAGTTCATGAGAATGGTGTCTTCACAATGGAATTAGTGCCCTTATAGAAAGAGAGACAAGAGGGCTTGCTGTCTCTCTGCCATTGTGAGGAAACAGCAAGAAGGCAGCTGTCTGCAAGCCAGGAAGAAAGCCTTCACCTGGGAACCAAATCAGCTAGCATTCTGGTCTTAGATTTCCAGCCTCCAGAACTGTAAGAAATAAATTCTTGTTGTTTAAGCCACTCAGTGTATGGTATTTTGTCATAGCAACTTAAACTGACTCATACATGAGGGAAGATTTGGAGGTCTCTAAGTACTTTGAACAGTCAACTGCCACTCTTTGTGATGAATGAGAAGGCCCTCTAATAACCTCATATAAAGAAGTTTTTTTGCAAGAAAAAAAGCCATTTCTCTTTATCCCTTGCTTCTTGCTACCACTAGTCTTATAACTAGTGTCAGATCCCAGCATGTTTTGGAAATACAATTACAAAGTCAAACACTTGCAGGAAAGGTTTCTACACCAAAAGGATTGCTGGAATGTACAATTTTAAGTCAGAAAAATCTGGGGAATATGTGTAGAAAGAATTCTGAAGTTTTTCAAACAAGTGTACTCAGCACAAGTACATTCACCAGAGACTGTAGATTTGAGAAATGAATTCAAGCAGTTACAAGCTGTTTTAATTGGTGTTGGGAGGCTTTTCCTGAAACTTAAGACATAACAGAGGGCAACACTAAATGAGATGCCAGAAAACAAACAAACAAATTTGGTTTATAAACAGGACTATATACAAAGAGCTCATGAAATACGAATGATGGAATGAACTATCATATGCAACTCATCTACCACCACCCATCCTCTATAGCAGTCAAGTGGCTCTGACACCATTCATCAAGGCCATGAGAAATACGTTGGTGAGGAGAGTGTTAATATCTCTGAAAAGCACTTTAAATGGCTCTTGACTAAGACCAGGATACTGAGGGAGGCACTGCAGCAAAAAAGACCCCCTGAACTCCCTGAGGATGGAAGGATCCTGAGATGTCAGAGATTCAGAAGCACTGCTGAACCACCTAACACAAGATAAGAGTGGCTGCCACAAACAAAAAGGAGGGCCAGAGTGAAAACTGGAGTGGCTGACTTGCAGCTGTTCTCTCTGACAGAGAACAACTGACCATGAAGTCTACAGCACCAAAGTGTACCAGCAGATCACCAAAGTGCTACTTAGTTTGTATAACTGGTTAAGACTCCAGGCTGGTGAAGAGAGGCCTAATCTGAGCTATAAGCATCGACGATCTCAATAACTCATGGATGAAGAGCTTCTTAACTGGAGGGGAAGAGGGGTGTCCTTGAGGAGGACTCAATACAAGCACTTTCTATGAACACTTCCCCTAGCCTTCAAACAGAACCTGTGGCACTGGGGACTTTTGGTCACATGCTAAGGTTAACTTTGAATCTCGGCTATTCAGAGTACCACTGGAGTTCACCTGTTAGATAGGGGCTTACTGGGTCTTCTGATAAATACTGATAAATTCCAAACAAAGAGCATATCAACATAGCCCTGGTGGAACCCCCAAAATATTATGGGTATAATAACACAATAAATAACACAATAACATGAGTTATTTCCCTATATTCTGGTATACCATTGCCAACTTATCAGCTGACAGATTCCTCTTCCTGGCTCCTTGATTTGTAGAGCTAGTGAAGTGGTGAATCTCAAGTCAATAAAACTCGAGAAACATTTTTAAAATTTTTAATGTGTATTTATTTTAGACAGAGAGAGAGAGAAAGCAGAAGGGCATGAGCAGGGGAGGGGGAAAAAGAGAGGAGGACAGAGGATCCAAAGCAGGCTCTGTGCTAACAGCAGACAGTCCGATGCGGGGCTCAAACCCACAAACTGTGACATCATGACCTGAGCTGAAGTCAGACACTTAACCGACTGAACCACCCAGGGTCCCTGTAAAATATTTTTAAAAGCCTGCTTTACTTCCCTGGAATGAAATTCATAAATATAACCAATCTACACACATACATACATACATACATATAGAACAACCAGAATGGCCTACCTATAATATGAAGAAGAAATAAAAGGAAATTAATTTATAATTAATGTATGATCGCATTGGAAGTCATAATAGATTAGTCAGATACTTGCCCCATACAAAGAATCACTGTGAATGTTACATCTGTCAATGAAGGGTGACATATGTATGTCATGTGGCAACTCAAGACACAGAAGCAGCATTGCCATCATCGATGTGATTTTGAAAACTTGTGTTCACCTCAACACAATTAGGCTATTAGAATATCTGGAGTATCATTTGCAATTTGTGCAGGGGTAGGACAATGCTCTCTTGTAGAAGTCTGCCTTGTGTGCAGGGTGACTAACATTCCCGGCCCTCGTCTGCTGAATCTGGTAGCACTGATCAATCATGGAGCAGTCAAAAGTGTGTCCACAAATTTTCAAAATGTCCCTGAAGGTGGTACCACCCATGTTGAGGACAAGTGTAGAAAGTGAGGACCATAAAGCAGGGAGGGCTACTTGGGTAAATCTCCAGGATGAGTATCTTCCTCCAAACATGAAAAATTCAGAGGAGGTGATTCCCACTAGAATATAAGCTACATGATGGCAGAAACCTTTGTTTTGTTCACCTACATATCTCAAAGGTGTAGAAGAGATGTGGCACTCATTAGGCACTGAATACATATCTGTGGAACAAAAAATGGAAAATTCCATTTAACCTTTCAGTTTAGCCCACGCAGAAGACATTAGGGTCTCAGGGAATTGAAGATAGTGACAACATGCTCACTTAATCAATTGATTGCACTATGTGAAAGTGCTCTTCCAGATGTGTTGTTCTTCCTGAAGCAAATAAATACAGATTTGGGTATCTAGTATGTGGCTTTCAATTTTTAAAAAATGTTTTTCTCTCTGTATCACTAAAACCAGAAAAGTCCAGAAGCAGTTTGCTACAATCTGGCAAGGAGCATAGTATATTTTTACCATCCTGCCTCAGAATCTTAGGAAATCTCTAGCTCCATGCCGTAATTTGGTACCAAAAATTTTTTTGAACATCACATCCTTCCACAAGATACCATGTCTGTCCCTTATCGAGATGATATCTTAATATGTTCTGTAAACCAAGACAGAATTTATCCTAGAAACCTTGGGTAGACACCTACATATCACAAAGTGGCATTTAAATCCCTTAAAAATATAAAAACCTGATAATTTAAGGAGGGTAATATCAGAATATTCTTTCCAAGGTTTCTATGCGATGCAGGGAGCCTCCTACCACACAGACAGGTTTCTTGGGCCTCTTTGTGTATTGGAGGCAACATTTAAAGATTACACAGTCAAGGGTGCCTGGGTGGCTCAGTCAGTTGAGTATCTGACTCATGATGTCAGCACAGGTTCATGGGATCAAGCCCCGCCTCAAGCTCTGTGCTGTCAGCTACGAACCTGCTTGGTATTCTCTCTCTCTCTTTCTCTCTCTCTCTCTCTCTCTCTCTCTCTCTCTCTGCCCCTCCCCTGCTTGAGCCCTCTATCTCTCTAAAAATAAATAAATAAAAACACTTAAAAAATAATTTCTTAAAGATGGCACAGTCAGAAGAGAGAGCCCAATGACCAGGATCCTAAGTGTCCTAGGCAATGTGACCTTGGCTACATCTCATCTCCCTTGATTCTCCAGTCTGCCCATTAGTTCCATAAGTCACCCAAATTACCCTTTCAATATAATATGCTTTTCTGTTTCCATTTGCCAGAGTTGATATTTTTTTTTATATTTGTATCCAAGAACCCTTACTGGGTTTGGGTTTATTCAACAATCCAAATTGGAGAACAGAAAAAAAAAATTATAGTCACAATAAGTTCACAAGCATACAGTGAATATTTATATAGTATTAAGTAAAAATAGCAGGATGCAAAATGTTATTACGTAAATAAGTACAATAAACATAGAAAGTGTGCATAAAACACTGGAAGAAAAAACATTGAATGGTTTTCTCTGATAATGGGAAAATGGATGCTTTTTCTTTTTCCTTCTATTTCCAATTTTCTATAATGAATACCTAATTCATTTATAATAGAAAATGCTTATCTTGTAAAAATCAGGTTAACAGGAAGATAATAAAATTTGAAAAGACTTCATATATTAGAAACTATTAATGTTTTTGTATGCTAAGTTAGAATAAAATCCTTTCTAATAAAAAAAAATCTGTTGGGATAAATGAGTCAATGTAGAAAAGTTTTTTGAGCTCATTAAAAGTCATGTGTAGCATTCCTCTCTGGAGCTGCATTTATTACTGTCCCTGCTTAGCTCATGGGAATCACTAAACAGCACTATGAAAAAGGAGGACTAAAGGGTACTTTCAGAGGAGATATTGGAGCCTAGAACCTTGGTGTATTTGCTTCCCATTGCCACTGTAAAAAGTATCACAAACTTAGTGCTTAAAACAACACAAATTTATCACCTTGCACTTCTGAAGGGCAATAGTCTAAAACAGATGTTGGCCAGGCTGTGCTCATTCTGGAGGCCCTGGGGGAGATTTTCCTTCCTTTCTCCCCGCCCCCTCTCCCCCACTTCTACAGGCCACATCCTTGGCTCATCACCCCCTCCAATCACTCAGACCTCTGCTTCCTTATCACTCCTTCTCTGGCTCTGACCCTCCTGAATTTGTCTTATAAGGGCTGTAATTACATTAGATGAATCCAGATGGTCCAGGACAATCTCTCCAACTCAAAATCCTTGACTTAATCTTATCTGCAAAGCCCCTTTTGTTATGTAAAATAACATGTTCCCACGTTTCAGAATTAGGATATAAACAACCTTTGGCAGGTAGGATATGATTCTGCCTACCATACTTGAACTTTCAAAACCTCAGCTATCAAATAGGACTCAATGCCTTTCTGGAATGGGAGAGGGGTATGACTATCTTTTCAGGGCAATTTTCTTCACTGCCTTCCCCAGAGCCTGGGTACTAGCCATGGCACGTTGGGGGCTACAAAATGAACTGAAGTGACCCTTGCATCCTGCAAACAAGATTTCATGACACAGCACTTAAAAAAGTTTCTGAGTTTTCTGAGTGTTTTAAAAGTCTGAAGAGCACTGTGTTCCTTTAAAATCTTCAGGCAGTGCTTGCTTCGGCAGCCCATATACTAAAATGTTCAGGCAGACTGGAAATTCTTGGGGTTTTTTTGTTGTGGCTTCTTCCTATTGGACTAGTCTATTTTCCTCACAATATCCACCAGAAAAGAGAGTATTACGCATTTATGTGGTGACCTCTCCCAATAAAACATTTTCTATCTGTCTATGAGAGAAGCAAAGTATAAGACATGAGTCATAAGGCAATTAACTAGGCATCTTGGGAAAAGAAATAAAAGAAGAAAGTGATAAGTAAACTCTCTTCTGGGATAGCTTTTGCCTGATAGCAGCAACAATTAGATCAGAACAACTAAAGAATCACCTTTTCACAATTATTTTTACAGTATTTTGCCACTTTAGATGCTCTGGAGAGAAGTGTTGTGTGTTTCTTATGTTGTAATAGGCAATTTCAAGAATTACATTTGTATAGCACTTGATTATTACAAAATGTTTTCATATAAATCATTTAATATTATTTAATGTATACGTTATTTGGTGTATTTAATAGAATAAATGTGCACTTTTAACAATTTCTTTTCTCTATTAACATTTTTGCTTGCCATCAGAGTGGTATGATGGTAATCATTTAACAACTGGCTTTGCTCCCTACCTGCCCCCAGTTAAGCCCTAATATGTGGTGATTTCAAATATCCATATGGAAACACTGCCACCATAGTTGACTGCAAGTTACCAGTGCATCACTGAGCTAGGAGTTAGGAAAAGAGATGTGCACAATCAGACCTGGCAAGTAGATTGAAGTGGGCTCCAGAATCTCTCTCCTATTTGGTACCCAAGCTTCCTGTTAATGGTCTCGTATCCTAGTAGGCTTAACTAAAGGGAAAACAACTGGCCTTTGAGGAAACACCCAGGTGGTACTCTGGAGCTCAAACCAGCTTCCACAGGAATTATAGTATGTAGTTGTGTTATGCTCTGCCTACTTGCCCTTTGCTATTTCTGTAGCCTCTTCTGGCTGTAGTGTGCCTTAACCTCCATTGGATAACACTTGTTGCTCTTCTGTGGCATACAGCCCTCAAGCTACTAGCTTGCTTCACCGTCAGAATATTTAGCTAGTGATTCGTGGAGCACAGGATTAGAGAAGCCCAGTTTTCTTGCCTCAAATATTTCCCTGTGGTATAGACCAAAGCCAGTCTCCTCTGGATCTCAGCACAGAATCACACCCTTAGTTCCTTCACTCCCTGTGTTTGTCCAGGGTGCATTTCTTTAGAAAATCACTCATACACTAATCCTCATCTTGGGGACCTGCTTCTGAGGCACCCAACCTAAGACATGTATAGGGATGATCACACCAGGTCTTTGCCTCTAATTTGACCTTGTTTCAACCTCACCCTCTGGATTCTTTAACTACACTATTCTCCTGGCAGTTGGTGTAAAATTTATCAAGAATTTCTGATTATGAGAATTCAATGTATTTACAACATAGAATATTATTGGGTGGGGTAGGATATCAAATTCTGGGGAAATGTGCATTTTAAACTGTTTAATTAAAGTAACAAAATGTGAGAAGTTCTTATACATATTTTCTGAAGCTTCTGGCTCCAAGCTGCCCCCAACATAAATTAGGCCTATTTAATCATACCACCCACTTCCTGATTACACCCAATCACGTGAGCAGCATTTCAGACGGTGTGCAGGGAGAGTTATGCCATAATATGGGGGATTCTGTTATTAACATAAGCTAACCAGATCTTTTCTGGCTGAGGAAAAAGAAAAGATCTCTCTGGTCTCAGTGGAAAAGATTTAATTTGTCTTCAGAAACACATCCTGTAACTAAGTGGAAAGGTCTGTTGCGCCTGTAAGAGGATGCCAAGTGCACAATCTGTAACGAGAAACCTCTACAATTTACCCATAACAACGCAAAGCGAAGACACAGCTCCTGACTTCTAGAGACTTTCTTTGGCTCCACACACAGAAAAAGACCCCAGAGGAATGAATGCTTCTGTTTCCAGACTAAAATATAATAAAAATCCTACTACCAGTAAATTTTAAAAAGAAGTTCTCTGCAACAAACAGAATTCCTCTCAGTGTAAAAAGTACATGCCTGTTGGTGCACATACCTGACTGAGGTAATATGAATGAAATTATGTCCTTACTCTGTGTGGATCATAAAACCAAAATAGGATAAAATTCACAGTTTTGGGGGAATAGGGGAAGATGCAAAAAGATGCCTTAAAGCCTCATCTGTTAGTATTTCCTCATCTTCTGGAAGAGAGAAGGTTAAATTCTCATACAGCTTCTAGACAGTACTTACAAATGCATTCAGAAAATAAAGCAGATGTTGGCAGCAAGAATAAAAATATGAACAAATGGGAACTATTACAGAACTTTATAATCTGCATCCACACATGAACTATTACTTCAATTATTGAAAAAAGTGCAGTCCAAACAAATTCTCAGGCCATGCATTCTCAGGCACCTTGCAAAGTCGCTGTCCAAAGATAGCACACAGGAAGTTAAATCTTGAGAGAGCCTTTTTTGTTTTACTGATTTTATCACACCACCTAATTATAAAATTTTCCAGTTCAAGGGGAAAAAAATATTTCAAAAGAAAAAAATATATTTTTAAGCTGTTAACCGATTAGAAATAGGATAGCAGATTAAAGAATAAAAATTGATAAAAGAACTTTAATATTATGCTAACTCTGTACACATTGGTGCTGAGAAAAGGAATTGCAGAAGCCTGCATGGGTCATAAAAATTAATTAGAGACTTTATTTACATAAAACATTACCATCTAGGCAGATATGACAAGAGATTGTTATGGAGCAGTGTGTGTGTGTGTGTGTGTGTGTGTTCACTCATTGCTCACAGAAACAGAAGTCCAGGTACAAATGTAGGCACATCATACATGTATTGGCTTACACAACAAGCCAGATTATATTCTTTTGTACTGTCAACGAAATGCAGTTCTACTCAATTCAATGCCATTATGGTAGGAAAAGGGTTTCTACATCCAGTAAGAAAAAAAAGAGAGAGAGAAATGAAACATTTGAAGAGAAGAAAGCATAGTCATATGACAAGACCAAGCAGCTTCAGAAGCAATGTGTCTTACATAAAACAAAGTAGATGATTTCTTGTCTTGTGCAAAACCTTAAAGGAGCCTTATGATTGTTTATCGTCTTCCCCACAGAGGTATATGGGTGGCAACTGAATTGTAATTTTTTGTTCTTCCTACTCATTGCATTGCTATTGCCCCGACCTTCACCTTTCAAGTCCTATAGCTGTTCAAGTTAAAATCCCATTTCATTGTTATTACAGTTCTCTCTGGTGGGCATGTGGATAAGTGATAAGAAGGGTGAAAGGGATGTAGGGAAAAGCTAGAAACCAAATAGCAAAGCCTAATTAAAAGTGCCTCATAAAGACATAATCTTTGACAAGTGATTGAGTTCAGAGTCTCTCCTAACCCTGTCTTCCTTTGTACCACACAATGGCACCTTGAGCATGGCATTGAGGCTCCGTCCAATGGCAGACAGAGGGGAGAGAGGAGACATGTGCGGGCAACAATGAGCAGGAGTGTTGGTTTTGAACTGAGAGTGTCAGGCTGCTGACAGACTGCAGCCTGACACAAAGCTGGCAAATGACAAAGCGAGGGAGCTGGTAATGAGACACTGTTTGCACCCGTAAATGGGCACCCAGTAAAGAGACATGAAGGAAAGGTCACCAGGTGGAATGCATGAATGACAGACCCCAAGGAGGTAAAAGTCACCTGCCCTGAGAGGCATCTGCGTGCAAGGCAAGCAGCAGTGTTGAGCTGGGAAAGTGGGGATGCCCTGCAGGGCCTGACTTCCCACAGCTGTGGCCACAAGGCAGGGTTCAGGATTCCTCAGGCAGCTGCGACAGGAGACAAACCTTGACACATACAGGCCTCCAGCATCCTGTGTAAGGACTCAGCACCGCTCCTGGGAGCCCACAGTGGGTGGGGATTAGCATTTTGACAGTCCTCAGTATTGGGGATTAAACTGCACTTGACACTTCCTGACAGGACTGTAAGGTACAGTGGATGTGGTCAGGATTCCCAAGAAGCTTGGCAGGCCACACAGTTTCAGAAGGCAGGTAACAGCTAGAGGAAACTCATCAAGCAGGAAACCTGAAAGGACTCATAGGGGTCTCTAAGGTTATTGTAACCTGGGTTGCAAAAGGAAAAGCCCCTGCAATCTGAGGCAAACATCTGAGAAACATGTCTCAACAGAATTGTTCACAGTGCAATGCTCAAATATCAGCGGGCGTTTGCACCAGAAGACAGAGCATCCTCTACTCCTGTCACACTGTCTGTATACCCTCTTCCACTTGGGAAAGTCAGTCACTTTGCATCTACAGGAGGGCTGCGTCAAACAGGCCTCCCAGCCTTCTCTTTGGGTGTCCATTCTTGATAGACATCAAAGGCAACATGAGTACAAACAGCCTGACAGCTCTATTAACACAAAGGAAACAATTCGTAACTGGTTCAAAGTATTGAAAACAACTCGGTTTGTAAAATCTATATTTCAGACAACATTCCAGAAAACAAAATTTTTAAAAAATACATTGTGAGAGTATTAGATACTAGTACATATGGAATGAAGGCTGTGTTTTTTAACATTCTTTATAAATTCTTTTTTTTTTTCTAATGCACTCTGAGTCAACTCCATAAAGTTGGCCTGTTACACTTTATTCTTTCAAATACCACTCTTCTAATAATGGCTTCTATTGAAGACCTGCGTGGATTGTTAAGAACTGTCACCATAAAAATATCATCTCCTGGTCTTTGATATTTTCTAAAGTAAAAGAGCAATTAGAATGTAACTCTGGTTTAAGTTTAGCTGGATTCCAATCCAATTAGCTTTATAAATTAATAACTCTGCGTATTTTAACAGTAAGTGATGTTGTTTAATTAGTCAGTTTACTGTTTCCAGTCTTAGTTCAGAATTTCACATTCTGATGAGTTACAGAGTTTTAATTGAGTGGGTGAACACTCATCCAGAAAACTGTGCTAAAACTTCTGTCAGAACACTGTGGTAACATTAAGATTCCCAGGTGTAACAAAATTACAATAATCTATCTCTAGAATTCATAGTATTTATAGCAGGAGTCACAAATAAGCTGCCTAGGGATATTCTAGGCCTGCAGACAGGTTTTTTTTTTTTCTTTTTCTTTCTTTCCTTCTTTCTATCTTTCTTTCTTTCTGGTTTTTAATGTTTATTTTTATTTTTGAGAGAGATAGAGAGAGAAAAAAAAAACCACGAATGAGGGAGGGGCAGAGAGTGGGGGACAGAGGATCCGAAGCAGGCTCTGTGCTGACAGCAGCAAGCCTGATGCAGGGCTCAAAGTCACATGAATTGAGCCAAAGCTGGATGCTCAACTGACTGAGCACCCAGGCACCCTCTCTATCTTTCTTTCTTTCTTTCTTTCCTCCCCAGAAATAAATAAATAAATAAATAAATAAATAAATAAATAAATAAATATATATGTATATATATATATATATATATATATATATATATATATACACACACACACACACACACGCACATGCACACACACACACACACACACACACACACACACACAGATATATAGAGATTAGTTAGCATCACCCCAAGTTAAAGTCATGTAGATTGCACATTGTTAAGGGCAGAAGCTTCAGAGTTGAACAGCAGCTGCCCCCCACCCCCTTGAATGGCTTACATGCTCTTCCATTCTTTTCCATTCTTACTAGGTCTATGTCATTTACTTGCTTTAAGTACCTGGCTCCTGTGAGCAGGCACTCACATTTGCCACTACCTATTCACATACAGGGTCATGCAATGTTTGTCTCACCTTAAGGCTTTATCTTTCTTAGAATTTTCTACATCTTTACAGTAGAAATTCTGCAACTGGGTTCTGCAAAAACTTTCTCCCCTTTTTTCACCAAGCACATTGGAAATAAAATCAGTTCACCAAATATTAGGATATAAAAGGAATTAAGACCAGCATCAGCAAATGCTTTAGTGCCAACAGGCATCAAAATGTCCAACATCATCTATGACGTGGCCTAAAGATTTAAGGATAGAAGGTGTTATCAAAAGGAAAAGGAAGCAAATGTGACATCCAGGAAAGAAGGGAAAAAAGAAAATACCTGAGTGAGGATAAAGAGAGAAGCAAACACAAGGAGAGAAAGGCACTGTGTCCCTCTGGTAGAGAGACACCCACAGTGCCACCCACGACTCTCTCAGGGGCAGCTCAGCGGCCCAGATAACACCAGTTACCTACCCAAGATTAAAGCAACATATTAGAATAAAATTTCTCAGGGAGGAGGAGGAAGAGAAGGAGGATTTTATCTGCTAGGTAACAATGTTATGCAATCACTTGCAAAATGAGTAGAGATAAACCATTTGTTCCAAACAAATCCACTAAAGAAAAGTAGTTCTCCTTGAAATGTGTTCATTTCTCTCAAGGTTTTGCTGGTTTGAGTCTTAGGTAAGCCCACATACTAGTCAGTAATAGACACTAATCTCATCATCTCCTAGACCAACCACACTGGTGACCAAAAAAAAAAAAAAGCTCATTTCATTATTTCAGCTTATTCCCAATATTTAATAATAGGAGACATTTTGAGGGCACTAACAGGGTTACTTGTCAGGAACTCCTTTTACATAAGGATAAAAACACGCCAGGAGTGACACTTGAAATTGATCATCCTTTTAGCCATTCTGTCAGGCTTCCGAAAATTAATGAGTGGGCTGCAGAAGGGAAGTGGCTTACCAGAACATCGCACAAATTTGCTGATCCTGACTTGTTGAAATTCTGCTTACCTAATGCAAAGCTAAACACCTCACTTCTCCACAGTGTTCACATCCTACCCAAGTCTCCTCCTGGGCTTCCTCCATATTCCCTGTCACTCCCTCCTCAGGCAGTCACAGTGAAATACAAAAGAGAGCAGCAAAAGTCACTCTCTTCAGCTAATGGAATGACACAAGGGATACTTTTCACACTTAAACTACAAAATCACTGTACTTATGCAAAAGTCAAGATTCCAAATGTCGTATGACATGTATTCAACAATACTAACTGCATGAATATGGTGTTCAAATCACTACCTGAGATGCAGTAAGAAACTTACCTGGCTGAGGAAATATCTTGATCAGGAAGCTGTTTCTCCCATGGCAAGGTTTACTTCTGCACTCTGTAGGAAAGACTTCTGCCATTTTCCAAGTATGAGAAACTCAGTTGCAGGAGCTGTGGAAAGAAACAATATTCTCTGTCCTTAAAATACTATAATTTACTGAGCTAGAGAAAAAACATAAACTGAAAAAAAGTTAAGTATAACTTAAGGCATTCTCCAAGTTATGGCAATTGAATAATAAACACTCCACACATATTTCTCACATTCACTTCCCCCTATAAACCCTAGGTCCTGGCTAAGCCCCTTTAGTCACAGAGCTGTATCTGACAACACTGCCATCTAGTGGGCCTTTGAGGAAACTATCAGAACCCGCATTTATGAAGTTGTTTTCCTTCTTGCTAACTAAAGCACTTAACAGGGCCCCAAAGTTATCTTCCGAATACTCCTGGACTTGAATTTCAGCTCTACCACTTAGCTCTGCAAACTTGAGAAGTTACTCTTGTGCCTCAGTTTCCACCTCTGTAAAATAAGCAAAATCATAGTACTTGTCTTGCAGGAATTTTGTGAAAAGTAAATGAATTAGCACTTGTAAGGGACTTAAAACAGTACCTGGAACACATGAAGCTCTAAGATTTTATTTTATTGCCAATATTACAATAATATTTTCTGATGATGCTTTTTAAATATTTGTACTTAGTCCATACTTTGGGATAAATAGACTTTGTTGCTTGGCTTGGAGCCATAACTACCACAGATGACATTGTTGAAATTAGAAAAAAATGTTTAGATTTTTAAAAATATTCTTCAACTTTCAGACAGGATCTTGGTTATAAATTAATAACCATCTGTTCACATTAACTTCACAGAAGCTAAGGAACCACTGAGAGGGAAGTGAAGATGATTGGCTGCAGATGACATTAGAAAAGAATAATTTCCTGAAGCATTTGTTTGGGGTTTTGTTAAATTTAGAAATATTGAGAAGCAGAGAATAGAAAAAAGGAGGATACATTCCAAGTGATGAAAATAGCATGTGCAAAATCTTAGAGGAATGAGCAAATGGAAAGCTTACAATTCAGATAAAGCTCTGCTTAAAAAAAAAAAGGATACCTTGGCAATTAAATTTATTTTAATGGCTCTTGAATATATAAAAAAAGAGTGTATAAACTCTTTTTCTTACAGTCTAGAACATAATACTGCTGTCTTAAAACCCAAACTGTGGTCTAGATCCAAAAAAGAAAGTGGAGTGTATTGTCAACATCCTTTTTCCATCACAGTATTTAAAGTGGATGAAAATTGAACATATTAAAAGAGATTTGCCCTCCATTTTTCACACTGCTCTAAACTGAGCATGAACTGATGCAGGGAATCTGAGCAGTGGGGGTGGGTGGCAAAAAGCGTGTGTATTCATGACAGCAATCAGAATCAGATGCTTAATTTATGGACTCATAGCACATAAAAGGAAAAAATTCAAGCATTTACTGTAGCTGCTGCTGATTACTGACTATTCATTAAAAAGGTATTTGGCTAGTGCCAATGTAACCCCAATGTTCTTTGTAAAGAAAAAGTCTATCATGCAGTTTTCCTATAAATTATGCAGTTCCCTGTTCATTTTTCTTCAAAAACCCATGTCCTGCTTCATAATAAAGAGCTGTTTAAAGGTTCTTACAGCCTAGGGATTGTGGCTAAAATACTGAAATCACACAATTAAAGGGAAGAAAAAACTAAATTAAGCCTCCTAAAAGGTACACTGCCCAAGTTAATGCTCCCCTTGTGCCTGGGTGAAACTCACTCTGACAAGTGGGGCTAAAATGTGTTCTGGTAATTGCCTCCTTCCCCAGCACAGCTGAGCAATTGCTCTGCAACTTTGCCCTCCCAGCACATACTCATAGAATTATGATGATATGATCCCAAAATGATACCTAGACCCAAAGAGCAGTGTCTTGTAAATCCTGCAGTTAAGAAGAATAGGAAAGATTACCAAGACAACTCAGTTTTCAGCCTACTAGCATCTTTGGCTTTCACCCAGAAGGGAAAGAAACACATCCAGAATACCATCAGCACTTATGCCTTATCTTCTCTCTCTAGACAACAGTCCACACAGCCAAACACAATCCATCCACATGTTTTGGCTGCTCAGTGTCTATTCCAATTGCAAGAGCTGGAGAACATAAGAAATGGCTTTCTGGATCAGACAAATAGCTTATATCATCAGGCCATCCATGAGAAGATATGTTCATCCTCCCTGATACCAATCTCAAAAGCAGGAAGGTTGACTCTAGATTTCTTTTCCTTAATAAAGCTAGTATGCATATAATATTGCCCCTTTTCTCCCTAAATCCTTCCTGACTTCATACGCATTTTCAGTTTTTACCGACCTCTTAAAGTTCCAAAAGCTTATAAGACCTGTTATGATAAATAATGTTTTATTTGCTTGCCTTAAAATAGCCTCTTTTTAGGGGCATGTGGGTGGCTCAGTTGACTGAGTGTCCAACTCTTGATTTCAGCTCAGGTCATGATCTCAGGATCATGGGATTGAGCCCCACATCAGGCTCCGTGCTAAGTGTGAAGTCTGCTTAAGATTCTCTCTCTCTCTCTCTCTCTCTCTCTCTCCCCACCCCGCCCCTCTCCCCCACTTACTCTCTCTCTCTCTCTCTCTCTCTAAACACACACAAAAAAACAAAAAACTCTTTACTGATGGCTGGCACAGTGGTAAGCACACAGATGTTTCAAGAAAAGTACATGCCAACTCGAACTAACTGGATTGGAAATATGCAAGTTCTGACCCTAAAAGTAAATGCACCACCTGACTGGCTCCCCTTGACTGGATGCTTCAGGACGCCAACCTGAGTTTTTGACTTTGAAGGGGAGACAAGCACTTGATATCTGGGTCTCTTGATTTTTTAATATTGATTTCAAAAGAGATGAGACAGGATTTTCAGTGATTCCACTAGCTTAGGGAAGTGGTTCTCAATGATAAAGCTGACTGAATTTCTTACAACATGGCACAAAGCCATCTGGAAAATAAATGGGCAGGTCTTGCTTCAACGTATTCCAACCTCACTCCTATGAAAAGCAAGTGTATCATAATCTCTTCACCAATTCTTTTATCTTCAGTAGCTGTCAAGCCCTCCACATGTCCTGCTGCTCATTATTGAGAATTTCTCCTTACTTTCTATGACCAATCAAGGAATATTTAAACTCAGAGAAGGGATTTGGGGTAGGTCATTTATAACTGTGAAACTTTGGAAGATTGTTAGAGAGACAAATTCTAAGACTACCATGGGAAAGTCACCAGAATTCCCAGACTAAATTATGTCTATCCCCAAGCCAAACCATCTGTCACCAACTAAGTGTTGAACTGCATGTATATGAGCCAATATTCAGGTTTAAAGTCATCTATGTTATAATAGTTTTCACTCTATAAGAATGTATACTGTACAGACTCACTACTGTCTTATTTAATAGCTTAGTTAAGAGGAAAACTCATAATGCTACAAGCATCCCTTGATAACATTGATTTTTTCTCCTTCCTAAAATATCCCATCCAATTCAATCCCTGAACAATAAGATACCAGCTACTTCTGGCTCAGAAATATAGACAACATTTGACACTAATGTTCATTTTCCCTCTGCTGTAGTCACAGCTTATCGCTCCTATTTGATGGTAGGTAGACCCACTGTGTTGACTTATTCTGTTACTTATGTGACAAAGGCTGACCCACCAAGGTCAGTGTTTGGGTGTCATCCATCATGTTGCCAACACGTCTGCCATGATTGATGGGGATGATGTACTACAAGGTCTCTGACTTCTGTTACTGTCTCATTTTCTCCTCTCCACCACACTGGGACTAGAGATCTCAGGTACTGTGGCATCTCATCTAATGGTCCTCTGATTACAATGGCTCAAGAACTGGCCTGCTTTTACAGAGCAGTGGGAGACACAGTAGGGTAGAACTAGCGTTCTTTTTTTTTTTTTTTTTTTTTTTAACGTCTATTTATTTTTGAGACAGAGAGAGACAGAGCATGAATGGGGGAGGGTCAGAGAGAGAGGGAGACACAGAATCTGAAACAGGCTCCAGGCTCTGAGCAGTCAGCACAGAGCCCGACGCGGGGCTCGAACTCACATACCGCGAGATTGTGACCTGAGCCGAAGTCGGACGCTTAACTGACTGAGCCACCCAGGCGCCCCTAGCGTTCTTGTTCACTCAATAAGCGTGCTGATGTGTAGGACCTAGGGCAAGAACTCACACTGAGTTGTAATCCTTGGGTATAAATGTGGATGATATTTACCCCAATCCATAGCCCTAATAAATAAACACATCCCAAACATTAAAGCCTGGATGATGTCAACAAGCCCATTAAAGTCATCTTAAATTTTCAGCAAAGTTAGCAATAGATCAGTGAATTTTATAGCTAGAAAAATGAAAACAAAAAGGAGTAATCTTGTTTTTGTAGATAATATGCAATCTTAGAGACATGATTAAAATCCTAACCCGAGGTCAACAGACACAATACTCTTGATTTTCAAGCCTCTCCTCCCAGCAAAGCTGACAGCTCCAACACAGGCCAGAGCACAGAAGTCGATTATGGGGAAAATGCAACTGGACTGTGTGTACACTTCCTCTTCATCGTCTTCTCCCTTTAATCAATAGCACACCGAGTCTCCAGCTTCTATTGAATTAGGTTTACAAAGCTTTTTTGTTCTCACCTGTCGCTAAGAAAAATCATTCATGGCATCCTGGATCTGAACTAGCGGAGACTGCATGAATCAAAAAGGTAAAAACGTTCCCTCCCTCGGGAGGCCGCCAGCTGTCTCATTGATTCAGCGCTGCTCTTGGCTGATTTGGAGGCTACCCTGGCACCAGTTCCAGAGAGCACCGTATAATAAGGTACCACAATGCAAACTGTTACCAGGGAGAAACAGAACATCTGGTCTGGAACAAAGGCAAAGTCCATTGCTAAGAAGCAGCCTGGCCTTTGGCGTCCAAGCATGAATATGCTGGGGCCAGTCACCTGAAAGAGGGGGCTCCTGGGGCCAAATGCATGAAGATAACATAAAAACCATAAGGAAAAAGAATTTCTGAGAGAGAAATAACATATTATTTTCGCACCATTTTTGTCTAAATGTAAAACGATAGTATTAAGTGGGATGCTCTAAGAGCTATTTTTTTTTTAATTCAACCAAAAACAATGGTAAAAACTGAAATTTTAAAAGGCAGAAATCAGTGTATTTGTGTCTTTCGTCTGCATGTGTGTGTTTAATGGCTGGAAGCTTCCCTTGGTATCCTGCTGTTGTAAGCAGAGCTAATGATTGGCCTCTGTTCTGTAGAAATATTTTAGCTGCCAAGGACCTATTGATGTGGGCAGGGAGTCTGAGGAGAGTAAGAAGCAGCAGCAGTAGTGACGCCTACCCTCTGCCTTCTATCACGCTGTGCAGCTCCTCCCGGAGCTTCAGAGTCTGAGGCTATCCGGGTGGCTTTACAAACCATTGTTGTTTTTGTTGTTTAAGTACTAAATAACACCTCAGAAAAGGAGAAGAATTTGACTTCCAACTGCTTTAAAATCCAGTTTAAAAAAAAGAAAAAGTGCTTACCCTGTTGACAAAGCCCCTGTCAGAGTGAGAGTCATTATACTCTACATAAGGTTTGTGTACTTCATTTCTTTCTAAAGCCATCTGTCTGAATTTAATTCACTGATAATTTTATCAGGCTCCCCATGCTTTGCCTGAAACCTCTCCATTGCATTTTTTATTCTTCACAGATGTTAACTCCTTGAGTGACAGTTTCAATGCAGTTAGAATTTTGATGAAGATACACATCCTCTCTGAAGGATCTCTCTCGTATAGACGACTTGTTTCGATGCTGTACCAGCAGTTGTGCTTTCCAACAAAAGTTGTGCTTCTCCTGGGCAGAGCCAACCTACGAGCAGAACTGTATCTAGGACATTGCCAAAGAAGTCACCAGCAGTAGTGCCATCCAGGGCACACTCGACACCCATCATTTCAGATGCCTTTTTGGAAACTGGAAATCGGAATACATCTTATGGGGATAATTCCAATCTTTCTCCCTACCTGATTAGAGCATTTAATGTTATCTTTGAGAAATGCAGACCATTAAAAGATACCATAGGGGCACCCGGGTGGCTCAGTAGGTTGAGTGTCCAACTTCGGCTCAAGTCATGATCTCGCAGTTTGTGAGTTCGAGCCCCATGTTGGGCTCTATGCTGACAACTCAGAACCTGGAGCCTTCAGATTTTGTGCCTCCCTCTCTCACTGCCCCTCCCCCACTCATGCTCTGTCTCTCTCTTTCTCTCTCAAAAAGAAACATTAAAAAAATACTATAGATCTATTTAGAAAATTAACTTTTTGAAGGGATTGTTTCTGTTTTGTTTTGTTTTTTTTTTTTTTAAAGAGAATCCATCTAAATGCACTTTTAGGTTGTACATAAGTAGTTTATCTCAAGTATGTTATCTAATCATTTTGAGGATAGTCTATTTTTAGTTTCCAGATTAATTTGAGAAAAAGGTCTTTGTACAGTTGATGTCACAGTCTGCTTTTAATTTTGTCCAATAAGCATTTCTAAGCATCTTTGCTGAGCAAGGTGTGATGCTGGGCACTACAGGAGGTGGATAGGAAGGTTCACAAAACATCTGCTCCCTAGGCTCTTGTGGCCCAGCAGAGAAGATGAGACACAAAGCAGACTGTGAGCAGTACAAAGTGCTACACAAACACAGGAAAGAGAGAGATTTATTTAACCAGAAACATGGGCGCAGACTTCAGAAAAGAGATCAATTTTCACTTGGGCCCTGAAAACTGGCTAGGACTTTGAGGAGGAGAGATGAGAGGTTCCCAGATACTGGGAACTCCATTTATAAGGGCATGGATGCGAAACAGTATGGAACAAGTTCTAGAACACAAAGGTCACCAGTCTGACTGGATCAGGGGGTGAATGAGGGAAGAACCCAGACACAAAGTTAGAGATATAAGGTAGAGCTGTGATTTGGAGAAAGAAATGTGCCACTGGTGCCAAAAGTGTCTGAGCAAGAATAAGACCTAAAGATAATGGAGTCAGTCCTCTGCAGGATGAATGAGGAGGAAAGATATTAAAGACAGGGAAATGTTAGATGTGTTGTCATCAGGAGGGCAAAGAAGGTCCAGGTTTAGGGCAGGTGCAGTTGGAATGAAATTCAGGGAACTTGCTCAAATACTCCAAACAAACACATGGTTTGGATGTACTCAAATCAAAAGAAAGGCGGACTGAGCAAAGCAACCTGACCAAAGGCTTTGCCGATTTGCTTGTAAGTTAACTGTTGGTGTCCCTTGTGTTGCTGCCATTTCCCAAAGGACCCTACACATCCTTTCTGGAAGTGTCTTCCTCAAATTCATGGTTTTTAACCCCACAGGGTGCACCTTTCCTAGAAGTATCATGATACCAGGTTGATGCATGGTGTGTACAGAGCCAGCTCCTGTTCCATCTCCCTGCTCCAAAAATCCACTTAATATATTGTCCTAGGACAGAGGACATACCAGATATTAAACTGGTAAGAACAAATACTATACTTGATCTTAGCCAAAAGGCTGAGAAGCAATGGTGATTATTTTTTGGCTGTTAATTTAGCACTGATGTTGCTTTCACGACAGTTAGAAAGTTCCTGACACCCATGTTGTGTTTACAGACTCTCAGCTTTCACTGGAAGATACCATTCTGAAATCCTGACACATGGACAAGGAAAGAAAGACCAAGAAAACAAGGCATTGACTCCTCAGTAGCCCAGGTCGAAGCAGCATATGACAGGAGGGAATGATGGGAGAGCAAGTGTAGTGCCCTAACTAAAATAATGTAGATACCATCTATAGATTAAAGTATTAAAAATAAAGAATAAAAATGTATCCCTTAAAATTGGGGATATCGATAATTATGATTGCCCCTCTGAGGGACAATATGATACATGATCTCTGAAGATCCTACTTGTCTCAGGACATGATTTGTGTTAACTTCACTAACCTCAAGGATGATAATGTGTGATACTAAACCAAGCCCCAGCCTAGAAAAATGGCATTTATTTATTTTTTTAAGATACAAGTATTTTATTTTTTTCCTAAATCCTTATTTAAATTACAGCTAGTTAACATACACTGCAATATTAGTTTCAGGTACAGAATTTAGTGATTCATCATTTACATACAACACCAGGTGCTCCTCACAAGTACCCTCCTTAATCTCCATCACCATCCCCATTCCCCTCCCCCACCTCTCCTCCAGTAATCATCAGTTTGTTCTCTACAGTTAAGAGTCAGTTTCCTGGTTTGCCTCTCTTTTTTTCCCCCCTGCGTTCATTTGTTTTGCTTCTTAAATTCCACATATTAGAAAAACAGCATTTAGAGCAAGGTGTATAAATGCTTCCCAACTAGCAACTTAGGGGAGAATCTGGGTTAATATAGTATGGTAGGACTGGCTGGTTCTTCACCAAAACCCAGTCTCTTTTTTTCCTGAGGACATAGCCAGATTATATTTCCTGGCCTCGAGACGGATTCTGTAACTGACTTCTGCCCAACTGCATGTGATCACAAATGACCACTTACCAGCCTGAAAATCCTCCAGCCTGATCCTCTACATTCTCTTTTTTGTCTTCTGAGGAAGTAGAGGAGCAGAGAACACCAAGTCCCCAGGGAATGATGGGGCCACAGGCAGGAAGGATGGCATGAGGAGACATTTCCAACAAACCCATATTGGAATGTGTTGGGAAGGAGAAGAACACTTTCACAAACCATTACTGTGGTTAGCCACGGAGACTTAGGGGTTGTTTGGAACATCATTTAGCCTGCTCTGACTGATATACATTTAAGGCTTTAGAGTCAGACAAACTTAAGCCTTTGTTTCAGCTCTGTCACTTCACTAGCTCTACAAACTTGAGCCAGTTACTTAACCTCGCAGAGCCTCAGTTCCCTTATAAGTAAAACAGAAGAAATAGGGCTGCTGTGAACATTAAATAAAATAAAATGTATGTAAATCTACTGGCACAGTGCCTGGCAATAGAAAGCACACAATATAAGATAGCTATAATTATCATCGGTAAAGAGAAGGCATTGCTTGTGTGTTCTCATTAGCCAGCATTTAAATGGCCTTGGAGAATGGAATAAGAAGGTAGATCAGAAATGTTCCTCTCTAGTATTTTCTAGGGAAGGAAGCTACAATTATATCTTCATCTATTACCAAAGAATTACTTCTGATTAAAAGAATATCTTGTTCATCTCAAAGAATGATAAGGAAACCTAAGATTTAGAGTTGACATTCAATTCCAGTATGAAATATCTAACTCTGGCCATGACTGAATGACTGGTATGGGAAATATTCTCACTGCAACTATAAAACTGTACAGAGTATATGAGGCAATTATTTTCAAGCACTGGACAACAAACTATACAGGGCTATGATCCTTGACAGAAGGGTCACAGAAACATGTAGGATGAGCTTCATATTGACCCCATATTTCTATCTAGGGTACTTTCTGAAGTACAGAAAGTGGTGGTCTCATTAGCCAGAGGAGACAAACTTTGGAATTTAGGGTTGCTTAAAAGGCTAGAATTTAAAGAGAAAGAGACTTGAGATGGGCAAGATACAAAAAGTTGGATCCCCAGAACTCTGCATGGAGGTGCCCTTCATGACTTTGGCCAAACACTAGGCTGCACTTGAGCAGGGTAAAGCTCATTGAGTCCATTCAGAGAACAGTTGCTGAAGTGACTCCTCAATGAAGATATAAGAGGTTATAAAGTGCTGTGAGAATTTAGAGTTCTAGTCAGTCACAGTGGAACAGAGAGACTTCACTTAGTACCTTGGGCATTTAGTGAAGATTCCACAAAGGCCACACATTAGAAATAAGAACTGTGCCCTAGAATAAGGGAGATGCTCTAACAGGGAAAAAAAAAACTGTACTATATCCTTTCTAACAATGTCTAAAACAACTACAATAGTGTTTCTCAACCTCAGGACTATCGAAATATTGGATCAGATCTTTCTTTGCTGTGGGGTGCTTTATCTGTGAACTATAAAATGTTCAGAAGCATTCCTGATCTCTGCTCACCATATACCATCATCATCTCCAAGTTGTGACAACCAAAAATATCTCCATACATTGCCAAATGTTTCCTAGGGTGGGAGAAATTACTCCTGGTTGAGAACCACCTCTCTACAAGATCTAAGGGATCACTATGAATTAACTGTCATCCAGAAAAACTCAAAATTCAGTAAAGAAAATAGCATAATCCATAAATTATGTTTCACCCACGACATCCAGTATACATTTTTAAAAACCACTATAATGAGGGTGCCTGGGTGTCTTAGTCAGTTAAGCATCTGACTTCGGCTCAGGTCATGATCTTGCAGTTCATGGGATTGAACCCATGTCGGGCTCTGTGCTGACAGCTCAGAGCCTGGAGCCTGCTTTGGATTCTGTGTCTCCCTCTGTGTTTGCCCCTCCCTCCCTCACGCTCTCACACTCTCTCTTTCAAAAATAAACATTAAAAAAAACCTGCTATAATACAAATAAGGGAAAAAAAGTATGACCCGAAGTGAAAAAAAAAATTCAGTTAAAAGTAGTCTGTCAGGGGGCGCCTGGGTGGCGCAGTCGGTTAAGCGTCCGACTTCAGCCAGGTCACGATCTCGCGGTCCGTGAGTTCGAGCCCCGCGTCAGGCTCTGGGCTGATGGCTCGGAGCCTGGAGCCTGTTTCCGATTCTGTGTCTCCCTCTCTCTCTGCCCCTCCCCCGTTCATGCTCTGTCTCTCTCTGTCCAAAAATAAATAAAAAACGTTGAAAAAAAAAATTTAAAAAAAAAAAAAAGTAGTCTGTCAGAATGATATGGATGCTGAAATTATCAGAGAAGTACTCTTAACATGCTATTATAAACATGCTCAAAGAGTTAAAGGATATGATGAATAGAATGAGTGAATACAGAATATCACCAGAGATAATAAAACTATAAAAAAGAGTGAATTGAAATTCAAGAGCTGACAAATAAAATATATGAAATACATAACTCACTGGATGAGCTTAGGAGAAAATTGGACATTGGAAACAAAGGGATCAGTGAGCTTGAAGATAAGTCAGTAGAAATCACCCAAACTGAAGAACAAAGATAAATCTTAATTTTTTAAAATGAACAGCACCTTAAAAAAACAAGCAAACAAACAAACAAGGAATAGTTCCTTAGTGTACTGTGGGTCAGTAGAAAGATGTTTAACAGGCATACAATTAGAGTATCACAAGAATAGGAGAGAAAGAGATTGAAGAAATAATCATTGAAATTTCCCCAAATTTGGTGAAAAGTATCAATGCACAGATCCAAACAGCTGAGCAAACCAAAACAGTACAAGTACAATGAAGACCATACCTGGGCACATGATAGTAAGACAGTTGAACAACAAAAATAAAGAAATATTTTAAGACCACCAAAAGGGGAAAACTGATCACACATACAAGAACAATAATGGGGATGACTCTGACTTCTCATCAGAAACACTGGTAGCCACAGGACAATGAGACAGTATCTTTAAAAATGCTAAAAAGGGGACTTCAGCTTCCAACTAAAATAGAATAATAAAACAACTTAAAAAAAGAAAACGGGGAAAATAAAATTTATGAAACAATGGTTTCAAGACACTGGATATCAGTCAACAAAGGACAGTGATCCCTGAGAGACAGGAAATAAATAAGGTGAGATTCAAAATTGTCTCATTTGCATGCCTTGAGAGTTTCCAGGCCTCTAACAGGGAGGGAGAAATCAGGCAGAGCCCATCAGACTTTCTGAATTGAGGAGATAGAGCTTAGAGCCTAGGAAAAACAAGGCAGATGGAGTCTGCAGAAAGAACAGCACAAAGAGAACCTTCAAAGTCTCCAGACAGTCTCCCTGATATTCAGCACATACATTTGGGGAAACTTTCTGGGGGACCAGGGAATTAAAGGAATAATACCCAGTGGCCTCTCAGGACAAGGACCAGTGCCCATTATCACCAGCCAGATTGAAAAGTCACATCATTCATGGAACACTGGATAAAATACTCAAAAATATTACATTAGACATGAGGTCAAAATGATGCTCTGGTCACACATAATACAATTAAAAAAGCAAGACCCAAAATGTTCAAGCTGTTTCCAAGTAACTTAACTGCATCCTAGAACATAGCACAAGAATATTTAAATGAATATAAAAATATTCAGCAGTCAACAAAATAAAATTCACAGTATCTGGCATCCAATCTAAATTTACCATAAATACAAAGAAGCCAGAATATATGACCCTTAAAGAGGAGGTAAATCAATCAACTAAAACTGACCCAGACTGAGACCAATGTTAGAATTAACAGAAAAGGACACTAAAATAATTATTATGACTATATTCCATATGTTCAAAATTTTAAGTAAAGATAAGAAATATTTTTAAAAAGGGAGATTCTCCAAAGTCAGAAATCTCGGTCAATCAAACTAGATATGAAAACGGGCATGGCTGGAATGAAATCTATACCTGGTTAGTCGGTTAAGCATCTGACTTCAGCTCAGGTCATGATCTTGCAGTTCATGGGACTGAAGAGATTAGATATTAGATATTTCAGAAGAAGAAAAAATAAACACGAAGAAGTAACCACAGGGGCGCCTGTGAGGTTCAGTGGGTTAAGTGTCCGACTTCAGCTCAGGTCATGATCTTGCAGTTCATAGGCTCGAGCCCCATGTCAGGCTTGGAGCCTGCTTCAGATTCTGTGTCTCCCTCTCTCTCTGCCTCTCCCCTGCTCACACTCTCTGCCCCTCCCCTGCTTGCACTCTCTCTCTCAAAAATAAATAAGCATTAAAAAAAAAATTTTAGAGAAGTAACAACAGAAATTATGCAAAATGAAACTCAGAAAAAAAATTTACAAAAATTAACAGAACAACAATCAGTGAGCTGTGGGCCAACTTCAAGTGGCCTAGCATTTATGTAATTAAAGTCTCTAAAGGAAAGGAAAGGAAAGGAAAGGAAAGAAAGGGAGGGACCCAAAAATATGCTTGAAGAAATGATGGCCATAATTTTTCTAAATTGATGAAAATCATAAACTCACAGATCCAAGAAGCTCAACAAACCCCAAGAACAAGAAACAGGAATTAAACTACTGAGATACATTAATCAAATTGGTCAAAACTAGTGATAAAGAGAAAATCTTAAGAGTAGCCTGGGGACAGGAGATTGGGGTGGGGAGAAGGAAAGCATGTTACATTTATAAACAAACAAACAAACAAACCAGTAAGGATGAAAGCAGATTTCTCACCCCAAACAAAGAAAGCAATAAAACAATGGAGCAACATGTCTAAAACACTGAACGAAAAAAACAATCTGCCAACCTAGAATTCCTACTTACTTACTTACTTATTTATTTATGTTTATTTATTTTAGAGAGAGGGAGAGAGAGAGAGACAGAGTGCCAGTGGGGGAGAGGCAGAGAGAGAGGGAGATAAAGAATCCGAAGCAGGTTCCAGGCTCTGAGCTATCAGCACAGAGCCTGATGCGGGGCTCGAACTCAAGAACTATGAGATCATGACCGAAGTCAGAGGCTCAACTGACTGAGCCCATGAGGCACCCCATAGAATTCTATATCTAGCAAAAAATTTTGCCAAAAATGAAGGCAGAATAAAGTCTTTTTGAGTCATACAAAAGCTGAAAGAATTTATCACCAGAAGATACGCGCTATGAGAAATGTCAAAGGAAGTCCTTCAGGCCAAATGAAAAAGATATGAGATAGAAATATGGATCTATACAAAGGAATGTAGATTACTAGAAAATGTAGCTACATAGATAAATACATGATTTTCTTCTTATTTTTTAGATCAATTTAAAAGAGATTTTACTGTTTAAACAAAATCAATAGCAATATACTACGGGATTTATAACATATGTATAAATAAAATATATGACAAAAATAGTCCAAAGTCTAGAAGGGAGAAATGGAACTGATTATTATATTATATGTGAAGTTGCCTACTAATGATACGAAGTACACTATAATAAGTTAAGAATGCATTATTTTTATTCATATCAATGCTTTTTTTAAAAACTAGACATAGGAGAACCTGGGTGGCTCAGTTGTTTAAGCGTCCAACTTCAGCTCTGGTCATGATCTCACAGCTCATTAGTTCAAGCCCCATGTCAGGCTCTGTGCTGACAGCTCGGAGCCTGGAGCCTCCTTTGGATTCTGTGTCTCCCTCTTTCTCTGCCTCTCCCCCACTTGTGCTCTCTCTCTCTCTCTCTCAAAAATAAAACATTAAAAGATAGATAGATAGATAGATAGATAGATAGATAGATAGATAGATATAGTTCCAAAGTCAATATAGGAAATAAAACAATATTATAAAAATATTTTATTAACCCAAACTGCAATTGTACTTCTTACTCTCTGTGTGAGTTTTTCAACTTCTCTTCAGTTCCTCATCTCTCACTAAATGTTTTTAATAATACTAATTTCATTAAATTATGATGACAAAACCAAACTTTAAGCTCATTGAGGAAAAAGACAGTACTTTATTTTTATATCTCCTATATCAGGCATAATGCTTGATAAATATATTTTTATATTTACTAACTTTTTCTTATGCCCTACACCTTATTAAGTAATTTTTGCTTGGCATATAATAAGCAACAAATATTTTTAAGTGAATCCATTGCAAAGTACAAAATGATGAACTATAACAAGTCAATGAATGTATCAAGTTAATTAAAATGTCATGTATTTCTATTTGCAATAAGTCAAGGGAGAACTGCACATATACAAAAAAGTCACATTAAGAATATTTGAAGATGATACTCCATTTCTTTGCCTCAACAACATTGATATAAATATCAAAATCTACCTTACAAATGTCACCAAAAAAGTTTATCCTTCAATGATTTAAAAGAGTCACAAGTTAAGTACTAAGGCTCTGAACTATTTGGCTAAGCGCTACTTTAAATGTTAAGTAGGGTCAAGGATAGAAAGCAAGAATAACTTACTGTTTCATCTCTAAGAAGATGCATCAGGAATATCTTCAAATCTGAGGAATATTTATGGCCCTAAAAAGATTCCCACTCACTCCTCTCATAATTGGCAATGGCAATCCTCATCAGCTATTGAGCACAAATTCTGTCAGGCCCTGAACTAAGCGCTTTGCCTATATTATTTAACCTAATATTTATAACTCCATAGACCAAATATTATATATACATTACCATTTTATGTATGAGAAACCTAAATCTTAGGGACACCTACTGATATCCAGATTCACACATTTAAGAGACAGAAACAAACTTGAACAAAGTCAAGTCTGTGATTACTAAATCCAGACTCTCTTAAATTCTTGACCCTACTGAATCCTTAAATTTATGTAGAAATGAGGAAATCTGATATCAGAACAGCATTCACCTAAAAAAGTATATACAATATGGTGTTCTAATATATCTTAATTGCTTATAACCCAGTTAACTTCAGTGTGACATTTTGGGAGGTCTTCAGTGATTTACACAAAAATAGCTCGCTCGCTCTCTCTCTCTCTCTCTCTCTCTCTCTCTCTCTCTCTCTCACACACACACACACACACACTTTAGAGTCATTGTAGTGAATGGAAACAACACAGCCTTCAAAGTCAGCTAAATTTGTTTCATATTTTAGCTCTACCACTTACAAGCTGCATGCCCTTGACAGAATATTTACCTTTCTGTTCTGTGATATATAAAATAAGGATAATAGTGTAGAGCTTCTAGTGGTTTAACATAGCAGTTGTGACAGGTCCCAACACAGAGACCAGTAAATATTTCTCATCTTTTTTTTCTTCTCCAAAAATTTGTAAGCATTTAAAATGAAAGATTCTTACCAACAAAGAAATGACCTGCTAATTAGGCACTGTCCATTGACATGTGGGCAATATTGGAGATTACAGGTCATGCTTTGGTCTCCAAATATCAAAGGGCTGTGTCTGCCTGGTCTCTTCTTATAGGCTCAGTAACCTACCACCAGATGGCAGAAGATGTGTAATGAATCAGATGCAATAGGGCATCTTGACTGGGAAAAAGATAGCCAGAGAAAACAAATAGTATGGACACTTTTCACAGATGGATATAAGACATAATATAGATGATTCCTACTGTCCATGAAAAGGTAATGCTTAAGATTGCTTTCAACTCTTAATAGCTATAGTCTTAACATTTCTCAAGAGAGCTCTGGGCCATGTTAGATTCAAAGCCACATCGCTCTCAGGTCTCAGGAGAAGGACTAAGTGTGGATCTACATTAAACTAGTTCTAATTTAATTATCATAATGAAGAATGGCAGAAACCACTTATAACACGGTGACTTTTTAAATCCATCAGTCCATACAGATATAAAATATATCTTACATGTATGTGTGTTACAATAATAAATAATATTTTTAAGTGGGATGAAGAAAAAGCTCTTATCTACAAAAGAATTCTAACTAATAATGTCTGAGAAGAGTCAATAGAATTAGAAAATCACCATTGGGAAACCACCACAGTAATAACTGATTCCGTTAAGAATCAGAAATAAATGCCAAAACAAGGGTGGAAGATTGCTGGAGAGGATATTCACATAGTTGTGAAAGTCTCACTTTACTGATAACTTACTAATTTCAAAGAGGAAAAGGTATGTTTGATAGTAAGAAAACCTGATGCACTCTATCTTAATTAATGATCAAACTTAACATCACCAGTGAAGGACAAAATGAGCTAACGTGTCTCCTAACTGGAAGTACTGGGAATGGTACAACATCAAGTCAGTAGTATTCCTGCAAAAGAAAAAAATTCACTTGGATCATAATAAAACAGTCAGACAAATCCCAATTAAAGGATTATCTACAAAGTAACTGATCTTAACTCTTCAAAAATGCCAAAAAAGCACTAGGGAACTGTCCGTGAAAGACCCTAAAGAAGGATGACAAGTAAATGCAATGCAAGATCCTTGACTAATTCCTAACTTTCAGGTTTGAAAAAACGAATTAATGAAAACATTACTGGGACAATTGTGGAATTCAGAATATGGACAGTATACCAGATCATAGTGTTATGTTAGTGTTAGATGTCTTGAGTATGAAAATAATATTGGGTTATGTCAAAAAATGTCCATTTCTTAGGAGACATAGGCTGAAAGGGGAAGTATCATGAATCCTGCAAGCCTACACCTAACTCTCAAATTGTTCAGGGAAAGAAAGAAAAAGTGTGTATGTATAATTTTTTAGGTATATACAATTTCATACATGTAGTTGAGGCCAGAGGGAGGAGCCATTTCTTTCTAACACTGGCATAGTCTTCAGTCTAAACCTGTATTCTTTGGATTTGCCTTTCCAGTTGGAGCTAGAGGAGTGACTATCAGTGCATGTGTAAACCTGGCTGCTCTGAGCTCTGGCAGCACGCTCATTTGTAAGGCCACATGTGGGCTCCACAGGACGGCAGCATGAATCTTTATCTGAATTTATTCTCCACCTGGAATAGAAGTGGGTCATCACATCTACATCTGAGAAAGGTCAGACTTCAGAGCTTCTCTCAGCGCCCAAGCTGTTCTTCCTTGTATTATTACACTTTACAGGGCTCCACCAAGTCTATTTTGAGATTTTTTTTCTAATGGGGAAGTTGGTATGGTGTCTATGATCCATTGAAATATTTTTGCTAAAAGACAGACTCCAGTCTGATGCCCTACCACACCCACTGTCCCTTATGCTTGACCCTCATGCATGTTAAACCTGAAACATATACAGGAATCTGTTAGATGTTGAAAGAAACAACATGGACTGGGAATTCATTTGGGCATGGACTTTCCTGACAGATCTCCCCTGCTGAGTCTGGACCGACTTTAAGTTCTTCCTTTCTCCTATGCACTTTCTCAGCAGTATGCCATTTGTAAAAGTGTATCTTTATCTTTCACTACTATACTAACCCAAATCCAGAAAAACACAGAAAGTCCCAGTGTTTCATGGTGTTAGACAAATCATCTGATCTCTCTGCATTTCTGTTGCCTTACCTCTAAAATAGTGAAAATAAGTATCTGATTGAGTTGTATGGGGAATGAAAATATAACCTTCTGCTTAATCAGGAGCTCCTAGAGAGTAGGGGCTCCCCCATTCATATTTGTGTCACAGCACCAAAAACTTTAAACACACATTGGGTTGAATGGTATGCCTGAATATAGATGCCTTAGAAAAGACAGTCCCCTGCTCCCATATAATTGAGGGAAGAACATTTTGACTAATACGTCCTAGAGATATATGACAGTACGGTTGATGCAGGTAGATCCATTTTTTATATGTCTGTGTTGCTATCCTTACGCTGAACACCATTAGTTCTTAGGTACAAGAAAATACTGTCTTGAGTTGGCATACTGCTGTCTAATTAGATGGTTAAGATGAACTGAGTGAAAAAAAATACTATTCAAATATTTTCATATGTTAGGACAGGGGTCAGCAAACTTTTTCTGTAAAAAGCCAGATAATAAATAGTTAAGTTTTGTGGGTTAGGTAGTCTCTGTCACAACTACTCAATGCTGTCACTGTAATAGGAAAGCACCATAAATAGTACTTAAATGAATGAGCATGGCTGTGTTTTATGGACACTAATATATGAATTTCATATGATTTTCATGTGTCTCAAATATTCTTTAATTTTTTATTCAATTAGAAATGTTTCTCTGAGCTAAGAACACACAAAAGTGGACATTTTTGTGTCAGGACATTACGTGTGCTAAGATAATACATGAATTTATCATGCGTTTTTATATCAACCTAAAATTCAACTTCTGAAATCATGAGTTAGATATTGAATTGAAATTCATATTTTAAGAAGAGTGAAGACAGACATAAATGTTTCCTTAAAAGGCAATTCTTTTTCAGAAATTTATTGATTTGTTTTTCACTGTTTTCTAGTGACAATAAAAATTTCTAAAATTATCAGTGAAGTGTAGAAATTATTTTCACTGTGTGTAAGTAATTTAAAGTGATTAAATTAGACCTGCCTCAATAGACCTTATAGGTACCACTTAACAGCACATTTACTCATTAATTTTGTACAATTATCCCTTAATACAAACAACTTTAGAGCTTCCATACAATTTTGTTGAGAAATATGTGGGTTTTTTTCTCTTTGACATATAATCATCCCAGTTAGGAGTTTGGTATACGTCAACAGCAGGGACAAATCTAGAAACCCAGTAAGAGAATTTAAACGTATAAAAAACTCACAAAGGAAAAGGGAGCATGTTAGATGATTGCCCACCCCTCTCTTACTTTTGCCCAAGACTTCAAGGCTCTATGCCTGAAAATCTGTGTCATTACCTTTTTTACATGGTATAACAAGGAGTGGGGAGAATCAAGTTATTCATTTAACAAATACATACTGTGTTCCCCTTATATGGCAAGAGCATTAGCAAAGCAGTGGTCAACCAATCAAGCAAGCTCCCTATTCTCATAGGATTTATATTCTAGTGATGGAAGATAGACAAATAAAGAAGAAAAATGTTAGATGATGGTGGGTGCAATGCAAAGAATTTCAATAGGCTAATGTGACCAAGAATAAATACCAGAAAGGCTAGTTAAAACAGGGGATCAGAAAAAGGTCTCTTAGAGGAGGTGATACTAAAATTGAGATTTAATTTACAAGGAGAAACCTGTTGCAACAAGAGCAGAGGAGTGCATATCAGGCAAAGGAAACAACTAGTGCAAAGGCCTTGGGTAAGAATGAGTTGATCTATTTGAGAAACTTAAATAACAGCTGTGTGGCCAAAGCACAGGGAGTATAAGTGAGTGGAGATAAATTCAGGTGGGTAGGCACCAGCCAGATCAGGTAGGGTTTTGTAAGCCAAGGTAAAAACTCTGGACTTTATTCTTAGTGTGATGGGGCAAGAATATAAGGAGTGACAACAGTGAGAAAGGTGCCACAGTAGTCCAGGCCAGAGATGATGGTGGGTCTAACCTGGGTAGTAGCAATGGAGCTGAAGAAAAGTGGGTAAAGGTCAATCTGTGTTGAAGATAAAGGAAACAGGTTGGTCTGTTAGAGGGATAGAAGTAGAAGTGAGGAAAAGAAGAAGAATCAAGAATGACTCCTCCAATTTTGGTTGCAGCAACTAGATAGATGTGGTTGCCACTTGCCAAGAAAGCAAGACCAAGGGGAGGCAGGTTCTGGGTATGGACAGATCAAAAGTTCTGTTTGGGTTATACTAAGTTTGAGATACTGTATTAGTTTTCTAGGGCTGTTGTAACAAATTACCACAGACAGGGTGGCTTAACACAACAGAAATTTATTCTCTCACAGTTCTGGATGGCTGAAGTTTAAAATCAAAGTATGGACAGGGTAATAAGTTCTAACTGATTCATTCCAATCCTAAATCTATTGAAAGCTGAAAATATCTCTTTGATTAAGAAAAACAGTAGCACAATGATTAAGAGTATAGATATTTTTGGCAGGTAGATAGCCTGGATTTAATTCCTGATGCTGCCACTTACTAGCTGGGAGACTCTGGACAAACTATCTGGCCTCTGAATGCCTCCATTTCTTGATCTGTAAAGTGGGGCTACAATGCAATTGTGACACTAGCTACTTAGGAGTGAGGCACAACTTCACAGGTTAAGGGCTCAGGCCTTCACAAGACTAGTCTCACCTCAAACACTGGCAATAAGCCGAGGGGTTCCCAGGCCACTTCCACTTCTGACCAGCTGGCTAAAAATCTGGGAGTTCCCATTATCAGGTCTGATAATTTGCCAGCACAACTTATAGAACTCAGTAAAGTGCTATACTATTACAATTGTGTCATAGCAAAAGAATAGCGCTCAAAACCAGTGAAAAGACACACAGGACATGATCTGTGAGCATACCAAATGCAAAACTTCCACAACTTCTCCCCATGGATTCACGACACATCACCCGGCTCATGTAAGCTTTAATGTATGGAATTTTCCTTAGGGTTTCATTATGTAGGCATGATTGGTTGAATCATTGGCTACATGACTAAACTCAATCTCCAGGCCCCTCTCTCCTCCCAGGAGGCTGAGCTGATGTTACATGGCTCAAGGACTCAACTCTATAGTCATATATTGGTCTTTCTGTCAGTCAGCCCCCATCCTGCTACTGTATAGGAACCTATCATGAGTGATCTAGTTACCATAAGCTATCAGAGCCTACCCGAATAACAAAGACACTCCTATAACTGAGGAAATTCCAAAAATTTAGAGGCTCCCTCCCCACAACCAGGAAGAAGGCCAGCCAAAGTCTTCATTATATGACTGGGCCTAATGACAAAAGCTACCTCAAAGGATTGTTTTAAGGATTAAGAGAGCTAATAAATATACTTAAAACACTGAATGGCACTAAGAAATATTAGCTACTTTTGTTGACTAAATATTAGATATTCCTACATACATTCAGTAAGTATTATTAAATCTCATACTCCTACAATATTTTCCTCCCTTGACTTCTCCAAATGTAATAGACCCCATAGGAAATTCTTGCTAAGGCTGAACTATATCTATTTTTCATCTACCTTTTCAAGATCTGTGACAAGTTTCTAATATAGTATGATCATGTACCAAATAGAGCATGGTTTTTATATAAAGCCTATAAACTGTTGAGTGATTGGAATAATTACTAGCAATCGTTGCTCCTAATTAAGACTTCCTGCTATAATGTAAGATAACCAATTTATATCTTCTATTTTTTATTTTAACAAATATTTATTTAGTACCAGGTACTATTCTAGATGCTGAGTCTATAGCAGTGAACCAAAGTTATTGCCTTCATTGAGCTTGTATTTAAGTCGGAAATTCAGATAATAATCACATTTTTTAAGGAGTTTATTCTATTTTATTTTATTATTTTTTTGAGAGACAGGGAGAGAGCGCGTGCATGCATGCATGTGAGAGAGGGGCAAAGGGAAAAACAGAATCTCAAGCAGGCTCCACGCAGAGCCCAACATGGGACTCAATCCCATGACCATGAGAACATAACATGAGCCAAAATCAAGAATCAGGTGCTCAACCTACTGAGCCACCAGGCGCCCTATTTATTTACCTATAATATACATTTAACATATATTTAGTACATGTAACACATACTATACCTTTTATATAACATATATGTGATAAAAAATAAAGCTGAATGAGGGATGGAGTGTGATGAAGTGTTCTGTATTTAATTTGGTGTTCAGAGAAGTTTTTGATGACGAGGTAATACTTAAGGAGAATCTGGAATGAAGTGGCTCATGTATATCCTGACCTGTTTTCTGCTGTTTGTCCACCAGTGGATCTGCCCCCTGGTTTCTGTACACAATGTCTTTCTTTCTCTATCTAGACTAAACCAGTTGAACCTGTTTATAGCTGCCCATTTCTTCCACATGCCAAGGTCAGTTTGAAATTCAATGATGTTCTACACCTAGTCATTTTGAGACAGCATCAAATTCAGTAAAATTGTAATGCTTATATTGATGTTTTAAGGATTTTAGTCAGAGAGAGTGGTTAAGAGGGTGATTTTGTGGAAAGGACACAGGGACCAACTTCAGCCATGCGGCTTAGTAATCTTTCCCTTGAGAAAGCAGCAGAGTTATTTTTTATTTCTTTTTTTATATTCTGCAACTGCAGATTTCAGTTAATATTAAATTACTTATCAGAGAGAGTTTGGAATATGGTTTTCTTTATATTCCATTTGACTTAACATCATTTCTCTGTGGTGAAGTCTCCTTGCTATAAAAGCTCTTTTTATAGATAATTGAACCTGAGAGCAAAATCTAGGCATTTTGAAGGAAATATAGCTGATTCTCTTTCCAGGGGAAAATAATCCTGGATTCCTTCCTGAAACCAGCAAAGTATGAGGCAAATGACAGTCCTTGATTTCAATCAGAGATCCAAGACTATTCTCTGACAGTTGGGGGGCAGATCATCAAGTGAAAGCTGCCTCATCTACCCCACTGTCTATTCAAGGCATCCAGCACTCAGATAATAAATGATAGGTTAATGAAACCATTAACAAAGAAAAAATGCATTGATAACTTATCTTCTCTTCACAAAAACTCAGCAAAAAATATTCATCAAACCCAAATTGTGAAAGAAAAATACACAGATGAAAGGAAGGAAAGAAGGAGGAAGGAAGAGAGGAAGGAAGGGAGAGAAAGGGGAGGAAGAGAAAGAAGGAGAAGGAGAAAATAAAGAACAAAAGAAAAAGAAAGAAAAAGAGTCATCATCAAAAAGGATATCCTCATTTATGGTCAGAAAATAGCACTACAAACAGATAAACTCCTTAGTTAAAATCACAGAAGAGGTTATGTTCAACTTTATTACTGGATAGCAGGGTTGTACATTACAGACCATTACAAACAGAATCATATGAACAAAGCAGCAGATATATACAATCAAACCGTCTATTGAGGCATGGAACCACAAAGCAGAAGCAATCACCATGGAAAGCAGTGCGGTGACAATACAATTTTAAATCCATTTGATAGGCAAACTATATCAGTTGAAATTTCTCAGGATGAATGAGTTTAAAACTCGTTATCTGTAGAGCAGCCTATCCCACGATACCACTTTATTTATTCAGATGAAGATTGGAGAATATGGGTAAACATTACAGCTCCAGCCACAACATGTTTTGTAGATAAATCCTGTAGAGTATTTGTTCTCTATGCCTTTGCATACAGTTCTTTTCCACTGTAGAAGAAAAGAGTGGGCCATGAGGGGAACAGTGAAAGGGATATCTTTAAAAGACACCATGCACAAAACTGCGAAATGCCAACACGTGTTTGCCACGCAGGCCATAACAACACTGGAAGGCATTCTGTCATTTAATGTCCCCAATTTAGAGCTTTAAATAGCTGGGAAATGTTCTAACCTCTTCAAGCAGTCTATCAGACAGTAAGATTCATCATGTCTAAAGATACCAGTTAGCCAGAACACACAGCAAGGTAACTTCACAAAGTGCAGGTCATAAAATACACATTTGCTTTATGGTTGAATATTCACATTTTCCCTTTATTCCACTGGGAACCCTAGTTAGTTTCAGCCGAATGAAATGTAATGTCTAAAATGGAATGAAGGGACAAAATGTTTCTGTGAAAGTACAATAAAAATAATTCTTGAAGGAACTGTGGTTGGAGAAGTCTGGAAACATCTTCCATGGAAAAGATGAGAACTAGAATACAAAATTTAAACATCCAGTGTAAAAATTTTGTCACAACTCTTATGAGTGGTCTGCAGAAATTTTTTCATTTACTCAAAGACACAGATGGATTCACACCAGACAAAGGACTCTGTCTTGATAGATGTCTTAACTCTTCTGCTGAAGGTTGAACCCATTATCTTATTTGTCCATTTCTTTGTTTCATCATGAAAAATTTGGTATTTTAGGTAGAAAAAAAGAATACAGTGATCAAAAAGATCTCTATTTCCCCCAAAAGGAAGAAATTTTTGGTGAACTCACTGATTTAGGGGTAAAATACTATATTTGGAAATTCTAGAAGTGAACAGTATATTTGTTGAACACACACTTAATATTATGGAGATAGAGTCAGGTGTGGGATATTGGTGTGAGATTTGGAGTAGGTCACTTAATCTCCACTTGGTTTTTGTTGTTGTTGTTTCCATCTATAAAACAATGAATTTAGATTAGATCATCTGAGTCTCATTCCAGTATTCTATGATTCGAGTCTTTGTTAATGACCCTACAACAGTACATAATTTTTTTAAAGAGAGTTCTTAGCTCATATGACCTACTCTTTACCACTCACATGCAATCTTACTTTCATTCCCCACAACAACCCTACAAGGTTGTTATGATAATTTTAACATTTGAATTATTTTTTAAGTAAGGAAAGGAAACAAACCTAGAAAGATTAAACAAAATTCTCAAGGTTTCACAGTTATGAAGTAGAAGAGGTCCATTTGATGGGAAAGACAGGTTCTTAACCACCAGGTCATTATATCATCCATTGGAAATGTGATGGATTCCAGGGCCTTATTTTACATTGGCAACTGGTAGCTACACAAGGTCAAGTAACTTGCCCAGGGTCACAGAGCCAAAAGTGTTAGAGTGAGAACCTGAATCCAGGTTTGTTTTCCTCCAAGTCAGCCTATATTAACTTATATCACATTACCTGTTTTCTTTTTGTTTGTTTGTTTATTTATTTATTTTGAGAGAGAGTGTGTGATCAGGGGAGAGGCAAAAAGAGGGAGAGAGAAAATTCCAAGCAAGCTCTTTCACGGTCAGCCAAGAGCTCGAGATGGGGCTCGAACTCACGAACCAGGAGATCATGACCTGAGCTGAAATCAAGAGTTAGATGCTTAACCGACTCAGTCACTCAGCTGCCCCACATTACCTGTTTTCAGAAGCCACAAGACAGTTCATAAACAACTAGGTTAGCACTCTCTGTGATTCTAATTATCAGATTTAATAAACATAAATTTATTATGTTTATTAAACATAATAAATCCTAACTGAAGGATAGGTGAGTTTTCCAAAAGAGCAAGCAAAAATGAAAGAGATTTGATGAGACCTGAAGATTAAATTAAGAGGGCTTTAATGCCATCTGCTTTTCTTCCCATCAATTCGCAACCAAATGGGATCTAAATTCTCTTATCCGTGCCCCTGGTAATGGTCTAGATCCAAAAATATCCTCAGTCCAAGATCCTCGGAGAGCCTCTCTCGTTTGCACTAACCTTTACTAAAAGCATGAGCCATAGAGAAGCAATTTAAACGGACCGACTCCGTTTCCTACGGACGTGTCACCATTCCTAGCCAAGATGAGCATCTTTTGTGATGGTGAACAGCTTGATGCTTAAAACTTCAGTCAATTTTGAGCTGTCATAAAAAAAAAAAAAAAAAAAGCAGCAGCTCCTTTTGCACAGAGGGAATATGTACATATATTTTGTCTCATCAAAGAGGACTTGAAAAGCCCTCCTCCAATTTGCTTTGAGAAAAAATAGCCTTTAAACTCAGATTAAGCAGGGAAAAACTCTCGATAAAAAGGAAAATTTTTCAAAAACTTGCAAGTGACTGCAAAGCCAGTTAACATAGAAAACCTTGTCACCTTAAGTATGCCATTTGTTATCACACATGCCGGAATACATCTATTCATCTTCTTTTAATTGCTTAGCTGTGCTAGAAATACAAAGCAGCTCAGTGATGCAGAGACTGTGGAAGAATATTTTGTCATGGAAACTTTGAAAACATTTCAAAGCAGGAGCTCTTTTCTGGTAAAATGAAACCTTCTAGCTGTTTGTTGGGCATTGTATTCAGCTGTTAAGTGTCTAGAATAAGAGGGCTTCTCTGTGAGTGGCTTTTGCATATATCATCCTGTGCTCTAAGATGGCTGAGAAAATTCCAGCAATTCTCTGAGCACTCTTTGAGAGAGCAGTAGGCTGCTGCTGCTTCCTCTTGTCTCAAAATAAATAAATAGGTAGGTAGATAAATAAATAATAAAAATAAAATAATTTTTAAAAAAAATGACAACTGAGATTATCCCTGAGGCAGCAGGTGATTACCTGTATCTGGTTGCCTCATGAGTGTACCTGAGACCAATCTGGGGGTATTTTTGAGCTCACCCTTCCTCTGAAGAGTTTTGCCAAAAGTAAACACTGCACATGTATATACATTTTTTTTAAATGTTGTTTATTGAACACCTACTAGATGTTTTATGACTTAGGTGCTTTAACTATGCTATTTCATTGAAACTTTACAGACATTTACAACATCTATTTAAAGATTATCCCAATTTCACTTATGACAAAACGGGTGGTTTAATTGCTAATAAGTAACAAAACCACAAATCCAAGCCAGCCTCCTAAACCCAGGGTCTTCCACTATATCACACTGAGTTTGCTCCTTGTCAAACATGGCCCTGGAACTGAAAATATGACAGAGAACATGACAAGTGGTTTTCTTTTTCAAACCTTTTCTATTCATCAATGTTCTACCGAGAATTATGGGAAAGTTATAATCCAGGTCTTCCAAGAGTCACTGCTGACCCCTGAGGGCTCAAGATTATTCCAAAGGAGAAAATGGGCACAGAAATTTTTTTTAAAATTTTTTTTAACGTTTATTTTATTTTTGAGACCGAGAGAGACAGAGCATGAACGGGGGAGGGTCAGAGAGAGAGGGAGACACAGAATCTGAAACAGGCTCCAGGCTCTGAGCACTCAGCACAGAGCCTGACGCGGGGCTCGAACTCACGGACCGCGAGATCATGACCTGAGCCGAAGTCGGACGCTCAACCGACTGAGCCACCCAGGCGCCCCAAGGGCACAGAAATTTTAAGAAACCCGATTTCCCAGTCTTATCCTCAGCTTCAGCAAACAGTATAGTCTTTCCTAAAATTGACCTGAGGAAGAATACACCTGCAATTATACCTGTTGAGCTTTCCCTCCCCCACTCCAATCCCCTTTTGCAGTTGCTCTTTTCCCATTTTACAAAAGAAAAGCACACCTCCCACTCACACCTTACCTCCTTATGGCACATTGTCTTAGGGGATAATGTGAAATATTGCTTCCCTTGAGATACCTTAGTTCCCCTTCCCATGAGATACACACAGAATCACAATTCTTCTTGTTAAGAAATGAGCTTTTGGGGTGCCTGGGTGGCTCAGTCGGCTAAGTGTCTGACTCTGGCTCAGGTCATGATCTCACGATTTGTGAGTTCAAGCCCCATGTCAGGCACAGAACCTGAGCCTGGAGGCTGCTTCAGATTCTGTCTCCCTCTCTCTCTCTGCCCCTCCCCCATTTGTGCTCTGTCTCTGTCTCTCTCTGTCTCTCTCTGTCTCAAAAACAAACATTAAAAAAAAAGAATTGTTAAAGAAATGAGCTTTTATGTTTTTGCAATACTAATGTGCCAAAAATTTAGTATGTTTCCTTTGTTTTTGCAAATTATTAGTTAATGAAAATGTTATAATAATAGAGAAAAACATTTTAACCCACAGAGCTTTACAACATTACAAAGAAAATAATTCCCACTTATAAACATGTTTTGGTAGCATAGAAATACAACAGGATAATCGATTTTAAAAAACTCTCAAAAATATACATATTTCATTGGGTCAAAATTCTGTGGGGGAAGTGAGAAAATAACAATGTAAAATGACTCTTAAAGAAGACTTTGTTGTAGTAATTTCAAATGGATGCTGGTGGATATCATATCACTTTGGTAATGGCTTCCACTGGATACTTTTAAAAATGACTAGTGTGGGCACCTGGGTGGCTCAGTCAGTTAAGCATCTGACCCATGATTTCAGCTCAGGTCATGCTTTTATGGTCATGAAATTGAGCCCCACATCAGGTTCCACGAGCAGCATAGAGCCTGCTTGGAATTCTCTCTTTCTCTCCCCCTCCCTCCCTCTCTCTCTCTCTCTCTCTCTCTCACCCCTCCCCCATTTGTGCACTCTCTCTAAATAAATAAATACACTTTAAAAAAATAAATAAATAAAAATGACTAGTGTAACAGTTCTAATTTTAAAAGGACATAGTTTTGAGGCTAGTTCAGGTCCTCACCAAAAATGCCATATTGATTTGCCATTCTTGACAGAGAATGAGAGCAGGATCTAGGACTCGTGAAGATGTATGAAAGGTCAATATTTAGACTCCAATGAATGCAAGTAGATTGGTACAATTTCCTCTTCTCCAATCCCATTATCTTCATTTCATGAAAAATGCTTTCATACTATCCACTGTTTCCTCTTCTTGTTAATATCTTTGTCATGTGGGAAGATATCAGCATTTTAATGATTTAGTTATTTAAACTTTTTTGATACTTGCTGTCCCTTGATTGACCCTTCCACTTCACCTCTTCTGTTCTAGTTACAAGAACTGAGGATAAGAATTGTCAGCAAATCAAGTTACAGAGTGTTGGAAAGGTTATTGTGCCAGAAACTGCTATTATCTTTCCGACAAAAATTATAACAAGCACAGAAAAAGGTGCAACTAGAATTCATTAATAACCTACCACTCAGAAACAGAGGATACCATGGTACAGATTTTAGAAACACCAGAAATGGTTGCTCTTCAAAGAAATGCCATAACTCATGTTCAGAATTTATTTCCCTAGCCTTTTTGCTGAGACTGTCAATATATGAAATGATTATTTAATGTGGCAGTGGTTGGGATAATATGATACCTATCAATAAAGTAATTAAAAGATGCTTCCTAATTCACCATTACAAATATTTGTCTGAGCTCTCAACATAAGGCAACTCATTATACCTTGGAATTCAGTTCAATAAAGGTACATCTCAGCCCTGAAACATTTTTGTGGAAACATGTTCTCACCTATGTACTTTTCCGGAAGCATGGACGGAAACACACACACACACACACACACACACACACACACACACACTACACTGCAATTGACATGATCTTTGATGGTAACACATTTTACTTTCTGGCATGTGTCTATAAATTTAGACTTTATGGAAAAAATATTATGAGAAAATGGTTTCAAACATACAAATCAGCATTTATTATAAAATAAGGATTCATATTATATTACTACAAAAATAATTTTTGCCAAAGTTTATAAAGTGCTATCCACCACACAAAGTATGTGTTTTATATATTGTATCAATTAGGCATCGTGATAACCCTTTGATATAGATACTTTGATTACTTCCATTTTAAACACAAGGAACATAGGGCTGACAGAGTTACTTAAATTGCTCAAGGTCATTTGGCAAAAAAGACTTGAGTCCCAATCCAAACCCAGGACTGAAAGCCCTTGATCTAAACCTACCCTGTCCAATAAGGTGGCCATAGCACTTAAAAGTAGCCAGTAGAAATTCAAATGTTCTATATGTATAAAATATACACCACATTTTAAGGACTTAGAATATAAAATAAAGGTAAGGTATCTCAAAAGTAATTTTTAAATTGATTACATGTTGAAATGACAATATTATGGATTTATTGGATTAAATAAAAATATCAGCAAAATAATTTTTATCATATTCTTGAATTTTCAATGTAGTCACTAAAATTTTTTTAATTTTTTTTTGAGAGAGAGTGTGAGAGGGCGCACACACACACACACACACACACACACTCACACACACAAAGCAGGGGAGGGGCAGACAGAGGGAGACAGAGGATCCAAAGTGGGCTCTGCACTGTCAGCACAGAGCCCTATGTGGGGCTCTAACTCACAAACCGTGAGATCGTGACCTGAGCTGAAGTTGGATGCATTGACTGATGTATGTGATTTGTCATATATTTCTATTGGACAGTGCTGTTCTAAACCACTGTGTGTGGTGCCATATCTGTATGTATTTGTATATGTGTGTAAGTGTATGTATTTTTTTAGACTAAGAGAATATTAAAGTATAAAAGAATATATAATATTAGTCTGCATTAGTCTATTTTGGTTGCCATAACAATACATTACAATAGATGGCTTAAACAACAACAATTTATTTTCTCAACAGTTCTGGAGCTGGATGAAGGTGCCAGAATTGTTTCTGGTGAGCACGCTCCTCCTGACTTTCTAACAACCTCCTTCTTCCTATGTCTTCACATGGCAGAGAGAGAGAGAGAGAACAGAGGTCTGGTGTCTCTTCCTCTTCTTCTAAGGGCTCCAGTCCTATTGGATTACAGTTTTATTACCTTTATTCTCTCCCAAAGGCCCTGTCTCCAAATACCAGCACACTGGAGTTAGGGCTTCAACCTTTGAACTTTCACAGAGGGGTCACAAACAGTCAATAACAATGGCTATTTCTGGATAATTGAATTCTAGGTGATTCTTATTTTCCTGATAATTTTATACAATATTTTTCTCTTTCAATCAGAGAGTACACTCATTTTCCATTTTGCAAAACAAAATTTTACAATGTGATTGTGATTGCAAGCAATAGTATCATTCTTCTGGGTCCTTTCTTATGTTATTATTTTATGATAAAGATAAAAAGTTCATCAATATTAGGTATCTCTTGCTTATACAGTATGTTATTTTTTCAGCAAATATGTTCACTATTCGTAACTTCTAAGTGTTGAATTGTCCCTGATATGTAAGAGATTCTGGCAGGGCTAGACTACCTGAGGCAGGAACGTGGTCACTCAGAAGTTCTCCCTCTGCCTCCTGGAAGGCCCTGGGCCTACTCACCATGATTCTGGTGGCTCTGGAAGCATGAAAAAAACAGGAAGGATAGATAAAGGTGGAGTATGCTGGAAGCGTCCAGGTAGGAACCTCAATGCCCATACAAGCGCAGACATAAAACCTGACCTTGCTTATCCTTCCTGAATTTGAAGTATTTATCTCTGTATATAAATAAGGGATATTAAAAATACACAAAAGAATATACTTGTGTCTATAACGTAATAATACATTATTATTTATATGAATCCTGATGGAATTTTCAGGCTCATTTAACCAGTTTTCAAATGACCAGAAAAGCAGCCAGGAGCTACAGACCAAGATATTTTAGGATAATGGGATGCTGAGTGGAAGAGACAGATTAGTTACAAGTGTTTGATTCTCAACAGATTTCATACCTCCCTCTCTACTGCCATTCCAATAGCCATATCTGCTAGCTATTGGATAATAAAGTTTAAATTCTCTTGGGCTATTATCATAGCTACAGCAGCAATCTTTTAACATAGCGCTTGCTCATTCAGCTCCTATTATAGTTTCCAGTGAAATAAAATATCACAAAGTCATTCAAATTCATAGACTAAAGATATATCTGTAATGACAAAGTAAAGTATAGGATAAAATTCATTATCCTGATAAATTGATGAACATGGACAGTCACTCTCAATAATTTGAACTAAAGGAACTTTTTCTCTCAATGGTTGGATATTTTTGGCCTGATTTATCCACATAATTGCCTCGGCTCTCCATTTCATTTTGCCCGTGTCAACACAACGAAGTCGCCGTACTTGATTTTGAAAGCTTCACTATTTCATGTCACGTTAGCAAGAGAGACGCGCATAGCAAATTCTGGATGAGTTCTTATGACAAATGACTTCTATGGTTTGCACGTGTCTCTTCAATGACAGCTGCTGGGAAGAAACATCACCTCCCAGCTGCACAACTTGATCCTTCTCTCCCTTGTGAATTAGGAGGAATTGAATGTTTGGCTTTAAAGTGGCACTTTGCACTCCTCTCATTGAATATCACAATTGTGCCCGGACGAATGGAAACAAAAACCCCCATCACTGGCAACTGATGGGAGAAAAAAATAGTCCTCTCATTACAGAGATAATAAGCAGGATGTTCCCCTGCAGCCTTTCTTCTTAATTCCCCTTATTGTATTTTATTAAATGATGCAGTTTGAAATTAAGGCTCTGGCAACCTTCGTGCACACGCGGCATAAACAAGCAAAACAGAAACACAGTTCAAAATGCAAGTAGGAGCCCCTCCCAAAAGCCATCTGCTTTCTTTTTGTTATGAAACTTCAATTCATCAGCAAAACTCTAAAGAAAATATTTATAGCAGAAATGTAAGCCCCCATTCTGAAGCTGCTTTGAGGCAGCGTTAACGGAATGCTAGAGAACTTGGTTAGATTATGTCACTTAGTAACCAGTCTAGACTTCATTTCCTAAGACCTTCAGTGTGCCAGGACCTGTGGCAGTTGCCTCTGTTCCCATATCATTAAATGAAGAGAATAGTTACACCAGCCATGCCTACCTCTCAAGGTTGCTAAAAACTGTAAAACAAATAAGCTATAAAACAAAAAGCCCTATAGAACAAATAACAACATCTGTGTTTGTTTTCCATCAGTAAGCCACCAGAAGAAAGTGCAATGGCAATTTAGTTATCCTTGCGAAACAATCTGAATATCATTGTAACTTAAAGGAGATTTAATTTTATATGTCCACCAGCACAAACGTTCTGCTAATTTTCAATCTGGTAAATCTGATAAAATATCTTCCTCTCCCTATTATCCATTGCTCTTCACAATGGAGGAAAACCAATGATTTAAGCACTGTAAACTTTCCTAATCATGTTGAATGAATACACAAATAAATATACCTAAACAATACTACTGACATGTAATCCAAGTTTGCTAAAATATCATCCTGAACTTTTTTTCCCATTTTCCTCACAATGTATACCTATCTGATGTGAAGGTAGCTTATAACCATGGTCTATAGCAAAATAAGACAGGATCCTGAAGACATGAGATGAAGAAGAAATAAAACGTCACTGTGTCCAACAACTAGGTCAGTGTGGGGATATTTGTTTCCACAGCATATTCTAGCCTGACATACTCTAGAATTTTCTAGCATATTCTAAGCAACAAATTCAGAAATTGTACCAGTGATATATCTAGGCCATAGCAAAGAAACTTAAAATATGTAGCAATGGCTTAGCAGTTAGACTGAGGACAGTAAGGAATCCAATGTCAGAGGCAGGAAAATGCTAATCCATTTTACGTAGTGGGAAAGCATTTGGTAAAATTATTTCCTGTGGTAATTTGAGAGGTACACCATGTGCTTCTGAGCCCACTGATTTAGGGTAACAATGTTAAAAGCAAATGTTGGCTATATTTGACAAAAGATGACAAGGATAAAATATACTCAGGAAAACCCTGGCTGGTTGCAAACAAAGGAAAGAGATGGGAATAGTTGAGGAATACTGAGACTTGCAAATTGAAAAAAATGACCACTTCTAGAACCCAAACAATAAAACTAGGGATCTCAGAAAACTAGGCAACAAAATCACTGTGAAACTTTCCTCTTGGATGAAATGACTCAGGACAAAAATGCGATTAAGTATGTGAATTTCCCACCAGTTCAGACATCTTCATGGTAGTTACCATACAATTGACAGAGAAATTCACAGAAGTGGGAAGCACTGAAACAGCAGATTTTTAGAATTCTGTCTAGAAAAGAACTTTAGGTGTGATTAGTAGCACATAGAGCATACTGAAAGTAAGTACATCAGAATTCTAGTATGTTTGCAAGGGAACTATACTGCCAAAGAAACCACGAATCTGCATTTTAAAAAAATTGATATTTTGAGACTTGCAACTCTTGGGTCCCCATGTTCCATAAGAAAGAAGGTCACTGAGAAAATTGTGCAGCTCTCAAGGAGGCCATGTTCCCTAATACCCATTTCAGAGGTGACTTAAGAGAATAATAAAAAAGAAGAACATCTCAAAGAGTACAGCTTGCAGCCATGAAGTACAATGAATGAAAGAACTCCAAGACTCAGAACTAAGGCCTAATTCAGGAATACTCACCACCCTCAGGATAAAGAAGACTTTATTATGTCTTCCCAGTGGATTTTCATCATCATTGCTATGTGTCCCTTATCTTCCCTTTTCCAAGGGAGAATGCTTACCATAGTTATTCTGCCCATTTCCACCAATGTATATCCAGTAGAGGGGGAAATTTATATGATTTTCTTTTCATTTCATAGGTCACCAATCAAGAAGAGCTTCACATGGACGAGGCCCAGAAGTCCATATATTCCATAGAGGTTGATGTAGTGACTGGACTGGAATTTGGGGTGTCTCCCCTGAATTTGGTTTAAGATGTCCTATGTACGTGAAAATGGCAGTAATTGGAAATTTGATGACTAGATAGGCAGAGAGGGGAGAAATTTTGGGTGCCTACTTATTATTCCTGTGTTTCTCTATTTCCAAGCCCCCATCCACCTATCTAAGTGGGATCATGCAACCAGATTATGCCAGTGGAGGGTGAGCAAAAGGAATAGGTAACTTCTCAACAAAATTGTCTCTAGTTCTTTCCCTATCACTGCTCTGGTGACCTTGGAGAGGTTATATGATCCAAATGGTATAGCTATACATAGAGGAGCAGTGTAGTGATTATAGTTAATAATACTCTCTATATGTTTGAAAGTCATTAAGATAGTAAATCTTAAATGTTTTCACTATAAAAAATAACTAGTAATTTTATGACATGGTGAAGGTGTTGGCTATGATGGTAATCATTTTCCAATATATAAGTTTATCAAACTGACATACTGTATATCTTAAAGTTACACAATGCTATATGTCGATTATACCCCAATAATCTGGAAAAAAAGGATGAAAGAGAGCATCAGATTCTACATGAAGGATAAATATGTATTATTTGTGTAGAGTCACTAACATTCAGGGGTTATTATCACAGCATAGCCTAAATTAGATTAACTAACATATTATGCAATAGAAACGCCATCCTCATTCTCCCACAACATTTTTAGTGGGGTCTATGCTGATGACCAATTTTCCTGGTGTAAATTAACAGAGAAAGATGAGTTTCAGAAGGTTTTGTGTCTGGGTTAAAGTGAACTGGAAATATTAAGACATTATGTGCAAACACAGATGCACTGCAATGAGAACCAGCCAATGTGTAAGTTACACTTAACTACCTGTTGGCTCCCAGTGCTCCTCTCTCTGGATACAGGAGGCAAATACCAAAACAACTGCAATGGGATATCCCAGCTTCATCCTGGGCAGGATTTGAATAAATCTGGGTATGTCTCATATAATGTTGTGGCAAACTTACAGAATTGTATTTCTGGGAAGTTCAAAGGAGCCTCCCAGAAAAGAACTCATCCTTAGGTAGGGAAGAGTTGGGTATGACAAAGTTCCCCCAACAACAAAGTCTTCATTTTGTTTTTGTTTTTTTTAATATATGAAATTTATTGTCAAATCGGTTTCCATACAACACCCAGTGCTCATCCCAAAAGGTGCCCTCCTCAATACCCATCACCCACCCTCCCCTCCCTCCCTCCCCCCATCAACCCTCAGTTTGTTCTCAGTTTTTAAGACTCTCTTATGCAAAGTCTTCGTTTTGAAGGGGAGAAGCATTCTGGGTATAACATGGCATCTTCACTCATTTCTTTCCTATCACAGTTTCTAAGCACTAGGTAGACGGAGGGCTATAAATAAAACCTGAAATTTATTTAACTTAAACTTAAGACAGTATGTGTACTGATGTAGCTTTGATAACCATGTAATAGGGAATAACACAAAATGAGGAGAAAGGCATTTCTGCAACTTTGCCACTCTCCCTCAACAAAGCTTTGGCACCTTGAAGCACATCTTTTCAAAGCCAGAGCACCAGGCAGTAGAAGGTAGAAGCAAAAGCTGCCACCAGCACAGTTTCAACCTGCCCAGATGGAACAGCAGTATCCAGCAGAAGTACGGGTGGGATCCCGTGGATGCTATTTGGCTGATCACCAGACTTTTCATGAACGCTTATAAAACATTGCCTAAGGACCCCAAGAAATAGGTTCAGATGAAAGGACTTTACCAAGAACTGAATTCTTGGGTGAATGAGTGGGGGGTACAGCTAGGGAAGTCTCATGTATCAGCTTTTATTGTATAAAAACATACAAAAACTTATTGGCATAATATAAGAACCATTTGTTATTTCTCACAAGTCCAGATGGATTGAGCAGCTTTGGTAAACTGGGCTGGGCTTGGTTTATCTCATCTAGGCTCACTCATGTGTCTGTGGTCAACTAACAGGTTAGCTGCAGACATGCCAAACTAGTTGGCCTTGGCTGAATGCTTCAGCTTTCCTCCGTGTTTCTAACAGCCCTCCCAGTGAATTAAACCAGACTTGTCCTCATTATGGAGGTAGGAGTCCAAAAGAATGAGAGAGACAGAGACAGAGAGGGACAGAGACAGAGAGACAGAACGTGCGCACACAAAAGAGCACAAAACTTTTTTCTTTTTTTTTTATGTTTATGTTTGAGAGACCGTGCAGGTGCACAAGCAGGGGAGGGGCAGAGAGAGGGAGAGACAGAAGATCCGAAGCAGGAGCTGCACTGACAGCACAGAGCCCGATGCAGGGCTGGAACTCACAGACCATGAGATTATGACCTGAGCCGAAGTTAGATGCTTAACCCACTAAGCCACCCAGGTGCCCCAAGAACACAAAAATTCTTGAGGCTTAGAAATGGACCTGGAACACCATCAGTACCACCCCTTCTACATGTCAAAGCAAATCACAAGGCCAGGTCATATTCAAGGGGTGCAGATATAGATTCTACTTCTTAGGGAAAATCTGCAAAATCAATTGCAAGGGTGGCAACTTCTGAGAGGGTAATGACTGGGGCCATTTTTGCAATCAATCCACTGCATCTGTGTTACTGTTTTTATCATGGTATGGTTTTTATGAGAGAAACTTGGTCCTATGCTCTCCGTAAGCTTTCCAGAAAGCTAAAGTTGGAAGGATCTCAGTGATCATTGTCTACTCCAACCTCCTAATATCTGAGAGAAGGAATGTGAGGTCCAGAGAGGTTATGCAATTTGATTAATTTCTCATAGGCAAAGGAGGGCTAGAATTTACTTTTGATTCAGCTCAGAGTTCTTTCAAAGACACTGTACTACCTTCTATTCCAAGGACACCTTTAGGACACAAAAGAATTTTGGTTTTGTTCATTTTTTTACCCACCACATATGCCATGAAATGATTATCTAGAAAAACATCAACAGTAGCCAAGGAAGACTGTTGGTCTTTTAGCTGTGATCCCTCACTGAGACCTTGTCCTGCTGCGCTGAGATTTGCCTTCTAACCCATGAGTATAGTGCTTAAGACCTCTCTCACAGTGAAATTCCATAAGTCTCATTACCTACCCTGTCACATAACTATCCCTCCCTACACAACCAACCTGCTCCAGAGAGTCCCAGCACTTGCCCAACAACATCTATATTTGCCTCAACAATGTATGGTCTTAAGAGAACTGCTAATAATCTTAATTTTGCAATTTTGCATTCCTATTTTGCATAAACATCTACAATTCTGCCTTCCTCAGCTGTAGCTTTTCTCCAGGATCTATACTACAAACCAGAAAATTCAAAGTGCAGTCCTTACTTCCCGTCTTAAAAGATTATAACCCCAGTGAACTGACAAGCCATTAGAAACACAGCTAATTCTTGGGGCGCCTAGGTGGCCCTGTCGGTAAGTGTCCAACTTCAGCTCAGGTCATGGTCTCATGGTTCTTGAGTTCAAGCCCCACATCGGGCTCTGTGCTGACAGCTCAGAACCTGGAGCCTGTTTCTGATTCTGTGTCTCCCTCTCCCTCTGCTCCTACCCCACTTACACTCTGTCTCTCTCTCTCAAAAATAAACATTAAAAAAAAACTTTAAAAAAAGAAACACAGCCAATTCTTTTGCTTCCAAGTTGAATGTGAGGGATAGAGGAAGAGGAAAGAGATAGCTTTCTGGCAATGTAATCTTGATCCCCTTTAAGGTGTTGGAGCTTAAGGGTAGGGTGGTAGGTCAAGAAAATGAGGTGGCATCTACACTTTTAAAGACAAGCACATGTTGAAGTAACTTGTTACTGAAGAGGTCTGTTGCTTGTACACAAAGCATGACAATAGGAAGAAAAACCATATTTTCAGTCATTTAGATGATTCATCTCTGTTTTTATGGGCAGCACAGCATAGTTCACCTCATTAGCCATTATAGAGATTTTAATTCTTGAGTTAATCCCATGTTCATTCATCAGAATGAATATTAATATCTTTCAAATGTAATTTTTAATTAAATATAGCATCACCATTATAACACCCCAAAGATCTAAATAGAGTTTGAAAGAGAAGACAGACACTATCAACAATAAAAATCAGAAAATTCTGCTCACATTCTTTTCAAAAGGCTGATCACCTATGAAGTAATGAGAATAAATTGTGAGATAATGTAGGACAGATCTAATTAAGATAATAAGCTATGATTATGGACATGATTTTCCAGGGTTAAAGATCTTAACAAAAGGCAATATATGAATATGTTTTAAATATCCTCTTTGGACTACTTACTTATATTATCATTGTCTCTTAAAAAGGAAAATATTCATCAAAAGTAATGACCCTGACTCTGCTGCAAGTGCAGAGTTTTAGCTATTTTGCTATTACTTATGCATTTAATACTTTGACAGACTTTGTGAAAAATTTGCTTTGTATATGTGACTGAAAGCTTTTTGTTTTTAAATTATGGTATTCAAGGGGAAAGAGACATTAAGATCTGTGTTCTCTCTGTACTATGAAAGCTGTATTCTGAAGGTATTTTGACTTGGCTAGTACAGATTTAGGTGGATATTTCTGGATGGAACTAATTAGTTTGCCTTCAACAGCAATGGCAGGCAAACAACCAAAAAAAAAAAAAAAAAAAAAAAGGTATAAATGAGCTTTCTAGGTATGCCGGGGTGCCATCTTTGGTCCTCTCCAAAGACAGAACAACAACCACTTAATCTTTCCTCAATAATGGTCAAGCAGCAGACACAAATATTTCCTGAGAAGTGCAGAAGTGCCATAGGAGAGCCTTGGACAGGTCTGGTGGCTCCATTACTCAGTAATGATTCAGCCTCGCACTTTGAAAACTGAGACACTTTGACTGTTACCCACAAAAGGTGATGAGTGGAAGGAATTGTGATCCAAGGGGTATTGAGGCCTGCCTGCATCCTGTGCTGAACAGCGGTAGCCCTCAAAGGGAAAACTCAAAATCTAATCAGTGATGCTTGTGCCAAAGTGGATCCCCAGCCCAGAGTCACCCTTAGAGGCATGCCATTTAAAGCCGCTGTCATTTGCATCAAATAGCACCACACCCTGGGTCTGTTTTAGACAATGGAGCAAGCAAGCTCAGCTCACTACCAGCAAGGACACTGTAACTCTGGCACTGTGCTTGACTGCACTGTAGTGGGCTTCTGGGCATTAACTTCTCAACCTCAAGACCCTTCAGTGACAGCCTGTGGGGCTACATCAAGCGACGCTTCACTGAAATCTCTCAAGAGCCTAGGGATCTTTGAAAAAAGACAAAACAGAAGGATGGATATCTGAAAGACATAAATGATGCATGTGAAGCAAAGAAATGGTCAGTTCCCTGTTCCCTAGATTTTTATTGAATCCTACTTTGCATTCCTCTTCTCTATTATATATCCTCCCCTTTTCCCCCTCCTTCTCTCTCTTTCTGTATAAATCTATACACACACATTCACATTTGTGTAGCACTGTGGAAAGAATATTGCTAATAAGCCAAAAGTCTCTCATTTTCTAGTAATGGCATCAACTCTTAGTAGCTGTGCAAATCCGAGTAAGTCACTTAACCTCTCGGATCTTCCATTTCCTCAGCTCTGACACCAGGAAAACAAAGTTATCTCATAGGATTGATTTAAAAACTAAATGAGATCATGAAATTTAAGCACATTTAAAATTATAAAACTCTCATCTACATATTCTCAAAACAGAGTGTTGTCAATATGTTCCCACCATGTTAGATAATTTGGGAAGCAAAGCCACTGGATGGAAAGCTTTTGTAACCAGTGATTAACTGATGTCTTGAGAAAGTAAAATAATGATTTTCAGATCTGGCTTATTTCAAAGGCAATCTTCAGGGCCCTGCTTAGAGATCTAAAGATCTGGGGAAAGGCCTAAATACAGGCACTGCAACAAGAAGTCATGGGAACATCTTCTCTGAGGACCTACATCCATCCAACACATTAGAATAATGTTACCCATTCTTTCCCTTTAACACCATGCTCATCCTATTTTCTTTCCTCTTTCTCTCAGGATCCAATAGGATAGAGTAGAAAGAGATTATGGACTTTGTAGGCAGAGATCTGGCTCTGCCATTTATCAACTATTCAACTTTCTAAGTCTGAGGTTTTTCATCTGTAAAGTGGGCTCACAGATATGATGACATCTACTTTAAATTAGGGTTTGCCTGGGTGGCTCAGTTGGTTAAGTGTCCAACTTCAGCCAAGGTCATGATCTCACAGTCTGTGAATTCGAGCCCTGCATCAGGCTCTCTGCTGACAGCTCAGAGCCTGGAGCCTGCTTTGGATTCTGTGTCTCCCTCTCTCTCTCCTCCCTCCCCTGCTCATGCGCTTGATCTCTCTCTTTTTCTCTCTCTTTCTCTCAAAAATGAATAAACATCAAAAAATTAAATCAAAAGCACTTAGGATATATATGTCAGGTTTCTTCAACTGTCCTCCAATTGATGGAAACTGTTAGCAGTAGCACAAACAGGACGCTGTAGGGAAAAATTCCAAAGTGTTATAACTGGGCTCTCCCACCTCTCTATCGGGACTTGCTTCTCCTGGAAGGTGGCACTTCTTCACCCTAACCTCCTAATTTGGGTGGCATCAGGCACCCCCAGATGCCCAGTGGCCATTATCCCATTAACTGCAATTTCCTCCACATCCCCAAACTAGTTCCTCCCGTTTCCTCCAAATCTAAGATCAGCTTAGTTAATTGCTAATTATTATTTGCCATGAGGTTAAGAGTGACTGGCAGCCCATTAAACTTCCAAGGGACATTTTTCTTTTAAAATCCACATTTAATGCAGTACTAGGGTTGGTACTGGCCACAGAGTGGAAAGGGCTTGAATACAGGAGATGAATGCCTCCCAGAGAGGTACTCTGTAGGCCTACATGGATGAATACTCCTCTGCCTTTGAGGTCAATGTCAACACGTGCCATCCCCTACCTGTCCTCTACACTGTCATTTACCACAAATACAGCAAGTCCAAAACTCAGTTACCTTCCTCCCCAAACCTACGTTCCCTGTCCTAGTGAACCAAACTACCACAACTCCCGTCTACAATCTCAGAGTTATCTTCATACCTTTTTATACCAAAACTCGGTCTGGTCTAAATCCTGGTTTCTGGCAATCACCTCCCAAATCAGCATTCCTTCCTCCAATCAGCTGACAACAAAGCAGACTGAATGGTCTTCTTGAAGAGCAAATGGAAACATTTTATGCTCCTATTCAGAAGGCTTCCATGTGCCCTTCTGGACTAACAGGACAACAGGCAAATCCTGAGTCCGTCATCCTCAGTCTGCATTCTCTCCAGTCCTCTCACCACTTGGTAGCACACTTGGTGCTTTACATGTGGCTCAGATCCATTAAACACTCCCAGGTCCATGATGTACTTGCCTCTCAGAGCATCTTCTCTTACCTCTTTGCCCGCTGAACTCCCACTCATCCTTAGGTATTTAACTCAAGGGCAGCACTTTCTGGGCTCTCCCTATTCCTTCCCTGGCCCTACCCTCTATCCTACTCCTTCTCTATCTCACATCTCAATTTTGTACAAACCTCTTTTGTAGTGAGTGACCAGTATCATGTGTTTACAATTATTGCTAACATTATTTGGCTCCCCCCAACCCTCCGCAAGATGGAAATTTTGAAGAACTATGCCTTGGTCATCTATCCCCAGGAACTGTCAGAGAACAGTTCCTCCAGCCTCCTCACCCCTGTTCCAATCTTACGTAGTAAGTCATCCTTCACGCAAGTGGGAATTTCATGGTGATGGAAGAATTTGGGTGCCCAAATTTCACTTTGCCCAGGACTAGCCAAGAAACAGTTGGATGGCAGTGTGAAGTAATGGAAATACTAGTTAGTTGTCTAAGTGTCTGAAGTAATGGTTTATAATCCTGAAAACTATCGGTACTTATATGGGTCTTGGAGCTGTTGTTTCCTTATTTTCCTTACTTAGTACCTGAATATCTAATCCTTGTCTTCCCCCCTTTTCTTTCCTTTCAAATGGAGCTAATTTATTCATGTGTTGAAGAAGTATGTCTCCATACATTACAGGGGATATAAACCTTAAAAACTTGGTTTCAATTAAAATGAATGCTATCCCAAAGTACTGCCTCAAGGTATCTCAAAGTAGGACAGCAGTAATGTTTGTCATATTTTGACATTGCACATAGTGTTATTCCAAAAAAACTGTAATTTAGGATTTTTCACCACTACTTTGTGCCTTATTCACATTTCTCTAAAGTTTGATTTTCAAGGTTCTATGCCAGTGCTTTTTATTGTTTTGATTGCCACTTAAGTCACTTTAATGTGACAATCTTGTCTCTCTCCCTTCTGATAACATCAGTCCAGTTTTCTTTGCCAAAAACCTGTATTTGGGAATACTCTCTGCAAGTAGTAATAGCAAACAAAACAAACATCCAGGATTTTTCAACTTATACTGAAATATCAAGCCAAGAGCATAAAATGTGGCTGCACAATCATTGTTTTTCAAGCCCACAACATGTTAAACACTTTGAAACCAATTAGAAATATAAGTGCATTCTGTTTTCTTCTGTGCTGCAGTGTTATTTATGTGTATTCCCCACCACATAAAACAGAGGGGTCTCTCTCAGTCAACAGTGCTGTGCACAAGATCAACCTCATTCAGGGTTTTGTCCATTTCAGTAATTTTTGTGGGGGAAGGGAACGGGATACTTTTACAAGTTAAGTGTCTGGGTGCTTTGTGGCTTTTTAAATTGTTGCTGCTGCGGTATACCTGCAACTTATACCTGACAGTTTAATTAAAATTGCTCTTATGATCTGAAAGGATTTTTTCTGTATTCTGGATGTACTATTTTTTATTGCATTGATAACTATTGATTAATGATTCCTTTCCAATATTTAGGTACAAAGGGTAGGTTCTAGTCAAGAGTCCTAAAAGGATAGACAGACTTCAAATTGGACCTCACTTTTTTTTAATGTTTACTTTTTTTTGAGAGAGAGAGAGAGAGCGAGAGTAGGGGAGGGGCAGAGAAAAAGGGAGACACAGAATCTGAAGCAGGCTCCAGGCTCTGAGATGTCAGCACAGAGCCCAATGCAGCCCGAACGCACAAACTGTGAGATTATGACCTGAGGCAAAGTCCGACGCTTAACCAACTGAACCACCCAGGTGCCCCAGCTTGGATCTCACTTTAAAAATATTAGCTGTGGCAGTTCATCCAGATATTTTTGTCTGTGGGATTAGTGTAACCCAAGCCAGACTGTTTCTTACTTTAGAATAGGTAAGTTTTATTAAAAATATTTTTCTTAAAATTCTGCCTCAAATAACATTGCAAAACACAACCTTATGGGAAATGCTGATGTAGTAAACAACTATGTTTTCATAACAGCTAATGAAGAACATATAAGGTCCCAGACTCTTAAAGAACAAAGAAATAGAAAAAGCTGACTCCTGGCATTCCAGTGTCCCTGAATCAACTAAAGCTGGATGAATGTTGGAACCAGAGACTCCCAGAGGCCTTAAGCCATTTTTATGTGAAAATTTAAATTGATTGCTGATCCTTCAGCTCTATAACCAGTGAAGGATAGATTTTATCTTTTGTGTGTGTGTGTATGGAATTTTTTCTAAGAGGTAATGTGTCCTAATGAAATAGTACATTATTCCAGCAGGCAAAAAGTATATGGCAAAGGGAGAAACAACATTTCAGGAAAGCTCAGTAACAGTGTACAACCCAGGTGCAGCCCTCTTCTAGGACAGACTCCTCACCTCAAGGATTTATATCAGTTTTCAGATGGAATCTCACTGGAATAACATATTATACAGGGAAAATCCAGCCTAGAATTACTATAGTTCAGATTCAGTGTAATAAATACCATTTCAAGTAAATTTCTACAGAACAGATATATTTCTATATGCTAATATTTGTGGATTTGACTTCGAAAATGCTTTACAACAAATAAACCTACTCAAAAAATGGCATCTCTGGTGCCTGAACATGTAAAAGGCTTTCTCTGCCATGACCACACCTACTTGTCTGAACTAATCAGTTTAGAACTCAGTTTACTTCCTTGAACTGATTCCCACATGCCATTATAGTCCCAAGAATTGAAAATAAAAATGGATGCTTGAGAAAGCAGCAGCTCTGGGTAAACACCAATCACTGTGTTTGGCACAGATAGGAAAGAACTTTCTATGTGCACCTGGGAGTAGTCCTTACACCCGTCCATTCCCCAGTACACAGAGTTCTACAATTTTGTCTTTGTCCATGATCACTGCAATCTCAGAGCACAGCCAAAGCCAGCAGGTCATTCTGACCTGGCTCTGTCAGCCCCCTGCACCCATGACTCACCCGTCTCCTCCTAAACAAACATCATAATTTAGTTTTCAGGCTCAGCACCCTTTCTTTCCCAAGGCTAGCTCAGAAAGACACCTAATGAACCATTGCTTTTAATAATAGCAGACATGGTAATCAATACCAATATTTCCCCTGAAGACAAATTGGGAAATGCTGGATGAAATGTTTTCAAAACAGATTCTTAAAAGCATCAAAGAGCTAACAAGAGCATGAGGAATAACCAGGCCAAAAGGGAGAGAACCCAGAGAAAGTGGGCTGCTCCTACCTGTTAACATTTTAACTGGAAGGGGTAGCTGAGAGGCTGAGCTGCACAATGAACAGCAGCCCCCACAGAGGGGCTAGAGAGACAAAAGTAGATTTCAAGGCCCATCAAGGTCAGGGAAGTTGTTAAACCACCCTCTGCTCTAAGCCGTAAAAAACCTACACCCTTGGAATAAGGGAAATTTCAAAGAAATAAAGCTGTCATTATTCACAGACAATATGACTGAGAATGTAGAGAATTCAAAAGAATCTACAAATAATTTCTTAGAATTAAAAAGTGAATTTAGCAAGGTCACTGGCTATCAAACCAAAATCAGTTATATTTCCTTATGCCAGCATCAAACAACTGGAAAATGAAGTTTTTGAAACAATATCATGTATAACAGCATCTACAGGTCAAATATTTAGAAATAAATCTAATAAAACATGTACAAAACTTTTATAAAAAATGATAATATACTATTGAAAGAAATTAAACGTTCAAATAAATGAAAGGATGTACCATATTAATTCTCTTCAAATTAAACTATATTTTCAGTGCAATCTCAATCAAAAGTCCAACTCTGTGTGTGTGTGTGTGTGTGTGTGTGTGTGTGTGTGTGTGTGAGAGAGAGAGAGAGAGAGAGAGAGAGCTGACAACCTGACACTCAAGTTTTTATAAAATGCAACAAAGAACAACCAAGACAAGCGTAAAGAAGACAAAGTTGGAGGATTCACTCTACCAATTATCAAGGCTTATTATAAAGTTATTGAAATTAAGCCAGTGTGCTACTGATAAAATAATAAATAGATATATGGAGGTGTAAAGAGCCCAGAATAAAAAAATGCATATATGGTCACTTGATTTATGACAAATCTGCCACTGTAGAGCAGTGGGAAAGGGTTATATTTTCAAAAAATGATGCTGAGTCAATTGGATATCCATATGGAAAACAATGAAACTTGACCCTTACTTCACATCATACAAAAAAATCAATTCCAGGTGGATTGTAGATCTAACCATGAAAGGTGAGACAATCAAGCATCCCAAAGACAACACAGAAAACAACTTTGTGACCTTGAAGTAGGCAAAGATTTATTTAACAACACAAAAAACACTAGCCATAAAGTGAAGATTGATACACTAGAATTCAATAAAATTAACCATTTCTGTTTATCAAAAGATGCACTAATAGAGTGAAAAGACAGGTCATGTGATAAGAGCACATACTTGCAACATCATAACAGACAAAGGGCCAGTATCTAGAATGCATAAGAAATGCCTACAAGTTAATATATATGCCAGACAAATGGCAAAAGACTCAAATACATCACAAAACAGAATACCAAACGGCCAATAGACATATGAAAAGGTGTTCAACTTTTTAATAATCAGGGAAGTGCAAGTTAAAACAACAATGGAGTATCACGACTCTACAGAAATGGATAAAACTTAAAAGACTGACGGTAACTAGTGTTTGCAAAGATTGGAGCAACCGTAATTCTCATACACTGGTTGTAGTAATGCAATTCGGCACAAGCAGTTTTGAAAACTCTTTGGCATTATCTATTAAAGTTGCACATATACATGTGACTGAGAAAAATGACTCCTAAGTTTGTACCCAACAGAAACATGAGTATATGTACACCAAACATCTTTTATAGGATATTTCTAGAAGCATTGTTCTTAAATACCAGAAATAGAAAAACAGCCAAAAATACTTATCAACAACAGAATGGGTAAATAACTTGTGGTATAATCATACAATAAAGTATACCTATCCTTTGCTGAATCCTCTAATTCCTTCCTGAAAACACTGCCACTATTGACTCTGCTCACCAATTCCAAAGTGTGGAAGGGAGTTTCGCCATTCTCAGACACCAGCTGGGTGTTCTACAATTCAACTCAATTGCGACACTACCTACCTGGAGATCGCGTCAGATCTCACAGGTTTAAGGGTCAGTCCTACAAGACTACACACACACACACACACACACACACACACACACACACACACACATCACCTTCAGACACCAGTTGTATGTCCAGGTTACCACAATGCTTCTGCACCACACTGGATATAGATTGGAGGTTCCAACGACCTGCTCTTTGGGTTCCATTAATGTGCTAGAGTGGCTCACAGAACTCAGAGAAGAAGCTTTTTACTTACCAGATTACCAGTTTGCTATAAAAGGATAAAATTCAGAATGGAATTCTATCCTGAATTCCAGATGAGAGAGATGCACAGAACAAGGTATGGGGAAAGAGTACTGAGTTGTCCATGCCTTCTCCAGACAAGCCTTTCTCCCCCAATTTCCACATATTCACCAGCCTTAAAGCTCTCCACACCCTGTCCTTTGGGATTTTTATGGAGGCTTCATTACAGAGTCATGATCAACTAAATAATTGGCTATTGGCCATCAAATCAACGCCTCCCTGCTCCCCAGAGGTCAGAGGGATGAACTGAAAGTTCCAACGCTCCAATCACCTGGGTGGTTCTCACGGCAACCAGCCCATCCTTAGAAGAGGTCCCAAAGTCACCTCATTAACATACCAAAGGCACCTTTATGGCTTCCATTACTTAGGAAATTCCAAGGGCTTTAGGAGCTATAGGCCAAGAACAATGGAAGAAGACTAAATACACATTTATTATTATAAATACACTATCATAGCTACTAAATCAAAAACATTCAAAGAAAAATATTTTTATTAGTTGTAATTTTAAAAAACTGATGCATTTTATTCCAACCATAAAGATTCAAATAATATTTATAGATAGAAAATATATCAAATGAATAAAGAAAACATATTTATAAAAGTAATAACCAATATTTTCAATTTTTTTAATGTTTACTTGTTTTGAGAGAGAGCCAGCACAAGCAGGAGAGTGGCAGAGAGAGGGAGGGAGAGGGAGAATCCCAAGTGGGCTCTGCTCTGTCAACACAGAGCCCAACACAGGGCTCAATCTCATGACCCTGGGATCATGACCTGAGCCAAAATTAAGAGATGCTCAATTGACTGAACCATCCAGGTGCCCCAATGACCAATAATTTAAAAGCAAATTGTCTGCATGTAAAATGTAATGTGATATAAAGTTAATTGTATTCATTCTTTTTCTTCTTTCTGTACCATTTTTTATAACAACTTTTTAAATTGTAGGGGGGAGGATGGGATTTTACACTCAAACTGCACCTATAAACAAAATAATAGCACAATAAAACACAGAAGAAAATAAAGGCTAAACATGAGATCTCTTGAAAGCAAGTAGAAATACAACATTCACACAGCAGTATGAGTGAGTAGTCATGGTGTGCCAAAAAAATAACACATTTTGCGTTCATGCAGATATAGCACACAATTAGAATTTGTTCCACATGACATTTTTTGAGTATGAACAATTGTTTGAAAATTTGGGTGAATGTATCTGGCTGAAATTATAATGTTAAAACAACACTCCACTCCCCAGAGCATATTCATTTAGTATGCCAGGGGTTGAAAAAGTCATTATGCTGAAAAAAATGGAGTTATTCAAAAAAAGTGGAATAAATTTTCATGAGCCTATTGTAATGAAGAGTTGTTAGCTGAACCGTTATTAGGTAGGGTAAGTCTGAACTACAAGCAAAGAGAAACTATTGCTACATGCAAGAACATGGATGAATATCACAAATATATTGTTGAGGCAAAGCCAAGCAAAAAAGTATGTATACTGTATACTTCTATTTACATAAAATTCAAAAATGTGCAAATCTAACCTACGGTGTCAGAAATCAGATTAGCAGATAACTTTGCGGAAGAGAGAAGATCTAACTGGGAAGGGCATGTGGATGGCTTTTGGGGTATGGGTAATGTTCTGTTTCTTGATCCAAGTAATGGTAACCAGGGTATATTTTTGTGATCGTTCAGTTGCATTACTTGTGTTTGGGGCACTTTTCTGTTTAGATGTCATAGTTTGCTAAAAATATTTATTTAAAACAATTTTTTAAATATCATTGAAAAAGTAGGGGCACCTGGGTGGCTCAGTTGGTTAAGTATCCGACTTCGACTCAGGTCATAATCTCACAGTTTGTGGGTTCGAGCCCCGCATGGGGCTCTGTGCTGACAGCTCAGAGCCTGGAACCTATTTCAGATTCTGTGTCTCCCTCTCTCTCTGCCCTTCCCCCACTTGTACTCAGTCTCTCTCTCTCTCAAAAATAAAATAAAACATTACAAAAAAATTTTAATATCATTGAAAAAGCAACAAAAAATATCAAGTACCTAAGGAATAAAACTAACTAGAGATATGCAAATCTCTATGGAAGAAACTATGAAACTTTGCTGAACAAAATGAAAAACCTAAAGAAATAGAGATTATCTACTATGTTCATAGCTTAGAAGGATCAATGTTGTATAGATTTAATTTTCAAAATGATCTATAGGCTCAACACAACCTCAATCAAAATACCAACAGTTTCTGTGTATGTGTGTGTGTGCCTGTGTCTGTGTCTGTGTGTGTGTGTTCTGACAGGCTGATTCTAAGATTTAAATGGAAAAGCTAAAGTCTACGAATAATCTATATTCTAGACATTCCAAAAAGGAAAGAACAAGGTGTGGTAAGATTTGTTCTGCTGGATATCAACACTTGACATAAAGCTAAGGTAATGAAGGGATCGTTACATTGACGGAAGAATACCCAAATCAACATAGAACAGAGAGAATAGAAACAGACCCTCATATATAAATAAACACTTTATGACAAAAGTACCACTTCAGAGCAGTGAGAATGGGACCATGTTTTCCATAAATAGTGTTTGGACAATTCAACATATGGAAAAAAATAAAATTGGACCCCATCTCACACCACACAAAAATTGATTTCAAATCTGTTACAGACCTAAGTGTAAAAGGCAAAATAATAATGCTTTTAGAAAATAATATAGCAGAATATCCTTATGATTGTGGATAGAAAATTATTATACAAAGGACAGAAATAACAAAAGAATTTAAAGAAAAAGAAAAAAGAGAACCAAAAATCTTAGTAAATCCTACTGTATTCAATTATGAACTCTGTTCATCTAAAGAGGCCTTAAGTGCACCTTTTGGGATGAGCACTGGGTGTAGTATGGAAACCAATTTGACAGTAAATTTCATATATTAAATAAATAAATAAATAAATAAATAAAAATAAAAAAATAAAATAAATAAAGATGCCTTAAGTAAGTGAAAGGCAAGCCATGGGATGAGGGAAAACACTAATTGTAGCAACTATAATCAACAAATATAAGATTCATATTATATAAAAAAAAAACTTTTATCAATCAATAAGAAAAAGACAACCTGCTTAAAAATGCACAAAAGCCTTAAAAGAGCACTGTACAAAAAGAGAAAATCCAAATGAATAAAACTAAATATTGGAAAACACCCCTACCTCATTATGTAACCTTGGAAATGTAAATTGAATCTACAACATGATATGACTAACTTGACAATGGAATGGCTAAATTTTTTTTAAATTTAATGTCAAGTGTTTATAAGGATGCTGATGAATGAAAACTGCCAAACATTGCTGATGACAGTATCAATTAGTACAACTGGAAAATAACAGCACTGTTAATAAAGTTGATAATACAAATATCCTATGACCTAGAGATAAACCCCTAGATACATACACAACAAAAATGTGCACTCTGTGCTCAAATACACATACAAGAATGTTCTATAACATCATTATTCATAATAACTCCAAAATCTTTTAAAGTGCCCATCAACAGCACAAAAGATTGTGGAATATTATACAGCAATGAAAATTAATGAACCATGGTACACATCATCATAGTTGAATCTCAGAAACATACTGTTGAAAGAAAACATACACATAAGAGTACTTACTTCACGATTTCATTTATATAAAGCTCAAAAGTGGGTTAAAAGAAGTAAATAAGCCTTCATAGTATTTGGTAATGCATTCTTCATAGATAACACTATAAAGTAAAATTAAGCAAGGAGATGCTAACTACAAAGATCATGGTAAGGATCTCCTCTGGAGCAGGAAAAGGGCTTTGATAAGAAAGAGGTATGTTGTACATATTTCTTGATCTGGGTAGTTTTCACGTGAATATTGTTTTATAATAATTCATTAAGCTACATGCTTATGCTTTACCTATGGTTTACTTGATATATTTCACTATTTTTTTAAAAGTTATAAAGAGCAAAAAGAAAAACAGAGAAAAAACCTCACCATCCTATACCATCCCATTTATTTCCCTTTCTTCTCTAGTAACACTTGACGTTGTTTTTGTTTTTTATAATACCATGTTTCTAAACACATACAAAAAACTTGAGGATGTTCATGTGCATTGAACACAGCATGAAACAACTTAAGGGCAGGGGCCATATCTTTATCTTCCCTAGTATCTTCCAGAACCTCTGCACTATGGTCAGCTCAGACCAGGCACTCAGTACTCAAACATGAAAAGATTTAGAGACTTGATTCACTGGCTAACCAGAATAAATCTCTTCCCAGGGAAAGTTGAAACTCTCCTTTGCCTGCTTCATGCTTCCCATATCAAAAATTTGTAACATACACAGAAGCTGATAAGCTTATTAATCATAACCAAAAAAAAAAATTGAGGCTCTCAAAGGAAAAAGAAATTGAGAAAAAGAATGGAAGAAGGTGAATTTCCCCTTATTGTATTCTGTCATTTCCTTCTGACTTTCTAGATGATTTCAGAAAACCTAGGCATTAGCCCTAATTCCTTTCTGAGTCTGAGAGTAGGAAATATATGTAGTTCCATAGTTTTGCATGGCTTTAGTATTCCTTGAGATAAGAGGCATCATTGTCTATGAAGTATTTGTGACATTCTAATAAAAAGTGTTGTATGAAGTACCTGGGTTAAGCAGCCAACTCTTGATTTCGGCTCAGGTCATGATATCACAGTTTTGGAGACGGAGCCGCATGTTGGAGCTGCACTGACAGTGCAGAGCCTGCTTGGCGTTTTCTCTCTCTCTCTCTCTCTCTCTCTCTCTGCCCCTCCCCTGCTCTCCCTCTCTCTCAAAATAAAGAAACATTTAAAAAAAAAGTGTTGTGAGCTTCTAAGAATTAATTCAGCAAAGTTAGATTATATTAAAATAAGATAGTGAGATTTGGGATAAAGAACTGGATGGTCCCTGGTCCAGACCCCAGATCTATCACTTCAAAACTGTCTGACATTAGTCAATTATCCTCTATGAGCCTCAGTTTCCTCACATTTTAAAATGGAGATGATATATTAACTCTCCATCTAGGTTGCTATGAATAGCAGTTAAGATCACACATATAAAGAATAGCAGTAAATTTACACATATAAAAGGACTTGGTAGATAGAAGGCTCTAAACAAAGGTTCTTTTCTTTCCACCCTCTGCATTTGTTGGAGATTGTGATGGGGTTAACCCCCAGTTTGTAAACTTCATTCTTTCTTCGAAACACAGGCTGGTAGACTTGATAAATCAACTAATGGCACAGATGGAAAAAAAGAAGCATTTTGAATTCAGCCAAAAAGAAATTTAAGAAAGCACAAAGTAAGGGCACTGAAATTTCTTTATAGAAAGAAACCCTGAGAACACAAAACACAGAAAAGTAGAGAACTTACTTTACATGAATAACATACGATATTAATGCATTTGGTCAATGGTCAATTGTTTACAAAGCAATTGTTTACAGACAATTATTTGTAAAGACTTATTTAATTTTTTTTGTAATGTTTTTACTTCTTTTTGAGACAGAGCATGAGCATGAGCAGGGAGGGGCAGAGAGAGAGGGAGACATAGAACCCAAGGCTCCAGGCTCTGAGCTGTCAGCACAGAGCCTGATGCGGGGCTCGAACTCATGAAGTGTGAGATCATGACCTAAGCTGAAGTCGGACGCTTAACTGACTGAGCCACCCAGGCACCCCTGTAAAGACTTATTTAAAAATCCCACCCTTGTAATACATCACAATTGTTTCCATATCCCTGAGTGCAGTGATACTGTGAATTTCTATTTTTATTTTAGCTATCAGTTAATTAACTATTCAGTCTCAGGAAGGTGTTTGAATCAATTAAATTCCTATAACCATATTAATTTATGTAAATCCACCAATCTCATTATTTCGATTCTAAGTCCACATCTTTTTTGCATTTCAGCAGTTAGAAAAACTAACAAAAATTATTAGATTCACTTGGTCACCTTTAAAGATTCTATGTTAATCAAGAAAGTCAACATTAGGAATTTTTCTTATTTCTTCCATGATGTTTCTTCCAGATTTGTTAGGGAAACAAATGAAAAAGTAAACCTACCTCATTCCCCAGTGACCTGCTCTATAACATTTTCCCCTAATGAGATTTGAGATCATCTCTGGTTCCATCTTGCTTACTGGGTAATATTTGCTCTGGCCAGTGCCCCAGATATCTGGACTCCAAATATCACGTTTGTGCTTAGTCTGGTCACCTAGAAGGCTTTCCTTTCTCCCCCACGGAACTTCACAGTACAGCTCCCCTACACTGTCCCCTCCAAAGAAACTCCCCACTGCACCAAGTCCTCAATGACAGCCATCTTTGGAACTCCATCCTACCACATGCATAACCATCTATCATCTTGATTTGCTCACTATCATGGGTTTGTCCTATGTCCCTAACTACATCGTAAGTTCTTCCAAAACAAGCCTGTCTTCCCAACAACTTCTAACATAGTTCTTGGCACCTAATAGGCTTGTTGAGAGGGGAGGACAATAGAGGATAAAGAATGTCTGAATTAAATAGGCTGATCCAAAACTACCAGATGCTAAACGCATCTTAAATCACCATGTGGCCCATCCATAAAAAATCACAACAGGTGGAGGGAGTGGAGGGTGCAAACACAAACGCACACAGAGAAGCCCCTATAATCTCCTTTGCAGAAGAAGTTCTGTTTTGCTTTGTTTTGTTTGACAAACTATATATTGTTGATATTTTCATCTTTCCTAGTATGAGAGATGAAAAAGGATATTGTTGTTTACTGTGTTGCCAGAAAGCTAACAAGGCTGCCTTATCCACTGGCTTCCAGTGGGTTCCAATGCCGAGCAGTGAGGTCAGGGTAGTTATTCCTCCACCTCCCTCCCTGAGGGGTCCCCCCAGGCTAGATGCATCTTCCCACCAAAGGCCTTGGCAGCCCTGTTCACATAGCCTCACCATGTCTATGTCCTGATAACTCAGTCCCCTCACCTCACCCCTGGTTCTCGATGGCATTGCACTCAGCGCTTTTCCCACACCCTGCTCATACATCCGCAAAACTCTCTTCAAATTACCCAATTTGAATGGACTGTTTCCTGTAAGGACCAGAGGTGACTTGAGAATCATGATGTTCAAAGAAAAAGAATAAATACAATGATTTCTAGGCAGAGAGACAGCAACAACACAGGCCCTAAAGCAGGAGATGCAGTATTCAAGGAATAGCATGTAGTCCAGGAGGGCTGGAGAAGAGGAAAGATTAAGAAGAGATGAACCTAAAGAGAAAGCAAAGGCCAGATAATTCAGAGATTTGATAGCATTATAAAGACTTGACCATTTACTTTGGGTGACCATTGGAGAGTTTAGAGGACATAAATTATCTAAGTTTTCTTTTTAGCAGGATGATTCTGGAAGCTGTATTAACAATAAACTGTGAAGGGCCACGTTAAAACAGAGTGATCAATCTGGAGTCTACTGCATTATTCTGCCCTTGATATAATCTTAGTGGGTTGGCCTGAGCAGGTGGAAGTGGCAAAAGTGCTTGGATTCTGAATATATTTTACAAATAAAACCGTCAGAATTTGCTGACAGAAGTGAAATCTCCTTTCCTGCATTATGTTTCTTCCTAGAACTTATCACTTTCTAACACAAGACAAATTTAACTCTCAGTGTTTTAACTGAGCCTCTAGCAGAAAGGAGAGCTCCATAAAGGTGGGGAAATTTGTTGTCTGTTTTGTTCACTGCTCTACCCCCAATGCCTAATACACAGTAGGCACTCAAATAAATGTTAACTGAATTGATTCATCTGAAGAATTTTAATAATTCAATCTAGATATTTTACTCTTGTCATGTACCGCTCCTTTTGTGGACGTTAATTACAGGTTTGATGTTACTATTCCACTATACATAACTTGCTACAGTGAATCCACTTTAAATTGATCTACGTTGTTTAGAAAGTGCCACCTAGATTACTTCTATAGTTTAGTACTCCTATTCTCATAACTGATATGTAAACACACAGCTGTTAATGTGCCAGACATGGAATTAAGTCATTGCTGACTTCTAATGCACTTGATTTAATTGGCATGAATGTCATGGAGGCATATTTGCAAGGGCAGATGGTATAACAACTACTCTTGTATTGAGGTAATGTGCCTGCTCTTTATTTTGAGGGTATGATCTATTGATAAAGCTGCTTTAATGCAGCCATTCTGATGGCAAGATAATATGATGACACCAATCTGAGGAAATGGGTTTGAAGCAGGAACATTGTAACACTACCTAAAAACAAACCATCAGATTTCTACCTTTCATTTTCCACCAAGTGATGAGTTTCATTCCACCTGGGGGGCTCAGTCGTTTACGTGGCTGACTCTTGATTTTGGTTCAAGTGATGATCTCGCAGTTCGTGGGATTGAGCCCCATGTCGGGGTCTGAGCTGACAGCATGGAGCCTACCTGGCATTCTCTCTCTCTGCCCCTCCCCTGCCCACACTCTTTCTCTAAATAAATAAATACATACATGAATAAATAAATAAATAAATTTTAAAAAACACAGTGTAGCTATAGAAATAAGAAACTAAAACCAAAGCAAAACTCTAAAAGATTATGATTATTTATAGGCATTGATTTTTTTCCAAAAATACAGAGTTCACTGTAGAAAGCCCTTCAAGTACATACATGATGCTAATATTGCTATCTCAGTGCCACACTGTAGAATTTGAGGTGGAGGACTCATGATTATCTCATTTATTCTAATTAATCTCACCACTATTATGTCCAAAGACCCATCCAGTCAGAATGAATGTCTCCCTCCTCCATATTCCTCTATAATTTTGTATGCAATGCTGCAGTGGGCTATCACTATTCCCCATTCTTACCAAACTGATAAAATGTGACATGAATCAGAAGTTACATTCCTCAAAGTGTGTTAGGCTCTAAGTCTTGAGAGAACACCCCAGTCTTATTTCCTTTCTTCTTTATCTTCTTCAACTATCCCAAGGAACTTAAATCGCATCTATCAGGGAAGACCAGAGATACTATTTTTACATAATGGTTTAATAAAAGTGGTATCAACTGAAAAAAATTACACTACAGACCTATTTAATTAACTCAGGGCATTGAAGATACAAAAAAAAAATCCCTTAAACATGCAACTATGAGAGGTCAAAGCAATTCCTTGTACTATAATCATGTAAGTTTAGAATTTGCTTAATCCCAGCTAAGTGCTTATAGTTAATTTAAGAAGATTAGTTTATTCCATAGATTTCGTGCATTAGCCAAGAATAATGAAATGGCAATAATTCTACCATATGGAGAAGTGCATTTATGAGACTGTTTGGCAATTCATCTGACAAATATTGGTGAAGCACCTACTAGGTGCCAGGCACTGTTCTATATGCTGGGAAAACAAAGGTAAACCAGACAGACAAAGTGCTTGATATCATGGAGATATCTTAGGAGTTTGGGGGACAGGAAGTAAACAGGTAAATAAACCAATTTACAACATAATTATGGCAACTGTTAAGGAAAAAACAACAGCGATACAGGGATAGAGTACAATTAGGGGTGTGTGAAGGATGAGGTGGTCAGGAAAGGTTTCTTAGAAGAGGCCATGTTTTAACAGAGATCTCAATTGGCAAGGACAGAAGTAAACACAGATCTGGAGGAAAAATATTCCAGGCTACGGTAAAAGCAGGTTTTAAAACCAGAAGGCAGAAGAAAGGTCCATGTGGCTAAAGAGTGAGCAAGGAGAAGTCATAAGCAGCCAGTGTGAAGAGGGAGGCAGGAAACAAGATAATGTAGAGCCTTAGAGATTCATGGTAAAGAGTCTGGATTTTACTTAAGTGTAATGAGAAGCAGTGGGAGTTTTCTTATATCTTAAAACTTCAGATATAGTGCTATGTACTTAGACTACTGTGTTTCACAAATATGCACTCATTTAATCATTTATTTTTTTAAGTTTATTTATTTATTTTGAGAGAGAGAGTGCAAACGGGGGAGGGTCAGAGAAAAAGAGAGACAGAACCCCAAGTAGGCTCCACATCATCAGCACAGAGCCTGATGTGGGGCTTGAACTCACGAATGGCAAGATCATGACCTGAGCGGAGATCAAGAGTTGGACACCTAACAGACTGCGCCACCCAGGCGCCCCTCATTTAATCATTTAAACAAGCCGAGGGGTGCCTGGGTGGCACAGTCAGTTATGTGTCCAACTTTGGCTCAGGTCATGATATCACAGTCTGTGAGTTCAAGCCCTGCTTCAGGTTCTGTGCTAACAGCTAAGATCCTGGAGCCTCCTTCGGATTCTGGCTCTCCCTCTCTCTCTGCCCTCCCCCACTCACATCCTGTCTCTCTCTCTCTCTCAAAAATAAATAAACATTTAAAAAAATTTGTAACAAGCCTATAAGATAGATGCTTTACTATCCTTATTTTTTGGATAGTAAACTGAGGAAACTGAGACCCAGAGAGATTTCAGAACATATCATCACACATGCCTGTACATAACATGGCCAGGATAGTAACTAGGACAGACTACAGAACTGATTTATTTATAAAGTTCACTCTGGTTGCAATGTGAAAGAGCAAATGTAGGAGGGCAGGAATAGTCTAGGCCAGAGATGATGGGGGCTGGAGATGTCAGTGCAGCACATGAGAACATGGTGTCTTAGTCCATCCAGGTTGCCACAACAAAGTAACAGTATGTTTGCTTCTACAAAGTGAAGCCTATAAAAGCTGAGAGATTATCTACAAAAAAAGGAAACCAGAAATATGTGACCCACAGACTCAGAAAAATTTCGTTAACCCTTCAGAAGATTACAGAACACTTAACCCCAGAAGATTAGAGAAAAATCTGAGGTCTATACTACAAAGAAAAAAATTGGTTTTACCCATATATTCACTCCAACCATTTGAAAAAGGCACATAGTACTCTCACTTCATGGTTACTTATGCATTGCCCTATCGCTGTATTGCTCTCTCTGTAGTATCTACAATAGGCAGGCCCTGAGCTAGCAGTCTGGGGGAAAAAAGCAAATAATATTTTTAAACCATATTAAATATTAAATTATTGAAAATTGAGGTAAATGCGACACCAGCAACAAACAAGGTTCTGACATGGAGAATAGTAGAGGAACCTACTTAAATAGGGAGGTTGGGGGCACCTGGGTGGCTCAGTCTAGGTTAAGCAGCTGCCTCTTGATTTCAGTTCAGGTCATGATCTCACGGTTTTGAGCCCCACTTCGGGCTCGTAGGGCTCTGCGCTGACAGCATGAAGCCTGCTTGGGATCCTCTCTCTCCCTCTCTCTGTCCCTCCCCCACTAGCTCATGCATGCTCTCTCTCTCTGTCAAAATAAATAAACTTTAAAAAAGTCAAATAGGGAAGTCAGTGAAGGCCTTTCTGAGAACAAGACATTTGAACTGGGACCCAAAGAAGGACAGAGAAAAGAGTATTCCAGACAGAGGGAAAATATGTGCAAAAGTTCTCATATAGGAGAGATTTTAAACACACCAGTGCAGAGGCACCTGGGTGGCTCAGTCAGTTAAGCGTCCAACTTCAACTCAGGTGATGATCTCATGGTTCACGACTTCAGAGCCTGCAGCCTGCTTCAGATTCTGTGTCTCCCTCTCTCTCTGTCCCTCCCCCACTCATGGTCTGTCTCTCTCTCTCTCAAAAACAAAACATTGAAAAAAAATTTTGTAAATAAAAAAAAAAATCCACCAGTGCAGATGGGGCTACATGAGGGAGGTTTGAAAGATAAGCAGGGCTTGAAGGTCAAAGACGGGACTTTTTTGTTTGCACAACATGAGGCCCTTAGAAGATTTCAAGCATGCCGATGGCATCATCATATTCACTCAGGCAGTCAGTTTAACAATTATACAACAATTACATAACTATACACAGAACATCTACTGTGTGACAGGCACCTGTGCTGGCACATGCATACCCCAGAACTTGGGAAGCAGTAACAGGCCATCCTCTATGCCACTGCTGTGTGTTCCAGAATTCATCCTCTCCTAGACTATATAGGGGAACACAAATGAGGAAGCAATATTTTAAAAGTACAATGGTTAAGTCTATCAAATTAACTGTGACTTCTAAATTGCTTAAGAATATAACCTAATCTGGTTCATTCCTACAGTATCTGCAGAATTAAAGGCTCACTGACTCAATTTACGAATGAATAAATGATAGTAAAGCCAACTGCAGCTCTAAATAATAGACACTATAAATGATTCTGGCCTAAAATGGCAAGAGTTCCTAAAGTAAATATTTTGCTACAGTCTCTTACAAATAATTCAGATTTCTGTTTGAACCAGCTGTCAGTGTTCCTGGGGGAAACTAAACTGAATACACACCTGCCTATAACTCTACTTCCTGTTTCATAAGCCACAGTGGACAAGGGTATAGAGGAAAGAGACGCTCTCCACATTGTCTCTTGTTGGATCCACTTTCTTGTCCACAAACAATCCTAAAACTACAGACAGTAGTTAAGAAGGAGCTGAAGAGGAGGAATTGGGTAGGGAGGGTCTCACCCTTCCAGACTTAAGACCATTTGGACATGTTGTGAAGACGCACACTTCACGGAAATTTCTTCAAATGTGCTGAGTTTCAAGTTTCTTATCTTAGATCATGGGGGAAAAAACAGCAATAGACAGATTAATAGAGACGATCACTGTAAATGTTAAATGTATGAAAACAAAACAAAATAAAAAACAGACCACTGCGACCGAGACTGGAAAAGGAGGGAATTCAGAATAAACCAGATAGCATGGAGAAGGACAAAGCTGGAGGTGGTGGTCACTCTGCACTAGGGGAATTTCAAGATTCCACACACCATAAACTGTGGCTATTAAATGGTGGGGGTGAGGGGGGTAGGGGATGGGGGGAGGCAGGAATATTGAGCATTGCTCACTCATTCATTCCTGTGTAGAAACTAAGAGCTGTCCGGAAGGAACCAAACCAAAACTTCACTTACTTACACTTTAGGCTCTCCCAGGAATGCATTCTTAAACCAGTCAATCAGGAATTACCGGATCAGCACGGGGGGGGGGGGGGGGGGGGGGGGGGGCGATCGTGCCAGAGCCAAAGCCTTTCTGCTTGGTATAAATTCCTGGTTCCCGTGCCCTCCACGTATAAAAATCTTTAAGTTTGTGCAGCTCCTTGGAGCTCCCTTCTATCGGCTAGATTGGAAGCTGTCTGATTTGAACCCATTTTTGCTCAAATAAACTATTAAAATTTGTAACGCGCCTCAGTTTATCTTTTACCAGCTCCAGGTCAGAAGAGGGACCTGAAGGAGACTCCCAACAGCCCCAGGAGCCCCAGGACACAGGTACCTGTTGAGCTCCTTGAAGGTGCAGCGTTCTTGCTGTCTCTGGAGGACAGGGTAAGTCCCTCTAGGACAGCTTCTGTCAGGAGCCTTCAGACTTGGAGGTCAGAGAACCAGCTGGAGCCAGTCTGCATCAAAGTTGGAAACCGGACCGGCTCCGGGTAGGGCCGGGGTCCCACTTGGGAACCGGGTGAGCTCTAGGAACGGCCTGGGTCCCACTTGGAAACCGGACCTGGTTCAGAGACAGCCTGGGTCCCACTTGGAAACCGGACCGGATCCAGGGACGGCCTGGGTCCCACTTGGAAACCGGACCGGGTTCAGGGACGGCCTGGGTCCCACTTGGAAACCGGACCGGCTCCAGAAACGGCCTGGGTCCCACTTGGAAACCGGACCGGCTCCAGAAACGGCCTGGGTCCCACTTGGAAACCAGGTGAGCTCTAGGAACGGCCTAGGTCCCACTTGGAAACCGGACCTGGTTCAGGGACAGTCTGGGTCCCACTTCGGAACCGGACCGGGTCCAGGGACGGTCTGGGTCCCACTTGGAAACTGGACCGGGCTCAGGGACGGTCTGGGTCCCACCTGGAAACCGGACCAGGTGCATTCACGGACTGGGCCTCTCTTCGAAACCGGATTAGGTCTGAAGTCAGGCTGGATCCAACTTAAACTGAACTGAGTCTAGTATGAGGCCTCAGGTGAACAAAATTTTAAGGCTGAACAAGCAGGATAACCTTACCAACCATTATCTTGAAATTCAGTGGCCAGTGGAGAACCTTAAACCTAGATAAGTCTTGAGGTGCCATAGAGATAAAGGTGTCTCAGCCAGGTACTCACTGTAAAAGTAGAGGAAAAATTATTTTTCCTCCTCTACAGGTTCTGGTGACCAGGACATCCCACTCCCTCCAAAGCCTGCAGCCAGGATCCTTGGAAAACTGGCAGAAGCCAGCAGAAGAGTAAGTATTCTTACCAGTCAGCTCTCCCAGATGTCTATTTGTGGTGCCTGATCGAGAAAGGAAGGTAAAATTTCATGTCCTTCTTTATCTTTATTAATGTTTATTTTTGAGAGAGAGACAGAGCGCCAGCAGGGGAGGGGCAGAGAGAGAGGAGACACAGAATGTGAAGCAGGCTCCAGGCTCTGAGCTGCCACCACAGAGCCCAACGGTGGGGCTCAAACCCAAGAACCAGGAGATCGTGACTTGAGCTGAGGTCTGAAGCTTAACCAGTGGAGCCACCCAGGCACCCATCATATCATTCTTTTACAAATTCAGATTGGCAGGGAAAAAAAAATCTTTGCATTGTGACTGGTCAGTTTGCTCTCAAGTGCCCATTGGTTGTTAATCCTTCCTCAGAACAGCTATTACCTTATTTGCCTCATTTTCTGTCATGAGAACTTGGTTTGTCAGCCATCAGGTTGGGGGCCCCCCAAAATATGGCCAAACAGAAATGTTGCCTCCCATTTGCAACTAGATACAGCTGACAAATGTGGGTTGCACTCCACTTGCTTCTAGGGGCCTACTAACTATTGCCAGATCTCAGTGGAACTGAGGGTTTTTTTCCCCCTGGGTTATCTTTGGTAGAGACTCTGGATCTTGAGAGGATATTATCTTTTGTACCCTCTTTGGGAACACCGTTTGCATCCACAGGGTTGTTCAATACTGCCAGGAATCGTTACTGTTTGTCCTGGCTGAAATCTTACGATTCAAATTGATTTTTGCACAAATAAACTCTTAAAATTTTTAATATGCTTCAGTTTGCTTTTTAACAGCCTGCACTAATGGAGACAATTGTATGACAGCCGCATAATCCTCCATGCCCGGGGGCGGGTAAGACACAAGAGCTCTGTTTATAGTACTGCATTTAAAAGATTACCAAATTATCATTCACTGAAAAATATGTTGTTTATTCACCTCCTTAATCATAATTTTAAAAAAACTCATAATATAAAAAATAAATTAGACAAAATCTGAACTAGAAGACCTCCATTTGGCCCTTGAACCATTATCTCAATGAAAAGGCAGCCATTTTAAAAAACCAGCCTTACCAAGCTCTGGGAAAACTTGAAGGCATCTAAAAAAGTCATTAGCATATCCAGCCACCAGGTGTCACCATTGGTTTAAGCAAATGTGCTCTATCTAGCTCTAGGCTAATTCATAGTTTTGGATCTCTGCAACATTAGATGGCATCTCACCTTGACAATTGTTGAAACAGGCTCCAGTTAGTTCCAACCTATTTATGGAGAAATTAGAACTCATTCTAGCAACTTCAAACTTCCTTTCTCGTGCTTTCATGTATTTTTATTAAATAGAAAAAATAAATGAAACCAGCTCAGTAATGCCCTTTAGACTAGTAAACTACAATTAGGAAGAATTATATGAAAACAGTTGTCTGTGTCACAGGGGTAAGATTCAGGTAACAGTGTTTGCTCACCGTTTCCCTTTTTAAAACTGCACTCTCCCATACTGCCTGTTGGAACATCTTCACAAAGGGAAAAGGAGTGGGGAAGAACTTGCCAATCGAGGTCCAATTAAAATTTGTTCTTTTTAGGCAGATGATATTTAGATAATAGTCCCTAGGAAGGCAGTTCATATTCTGAAATTTACAAATGATTTTTTCAATGCATGGGTGTATCCAGGATTCCTTAGTTTCTTTTTTTTTTTTTTTTTGATTAATATAAAGTTTAAGTTAATATCTTTTGTTGCTAATCCTTGGCTTCTCTATAGATTGACAAGTAGTCTGCCATTTATACAAATCCATTTTCTGTCCAACAAGACTCCTTCTGTATCCTCACCCTCATTCAAATATTCCAACAAGCAATTCTTTTAAATTCCTACCTCCTTCCATCTCATGACTACTGCCTTCTCAGGGAGAAAACATCGGATAGATTTCTGTTTCCTAAAGATACTGCAAAGATATCTTGGCAGTTCCTCACTACATAGAAACCATCAGTATTGGTTTTCCCACTACAAATGTAAATCTTGAAACAAGAAACAATACATGATAAGAGCAAAGGCCAAAGGGGAAAGCAATGAAGTGTGTGTCTGAGATTGGAAGGAAGAAAATACCAAGTAAGAATTTACCCCTGGCTTGTTCTTATTAAATCACATGATTCTGGCATTGTGTTTTTTATAGCCCCATGATTTTGTTTTTCTTTTATTTGGCAAACAAAATTAAACTCACTATTCAAACAAAATGACATGGAATTGTGTGAGCCAAGATGAACAAAAATGCACAGTTGATTTATTTAAGTTCCAGGAATAATAGTCAATGAGTTTGAATAAAATGTGCTGCTAAAAACAGGACATTAAAGGTAATTTAAATATATTCAGTGCAGTCATTCATTCTAGTTCATGCACGTTAAGTAGGTTTTTTATCTCTAAGGTGCCATCAACGGAACTCTCAGACATTCAAAATACCAGTATTATATCATTAACACATTTCTGGTCAATGAGTTGAGTAATGTAGAACTTATGAAAATATGTATTGCCATTCTCTTTCAAATGAGCTGCATATTACATCCATTAACATAACTATATTGATCTAATTTCGTTATTTTCAGTAGAGTGCAGTTTGGAAATATAAAATTGACAAATGAGAGCCAAATGAAGAGGGGGCTAACATCAAAGATCATAAATTACAAAACCTCAATAAGGAATATCTTTGTAATTGCCATAATGTGGAAATGTTAAATAGCATGCATTTAGTTTTTTAAAAAAGAGAAAATCTTACATGTTTTAACCATTTTATTTTGACCAGACTATATCTGTTGGTAGTAGATTATTTACTCTTCCTTTCAGAGAGCTAATTGGAGTACACCTAAGTATCTAGATTATTTATCGTATGACTGTGGGAAGGTCAAATCATATGACTGTGGGAAGGATGGATACTTGGGTTCTACTCCCAGAGATTCTTGCTTTAATTGGCCTGGGATGTGATCTGAGCATCAGATATTTAAAAGCTTCCCAGGTAGTTATGAGGCAGACAAGGTTGACAGTCACTGTACCGTTTTCATTTTACACAAAAGGATGTTAACACTCTTACTGTTATTTTCAATGTTATTTAATAAAGGGGCTTAGTTGCAAATAGGAATTAAAATGTGCTTGAGGAAATCTTTCAAATTACTGCAAAACATAACTGCAGATTAAACATTCTTTACAACCAAAGGAAGAAGAACATGGAATCAGTAGATGCACCTTCATGCATCTCTTAATTAATCAACGGATCCATTACAAAATTCCCAAAAGCCAATTTTCTGGAGCTTCCAAACAATTTTGGTGTTACCAAAAAAAAAAAAAAAAAAAAGGCAAACTAAAAAAACCTAATATCAAATAATTTGGGGTTAAATAGACTTTTCTATAGGATTTCCTAGAATTTATAATGGTAATAGACTGTAAATCTTCAAAAGGGACAGAATGCCCTGTCCTGTGTAAGATGCAGTATGTTGAATGGTTGAAGGAATCGTGGATTCATGGAACACACTTTAGGAAATACAATCCACATACATGTCTTTTAAGACAATGATAATTAATACCTACAGCCAAAAATGTTATCCAAAGATTTCACTCTGCAGGTCTGAATTACCACTTGCTTTTTAACCTTCTCCTTTGGATAAAACATTATATTGCCTTCAAATATTTGAAAGTATTCTACCAGAGGAATTAAGACTATCAACTCAGGAGCAAAACTTCTTATGTTCACACCAGCATTTTTTACTTAATCTCTCTGTGCTTCAATATCTTCACCTGCAAAATGGGGGAAATGTATCCCCCCCACCCCCCACCTCAGGGTATGTAGCACTTGAGAAACTTAGGTCCTTGACATTCTGTTACAATAACAAGAGTGACACTTAAAAGTGAAGGGCCAAACTACCATATAAAGAATTTCAAAGGAAATTTCTTCTGAGAATCTATTCCATGACTTCTGAACCCTCTGGCCTACTTTGAGAATATGAAAGAATTGAAAAGAAAGGAGAAGGGATATCTGTGAAGGGAACACTCTAAAAAGAGCTGTTGCCTTATTAATAGTCCACCACCCCACTCTATATTAAGGATTCAGATAGGTCCACTTGGCCATCCTGAATGGTGCACCCCTGTACTTTGGGGACCCCAGGCCTGCCATTTGCTTTCTACTCAAGGGATCTAGAGGACTAGGGACGCCTGGATAACTGCTCTGGAGGCAGATCCACCTCATTCCCAGAGTTCTTCAGGCAACAGGACACTAGCATGTTTCGTGTGGACCAGAGGTAGGCAGCTGATTAGAGTCTGGCCCAGTAGCAAGAAGCTGGAGGTAAGGACAAATTCGCAGGATACAAAGCAGGAGGAGCAAGTGGCTACCAGAATTCCAAATAGCTCAGCCAGCCAGCAACAGGGGCACTAGAAGAAGGAGATCTCCAGCACCTGGAAAGATGCCACAAAAGTACTCCATGAGGAAAAAAATCTGCTTTAAACCAAAAGGCCCAAAATGGCTATATAGAGAAAGTCTAATGAGAGCCTCTTTCCAGGGCAGACTGCAGGGAAAACAGTCCCAGGCTGGGCCAAAGGAGATTTTCCTGTTAAATTAAGGGCAGAGCTTGGTTAATATCCTGGGCCCCCAAATCTAATTATTGAATTGAGCCTGGTTCGTGATCTTAATTGACAGTGGGATGATCTATGACCTAAGCATGAGAAGAAAAGTCACAGGGTCTGGAGAAATTTTCATCCAAGGGAACCAGTGATTACTGAATGAATTTTAAAGGGGCAGAAAGACAAAAATAATTTGATTACATACCATGAATCCTGCAACACATGCATGTGTATATTTTAAAATATAATGTTTCATAAATTCCCATGAATTGCAGGATGATAATACTCTCAAGTTTACATCCATGCTACAAAGTGTGGTCCATGAACCAGCAGCAGCAACAGCAACACTGGGAGTTTTTTATAAATGCAGAATCTCAAGCTTCACCCTAGACTTGCTGAATCAGAACCTGCATTTTAAGGAGATCCTCAGGGGATTTATACGCATATTACAGTTTCAGAAGCACTGCCTTATGCCACTCTGCTGCCCATAAGGAAGTCTTTGTGATATTTGAATATCTACTAATTGTGACGTAACCATCCATTGAAGTCATCATGAAGGACTCCCAATAGCAACAAATATGTTATAGAACTTTGGCATTTTCAAAGCTCATTCTATTTCTGTTATACTCACAGTTAACTGGTTGACTTTTAAACTGATTTAGGTATTTCACCTGTTACCTCATGTACTTAATGCACATGCAAGTGGTTGCACAAGTGACAAGAAAACCTACCTCTAACAACTGATGTTCTAGGACACCTTCCAATACCAAAGAAAGATTAGACAGATCAGCATCTGTTATTGAGTAATATACTCTCATTAGCTTATCTTAGCAATATGGCCACAGAACTTCTAGATTCTGCAGATAATAAGTGAGAGACAGACTTCCAGATTACCGTAGCCTCAGGAAAACTTGCTTGGGTGGCCTTATCAGCGGAAATGGAGAAATATTACCTCCTTTGGCTCCTCATACCCCTTTACACCAGCCTCTCTCACTAACTGGGATGCCCCTGGCTGCAAATCAAGAAGGAAATTATCATCTAAGTGTCAGTGAGTGGATTCAAGGATAAAACCTGCAAATGAAGGTTCACTTTGGAAAGCCAAAGAAAATACAACATGGTACCAGAGAGGCACCCAAGACAAGTCAGGTGTGGGTAGTATGGGCTCATTGTACTTGAAGAATACCAAATTAATATTTACTGAATGAATAAATATATCATAAATGAGTAAATGAAATGAATTGGTCTGGAATTCATATCTTTTAGGCTACTTTGTATTTCTAAATCCCTATAGTTCCCTGCCAAATGAAACCTTTATGCAATATTTCTTTATTCTTTCTCATGCTTGAACTCACCTTACAGCTGTGGGGATTCCATTGTGTTTCAACAGAACAACATTGAAATCCAGACAAGCCCATCCTCATAAGATGGCCATCCTCATAAGATCACTAGCTATGGTTTTAAAAGTTTAAATCTTGGTTCTACCACTTGTAGGCTATGTAATTTTGGGTAGTTACCTAACTTGTGGAGCCACTAATACCTTCCCTTATAAAATAAGGCAAGTAACGCCTCGTCTATAAGGCTATTGTGTGATTTAGAGAGGATAACAACTGTGGAAGTTTGTAACATAGTGTGGGTATAGAATAAGTCCTCAATAATGCGCTGTACATTTCTCATGACCTCACCCTCACCCTACATGTATTGTTCTGGATGTGCTTAAACCTTATCCCTGTCCTTACTAGATTCAACCTCTGAGACTAATACAAATTGTCTAGTTCTATAAATTATTCATGGAGACAAAGCACAGAATTAGTTTTATTTTTCTACTTTCAAGTTCATTTATACATTCATTCATACATTCATCAAATAATCTATTGAGCACTTAGCAAGCATTAGATATAATCCCAATATATCCAACTAGAAATAAGCCTCATTAAGAAAAAATTCTAGAGGTGCCTGGGTGGCCCAGTCAATTAAGTGTCCGACTCTTGATTTCAGCTCAGGTCATGATCTTACAGTTCATGAGTTCAAGCCCAGAGTCAGACTCTGCACTGACAGTGCAGAGCCTGCTTGGGGTTCTGTCTCTCTCCCTCTCTCTCTGACCTTCCCCCACTCTCATGCGCACTCTCTCTCTCAAAATAAATAAACTTAAAAAAATTTTTTTAGAAGTTTTAAAAAGTCCATCCATTCACAATGGCAATAGAAATGGATCAATATCAAGTATCTGAGCACTAGACATATAAAAATTCTTATATACAGTTCTCTTCATAACAAAACATATTTTGAGTAGAAAATGACAGGCATATACATCAGGTAATATTTATGTTCAGTATTTTCTCATTTTATTTTCTAGAAAAAAAGCTCCAATAATAGACTAATTTAGAATGGGATGCCTGAAAACATTTTTAAACTCCAGTTGGTGAGAAGTGGCCTTTCCTAATTATCATCTGAACCTCCATGATATTGAGCTATGGATGCCATGATTCTTCCCGAGCAAGACCATTAAACATAGCACTGGTGACCTCACATGGGGCATTTTGTTTAATCCTCCTCAAGGATAAGTTGCTTATATTAGGTACTTTTACATGCACATGTACTTCAAATTCTTACCAAACCAAAGCCACACATGGATCAAACAAAGAAAACCAATGCCAATAGCCCGTAGGGAGCTAGAACACTATTTTGGGTATTGGTTTAGAAATTGATTTAGCCACAATTACAAGTGACTTTATAACCTCTACCTTCTGAGGAGGGAAAAACTATCTTAAAAAAAACTACTAAAAACAAAAAGATATAACCTGTAAACTTTACAGATGCTTTTAACAATAAAGGTAGGAAATGCAAGTGAAAACTGAATATCAGAAAGGAGGTACCCTTTGAAAAAGAAAATATTTTAAGTCCCAGGAACACTGGTGACCACAAAGATAAATAAACCTATTTAAGACAAGAGTTACAGACTACAGAGAGAAGATGGGTATTACTATCAGAATAGTGATTGGCAAGAAATCCAACCAAGCAGAAGAGTTAGGAGACCCTTAGGTGGGATGCAGTAGCAGAGCCTGAGGCTTCTTTTGGATTGTGCCACATCTTTGAGTTTTAGGAAATAAGCATGCAGAAACAGACGATCAAGTGTTTATACAAGGCTCAGAGTTGTCTTTTATCCTATTTAGTTGACAACAGGGTTTTTCGGTTATTCCGTAAAGCACTACAAACTTTCAATCTAGCATAAATAAATTTCCATCCTTGCTTATGATTCAGGTGAGTCCCCTTGCATCCCCAGCATTCTGCCTGGCTCAGAGCGGGAATTCAGTCAGTATTTTCTTAATCAAGGAGACTGAATTGACCTAGAATTTGATGTAGACATTCCTATATCCCCAAGATTCTGGAATTAATTGTGACCGTGTGTGTGTGTGTGTGTGTGTGTGTGTGTTTTATGTTTTCCCTCTAATAGAGATTAAACTAATAAAACAGACTTTATAAAAAGGGCCCAGTAAAAGTTAATGATAGGTTTTCACATTATTAGAACAAAACATCCAGCATGTAAAAGACTAAAATAATTATGAGTATCATTTAAATTTAAATTCTATTTGAAATAATGAAATGAAAGCCAACTGTGAGGCCCAGGTACCACTTATCTGCCCGTTACTTTGGTATTTCCTACCCAGAGAGTAAACGTATATGTGCAGATTAGGAAATAAAGTACAGCTTGATAAATCTTGACAAGTAGCCAGTACTCTGGGATATATCTCTAAAGAATACTAGATTGGAGGACACAGCTTAGGCCAGAAGACCTAAGTAATTTTCTTCCACACTAAACTGCTATCCATTTCACTTCTCTTATCAGAGGGGGGTTATTACAATGCAGTGAGAGAAGAGACCAGCACAAAACCCCCTTCAGTACAAGGGTAAAGGAAGTACCAGGGTTTAACAAGGAAGGACACCTTGTCCCCTTGCCTGATGCCAAGCTGTCTTGTTCCTTGCTAGCATATCAGGCTGCCATTCTGAGGAAAGAAAACGCAGTGGGAACATGGCTGGGCTACTTCTCACACTGGGAAAAAGGGTCTGGCTCTCTTACCACTCTGGACTATGGATTAAGAAAGTAGACGAGAGAGCAAAACAACACACACCAAACGTGACTTTGGCCTTCCACATGGAGACACTGCCCAGCAGTAAAAATATGGCTTAATCAAAATGAGAGCGTAACCAATCAGAGTAGTCATTTGAACTTCTGGGACAGAAAACTAAGCAAGGGGTTAGAAGCCAAAAAATCTCTATCCCAAGTATCTCCCTTCATGGAGAAAAAATGCTGGGATCCCCTTCTCTGTTGGTTGAAGCTGGCATATAAAAAGGACAGAGATTAAATTTCCTTTTATGTAGTGGCAGAGGTAATGATCAACGTTCTATCTAGTTAGGGTCTCCTGAATTCATGGAACTGTCACTAAAAATAAAACAAGGGGGAAATGGGAGGTTCGCAAGGAGAAAAGCTAAAGAAAAAGCCCTCAGGAAGGGCAAAAACCAAGTTAGTTATGATAAGCTATAAACATTCTCCCATTCCCTCATTCTTTCTCTGTGTCTCATTCTCTCTCCCTTTCTCTCTCTCTCTCTCTCTCTCTCTCTCTCTCTCTCTCTCTCTCACACACACACACACACACACACACACACACACACACACATCTTATTGTCTTCCTAATCAGCTCCATTCTTTTACCCAGGACCCACCCCAGTCCCCCCTCCCACCTCAGTAGGCTTCCTCTACTGAGGCAAGCAGACACTTCTCTAACACCAATTTATAGTAGGCTAAATGGAGACTTCGATTCTCAAGTTCATTTGACCTATCAGGTCTAGCATCTACCGTAATTGACAACTTTTCTCTGTGAGATTTAGTTATGTCTCATCAGACCAGTGCATCTTTAGGTCACTAGAGAGAAGTTATCTTGCACCTGCATATACTAACTAACCTCTCAGGAGTACCTATAACTCAGGCTTTTAAAAATAAGAGTCTAATCTTGTTCCGAGACCAATTCTGACCACCAAGCAAATGCTGAGGACACCAACTGGGTGTCCTACAACTTAATTCTGATACTACCTGGAAGTAGCATCAGATCCCACAGGTTAAGGGCTCAGTCCTACAAGATTGCCCTGCCCCTTCAATTTGGATGCCAGTCACAGTGTCTACAAACCAGAGGTTCCTACCACCCCTTTCTTAGATTCAATTAATTTTCTGGAGCAGCTCACAGAACTCAGAGAAATATTTCGCTTACTAGATCACTGGCTTATTGACAGGGATATAACTCAGGAACAGCCAGATGGCAGATATGCACAGCACAGGGTAAGGGGAAAGGGCACGGAGTCTCCATGCTCTCTCCTGAGGCACTGCTTGCCCCAAATCTTCCTGTGTTCACCAGCCCAGAAGTTCTCCCAACCCTACTGTTTTTGGATATTTATATAGAGGCTGCTTCATTACATAGATATGATTGATGTAATCATTGGCCTTTGGCAATTGATCCAAGCCTAGCCCCTCTCCCCTCCCAGGAGGTTGGGGGATGGGACTGAAAGTTCCAGCTGTCTAATCACAGAGTTGGCTCTTCTGGCAACCAGTGCCCAATCTCAGGTACTTTTGAAAAGTCACCTCATTCACATAACAAAAGACACCTTTATTGTTCTCATCATTTAGGAAACTAGAAGCGTTCTAGGAACGCTGTGCAAGAAATGGGGACAAAGACCAAATGAATATTTCTTATTATAAATCACAATATCACAGGTCATAAAATGCTGGCCATTCCTGGGTTCAATCCGGCAAAATGTGGATACTGACTGCAGCAGAGGTCAAAGTCAAGAATTTCTCCACAGCTGTTCCAAGATGCCAGTGCTTTTAGTTGCTTTATGCAGTATCTTCTGCTCAAATGATCCTGCCTCAACAGAGCTGGCTAATAGAAATGACTTCCAATTAATTAAATCATCTGAGCAAAATGTCCATTTTAAACGTATTTCCTATTTCTCCTGATTCTTTTCTCATAGAGTAATCTATAAAGATTCAGAAACAAAACTTTGTTTGCAAAAGGTGAATTTTTAACTAATAGAATAATTTTAACGTGACTGCCAGGAATTTTTCATGTATCTAGCTTCTTTTATGTCAACTGAAATTAATCATTTGACCAAGTTGGTACATAATTAATGATATTAAGTTACAGCTTATATTCACCTGTATTTAATTTGCCATTGTAAATAAAGTTATTGCCAATAAAAGTCATCAAGTTTTCTGTAATTTTTTTGCAGCTGTCAATAAAATTTTACACATGCACAGAGACTATACACAGATGATTTCATTGGGAAGTTTTAGAATTATCAGAACTACTATTGTAATTATTTAATAGTCATATCTTTTAGATCTATAAATGCACTATCTTTCAATCAACCAAATAAGAATATTAGGTTTAAATTAAAGTAAGAGAATTTGTTTTAACCATACTTTTTGTATGCAGCATTAGAACTATAAAATCCCCCCCCAAAAAAAAACCGACCAACCAAACAAACAAACAAACAAAAAACATTGCAATTGCAAAGAAACAATTCAAATACATGTAACCTAACACAATGTCTGGCCCATGATAGATGTTAAATAAGTGTCCCGTGGCACCTGGGTGGCTCTGTCCGTTAAATGTCTGATTCTTGACTTTGGCTCAGATCATGATCCCAGAGTCATGGAATCAAGCCCCAAGACAGGCTCCACACTCATCAGCACAGAGCCTGTTTGGGGTTCTCTCTCTCTCTTCCTCTGCCCCTCTCCCCTGCTCGTGCTCTCTCTCTCTTAAAAAAAAAAAAAAAAAAAATAATAAACAAACAAATGTCTGGCTGAATGAATGGACATTGAGAAGACAACACAAATGTGGGACACATAAGTACATATATGAAGAATTATAGAATAACTTTCTTTACATACAGGAGATAGAAGAACATGTTTTTTTATTCGGAGATCCCAAAGATGGTAAAATAAATAATGTTCAAGTAGCTGCTGGAAAGATAGAAATGTGGAGGAAAATCATTTAGACTAATGTGTGAATATTTTCATTCTCCATTATTGATTTGAATAGAAATATCAAAATCCAAGAATAATTACAGGTTTAATATCTTGAGAAAGCAGGAAATTTTAATTTTTACAAACAGAATAAACCTAATTTAAGTATGAATGCCTCTTTAAAGGAAAGGAATTCATAATAAAAATGCTAGTATAAATTTAAAAAAATTAACAGCATGGAAAAAAATTAAGGAGAAGGAAAATTAATTTATAAAGAGAAATTACTCTTAACACAATAAATATTAGTAATGCAATAGCAGAGAAACATAAGTCAGGAAGGAACTAGTTTCACAGTAATAGGTTTATAGAGAGAGAGAAAATGTCTACAAGAACCATTAGGAAATTTCCTGGCATAATGTGGGTTAACAGAAGCTGAAAGTGGCATTTATTGTATAGAAAGTATGCACACCATAACACAGCCTACACTTAAGAAAAGTTTTTTTTAGAGTTGACATTTGCCTCTTGTTGAATTCCTTAAGGAGAGCTAAATCTAAGTAAAGAATTTCAACTTATAATTTTTAAATTGTGTTTATAGTAGTTAGTATATGAAAGATGAAAGGTCAAAGAAAAAAATGACTTGTTTAAAAAGTATGTATCTCTCCATCAATGTGCTTCATGTTGCTCCAAGACTCTAAAAACATCTATCAGATGATACAGCATCAACAAAGATCAAAGAATGATGATATTATCTGCCTATGTAAATCCCTTTTCTTTCTGATAAAAGAAAGAAGTAAATGTTGTAAAGCTCTTCCAAGCTCCCTAGAACTTCTAACTTTAAAATTTGGGGAGGGGTATCATTTTCTATGAGGCGAACAATTCAAAAGGTCAGGGATTTTAAAAGGAACATTAACTTGTCCATGTCATCATGAGTATAATTTGCTTCTGCAGCAAATACCATTTCTTATTACTCATATGAGATAGTTAATGCCTTCCTCCTCTTCAGCATGTACCTACTCTTCTGACACACTTCTTGGCATGTTCCCTACAATAGAAACCCAAAATTAACTGGAAAAGAACAAAGTGAAACCTTATCTTTGCCTACAATAGTGACTCTAAACACAATGACAATCATGCCAGAAGAAAGAGACATAATTTTCTATTTACAATGTAACATCACTTAAAATACTTTGGAGTAACTAGTCCTTTAAATTTTCAAGGTTAAAGTGTTTCTTGTTGAATTGGTTAACTAGCATTAAAATAAAACACATGGTTTCTTATTTGTTCGGTTTATTTTTAATGATGTTGGGCTAAACATGGATCTAGAACAGTAACAAATCATACCAGTTCCAGGAGCTGGGCTCTGTTAGAGGATATGGATTTTTTTTTTTTTTATAGTAAGAGGAATGAAGGCCCATGGCTGTGTTCTTCCAGCCTCTGACTTTCTCATTCTTCTGGATTGCTCAATGAATATCTAGTAAATAAATGGGTGAGGGAGGGAAGATAAAGAGGGAAAGGATGGACAGATAGAAGAGTAAGGGGAGGAGAAAACAAAAAGAATTCTGTGATTTAAAAGTACTTGAACTGGGGCGCCTGGGTGGCTCAGTCGGTTAAGTGTCCGACTTCGGCTCAGGTCACGATCTCGCGGTCCGTGAGTTCGAGCACCGCGTCAGGCTCTGGGCAGATGGCTCAGAGCCTGGAGCCTGTTTCCGATTCTGTGTCTCCCTCTCTCTCTGCCCCTCCCCCGTTCATTCTCTGTCTCAAAAATAAACGTTAAAAAAAATTTTTTTTTAATAAAAAAAAATTAAAAAAAAATAAAAGTACTTGAACTATCTCAAAATCGTTGGGCAAACAAGCCTACCAAAGGTTATATGAAATTTCTGGGGTACAGCAGTCAGGCAATCCCCCATCTGAAAAATAAATGGACTTCCATCTATTTTTTTCCTGAGGCCTAAAAACAAGACATATATAGTATACTACATATAACATATATGCTATGTATAACATACATATTATATGTATACATATATACATATACATACATGTATATAATGTGTGTATATCAAAGACATTCATACTACAATCAGTTTTATTGTGATGTTTGAATCGCTATGACAGAAATTTAATTTCATTTACCAGTGTTTCTCAAATGTGATCAATGACTGGCCATCTCAAGGACTGCCTGGGATAGTGCTGGTTTGCACCTATCCTTCCAGAGTAATTATTAGTAGCAACTCACTTCACTCAGAAGTGTCTTAGTTTGACAAATAATTTTTATGGTCAACCAATGACCAAATGCATTTAAAAATCCTGGTCCTTGGGGCACCTGGGTAGCTCAGTCAGTTAAGCATCCGACATTGGCTCAGGTCATGATCTCATGGTTTGTGAGTTTGGGTCTTGCTGAGTTGTCAGCACAGAGCCTGGAGCCTACTTCGGATTCCTTGTGTCCCCCTCTCTCCGCCCCTCCCCCACTTGTGCTCTGTCTCTCTCTGTCTCTCTCTCTCTCTCAAAAATAAACATAAAAAAATTTTTTTAAAACTGATTCTTATTAAAAGTAGAGCTTCCTGGATCCTACCTTAAACATAATAACTTCAAACCCCTGACAGGCAGACCCAGGATCTTCATTTTAACTAACATCCCTTAGGTAATTGTCAGGGTTGCTAAAGTTTGAGAAATGCTGCATTAATATATAATAGAGAGTATTTGATTTCAATGAGGAGAAAGCTGAAAAGACCAGTGTATGAAAATAAACAGGAAGAGGTGACATTATTGAACAATATACCTATCGCCACCCATCAATATATAATTGTGTTTATTTGGCAAGTTTCTTTATGGCCTGCAGTGACTACAACATCTATCTTTGTCCCAGGGGCAGGGAGATTAGTAAAATGGTACAAATAAGAGGAATTTAGCACTGCAGGATTTCATCTAGCTGCTGTATTTACATTTGTTTGGCCATTACTCCAAGCCTATGTACAGTAGCCTTCCTTATCCACAGGGGATATATTCCAAGACCCCCAATGCCACTGAGGACGGTACCAAACCCTGACTCTATTACGTTTTCTCCTATACATACATACCTATGATAAAGTTTAATTTATAAATTAGGTAGAGTAAATGGGGCACCTGGGTGGCATCTGACTTTGGCTCAGGTCATGATCTCACCTTTCATGAGTTCGAGCCCCCATGTCGGGCTCTGTGCTAACAGCTCAGAGCCTGGAGGCTGCTTCAGATTCTGTGCCTCCCTCTCTCTCTGACCCTCCCCCACTTGTGCTCTGTCTCTCTCTCAAAAGTAAATAGTTAAAAAATTTTTATAAATTAGGTAAAGAGATTAACAACAATAACTAATGATAAAATAGAGCCATCTTAATAATATACTGCAATAAAAGTTATGTGAATGTGGTGTCTGTCTCAAAATATCTTATGGTACTGTACTCACCCTTCTTGTGATCACATTGGATGATAAAATGCCTGTGTCAGGACATGAAGTGAGGTGAATGATGAAGGCATCATGACACAGTGTTGGTGTACTAATGCCCTCCTGACTACATGTCAGAAGGAGGATTATCGCCCTCCAGGGCCACATGGTTGACCTTGGGTACTGAAACCACTTAAGGGAAACCACAGATAAGGGGGAACTACTGTATCTTTACTTCCTCTCCATTTGACTTCATTCTCTCTCTAAACTAACTACACTAGGATTCCTGTAAAGAACTGGTCATTCCAGATGGCTGGTTTTCATCCTTCCCCATGCCATGTCCTCTGTAGATACAAAATTTAGTTTTAAAAAAATAAATATAATTTTCCAGTAATTAACACTGAGTTTTTTCCCAGAGACATAAGGAAAGAGAGAGAGTAGTGTAACCCCATGAAGGAAGATATTAGCTTAGAAGTCTTCTTTTCTTCCTGTAGTTTTCTTTTTCACAAATACTTAGATGATTTTTAGTTAAAATTGAGCAACTCCATGTAGGATCACTGTATACATAGATTGTCCTTGCTTTCTGTATTTGTTAACTAATGTCCTCTGATTATAACAAACATAAAACAACTCTAACTTAGTCAAAAAGGGAAGATTATGGGAAGCATTCTAAAACATTTCATGAAATCCAAGGAAGGCATAAAGGGCAAAGTCTTAAAAGGACAAGAAGTGGGGAGGTTCCAGGGCCTCAAGGAGTTTACAGATCTCTCTCCAGAATTTGCCACTAACGTGCTTTGGATCATGGCATCCCATCTCTCTGTCTCACCATTTCAAATTTTAATAATTGGGATATAGAACATAGGGGACAACTCCAGACAGGTACTGGTGGCCAGGTAGACAGGATCAGCACAGATCTAATCTCCTACGGCCTATGTCTGTGTGCAAAAGAATAATATCTGTGAGAGAGGAGAAACTCATAGTGGACCATCTAGCTACCCCAAAGAGATGTACTATAATTCACCTTCTGGCTGCTCAACACACACACACACACACACACACACACACACCCTTTTTTCTCTATATCCCAGAAAACCACTCATAACACATGATCCAACTAAATCCCACACAACTGCAATGGGGAATAACCAAAGCTATTTCCAGCCACTGTGCACAGAAGGGAGATGTTGGCCTTCAAGTCCAGGACCTCTGGGTTATGTCCATTCCTCTTCAATTCTGTCAGAATCCCATTTCATTCTACATGAACTACATGATAAACTGAACCATTTCCTGGATAGCATGATATACCCCTGGAAGAAAGAAAGAGGAAATAAAAGAAAAAAATAATTATTATAATTCTCATTTTAGAAGGAAACATGAGAATAAATAGCATACTTAGCAAGGAAATACTGGTGCAAGCTGCAGTCTTCCACTCTGCAGGCATTCACAAGACTGCTGCTGACATATGAGACAGATTCCTCCTCTGCTCGTTCCAAGTTCTCCTGGCTTTCAGCCAGCACCACAGCTTGCCAAGGATCTTTGCCCCAATTGCACAAGGAATCCAACATGCCCAGGTGGTAGTCTCAGCTCCTAATTCAAGAAAACCTACATTTTTTTTAACCCTTGGATGAAACATTCTTCCATTAAGTACTGAAATACTTAGACTAAAAGAGTTAAAGAAAACAAAACTTCTGAAAGTGAAAGAGTAGGTATAATTGTTGGAAAAGTCTTCACCCCGGGGCCCCTGGGTGGCTCAGTCATTTAAGTGTCTGACTCTTGATTTCAGCTCAGGTCATGATCTCACAGTTTGTGGGATCGAACCCGGTGTCGGGCTCTGTGCTGACAGTGCAGAGCCTGCCTGGGATGCTCTCTTTGCCCCTCCCTCCTCACGTGTGTGTGTGTGTGTGTGTGTGTGTGTGTGTGTGTGTGTGTGTGTGTCTCAAAATAAATAAACTTAAAAAATAATTTAAAAAAGAAATATCTTCACCTCTAGGTCCTAGGTTGCATTCCAGCTGTGAAAACAATATCAGATGTATTGGTCACTAGTTCTACTCATGTTCTATATCCTACAACAGCATACCAATATCACAAGGTACTACTACTTAGATGCTGTTATGGTTAAATTCCCAATAGGTCCTTCCAGTGAGGCCTAGCTTCATCAGGATGATAGGATATTTATGCAGTAAGGCCAGGCAGTTAGTAGCTTATTGCCTTGTTGGCAGTGCATGAGTTCATCAATTAAAAGCTATGTATGGAATCCTGTGATGCTTATAAAGGCATATAAACAGGGAAAGCAAATCCAAATCCAGAAAGACTGTGATGATAAGTTGTTCTTCCATGATGAAGCGGCCTTTTTAACTGAAAAGAATTTATCTGCCACAGGGCAGTAGACCAGGTCCCCAGAAGTTTATTGCTAGTCATTGTTACTAACAGTATATGATCAGTCTTGTTATGAAGTTAAATATTGAGTTTGCCCATGAACCAATAGATTGGCTTGAGGAGGAGGATGACTAACTCCCACAAAATGAATCATTTTTTTCTCCTGGTACTAAGAATCTCTTCTGCAATGATGGCCTTTTAGTGAGCATCACATAGACACAGATATTCTCGCTCTGGGTCCATTCTGAATGGTCCATCCACCCTTCCCTAAAGCCTCATTGCCAGCAGTTCTCCCATCTTGACTCTTCCAAGTTCTTGACCATATACTCGGATCAGGACTAAAAATGACCTAGTATGTATTCATTCAGCCTTAACCAGCTCTAAAATATTGCAACCATCTGAAGGTTCCTGCCTCAGTATATCCATCATTGCCCAAGTCACTCTGGCCCTTCCCTCAGAGATATCTCTGACCTCCCCATAATCCAGCAATGAAAGGGTAAATGTCTGGCACAACAGGGGGTCTTTAGCCTCAGTCTCAATGCTAGATTCCAGTTGCTTTGTATATTGCAGATTTTGGAAGTTACCTTTCAGCTAAATAATTAGCTCAAGAATTACTATAGATCCTGACCTCAGGTAAAGTAGACACTAAAATGTTTCCTTCTAGGCACAGTGGACAATAAAATTTCTGCTCAAAAATTTAACTCTTGTAAGCTTTTTCTTCCCAATTGTAGTGCTTGGCCACCCTGAAGAACAGCAGCACTTCCTCTCATCTGTCTGGTGCCAGCATATCATGCAAAACCATCTGTACAGCAGGCTCAAGTTACTCTATCCCTGATCCACTAGGCATAGGAAACTCCCCATGGGCTTAAGGAAGAAAGTAACATAAGAGTACAACTGCCTGTTCATATAATTTACCTGTGTCTTCAGGCTTCTCATAGGCTCAGCCTCACAAGTTTCTCTTCTTTCTCAATCCACTTGATGTGGAGTACTCCTGGGAATGGCTGGCTTTATGGCCAAGTGTCTGAGACAGCACCACGTCGTATCAGGCATCAAGGTGCCATGGCTGTGTTATGCCAGATGGTGGAATGATTCAGTCTCTACATGAGTCTAGCCACAAGCCAGGAGTCATTTCTCAAAATGAAGGGTCATCTGCTAAAGAGGCCTTTGCATTTTCCCAAACATAAAGGGTCTCCTTTGTGGTGGCCTTCTTGGGGCTTGTCATGGACTCCATGCAGCTTTAGGAAGGGCCACAGACTCTTCCAGCAGCACTGACTGCAGACTGAGCTAATTGGAAAGCCCCCTTGCCCTTTGGGTCCCTCTCCAAACTGGCAGCTTTTGGGTGGCCACCCAGGAAAAGGTGATACCCAAAAGGTCAATACTATGTCTAAAATTCAAAGAGGCCCCGACTCACTGTGCCTGGAAAATTCTTTAAAATTTGTAAATGAATGTTTCACTACCTCATACAAATTATAAACTCAATGTTTAACTTAAAAATGCTAAGATTTCAAAGTGCTGCTCTATTATATTAATCAAATGTGATTATTTTTCTCTTCATTTAATTCTTTCCTTCCTTATTTAAACTTCATCTACTGACAAAAAGGATAGAAAACGCCTTGTCATGTCATATTGCTTTTTCATAATAAAATAGGAGCAAGAAGTGGCCGAGTAAAATAACATCTTATAAAATTCAAGTAAGGAAGTATGTTTATCACATAGCTACATTTAGTTTCTATGTTATGAATCCATATGCAGAAATCTGCCCATTTGAAAAACCAAGTAAGGGGTGCCTGGGTGGCTTAGTTGGTTAAGTGTCCAACTTCAGCTCGGGTCATGATCTCGCAGTTTGTGGGCTCAAGACCCGAGTTGGGCTCTGTGCTGACAGCTCAGAGCCTGGAACCTGCTTTAGAGTCTATGTCTCCCTCTCTCTCTGCCCCTCCCCCACTCATGCTCACTCACGCTCTCTCTCTCTCTCTCTCTCTTTCTGTCTCTCTCTGTCTCAAAAATAAATAAAAACATTAAAAAAATAAATTAAAAAAAGAAAAATCATGTAAGGATCGATCAAAAGCTCTTAATGGGACCTAGGACCTAGGTCCCAACATAGGACCTAGAAGTGAAGACATTTCTTTTTTAAATTATTTTTTAAGTTTATTTATTTTGAGACACACACACACACACACACACACACACACACACACACGTGGGGGGGGGGTGGGGCAAAGAGAGCATCCCAAGCAGCTTTTGATTAAGAGCTTTTGAATCTTTAGCTCTTATGTGAGACAAACAGAATGAATATTGCCCTAAGTGGAAAATCATCCTTTGCCATGCTCTTTCAAAGCCATCACAGCCATGACTTTTTAAATGCAAAGGTCTATCAGGAATTTTTTTAAACAAATCACTCTTTTATTTATTCCCTTTAACAAAAATCAGAAACAAATTAACACCTATGTTATTATGAGCCTTTTTAAAGCAATTTTAACATAAGTTGATTTTGAGTGCCCTCAAAAAATGCTTCAGTTCTTTTACTTCTACAAGTATTTAGTGATCATCTACTATGTGCAGGCTCTGTGTGAGACCATAGAGAAATAAGACCCAGTCAATAAGCCATCAAAGAGTTTACGGTCTAGTAGAAAATATATAAATAGAAAATTACCATATGGTCCCACAGATACTATGAAAGGACTAACAGGAGGGTGCTATGGAACTGGGGGTCAACGAAGACTTTCCACAGGAAGTGATATCTAAGCTGAGGCCTGAAGGGAGAAGGACCCACAAAAACCAGGAAACCATTAAATGAAGGATGGAGAATATGTTGTGGGCAGAGCAAAGGTTATGAGCAAAGGCCCACAGAGGCCAAAGAAACCACAGAGAGCACAGGATGTTTGGTTGAAGACAGTTTGATAAGGCTGGCTCTTAAAATTGGGATAATGGTAGCAATGGTGGCAGGGGAAGGACAGGGGAGGATAATGGAAATATGTGTGGTAGACATGTTTCCTTGACTATGCTACCGTTCCATTTTCCTTTCTCTGTTAACTGAATCTCATATAATTGACACAGATCCATTGAAGTAAGGACAGTTAGGGAATGGGTCAAAGTAATTTTCACTTCACAATCATGAGTCTGGGGTTGGGCATGTGGCCCAGTTTTGGCCAAGGAGATCCAAGGAGAAGTCAGCTGAACTTCCCTTCCAGGCTCAAAACAGACCCTCCCAAGGAGAAGGCGATTGCCACCTTCTTCCTTGCCCGGAATGCTCACATAGGTCTTAAAGACTGTCTGGAGCTGCTTTCTTCCTTGATCAAGGAAAAGACCCCAAGAACTGCAGAGCTGACTATAGCATTATCATTTGGTCAAACTGATAAACCATCTCTGGAACTATCTCTGTCTTTGTCTACACTTCCAGGTGTGAGAGAGAAAGGAATGCCTTTATTATTTAAATCTATTTGTGTTCTGTTACTTGCAGCTGAGTATCTTCCTGAGGGTTTTGTGAAGATGGAATTGAGAAGCTTGGGACCATATCATGAAAGACCTCATAGGCTATTCTCATCTAGATCCTTTGTTTGCAAGTGACAAAAACTTATTTCTAACTGGCTTAGGTAAAAGTGGGAACTTTACAGGAAGGTACAGGGGTGTTTCATGTGATGTAAGGAGGGTTGGAACAACTAGCTTCTGGAAGGACAGGATTAATGACAATCAGCTTCTGGAACGACAAGGATTGGGGACAATTTGAATCAGGGCTTTGAATACCACCAGCAGATTGCTCCCTATCTCTCATCTCTTCTTCTCCCCATGGCTTCATTCCCCCCTGGGGGAATCTCTTCTTCTCCCCCCCTGGGCTTCATTCTTTCTTGCTATTGACTGGATTCCTGCACATGGTGAAAACATGACCACTGACAGCTCTTGAGCTTCTCTCTTAGCTTCCACTCCCCAGGAAGAACTGGCACAAAATTATGTCCTCTAATATTAAATTTAAGAATCCCACTTAATTTCAATGAATAAAGGAATAGTTCTGAATGGACAGAACGACAGGTTCTGGTAACCACTGCACAAGGAGCCGACAGAAAAATCTAAACAAAAGAGAGAAATAATTAAATTTGTACCTTAGAAAGAGGACCTTAGGCTGAGGCTAGTGAATGGATTAGAGGGGTAGTTTCCTTCCAGAAGAAGGGGGCAATTGCCATAACTTATGTGAGCAGTAATACTGTTTAAACAAAGGTAGAGATGGCACAGCTAAGATCATAGCTCTTATTTAAGCAGCACTGATGTAGCCATTGTGGTTAGTGATTTTCAAAACACAATAAAAAGCACAACTTGTTTATGGGAGCAGGAAGTAGATGGGAAGTGGACAGAGAGCTGCAAAGGTTTTGAAAAAGACTAATCAATTTGCCTGCTTTTATTATAATCTAACTTTTTTAAAAAGTCACCTTAAGACTCTATTGGCTTCAAGTTCTGCTGAGGCTAATGCTTATTAAATACTGATTTAACATAAAAATTGATTAACAATTCACAAGTTTCTTTTAGACATAAAATATCAAATATGAAAATCCAATGATCCGTCCTTATCATGTGCTCATACCAATCCAACATATCTTAGTGGAAAATCATTTACTGCTTGCTTTGCAGAAAATACACAGTTTATCTGAAATCAAAGGCAAATGAAGTCTTAGGATGTACAAAATGCTAGTAAAGGAAAGCAAACAAAAATAAAAGCATAGTCATGAAACAAAATATGGGTCAAATACAATTATACATAACAGTAAAAATAACCCAAGTGAATGATCAAATATGCTATTAGTGCAATTTAAAGATGAGTTGGGTGGTTTCAGATATAGTGGTTTTTTGGTTTGTTTTTGTTTTTGGTGCCTAGGTCTGTTCTAGATGGTGTTTCTTCAAGAGCAGACCACAATCCAACAAACCAGGGAAGAAAGATTATAGATGGGAAAAAGTCAAGTTGAGGAAGGAAAGGAAAATGGAGAACATCTAGAACATCTTACAGCCACTCTAAGGAGAAAATTGGACTTTCTTCTGTGTCACTCCTCCTCTCTACCCCATTATCTTTCCAATAGGGGCTATTCACCCCCACCTTAAAAAAAAAAAAAAAAAAAGAAAACAGAGAAAGAAGGAAAAGGAGTATTTTCTCAATACAAAACCCATAAGTATTTGCTGCATTTTCCTCGATGCAGGCTCCATGCTTGGATTGACAACAAAAATTGATAGGACTTACCACTTCAAATTTATTAACTATCAGAGGAAGTAATCAAGAGGACATGACCACCAGTTCACCTGGGAGCTGGACCCAGGAAATCTCAGCCTCTTTACCCCCTCCCATCTTTGGAATGTAAGTTTTGCCCACTGTTCCCATAGTGGGAGCCATTTCAAGGATATGGCCTTGAGAGAGCAATGTGTTGAGCCTATCTGGGTGGTATATATGACTGAATCCAGTGAAGGCCTCTATATACACTCAAGATTCTGGTAGGCGGGTGTGAAGGTTTACTTGTGATGCTGTCACCCAAGACAAGCCTCATATATAAGTTCCCTTGCTTATTAAAACTGTCATCTACCAATCTGGAGTAGTCTGCTACTCTCCTCAGTCTCTCCTTGCCCTCTGTACATGAGGATCAGTTTCCAATTTCACCTGGGGAACTCCAGAGGTTGTGGACCACTACCAACCAATGCCTGGTGACTCTCCTTAGGGTCACTGAATAACAACATAGTCACTTACCACTACTTGTACTAAGATGAGGCACAGGAAGGCAAGGAGAGAACACAAAAATGCCTTACAGAGTTTTGCATCTGGATCCTATGAGGCCTCCCTTAGTATTCTTTACCATACCAAAGCTACCCAGCCCACCCCCCAGCCTCTGATTCCATAGAGCCAACAGTTCTCAAAATTTAGTGTGCATCACAATAACAGAGGGAGATAACTTAAAATTCAGAATCCTGGAACTCAACCGAAAGGTTAATTCACTAGGTCTGGACGGGGTGTACACTGTTAACGAGATCCTCAGTGTTCCACATGCCCACTGATATTTAAGAACCACTGCCCTAGAGTCACAGATTCCAGACCAGCAGGGGAACCATACATTTTCTGACTTTTTAAAAAGGGAACTAGTGATCACAGACATTGAGAAGGTTTGCTTATATATCAAGGCCAGGACACATTTTAAATAAAAATTGTAAGATTATATAATAAAGACTGAATGGTAGTAGTAATAAGAAATCATATCCATATGGATTCAAATGATTTTTAAGCTATTCTAAAATTGTTTTCTGCTCTACATGATGAAGAGATATTTCTAACATTGAAAAAAGTAGAACATTTATGACTAAATCCAGTAGATAGAACAGAAGGCCTAAACAGAAATAACAAACTCACCATGGTTAGCAACAAGTCATTTGAATGATGTGTTGATCTTGATAAACCTACAGAAGCTAGAGTCCCACTCAGACCTACTGAATCAAAATCTTTGGGGATAAACCCAAGCCAAGAAAGATTTTGATTTGCAGTGAGAGCTGAGAACCACTGCTTTAAACCAGGACCCCAGACAGACTACTGCCACCTGATGGGAATGTACCTAAATTCTAAGGACAGCTTTTTGAATGGTGGTTTCCTTTGCAAGGTGAACCTACCAAACTAAACTATTGAACTGGCAATCACAGTCACAAGCATAAAAAAGTGGTATACAGAAAATATAAAAGTTCTTATCTGCAAATTTGTTAACCTTTATTCAAAATACTTAGGAGCCAAAAAAATGCTTTGAAGCCTTAAATATAATGAATTGGGTATATATAGTGTTTTATCATTTATAAGATATATTCACACGCATTAATTAGATTAATTCCTAATAACATTTTAGAATGAGAGTTATTGTCTATAGAGGCTTAGAGAGGGTAACTGATTAGTCTAGTGGTTCCCAAACTTGTGTGCATGTTGGGAAATAAATACTAATTTACTAGTATATATGAGTCAAAAAATACTAATGCCTGTGTCACAGCCTGAGAGAATGAGATTTAATTTGTCTTGGGTATGACCCAGATTTTGGCATTTTTAAAAGAGCCCCTGTGAATCTAATTTGCAGACGAATTTGGGAAAACACTGTACTAGCCCCAAACCACTCAGATGGTAATTAACAAGATTGGAGTTTAGGCATTTTAATGTCAAGTTAATGCTCATGGAATTGTATTTGGCATAAAGATCAAAGACAATAATTAACCTCAACTAAGACTACTGAATTTCTCAATAAGGCAGTTTCCAAATTTCTCTGGCCATAAGAGTCACTAAGTTGAGTTTAAACATCAAGATTCTTAGGACCTTCCACAGAATTTTCTGATGCCATAGATTTGGAAAGGTCCTGGAGAATATGCACATTTCCCAAGTTTGTCTTAGTCTGTTTGGGCTGCTACAACAGAATACCATAGACTGGGAGGCTTATAAACAACAGAAATCTATTTATCACAGTTCTGGAGGTGGAGGAGTCCAATGTCAAGGTCCTGGCAGGTTCAGTGTCTGGTGAGAGCCTGCCTTCTGGTTTGTAGACAGCTGTCTTCTGTGTCTTCACACAGAGAGGGAGTTCTCTGGGATGTTTTTTATAAGGACTCTGAATCAGCTCGCAAAGGCTTCACCTCGAAATATCACATTAAGAATTAGGCTTTAGGGGCGCCTGGGTGGCGCAGTCGGTTGGGCGTCCGACTTCAGCCAGGTCACGATCTCGCAGTCCGTGGGTTCGAGCCCCGCGTCAGGCTCTGGGCTGATGGCTCAGAGCCTGGAGCCTGTTTCCGATTCTGTGTCTCCCTCTCTCTCTGCCCCTCCCCCGTTCATGCTCTGTCTCTCTCTGTCCCAAAAATAAATAAATGTTGAAAAAAAAATTTAAAAAAAAAAAAAAAAAAAGAATTAGGCTTCAACTCATGAATTTGGGGGGACACAAATATTTACAGTTTACAGTACAAGTGCTTACGTGATTTGTAGGACAAAATAAGAGTGGGAAAAAACTGTATTAAAGAATATTACACAGTATCAATATTATAAAATATTAGTATTGAATGTCAAAGTTAGGTATTAAAAATGGCTAAGAATTAATGGAGAGGCTTTAACAAAACGAAACCAAGGGAAATAACTGGCCACTCCACCTACAAAGGGCCCATTTGTATACAAATCATCCATGAATTCAACAGATTTTCACAGAACACCTAAGACTGTACATCTGAGGCATGCTGGCAGATGTGCTAAGGGACACACAAATGAAGAAGGCAGAGTCCTTGCCATCAAAGGTCTGACTGCCTGTGTACGTCTCTTGTGCGAAAATGCAAACTGCTTGAACTGGCTCTGGGTTTTCAGTCCAATAGTCTTTATTTTCCTAATTGAGACAATTTTCATTTCAGATTGCTTTAGGAAGCATTTAATAAGAACTCTTACAAGACAGTGTTGTGGTAGAAGTGGTAGTAGTGAAAACAGGAGTGCCAGGAGTTACTGGACCCTCCCAACTGGGAGCCGAGGAACACCTTCAGGGCAAGTCTGGCCTTGGCACCTGGTGACAGTGGTCATTCTTGTGTGAATGCATCCAGGGGTGGGTGGGAGTGTTGATGTAGGGGGTATGAACAAGAGAGGACAAGCGGAAATCAATGTTGGCAGGTGAGCAAGGCAAATTAGGACTGATAAAGGTGTTGAATTGCTTGATCAGGCATTTGATTTTGATGTAACCTTTGGAAGATTTTGTAGCTGGGAATGAAGCCAGACTATGATAATAGAGTTTAATTAACGTCATACTTAAAAAGTGTAATTCTAAGGCATAGGTTCTGTCTTCTCTTACCTTACACATCCACCCTCCCCATCCCAAGCCACCATAACCCACCAACCCACACAATCACACACCCACATCCACACACACACACATGCACACACACCCAATTCTCAGGTTAGATGCAAAATTAAGTACTTAAAACACTTATATTGTAACAATCTTAACTGACTTAGTATTGGTCTAAATATACAATCCTGGATGGAAAGAAATTTTTAATTTCCAGATAAGAAACAGCCAGAGTTGGAAAGGCAATGGAGATAAAACAGAAAAATGGACAGAACAGCTGAGAGACACTAGAAAAGAAACTGTAGTTTCTTGTTATGAATCATAAACCTGTGATGAACAGGGATTTAGCGACTAATTGAAGACATGCAGCAAACTACTAGAAAGGAATTCAAAATAATTTTGAGGTTTTTAAGCCTGCAGAGATAAGTAAGAGAAAGAGCTCTGGAGGAAAAGATCTTTAATGTAAAGTCAATTCATGATCCTCCCTTTCCACTCAAATCTGAACAACCTCTGATCCCCCAGAGAAGTTACTAGAACCACTTCTAGCTTTCCAACTCCAAATGCCTATATGCATGTTTCCCATAACCAGCCCAAGATTGTCACCCAGCAATAAAGTCACTTGAAATATGAGGAAAAAAAGAAGAATTTGAGCCAGTGTATGCACCCCACCACCCCAATCAGGAAGCAACCAAGCTTTACCTAAGCAATTCACCTTTGTCATGTGGCAGCAGCAAGGAGAAAGAAGGCATGGACTTCTATCTAGCACTTGGAAGAATCTCAAGGTTAGTCCAGAGATTGGAATAAAATATTAAATCAAAAAGGAATTTTAGAATACAAATCAGTGTTAGATAAACCAGTATTTCCAAATATTTTCAAATGTGAGAACCATTTTTTCTAGTGTCAAAATTTAAATCATCCTAATTTTGCAAATTGTAAAATGCTATATGTACACTTCAAAAAAGCCAAATATTACTAAAGAGTATAAGTGAAAACCCCCACCTCCAACTACATCCAAAAAGAGATCACTCCCTCGAGACAGCCTGTTAACATTTTAGTGAGTGTAAATATATAGTTAACATAAAATATTTACTTAAATAGCATCATATTTCACATGGTGTTGTGCAAGCAGCTATTTTCATTTAAAAATACCTTGACCTCTGCAGCCGCTCTGGAAAACAGTGTGGGGATTCCTCAAAAAATTAAAAATAGAACTACCCTATTACCCATCAATAGCACTACTAGGAATTTATTTAAAGGATACAGGAGTGCTGATTCATAGGGGCACATGCACCCCGATGTTTATAGCAGTGCTTTCAACCACAGCCAAATTATGGAAAGAGCCTAAATATCCATTAACTGAAGAATGGATAAAGAAAATGTGGTTTATATATACAATGGAATACTACTTGGCAATGAGAAAGAATGAAATCCTACCATGTGCAGCAACATGGATGAAATTGGAGGGTATTATGCTAAGTGAAATAAGTCAGCCAGAGAAAGACAGATTTCATATGTTTTCACTCATATGTGGATCTTAAGAAACTTAACAGAAGACCATGGGGGAAGGGAAGGGGAAAAATAGTTTCAAACAGAGAGGGAAGGAGGCAAACCATAAGAGATTCTTAAATACAGAGAACTGAGGGTTGATGGAGGGTGTGGGGGAGAGAGGAAAATGGGTGATGGACATTGAGGAGGGCACTTCTTGGGATGAGCACCGGGTATTGTATGTGAGCAATGAATCACGGGAATCTACCCCCAAAACCAAGAGCATACTGTATACTCTGTATGTTAGCCAACTTGAAAATAAATCATATTAAAAAAATACTTTGACCTCATTCTTTTTAATAGCTGTCAGCATTCCAATATGTAAATGTACTAAATGTATAATTAATTAACTAATCCTTCCTTTAGATGGACAATTTACTGCTTTCAGAATTTAACATTATGAACAGTGTTGTGATGCTCATCTTCATATGCTCACTTTTGTACACTCAACTAATAATTTCTTCAGAGAAAATATCCTAAAAGTGGAAATGCAGTGTCACAAAATGCACAATTAATATATTGTATAAATTGCCAAACTGCCCCCCATTAAGGTGCGTAAAATTTTGGCTTCTATCCTCTGTTTATGAGTGTATGTCAGTGTCCACTTCCCATATCCCTATCAAGCCTGAGCATTATCATGTCTGCCAGTATGATTGGTGAAAATGTTTTAAGTTGAAAAAAAATTATTGAAAATGAGTATATTTTTCATTTTTACTATTTTAATTTCTTCTTTTATGAATTGCTTGTCCCTGCCCTTTCAGCTGGAGCATTTGTAAGGACTGTTCTTCAATATAAAAAAAAAATTCCTAGATTATCCCCCACAAAATAGCAGTAATATATATAATATATATTGGTCAAGAAAATACATAATGCAAGGTTACTATTAAATCATTAATAAAGGGGCTTCTGATCACGATGGAATAATAGGGACCAGATTTATAGTCCCTCTAAAATAACTAAAACAAATGCCTCTCAAAATATTGGATATTAGGAAAAAACATTTCTCTCTCCCTCCTTCCACCCAAGTCCCTGGCAACTGATTTTTTTTTTTTACTGTCCCCATAGTTTTGCCTTTTCCAAAATGTCATATAGCGGGAATCATACAGTGTGGCCTTTACGGACTGGCTTTTTCATTTAGCAATATGCTTTTAAGGTTTCTTCATGTCCTTTCATGTCTTGATAGCAATTTTTTAAAACACTGATTAATATTCTACTGTGTGGATGTACTACAGTTTGCTTATCCAGTCATCTATTGAAGGACATCTTAGTTGCTCTCAATTTGGGGCAATTGTGAATAAAGCTGCTATAAACATTCACGTGCAGGTTTTTGTGTGTACATGTTTTCAAATCATTTGGGTAAAGTAATTGTAAGAAAAGTAATTGTAGGACTCTACGGTAAGAGTAAGTTTAGTTTTGTAAGAAACTACCAGAGTGTCTTCCAAAGTGGCTGTACCATTTTGCATTCCCACCAGCAATAAATGAGAATTCCTTTTGTTCTACATCCACTCCAATATTTGATGTTTTCAATGTTTTGGATTTTAGACATTCTAATAGATGTGCAGTGATATCTCATTGTTTAAATTTGCAATTTCTTAATTACATAGGATATTCAGCATCTTTTTAAAATGCTTATTTGGCATCTGTGTATCATCTTTGGTGAGGAGTCTGTTCAAAATTTTTGCCCATTTATTGAGTTATTCATTTTCTTATTGTTGAATTTTAACATTTCTTTGGTATATTTTGGAAAAGACTGTTATCAGATTTTTTTTTTAATTTTTCAAAAATTTACATCCAAGTTAGTTAGCATGTAGTGCAATAGTGATTTCAGGAGTAGAATACAGGGATTCAAACCCTACATATAACACCCAGTGCTCATCCCAACAAGTGTCTTCCTCAATACCCCTTGACCATTTAGCCACCCTCCAACTCACAACCCCTCCAGAAACCCTGTTTCTTCTCTATATTTGAGAGTCTCGTGTTTTGTCCCCCTCCCTGTTTTTATATTATTTTTGCTTCCCTTCTCCTATGTTCATCTATATTGTATCTTAAATTCCACATATGAGTGAAGTCATATGATATGTGTCTTTTTCTAATTTCGCTTAGCATAATACCCTCTAGTTCCATCCACGTTGTTGCAAATGGCAAGATTTCATTCTTTTTGATTGCCGAATAATACTCCATTGTATATACATAGGATATCTTCTTTATCCATTCATCTGTCAATGGACACTTGGGCTCTTTCCATACTTTGGCTATTGTTGATAGCACTGCTATAAACATTGAGGTGCATGTGTCTCTTCGAAACAGCACACCTGTATTCTTTGGATAAATACCTAGTAGTGCAATTGCTGGGTTGTAGGATAGTTCTATTTTTAGTTTTCTGAGGAAGCTCCATACTGTTTTCCAGAGTGGCTGCACCAGCTTACATTCCCACCAACAATGCAAAAGAGATCCTCTTTCTCCACATCCTCACCAACATCTGTTGTTGCTTGAGTTGTTAATTTTAGACATTCCGACTGGTGTGAGGTGGTATATCATTGTGGTTTTGATTTGTATTTCCTTGATGATGGTGATACTGAGCATTTTTTCATGTGTCTGTTAGCCATGTGGACACCTTCTTTTGAAAAGTGTATATTCATGTCTTTTGCCCATTTTTTCACTGGATTATTTGTGTTTTGGGTGGTGAGTTTGATAAGTTCTTTATAGTTTAATTTTTTAAAACATTTATTTATTTTTGAGAGACAGAGCTTGTGCGGGGTAAGGGAACAGAGAGAGGGAGACACAGAATCCAAAGCAGGGTCCACGCTCAGAGCTGTCAGCACAGATCCCAAGGTGGAGCTCGAACTCAGGAACCATGAGATCGTGACCTCAGCCGAAGTCAGGTGCCTAATCGACTGAGACACACAGGTGCGCCTATCAGATGTTCTCTGAAAATATTTTCTCCTAGTGTGTGGTTTGTCTTCTCATTCTCTTGACAGTGTATTTAGCAGAAGTGTTTGAGGTTAATGAAGTACAATTTGCCCATTTTTTAATTTTTTTTATTTTTTAATATATGAAATTTATTCTCAAATTGGTTTCCATATTTTTTTAATATATGAAATTTATTGTCAAATTGGTTTCCATACAACCCCATTTTTTTCTTTTATGCATTGTGCCTTTAGTGTTTTATCGAAGAAGTCATCACCATACCTAAGGTTGTTTAAATTTTTTCCTACATTATCTTCTAGAGAGTTTATAGTTTTGTGTTTTACATTTGGGTTTTTCATCCACTTTGAGTTAATGTTTGTGAAAGATATAAGGTCTGTGTCTAGATGCATTTTTTGGCATGTAGATGTCCAGTTGTTCCAACAGCATTTGTTGAAAAGACTATGTTTTTCTCCGTTAAATTGCCTTTATTTCTTTATCAAAGTTTAGATGACTATATTTGCATGTCTCTACTTCTGGGTTCTCTATTCTGCTCCATTGTTCCAGTTGTCTATTCTTTTGCCAGCATCACACTACCTTGATTACTGTACCTACACAGTAAGTCTTGAAGTCAGGTAGTGTCAGTCCTTTGACTTTGTTTGTCTCCTTAAATATTGTGTTGGTTATTCTGGGTATGGTTGAAGTTTTTCACAGTTCGAATTAAACAAGAAACCCACGGCACTGAGAAGCTCAACAAACCGAAAACTATAAGAAAAAAACAATACCAAGGACATCATAATCAAGTTTTGTAAAACTAGTTATAAGGGAAAAAAAATCTTAAAAAGTGGCCAAAAATAAGACACAGAGGACCAAAGATAAAGATGACAGATTTCATGCCTGAAACAATATAAGCTAGAACACAACATAGCAACATCTTTAAAGTACTGAAGAAAAAACTTTCAACTGGCATTCTTTACCAGTGAAAAAGTACTTCAAAAACAAAGGTGAAATAGACTTTTTCAAATGAACAAAGCTAAAAGATTCATTACCTGCATTTCAAGAAATTCACTAATTTTGAAAAACTTTTGTTTTATAATCACATAATATGTATTTCAAAAATCACAATTTTTATTTCTGAAGCAGGTGTTTTGTCTGCAGATGTTACTGGTTAAAGATCCATATCCCTTTGTATTAACACCAAATACAATAACATCCTTTGTATTAACACCAAAGGCCCTCAAATTGAGGTCCTGTGACCCACAGATTGAGAAACATTGTTTTAGAATATAAACTTCATGGAAAATGAAGATCTAATCCAACATCATGGAGTAGACGAATTTATTAGGATAAAGGCTGGGTTGTAATAATATCCAAGAAACATAGTGGCTTAAAAAATAGTGGACTTTATTTCCTTCTCATAAAATAACCCATGCAGGAGGACCAGGGCAGTGTGGCAGATCAAGTGGTCAGGAATCCAAGTTTCTTGCTATCACCAATATATTGCCCTCACCTTCATGGCCAAAAGTGATCCAACCAGTGGGAAAGGGGCAAGATAAAGGTGAGGGTGTGTTTCTTTCAACAGCATGACCCAAAAGTTACATATGTGTCTTTCAGTCATATTCTATTGGCTAGAGCCTGGTCACATGACCATACCTTGAAGCCAGGGAAGCTAGAAAATATAGTCCACAACTGGGCAACAATGTATACTCAGCTGAAATTTATATTACTGTGGGTGTGGGGAGAAAAAATACTGGGAAATGATTAACAATCTCTGCCAAAGTAAGTTAGTGACAGAGTTAAAACTAGAAGAGGAAAAGTGCATCTGATTGGGAGTTAGGAAATATGGTTTATAGTCCTAAATCAGCCTCTTAACCTCATGATTAGACCAAACATTTAGTCCATGCTTCACCTGAATTACCTTTATTATCTGCACCAGGGTTCTTAGTGATTCTTTTAAATTGTCCCTCTGGCGAGGAGGAGAAGACCAAAGACCTAGAAAGTTCCATCCTATTCTTTCAGGTAAATCCTATTCCTTACCAGACAGTGACCCTTTAAGGGGTCATTAGCCCTATGTCTGCCTTGGGGGACATAGTCTCATGTATGAGACCAGAGGCAGAGCTCTGAACCCTGGGCTGAGGTTTGCCCCAACTGTAACATAGTTCCTAGTCAAAAGCAGAATTATACCAGAAGGTACATGACAGACAAAATAGTGGGTAAGATGTCCCATTTGATGTTATCATCAGCATTATTCTTGCAAAAGTTCCAATGGATGATACTGGGAGTGAAGAGGCAGGGTGTTATTTACCCAAAAATCTAAGCTGGTATGGGAATGAAAATAATTACCTTTCTCTTCGGTATAAAATAAATCTCCTCTCTTCATTGAAGCCTTAATTTTGAAGGGAAAGGAAGTTAATTTTAATTAACAAAAGTTAATGCTATTAATTAAACATTTGTTCTATTTTCACATGCGCACGCAAATTTGCTTGAAGACATAACTAGCTCTACTGAGAGTATAAAAGCTTTATTTTGCTATGAAAGAGCACAAATGGTGATAAAAATTAAACCAAAATTGGTCAAGATACTTAGTTGAGTACATCTAATTCCTCTTTAAGTATTACACAATACAGGGAATAAATTATTTCATTTTTGCCAATCAAATTTAGTTTAAGTTAAATTTCTATCACCAATAAAATCAGACAGTAAGTTTGATAATAAATTTTTTTAATGTTTATTTATTTTTTAAAGAGAGAGAGAGAGAGCGCGCACGAGTGGGGAAAGGGCAGAGAGAGAGGGAGACACAATCTGAAGCAGACTCCAGACTCGGAGCTGTCAGCACAGAGTTCGATGTGGGGCTCGAACTCATGAACTGCAAGATCATGACTCAAGCCGAAGTTGGATGCTCAACCAACTGAGCCACCCAGGCGCCCCAGTAATAATTTTTAAAACATCAGTTTTTCCTAAGCTTATTCTTACAGATTATCTAATTTTAATCTCCCAGCAACTCCAGGAGAAGTGATTTTTGTCTTATTAATGACTTGAGCTTTGAAGAGATTTATATGTATAGCTCTTATTATTATTATTATTGATAAAAACAGTAGCTTAAGCTCTATCTTAGCATCTGACTCTAAAACAGGTACCATAAGTATATATGATGCTGTCAAAGATGAGTCAGAAAATAAAAGGAGAAGTAGGAAACTATAATTATCTGTCCAGATGAGTGGTAAGGCACTCATTTGCATTATGGTTCCCAAAAGGAAGAAAGGCATTCTGCCCTATTTGCTCATGTTGGCTGAAAGCATAAGGGGCACTCAGAACATTAAAAATACAACCTAAAAATATACTTCAACAGTCCACTCAAATATACTGTATTATATGTAGATTAACAGTTTGTATACGTACATTCATACATACACTTATACAAGTGTATGCCCTAAATGATCGTTAGTCTACTTCCTGTCTCTGTAGATTTCCCTACCCTAGACTTTTGCAAAAATGGAATCATATAATATATGGACTTTTGTGGCTGGCTTTCTTCAATTAGCGTGTTTTCAAGGTTCATCCCAGTTACAGTATGTACCAGTATTTCATTCCTTTTCATGGCCCAATCATATTCCATTATACAGATATAATACATTTTGTTTCCCATTCATCTACTGATGCACAATTGGATTGTTTCCACCTTTTGACTATTTTGAGTAATGCTTCTATAGACATTTGTGTGCAAGTTTTTGTGTGGACAGAGGCCTTCATTTCTCTTGGAAAGATACACCTTGGAGTAGAATCGCTGGGCCATCTGGTAACTCTATGCTTAATCATTTGAGGAACTGCTAGATGGTTTCCTACAGCAACTGCAACATTTTACTTTCCCACCAGCAACACATGAAGGTTTCTACTTCTCCACATCCTTGCCTGGATTTTACCTTTAAGCAATATTGCTTTGCTTTGAATGATGAAATAAAAGGAGAGGAGGTCAAAACCCTGATGATCCATCAGAGGCCACACTAACTCCAGACTACTTTCCAATTTCCTTAATGTGAGAAAAAATAAACCTTTACCTCATTCAATCCACTCCTACTCTGGGTCTCTGTTAATGACAGCCTAACACAATTCCTAATTCATGTGGTTCTATTAGCACATCTTGAACCTTGGAACCTCTCAAAAAATCATTAAATTGAATACGTATTTATTTATTCTGTGGAAAAGTTTTTTTTGTCATCCTGTTACACTCTTCAAAATGTATATTACTGTATAATTTTTCTTAATTTCAGATCCCATCATTCAATAGCCATTCTCTTTTTAGAAATTGTTTCAGGTACTTTGTAAGACTGAAACAACTGGATATGCAGAAACAAATGGAAGTTTATAGATGGAGCAAATTTTTTTTTTAATGAGAAGGAAAAACCCTCATTGTGGTGATATAGAATGAGCATGAGTTTATGATTTCCTTTCTGAAATATCCTAATGTTAGGACAACAATAATGATAAAAAATCATTTAAAGATTTACCTTAAACTCTCTGGGAGCCCAAGGAATTTCAGTGCCATGCTGACCTGATACTGCTTGTAGAACATATTTGTTCACCTTAAGACACTGTCTTCAAAGCCACTTTTCGCTTGCATTGTTTGAGTCACCGCCCAAGTTTTCACCTTGGCCTTTAGAGAAGTAAAAGAAACCTGAGTAATTAGTTACATAAATCAGCTTTTGTACTCATTTCCTCCAAAGCTTGTGTTCCAATTATCTGCATTTTGAGAAGATACTGCGAATACACTATCAACCTGTGTTCTACTGGCTTTCTTGTAAAAAATTTAAGTATCTTCCACAAAGCCAGCCTTTGATAAATAGGGTTTCTAATACATTTTCATGTAACTAGTAAATCACCACTGGTGGAAAGGAGAACATTAGGGAGTCAGGAAATTTTGTGATCTATTTCCCAGTGTTTCAAACAACTGATTGATATTCACCCAACATTCATGGAGCACCTAGTATGTTAGAAATAGCACTTTATTCTGTTAGAGATAATATTTTTTAAAATTCCAAATAATATGTTTTTACACATTAATGGTTCTTAGAATATTTTAAAACAAAACATCTTAATTGTCTTGCCTTCACAAAGAAGACTTTGTTTCTTATTTTGAAGGGTTTTGTGTTTTTTTTCCTTCGTACAAACAGCAAAAATAATTTGGTCTGTGTTGTTAATGGGTTACTTTGAGTGCTTCTTATAAAAGCCAAATATATAGGAACTATGTTTTTCTCTTCCAAAGTTCCTCTTGAATTTCAGCTTTTCAACAATTTGCTATTTTGTAGATCATATTAATTCAGTACTTATTTGTAAACATTTATTAAGGATTTGATGTTTTCTCAGCTTTGTATTTTGTGACATACTAGAACGAACTCAAATCTGTCTATGACAAACAGAATCCCTGAAGAATATATCCAAAGAATAATGTCAACTTTTAAGGTTATATAAATTTCTGGAGCTGTACCATTTTACTTCCTATTTAAATGTCAACATCGCCTATACTTTTTTCTCTATCTACCTTGGTTAGGCACCTTTCTATCCTAAGATTAAGCTAAACCTCTTATGCATGGTTCAGAAAACGCTGGATTCAACTCCCTGCTGAATATGCTATGAGCTGAACGCCTTAAAGGCACTCTGGGCAGTGTCTTCATCTGTACATAGGGATAATAACTGCACCTACAGCACCGGGTTACAGCAAGGATTAAAGGTAAAGTATACAGCATATGCCTGACACATAGTAGCCTGTTCATATTAGCTGTGCATCATTAGTCAGTAACCATCTTCCATTCCATTGTTAAATTGTTTCAACCAGTGACTACTCTATGGACTTATTTATAAATATATAACATAACCAGGGATTGAGTCATACATAACACATTGGGATTGCTTTTTAGCATAATTTTAGGAAGCACCTATTGCAACACCTTCTCTTTGTGTGATCAACGCAGGGTACTCTAAAGACAAGAGCTTGGTTTTTTTTCTTTCTTGATAAGATGAAATTACTATAAATATATATCTATATATATCTATACATATCTATAGATATATATAGATCTATATATATCTATAGATATGTATAGATATATATAGATATATATATACATACACAGTTTTTTTTCACATAGCCTTTCTCCTTTAAGCTCAAAGTTGATTTCCAGATAAAGGCCCCTGTAACTTTTCTTGGCATTGAAGTCATTTAGTCTCCTGTTTTCTAAAGCCACACGAGTCTTACGTGGAAGTGAGTAGGACGCACCATGCACAGCGCAGAGGGAACCCTGGGGCGTTCGCTGCGGCTCCCACCTGTCGGCCGGGTCATTGTGACGTAAACGCTATGGACACGTGGAACACCTGCGGGAGAGCAGGGGTGGGGTCACCCAGAGCGGTAGAGCCGAGCGGGGGATACCCCAGGAGATGGGGGTCGAGGAAAGTCCCCAGGGAGGAGAGAGAGAGGGAGGTTCACCCCCCTCATCCCGGACCCGCCCCCCAAAAGGTGAGGCCTTCGCCCCCTCGCTCCTCCGGATGCCAGGGTCCTGCTGGGAGGGGTCGCCCTGCCAGGCGTCTCCCGAGGAGAAAGGAAGGGAGGGGAGGCGAGGCGGCGGCGCCCAGGGCGCCGGCGTTCGCTGGGAGGCGAGGCCGCCCGCTCCCCCCGGCCGCTGCGCTGCGCTGCGGCGCGCACGGGCTCCGCCGGCTGCTATTCCGGCTGGCGGCGACCGCCGCAGGAAGGGCCGGTTCCTGCGCTCCCCCCGCCCCTTCCCTCGCCTTCTGCTGACGCTGACGTCGGATGAGGGAGCTGGAGGGACGCTCCGACCGCGGCCAGGAGGCTCTCGGGGGCCGGGGCTCCGAGGTACCTGCCGTCCGGGGTCGGGGCGGGGGCGCGCCGGGCGGGCTGCAGGCTGCAGCGGGAGACGCCCGGCAGCCGCGGAGGTCGGGGCGCCAGCCTGGGGCCGCCAACTGTGCCCTCCGCGGGCGGCGGGTGACAGGCGGGTTGCCTCCTCCCGTCCCTGGTCCGCGTGTGGGAACCGCTACAGCCCCTACCCCTCCCCCGCCTCCTCCCTCGGGCCTGGGCAGGTCTGGAGGATGCGCGCGCCATGAGAGCGTGCGTCAATCCCGGGGGAGCCGGAGGGAAGCGTTCGGGGCGCGGGCCGCATCTCCTGCCCCAGCGCCGGCGGCACCCCCACCCACGCCAGCCCACTCCACCCACGCCGTGCCTCGCCTTCCCAGCAGCTGCGGCCCCGGGACCCCGAGGTCCCTTCTGGGCAGGGACTTGCGTCTGGGGCTGACTTGTTGACAAGTTCACCTGCCGCGGCGCCTGGTGTTTGCTTTGCTCTTCGCCCCATTGCCCATCTTTGGCGGAGGTGGCAGGGAGCAGATGGGTGCCTCTTTATAACCACTAGTGCCAGGAGGCCTGAGCTTGGTCTCCAGCGGGTGAGGTGCTCACCAGCCTTGGACCCGACTGGACCACGAGTCCCTAAGTGGGCCAGGTCCGTGCAAACCCTCGCGCGCCCGGTTTCCTTAGGTTGCTACTGGCTCCGCCTTTCCTGCCCTCGGGCTATTGCAGCTCCTGCTTCCTCTAGAAGCGAACATATCCTGTTATTATGTCTGCCTGTGCCCAGAGGCCCCCTTCCCTTCCTTTTCCACTTTTTTTTTTTTCTTGTTATGTCCCCAAGTCCCCTCAGCTTCTCCTTGGGGGTCTTAAAAGTACTGTGTCCTTCGGCTGGGGAAAGACATTAACTGCCTGTTTAGAGAGATTTGCAATTTAGAAAGAGAATCAGGTTCTTTTCTGTTTAGATAGCATGACAAAATCAGCACTAGAAAAGGTGCTAGGTAGCAACCTTAGAAACAGATCTGGTAACTTCATAAAAATCATTAGGGCCTGGAAAATGTATCACCAGCTGGTTTGAGAATGATATTGCATGTAAGAAGAAAGGCACCGAAGGCATTGGCCATTAAGATCTTATAAATTATGACTCATTGCAAACATGTTCCTGTCCAAACATTTCAGTAGTCTCTCCAGAAAAATCTCAAATTGGTTTCTGTGGACCTTTGGTTTACATTTTCTGAGATCTGAACTGTTCCTGGGGTTTGGGAGTGAAATAAGAAATGCTTATAAACGAGATCAATGTTCCAGACTCAGTTTCTTAGCTTCTATTTAAATCACACACACCAGTCTAAAAATACTTTAAAGTGGGTTTCAAACCAGTTTGTTTTTAGGTTTCAGTCTTTATTTTTGAAACGTCATGTGTAGAGAATACAATAGGGGCAAAATCAGTTTATAATTCTTAATAGTTCAAATATCGCTGTCTGGTTTTAGATTACCGTGTATATAATTACAGGAGATGTGGCTTTTCAGTTGTATTATTTTGCATTATATAGGTAAACAGTTCTGTCATTAAAGATATGTGTTTGGAAAATGACAGTTACACAACCTGGGGTTTAAAAAACTGAGTGTGGATCCTCCCCCCATGGGTCATTAAATGGTAAAGGCACTGGACGGTAAATGCCTAGAGAGTTTAATTCATAGCTGTCTTTCCTCCATTTGCTACACTTGAGTATCTGATTTCTCTGAGCATCTTTATTGCTATGCATTTCTCTACATGTCAACCTTATGACAAATACAGAAGATTGTGTTATTCAAAAGAAAATCTTCAAGATTGCTGCACTTTCAATATATTTGTCTAAACAGTCCTTTTTTTTTTCAGGTGCAAGCAGTTTTATCAGAGGCAGGGAAGTGTGGCAACCATGAAGTGACATGGTAGGGTCAACCTGAATTGGTGTGAAGTTCAGGGTTACAGAAGCCTCATATAAGAGAAGGTGCAAAAGTCGATAGGCCATAAGGATCAGAAAGAACTTTTCCTTGTTATTGGTTGAGTTCCACAGCTAGAAGCCTGAGGGTAGGTGGCAACGTTTAGGATTAGTGCACTGGTCACAGATGTCCTTTTTATTCCATCTGTATTATCAGATTTATGGGGACCATGGACAAAGATGCAATCTGCATGTTATTGTTCATAAGGTATTACAGATCACTAATTAATTAACCCTATCCCCATCCTCACCCCCTTCTGGAATCTGCCTTGGCAGAGCCTTGAACTCAAAGACTGATAGAGGAGAAAATGTTTTTTCCCACTTTTTCCCTAAGCTGTCACATTTTGTACCACAATCATACCTAGCTAGCATCACGGAGGATGTACAGAGGGCACATAGGCTTTGAATTCCAAAAGAGCAGGATTGGAAGCCCAGCTGCAACCCCCAACTAGCCATGTGACTTTGAGCAAGTAACTTATGCTCTCTATAGATGTCATCATTTCCTTATCTACAGAGCAAGAATATCGACCTTGTAGGGTTGTAGTCAGGATTAGAAATAATATATTTAAGTGCTTTGCACAGTAAATAGGACTCAAGTAATAGTGATTATTCTTTTACATGCTAAACCTATGTGCTATCTGTGTCTGGAGAGGATGCTACTGCTCTTCTCCTGAGATAGGGAATGCGTTCCAATTTGGTTTTGAACAGTTCAAGTGTGTTCTGGCAATACTAAGAGCCTGGGCTTTCCGGAATACTCCCTGAGGCTGGGAGATTCAATCTGTGGTCCAGGAACAAAGCAAAGCTAATTTGTTCCAGTGGGAATAGATCTTCCAACCCCCTGCCACTCAAATGTGATCCATAGACCAGTAACATTGGCTTCCCCTGGGAGCTTGTTAGACATGTGGTATCTCAACCTGCCCTCCCCCCACCCCCCAGGCTCCCTGAATTCAAATCTGCATTTTAACAAGATCTCCAAGTGATTCATGTGTACATTAAAGCTTGAGAAGCATTGTCCTAATCTGGTATTTATCAAACTTTTGTGTCCGATAGGATCATTTGGGAACTTGTTAAATGTGGACTCCTCGCCTGGCTTCTCCCATCTGCTGTTAACACTTCATGTGGCTCTGATGCCACCACTCTGAGAAACACTGCTCTAAACTCTTCATCCAGCGTATTGCTCTAAAATGGGCCTTCAACCATTGTGTTAACAAAGCATTTTGGCAAACATGATCTTTTTTTATATTCAACCCCTTTGAACTAAGTAGGTATTATAATCCCTCTTTATCTGATAGAAACTGAAGACTACAGGCATGATTTACCTAGAGAATGCATATGGTAGAACTGTCTTGAACCTCTATAAACCCTAGTTAACCATGTTTTCACTACTCCAACATCTAAATTGATACAGTAGATGTGTGTGTACGTATGTGTGTAAGTAATTTCAAATACTAATGGATCTCTCCAGGACAGGGCTGTACATAACAGCATTTTATAATGCTTTTAAACAAAGCATTCCTTCTGTCTGACTGTATGGACAGTCATACAGGATAGGATAACTGATTTTGAGTTTCCTCCATAAAGTGAGGATGCTGTTGACCTGTCAGGATAATGCACAAAACATACAGCTCAGTGTCTGAGAAGTGGTAGTTCCTCAACTAATAGCAACTCCTTGTCCCAGTGTAAACCTAGTGAGACAGTGAGTTCATGAAGAGCTGAGAAAATGGCTTTGCTCATGATGAGAAGTCTTTTCTTGCTAGTGCAGATGGCCAAAGCAGGGAAGTGGGGTCACTACTCAACATTTGTTATGTGTATGCCATATGTTACACACTGTGCTAGTACTGGGAATCCCAAGTCAAGACCCAGACCCTGCCCTGCTCTGAAGGAGTTTACAGCCTAATAAGGGGGATAGAAGAGTCTGCTAATTACACTTAACCGTAAACAGGGAGGGGATGAAGCCCATGGCCAAGGCATCTTACCCAGATGATAGAGAGTGAGAGAACACACAAATATAGAAAACCTGAGAAATCCATGGAGGAGGTGACCCCTGAGTTAAACCTTAAAAAACCAATAGGAATTTGGCAGGTGAAAAAGGTTGAGAGTAGAGACAGAGAGCTCCCAACACAGTAAACAGGTTACAAAGAGAATACTGGCAAATAGTCCTCATGTCTGGAGCCCAGTGTACATGTGTGTCCTTACTAGCTGAGTGACCTTGGGCAGTTTTGATCATCTGTGAGTTGACAGAATTAAATGAATTAATCAGGGTAAGCACAGGACTGGTTTCAGTTGTGTGCTGGATAGTTGTAGAGGTGGTGGAGGTATTAGAAAATAGAGAACTGAGAGTAAAATGTCATTAGAATTAGAGAAAATTGAAGAAGTCAATTTTAGAATGCATTTAACAGAAAACAAGTACAATCAAAAGAGGATGACCAAAAAGGATAACTGAGTGCAGTACTGTACTGTGGGGTCAGAAACAAGAAGTATGTGTGTCCAGGGATGAATCACTGAGCATGTACATAATGGTATGTTGTCAACCCTGAGAGTCTAGATTTGGGAGTGGAAAGGTCCTGTTGTTCTAGTGGTGAGAGTATTGTACAAGGAGGGACTACAGAGCCCTGCAGCTACTTCCAGCACACCCATTAAAATCCATTCCATTACTTGCCACCATCATGATCTCTCACACCCACTTCTCTGTTCCCAGGATAGGGCATGAATGTTACACCAACGTCTGAAACCTATTGGTACTTAGGAGAAATCTAGCCTTCTCTGCATGTTTCTAGAGAAGTGCATCCTAAGCCAGAGACCAAGGAGATAATTGTAATAAATGGTGCTTCCTCTTCTTTTTAAAAAAATTTTTTTAATGTTTGTTTATTTGTGAGAGAAAGAAAGACAGAGCATGAGTGGGGCAGGGGCAGAGAGAGAGGGAGACACAGAATCTGAAGCAGGCTCCAGGCTCTGAGTTGTCAGCACAGAGCCGGATGTGGGGCTCAAACTCACAGTCTGCGAGATCATGACCTGAGCTAAAGTTGGACGTTCAACCGACTGAGCCACCCAGGTGCCCCGGTGCTCCCTCTTCTTAGTGTTGAGAAGCCTGAAAGCCACTAGGAGTCCATCATCAAGGTTTTCTTGTGCACAAGAACCATGATGGTAATGGATTTAGGACTAACACAGCACCTAAGTCTGCAACCAAGAGACATTGTTTTTATAGAAATGGAGCCCATTATCTAGTCTCTTTCATCTAGGAATTGAATGGAATGGTTAAAAACAGGAGCTTAGAGTCAAAAGCAAACCTAAGTTTATCAGTTATTGACTTTGGGCAAATTGTTTTACTTTCTGAGTGTTTTTTCTCACTTGCAAAACGGGGTGGTATCCCCTCCATGGTGGCTGTGTCCACACATGAGATAATGGTGTTAAGCGTTTCACACATGTAAAGCACTCTGCGAATGGTAGCACATAATTGTTGCCCTTTGTTCAGCACATATTTTCTGAAGGCCTATTGTGTTTCAGGTACTGTGCTTTGTGTAAGAAGGTAAAGATGAACCCATTAGGGTCCCTGCCCTCAAGGGACTTGCATTGGAGTGCCTGAAATGCAGATGTAATGAGCTCAGTGCAGGAAAATGGGAGGGCGGGGTACCAGCAGCATGAGGCAGTTAAGGACTATAATCGAGGACAGGAGTGGGATGGCCCTGGGGGTGCAAGGGTGGGTATTCAGTTAGGAAAGCCTTCACTGAGGTAGTGACATTTGAGGACAGGCTTGAAGTACACTGTAAGTTGCCAGTTGGACAAAGGAGGGGAAGACATTTTGAGGGAAAGGAACCTTCATAAAGCCTCCAAGAAGCATAGTGTATTCAGGAAAGCTCTAGTATTCTGAAATGGTCTGAAGGAATAGTTCTGTGTGGAGTGTAGTAAAATTTTTGAATTTTGCATTTGGGTTTTTTTGCTAAGAATTTTGGAATTTCTCTAGCAGCAAGAGAAAGCAATTAAAGCATTTGGAGTGGGAAGGCAGCATGGTTAGATCTGCATGTTATAGTAGTAGTTCAGACCAGGGTATAAAAGATTGGAGTGGGCAGATTTAGGTATAGTGTTGCCTCTGAAGTCCTCGACTAAGTCCTGGCTGTCAACATAGAAAAGAGAAGACGCATTTAATAGCTTTTTAGGAAGGGGGCACCTGGGTGGCTCAGTCGGTTAAGCTCTGACTCTTGATTTCAGCTGAGGTCATGATCTCAGGGTTCATGAGGTTGAGCCCTGCTGTCAATGCAGAGCCTGCTTGGACTTCTCTCTCTGCCCCTCCCCTGCTCACTCACTCTCTAAACAAACAAACAAACAAACTTTTTTTTTAAATAGCTTTTTAGGAGGTAGATTGGAGAGAACTTGGAGACTGGCTGCAAAAGATGAGAGAGAAGTCACATTTCCAGCTTAGACCATTTAGTGGGATTTGTGCCAGTAATTAACATAGGGACCACAGGCCAAAAGAACAATTTGGAGATGCACATGGAGAGAGATAAGTTCAATTGTAGATGTGCTGAATTTGAAATGCCTGTGGGACATCCAGGTGAAGATTCCAATACAGAGAAGGGAATTTAAACACCTCTCTAGAGTACCAGATCCATATTTCCATCTCCCTACTGCGACATCTGGAGAGGTGTTTAATTTTGATGTCATTGACATATACAGCTGTTGGTTGAGGCCACAGAAGTGGATTAAATCACCCAGAGAGGCAGGTAAAGTGCGAAAGAAGACAACCAAGGTTGGAACCTTCCAGATCACTGATCTATGAGATGTGGATACAGAGAAAGAGGGGCTAACAAAGAAATTAGAAAAGATTCAAAAGTGCAGAGTGTTTGCTGAGAAATCAAGGAAGGAGAGCTTAGCTAAAGGTCAAGTGAGATGAGCATTTAAATTGGGTTCCTAGTGAAAAACTTTCTGTAGCATGATGGAGAAGGGAACCAGACTATGTGGGCTTAGAAGAACTCAGTGAAGAGAAGGAAGATATGGTAACTGGAGGAAGAGGTTGAAGAATATGAGCTAAGGGCAGAAAGGGAGGTTGATTAACTTGAAGGGAAGGGATAATAGATGGGCAGGTACAGCAAAGACGGCTAATTGTTGACTGTTGCTGGAGTGTCTCTGTATGGCCTCGTAGCATGGCATATCAGGGCTCCAAGAGGAATTCCTAGAGAGAGTACTCCAGCAAGCACTGTGAAAGCTGCAGAGTGAAGCTGTGTCATACACAATGTTCAGCTTCCACATTGCTTTCTGGAACACTCCAATCAACAATAGTAGCTAATTCTGTCTTCAGCTATCTGAGCAAGGTGAGAAAGGGCGGAGGGAGTGAGACCTGTCCCTTCCAGACAGAAAGAAGGAAACAGCAGTAGTTATAGTCATGATGCTGGATAGTTCCAAAGAAATGAGCAGTGGTGCAAGAAGAGTGGAGGCTATGAGAGGAGGTGCCTAGTGCAATGCCAAGAGCTGTGATTCCCTACAGTGAATGAGGAGGGAGACTGGTCATCACTCTAGGGAGTTTTCTTCCACCTGCTGCTCCTTGAAGGCCAGGATTTGTATCTTTGTATCTAATGCTCCCTCCTCATTGTTGACATAGGCAGCACAGGCATCATTGTGAAGTAGGTAAACTTTGCATTGGTGCCACACCACTCCCTCCTTTCTGCTTCCTGCTTCTCTTTTTTCTGCACTCCTGACTTGGACCTGTGCCCCTTTGACTACTTCCTGGTTATTCCACCTACACTACCAGGTATATGCTCATGGCCCTGTCTTTTCTGATCCTCATCAAAAACAAAAAACAGTTTTGTGCCTTATTCACTCTGGGTGTTGCTGCTATTTAATCCTGTAAGTTTCCTCCCTAAGAAACTAGAGAGAATCTGGAAAAGAGATCTTTGACTAGTTCTCACCATCAGCTAGATGACCCAGTATAGGCAAGGGGGGCTCTGTTGGTTGTGACATGTGAAAATACAGAACTTCTTTTCTGTCTGCTTCTCTTTGCTCCTGACTTTTATTTTAAGGTCCCATTGCTTCTCCCCCCTCCCCTACCTGGGCTGCCTTCATCCCTTGCTCTGAAGCCAGCCCAAACCCAAACATGAGTTAGCAGCTGCAACCTTACTAAGAAAAGTCCTTAAATACACGCCATTTCCAGAGAAAGGAGCTGTGGTAGTCTGTTTACAGGACCTGTCCATAGCATAGACATTTTTAAACTACTTGCTGGTGTGTGCGTATTTCGGTAATTTAAGACTAACAAAAAAGGTTTACTTTGTGCCTTGGAAATTTTGTTCAGCCCTGAGCCTTAGTTCTTTCCCCCTGCGAAAACAGGAAATTATACTAAATGATCTATAAATTCTTCCTAGCTTTCAGTGATCCTGTGAAAACATAAGAAATTATTTGATCATCTCTATGCTGTACTTCACCTTATAAATTTAATGTTAAATAATGAGCTTTGTAAACATTAATGTCTCCCTAATTACTCCAGTTGTTGACATTATGCCTGTGTGTAATTTCGTAGAGTTGTGGTCACTACATTCACATACTTCCATCATGCCTGTAATATTATTAACCATTCATATATTTCTATATATTTGTATATGAATTATATATAATGTATTTCATTTGTAAATATGTATATACACTTTATATTTGTAGGTATATATTTATGTGGCATATGTATATATATACACGTAGAGAGAGAGAGAGACTATCTTTTCATTTTTGAATTTTTTTTGATGGTCTTATAGTAATTTATCTACTTTTTATTTCCATGAATCTGATTTGAAACTCTTAGTACATTTTATACATAGATTTGGACCTTTTTAAAGCAATTTATTATGAAAATGTGGATGCAGTCACTATGTAGGTCATTTAAAAAGACTGTATAAACGTGTGTCTGTATACACACATCTACAGTCTTTGTATATATACATATATATTTAAATATATGAAATTTTATTTTTGTAATGACATTTCTGACAATAATTATCAGAGCTTCTAGGGAGAAAGAACTATTTAAAGGTATTTGTATCTGTACAGAGTGTTGGTGACTTGAATTATGAAATTAATTTCTAACTCTTTGCTAATTTGCTCAATGTCTTAGACCAAGGATGTATGCGAAAATATAATAGCAGCCACATATGCAATTTAAAAAGTACTAGTTGACACGTTTAAAAAACTAAAAGGGAACAGGTGAAATTAGACAATATATTTTATTTATTTTTTGATTTTTTTAATATGAAATTTATTGTCAAATTGGTTTCCATGCAACACCCAGTGCTTATCCCAACAGGTGCCCTCCTCAATGCCCATCACCCACTTTCCCCTCCCTCCCACCCCCCATCAACCCTCAGTTTATTCTCAGTTTTTAAGAGTCTCTTATGGTTTGGCTCTCTCCCTCTCTAGCTTTTTTTTTCCCTTCCCCTCCCCCATAGTCTTCTGTTAAGTTTCTCAGGATCCACATAAGAGTGAAAACATATGGTATCTGTCTTTCTTTGTATGACTTATTTCACTTAGCATGACACTCTCCAGTTCCATCCATGTTGCTACAAAAGGCCACATTTCATTCTTTCTCATTGCCAAGTAGTATTCCATTGTATATATAAACCACAACTTCTTTATCCATTCATCAGTTGATGGACATTTAGGCTCTTTCCATAATTTGGCTAAATATATTTTATTTAACCCAATATATTCAAAATATCATTTTAACATAAAATACAAAAATACACATATAACATATAAAATATAATTAAATATCAAATAGAATGTATAAGTAGGTATTTACATATAATGTTTTGATACAGCTTTTATCAAAAATATAAATATATACAAATGTGTTGATATAAAATATATATACTTTATATAAATATTAAATATAAATAAAATGTAGATTTATCAGTGAGCCATTTTACCATTTGGGGGGATATACTAAGTCTTCAAAATCCAGTGTAGACTAAAAGCATACCTATATTCAGACTAGCCATCTTTCAAGTGTCAATATCCATATGTGGCTAGCGGCTACTGTATTTGGACAACACAATGTTAAAAGATACACTTATTTCAGATAATTCTTCTATAAAATTTTTTTAAATTGTTAAGAGTTTTCCAATTGTAAAATGCAGTTTTAAACTACAATTTAAGGAAAACATGTATTACTATCATTTAATAATATTCTGTGCTGGCAGTTGAAGAGTATACAGTATTTCTTTGTAGAAGGTGATTGCGAACTTTATCTGACTCTGGTGTTCCTTCCTATTTCACCTTTTGAAGTTAAGGTTTTAGAGAAAAAACTACCATAAGTACTAGAGATTAAAATCTGTATGCTAAATTTGAATTGACCTTTGAAAGTTATGTAAACCAACCTAAATAAAATCAAAGGTGAGTACAGTTTATAAGCAAGGGTTTTCAAAAATCTTTTCTTTAGCAAAGACAACCTAGTTTTTCTTTTCCTGTCTCTATTCTTTTAATCCATTTTATATTATTTGTTCTTGTGGATTTCTTTAAGGTTTGTTGTTTTCAAATGCCAGCTTCTTTGTTAATTCTGCCATGTTTTTTTGTTGTAGCAGAAAATTCACCATTGATTGTCCTTTGCAAGCTGTTCTTTAAATAAGAGATGAGCAAAATCTAACTCATGCCCCTTCTGAGCTGTTTGAGGTTTTTTTTCTTATTTTTTTTAATGTTTATTATTTTTGAGAGAGACAGAGACAGAGAGCAGGGAAGGGGCAGAGAGAGACACACAGAATCCGAAGCAGGCTCCAGGCTCTGAGCTGTCAGTGCAGAGCCTGACACAAGGCTTGAACCCACGAACCCTGAGATCATGACCTGAGCTTAAGTTAGATGCTTAACTGACTGAATCACCCAGTCACCCCAATGAGCCATTTGAGTTTTGCGGTTTGTTTGTTTTGTGGGAACATAACATTTTAAACTAACATTAATGGTGAAGATGATGGTCTTTTAGAGAATATCTTGACTTGTTCTTTTTTTAGTTTCTTAGAATATGAAATGCTGTGTTGGATATTTTCCTTTGAGAAATATCTCTTGGGAAAGAGGGAGAAGCTGAGGAGAGCACCAGGTTGCTAATAAGAGATTAGTGTTTCAATTCCAGCTTTCCTTCTTGAGAACTTCCCCATTTTTAGAACCTCAATTAGCTCATTTTTAAAAAGGAAGATGTGTTCATTATCTTGAAGCTTTCTCTTAGATATAAATGTCTTTAAACTTAATTAAAGTCAGCTTTATAGTTTTTGTGACTGAGGACATCCGACATGTCAGCTAGCCTGGTCTACTGTTCCACAGACAAGCAAAGTGAGGTAAGATAGGTGAAGTGACTTGAAGAAGGCACACATGTGCAGCATGATCATGGGTTTAGTGGCTTTTACTTTGTATTGGGAGACAAATATTTTGACATTAAAAAATTTACTTTAGGAATGTGGTTTTAATAGGTTTAGGGAAGCATTAAGCTTAACTAATGCCTGTATGTAGTATCTTAGCTATATCAATGTGGATTCAATGATCATTTAAAAACATCCTAAGACTCCAATTCACTAACAGAAAATGCAGATTTTAACAATGATTTGCACGTGTAGGGCTTAAATAAAAACTCACTCATCTTTTAGCTGCCTTGAAAAAGGTTAAGAATTCTATTTTCCTCTCATAAGGTTTGCTGACTCACAAAATTGAAGCATGATTGTGTTTTACTTTTACTTGCAAATTTGTGAAGTGTCAGAAATCACTTGCAGGAGACACAAAACTCAACTAAAAACAGAATCCCATTTAAAGTTACATAGAATGCTCAAGTAATCATAACTATCAAAATATGCACAGAAAAGCTATGTGATATCTGAGAGATAGGAAAAACACCTGTAAATGCTACTCAAAATCACATCACTTTATTAATATATATTTTTATTAAGTAAACTTTGCACCCAGCATGGGGCTCGAAATCATAACCCTCAGATCAAGAGTCACATGCTCTACCAACTGAGCCATCCAGGCCCCAAAATGATGTTACTTTAATTAATATTCAGCTTTTGAAAGCATGGAAGGCTACTTCAACTTCCCACCCTCTGTAGGAATCTTTCAACTATGTGTGAGTGTGATTGAATCAGTATGTGTTTTAAAAATAATATAGTTAATTACGTATGGAGGAATCATTTTTCTGTTTTTACTGAAACTGTTTTAGCATTTATACTTAAAACATACCCTTCCTTCTCTTTGTAGAAAATTATAAAAATCATTGACATAAAAAAAAGTGACCAGAAATAATCCTCCGGGGAAAAAAAAGGTGAAAAATGACTTGGAGCAACAGAAATGTACAAACATTAAGTTATTTTTTAACTCAGTCCCTAGAACCTCTGACAGATTTATATTGTTTTCATTAGGCAAGCCATCAGGAGCCCTCATTGAAGCCTTGGCTCTGAAGCTCCTTGGCTTTGTTTTCTCAGGCCCATTAGTCACCTCCCTGGATCACAGGTCCCCATGTTACTTCATTTAGTTTTTAATTCTTTGATTTTCCATTTGTTTTAATTTTTATTATTGAAGTGTAATTGCTACATAGCGTTACTATTTTCAGGTGTGTAACACAGTGATTCGACAATTCTATATGGTGTGCAAGAAAGGGGCTTCATTTGATTGTTTCTCAACTCCCTCTAGGCTCTAAATTATATGACGTGCATTAATTCTGAGACTGCACCAGAGAAATAAACCAAAGACAAAGCAAGATATTGAAAACTGGTAATATTTCTAGATGAAAATAATCTCTGAAATAATGGGAAGATGGAATTGTCAGAAAATTACAGGTTGTATAGTTGGAAGCTAAATTCAAGAGGCATTCCACAGGCTTCCAGCATTTGTTATGGATAGTAAGGATGACCTCTCAAGTGAAGGCAGGACATAGAAGGTGCTCACTCGTGAAGTAAACCACAGTGAGTGTCTACCCTCCAGTGGCTATAGAATATATCTAGATGCTGAAGGGACAGAAGGTGGCCTCAGAGATTGGTCCCTATGTCTCCTCAGCCATGTCTCATCTTTAAGTTTTAGGAATGCACAACTACTTATGGTTGCATGCACACACCACGCAGTTCTGCTGTGCAGGAATTTGGTCATTGTTTTCCCTCTGTCTGGAATAATTACCACCACCTACCCACCACCCACTCCTGCTGCCCCCACTCTTACCCTTCATCTGGCCAGCCTCTACTGATTGTTAGAAACTCAGCCCAGAGGCCACCTTAGAAGCCAGGTCTGGTTCCTCTTCCCTTTTTTTCACCTAACCCTGGACACTTCCTCTGTCATGACACTCATTCTACATCACAGTAACACCTGGCGTTCCCTGACTTCAGGTTCTCCTTTTTGGTTATACACAAATAGCCCCTAAAGTCTGTAGCATGTAGTGATGTGTTTTTACTGAGGTTTAATTTTAATGTTTATTTACTTTTGAGAGAGAGACAGAGCATAAGCGGGGAGAGGGACAGAAAGAGAGGGAGACACAGAATCTGAAACAGGCTCCAGGCTCCCAGCACAGAGCCTGACATGGGGCTCAGACTCACAAACTGCGAGATCATGACCTGAGCCGAAGTCAAGACACTTACCGACTGAGCCACTCAGGTACCCCGAACTGAAGATTTATTTTAAATAATTATTCTTTATTTCATCAAATATAAGAGACCATTGCTCATGAGACCTTTTACCATTTTATGTTCTGTGAAGAAAAAAAAAAGTGACTGGCAGACCGTTGACAAGGTATCGATTGTAGGACGTATCCTAGCTTCGGGAATGTTGGGATGTGAACAGATTTGCACTTGTTCAGTGATGTGTGGTGCCATGAAGCTGGTGTTTGGGAATGCGTGATTTTACTCTAGGATGCAAATGTACCACTTTGCACCCACATCACTTGAAAAGTGTGTTTCTTATGGGGGAAAAATGGCCCACTTCCCAAAGAAAGCGAAATGCTGGTGTGCACAGCAGTACTGAGGAGCTCTCAGTGATGATTTTTAGTTGGAAAATAGGAATTTTGAATAAGTTGGGAAAAGACAAATTTGGCAGTGACTCAGATCTACAATTCAAGAGAATCCACCATATGCTCAGTACAGATACAGGGAAAAGGGATTCTGGACTCAGTTTCAACTAGTGCTCCATCTAAAAGAAAAACTACTCACTGATGGAAGAGAAAAATCTGCTAAAGTTGGAAAGGTAATTTGAGACTTAAAACTGCACAAGATACACAACACACTTAGAAAATGTGATTCAAGAGAAAGCTTATTGTAATATTTTTCCAAAGTACTGATACAGTGAAATGTAACTACTATCTTACCTTTACTCTGTTAAGTGTTGGCTGAAGAGTTTTAAATTCTTTGCATAACTCAAATGTAATTGGAGGTGCCATCAGCTAACTCCATAAGCTCATAGAAAAGGATTCTGGGCCAGAACAAATGTTCACTGTGGCTGAAGCCAGCCTATGTGGAATGAAAATACTTCCCCATGTTAGATTTCCAAGGAGGAGGCTCTAGTAGAAGGGTTTAAGGCATCTGAGGACAAACCAACTCCTCTTCTTTGCAACAATGCATCAAACTTTGTTTAACACAGGCTTGCTTTAGCATTCTGAGAACCATGGAGTATTTGGAAAAAACTTTGTCTTAGGTATTGGCCATCTATTGTGTTCCAAATGGCTTTTCAATGGCTGTAGGAAATAAAACGCAAGTTGTAGCCTGTATGCATGGGTGACTAAAACTGAAGACACCACAGCAAGCATGTAAGAAAAGCATAGAGGAAAAATAAGCAGAATCATTGCCTGGAGCTCCGGTACAAACACCGAATGAAGTATCCCTCATCCCCGTTCCCCCAATTCTTCCCACAAGGCAGAATGGCCTCTCAGCCACATGGGTGTGGCTGAGAACAGCTGTGGTCTTACTGCCTGGCATGAGGTAAACTACTTCAAGGTGCAGCCTGGTTAAGTCTAGGAGGGTTAGGTTGGCAGGCTTTGTGTCACCTGAGAAGGCACTGACCTCAGCAGCACTTCCGCCTTTGAACAGACATCTTTCCCCTTTAGTACAAAGAGGCCACTCCTCACTAACCCATCCCCATACCATCTGGGTTGTTACATCAAAATTAGGAACTTACTGTCTTTTTAAGTAAGCTGAACGGCCAATGGGGGGCTTGAACCCATAACCCCCAGATCAAGAATCACATGCTCTACCCACTTAGCCAGCCAGGAACCCCAGGAATTTGCCTTTTATTGATCTGTTAACTCTTGGGTCCTTACTTCTTTGAGAAAGTCTGAATTCTTATTGACTCATCTGCTTTGTCCTTCCTTGGGGATAGAGTTTAGTGAAACACAAACATTCATATGGTCATATCCTGTGAATTTAACAGTGTCTGTGCTTTTCTTTTTCTTTTCATGGCACTCGTGTCATGGAAAGTCGATAAACAGCTTGATGCTTCCTTTTCTTTGCTTATCTCCCAAAGCAGTATGGCCACAAGCAGAACTTTGGGAAATCTTCTCTGTGCCATTCATTTAAAAAAACATTTTTAAAAAATGTTTATTTTTTAGAGACAGAGCACGAGCAGGGGAGGGACAGAGAGAGAGGGAGACACAGAATCCAGAACAGGCTCCAGGCTCTGAGCACAGAACCCAATGTGGGGCTCAAACTCATAAACTGAACCATGAGATCATGACCTGAGCTGAAGTCGGACACTCAACTGACTGAGCCACCCAGGTGCCCTATTCTCTCTGCCATTCAAATGCTTGAGACATGATACCATTCATTATGGACTTCTTTCATAAGTGTCTCATGGCAGAAGTGGAGATACAGCCTCCTTTGCAGAATCATGAATTGTAGTATTAGCTAATTTTAGACTTTATAGTGTTTAATAGGGAAAACGATTTTTTAACAGCAGATTTTACAAATTTGGGGGTTCACAAAGATCTTTTTATATGTCCTTTGCAAATTTCAAGAGTCTCCTGGATCTGGACATTATGTTTATAAGTCTATCTTAATGGCTCAACCTACATTGTCCAGTACTGTACTAATAACCACATGTGGCCATTGAGCACTTAATATGGCAAGTCTCAATTGAGATGTACTGTAAGTGTAAAATACACACCAGATTTCAGATGGTACAAAAACACAGATGCAAAATATATCAGTAAATTACTTATTGATTATATGTTGAAATAATATTTTAGATATATTGAGTTGAATAAAATATATCATTTAAAACTTTTTTACTGTTTCTTTTTACTTTTTTTAAATTTTTAATGTTTATTTATATTTGAGAGACAGAGTATGAGCAGGGGAGGGGCAGAGAGAGACACACAGAATCTGAAGCAGGCTCCAAGCTCTGAGCTGTCAGCACAGAGCCCAACGTGGGGCTTGAACTCACAAACTGCGAGATCATGACCTGAGCCGAAGTCAGACGCTTAACCCACTGAGCCATCCAGGCACCCCTGTTTCTTTTTACTTTTTAACATGGCTATTCAATCATTTAAAATTACATATGTAGCTTATAGTGTATTTCTACTGGACAGAGCTGATCTAGACTGTAGGTTCCTTGAGGCTAGGACAGTGCCTGGTGCATATAATTAGATGTGTGGTGCATGTTAGATAAACCAAACTGTTGAACTGAAATGAAGGAATGGATGAGAATTATAATGATTTTTTAAAGTAGTGATTTTGACGCTGTGAATTTAGAATGTGGTAGGGCAAGATGAGGTGAATTTTGTGCGGAAATCTTAAAATGTGTGTTAATTGTCCCTGGTGTATGGGGCTGGAGGTGGGAGTCCTGACTACAGCTGCCTTCTCATGAGACATTTAGATATGCCCTGTAGAGTTGATCTGATTTTCCCACCCATGATTTCTTTGCTGTAATACTATATTATAATTCAGGTTAAGATCCATTTCCAGAAAGGGCTTTTCCTGTATGCCATTTAGCTGTGGTATTCAGACTTAATGTGCTTCATAATCACTTGCAAAGCCTGTTACAAATGCAGATTCCCAGACTGCCCAGAGATTTTGGATCATTAGGTAAAGGAATGAGGCCTAGGAATCTGCCTGTTAACACCCCAGAAGATTCCAGTGTACGTGGCCTATAAACAGTACCTTGAGGAACACTGACATCATAATCCAGAAATAGCTTAAAAGTCCAAGTAGAAGGGGCAGTGTGCTCAGTGATTTTTTTTAAAGTTTTTATTTTTAAGTAATCTCCACACCTAACATGGAGTTCAAAGTTACAACAGGAGATCAAAAGTTGCGTGCTCCACCGACTGAGCCAGCCAGGCATCCCTTTTGCTCAGTGATTTTTATTATCTATTATTACATGACAAAGGAATTAAATTGTTAAATACTTTAATAATCGAAAATGAAAACGTTTTAGCAAAGGAAACAACGGTGAAAAGGCAACCTACCGAATAGGAGAAAGTATTTGCAAACTGTAAAGGGTTAATATTAAGAATATATAGGGGCGCCTGGGTGGCTCAGTCGGTTAAGCATCCGACTTCGGCTCGGGTCATGATCTCGCGGTCCATGAGTTCGAGCCCCGCGTCGGGCTCTGTGCTGACAGCTCAGAGCCTGGAGCCTGTTTCAGATTCTGTGTCTCCCTCTCTCTCTGACCCTCCCCCGTTCATGCTCTGTCTCTCTCTGTCTCAAAAATAAATAAACGTTAAAAAAAAAATTAAAAAAAAAAAAAGAATATATAAAGGACTCCTACAATGCAATAACATAATTGTCCAATTGAAAAACTGGCAAAGGACTTGAATAGACATTTGTCTAAAGAAGATATGCAAATGGATAGTAAGCATTGAAAAGAGGCTCAACATCACTAGTGATCAGGGAAATGTAAATCAAAATCACAGTGAGATACCACCTCACATCCATTAGGGTGACTCCTACCACAAGAAAGAAAGCAAGAAAGCAAGAAAGCAAGAAAGAAGGAAAGAAGGAAAGAAAGAAAGGAAGGAAGGAAGGAAGAAAAAGAAAGAAAAGGTAAACAACAGGTGTTGGGGAGGATATGGAGAAACTGAAAACCTTGGAGTACTGTTGGTAGGATTTTACGATGGTGCAGTCACTGTGGAAAAAAGTATGGAGGTTCCTCAAAAATCAAAAATAGAACTACAATATGAGGGGTGCCTGGGTGGATCAGTCAGTTAAGTGTCTGACTTCGCCTCAGGTCATGATCACGCGGTTTGTGAGTTGGAGCCCCACATCAGGCTCTCAGCTCTCAGCACAGAGCCCTGCATCAGGCTGTCTACTGTTGGCACAGAGCCTGCTCAGATCCTCTGTCCCCCTGTCTCTCTGCCCCTCCCCCTCTCTTGTGCATGTGTGCAAAAGCTTTCTGTCAAAAATAAAACATTAAAAAAAAAAAAAGAACTACCATACGATCTATCAGTCCCATTTCTGGATATGTATATATAAAAAACCTGGATATTTGGACACCCTTGTTCATTGCAGTATTATTCATAGCCAAAATCTGAAAGCAACCTAAATGTCCATCAGTGGATGGATGGGTAAAGAAATAAGCTTTGTACATACAATGGAATATTATTCCACCTTTAAAAAGAAGGAAAACCTGTCATAGGTTACAACATGGATGAACCTTGACACCCTTATGCTAAGTAAAATAAACCAGTCACAAAAATGACATACTGCATGATTTCACTTATATGATGTGTCTAAGATAGTGAAACTCATAGAAACAGGAAGAATGGTGGTTGCCAGTGTTGGGGGGGCAGTGGAGGAAATGAGGAATGGTTCAATGGGTATAGAGTTTCAGTCATGCAAGATGAAAAAGTTCTGGAGATCTGTTATATAACAATATACATATAGTTAACAATACTGTAATGCACATTAAAAAATTGTTAAGAGGATAAATTTTGTTTTTTACCACAAAAATAATTAAGTGTTAATTAAAAATGAAAAAGTATCAACTGTCCTAATAGTTCATGGTGAAATTGGACTCAAGGAAAGACTATAATTTTGTTTCCTTGAACAGTACCTTTTCATGAGAAATTTTGTTGGAAGCTTGAAGCTAAATAAAGTAAAGGCATACTTGCAGGGAAGCTGTGTGGGTGTTAAGACTAGAAGTGAGTGGCCTTTCCATGATTTACTGAGTAGAGAGCAAAGCTTACTCATCATGAATGTCATTCCCAAAGCATCTTGTCCAAAAACTTGGATGCCCTCCAGGAGGAAAAGACATGCTGATTATTGGATGCTGTCATTTCAGAGGCATCCAGACACTCCAGCAAAATATCTTCCTTCCTCTCTCCTGTCCCTACACCTGAGGCCTGGAATTTTAACACTTTCATTTTGGTTTCCTTAAAACATTAAAAAAAATTAATCATTGAGGGGCATTGATTGCCAGGACCCTTTCTGATGCAGAGGGAGAACAGGTGGGTTGATTTTGTGGAGTAGCCAGAAGCACTCCTGTGCTGAGCATTCACTCTGGCAGCCAGCATTCTGTGTCTGGACAGAGGCCATTCCTTTAGGTAACAATCTCTCCAGTCTTTCCAGAAACTGGTAGGCAAATGTGGTTGGGTTGGGTTGGTTTGCTCTGCCCCTGAGGATGGCCATTTTCCTGAGTAGGGCAAAGAAAGTGGGGGACAAAAACTAGAGTTACTTCCATATTTACTAATGAGATGAAAATACAATGTTAGGACAGTAAGAACTAAAATAGTCACATTTTCCTCCTTTCTACCCTTTCTTGGTATCTAATGTTAGCCTTTTGTGGGTTTGTGTGTGTGTGTGTGTGTGTGTGTTGTTGTTGTTGTTGTTGTTGTTGTTTTGTTTTCAATGTGTTGGCTCATTTTTTGGAAACATTGATTATGAAATATTTTGTTTTCTTTCCTGGCTACCTAAGGACTCTATTTCAAATGAAAATTAAAAATAAAAAATTGAGAGCTATTTCCCAGGGCATGGGAGAGAGATCAGGCAAAGAATTACCTGTGGCTAGGCCAATACCCTCATACACTGGAGGGGTTGTGATTAATTCCCCAATTTCCTTCATCTTCCCTGTGATGGGGAACCCTGGCAAGTTCAGGACCCTATGCCAGAGCCCACATACCAAGGGCTACTTAGGCTAAGGGTCAGTCCCTGGGAGGGGACAGAGTCAGGCAGCAGCATAGCCAAAGGCCAACCACAAGATCAAGTCTTAAGCACCAAGGACCTACTTTTCTTCTTTCCTGTGACCCAGAACAGATTAAGAAGCACCAGGGAGTCTGGACCCTCACAACTCTCCCCACCAAACTCTACAGTTAACACATGATCCTTTGTATTTTCTGCCTTCCAATTCTCTTGGGTAGATGGGTGGGTGGGTGGGGTTTCCTGGTTTGGGGTTTCTCGTGCTAATCTTCTCTTTATTGTCCCAATTTTGGTGTATATGCTGCCAAAGTGAGCACATTTATGAAATATTTCTAATCTGTAAAGAGACACATAGATGCAATCTACTCACCATCAGTCTTAACAAAGAGAACACTATGAGTACAGTTGAAGTTCCTATGTACCCCTCTTGAATAATATCCCCCACCCACTTCTGCAGTGCTAAATGCCATCTGGAATTTAGTGTTTATCATTAGCCATTTTTTGTACCTTTACTATATAATATTTGTATACTTCAGTTATTTTGTATTTTGTGGTCTCATATTTTATATAGTCGTTTGCAACCTGCTTTTCTCATGCAATCTGCCTGTTTGCTTCCTATACTTCATCTGGGATATTTCTTCCAGCGGTAAACTATTCTCAACACCAGTGTACAATGTTACTGAGTAATAGTGTTTGGCCCCTAAAATACAATTATAAATGGTTTAGGATTGGAAGATTTTATGTGTGTCAGATTAACATATAATTATAGTGTTAACTGTTAAACATTTGTTTTATTTCAGGTTATAATATAACTTATCCTCTCATGCTTTTTCCCTGCCCCTTCTCCCCAAATCATCAACAGTAGAAAAAAGAAGAAGAAAACATGTCAGGACACAAATGGTAAGTAATTTGTTGTCTTTTCTGAATTGGGAGAGACTAATGAAAGAAGAAAGCACATTGTATATGCTCAGTAAATCTGTGTTGCATAGAAAAATCATGATTTAGGGGCGCCTGGGTGGCTCAGTTGGTTGAGCATCTGACTCTTGATTTGGGCTCAGGTCAGGATTCCACGGTTGTGGGATCAAGCCCTAAATCAGGCTCCACACTGAGCATGGAGCCTACTTAAGATTCTCTCTCTCTCCCTCTGCCCTTCTCCCCTGCTCACTCTCTCTCAAAGAACAAAAACTAAAAAAATATAAGTAAATAGGTAGATAGAAAGGAATCTGTATAAAAAGAAAAAGAAAAAGAAAGAAAAAGAAAAAGAAAAATCAAGAATCACATTAGCAGTAAATAATGTTAGCCGCTATCCAATATGGAGTTTAGTCAAGTTTCAATATCTTTTCTAAATAAATATGGAAACCAAATAACTAAAAATATTATAAGTTCTTATGTAATGTATATTCTCTTAAGAAATTAATTTACATATAACTTTTCTTTTGAGAATCTAATGGCTTTTCTTACTACCAGTTTTTCAAATGTAATAAGTTGATACTTTTTTTAGCACTATTTTATTTATAGGTTATTAGCGTTATCAGGAAACTTGATATAGGGCAGCTATAAAATAATGAGTGAACACGAACCCAGACTCATTAATTTATAGTCATGACTTCAACCTTCATGAACACTTAGGAGGTAAATATGGTTAGAAAATGATGATGCTGAGTCAAATGTGGTAATCATGGCAATGTTAGCACTGTCATTTACATGCCTATAACACATCTCAGCAGCATATTAAACGTCTTAGAAATTCCAGATCTGCTACAAGCAGTGTTTCTGAACCATTTTGAACTCATGACTGACCAGGCAGGTAGATCTTTGTCATGTTTCATCTCTTGAATTTGTAGCATGAAAAATTGTGATGTGTATTTTCATGTTTCAAATGTACAATTAATTATAAATATACTTTTAATTTTTTAATTTTATTATTATTTTTTAGGAATATACTTTTTAATCCTTCCTGTCTCAGTAAAGAAGTAATCAGGCCCAAGGCCTCTGTAGTATCAAATGTCAAACCTTAAAAGAATTTTTGCATGTCTTAAAATGTAACAAGTTTTAAAGGATAATTCATAAATGGCTAAGGGATTTAGTTTCCCTGAGTATCACCATTTGCCAGCTTTGTAACCAAGAGTTGTCAGACTGTTTTCTTAATTGTTCCATCTTGCTTCGTTAAGACAAAGGGGTGGCTCCATCCTGTGACCCTCATACTGGCTGTCATATCCTGGCAGCAGACTAGGGAAGTAGGTAGTCATGCACCTGAGAGAGACAGGAGAGCCCTAAGAAGTGGGCACTTCCCCAAAGTCTTTTTCCCTCTAACTCTGCCACTTCATTGCTTGCTGCTGAAATGCAATGGCTGCAGAAAACACTGAAATGAGCCCTGGCCTGGATTTTAATCCTGTGTGACTTTGGGCAGAATTCGTAAGCTTTTGAAACCTAAGATACCTCATTTGTTAAATGACAGAGGTGAGGGGTGTTCATTAGATCTCTGAAGTCCCTTTGTCTTTGTCTTTTTTTCAAAATGGAAATTTTTTTAATCCATGACCTTTCACAATAAATAAATAAGTACATAAGTAAGTAAGTAAGTAAAAGGTACAATACAAAGAAGTCCACCCTATTCCCCACTCCTAAAAATTCTGTTTCCCCAAATAGTTTTGGAGGGTATATTCTTCCAGTCTTTTAATGTTTTTTTTTTTTTAATGTTTAGTTTTGAGAGCGAGAAAGAGACAGAGTGCGAGCCAGGGAGGGGCAGAGAGAGAGGTAGACACCGAATCTGAAGCAGGCTCCAGGCTGTGAGCTGTCAGCACAGAGCCTGACGCGGGGCTCGAAGTCACAGACTGTGAGATCATTACCTGAACGAAAGTCAGATGCTTAACTGACTGAGCCACCCGGTACCCCCTTCCAATCTTTTAAAGCACATATTTATAGAGATAGATTTTCTCTTTTACATAAAAGTTATATACTTTTCCACTTGTTTTCTCTGATGTGAGCTCATAGTAAAACAATTTTTAATTCAAGTATAGTTGATACACAGTGTTAATTAGTTTCAGGTGTAGAGCATAGTGGTTCAACAAGTCTATACATATAAAAAGAAACTTTTAAATAAGGCAGAAACCATGAAGGTCCCCCAAATCCTACTCCTCTAATGATAACCTTTGTAAAGAAGTTATCTGAAACCCCTTTTGACTTTTTAAGAATAAATTTGTGTGTGGAAAATTGTAAATGCCATCTGGAAGGAGAGTAGAAATCAAGTTTCAAGGTATAGGTATTTTTATGTAGTAATGTAAAGCAACTTATGCTTTAGGACTCAGGTCTGGCACCTTTGGAGTAGTGATAGCATGCAGTGGAAAAAGGTACATGTCTGCAGAGAGGAGAAACAAGGGATCCTGTGTGGACCTGTGCACTAGGAACTCTAGACAGGAGGAGGGTGTAGACAACATGGGGAGATATAGAACACTATGGCAACATTTCTGTCAATATTTGAGGTGCTCTGGTCTTTTACAGAATTTGATTTCATCTCAATTCTTTTTCTAATTTCTTTTTTACATATACTGTGTCCTTCCTGAAAGAATGTTTTTTTTTTTCCTATCTGTATTTTAAACATTTATGTTTAAGAATTTAAAGTTTTAATATCAGGGGCACCTGGTAGGCTCAGTCAGTTAAGCATCCCACTTCGGCTCAGGTCATGATCTCACGGCTCATGAGTTTGAGCCCCACGTTGGACTTTGTGCTCACAGCTCAGAGCCTGATTCAGATTCTGTGTCTCTTTCACTCTCTCTGCCCCTTCTCTGCTCTCTTTCTCTCTCTCTTTCTCTCTCTGTCTTTCTCAAAGATAAGTAAACATTTAAAAAATTTTAAATTTTTAGTATCAGAAATCGGTAAAGATTTTTTTAATTGTTTTTTATTTTTTTAATTTCATTTCACTGTGGTTAAGACTACTTAACATGAGATGTGCCCTTTTAACAACTTTTTAAGTGTACAATACAGTTAAGTATAGGTACAGTATTGTAGAGCAAGACATCTAGAATTTACTCATCTTGCATAATTGAAACCTTGCACCCCTTCAGTAATTGTTTCCTATTTCCCTCTCACCCCATCCAGCCTCTTGGTAACCACTGTTTTCCTTTCTGATTCTATGAGTTTGACTGTTTTAGGTACCTCTAGGACACATTTTAAATGTGCTATTTTTCAACCCCTTATCTCTACTTTTCTGCCATCACTTCACTGTCAGCTCTAATGCTAGAGTGGAGAGAACATTGGTGTCTGGCCTTATCTCTATAACTCCCTGGGCTGCTTGAACCAGGCACCCTGCCTAGTTTGGCCTCACTTTCTCCACTTGGAAAAGGAGTATGTCCAACCTGCTGGTAGCTAAACTCTTCAAGGTTTAGCTTCTCAATTTCCTGCAAAAGCCACTTGATTTCCTCACTAACTTTTAAGGTTTCACAGTAAGAGTTGGTTGACTTTTTTGGTGTAATAACCACATAAGAAAGTATCTATATGTTTGTTAATGTTATTATATAATGGTTAGATAGATTTGTTCACACTAAAATAGCTTAATATTTATGAAAGTCGTGAATAAGATACCTCTTTAAATGTTTTTTTAGCAGTTATCCCTGGGACTTACAGGATCGATATACTCAAGATAAGTCTGTAGTAAATAAGATGCAGCAGAAGTATTGGGAAACGAAGCAAGCCTTTATTAAAGCCACAGGGAAGAAAGAAGATGAGCATGTTGTTGCCTCTGATGCAGACCTGGATGCCAAGCTAGAGGTGAGCTGGTCGCCTGGGCAAGCCTAGGTGAGCTTTGTATCTGAAAACATATTGCAAACTAGTTCTTGAGGAAAATCTAGGATGAGGTAAATTCAATTCCAGAATATATATATAGTTTTTTATTTGAGAGAAAGAGAAAGAATCTTAAGTAGGCTGTAGGCTCCACACTCAGCACGGAGCCCAATGTAGGACTCGATCCCACGACCCTGGAATCGTGACCTGAGCTAAAATCAAGAATCGGGTGTTCACTCAACTGAGCCACCCAGGTGCCCTAATCCCAGCATATTTTTTAAAAACCTACAAATTCTTGTGTAACCACTAGTATGCTTCAGTTAATTTGTTTTTCAAGTTTGTGGCTGGATTGCATGGCAAGTGGTAAATTCTCAATAAATGCTTGTTGAAAAAAGTTAATGGAATCAGAAACCCACTGCACATGGTATTACACTAGGGTCAGGCAAATACTTACATTCTAAAAAAGGGAAAAGATGATAGCACAAGATCCTAGTAGAGTCTAATAAAATTCTTGAATGAATTAACTAAGCAGATATTTAGTTAGATTAGTTAAAAATACAGTAAGTTGAATTCCTATCTGGTTGATTCCCAAATACTAATATAACTAGTAGAAGGCCCACTAACTCCCTGTCTTGCTAGACATTCTGCCAATAGTTTAGATTAAAATTTAAAAAGCATACTTATCACTTCTGTGAGGAACATTACATGACCTGATAAGAATTCAAAATGATCTCTAAATTTAACATCAAAGCTAGGGAGTGCCTGGAGTCTCAATTCGTTGAACATCCAACTCTTGATTTCTGCTCGGGTCATGATCCCAGGGTCATGGGATCGACCCCTGCTTTGGGCTCCACACACAGTGGGAGCTTAAGCTCTGCTTGAGATCCTCTTTCTCCCTCTCTCCTCCTTTCCCTTTGCCCCTCTCCCCCACCCCCTCTCTCAACAAACAAACAAACAAACAAACAAGCATATAAGCTAAAATTAATGAACTGCACATTTAACAGGACTAGAGTAAAAAGCCCAGGATTTCAAAAGGTTATACTGGAACAGAGAGGCTTAAGGGGACCTATATTAGTTCTTGATTGTATAGAAAGGTCTGTCATGTGGGAGAAGGATAATTCATTCTGTGCCTCTGAGGGGAGAACCAGACCCAGGGCCCCTGTTCATAGTATGTATCTTTCATGAAAATATCCCAAATGTTTATGCATTTGTCTGCCTTACTTCCACTAACAGATCAAATTCCATGTCAGCCTTATTCACCATAGTATCCTCAGCCAGACACACTATACACATTCAGTAAATACTAACTGAATCAGTGTGCGTGTTAATACAATAAATATCAGTTCCCAGCCCTTTCCCCTGTCTGTGGAATTGTTCAAATTGAAGCTAGGTTTGATGGGAATGTTCTAATGGAGATTGCTAACAGTGGAGAAAAGTGGAACCAGGAGGCATCTGTTCTGATTTTAGTATTCTGCATATAATTGAAATGATTATAAATTGCATATGCTTTTCACGTCTTGTACCTTTATTTTTTTTTTCTTTTTAACAACCCAGTAAGTACAAGTATTATTCAAAAAGAAATTCAATATGTAATTATTAGTTCATTAAACGCAATATGGTAATTTTATTTTTATGCTTATTCGCCCCTGGCAGCATTTTTGCTGAACCAACTGTACTTTAATCAAAATAGCTGCTCTCCGAGGCACATAACATCCACAGTACTTAGCTGAGACTAATAATGTTACACAATAGAGGTGTTTGTTGCAAAAATGTTCAAACTAGTATTGATGTTTGTAGAGAGCATGGATTCCGTCAATAAAACATATGTAAATGATGTGGAAACCATTTTGATGTGTTCTTACCCTAAGTTATCCACAGAATGCTAGTTTATGAAACAAGAACTTTTATTCTGCCAGCATAAGAAAAGTTTATTGCCAAGTTATAATAATGGTCAGATTCTACTATAATCTGTTGGGAAGTTAATACAGATAGAAATGTTGCACTAAGTTTAAATATGTGTCAAGAATTAGTTGTTAATAAAATATTTTCTCAAAAACAGCTCTTAAGAATGGACAAAAGTAACCTGTGATGGCAGGTCTTTTAGTGAGTGCCACAACATAGTAGATGGTCTTTGGTTTCTTAGTTTGGATGTGGTGAGAAGAGTGTAGGCAGTTGTAGGCCTGCAGAACTGGACATTCTAGAGGTGCGCATTTTATTGGACTTATTTTTTTTAAGTTTATTTATTTTGGAAGAAGTGAGCAAGCGAGGGCATGAGTGGGGAAGGGGCAGAGAGACAGGGAGAAAGAGAACTCCAAGCAGGCTCCGTGCTGTCAGCACAGAGCCTGACGTGGGGCCCCATCTCATGAACCGTGAGGTCTGTGACCTGAGCCAAAATCGAGTCAAACACTCAACTGACTGAGCCATCCAGGTGCCCCAGTTGCATTTAATTTACACCTCAGTTTTTTAAAAAAATGAACAGTGACATCAGAACATACTTTTTGAACTTCTTGCTCCTATATTCAGGAATTACTTATGTGTTGGTGGTTTGTGACCCAGAATCCTGATATCAAGCATTTGTTAAAGAAGAGATTCAGACTGCTGATTCTCTGTTTTCTTTTATGGTAAAGGATTTTCTTTTCCCTCTCGCTCTTTTCTAAATAGAGGATACAGTGTAATGAAATAAGATATAGCAAAATTTATATTCTTCATGACCAGGTTTTATCATATTAAGCATTTCAGGAATGGTTTTGAATCTTTTAAGTATATATGCATGCATCTCTTTTTATTAGATAATTGGTCATGTTTATTATGACACACATCCTCTGTTTTAACTCAAACAGTGAAGTACTTCATAATACCAACACATAACTATTACATCACCATGGCCAATAAGATCAAAGAGAGGGGGAAAAGTTTTGCTCTGGCTCATTTAGGTGGCTCTTCAGAGACAGAATATTTGCTAGGTTTTCCAACTGATACCAGCCCTGGTCTCTGAGTTGGTAGACAGAGGGTAGAGACAGTTTGAAGTATCTGTTTGATTTTCTCTTGAGCTTGTTTGGGTTTCTGAAGCAAAGACCAGGACCCCTGTTAGTTAAAATCTAGTTAGATTCTTCTCAATATCACCCACCTGCTTTTCCATTAATTTCCTCTGATATGGCCTTGGCATTACATTAGATTTCAAATTATCTGTATATCTTATGAAATCATTGGGAAAATGAATGATCAGGGCTACTAGCTAAACTCCGTTTTACCAGATGTCTTCTAAATTAAATATTCAGCTGGTTGATTTTTGTTGGCTTTTTATAGAGTTGTTTAAGCATGCCATAAAATGCATTAGGATCACAAAATAAGCTAATGTTGTGTTTTAAATATGATGCTTAATTGAGGGATCCGCATTTGAAAAAAAGACATCAAGTGGGAGAAGAAATAAATTAACTTATGAATGAATATCGGGTCTCTGGTTTACCGAGTCCTCTAATTGGTGCCTTCGTTTAGGATTTCTGTTTTTCAGCTATTATTTCAGTAGTCTGGAGGAAATTATTGTTCTGGAGATCTTAATTAAGATCACAAAGTTGATGGATTCCAATAAATATAGAATAATGTGAGCATATTTTTAAAGACTCTGGTCTTTAAGTTCCTGCATAGTATACCACATAACACCAAGCATACTTAGGCTTGCGATCTTATGTTTAGTGAGCAAATCAAACACTATAGTTATGTTCAGTATAATAATTTTTATTTCACTGCTGTCTGTTTGTTTTTTTAACATTTTGTTTCTGTTTTTATTATAGCTGTTTCACTCGATTCAGAGAACCTGTTTGGACTTGTCTAAAGCAATTGTACTCTATCAAAAGAGAATATGTTGTAAGTATGCCCTAAGTATACATATTGATCAGATAAACAGTGAGAAATAGGATATTTTGCCTTAATACATCATTTCATATGTTTAGGAAGTAAGACAAGGAAATTACTATTGAGGAGTGCTGTCTTTGGTCTTTAATTGGTGGGAAGGAGGGTCTCTAATAATTTTATCAGAAATTCTTTACATAGGTTGTGTATCATTCAATGTAAATAACTAGAACAAGAACTTTATATTGGGTCTCCCATGGGTAAGTACATATCATTTATTTTCCTAATTATAAAAACGTTTTCTCAGTTTTATGTTTGGGTTTTAAAAAAAATTGGTGTTGTTTATATTTGATTGCCCTGGCTCTCTCATATCCAGGTTTGTTCCTCTTAAAATGGAGAGAGAAAGCACATATAGGTAATTCCTTGACTATATTTTGACAATAGTGCTTCTTCATTAGCATTTTTTATGTTGGATATTGGATTATTGGGAAATAGGATTCTGCCTTAAAGTTATTACTCACAGAGTTATCTCTGAAATGCTAAATATCAAGTTATGTGTTAATATCTTTTAAAATGTCCATTCGTAGATGATTTAATAGTATAATTTCTATATTTCTGAGACTAGAACATGGGAAGCTTTTCTTCTTTTTTTTTTTTTTTTTTTTTTTTTTAATTTTTTTTTTCAACCTTTTTTATTTATTTTTGGGACAGAGAGAGACAGAGCATGAACGGGGGAGGGGCAGAGAGAGAGGGAGACACAGAATCGGAAACAGGCTCCGAGCCATCAGCCCAGAGCCTGACGCGGGGCTCGAACTCACGGACCGCGAGATCGTGACCTGGCTGAAGTCGGACGCTTAACCGACGGCGCCACCCAGGCGCCCCAATGGGAAGCTTTTCTATTTCTGACTGCTGCTAGGCCTCTTTCCAATAATCACAAAGTAACAATTGATGATTTTCCTTCATTAGTCTTTAATTAAGACTCTTTGGGGGAAAGTACAAAATCCTAGGACTTAGAGGCAGAATTTGATAAATTTTCTATGTTACTGTTTACTAAGTTAAGACTTCTGGGCTATAGCTTCATAGTCTTGAGTTCTGAGTAAATCAAGACACAGGACATACATCCCCCACCATTTCTCTATCCCACATCCAGTTAGTCTTAAATGCTGGTTCATTTTGTTGCCTGAATAGCATTCAGTCTCCTTCCTCTCTCCATCCTCTCGCTATCTTAGTTCATGCCACCACCATCTATCACTGTCCTACTTGATTTGCTTCAGCTTCCTAAATGATCTCCTTGCCCTCTCCAGCCCATTGTCTATACCACAGTCAAAGAGCTCCCAATGGTCTAAGCTGGGACAATTTGAGTAACAAAATAAATAACAGTAGTTCTGGATTATAACCAATAAAGTAAAGTAAAGTAAATATCCATTAAGTCAGTGTGGAAATAGACAAACAGGGAAGAAGAAACAGCTCTTCCTTATAAAATAATTTCAGTTAATAAATACAGAAGGAATGAGGGAACCACAAAATCATCATTAGGCAAATACCACAGTAAGAATTGTGGCAGGCAAGGTTCACTGAAAGGTGGCACAATTAATGGGCGAAAGTTTGAGGAGAAACTGGATATTTTCACAGTGTCATGTATTTCCTTCCAAGATTTTTAATAATTACAAAAGAAAGAAATCATAATTTTACAGTGGAGAAACCCAGTAGACACCACCTGAATCAAGTGATCCAGATTGATACCAGTAGTGACAATGTGTTGTTAGTATCATGTAGCCCTGGTATCATGCACTAAGAAGGCCACTCCACCTGTGTGGTTTCCTTCCCCAAAATCTGTAACCCCAGTCTAATTGTGAGAAATAAGACAAATCCACGTTGAGAGACATTCTACAAAATATCTAACCAGTACTCTTAAAGGGCATGAAGGTCATGAAAGACAAGAAAGGCTGAGGAACTGTCACAGATTGAAGGAGACTAAGGAATCTCGATAACTCAGTTCAAGGTCGGATCCTGGATTAGATCCTAGAAGAAAAAGGACATTCATGGGAAAACTAGTAAAATTCAAATAAAGTTGTGGTTTAGTTGATAGTACTCTACCAATGTTAATTTCCTAGTTTTGAAAATTATACCATGATTATGTAAGATACTAATGTTAGGAGAAGCTGAAAAGGGTATACAGGAACTCTGTTCTATTTACAGTCTAAGCCTAAAATTATTGCAAGATAAAAAGCTTTAAAAATGTACATTGAATCAAGATCCAGACTTCCATACCATAGTCTATGAATTCCTACATGATCTGGCCCAGCTCACCTCTTTAGCCACCATGCTACCTGAGGCCTTTTACTCTCACTATTTCCTATGTCTGGAATGTTCCTGCCCTAATTATCTTAAGAGTGGCTCCTTCTTGGGTGTTGGGTGGGGGGATGGGCTAAATGGGTAATGGGTACTAAGGAGGGCACTTGTTGGGATGAGCACTGGGTATAATATGTAGGTGATGAATCATTAAATTCTACTCCTGAAACCATAATTACACTATATGTTAACTAACTTGGATTTAAAAAAAAAAAAAAAGAGTGGCCCCCTTCTTGCCATTCAGAGCCCAGCTTAGTGGTCACCTGCTCAGAGAGGCTTTTCCTGATCACCCAGCCCAAAGCAGCTTCTCTTACTCCCCTCTTCTTACTGCTCTATCTGGTATTTTTCTTTTTGGGTTTTGTATTTGTGAGTACGTTTTTTTTTATTTTCTGTCTCCTGCCACATGAACAAAAGCTCCATAAGAGCAGGGACCTTGTGTGTCTTGTCTGTCTCTCTATTCCCAGTGGCAAGAACAGTGCCTAGTATGTATTAGATCATCCATAAATCTGTGCTGAGTGAATTAATGCTGCCAATCTAATTGGTTTTAGTTCCCTTTTTAGGAAACATCTGAAAATCTAATCAGCAATTAAATATTAATAGGGTTTTTTTGTGTGTGTCTGAATTCTTAAGTCCTGGTTAAGTTAAACCTTGTACGTGGAAACTGGCGAGTTATCTGATACCTGTGTTGCACCTGAATTTTAAAGCTCCCTAAATTAATTTCAGTATTTGAATTTTAAAATTAAAATTAAGAAATGGGCATCCCTTCTTGGAAAATAATAGTCATCACTAAGTAATCCAAGCTGGAGTCTGATGAGGCTCAAACGTTTTCTGCCTCCCTCTGAACAACACTGCCAATTAATTAGAGTCCAGCTCTTGAAACCATTTCCCACCCTAGATTTAGTCCTCAAGTGCATAAAATAACAAAAAGTAATTTTTCAAATGCTTCAACCTGCTGAGGTTTATTCAGGAAAGAGTACATTTCACCAACTGTGTAATTGTGTAGGTGCCATGAATGGTTTCTTCCTAGCCTTAAGCTAAATATGTTCATTTATATGTGACTTGAGACTTCAAGGTAAAAAAAAAAAAAAAAAAAAAAAAAAGGTGACAGTAGCCTCGTGCTATTAGGAACAAAAATGTGAAGTTGCTCTCCGTAGGGACATATTCGTTGTGGAATCGAGTCCCGTATCAGTAAGTAGAGAGAAGGAATAGAAGGTAATATAAAACAACAAAACTTCTTATAATTAGGGGTTTTTTTTAAGCTACATAGAATCATGGCTAAGCATTTAAAATGAAATAAAGTGGGATAGGAAGTGGTGAGGAAAAATAAAGTGAAATAAAGTATGTGAGGATAATAAGGCAAAAATTATAGTTAATTTAATTTTACGAGCACTTAATAGTACCCTGTATAAGATGTTATGCTCACCCTGGGGAGTCCATAGTTGGATGAGGTCCCTGTCCTGAGAAGGTTAGAGTGTCAAGATATAGAAGACACACTCCCGACCCCAACAACCTAATACCAGAAGCCAAGAGGGCGCTGCTGTCACAGAGAAACAGGGATCAACTACTTCATAGGGAAGTAGTCTTTGAGCAGACTTTGACTCAATGTGATTCTTGAGGGGCAGAGAGGAAGGAGGATAGTCATTTATTTCTCAGGAAGAATGGATTCCAGAAACGTCTTCCTCTGGAAAGTTTCATGTGAACTACAGTCACAGATTAATAAGGAAGCAGTAACAAGTGTAACCTTCACCTTTGGATTTGTGTTTCCTGGCTAATGCTCTCATTGGAGTGGTTGTGTCAGGAATGGGGTGCATTCTGAAGGAATTCTGGATTGTTTATGAAAATAGACAAGAATCCTAGTAGCATTCAAAAAACATTTTTAGAGACACATGATGTGTAAATGCATAAATAAGTAAATGTGAAATCAGAGTAGTGGTCAAAGTCAGTCCATAGAAGGGCTATATTTTGAAAAGAAAACATTTAGGAAGCTCAGTGTCATTCTTTGCTCAGCTGTTGGTAAATGTGGATTTGGGACCAGTGGCTGTGTAACAGCCCACTATTCCATTGTTTGGATACACACTAGTTTATAAATCAGTCCCCAGGGTAGAGAAAGAAAGTGTTTTGCTGCTATAAATATTGATGTTTTGGTTACTTTTCTGTCTGCAGCTTTGTGCCCATTTCACTAAATCCTTGGAAAGTGCTAACAGTAGAAGTGCAATGTCAAAAGATACATAGAATTCTGTGACATGTTATGTTTACTGTCAAATGAATCTGCAGAAAGCTGTACCAATAACTGTCTCACCAGCAGTGTCATCTGAGGTTGTCTTTAAAAATAAGGCCAAGATTAGACATGACCAATTCATGGTTCCAGCTCTGCATTTAAAAACCCCACTGAGACTTCAACCCGATTACCTGCCCACCCTTGATCCCCACTCCCACTTCCAACCAAAAACTCATGTCATGAATAAGGTATGGAATTGCTTTGCAATCAAGTAGAATGTACCTCAGAAAGCAGAGATCAAAAAGCCAGTGAGAGAGAATAAGCAGAGGAAACCGGCCCTATATTATAGGCAGCCACAAAAGATTCCCACAGTCATACTTGACAAACCCAACTTTCTTTATTTCAGCTCGAAGCGGCACATTATCGGCTCGCTTTTCAGTGCAGAGGTCATTTTCTGGTTCTGATTACAGGGCACCAAACCCACTGACAGATGTACTCAAGTGAATTTGATCTCTCCTTTTGCAAATGGAGGGACAGCATGAAAGTTAAATGGTGGTGGGGGGAGGGCTTACCTTGTAGCTTGCCACGTGGATTTAATTTCATCCCGTCTTTCCCTCTAAAAGAGAGAGGAACTTGTGGTGGGTCTCTCCTCTCTGTAATAAAAATGCTCATTGTTCATGGCTCCTTTTGGTCTTTTCTTCATCAGTCTTGTCTCAAGAAGAAAACGAACTGGGAAAATTTCTCCGATCCCAAGGCTTCCAAGACAAAACCAGAGCAGGAAAGATGATGCAAGCAACGGGAAAGGCCCTCTGCTTTTCTTCCCAGCAAAGGTGTGTGGCCTTCACTGGGGTTCCACTGTGGGGTCAGCAGAGAATCTGGCGTCTACCCAGCCATGGAGGGGACTCTCCTGTTCTTTAGAAGTCTCTCCCCTGAGACTGAGGAGCTACTCTGTTCTCAGTTATTAGTCTGTATTTAACTCTCTGATTAAGATAACATGTATGATTTTTTTCCCTTCCTATTAATTTTTAAGTTTTTCTTTTTTTTTCATATTTCTTCTGGTCTGTAGGGAGCGTTTCATTTGGCAATCACTCTGAGTGCTGCCTAGGCTTATGTTTGACCTTCAGCATTGCCCATAGCAGTCAGGCTGATCCCCTCTAGCCTCTGATTAAAGCAGGAACCTAATGAGACCAGGTGGAAGTGTTCCCTGTCTGCTCTCTGTAGGCCAATTAACTTTGGAGAGGTGGTGGTCATGATTCCCGGACCCATTCTGCTCAGACCCTGGACCAGCAACATCAGCAGTATCCCCTAGAAGCTTGTTAGAAATGCAGAATTTAGGCCCCATCTCACAACTGCTGAACCCAAATCTGCATTTTTTTTTTTATTTTTATTTTTTTCAACGTTTTTTATTTATTTTTGGGACAGAGAGAGAGACAGAGCATGAACGGGGGAGGGGCAGAGAGAGAGGGAGACACAGAATCGGAAACAGGCTCCAGGCTCCGAGCCATCAGCCCAGAGCCTGACGCGGGGCTCGAACTCACGGACTGCGAGATCGTGACCTGGCTGAAGTCGGACGCTTAACCGACTGCACCACCCAGGCGCCCCCCCAAATCTGCATTTTAACAAGATCTTCCCAGTTGATTTTGATTCAGCACATTTAAGTTTGAGAAGCTCTGGTAGAGAGGAAATTGTGGCAGAGAAGTGACATTTTTTTTTAACACTCTCATGACTCATTTTATGGTTGGTGTAGAATAAGCAGGAGCCCCTGCATACAGTTGCATTTAGTGCCTGAGGAAAGTGACACTCCTTCTCCATTCCTCTTCCTCCAGTCACTAATTAGCCTAAACATGTCACTTACTAATATTAGGCAAGATTATACCTACATAAGACATGTAGGTAGTTTCCAAAAATTTTCAGGTTACAAACATTTTGCTTCCTCCAATTGTCCAAAATTTTCTTCTCTTAATTTCTTCTTCTTTCAGTCCCTGTGGGCCAAGAGCAGGCCATCAGCCTGTTACACAAGTTTCAATGAAAACCTGGAAAAGGTGGGGTGGAAGGAAGAGACCAACTGTGTCAGTTTCCCGTGGTCCTACTCCTGGGCACGTTGGTTCTCCCTAATAACATCTGGACCCTGACTTTGTGGGCAGTGCCAACTTTCATAGTTGAATGAAGCTATGTCTAATAGTTCTGCACTTGTTTTCCAAGAAAAGTGTTTGTTTATAATTTTCAGTTGTACCTTTTAATCAATCTTATTTATAATAGTTTTTCCTTGTAAAAATACTACTGAAAAAATTTAAGAGTCAAGTCCAAAGGAGAAAATTAAAAAGCAATTAAAAATTTCCTAATACAGATGACCCACATGTAATGCTTTGATAGGTATTTTCTATGCATATATACTTTCCCCAGCCTTACCAAGATAATTGGTTCTCAATAAATCTTTCAAAGAGTAAATTCTCATGTGTTAAACATATCACTAATTTCAGTGGGAAAAATTCTTATACATACCTGTATGCCAAGTTGTACATCAGCTTATGGGAAACAAAGCCAAATCCCTGGACACAATCACTGTAAGAGTTGCCATTACTGATCACATAATTACTTTATAACATGGCTATCCAGTTACACCGTTTCAGAGTTGTGTACCAAATTATCTCCCAGAACACACATGTGGTACCTTAAGTTTATATAATCTAACCTTTGGATATAAACAAAAACAGTAAAAGAAATCAACAGAAACAATGCAAACAGTACTTAAAAGTATCACCACTATAAACTAGCAAACTGCACTGTATCTATAATTAATGCAGCTTGGACAACTTTAAAATTTGGAAGGTGACCTCCTGCAAGGTGGCCCTGGTTTCACAGCACTTAGCTGCTGACCGGGCACATGACATCCACACCAGTCCTCCTAAATATGAACAAAATAGAGGATGACATAAAACTCTGACAAAGTTGAATTTTCAGATCTTGAATGGATGTAATTTGAAATATGCTGGGATATATTTGTAATAGAAACAGTGTCACACCAGACAGTTTTTTTGGAGTACTGCTTGCTGATCACTTAGCAAATTGATTTTTTGATCAAATAGCCATAACACCTTTTGTTCTCCATGTATACATTTTAAAAAACAACTATAGCATAGTGTTCCAGGGCATTCCACAATATGCTTAACCTGAGCCCTTCTTTTTATTACTTGGGTCACTTCCACATTTTCCTGCTAAATGATAAATGTCTTTGGAGTAGACCTTTATTTAGGCAGTTTATTAATTATTCCCCTTGTGTAGGTTTTCATCAATGAAGATGTGTACCAGTCTTCCACTAAAGCTTGGTATTTCTGGTTATTGAGTTTTTCCTTGGTCTAGACTCAGTCCTTGGTACCACAAATGAACAGGTTTTCACCTTTCTAATCTTGTGCGAAGCAAGTTACAGAAAAAAATGGAAGTGATTTTGTATGCTTTTTTCTTTCCTTCAAGATCTTAACATCTATCATCATGTCATTACCTCTTCAAAGGTTTCTGTCTAACTTTACAACAGTCAAAGAAATTAAGAATATTTTATTCATAAGACTCTTTTTCAGCCAGTTTAGGGAAATTGGCAAGGTCTAAGGGAAGAGAAGAAGGAGTCCAGAAATGAACAGGATTCTTAGGTGGACAGCTGAGGACTCTTTCCCTCTTTAAATAGAAGTCTCCAGTTTTATAAACTTTCACACCAGCATTTGTTTTACTGACTTATTTGATAGTCATTGCTACAACTGTGCATTCAATTTGATGAAAGGTGGGTATTAAATTTAATCCAATGGTGATAAAGGACAAGCTTACTTTATGGCACCATAATATGTCTTTGAAAACCACCTGCAACACTTTGGTAGGATGATATGAGCAAACTACTTTTAGAGAAGTGCTGACTATTTAAAAACAATGCTTTACAGAAAAGAGGAAAACTGGAGAAAATAATAAAGGGTTTTTTTCTTAAACAGTTTATTGGCCCATCTGTAATCTTCCCGTGCTCTACACATGTGAGGCACTGCAGAAGCTGGTGGAGATGCCACGCGCTGACTTCAGCTCACTAACACCACTGTTCCCTTCCGCTAAATAAGTTTGCATTTCAGTTGAGATGTAATTCTTCATCTTATTTTTATGTTTTGAACCTGTGCCCTGCAAGTTCATGCAGACAACTGTATCTTAAGAGTGTAATTCATGTAATGTTACTCATCTTGGGTAGGAAGATGGGAGAAGCAGTATTTCCCTCCCCTGTAAAATATTGTATCCAAAGTTTGATATGCCTCAAACATTTTTTTTTACTTAATAAATGATGATATGTTACAACTAATAATTATTTTCTATCCACTTCATTGTATGGCGTACATTCATTTATGGTAGAGTCCTTAAGTTTTGTTTCTTTATAAGGCTCAATCCTATAACCTGTCTGAATGTACCTAACACAGTAGATCCACAGTGCTTCTCTCCCTTCCTAGACCATTTAAAAATTCTTCTGTTCATGCTTTATTCTCTGTGACTGTGGGAGCAGAACTCCTAGCATTTGGAGAGTAATCTAACAATGACGTAGCCAGGGAGACCCTAGTCAAATACAAGTCCACTCCTTCTCAAAGAGCCAGGCTTCAGAGGAGCAGAAGCAGGGAATGCCAAGAATAGAGATGGGAAATGGTTATGCCTTGACCCTTCTCCATGAACGCAGGATTGGTTCCAACTCCAGACAGGTATTCTTTGCCCAGGCATGAAACCACCCCAACAGTACTGTTGGAAACCCTTCCCAATGGTACATTCAAGTAACAGTTATCTAAGGAATGAGTACATGGGTAATCATTTCTGGTGAACTCATCAGTTCATACGTTTCAATTATAATCCATCAAATATTTCTGCAGCATTGTCTATATTCTAGGCACTGTTCTGGGCTCATGAGTTTAAGATTGGTAAACTGTCAAGGATGCAAACTGATGGCCCGCCTGGTTTCAAGATTATGGCTTTATCCTCTTGTCTAGGTTGGCCTTGCGAAATCCATTGTGTCGATTTCACCAAGAAGTGGAGACTTTTCGGCACCGGGCCATCTCCGACACTTGGCTGACGGTGAATCGCATGGAGCAGTGCCGGACTGAATACAGAGGGGCATTATTATGGATGAAGGATGTGTCACAGGAGCTTGATCCAGACCTCTACAAGCAAATGGAGAAGTTCAGGAAGGTAGGATATTTTATGAAGGTTACCAAGAGGGGTACCTGCTGAAAGGTAATGAGGTGTGATTTGAATCACTCTAGTGAAGAAGACATAACTCAAAAGCACCAAGGATGCAATTAATCATCACCAGTGTCTTTTTATGTGACAGAATACCAATTAATGTGATATATAATTCTCTAAGGGTAAGATAGAAGAGACAGCTGGAAATTGCTGGGATTTAGTAACTAGTTCTAATTGAAGTCGGATTTTCATATAATGTACACTTTTTGTAAGGTTGTCACTTTAAAATGCTTTTTCATGCATAACTAAAAATCAAGAGTAGATCAAATGAAAGTGGGAAGTGAGGACAGGCTATTGGAGAAATCTTTTTTAATTGCTAATGAGTATTAAAATTAATAGAATAATAATGTTCCTTTGTTTTGTGAAGTGGTTGGGAAGCAGTGGGGTTTGGTTGTGGGATTAACTAATGTGGCATCTGCAATAGACCACTTCAGAAATTTGTCTGAGGATAATAGATTGCTGAGGAGGTGGGTATGCTCTTAAATTTCCCTGAAATAACTGGTGAGTAGCAGAAGAACAATATTCCCTTGTTTTCTTAATTCTCTTGCGTCAATTTAGCTGTTTGGAGATTTGGCCATACGAAGACATATCCTACCACTAGGTGGCAGTCATATACTGAGTATTTATGAATATGCAGTGACTGTTGTGTACAGTCTTGGTAGTTCTTTGTTTGGTTGATTTGGATGTATTTCAGGATGTGAAAGAAAAAAAAATCAAACAAATGTTAGGTTTGACATAATATTGTGTCAATTATCTTACTCATTTCAAATGATCCATTTGTAATTAGTGATGTTGCTTAAAATCCCAAGATTTCTTTTTAGGTACATCATGTGGAGTTGTAAATGGGAAACCCTGCTAGTGCATAGGAGGTTGTGTGTGTGTGTGTGTGTGTGTCTGTGTGTCTGTGTGATGGGGGAAAGGAGGGACCTTCTGTTGCTTAAGAATAGGGTCACCAATTCTTGGCTTAGTATTAGATTGATACAAATTCTTTTAAAAGCCAAATTTTATTTTCGTTTACAATTTGGAATCCCTCTCTATGAAGGGACTCAGAGTTTATTTTCTGATTATAGATAACCTTAATGTAGTAGCAGCATCTAAATTCTTGGCAAGACAGATTTCTGAATTCATGGAAAATATGAACTGAAAAGGCATGAACTAGTAAAACTCACTCATTCTATAAATGGGAAAATCAAGGCCCAGCCTACATGAGAAATTTCCTGACTTTCTAATCAGGCCAGTAATTTGGTTTGTCTTTGACACTTTATTCGGGGGTTGGAGGAGGATGGAGTAGAGAAGTTCAAACAAACAAACAAACAAGACCGTACTTGCAGGCAATAGTGCCAGTCATTTTATATTTACTATTTCCTTTCAGCCTCACAATAATCAAGATACAAATTTAATTTTATAGATGAAGAAAGTGATACCTAGGTTAAGTAACAAGTCCAAGGTCAGACAAGGAAATGAAAGTCAGAATCTTAGAAAATAGGCATAATTTTTTTCCTTAAGAGGAAAAAAAAAGTTGAAGAACATATCTAAAATTGACAGTCATTTTCATAGTAATACCTGTCTGTGATTTATTTATCCAACAAACATTTATTGAATGCCTTTTTTTGTGCCGTGTAATAAAAATAAACATACACTTACTCTGGAAGGCAGAATTTCACGTGGAATTGTGTTTATTTGGTTTTGTTTTGGAGGGTGGTTACTAGCTGTGTTAGGATGAAATAAAAACCAAGCTCTTCGTCATTTGGGTTGAATGTTGAAACACTACCCACTCTTTAGTGTCATCAATCTGTTGATTTTGGAAAATATGGTTTAAAAAAATTTTTTGCTATGCAGAAGTAGCTGAAGCAATGCCTTACTCTACAATCCCATGTGCCCTGGATTTAATTTAATAGCTGAACATGGTGTACTTTGAATTTAGGGAAAGAATTTTTTTTAAAGAAGTCTGTATTCAAGTGGATATTTGATTAGGCAGGACTGTCCATGAGGACAGGGACCAGATTTGTCTTTTCACTGGCCAGCACCTGGCCCCCAAGTTAGCACTCGTGTCAGATGGTCAGATTCCAGCCATTGAGCTTGAAGTTCCAGACTCTGTTTCTCAGATGGATAGGGATTCCCACCACCCACACCTGGAATTGACATACGGTTTTGTAGGTAAGAAGTAACATTATTATTTTGTGGCTTGCCGCTTTCTTTGGAATGGATTTAAATTGTGGAATGTGCTGTTTGCTTGGAGTTTATAACATGAAATTTAACTGTGAGCAAGCTTTAGTGTTTTGTCCCAGCGGGATTCCATTTTAAACAGTCTCCATTTATCTCTCAGAAACATGCTACTGAAACACTTTTCTGTATCCTCTGGGAGAGGGGTCTGGCTGTGGGTGGCTTCTTAGGTGCCACTGTGGGAAGGAGAATTTCAGTCTCTGCAGAGCCAGCTGTCACCTTCATATTTCAACTGATGAATCCTGAACGAAAAGTGGTATTTTTCAGTAAAGTCAGTTCTTTGGGTTCACACTTTTTGAGGAGACAGAATTCTAATTCATCTTCACAGATGTGATCCCCTGAATTGCAATCTTTAGTATGCATTCATTCATTTATTCTTTCATCCAGCAAATGATATGGAAACCCCACTGCATGGTAGGCCAGATGCAGAAAGGTATAGTAGTGAATAAGTAGACATGATCACTGCCCTCCTGTCACATGTAGTCACTTGGGGATCAAGCAAGTAAACTTGATGCAGTATGATGAACCATTGTCTGTGGTAGCACATGGTATCATGGGAACACATAGGAGGGGCTTCTCAAAGAAGCATAACCACCTCTGTGTTCTCACTAGCTCACCCAGAAAATATAGAGAAGGGGTTGGAAGGACCCAAGCCTTGAGGCTGGGAGAGCTGCTTGGGAGGCTCTTGTACAAATCTAGGTGAGACATGGGGTGCCACAGAACCAAGATGCACGTAGACCAGGGAAATATATGTTCTGCCTTCTCCTACACTCCACAGTAGCAGCACTTTAATTACAGAGTCTTCTGTCTTCTTAGAAATGTGCAGAATAAGTATAAATAAATAAATAGCAAGATCAAGTGGACTTTCCCTTCCAACCAAAGCTTTTCTCACAGTATTTTCAAAGTGCTAAGAAACTTTTAAATAACACACCGTGAGCATGACCAAAACGATGAATGAAAAACTTAAAATTAAACAAAGCAAATAATCTGTTTTCATTCTGGCAACCTTTGAAGCACATAGGCCTGATGACAGATCTCTCAGCAGCAACACTAATAAGCATTTATTAAGTGCCTATATTTGGGGATGGAAATACAAAGAGGTGGAAAAGCTTGATCCCAGCCCTCAAGAAGGACCCTGCTAGTCATCTGTTCCTTGTCAAAATTACCGTGATAAACAAGACACCTGGAGAGTGTGGCCATATGTAGTTATTCTCCTAAAGACCAAATAATAGGAAATGGTGGATGAATTTAAATGTGCAGGGCTGGATGACTGTGAGCAGTAGGAAGCCCCTCCTGACAGTGTGATTCACCCCAGGAGGGAAATGGACGGGAGACTACACCACAAAGTATTTTATGAGCAGTTACAACGTGTGATATATGTGCCCTTTGAAGGCAGAGTAAAAGGGTATGATTTAAAAATAGAAGTCAGCTCCTTGTAGCAGATTACATCAGCTTAAGTTGTGAGCTCACAGAAGAGCTTTTGCAGCCTGATGCCCTTGAGAGAGTCCTCCTGTGGTCAATTAAATGTCTTGTTTTTCTTGAAAGTCAGAAATGGGATGGAGGGTAATTATTCTAAATGGAATAAAAGCCATGTTAGGTGTAAGAAAATAGTTCTGAATCCTCTAAAGAGATAATATGGAAATGTATACGTGGGCATTTGTTATGAGTCAGAGTCCTTATAGACAAGGACAAGGGAACCAGCGTTTTAATGAGGGCCATTTATTAAATGGCTTAATGAAATCCTACAGCATTTGTCTAGGGTTTCATCACCATAATTCAAAAGGGTATCTAAAACATATTGTAGGAAATATGAATGATACACACTGGCATTCTTGGGCTTGTGTCTTTTTAAAATTGTGTTAGATTTTGGAGAGCTGTTAATTTACTAAAGTCCCATTATCAAAGGATATGTTACTGTGAGAAGGTTTCTTAACAAATGGCTTAATAGGTGGGACCTCGCTGGGGTCATCAGCCCATGGTGTTCCTGTGTCCTGACTGAAGGTTTGGATCTATAGAGCTTGGTCAAGGACTAGTAAACAGCAGTATTGACATTAGAGAGTTTTTTTTTTCTTGTGGACAAAGACTTGGGTTAATTAATTTGACAGTATCATTAATTACTGCTGAAATCATTGGTCTTTGTCAGAGGTCAGGCTCTTTTAGCAATTGAGGGCAGGTCCCACGGGAGCCGGAGACGCCAAGAGATGCAGGAGTATCACCACTCAGCCATCTCCTCATTCTGAGATAAAAAGCCTTTCCTTTTTGCCTGGGCCCTCCAGCTTTCTGGCTTACAAGAGTATTCTGCTTCATTTCAGTGCTAAGGGCAGGGCTGAGACCCCCCAATGAGTTGTGTTGAGTGAGCATGGAGAATTTCAGGTTTGGGTCCACACAATAGACCAACACCACCGTGCCTGCTTAAGCAGTGCCTTGACTCCAGGACTTGCTTTAATTCATACATAAAAGGGAAGGGTGTTTGGCCCATTATCAATTCTGTCTCTTCCAGTGCTACAATCCTATGCACTGGCTTGAGCTCTTTGATGAGGTGAAAGTTCCTTTTGTAAAGCTAACATACTCTTTAACCTATCTGTTTCATAACTCTCCATTTTCTTTTGTTGGTTTTTGGTGTGTGTTTGTTGTTTGTTTTGGTTGTTTAACTAGGGCCCCTGTTTTTTGTGGTCCCCAAGAAGACCAAATCGGGTTGCTAAACCTTACCCTTGGGTGGTGGTTTCTTTATACTACCTGAATGCCATAGGAAAAACATGCCATTTCCATATGGTACCACTGGGAAGGGAACAAATAATTACACCCTTGCTTTCATGTTTAAATTTCATGAGGTGAGGCCTTTGGGGCTCTATGTGTCTTTATTAATTTCCCCCCTGAACTTGGCAAATGACAAAAATTAGTTTCAGGGTTAAGCCAAGACCATTTGGAATAGCAGGCATGAAACATAACTTACAAACCTGGTGTCTGGCCGGCTGTGGCTCCTGATTGGAAATACAGACAAAGGAGCATGACCTCAGAGTTCGGATGGCTCTACCCTCTGTCTCCAGCCCTGCCTACACCAGCTGGGACAGCTTGGATAGGTCCTGGTAAGTCTATGGCAATTTTCTCAATCACTAAAGGAGAAATAGGTACTAGATGACCGCCAAGCTCTCTTCCAGCTGTAATATTTTTCATATTCATTCTCTAAGTTGTTAAGGTCTGAAATTGTTAAGTTCATCTGTAGAGAGGTGTAGACACTGGTACAGAGCTAACATGTCCTTTGTCAGTGAAGTGTTTTCCTCTTAACTCTTGGTAAGTATTGGTCTTGTTGAGTCGGCTTGGTCTTGTCACTGTTGCTTTAATCTTAGACTCTGGAAAAGAATATTTCACTCACAAGATAAATCTTGGGCAGAGGAGACTTAAATTTTTACAAAATGAGTATAATTATATTTTTATTTACAGAATACTTTTGCAAGGGTCAGAAACCTATGGCCCATGGGCCAGCCGCCTGTTTTGGTAAATGAAGATTTTATTGTAACATGACCATGCCCATTCATTTATATATTATCTATGGCTGCTTGCATGATACCATAGGGGTATGAGTAGTTACAACAGAGACTGTGGTCTGCACAGCCAAAAATATTTAGCCTCTGCCCCTTTTACAGAAAAGAGTTTGCTGGTCCTTGATTTATAGACACCTCTAATGCATGCTGAAGTTAAGAAACTTTAAGAATTTAAAAATGTCTAATTGCGATAAAACACATAACATAAAATTTGCCATCTTAACCATTTTTAAGGGTCCAGTTCAGTGGTGTTAAGTATATTCACTTTGCTGTACAGCAGATCTCCAAAACTTTTTCATCTTGCAAAACTGAAACTGTGTACCTATTAAACAACCACTCCTCATTTGCCCCTCCTATCATTCCAGCCCCTGGTAACTATCATTCTACTTTCTGTTTTTATGAATTTGACTACTTTAGATACCTCATATAAGTAGAATCATGCAGTTTTTGCCTTTTTGCGACTAGCTTATTTCCCTTAGCATATTGTCATCAAGGTTCATCCATGTTGTAGCATGTGGCAGGATCTTTTCTCTTTTCAAGGAATAATAATAGTTCTAAGGAGTAGTATTTCACTGTATGCTTATACCACCACATTGTACTTATTCATTTGTCGACAGACACATTTAAGTTGCTTCCATCACTTGGCTAGCGTAGATAGTGCTACTTATGGATATTGGTGTGCAAATAGCTCTTCAAGACCCTCCTTTGAACCCCAAATGCATAATAAACAAATATAATATACATCTTATAAATATTTGTACTCCTGAATGAAATTTAATCCTTCCATTGAATAAAAATAAGACTTAGGTTATACGAGCAAGGAGTTGTTTGATTTTATCCTAGAAAATACTGTCTACACAATACTAATTCATAATTTATATTCTGTAATTTCTGTAAGAATAGTAAATATTGATATGTTTAAAAATAAACCTATAGAATAGCATAAAAGCAAATGTTTTGGTTTGAAATAGATTTTTTCACAGAGGAGTGGAGAGGACTACTTCTCTCTTGAGAGAGGTATCAAATCTTTGCATATGGCATTTCTCCAGTTGTTTGAAGGAAAAGCCTGCTTAACTCTCAAGTTTCAGAGTAGACTGGACAAAAGTGTGTTATCGAAGTGTGAACTGATCCCGTCCAAGATAGTTTTCCTTTTGCCAAATTGTCTGGCTTTTCTTCCTAAGACTTATATGTATTGGATGGCATATGCAAACCTGGTTTCTAGAATTTCATGGGTGATAATATACAAAACATAAGATTTTACTGAGTAGAACCATCAGGTTCCAGATCAAAATGCTGCTGTATAATGAGCCCATTTTATAACAAGGGCTTCTCAGTGTGTTAGCAGCTAGAATGTCTTGGATGGATTCATTATTTCCGTATTTCATCATGTTATGCTTTTGGCTGCAGGGTCAGAGGAGTGGCTAGTGCCCATGACACTCTCCCTCCCCTCCCCCTAGCCCAACCGCAGACTGTTCCATCTGCCTCTGTCTACTTTTGGTAGCTCCTGAAGAAGGTGTCATTTTAGATTATGGTTAAATGGAAAATCACTGTATTCAAGAAGTATGATATACTAGTTACTGTCTCTCTAGTCTCCGAGTCTGCCATATCTGTCTATCCCTCTAGATTAGCCTCTTCCTTTTGATTAACAGCTCAGATTCATCTTTCCCAGCTAGTCCTCTTATTCTCTCTTGGCAAATTGCTTGCAATTCTTGCCATCTTAAGGAATTTAGTGTAAAAAAAAAAGACAGTGGTAGCTGGTGGGTTAGCTAAGCACTTTGGTTTTAAATGTTTATGCTTGAGAGATTTGTCCCACTATGCTATTATTCTTATTTTACAAAATGGTGGCTTACTTAGGTACACAAAATAGAATGTGATTTTATTTAATTTCCAACAGAGGCAATATACTACTTCCTGAATGCCAGTAACTTCACAATACTGTACGTTGCTTTTATTTGAGTTAAAAAGAATTTTCTTCAGAAATATTCCTCTTCACAACCAGACTTTTCAGTGACGGAGAAAAAATCATGATTTGATGGTTTCTAAATTGTCACTTCTACATCAGACTGGATTTTTTAATTGGCTATGGAGAGTTAGTCTTTCAGAAAGAAAGCTCTATATCACAATTACTTTGGGAGAAATCTGTGTTCTGTGTTAGTTTGCCATCAAGGGATATTGAAAGGTTTTGAGTAGCACTCTTTAAATTGATTGGGTTAATTTTTGAGAAACCCCCAACAAAGCATTTCTAACAAGATTTATTCAAGTAGTAATCGCCACATGATGGAGTCAAAGGCTGTTAGTGGTTTCATGGGTTCTCCCGTCCCTCAGGAAAACTCAGAATCTTCTTGCATCCAAGTCCTAAGTTGATCTATACTTTATTGTTTGAACTATCAAAAGAATGAGTTAATAGAAAACTGGTATTTCGATTCACAGTTCTGAGATTTAAAAAAAAAGCAAATAGTAAGAAGATAGTTGATGATTCCTTGATCTCTAGAAAACTGACATAATACTAATCTCAGAGGGAAATTAGCCATGGACGCCCACATGTCACCCCATTTATGACTGGTTCATGGTGGCTCTGTTCGCTGAAGCATGCACAGTTCTCCACCAGCTACTTCTCTCACGGTGGCTTCATGTTGCCTCCTTTAGGAAATTTTTGGTGAAAGTAAAACTTTGAATAGAAAGCAGCTTTAAAGTGTGTATGCTGAACTCTTCTAGCATAAAACTTTCAGGACAATTCTAGGTGTAATAGAACTATTTGAAAAACTTCTGTTGCATATTCAGCAATTATCCTACACTTAATCATTGCATAAGATGAATGAAATTCATATACAGGAGCCCTAAAATCTTACACTGGCCAATTTCACATGGACTCAGGGAGCCCTAAGAAGAAGCAGGCCCTTGAAAGGCCATTGGTATAACTTTGACATGCAATTCCCACATGCATTAATCAGGCTTCTGTTGTTCCCATCAAATGAAATATGATTTTAGGGCTTGGTAACACTTCACAGTTGATTGGCTCTTTCTATCCAACTACCCATCTATCTGTCCATCCATCTATTTAAATTCACTCCCCAGCTGTGATCTTGAGACAACTATTGTCATTTAGATGTTGATTCCTTACTATGGTTCTTCTAGTGACTGCTGACATTGGAATAGGGGGTACTTCTCAAGATAGATTAATTATATAAACAAATTGAAGAATATTGTTTTTTTTGTTTTGTTTTGTTTTTTGTTTTTGTTTTTTTTTTCTGCTTTGTTCCTTTAAATAGTTCCTCCCCTCCTCTGGGCTTGAGAGGTGGGACTCGGCATTCTTATAAGCAAACATAGTTCATGGGTATTAGTTCATGTTCTGAGAGAGGTCCAGGCAAAGACACTTGGAAAATAACCCACATATAGGGAAGAAGAGCCATATGAAAAGCCCATAGATTAATGTATAGGAAATAAATAAATTTCTCACATAGGGAAACTGAAAAGAAGCTAGCAGAGTAAAATTTATTACATTTAGGATCTTGTTCCCCTTTAATTTTTTCATCTTAAATTAGGGGGGAAAGGATACACGAGGACCTGGCAATAGTGATTGCTTCTGTGGCAGAGGACTAGATTGGGGGATGAGAGGAGAGGGTTGAGAATGAGGTTGGAGTTGCACCATATGAATGAGAACAGATAAGATTTGGTACAAGGAAAGAGATAAAATGAGAGGAAACTCCAAGTTGACAAAAACAGATGAGAAGCCAGGTTCCAAAGGTGATGTCACATGGGCAGCCAGATGAAGAAGTTGGAAGATGAAGTCATTTTCAAGAGCCATCAGCAGGGGGAGAGCCATGTGAGGTGGTGAAGTCACTGAAGAAAAGAAGGATCAAAGGCAGATGCCTGAGGGAAACCCACCAAAATCAAGAAAGAAGAGAATGCTTCTTTTGAAAGCCTTCACTGTTCTAAGAGAACTGGAACAAAGCAGAGTTTCGCATATCCTGAAGGGTTTAGGGAAAAGGTGAGAAAGCAAGCAGATAACTTTTCCCATCTCGTCTCAATTGCGTCCTGGAAGGAAGGAGTTGTCTGAATTGCACCAGTGAGAATGCACGGAAAAATCCTTTCCCAAAACAGAATCAAAGGGGGAGAGGGCAACTATTTTAGAGGGAACAGCCTCCATGTTTTGGACCCCACATTAGGTCCTTGCAGTTGCATTGCAGCATTGTATAGGCTGGTATTGGATCTCTTAATGTGGAGGTTTTCTGCCGGCTTGAATGACATGTTCTGTGTTCATTGTCCACATCTAATTCTCGTGCATGCTGATTAATATGCTCATACATCTTGCTGGCACTAAGTATCTCTCTCAACTCTTCTCTCTAAATCTAGCAATTTCATCAGTTCCTTTTAATTGGTAGTCTTACGATGAAACCAAGCATACTTACATGCCTGTGAGCCCTGATTTTTGTCATTAAAATTTCTAGAGAAGTAATATCAGTTGTCGTGAATCAATCTCTGTTCCCTTTGGCTTCCCAGTGTTTATTTATTATCAGTTTATTTTTAATACTCTTACAAGGGCCTCTTAATGCTCCTAATGCTCTAAAAAGAAATTGAAATACATTCAGGTTCTAAACCACGCATCTTTTTGCACACACATTGTAGATTGGGCTCCCACAAACAAAGTATACATGTCAAAATCAGATATGACTGGGAAGGCATAGGGACTTAGTAGCCACCAGGCCTTTCAGACTGCATGGGGGACTCAGGTTTCACCCAGATTTTATCATAGTCACCATAAATCAATGTTTTAAAAAGTTGAAAGCATCTTTAATTTTAAAGATTGCCATATCTTCCACATCCAGACTGTGTAGGCGATGCTTCCTCACCCTCCTTCCCCAAGCCCTGCCAGGAAAAGCCAATGATTTGTAAATTGAAGCTATGTCAGCTAAAGCTTTTATTGGTACTTATTATCTGGGCCTCCGTCTGCTTTTAATTTTAATTCTCTGCTGAAAGAACTAGTTTGGCCTTTCTCTTTTTTCTTTTTCTTTTTCTTTCTTTTAATTTTTGCACATCTTTCCACTTTAAAAAGTAACAGCTAAAAGTAGTGATGTGAGCCAGACAATGGTTTCCAAAGTTAGCGTCCCTCTTTCCTATCCGTAGTGTATTTTGGGTTTGGGGCAAACCTCTTGTTTTCCATATTGACCTACTTGCCTCTCTTCTCTGCCTGGCATGTCCCCATTTCCTCCACCATTCTACAATTTCAGCTAATACATCATGTAAGTAAAGTAAACATTAAGAAGTTGATGCTAGGAAAGAGGGTTTTGAGAATAAAATAAAAGATTTAATCAACTTTTTCACCTATTTGATTGAGAAAGTAAGAACAACGTATTTTAAGAGAATGTTAAACATGAGTTGTGCAAAAGTCAAAATACTGCTCATTTTAAAGATATCTTTTTTCTAGTACAAAAGCACAGCCGATATTTAAGTCTACACTGAACAATATGATCACTTTATTTATATGAGATAATTAACATATTTGAATTTTTTCCCAGCCTCGAGTTTTTCTTAGCATTCTGCCATATAGATAGATGTAGCAGCCACTTAAATATGTACACAATGCGGAATATTTCTGATTAAATATTTGTAAAATGCTCTTCAGTTTAAAAAGCTGTTTCATATTCATTACTTCATTAAAGCTAGACAGCAGCAGTTCAGCGAGGGCATGAATTCATTGTCCTGTTTCTAAGCTAAGACGGAAAAGGCAGAGTCTGACTTACCTTTGGCTACTTATATGAATTGGAATTTGGACCCAGGTCCTCTGAATCCAAAAAATTAATGCTCCTTCTACCATTTCTGCCCCAAGTTCTTGCTAATCCAATAAGTGGATCCCTGTGTGTAGTGAGAAAATGTTTTTGTGGGGGAGGAGACCAGTTTTGCATTAAAGTAGCAGCCACATCTTCCAGCACATTCTGCATCCTCTGTTCTCATTTTTTTCTGACCCCAAAGACTTATTATACTAGTACTCTTAAAGAGTATTTGGAGTTTTTCTTCTCACCGAGGCAATCTGTCAATTTGTCTTCTAATCTAGTCACATTTCTGTATTCAGCATTTAGTACTTCTGTTGTACCTTGCTCTCTAAGTGCACTTTTGAAGTGAAATGACTGGTGTTCATCATGGGTTCCTTGGGGTCAGGTGCCTGAATCCGTAGCAATATACTTTAAGCTCAGAGCCCAATGTCTGAACAAATGCTGTAAGGCTCATGGATGGAGAGTAGACATCACAAAGGCCAGCATTCTCTCCAAGGCTCTTGTGCATATCAGCCTGTAGGTTTAAAACCAGTACAGTATGGAAAGATTTTGACTCCTAAGAAGAAAGTATCCAAGGCCCTACAGCAAATAGGCACAGGTAGATAGATAGCAGGCCATGTGATGTTTCCAGTGAAGGACACACATACAACCAACCCTGAGTCAGGGCCTCTGTGGCCCATGTTGAGCATAAGAATCTTCTGAGAATCAAGTTGGACAGAGAACCCTGAGTCCCACCTAAGGATTCTGATTCAGGAGGCCTAGAGTGGGGCCCAGGGCTCTGATTTTCAGTGAGCTCCCAAGGTGATTCTCTTGCTGGGGAATCCTTGACCACATCTTGACATTTATTTTCCCAGAGCACCACTGTGGGATAGCTGATGCTCATAATGATGACTGATCCATCAAAAAAGGTGATTTTGCTCTTTCAACAAGATAGACATTCAAAAGGACAAGTGTTTCATAGATGAAGATTTCTTATTTTTAAAGTATTTTTAAAAAATAGAGGAAACTTGAATTATATGGAAAAGTCAGTTAAATGAAACCACTTGATTCCCCCAGGGGTTCTACTATATTAAGCATTATTGTGCTTTTTGGCAATCACCATATATGTTTTCTTAAACCCTAGAGCCTGGAGATTTGTATACCACAGACACTCAAATATGCTTACTTTGCTCATCTACAATTAGTATTAATCTTGCTAATTAAATATTTTCTCCTATTTCCATTAAATTCCCCTCAGTATTCTCCAGGCTGACTCAGAAAACTGAAAAAGCTAGAATGGAGCCTCAGGTTAGTTAATATCTAGAATTGATTCCTCAAGATCATGCTGCTTTGTGGGCACATGGCAAACAATTCTGAGAATTCATTTATACATGTTCAACACAGGGAACTTTCCAGGAGCAATCTGGCACTGTTAGTGCCCTGATATGCATGTTAAAAAAATGCAGCATCACAAGTAAATCTCCCCCCTCTACATCCTTCCTGGTTCATGTGGTTTATCTAATGCCTGGAACTGGTCCATCCTCTTGGGACAAGATCATCCTAAGACAGAGAAGGCTTCATCACCAGGTTCTGTAACACTGCCATTGTTTTACTCTGTGGTTTGTTAGGGCTAACATTATTCATAAGAAATAATGTCCTGGCTGTGAGGTACTTTCTGTAGCGAGTACCAAGATGTTGAGAACGAGTTAGGGATGGTATGAAAACAGTAATTCTCGTTTGTTGTAGAATGACATTTATGGCCATGCATGAGAGGCTGTGAAATTATAAAGGAAGACTGTCAGGAATATAGTACCTTGGCATTTCTTGACAAATGTTCAGCCATTCTTGAATAGGACAAATGAAACTTTGAAGTTGAATGTAATAGTAGAAATAACAAAATTTGTAAATACATTATTAAAGATTTATCATGTGCCAGCATTTTGCATAAATAGGCTCATTATCATGATTCCCTCTTGACAGACAGACAAGGATTTTGAAGCTTAAAGAGGTTAAATAACTTTCTCATTGCCACACAGAATGTGGCTAGGCTGGGGAGCAAGGGATTATAAATTTTCTCAGGTCACATCTACATGCACACCTCCTTATTTTCTAGACTGGAAGTGTTTTCTTTCTGCCCATGCATGGTGGGGACTTCTAGACTTGTTCAGTTAAAGGAAGTTAAATATTCTCTCTCGTTTCAGTTTAAATGCTGAGTTTATTAAAAATTTGTCTTCTTGCTGGCACTAGTTTAAGTAGTCTCTTTTTGGATGATCTTTCAGAATTCCATCCTACTTCTTCTCCCTGGAGGACATTGGGCTATGTCCTAGAGGTGGGCAGAGAAGATGGTGTCCTTGAAGCCACCCTTAATCCCCAGGCTCCTTTCTTGTCTTTGCTGCAGGATAGCCAGTCTATACTTGCATGTTCTGTCCCTGAAGCCTGTGGCTGGGATAAGCCATCTCTTTCTCTTCTTTGGCAATGTTCTAGGAGCTTCAGCCACCTTCCCTTGATGAATCACCCTAATGGTAACTCAGATTACCTTAGGCTCCAATTTGGCCTCCAACCTAGGGCCACTCCCTGGTAAGCTCACCAACCTGCACCCTCAGTCACCTTCCTTTTCCTTCTAAAGGTCATGTGAGATCTTCTAGATTTCTTCCTCTCCACACCCCAAGAGCTCAGGGATATCCAGGGGAGCGAAATTCCACCCTGCCTCATCAGCTGCACTGCTTTACTTGGATGCAGCCTGTCCTATTTGGAGCAAAGACAGGCTTGAGAGGCAGTCTCCTTGCCAACTCCTAAGCAGGCAGTGAGGTAGACCACATTCTGCCTTTAGTGTTTATTACTACCATGCTGGAAGAGAGGCAGACACATAAATGACAATACCAGTATAGTGAGCTATACCATAGTCCCAAAATAGGGAGGAAATGATTTCTCAGCTATTCACTGTTCTGTTTCTTCCAGAAAATTTCCTTTCTCCTTCCTTCCATTTCAATAACAGGTGCCTTTTCTTTCTCACGCTGAATAGCAGAGTGTCCCTCAAAATCTTCATCAGATCCTCTAACCTCTTTTCACTGTCCTCACAATTCTTTAAGTGAGCTAATCCGGTATCACAGATGCCACTCCATGTTCTAGGTATTGATTGCTGGACCTCTCCCTTTAGGCCTGATTTCTCACTTACGATAACAGGACACCCTAGGAAATCTAAGACTGTGGGTCTCCTCACAGACCACAATCCACTTGACATGACATTGCCTTCTCTCCATGTCCTGTCTCCTCCTCACATAAGCCTCTTGTTTTTACAACTTACTTGGCTTTGTTGATGGCCCTACCAGTCTCCTAGATTCAAGACTCAAAACCTGACACATTCCTTACCTTCACTCTTGTTATCCAGTCAGCCATCATATACAGCCCACTGAGACTTCCTTCAGAATGCTCCTTGCCTTGGTCTCTTCCTCTTGCTTCTTGTTGCAACCACCCTAGTCTTGGATTTTCATCACCTGGGGCTTTAATGAAAGACCTCCTAGCAGATGTCACTTCTGCTCTTTTGCTTGCCCCTTTCACATTCCTCTCCCTCCCCCCAAACCCCTCACCCAGACTCTTATACTAAATAAACCTTCTCTAGTGGTCTTGATGGTCTTGTCATGCTAAATCTCTGCTCAAGGATCTCTTCTGCTTCTCTGTTAACCTCCCCCTTCTCCATGTTCTCTGTGACCTTGCCCATGTTGTCCATCCAGTGCTGGCCCACACTCCCTGGAAGTTCTGTAATCAGACCAGGTTGCAGCACTACTTGGCAGTAGAGATCCTGAAGGAATAACTGTTAATGTGGGAAGAGTCCTAAGGGAGCTGAAAAACATCTTCCTTTTTCTGTAGATTTTAAAGCAGTAAGAGGTAGACTAATTTGGATGTTTTAGATGCAGGAGCCAATAGGTGATCTTGTTGGGTCCTCTTCAGATAGAAGTGTACATCCGTCCACATGACAGTTACGTCTCATAAAGAAGTCTGGAAAGCCTTTTGCATCTACACCAAAGAGGTTAAGTACTCTATCAACCTTACCTATGTTGTTTCTATCTTAGTAATGAAATGTGCATGCTTCCTCCAGATAGAAGCCCAATACAAGGACTTTAAATGAGATCTGCTTTGTGACTCCCTTCGGTACTCTTTATTTATTTATTTTCTCCCACTGCTTCAGTAAAAAATATTGTTCCTTTTTCATTTGTTCTCTCAAGCATTTTTATATGCCTGTTTGTGCATTAATTGAGAATCCCTTGTCACTGGGAGAATAATTCTTTTTTTTCAAAAGCACTTTACAACCTTGCTGTTCCTCATTATCTTCCTTTGAAACGAATCAGCAAGGTCTGCCTTATCCTTTAACATCTAATGTTGTGCCTTCTGTAAAGGCAGAGTTTTTCCTTGAAACACTGGTCAGGATTCTGGTTCCCCTGAGTCTCCTAGAAAGAGGCCCCCAGAGAAGCAGACTGACCCTTCTGTGATGAACAGTAGCTAAAAAATTGATGGGAATGTTGATCAAGAAAAAAATCAGATTTTTAAAAAGACATGTGAGTTCCTAGATGTTTGCCTTCTCTGTGGCAATATTTGTGGATTTTTACCATTTTGCTTTGATTGAGGAGCAAAAAGTTACATTTGCAAAAAGAGCACTCACTTCAAAGATAATCTACTGTCAACAGAAACTCTAGGCTTACTTTTCATTCTTTGATCTTCCTTCTGTTGCTTCAGTGAGCAATTATTGAATGTGCCTGTTGAATTGGATGCTATGGAAAATAGAACAGAGATATAAAATCATCCCCTCCTCAGTTTTACAGTTTAGGTGGGGAGATAAGACATACACTTTTAAGAGAAAATCTGCTGGGTTGCTTGGTATTCAGATGAGTACTATGGTCCCTGTATGGCATTCCTTAGATTCCTGTCCCTTCAGAACTGCGTAAGGGTACATGAAGTCCCATCTAAATTAGGTGAACTTACCACTTTATTCTAGACTGAATATATTTCTATCCAAATTAAAATTCATAAGCCATAGGAGGGAACAATCTCTAATAATAACTACTCACACTCAGAGTGTTCCATTTTTTTCACCCTTCATTTTATAAGTCATATCTCATGTGCCATGAGAGAGACGTCATAAGGAGGAAGGTAGAGGCTCCCAGAGTTTGATTTACACGTGGTTGTAGAGCCTGCTAGAACTGGCACAGAGACTCTTGCCTGGTGGACTCCAGATCTAGTGCTCCTTTCAGCCAGAGCATGACTTGGTAGAGAGCTGGTCATGAGACTGACTTGACCAGCCAAGCTTTCTGCCTGGGAAATAGTAGGAAATAAGCTTGAAGTTACTCATAGATACTAAGGATCTGTTTATTTTTTATTAAAAAAATTTTTTTGATGTTTATTTAGTTTTGAGAGAGAGAAAGAGAGAGAGAGAGAGCACAGAAGCAGGGGAGTGGCAGAGAGAGAGAGGGACACACAGAATCTGAAGCAGGCTCCAGGCTTTGAGCTGTCAGCACAGAGCCCAACGCGGGGCTTGAACTCACAAACCGTGAGATCATGACCTGAGCTGAAGTCAGACGCTTAACCGACTGAGCCACCCAGGTGCCCCAGGCTGTTTATTTTGGGGGTCAAGAACAAGGAAAAACAGCATTATGGTGACTACCTCCTAGAGGCACTACCAGGTTTTGGAGAAGTGTGTGTATGAGAGAGAGAGAGCGAGAGTGAGAGCATGCAAGCACAGGAGTATGAGAACACACAGGCATGTTCATAACCAGCAATGTATCTGCTTCCAGCATTTTTCCTGCCTGTCTTTACATGATTAAACCACAGTTGGAAGCGGTGAGCTACATCAGTAGTGGATACTTGAATTCAGCAGCTCTCCCCACCAGTCAGCACCTCTGTATCCCACGGCATTTGGCCAGTTTTCTGCATTTTCTTCATTGTTCGAAAACAATCCTGGGGTTTCTCTGTGCTTGCTTCTGGTGCTTTGGAAGTTTCCATCCTCAACTTGATGTAACTCATTCTCCAAGCATGTGTGCGTTTCCTCCCATTGAGCACACGTGGTGCTAGGCAACGAGGGCACACAGCTTAAAAGGAGACAGCAATTTAAAGAAAAGAAATCATAGCTTAATGTAAGTGATAGATATAAATGTGTAAATACGAACATGTAGCATTCAGGGCATTTCCTGGGTATCTGACTATCCCATTACTAGGTGCTATTTTATATAAACTGGACAAGCTGGCTACCTTATTCTTAACAGGCTCCCATTAATATGGTTACTTGAGTCATTGCAATAATGGAAGAAGAAGAAGAGCAGTACTTCAATTTACAGGTGCCATTAGGTGTTAGCATTCACTCATTTAACAAAAGTTTTGAACCATTACAATGTGCACAGCACCAGGGATACAGTGCTGAGCAAAAAAGCCACAATCTCTGCCCTCACGTAAGCAATAGGGAGATAGACACACAATAAATATTTCATACTGAGGAAGACATAACTAAAAATTGTGACATTATCTGTGAGAGAAAATTATAGTTTGCTATGGGAGTATAACTGGGACCTCATTAAGATAGGAAAGGGAGAGCAGGCTTCTCTGTGTAGGGTTCCTGATTTTAGTTTGGAGCTTGAGGGATGCAGTGGTGACAGCCAGAAGTTTCAAGGGTGAGCTCTGTGTGAAAATAACAGCATGCAGGAAAGTCCTGAGGTGAAAAAGGGCTGGGAGGAAAGAGATCTAGGTTGTGGGAGGATAGTCAGCGAAGGGCAGGAGGCAGGACATGGTGGACTTTGTAGAATAGGTAATAGTCTCAGAATTTAAGTTTAAGTACACTGAAAAGCTATTTAAAAATGTGGGGGGGGGAGTGAAAAATAACAGATTTGTGTTTTTAAATGGTTACTCTGCTGTATTTTTGAAAGTGTACTAAGAAATGGGTGAGGAAGGGAGTAGAGGGCAAACACGGATTGAAGGAAAATATTAATGTAGCATTAAGGTGACTAATGACGGTGGTTTGGACAAGGGCAGCAATAATCAATGTGAGGGAAAGTTGGGGCATTTAAGATCTGCTTTGGGGTTAGCATGGACAGAAGTTGGTGAAGGCTTACCTATGGAGAGAGAAGAAGAGTCAAAGATGGGCCCTACATATCTAGCATAGTGGAAAGAGGTAGCATTTACTGAACCAAGGAAGACAGGATGAAAGGCAAGTTCGGGCATAAGAACAATAATTTATTCTTTGAGTACATTATGTAGGAGTTGAGTGTGAGAGACTCTCAAGAGAGGTTGTGTATTTCATTTTGGAGCTCCACAAAGAGGACTAGGTGAGATACATTTAGGAATTGTTGGTATCTGAGACTGATAATGCATGAGAAATGATGAGATCCCCTAGGAGAGGGTTTAGAATACGAAGAGAAAAAGGACTAGAATTTCAGCATTTAAGGGTTAAGTATGGGAGACACCAATGAAATAAAGAAAAAGCAAGATTATTTGGTATCATGGCAACCAAAAAGAAAAAAAAAGAAGAAAGTGTTTCAAAGGAAGAATCTGTCAACTCTAAATTTCCCCACTGTTACATTAAGTATCAATATGAATAAAAGGTTTCCAGATATAGCATCAGCCAAATCCATTTTATAGGATTATTGAGTAAGTGTTCATGTATGGATATGAGGAAAAGGGAGATATGGACATGGAGACATCTCTTTTTGAGAAGATTGGATGAGAAGTAGAGTGTGGAAGAAGATTGAGCCTGATTTTTCCTGATAGGAGACACTAAAGCTTGTCTGACTACAGATGAGTAATGGGAGGGAGATGGAATACCGAGTTAAAGATAATGAAGAGAAAGGGCTGTTGTAGTGTTGGTGGGTCCTCACCTAGAAGACTAGAAGGATTAGAATACAGAGCCCACACAATGAGAGTGGTCTTTGGTAGAAAGAGGAGAGAGAGAGGGGGAGAGAGGGGAAAGAAATGGTGGAAAGACAGTGGATCTGATTGTAGGAAAATTAGGAAGTTCCCATATCATGGCTCCAGTTTTCTCCTTGAAGTATGAGAAATATACATCCCCTGAGAATAAAGGGAAAAAAGAAGAGTTGGGTTTGAGAAGATAGGACAAGCATGACGTATTTGACTAAAGAAACATTCAGTGTCTTGAATGCCTAGTTGAAAGTAGTCATCAGGGCCATCATGTATAGCTCTGTAGGTTGTGCATTGTACAAAGTTGTCATGCCCAAGAGGGGCGCTATTCACATCATAAGCATAGGTTTGTATACATATTATGACAGGTTACTGGCAGAGGGCAGTAAAGTATCTTGTTCTTAAAAAACTGAGCTATCACCCCAGCTTCCTGACAGAGAAGTGAAGTGTCTTGAGGAAGGGACTTATTTTAAGTCCCACACAGGCACCATTTGGGATACTTGTATTGGCACTCACACACTTATAGGATAATACCACTCTGCGCCATGGGTGACTTTTCTTCAGCAGCATACAAGTTACTGCAGGCACAGACATGAGAAGGTGGGTGATTAGATCCATCCATTGTTGGAGTTTTCCAGGCAGTTGTGACATGAGAAATGTCACATGAGAAATGTGACATGAGAAATGAGAGTGGACATGAGAAATGCTGATGATATCAGCCAAAGAGATGGTGCCCACAGAGTACAAGCTAGATGAGGAGGAAAATGAGGAAGGAGGTTAGTGGGTCTGAACTATCAGTGAGAATGAAACCTTGGCTATTATACTGGGGATTTCTGAGAAAGTGAGTCCCAAGGATAGGAAGCTGTAATCAAAGAGTATGAAATTTAATTGGCGATTTTGGAGGTAGGGAGTTTCTGGTGAAGTCAAGGTTGGTGTAAGGGAGGAGAAAGTATGCTGATAAGCTTTCTCAGTATTTACTCAGTAGTGCAAAAAAAGTATCTTGTATTTTTTTCCTTTAATTTCAATGTACTCAGTCCAAACTAGAAAAGAAATAATGTCCCTAAGACTGAAAAACATGATTATCTCAATTTTCTGCATTTGAGCTCCAGAATATGAAAATAGAAATTAAATAGAAATCATGGTCAGTGTTGTAAAATACAGTTTTATGTACATGTGTTTTCTCAGATGTTGCTTGGCTATTTCTTGGAAATTACTGAGAGGATTTTAATTATTTTTTCTCTTAATGATCTGAAAAATATTTCAGCTCTGTTATTTTTTACAGAGGTAAGGCTTGCTTTAAAAATAAACCCTCTGTGTGGGTATGTCTAAGTTAATGCCCAAGGATAGGAAAAGGTAGTATAGAGACTCAATAAATTATTTTTGAAAGTAGGCTAGCACACTGGAAAGCTATTTAGATGTGATAAAATACTAATTACTATGAATACAGAAATAGCAAAAACAAACAAAACAAAACCCTTTATCCCAGTTTAGAGATAAAGTAATGGCTTAGGCATAGACATTTAGGGTACATTTAAGTTCAAATTTAGGAAGTGTGTGAAATTATTATCTTGAATTCGAGAGGGATCAGAACAATAACCTCCATATTGGACTATGTCTGGGATACAGGAATATCTTGTTTCTCCCTAATATTCATGCTCACTTGAATGGATATTTGGATGCTGTTTCAGTTACTATGGCTGAGTAAATTACTCCAAAACTTAGTAGAATGAAACAGCCATTTATCATGTTCACAGGTTCTGTGGGTCAGGAATTCAGACAGGGCACAGAAATGACCCCTTGTGACTTCCAAGGCAAAGGACAATACAGCTTCAAACTGGCTCTTTTTCTCGGGATGCTTGCCCTTGGAACCTAGCCAGCAGCCAGCATCAACCACTAGACATGTGGGCAGTTGGGGCTTCCTGACAGCGTGGTAGCAACCCCACATCAAGAGCAAGTTGGAAGCTGTATTGCCTTCTGTCTTGGAGTCACATAGCATCATTTCCTCATTCCGTTCATTAAGGCAGTTAGTTACAAAGTCTCTCCCATTTAGGACTGAAAATATTGCTGTCGCCATTTGTGCAAAATACACTCGGCCGCATATACCTATCAGCTCCTTTAAACATTTTTCAAAGGTATCTTCCTGACATCCATTGGCACACACATTATGTGCCACTGAATCGGTGATTGCAAAAGCTCTAGAAAACGAAAGAACCTCAGGTACAGACAGGGGCAATTCTCTGAGAACATCTAAAGGATAGTTACCTCTCCTGCCTATCCCAAACCTTCATAACCCGCCTCAACTTAATCCTTCACCCTCACCTTGAGCCCATGACCATGCCCCCTACTTCAAAGAGTACTCCCTGCTTTCTTTCCATGCCCTTCTCATCAAAACTGTTTAAAAAAAAAAAAAATCTCCACTTACCTAGTCTTATAATTCAGCCCAGATACTCTCCTGGAATGTTTGTGCCTTCCCAAAATCCAAATCCTGTCAAATTTTTTTCAGACTTTAAAGAACTTCCTCTCTACAGTTTTACAATGTTAACCACTCCTTCCTGCTTCAAACTCTGTGACCTTGACTCTGATATTCTATACCCTAGTCTTCCTCAGAACTTTGCTATCTTTCATTGCCACCTGCTCCTTTGCAGGCCATGTGAATGTTGGACTTTCCCAGGGTCACATCCTTAGCTAAATAGTCTTCTTAACTTTCATGCTTTTCCTGAGTAATCTGTTCATGCTCCTGATTTAACTACAGTTGATTCCAAAATATTTATCTCTAGTATAGTCCTCTCCCTCAAACCCACCCAAATATGCCCAACTTTCATGTAGAGAGGGACCAGCACTTTAAACCATCTCCCTGTGCCCCTGTATCACCACCCTTTACCACCACGCCCATAATAATTCACTTCTTTATTCTCACGGAGGCTTAAAGTCTAAGAAATATCTGGATACCGTACTTTCTTGTACCTTCTGTATCTAACAGATGACCAGATTTGTAGATTTTGATCTTCTAAATATTTCCCAGATCTGTGTCTTCTGTAAGCCTACTGTCTCAGCTCTCCTTCAGATCTTGTGACTGATACCGGTCTGGACTACCAGTCTCCACTATGCCTCCCTGCTTCAAGTCTGCCTTCCACACAACCAGTGTGATCTAAATGAAACCAAAATCTAACCACATCACCTCTCTGTTCAGTGGCTGCTGAGGCCACAGGACTGAGTTCAAGCTCCTCAGCATCCCACAAAGCCCTCTGTGGTTTTGTTCTTGTCCAAATCGAGGGCCTTGCCTTACACCACTTCCAGCCCCATATTTTATGCTGCAAAAGCATCAAGCTGCTTGGCTTAGTTTCCTCCAAACAATGAGCTGTTTCTTACACTCATATTGTCTCCTCTGCCAAGAGATGGCCTGAGGTCAACACCACTTCAGCAGGTAGTTGGTTGATACTGCCACATCCTTGAAACAGTAGAAGTATGCAAGAGAAGGGGTGTGGAGTAGCACAGTGTGTAGGGCAGGATGGGTGGATGTTTGTGACAATGGGTGACATTTACTCAAACCACATTTTCTGCCCTAGGCCATTAGCTTGTATTCTACTTCCATATTTTGGCTTGTGGTACACCACAATCAGTATTGTTTGTCACATGCACAACTTACAGAAACTTTAATTTTCAAAAAGAAGATTCATAGAAATGTTATTCCGGAATATATGCAGTACTCTTCTGATAAAGCTGTATCTTACAGCAGACATTTTTGGTGAATTGCCTAACTACCCCTACTTACTCTAAGATAGTAGTTCTCCAGGTGTGCTCCCCAACCAACTGCGTTAGCATGACCTAGGAACTTGTTAGAAATGCAGATTCTTGAAACCTACCTTACACCTATTGAATCAGAAATCTGGGCAGTGGGGTTCAGCAACCTGTATTTTAATAAGATCCTCCAGGTGATTCTGATCTGTGTACAAGTTGGAGAACACATTGGAGGCTGTCTTAGATGGTCTTGAAAATTCCATCCTCTGTAACTAGTTTTAGAATATATATAGGTAACCCAGTTCTGGCTTGTGAAAGGTGAGAGGAAGTTGATTAGGTTGCTGCGAGCCTTATGGGAAAAGTGTCCTTGCTCCTAAGAAAGATACTCAGAAAAAGATCACTTCTGTATTTATCTGTATTATTATCATGTCTGGATGTGACCCTTGGAAGTGCCTCAGCCTTCTTGGGACCACGAAGTGTACCAGTTAATGTTAGGGGCAACATGCTGAGAATGACCAGGAAACTGGAAAGAACTTCGTAGACCCATTGAAATTAGCCAACTTTCTTAATTATTTAGTTCTTTTTGAATCAGTGTCTGATCTTGTTTAAAACAATAATAAAAAACATTGATGCATGTACTTAATTGTTATATATGTCTGGTATGTTTGCTAAAGGCATCTTTGCCATAGACATCATCTTTGCTACAAGCATTTTTGTAACAAATATTTTCTTTTTTTTTTATTAAAAAATTTGGGGGGGGGGGCACCTGAGTGGCTCAGTTGGTTAAGCGTCTGACTTCAGCTCAAGTCATGACCTCCTGGTTCATGGCTTTGAGCCCAGTGTCGGGCTCTGTGCTGACAGCTCAGAGACTGGAGCCTGCTTCAGATTCTGTGTCTCCCTCTCTCTCTGCCCCTCCCAGGCTCATGCTGTCTCTGTCTCTGTCTCCCTCTCAAAGATAAATAAACATTAACAAAATAAACAATAAAAAAAAAATTTTTTTTATTGTTTATTTTTTTTTTTTGAGAGAGAGAGAGAGACCAAGCACAAGTAGGGGAGGGACAGAGAGAGAGGGCTCGAACCCACGATCTGCGAGGTCCTGTCCTGAGCTGAAGTCAGATGCTCAACTGACTGAGCTCAACTGACTGAGCCACCCAGGCGCCCCCACAAGTATTTTCACTACATAACTAACTGGTCACAAGGCAGTTTTGTCATAAAAGATAAATCATGAAAAATAAAAGAGGGACATAATGAAAACGTATATAGAAAGGGTTCCTAGGTATTTTTGCTATAAGCATCTTTGTTATAGGTATCTTTGCCACAAGCAATAATCTTTATATACATTAGTAAAAAGGACATAATGAAACATGAAAAATGAATAACAAAATTAAAAAGATTTCATCATGAAACACCATATTTGAACACATTCAGAATATTTGCTGTAGATGCATGGCAACCCTGCACAAATGTCTGATTTTATCTTGTGGATTGTTCCTGAGCACTTGTCTTCAAAGTCATTCATAGTATTCATAGTATTATACTTTCTTCTTTTTTGTGCTTGTTGATTTGCCTCCTCATTTAGCATCTCACTTTTTCTTTTTTTTTTTGCTAAAATTTCTTCCTTTGTTTGGAAAAGTATCAGTTTCCAAATACTAGGATGTGTATATGTAATTGAGCTTTGTATTGCATTGTGAAAGCCTTTTACTCTGCTGTTCTTGGCATCTTGTCAAATATCCAGTGATAGACATTCCAAAGTTTATGGGAAATGTGGGTTCAAAACTCTGCTCTACTGTACAGACCATTGTGAGGACTAAGATTTATATAATATAAAAATGGGAATACTGCATCAATGGAGAAATGAAATTAAACTGTTGAACGGTTATTTTTTTCTCTTTCATGACAAATTGCTTATGACCAATTAGCTATGCAGTGAACACGATTGCAGCAAAAAATGTTTGTGGCAAAGATGTCTACAGCAAAGATGCTTACAGCAAATGTATTTAGAATCCCTTATATATACATGCATTTATTCATACCTAAAACTCTCCAGGTAACAGTAGGTGATGATTATAATTACTTACTGCATTGTGAGGTTCTTGGAAATCCATGAAACCCAGGTGTCCCATACATTTCTAGAATACAATGGTTATGCTTCACTTTGGCAATCAAATAATTATGTTCCAAGCCCATTTCCTACTTTTTCTAGAGATAGAGGACATTCTCAGGAGTCCCTGCTCAGTCATTCTTAAGAATCTTTCAAGAATGCTGTGTTCCTCAATTCTACTGTGACTGTTACTTGCGTCTTCAGTCAGCTCTCAGCCTCCAGTCTGCCAAACCACTTTCTGCAGGCCATCCCTTTGTCATCCTGTAATGGAAGAGAATTATAATACAGATGTGTGACTCCTAATGTATCAGTGTTTCATCACCCAAGTACTTTCAGAGTCTACTTCTGGAGGATGACTCCTTCATACCCAGAGGGTCTCTCACCTCGGATTGCCAGTGGCCCATCTTGCTCCACGGTGAGGTTCACAGAGAAGATTAAAGTGTTATTGTCTAAAGGAAGACAGCCTTGAAGAGACAATTCACCTGCTAGAAAGATTAGCATGTATTTTATAATGCAGGGCTGTTTGGCTCTGCCTTTTCCCTCACTTTTGCCTCCTTTTCACAATGTTCTTGGCTTTGCTTCTGTATAGTCTAAGACCTATTAAAGTGCTTTTCCTGAAAACAAAGAAGCAATTTCTCCTCAAAGATGAAATCAGACGTCACTTTCAATGTTGTTTCCCTTTCTTTTTTTGCTATCAAGGCTTTCAAAAACATGGAATTGAGTTTTTGCTGATATGGCACTTTACACAAGGATGGGATGCTATCTGAGGAGTGGTAGTCAGTGGGGATAGGAATAAGGAGGAACTTGGAAATAAGGCAGATGTTGCAGCTACCATGCCAGGCCTGTCGGGGAGAATAATGCAACTAGACCTCAAAGGCTCTAGAACTGGAGGGCACCTCGGGATTTGAAAACTGGCTGATCTCTCTCTGTCATCAGACAGAACTCATGGATTCCTAGCCACTCTCTGAGTCTGGGTCTTATTTAGTTCTCCACTGCTAATTATTTCTTTCCATATTCCCCAGTTCAAATTTCCAGGATAAAGAATTTGATTGGGCTAGTTCATCAATGTCTTTTATGTTTGAGCAGAGCTCTTTATACCAGATGACCTCACAGGTCATTGACCCAGATGGAATGACTCCCTTGGGTCAGGTGACAACCCCAGGTCTAATCAGTTGTGTTGATGGAATGGAGGTGGGGGTGAGGGACAGGGTCACAGGGTAAACCACCAAGCCACTCCTCAGGGAATAAGCTAGGGTTTCTCCTTCAGCAGAGGCTGTGGGTGGGGCAGATCCCCTCTGAAGAAGCCTGTGGGCCTGGCAAGGACAGTAATTGCAGGGTAACCAAGTAGCACAATGCCGTCTTTCCTACAGGGAATACAAGGGAAAGCTGACTTTTAATTAATGATAAACATCCACACTTTGACCTCAGCATGTTTTCCTTTCAGGGCCTCAGTTTCTTCATCTGTAAAAAAATCAGACAGTCCATCTTAGTGATTTCTAAGGACTGTACTTCCATTCAGGGCAGATCCAAGTTTTATAACCCTAGGCTTACATGTTTGGATCTCTCTCTAGGAAAAAAAAAATATGAAATCAGGTACAAGGTCTTAGAAGGGGCCCTGAAACTCAAGCTTTCTTGATTTCATATAAATCCACCTCTGCTTCTATTCTTAAATTCTGTGGTTCCTTTTGGTCATTGTTTTGAATTCTGCCTACCCTTTGTGCTCATAGCCCGAGGCCTATGAACCCTAAACAGGCTGGTTTTTAGCTTAATTCCCAAAAAACAGTGTGTTCCCCAACAGTCCCTTAAATAGACTATAGGCAATTTGGTAGTTTAAGAAGGAAAAAAAAACTGATCCACAAACGTTTTATAAATTTGAAGTGTAGTGTTATTGAAATTAATTAGCATGATTTTTACAGAAATCTCTTTACTTTCTAACTATTCATTCTTCAAGGTGCATCCACGCCTCAAAGATAGAGGTAGTTTATGTCAGCTAATGTGCCTTCAGGCTCTTGATTTGTTGCTATGTATATTTGTTGAATTTGCATCTATTGTTATCACTGTATTGCACCATAATTGCCTGTTCACACATATGGATTAATAGCTCCAAAGAGATTCATGGTAATATAAAATTTGATATGAAAATATTGATGTATTAATTCAGAATAACTTTACAAATATAACAGGGAACAGTACTCTATTGCGGAAGGCCAGTGGGGGGAGGGGGAGGATTGTAAATGTATTTGTTGAGTTTGCATTTCAAACAAGCAACCAAAAATGAAAAGTTCTAAAAGGAAGTGTGGCATTATTGAAAAGCTGGGTTTAATTGACTTATTAGTGCATTGTCTAAGATGAAACTTTATCAAGTAGGGGCAAGAACAATTAGTTTTCTTTCATAACATTTTCCACAAAATGTTTAATAACGTATCTGTTAAACTAAGGGGCTTCTCCCCCCAGCATGAGACAAAGTGATGCTTTCTTTCTAGTATAATGTTAATTGATTTTATTAACTAAAAGCCAAAAGGGAAAGAAATGAGAGAGGCAGCATTGTGAGCTGCACTCCACATATCAGTTCCTTAAAGACTACAGCTTCTTGTTTCTGGGCTGGTAAGGTAGGGACCAGCTGTGCTCAAGAAGCCTGGACAGTGGTGCAGATGCCTTTATTATTTGAGTTTATGCTTTGCCAACACCTGGTGGAGAACACAATTGATAATCCATTGTTCAGCACAACTTAAAACCATATTGAAATACTTGTGTAGACTATAAAGGAATGTTTCCCAGAGCCTAGTATAGCAAAAGACTGGATTGGAATTTACTTGCCACCACCCCCCAGGTGGACACAGCTTTCCAGCTTTTCAGTGCAAATGCCAGTTAGTCAGCTAGTGAACTGACAGCTTATCTAAAGTTACAAATCTCCATAAGGTTGGTTCATGCTCAGTCTGAATAGGAAGACTCCATTTTGTCCCCTCTTCCTCTTCCTCCTTTTCCTCCTCCTCTTCCTCTTCCTTCTTTTTTACTGTGGTTGGAAAATGGTAGACATAATTTTTTAAAGAATCTGAAACATAGTTTGTATCATTCTTCTTTCATCTTTATCATCTCTGTTTTATTCACCCCACAGGTACATTTTTTTAATGCCCATGATATAGGTTCATAGTAAAATTAACCCAAAAGTACAGAGAATTCCCACATACCTCCTCCCTCTACCACACACATAGTCTTTCCCACGATCAATATACCATATCAGTGTGGTACATAATTAATGAGTCAGCATGAATGCGTTGTCAAGCAAAGTCTGTAGTAAATTAAGATTCACTCTTTGTGTTATTGATTATATAGGTTTTAACAAAAGTATAATATCATAGATACACCATTAGAGTATAATATAGAGTACTTTCACTAAGCTAAAAAATCAAATCAAGTTAAAGAACTAATACACAATAGAAAAATAAAACATAAAATAAAATGTAATTCTCCTATTGATTATAAGCCAAAATATGACAGAGTTGAGACCCAAACATGTCAGTCTTTTCATGTCAGTCTTAAGCCCATAAATGTTGGTGGGCTTAACTCACTTATTAAAAAGAGAAATTTTCAGCTGAACTCACTAAGCAAGATTCAACCAAATAGGCTGTATCCAAAATAAAATTAAGAAAGGCTAAAAAAAAAAAAAAAAAAAAGGAATAAGCAAAGATATAACAAGCAAATGGAAATAACAAAAATCAGATGTAGCAATATTGATATCAGAGATACAGGATTTTAAAAGCATTAAATATAAAAAAAATACCTTTTAGTGCTAAAAGCCACAATTTACAATGAAGGGATAATATTTATGAATATCTATGTACTAAATTATAACGCAGCAACTTTTATAAAGCAAAAAGTACAAGAGATACAAGGGAGACACCGGAAGAAACACCTCCTAATAGAAGAATTTAATGTACCACTCTCAGTATAAGACAAATAGACCAAAAAAAAAAAAAAAAAAAGATATTGAAGATCTAGACAATCTAGATAGCGTAATCAATAAGGGTATATATCATCTTTATAGCCAGATAATAAGAAATATACCTTCTTCTTAAGTGCATCTGAAAGATTGACTAAAAAAAGATCCTACATAAATTGAAATTAGAGAATTTCTAAAAATCATAATGAAAAATGCCACACACCAGAATCTGGGGTATGTATAAAGCAATGACCAAAGGAATATTGAAAGCCTTAAACACTTAATAAAAATTACAGATGACAATAAATGAATTAAAGTCTCAACTTAAAAATCTAGAAAAAGAATAAGAAATAAACCAGAATAAAGCAAAAGGAAAGAAATGATAAAAATAACATATAAATTGAGGCATAAAACAGAAGAAGAAGTAAGTCTAATGAATAAATTATTTAAATACACCATTAGCTAACTCAAGGGGAAAAGGGAGAAAGTACACAAACAAGAAATAACAAAGGGGGAACGGTGTCTGGGTGGCTCAGTTCGTTAAGTATCTGACTTCAGCTCAGTCGTGATCTTATGGTTTGTGGGTTTGAATGCTGCATTGGGCTCTGTGCTGACAGCTCAGAGCCTGAAGCCTATGTGGGATTCTGTGTCTCCCTCTATCTCTCTGCTCCTACCCCGCTTATGCTCTGTCTCTCTCTCTCCCTCAAAAATAAATAAATTCAAAAAAAATAACAAAGGGAAATAACTATTGAATCAGAAGAATTTGGAAATATCATAAGAACCTAAATGTAGTTCTTTGCAAATTTGAAAACCTAAATGAAATAGATAATTTCATAGGGAAATAGTTTATCAAAATTCATCCCATTTGGAAAGCTTATACAGAAAAATTCTTTAGAAGAAATAGAGAAAGTTATCAAGGAACTACCTCATAAGAAAAGCACCAGACCCATAATGTTTTGCAGGGAAATAGTGCCACACCGTCCAAGACCAAATAAGTCCCAGTGCTATAGAAGTTATTCACCAGAATTATGAATGGAGGAAAATTCCTGAATTTTTTTTATTAGGCAACTATATATCCATACCTAAACCTGATGAAAACAGTACAAAAAGTTATAGACCAGTATCACTTATGAATATTAATGCAGATTTTCTAAGTAGAATATTAGAGAATAGATCGTGATCCTACATGAAGAAAATAATACACTATGACCAGATAGGATTTATTCCAGGAATGCAAGAAATGGTTTTAGGTGAGGAAATCCAGGAATTTAATATACCATATTAATCTGAGGAAGAAAATCATATGATTATCTTCATAGATTCCAAAAACCTTTTACATATTGAACATTCATTTCTTTGTTTTCAGCATTCATTTCTGATAGTTATTTAAAGAAAAGGAATTGATTAATATTTTCTGAATAGATATGTGATCAAGTATAAATATGCCTTAGTCTTAAAGCCAGCTTAGTGGGGAAACACTAGTAATATTTCTTCTATTAAGATTGGAAGCAAAGCAAGATTTCCCACTATCTCACTACCATTTAACATTGTACTGGAGGTATTAGCCAATGCAAGTCGACAAGGGAAACAATGAGAGGCATAAAAGTGGAGAAGTGAAACTATCTTTATATGCAGAGAATATCATCATGGACTTAGAAAGTTCTGAAGACTCAATGGCAAAATCAAATCAAGTAATGAATAAAGTAGCAGAAGCCTACAAAAGAATGTACAAAGAAAAAAACCCTTTTAAAAAGAAGGTAAAATACCTAAGAATAAATTTAACATGAAATATGTAAAATTTTTATAAGGAGAACTGTAAAACATCCCTGAAAGATATAAAAGTAGACTTGACCAAACAGAGGCTACCCTTTACTTTTGGATAAGAATACTTACATAATAAAGATGTCAGTTAACCACAAGTTAATTTATAATTTAAAACAACCCAATGGAAATACTAAGCTGATAGTAAATTTCATATGGGAAAAATAAACATATAAGAATAGCTAGGAAAATACTAAAAAAGAAATGCTGCAAAGGGGAACTAGCCTACCAGACATGTTTACTAAAGTTTCTTTTTAAAAAGTATGGTGCTGGCACATGAATGGGCAGACAGACCAGTGGAATAGAATAGAAAATAAGAATAAAATAAACCCAAGTACATATGGGACTTTAGCATTATGATAAAGATAGTATCTCAAATCACTGGTGCGAAAATGAACTTCTTAACAAATGATACTGAGACAACTGAGTAGCCATTTGGCAAAGATAAAATTAGTTCCATATCTCACACCATGCACAAGAATAAACTTCAAATAAATTAGGGATCTAAATGTAAAAATGAAACTATGCAAGTTTCTCTTTAACTTGGGTATACACAAAGAATTTCAAATTATGTCTCAAAATCCAGATGCAATCAAAGAAATGATTGATAAATTTGATTAAATAAAAATGAAAACTTCTATACAGAAAAACAGCATAAACAAAGTCCAGTGATAACTGAAAAACAGAAAATGTTTGCAACATATGTTGTAGATAAAGGGAAAATGTCCCTCATATATGAAGAACTTTATTTTATTTTACTTTTTTAAACCTTTTTTAATGTTTTATTTTTGAGAGAGAGGATGAAAGAGTGTGAGCGGGTGAGGGACAGAGAGAAGAGACACAGAATCTGAAGCAGGCTCCAGGCTCTGAGCGCTCAGCACAGAACCCAATGCAGGGGTTGAACTCACAAACCATGAGATCATGACCTGAGCAGAAGTCAGATGCTTAACCGACTGAGCCACCCAGGTGCCCCATGAAGAACTTTTTCAAATTAACAGAATAAGGTAAGAAGAAAAAAATCATAGAACTATGGGAAAAGACATGCACAGATCATTTACAAAAAGGTATAAAAATGGCCTTTAACGTACAAAAAATTATTTAACCTCACTCATGATGAAAGAATTTTAAATTAAAACCACTTTAAGATACCCTTTTCACCTATTTCACTAGCAGATTTTAAAAGTGTAACATCCACTCCCTAGACAAGGCTGTGAGGAAACCAGAACTCTCATAGATAGCTGGGAGGGATGCAAGTGGTACTGCTCCAGTGGAGGGGAAGTTAGTCATGTCTAACAAAATTACCCACGTGTTTACCTTTTGACCTAGCAATCCCACTTCTGGAATTACCTTGAAGATATCTTTCCATATATATACAAATACATACACATAAGATGATCTAGTGGAGCACTGCATGGTTTATAATTGCAAAATATTGGAAACATTCCCATTCAGAGGAAGTTGTTGACTAAATTACCCCGTAGTACTAGTATGTGAAAGAGAATGAGGAGACCTCTGTGGTATGGTTTCCTGGATATATATACAATTAACAAGAAAGGCCAAGTGCAAAGAGTATGTTACCTTCTGTGTAACAAAGAGGGAGAAATGAGAAAATGTACATTTACCCCATCATTTGAGGAAAAAACAGCACAGGAATTAAAAAATAAAAGACTAGTAAGATCAGTTACCTACAGGGTATCTCTGGGTGGAAATGGGGTGAAAAGGAGAGGGAATGGGGGAGGAAATGGCACTTCTCACCATGCCAGTTCATACAGACCTACCTTATGGAGTTATGTTATTTCACATATTTTTTTAAATGAATGAATAAATAGCAAAGTAAATTAAATAAGACCCAGATGGTTAGGGATTCTCAAGTTGGATACAAACAAACAAATGAAACAAATTATGTTTCAAATAAGTACTAGAAACCTACTGAGGAAGACAGGGAGTGAGGAGGTTAGGCAGTGAACTCAAGAAGCTTTTGAATGCAGTATTGTGACTGTATGCTCTCAAGCTAAATAAATAAATAAGTAAATAACTGAACAAACACTGCACTCTTGGTAGTTTATTTTCCTTTTTGTAGAAGCATGAGTGTTAGCAGTTCTGAAACTTTTTTTTTGTATATTCTAGGATTTAACAAATATGGTTATTTTTTTTAACAAATTTTTATTTACAAAAAAAATTTTTTTTTATTTTTTTTTTATTTTTTTTTATTTTTTAATATATGAAATTTACTGTCAAATTGGTTTCCATACAACACCCAGTGCTCATCCCAAAAGGTGCCCTCCTCAATACCCATCCACCCACCCTCCTCTCCCTCCCACCTCCTATCAACCCTCAGTTTGTTCTCAGTTTTTTTTTTTTGTTTTGTTTTTTTTTTAAATTTTTTTTTTCAACATTTATTTATTTTTGGGACAGAGAGAGACAGAGCATGAACGGGGGAGGGGCAGAGAGAGAGGGAGACACAGAATCGGAAACAGGCTCCAGGCTCTGAGCCATCAGCCCAGAGCCTGACGCGGGGCTCGAACTCACGGACTGCGAGATCGTGACCTGGCTGAAGTCGGACGCCCAACCGACTGCGCCACCCAGGCGCCCCTTGTTCTCAGTTTTTAAGAGTCTCTTACGCTTTGGCTCTTTCCCTCTCTAACCTCTTTTTTTTTTTTCTTCCCCTCCCCCATGGACTTCTGTTAAGTGTGTCAGGATCCACAGAAGAGTGAAAACATATGGTATCTGTCTTTCTCTCTATGACTTATTTCACTTAGCATAACACTCTCCAGTTCCATCCATGTTGCTACAAAAGGCCATATTTCATTCTTTCTCATTGCCACGTAGTATTCCATTGTGTATATAAACCACAATTTATTTATCCATTCATCAGTTGATGGACATTTAGGCTCTTTCCTTAATTTGGCTATTGTTGAAAGTGCTGCTATAAACATTGGGGTACAAGTGCCCCTATGCATCAGCACTCCTGTATCCCTTGGGTAAATTCCTAGCAGTGCTATTGCTGGGTCATAGGGTAGGTCTATTTTTAATATTTTGAGGAACCTCCACACTGTTTTCCAGAGTGGCTGCACCAGTTTGCATTCCCAACAACAGTGCAAGAGGGTTCCCGTTTCTCCACATCTTCTCCAGCATCTATAGTCTCCTGATTTGTTCATTTTGGCCACTCTGACTGGTGTGAGGTGATATCTGAGTGCGGTTTTGATTTGAATTTCCCTGATGAGGAGCGACGTTGAGCATCTTTTCATGTGCCTGCTGGCCATCTGGATGTCTTCTTTAGAGAAGTGTCTATTCATGTTTTCTGCCCATTTCTTCACTGGATTATTTGTTTTTCGGGTGTGGAGTTTGGTGAGCTCTTTATAGGTTTTGGATACTAGCCCTATGTCCGATATGTCATTTGCAAATATCTTTTCCCATTCCATTGGTTGCCTTTTAGTTTTCTTGATTGTTTCCTTTGCTGTGCAGAAGATTTTTATCTTCATAAGGTCCCAATAGTTCATTTTTGCTTTTAATTCCCTTGCCTTTGGGGATGTGTCAAGTAAGAAATTGCTTCGGCTGAGGTCACAGAGGTTTTTTCCTGCTTTCTCCTCTAGGGTTTTGATGGTTTCCTGTCTCACATTCAGGTCCTTTATCCATTTTGAGTTTATTTTTGTGAATGGTGTAAGAAAGTGGTCTAGTTTCATCCTTCTGCATGTTGCTGTCCTGTTCTCCCAGCACCATTTGTTAAAGAGACTGTCTTTTTTCCATTGGATATTCTTTCCTGCTTTGTCAGAGATGAGTTGGCCATACTTTTCTGGGTCTAGTTCTGGGGTTTCTATTCTATTCCATTGGTCTATGTGTCTGTTTTTGTGCCAAACCATGCTGTCTTGATGATTACAGCTTTGTAGTAGAGGCTAAAGTCTGGGATTGTTATGCCTCCTGCTTTAGTCTTCTTCAAAATTACTTTGCCTATTCGGGGCCTTTTGTGGTTCCATACAAATTTTAGGATTGCTTGTTCTAGCTTCAAGAAGAATGCTGATGCAACTTTGATTGGAATTGCATTGAATGTGTAGATAGCTTTGGGTAGTATTGACATTTTAACAATATTTATTCTTCCAATCCATGAGCACAGAATGTTTTTCCATTTCTTTATATCTTCTTCAATTTTCTTCATAAGCTTTCTATAGTTTTCAGCCTACAGATCTTTTACATCTTTGGTTAGGTTTATTCCCAGGTATTTTATGCTTGGTGCAGTTGTGAATGGGATCAGTTTCTTTATTTGTCTTTCTGTTGCTTCATTATTAGTGTATAAGAATGCAACTGATTTCTGTACATTGGTTTTGTATCCTGCGACTTTGCTGAATTCATCTATCAGTTCTAGCAGACTTTTGGTGGAGTCTGTCGGATTTTCCATGTATAATATCATGTCATCTGCAAACAGTGAAAGCTTGACTTCATCTTTGCCAATTTTGATGACTTTGATTTCCTTTTGTTGTCTGATTGCTGATGCTAGAATTTCCAACACTATGTTAAACAACAGTGGTGAGAGTGGACATCCCTGTCGTGTTCCTGATCTCAGGGAGAAAGCTCTCAGTTTTTCCCCATTGAGGATGATATTAGCTGTGGGCTTTTCATAAATGACTTTTATAATGTTTAAGTATGTTCCTTCTATCCTGACTTTCTCAAGGGTTTTTATTAAGAAAGGATGCTGAATTTTGTCAAATGCTTTTTCTGCACCAATTGACAGGATCATATGGTTCTTTTCTTTTATTAATTTGATGTATCACATTGATTGATTTGCAAATGTTGAACCAGCCCTGTAGCCCAGGAATGAATCCCACTTGATCATGGTGAATAATACTTTTTATATGCTGTTGAATTCGATTTGCTAGTATCTTATTGAGAATTTTTGCATCCATATTCATCAGGAGTATTGGCCTGTAGTTCTCTTTTTTTACTGGATCTCTGTCTGGTTTAGGAATCAAAGTAATGCTGGTTTCATAGAATGAGTCTGGAAGTTTTCCTTCCCTATTTTTTGGAATAGCTTGAGAAGGATAGGTATTATCTCTGCTTTAAATGTCTGGTAGAATTCCCTTGGAGCCATCTGGTCCTGGACTCTTATTTGTTGGGAGATTTTTGATGACTGATTCAATTTCTTCGCTGGTTATGGGTCTGTTCAAGCTTTCTATTTCCTCCTGTTTGAGTTTTGGAAGTGTGTGGGTGTTTAGGAATTTGTCCATTTCTTCCAGGTTGTCCAGTTTGTTGGCATATAATTTTTCATAGTATTCCCTGATAATTGCTTGTATTTCTGAGGAATTGGTTGTAATAATTCCATTTTCATTCATGATTTTATCTATTTGGGTCATCTTCCTTTTCTTTTTGAGAAGCCTGGCTAGAGGTTTATCAATTTTGTTTATTTTTTCAAAAAACCAACTCTTGGTTTCATTGATCTGCTCTATAGTGTTTTTAGATTCTATATTGTTTATTTCTACTCTGATCTTTATTATTTCTCTTCTTCTGCTGGGTGTGGGGTGTCTTTGCTGTTCTGCTTCTAGTTTCTTTAGGTGTGCTGTTAGATTTTGTATTTGGGATTTTTCTTGTTTCTTGAGATAGGCCTGAATTGCAATATATTTTCCTCTCAGGACTGCCTTTGCTGCATCCCAAAGCGTTTGGATTCTTGTATTTTCGTTTTCATTTGTTTCCATATATTTTTTAATTTCTTCTCTAATTGCCTGGTTGACCCATCCCTTCTTTAGTATGGTGTTCTTTAACCTCCATGCTTTTGGAGGTTTTTCAGACTTTTTCCTGTGGTTGATTTCAAGCTTCATAGCATTGTGGTCTGAAAGTATGCATGGTATGATCTCAATTCTTTTATACTTATGAAGGGCTGTTTTGTGACGCAGTATGTGATCTATCTTGGAGAAGGTTCCATGTGCACTTGAAAAGAAAGTATATTCCGTGGCTTTGGGATGCAGAGTTCTAAATATATCTGTCAAGTCCATCTGATCCAATGTATCATTCAGGGCCCTTGTTTCTTTATTGATCCTGTGTCTAGATGATCTATCCAATGTGTAAGTGGAGTATTAAAGTCCCCTGCAATGACCACATTCTTATCAATAAGGTTGCTTATGTTTGTGATTAATTGTTTTATATATTTGAGGACTCCTGTATTTGGCGCATAGACATTTATAATTGTTAGCTCTTCCTGATGGATAGACCCTGTAATTATTATAGAATGCCCTTCTTCATCTCTTGTTACAGCCTTTATTTTTTTTTTTTTCTTGTTACAGCCTTTAATTTAAAGTCTAGTTTGTCTGATATAAGTATGGCTACTCCAGCTTTCTTTTGACTTCCAGTGGCATGATAAATAGTTCTCCATCCCCTCACTTTCAATCTGAAGGTGTCCTCAGGTCTAAAATGAGTCTCTTGTAGACAGCAAATAGATGGGTCTTGTTTTTTTATCCATTCTGATACCCTATGTCTTTTGGTTGGAGCATTTAGTCCATTTACATTCAGTGTTATTATGGAAAGATATGGGTTTAGAGTCATTGTGATGTCTGTAGGTTTCAGGTTTGTAGTGATGTCTCTGGTACTTTGTCTCACAGGATGCCCCTTAGGATCTCTTGTAGGGCTGGTTTAGTGGTGATGAATTCCTTAAGGTTTTGTTTGTTTGGGAAGATCTTTATCTCTCCTTCTATTCTAAATGACAGACTTGCTGAATAGAGGATTCTCGGCTGCATATTTTTTTTTCTGTTCGTCACATTGAAGATTTCCTGCCATTCCTTTCTGGCCTGCCAAGTTTCAGTAGATAGATCCTTTATCTTAGAGCATGTTTATCCCTAGCTGCTTTCAGAATTTTCTCTTTATCCTTGTATTTTGCCAGTTGCACTATGATATATCGTGCAGAAGATCAATTCAAATTATGTCTGAAGGGAGTTCTCTGTGCCTCTTGGATTTCAATGCCTTTTTCCTTCCCCAGATCAGGGAAGTTCTCAGCTATGATTTCTTCAAGCACACCTTCAGCACCTTTCCCTCTCTCTTCCTCCTCTGGAATTCCAATTGTGCATATATTATTATGTTTAATTGTGTCACTTAGTTCTCTAATTCTCCCCTCATACTCCTGGATTTTTTTATCTCTCTTTTCTTCAGCTTCCTCTTTTTCCATAATTTTATCTTCTAATTCACCTATTCTCTCCTCTGCCTCTTTAATCTGAGCTGTGGTCGCCTCCATCTTATTTTGCAGTTCATTTATAGCATTTTTAGCTCTTCCTGACTGTTTTAGTCCCTTGAGCTCTGTAGTAACAGATTCTCTGCTGTCCTCTATACTTTTTTCAAGCCCAGCAATTAATTTTATGACTATTATTTTAAATTCATTTTCTGTTACATTGCTTAAATCATTTTTGATCAGTTCATTAGCTGTCGCTACTTCCTGGAGTTTCTTTTGAGGGGAATTCTTCCGTTTTGTCATCTTGGATAGTCCCTGGAGTGGCACAGAACTGCAGGGCTCTTCCCCTGTGCTGTCTGGAGTAACTTGTGTTGATGGGCGGGGCCACAGTCAGACCCGATGTCTGTCCCCAGCCCAACGCTGGGGCCACAGTCAGACTGGTGTGTACCTTATCTTCCCCTCTCCCAGGGGCAGGACTCACTGTGGAGTGGTGTGGCCCCTGTCTGGGCTACTTGCACACTGCCAGGCTTATGGTGCTGCTTCGATGGGATCTGGCGTATTAGCCGGGGTGGATCCGCAAGGTGCACAGGGGCAGGAGGGGCAGACTCAGCTCACTTTGCCTTTGGTGGTCTGCTTCAGGAGGGGCCCCTCTTCCGTGGGCCTCTCGTCTACACTTGGCTCTGGAGAGTCCCTTCTGCTAGTATTCTGGCAGTTTACTGGGTTATTTAGGCAGATGTGGGTGGAATCTAAGTGGTCAGCAGGATGCGTTGAGCTCAGCATCCTCCTATGCCACCATCTTCCTTCCTAGTCAGATATGTTGTGGTTATTGGGAGTCAGATTTCAAACTTTGGGAGAAGGAAGCTACAATTATGGTAAAAGGAAAAAAAATAAAATGAACCCTGCAGTATTGGATGGAATTGGAGATATAGGTATGAAATCATGGGTTCTACTATACACACACATAAACGCACATAAACACATATATAGTTGTACATACATATGTATGTAAATGGGCATAGATGTGCATATGTGTGTGTGTGGTGTGTGAATGCATATGCAAATATTTATGTGTATGTATAAGCATTTCTCAGCACTGTCCTCTAAGACGGTCTTGAAGTAATTTCATAGAAACGAGCTTACATAGAGCCAAGATCTTTGTTTCTGTATATCCCATTCTCCACTAAAAGGAGCTAGGGCTCCATGGAGAAATGCTTGAAATCAAGATGGGGTAGGGAAAGAATTTGAATGCCTTGTTATTCCAAAAAGTAAGAAAGTGCTTAAAGAATGATAAAGACATGTCAGAATAACACAGGAACCTGCTTGACGGGGCTCTCATTGGTGAAATCTGGGATAATGTAATCATTAAAGTACATTACTAATTTAAATAAATAATGAAAGTAAATTTAATACCGAATAAAGTAAGGAGACTATGAGGTACCCTGATACAAACAAAGTAAACAAATAAATAAGGGAGAAGGGAAAGCTTTATTAGGAAGTACACTCAAATGTAGAAGGACAGTGGAATTTGAAAATCACCTTGTACAAGCATTTCTAAAAATATTAAATGATTCAGGCAAGAATCATCCAGAACACTATAACTAATTGGATGAAAGTTTGAGAAGAAATAGGATATTTACATTGTCTCAAACATTTCCTTACAAGCTCCTTTTTATTTACAATGGGTAAAATAGTAACTAAGTGGAGAAACCTAGCAAACACCTTAACCAAAAGATGAAAGTTAGCATTGCTGCTAATGGGACTAATCAGTAGCATGTGCTTCCTAATATTGTTGCATAGAGAAAAAGCCAGAATCACTTTTTCCGTATGCTGCCAGAGGCATTTAACATTAACCTCCTCATGAGGAGGACACTTAGGATAATCCAAAATGTGGGCATTGTATAAAATACCTGCCCTGTACAAAGACCTGGGAACTGTCCAGATTAAAGGAGACTGAAAAATCACAACAACTAAATGCAATGCATGCTTTTAGAATTTCTTTTGCTGTAAAAGATGTTATTGGAACAAAATCAATAACATCTCAATAAGATTTTGTAAATTAGGTAATATTTCAATATTAATTTCCCATAAGTATACTGTTTATAGAAGAGGATTTCTTGTTTTTGGGGAATACACATTGAAATATTTAAGAATAAAGGAGCATTATATCCACAACTTACTCTTAAAAAGATAAAGAAAAAAATACGTGTTTGTGTGTATTAAGAAAATGACAAAAGTAGTAAAAGTTGAAATTTTGGGAATCTGGGTGAAAGGTATCCCAGAATACAAAGAATTCGCATAGTGAAGTTCTATTTGATGACTTTATGGTTTAAACTTTAGTATACTACTTTATAAGTATTGGTAATAGTTACAGTACTGTGATAACACGAGTCTTTGTAAATTTAGTGAAACCTGGTCTCCTTCAGATGTAGTGATCTGAGGCTAGGATCGTATCAGTCATGTTATGTGCTAAGATAGTGATTCCAGTTATTCTCGTATAAATGGGGGGTTGGGGTAGGCAGATGGAAAGCTATAATCCTGTTAGATTATTGGAGCTTATTATTATTGGAGCTTACTGGAGTCAGACAATAGTTCCTCACATCTGCTAACTGCTCTGTGACTATGGAATAAACAACTCTGATGACCATTCAGCCATCATCATATTGGAGTCATGTCCCTGAGGAATGCCAGGGCAGTAAAATTTAGAAGCTAAATGTTTAACTTTCCAGAACGTCTGTGCAAGACAAAGCAAGTTTCACAGAAGCAAACTTCCTTGTTCGCTGAACACTCAGCCCAGAAAAATTGAGAGATTGCACATGTAACTGTGAACTTTGCCCTGCTGGGTTTATAAACTTTGCAAACTAAAAATAGATTCTGTTGGTGATCCAACCCCTTGCATTCTAACAATAAACTTAGGCTGGGTAAAACATTTTAAATGTTAGATTTAGTTCTTGCTCTTTTCCTCTATATGTGATTGAATCAGGTTAAGTTGATTTAAGCTTGGAAGAAGAAACACAGTGCCTCTGTAGGATTTTCTGACATCTGAAGAAAGTTACTAAATAACCTGTTCTGTTAGGTTTTAGAATCCTCCAGGGGGCACCAGAACATTCCACCGTAGTTGACCACATTTCATTAAGTCCAGAAAGGCTAACTGTATTACCTTATTATAATTGATTCACCTACTGTAATTTTTTTTTCATTTCCATTAACACTGTTGTTTTGTTTTGTTTTGTTTTTTTACATTTGGGGTTTTTTTGTACATTTGGTTTACAACATTTATGAGTTTATGGAATATTTCTGCCTCTGAGGAGGTGGAGGAAGGAAAGAGATCATCTCTTGGATGAGCCCTTATAAACTGGAGCCATGTCTCCTCGGGGTAAATATTGAAGCTTTTAGCCCACTCTGAGAGTAAAGATTTTCCAAATGTTCCTAGTCTGGCTAAGGAAAAAAAAATTGATGAAACTGAGAATTCATTCACTTTCTCAGCTTAGTGCTGTGGATAAGCCACTCTGTTATTATCATTATTAATAATAAACACAGTGAATTTCAGACAGGCACTTCATGGTAGATTTTTATATGAATTTCATGCAAAAGTAAGGGGTTGCCAGGCTACTGCATAATATTACTCCGTTCTGGTCCAGGAGTACAAAATTCCAACAGGCCTCCTGAGCCCGTCCCTCCAATTAGTGGCTACTTCATTACGAATAAAGAACCCTCATTACCGTGGGCCTTCAAGTGAAATAGGATCCCCTACCTCTTGAAATCCGCCTTTCTAAGTACAGACAGTTCCCAACTTACAAACAATCCACTTAAGAACCACCAAGGCATTCAGAGGCTGCCTAGCCTCCTGCAGCTGCTGCCCGGGCCCCCTGCCCAGCCCCCCTGCCCAGCCCCCGCCCCATGCTCCTGGTCTGCTCAAGGGAGCTCTGCCCTCCCTCCTGCAGAGCCAGCTGCCCACCTGCCCCCCAGACTGCAGGCTCTGAGCTAGGGGTTCAGTGAGGCCTCAGAGCTACCGCTGGTTTTATAGTTGAGCTCAGCTATGGGGTAAATAGGCTTTTGTGGCCTGGCCTGGGAACCGAACCACCATTTAAAAAAAAAAAAAAAAAAAAAAAAAGAAAAAACCTGTCTCCATGGGAAAATGTATTCTGCATTCCCAACAACCAGCCAACGAACATTAGTATGACTGTGGGAGCTGTCTTCATGCTCTTAGCAGGGTGAGGAGGAGAAAGGATGACCTGTGTGTCCTGGGTTCCTAGTCCAGCTCTAGGACTACACCCTAGATGGGGCCTTTAACCTCTCTGCATCTCCCATCATCTGTAAAACAATAGGATTGGACTAAATGAGTTATAAGCCTCCTCCTAGTATAATAACTCCAGTTAATCAAAGCTCTCCCTCACTTCATTCATTCAGAGGCATTTTACTCATTGTTCATTTCATTCATTCATTTGTATACACAGGCAACTGCTTTGTGTAAGGCTCTGGAGTAAGTATTGGAAATATAGTCAAATAATACAGATTTCAGTTCTCCAGGGGCTCAGTGGTTAGTGGTGGAGAAAAATATCTAAGCAAATGCTTATAATATAAGCAAGTACTGATTGAGAGAAGCACTGGGTATTGTCCAGAGTTCAAGAGGGTGGTGTCCAAATCAGATGAAAACTTCCTCAAAGAGAGGATGCTTCCCTGGTTCACTCCTGCCTTGGTTTGTTTTAATTCTCCCCTCGTCTTGATTATCAGTGTTGTTGTTTTTTTTGTTTTTTTTTTTTTTTTCACTAGAAAGCATGGCTTCTGCATCTGCTGTTCTAACACTTCAGCTTTGTCCCTTGGCCTCTCTGGGGGCATCTTGCCCTCTTCTTGCATCACTGGGAAATGGAACATAGTGTATTCTCCTGCCAAAACCATAGGCTTGATTCCCTTGAGTGTTGCCCTGAATGCTGCCTTCTTCCCTGCCTTAGTGATCCACAACTTAAAACACTCTCCCTTCCTATTCTTGGGGCTTTGCCTGCCCTGACCCCTCCTGGACTGCCAACAACTAGTATTCCCAGAATGAAAAAAATTCTTCACCCCCAAAATTGTTTTAAAGATCCAGTCAACTACTGCTTACCTATATTTGTAATTCCTGAACCTTTACCAAAAATTTCTGCTAGACTACCACACTTACTATTAAAAATAGAAACAAGGCTGGGGCGCCTGGGTGGCTCAGTCGGTTAAGCGTCCGACTTCGGCTCAGGTCATGATCTCGCGGTCTGTGAGTTCTAGCCCCGCGTCGGGCTCTGGGCTGACCGCTCAGAGCCTGGAGCCTGTTTCAGATTCTGTGTCTCCCTCTCTCTCTGCCCCTCCCCCATTCATGCTCTGTCTCTCTCTGTCTCAAAAATAAATAAAAAGTTAAAAAAAAAATAGAAACAAGGGGCGCCTGGGTGGCTCAGTCGGTTGAGCGTCGGGCTTTGGCTCAGGTCATGATCTCACACTTTGTGGGTTTGAGCCCTGCATCGGGCTCTGCTGACAGCGTAGAGCCTGGAGCCTGCTTCAAATTCTGTGTCTCCCTCTCTCTCTGCTCTTCCCCTGCTCATGCTGTCTCTCTCTCTCTCTTGTCTCTCCTTCAAAAATAAATAAAAACATTAAAGAAAAAAAAAAAAACAAAAAGGGCACCTGAGTGGCTTAGTTAGTTAAGCATGTGACTATTGGTTTTGGCTCAGGTCATGATCTTACAGTTCATGGGTTCGAGCCCCACATGGGGGGTCAGCACAGGGCCTGCTTGGGATTCTGTCTCCTTCTCTCTCTGCCCCTCCCGCCACTTGTTCTCTCTCTCTCTCGCTGTCTCTCTGTCTCAAAAATAAATAAAAAATATTTTAAAAATATTTTTTAAAAATAGAAACAATAAAGGTGGTTCTGGAAGCTTATGTTATTTGGAAGGTGGTATAACATAGTGGTTTAAGTCTGAGTCTTGACTCTGTAACTTGGTGTCTGACATGAAATTATGTCATTGTGAAAGTTCCCAAGCAAGGAAGTGACTATGAAAGAGTAGTTTTGGGGGATTTCTGTGTAGCCTGCTACAAGAATGGAAAGGAGGGAATAGATGAGAGATTTCTGAATAGAAATGATGAGACTTAAACCAGATAAATGTGGCATTATGTGTCATGAAACTGTGACAGTGTTTTTTTTTATAATATTTTATATGTGAATACCTATTCCTCAAAAACATCTATAAAAATTAAGTTTGCACGTCTGTGAAAGCAGTTTCATAACAATAACTGAAAATAATGCCTCAAAATGTTTTTGTTTTTCATATAAATAACAAAGTACCTCAGGAAAGTTTTAGATAATAGTTTCCAATCCCAATCCCATTAGGTTCGTTAAAATGTCTGTAGTGTCAGGAACTGCCCGGTGCCAGAGTGAGAAATGCAGTCTCTATAGCTTGATGCTCATTGGTTCAGTTTAGGGCTCCAGCACTTTATAGTAGTATCATTCTGGGCAGGTCTCCTGACTTCCCTGTGTCTTGCTGTCTTCATCTGAACACTGGGAATGATAATATTAATCACATTAACATTATAAGATTCTGATAAGGATTAAATCTGTAATATTTGTAAAGTACTTACAACAGAGTCTGATCCTTGTTAAGCACATCAGAAACATTCGTTGTTGCCCAATTTAATGTTCATTAAATAAAAATAAATGAAACAAAATAAAGAGCCTAGATGCTATATCAAGGTATTGAATGGCTTGTCTTTTGAGAGATGGAGAGAACATTAGTGAAGTAAGAACTCAGTTCTAACTGAGTACAGTTAGACAGTTCTAACTGGTAGTCATATTTCTCCTCTCAGTGGCACTTTGGAACCCCAGTCACATGTCATATGTAACAGAGCCCATCGGACTGACCACATCTGTGCCTGAAAGTGAAGTCATGATACTTTCTCCCTGACCTGCCCCTTCTCCTGACCTCCTTGTTTTTGTTGATATAGGCTCGACATACTAACTTCAGGTTCAACTTCTTCCTCCTTGTCTGAGATGTTTATTTGGTTTCAAAATCTCATCATTTCTGGAAATCTCCCTGTCATCCATTCCCTCCTCTTCATTTGGCATTGCCAAATTTATCTTCCAAAGTACCTACTACCCCAATTGAGGTCACTTCTCTGCTCAGTCGCTCTTATGACTTAAAAAGCAGAGCCCTCAGTCTCTTGTGAGGGATGCTGTGCTGCACAAATCCATCCTACCCTGTCCCTTTTTCCAGTACTCATTCCCAGCAGCCTGTTCTCCAGGGTAACCATATGCGTGGTCCCATTTAAATCTGTTGTCCTGACTTAACTTTAATGATGCCCCTTTCACTTGCAAAGTGCCCCTGTGTGAACAATAAATTATATGGTCCCCCTTCTGTTATCCCTTTGGTCAAACTATGTATCCCATGAGTCCCATGATTCCCTGCCCTGTTCATTTCATCTGGAATGCCCTTCCTTTCCTCTCTTAAAAAAAAAAACAACAACTTTTTTTTAACATTTATTTACTATTGAGAGACAGAGAGATACAGAGTATGAGCAGAAACGGGGCAGAGAGAGGGGTAGACACAGAATCTGAAGTAGGCTCCAGGCCCTCAGCTGCCAGCACAGAGCCCAATACGGGGCTTGAACTCACAAGCTGCGAGATCATGACTTGAGCTGAAGTCAGATCCTTAACGGACTGAGCTACCCAGGCACCCCACCCTTCCTGTTTTTTAAAAAATAATTCATATGTTGCTTCCTCCACCCTTTCCATTTCCCAGGGCACTTTATACACCACTCTCTTGCCATGTAACACTTTCTACTTTGTATCATGATTATTTACATGCTAGTGTAGCTCCTCCTCCAGACTGAGGTCCTTAAAGAAAAAAACCATGTCTGATGAACAGTGTTTCCTGCAGCATGGAACACAGGGTCTTTCATGCCTGAAAAAATAACCCACATCAGTTACTGAGTGCTTACTATGCACTAAGCACTGTGTGTATGATGTAGACACTATAGATCATATCTGAATATATTTCCTTATTTAATCCTAACAATTTCCCTGAAACATATACTGTATGTGTTTCTAATTTGGAAACTAAGGGTTGGATTAAATGACTTGCTTCAGGTCACAGAGGTAGTACATCTGAGTACAAATATTTGAACCCAAATTTCTCTGACTTCAAAAAGGATGCTCTTAACCTTTTCACTATAGGAGGCTGATTCTCAGACCTTACCATGCAATTCAGTCACCTGGGGGGCTTGTAAAAACTTGTGCTGGGCTGCATCCTACTTTCTGACCTAGTAGGTCTGGGGAGGGGCCTGAGAATTACATTTTTAACAAGCTCCCAAGTGATACAGATGCTGCTGGCCCCGGAAGCCCATTTTGAGAACCACAACATAAGCACAGTCATTTACCAGTGAGTAAATGGACAGATGATCATTTGATTTAAAGTTCCATAAGCCGGCTCTGCACTGTACACATTAGGCACATTCATATGTTCAGTTATAATTCTTAAAAAATCACGGTTAAAATTGAGTTTGATTTTCTTATTTTTAAAAATTTTTAATGTTTATTCATTTTTGAGAGACACACACACACACACACACACACACACACACACACAGAGAATCTGAAGCAGGCTCCAGGCTCTGAGCTGTCAGCCCAGAGCCTGATGCGGGGCACAAACCCACAAACTGTGAGATCATGACCCGGGCTGAAGTCAGACACTTAACAGACTGAGCCACCCAGGAGCCCCAAAATGAGTTTTATTTTAAATACCATTTTAACTATCTCATAGTATTGTTTAAGTTTGAATTTGAGCTGACTTTATTCTATTCTTTTTAAACCAAAGAAGGACAGAAGTCTTTTTCATTTATCTTTTCTTTTATATTTCCTTTGGTATCTTAAAGATGATTAGTTCTAGGGGCAGCTGGGTGGCTCAGTCGGTTAAGCTTCTGACTCTTGATCTCACCTCTGGTCTTGATCTCAGCATCATGAGTTCAAGCCTGGCATTGGGCTCCATGCTGGGCATGAAGCCTATTTTTTAAAAAAAAGAAAAGATTACTTCTAAATAACGTTAAAGATTGCTTATAGATTTTTCCCCTCTCCCTCTGAGGTAACTTTATCTTCTCTGTACTCCTGGGTATATGTTTAACATGCACTAGGTTTTTAACCCACAATAGATTATTAGGTATGTATGAATTATTTCTCCAAACCAAAACATATTCTGAAGGAATCTGCCCCTTGGGGTAGGGGTGAGAAAGAGAGGGAGAGAGAGAATCCCAAGCAGGCTCCATGCTGTCAATGCAAAGCCTGACATAGGGCTCGATCCCATGAACTGTGAGATCATGACCTGAGCTGAAATCAAAAGTCTGAAGCCCAACCGACTGAGCTTTATATTATGATATATTATAATATATTGTTATTTTTCTGAGAGACAGAAATAGCACAAGCAAGGGGAGGGACAGTGAGGTGGGGGGGGGGGAGAGAGAGAGAGACAGAGAGAGAGAGAGAGAGAGAGAGAGAGAGAGAGAGAGAGAATCTTAAGCAGGCTCCATGCTCAGCACAGAGCCTGATGCAGGGCTTGATCTCAGGACTGTGAGCTCATGACCTGAGCTGAAATCAAGAGTTGGATGCTTAAGTGATTGAGCCATCCAGGCGCCCCTACTCTGTTTTACCTCTTAACAAAACAAACCATGATATGAATTTAGCTTTTATTTCAAAGTACAGTGGAAAACCCTTTTGGTGGTGAGCATGTTGCATCTTATTGATAAAAGGTAGAGCTGGAGTGGAAGGCAGTATACTTACCCTTTCTCTAGGTCTTGTGGAGCCTGGAAATGGCACGAGGTCATGATGTAGGCCTATAATGAAGACCCCATGTTACAGAAATGGGATGAGACGTGCTTTTTCCATAGGAATACTTAAGCACTTCAAAATGTTCTTGAGCCACAGTCCCTTATGATTGGGCACTGCATTTACCAATTCAGAATGCACAATGATTATGACTTTGCTTGTGGAAGTTAAAAGCCCATTGATTTTGCATGTAGAATTTGACACTAGCAAATTAACCAGCTCTATTTATTTAATCAGTAAAGTTAACATTTTAATAGAAACTGAGAAGTAATTTTCTGTTAGTGATAATATGCCATATATAGAAAAATAAATTTATATAAATCCTGTCCTACATTTGTTTCTTAGCATGTTTTCCAAATACTACTTTGTTTTCTCACATCTCATCTTCCTGACTGTTTGAAATTTCCTTGAGTGGGGGTCATGCCTTATGCATCATTTAAAAATGTTTCTGAAGTGCCTGAGTGGCTCAGTCAGTTGAGTGTCTGACTCTTGATTTCGGCTCAGGTCATGGAATCATGATTTTGTGGGTTCGAGCCCTGCATTGCTTAGGATTCTCTCTCTTTCTCTCTCTGCCCTTCCCCTGCTTGCACTCTCTCTGTCTCTCTCAAAATAAATAAACTTTTAAAAATTAAGAATGAAGGAAGGAAAGAAAAGAAAGAGAGAAGAAAAAAGAAAGAGAAGAGAAAGAAGGAAATAAAAGAAAGAAAAATGTTTCTATTCATTTTACCCCCACAACCACCCTTACGTGAAGGCATCATTTTGCTAACCACAGGACCTTGCCTGTAACTCCAAATAATAGCCTTAATTAAGCATCATAGTTTGAAAGAAAGCTTCTGATATACATTCTCTTTCTTATTTATCTCATGCTTATTTTACAGATGTAATGGTAGAAACTCAGAAAAATTAAATAACTTGATCAGTATCACAAAGCTAGGAGGTTTCTGATCCATGCATAGAACTCAGGCCTTTTAGCCCTGGATTGGATGCCTTTTCCACTCCACCACACTGATATAGGTGTTAATTAACTGCTTGTTGACTGAGTACATGGAATTGTACCAAAACTACTACCCTCTACAAACCCCACCCCCCAACATACATACCATCAGTATGTGCCTATGTCTTATTGGATTGGATCGGCTTCTGATATGGCTGCACCCTTCAAGCTATAGGCCGGAACCACAGATAACATGAGGGTAAAAATAGCCTTTAGGGGAACAAAGATTTGAGAAATAAGGTGTTCAGAATGATGTTTTAACAGTCAAGATACCGCCTTCACTTTCTTGGATAAAGATTTTTAGAAATGCAGGGAAATTTTGGTGTCAATCTCAGCTTGATGGTTTCTGAGCTGATCTCCCCCCACCTCCATACCTCTAGGAGACCGAGAGCTGAAAAAGCAAACTCAATCTTCAGTCAAGAGCTGAAAAAGCAAACTAACTCAATCTGTTAGTTGTAGCTTCCTTCTCTTATCTGTTTCCCCTTTGTTATTCTCAAGTCTTAAGGAAAGATATGGTTAGAGGGTCTAGTCTGATCTCCATTTTGCAGTAGAAATTAGAGAAATGTCATTACAAGTCCCTGCACATCCAGTGTTATTAGTGGGAAGTTGTGCCCTGAAGGCACTAGTGATTGAGGCAGAAAATTTAGGGATATGCCATCCAGGCATCTAATTTCCTTATGTGGAGATTCTCATTTACATTGCCAACCGTGGGGTGACAGTGGGTTTCCTTTCCGAAAGAACTATGTTACACAGAAGGGAAATGGAGGATAAATCCTGAAAAGTAGATATGCTGGCTATTTGGGAAGAACAGTCTTCATTCAGGATAATCTTTTAATTCATTTTTATTATTTTATGTCTTATAAACAATAAAAATTAGGAAGAAATACAGCACCCAGAAGACAACTACCAGGATTCCAGAGATAATGGGTATCCTTTTAACTTATTTCACTTTGGGATAGCCCAGTGTTGGTCTCTGCATACTCTGTTTTTTACAGAGAAAAAGAGAAGATTCTTTTCTTCTGCTCTGCTCAAATTTCATAGTAAGTCCATCAGATATTTATGTAATTAATATATGCCAGGTACTGTACAAGGCTCTGGAGATAAAATTGTGAATAATTCCATCATTGTCCCTGACATCACTTCAAGCCATCAAAAGTCCAGTGCTAGGATAGGAAGTCTAAAGCATTTTGTTGGGACACATAGTGGAAATGCCTAATTCTGTCCTATGGGTCAGGATAGGCTGTTCAGAGATATTATGTTTTTAAGCTGAAGACTGTGAGTGCAGCTTGGTGAAAGGGAAGGGGGAAGAGGACAAGAGTTTTTTTGGCACAGTTGTGGAATGTGTAAAAGCCCAGAAAGGGGTGAGGGAGAGAATGATACAAAGAAATGAAAGGAATTTGACTGGAGCATTACGTTTTTCTATCATAAACTGTGAAAATAGCTAGTGGTTCCTTAAATTACATAATAGAGAAGTAGGTTCAAAGAACATTGTTCCAATAATAATATATGCTCAGATATGTTCAACTCTTAGAAAGCAGAAGACTTTACCATTCAGATAATCTTCTAGATAGTTTTCATTATATCTATATTATATCTTTATTTTGCATTTGGGTTGTGTTGCTTTTGTCTTTTAAGCAAGACAGTATGAATACTAGTAATGCCTCACATTTTAAAATTAAGCACTGGCTTATTTTCTTAGCCACATTTAAAAGCTGAAAATGAGGGGTGCTTGGGTGGTTCAGTTGGTTAAGCGTCTGACTTTAGCTCAGGTCATGATCTCGTGGTTCATGGACTCGAGCCCCGCATTGGGCTCTGCACTGATGGTGTAGAGCCTGCTTGGGATTCTCTCTCCCCCTCTCTCTCTACCCCTGTCCTCTCTCTTTCTCTCTCAAAATAAATAAATAAACTTTAAAAATAAATACAAATAGAAACTGAGAATGACAGATACCTAAGAATACACCTAACCAAAGGCATGCAGGACAGCTATACCAAAACTATAAAACATTGCTGAAAAAAAAAATTAAAGTAGACTTAGGGAGGGATATACCATGTTCATGGATTAGAAGACTCTGTCAGTACTCTCTAAACTGATCTATAGGTTAAATGAAACACTGATCTCAATCCCAACAGGAAATTCACAGGGTGATAATAAACTTATATGTAGTAATACAAAGGACATAGAATAGCCCAGGTGATCTTAAGAACAAATCTGGAGGACTTAAATTCCTAAATATTTAGACTTACTGTAGATATTAAGACTTACTGTAAAGCTACAGTAATTAAGAGAATATGGCATTAACTAATGAATAATCCTGTAGAACAGTGGAACAGACTAGATGGTCTGTAAACAAACACACACAGAGAGTTCTCTGATTTATGTCAAAAGCATTACTGTCATTCATTGGAGGAAATCATAATCTTTTTAATAAGTGATGCTGGGTCAATTGGATATACATATGGAAAACAATTAACTTAACCTTTATTTCATATCATACACAAAAATTAATGAGAGATAAATCGTAGTGTTAAAGTCCGAAGGTAAAACAATAAGTCTTTAAGAACAAAAAACATAGGTGAATATCTGAATGACCTTGGAACAGGCAAAGAGCTCTTAAACAGAAAGCACTAACTACAAAAGAAAATAATAAATTGCACCTTATCAAAATTAAGAAAGTCTGTTCATTAAAAGAACACTGAGGAAAGATAAGATCTACAGAGTGGAAGAAGATATTTGCAATACATATTCAAAAGGCAACTTGTATTCAGAATATTTAAAGTTCTACAAAAGAAAAATACTGACCACCTAATTAAGAAATGGGGAAAATATATGAACAGACACTTGGTAAAAGATCTCAACATTGCTAATATAGATATGCAAAAGTACTTACATTATTAGCCATAAGAGAATAATAATGAAAGGTACCAAATGGTTAAAATTAATTAAGACTGACAATCACAAATGTTCATGAGACATGGAGCCACTAGAATTATTGTACAATGCTTGTGGGAGTGTAAACTAAAAGAACTACTTTGGAAAACTGTTTGGTATTATCTACTAAAAATATATACTTCTAGGCATATATCCAAGGAAAATAAGTGTCCCTGTGAACGTGTACAAAAATGTTCATAGTAGTAGTATTTTTAATAGCCCCTAAATGAAAAGAAACCAGATGTCCATGAACAATAGCATGGATAAATTAATTCAGTAGGATACTATACAGAAATGAAAAATAACTACTACTGCAGTGCAATAATATGAATGAATCTCATGAGCATGACGTTGAGTGAAAGAGACGATGCATCACAGAGTATTTAGTATATGATTTCACTGATATGATTTCAAAATCAGACAAAATGAATCGTGAGAGAGGTCAGAATATATAAAATAATGGTTCTATTTTTGAGGAGATAATAATGGAGTGGAACACAATGGAGTCTACTGGAGTGCTGAAAATATTCTGTATATTGATCCAGGTGGTGGCTATGTATGAAGTGAAAACATATTTTAAAGCATATGGAGGTATGCTTTAATGTGCTGTAATATAAGCTATACCTCAATAAAACAGCAAAGAGTAATATAAGCTATACCTCAATAAAACAGTTAAAAAAAATAGTCTGAGAAGAGAAAGGGAGGAATAGAGTCATTGAGCATACATTAAAGAAATCACGGACTAAAATGAGTTTTAGTGGTATAATTATTTTGAAGCACTTTAAAAAGAAAAGGACTGTTTTACTGGTGGTATCTTTTTTGCTTACATCTTCAACTATCTAATTTCCTCAACATTTTAAGCATATATCCTCCAGCCCTAAATATCAAGAGACCTCTTCTATACAGAAATATTAAAAATGGTGTGCCTGGGTTACTCATTAAGTTAAGTGTCTAACTCTTGATTTCAGCTCAGGTCATGATCTCACAGTTCGTGGGGTTGAGACCTGCGTTAGGCTCCATGCTGAGCATGGGATTCTTTCTCTATCCTCTCTCTCTCTTCCTCCCCCACTCAAGCATGTGTGCTCTCTCTCTCTGTCTCTCTCTCAAAAATAAATAAACTTAAAAAAAATTATTTAAAAAATATAAAAAATTACTATCTCCCTTTCAAGAAAAAGTATAATTAGCATTTAGAATTTAGTTTGAGGAACTTGGGCTAAGAACCTGAGAAGTTCACCAAAGAGTCATCTAGGACTTCTCAGTTTTAATGATAAAAGGAAACATCAAAGAATTTTCCAGCACTTTCACTCTTTTCAAGTTTACCCCACCATACTTATCTTCTCTACTGTTGCTGTACTAGTATTAGTGTACTAGTATTAGTGTATATGTGCCACCAAAGCGAGCACAAAAATTAGTACACTAGTATTAGTGTATTAGTATTAGTGTATATGTGCCACCAAAGCGAGCACAAAAATTCAGTAGCGTTAAAATGAATTTTGAACACTTTAGTAATCATCTTATATTATTAATGACATTCTTGTTGGTGATCACAATAGTAATGGAGTTAGCAAATCTTTGGATAGGTGACAGTTGTCTCTGGAAGTGTTAGACTTTAAACGTATTTCCAACCTTATGTCTAGCATCTTGTCATTTAACTCTTTTTATTCCCTATATTACATAGACTAGGCTAGGCTATGGTACATAATTCCATGGCTTAAACCAACAGAAATTTTGGTTTGCTGTTTTTGCTCACCAGATAGTCCTGGGCAGGTGTCCAGGTGGATGAAATGGCTCTCTTCTAAGAAGTTATTCAGGGCCCAGGCTGACAACAGCTTTGTAATCTTTAAAGCATGCTTCCCAGTGTTCCCTAGATGTAGACATCTCAGCTATCCTGAAAGGAAACAGAGCATGCAGGAACATGTGTAGAAAGTCTTTATGGGCCGAGTCTGGAATGGTGTGTTACTTCTACTCATATTCCATTGGAAAGAACTTTGTCTCATGGCCACAACAATTTTCAGGGGAGTCTGGAAAATATAGAAGAGTATATGGATTTTGGTAGGCAGCTAGCAGCCTCAGTCACCATAGCACTTACTTGGTCATCATACTGAAAATCTAAAATGTTCTCAGGCCTATAATGACAAAGGGAAAAATCACTGACACAAAATGTTAACGGATTGGGTGTGTACAAAGAACATAAAACCCACATTTTCCAGAACAGCTGATACAGAGCAAATTGGAATGACTTAATTTCCAGCAGGAAGGAGCACAGAAATGCTACAGAAATATGTTGAATTTGTACACAGAAAATGTTTTAAAGATTCAGACTAATGGGAAATCAAAGGAGTTGGAACAGCTTCTTTCTTGGCATACAATTACTGTGGCAGTGTTGTCTTCTAAAAAAAAGATCACATCAAGTGACAGAATGTCCATCTATAAAAGTAGACTGTGAAAATAGAAGCCATGGATCCAAAGTGATGGTATGTATTACTAGGCACCAGGTTAAAAACTTTTGACTAGGGTTTTTAGCTCTTACTGTCAGTACTGGGATGATGAAATAAGATAGGGCCCCTGCCACAAGCTCCCTGGAAAATAGTGGAAGACAGTCAATTAAAGTAACAGTGACTATGCAGTGTGATAAGTGTGAGATCATAGAGGTGTATAACAGAGTGGTGTAAAAGAGGAACGTCTACATTCAGACTTGGGGACTTAAGTATGCTTCCTGGAAGAAGTAGCACAAGCTAAGAGTTTTGAAGCAACAACGAAGGGGAAAAAATATGACATCAAGGGGAATAACATATGAAAAGGAAGAGGGTGCAACCCCTTTATGATTTGGGAGATTGCACTGGGAGAAAAGAATGAGAGAGACAGAGACCAAGAGGCAAAAGATGAAAGTGAAGTGGTCCAAGGCCAAATCATGAGGGCAGTATGTGCAAGTTACAGAGTCTGGATTCAGCCTCACTGTCTGAGGAGCCAGTGAAGGCATGGTCATGCTTCAGTCTTTTTAGATATTCTTGAACATCCAGATCCACCACACTTTGGAAATCAAGGGTAGCAAAATGGATCCATAAAGGAAGAGGCCTGAACGTTTCGTTTCCCCCATTCAGTCTATTCAGGACCCACTGTGGAGTAAATGAACACACTGCTACAAACAAGGTAATTTTCAGCCAGTCAGTTCACTGTTAATTTATCAGTTGATTTGTGTTTATGAGTATGATTACATGCTGAATGACCATCAGTAAGCATCATAAAAATACATTGTAATATAAAGTACAAACAAGTTTAGCTTGGGCAGCCAAGAGACACAGTAAATTCCCCAACCTTTCACATGGTACATAAACAAGAATAAATGTAAAAAAAAAAAAAAAAAAAAAGAAAGAAAGAAAGAAAGAAAGAAAGAAAGAAAGAAAAAAAGAAAAGGAATGGTGAAATATTTTTAAAACTACAATAAAGTATAAGAAATACCAACCGGAAAAAAAAGGCTAGTATTGTAGCCTTTTACTATCTCCTGAAATGTGTGCTTCTCAGATAAGAGAGAAATTGATAAAGCGGGTGCCCTGGGCTCAGTCTTGTGACCCAAGTTAATACTTCCACTAATGACCTGAAAGAGGAAGCGAAACCAGTTGGTTACATTTTCTGATGACAGCATTGCTTTCTTAAGTTAAAAACAGAAAGCAGAAAAAAAAAATTCACCAGCTGAGCAAACATTAAGAATGTTGGGACAGTGTGATAGCTAGCTAAATTAATCTGGAATGTATCTGCATATTATAAACTACATGGTTGTGAATCATTTTAACTGTGTATCAACCAAGGGCTTGAAAACAGACGACCTTTTGCTCTTTGATCCTACGTCAGTAGATATTTGCATAGTGAGCAATGGTTTGAATTTTAAAACAGGAAGCCAGAATCACAAACTTTTAACATATTAGAGCATTTTTATGTAACGAGTAGACAGGTAATAAAGAGAAAGAGTGGTAGATGAAGTGCTGACACCTCCATTTTGGGTAATGTCCAGCTGCTCTCGCAGGTTTGAGATTTGCTTCAATGGAAAAGCAAAGTGATTCGGTGGATTGAACGTGGATTTTCACATCCTCCCCTTCCCCTGGTAATCAGGTTGGCTTGGTCAAGTTACCTAGTGGTTCTGAAACCCAGTTTTGTTCTCTGTGAAACAGAAACAAAACTATGGTATAGGAGTGTTGTGAAAATCCAATAAGGGTATGCACCTGTATGTTATTTCACCTACTCAGTAAATGGTGGTGGTACTGGTGAGGAAGAAAGATAGTGTCTTGGAAAACTAAGAGTAATTCAGCAAACAGAGAGCATGCTGTGCTCTCTTGAAGAGCACTATTATAGAGTAGAAAAGCAGGGACTGATTTGTTCACTCATTCTGGTATCCTCTCTCCATTCAGTGTTTTGCATACCTGCTGCCTGGAGACACATAGCCTTAGCCTCCTGAAATTAAATAGTGTGTAGCTTTCACCCTCATGAAGTTTATAGTCCAGAGGGTAGCTGGGCATACATGGGAGCACGTCACACTTAGCACAGTTCTGTGCCGTAAGGGTGTTTACAAAGTGACTGACTACAGAGAGGAAAAACTGCTAACTCTGATGAGAAGCCTTACAGGAAAATGTTCTCAGAGAAAGAAAACCTTTGAGTAGAAACTTAAAAAGCTGAGTGAGAGTTACCATGTGGACCTCAAGGGGAGGGCTTTCTAGGCAGAAGAATTGTGCAGAAGTGTGGAAGTAGGTTTGGCACGGTGTAGCTGGAGAATGGAAGCTTAGTTTGCCTGGAGCATATGGTGCCTGGGAGGTGTTGTGGGATGGGTCAGAGGTAGGCTGCAGAGTGTGGGTGCAGAGTCTGTATGTCACCCAAGAGGAGACAACCTCCAACTCAGACCAGGTGCTGACCTTTCTACTTACCTGCTGTTTGGTTTTAGGCAAATCATTTTATACCTCCATTTTCTCTTCTATAAAAATAAGGATAATTTTGCCTATCTTGAAGAACTGTCGTATGAAACACTTGTAGAACACTGTCCTCCATGAGTGTTCACACTTTTTCTTCCTTCTCCTTACTCAGTTTGGAACACATAGTTAGGTATAATAAAGGAAAGTTAAAACTCTCTTACCTGGATACTCAAAAAGTGGGCTGTGGTATGGACCCCCACTTCCCCTGAATCATCATTAAGATCATTATTTGATTAAGGTATTCATCCACCACAATACTTTATACATTCCTAGGAAATTACCCTGACACTTTCTTTGGTGTGTTCCCCTCTTCTGGTTGACTTTTGCATTGATGATCAGAACATGTTATATGCCTGAACTTCTGAAGAGCAAGCAGAACAGGGGAGAAATTTGGAGTTATTTCCATTAGTATCTGAAAATTAACATCTGAATGAAGGTCACATGCCATATTTGTATACATGAATTGAGATTATGTCAGCACTGTGTGTGCCTTGTCCTGATTACACAGATGGATCCAGAACTCTTGTCTTGAATAAACAGTTTTCATTCATCTAAAGGAAATGTTAGCTGAAAGATTCAATTCAGTCTATAAATTCAGCAGTAACATAGCTGAAAAACCTCAAAATTACCACTATGTATTTATTATTGCTGAATTGTTAAAGTTGAAAATGTATGTTTAGGAGGAAATGAAGTAAAATGATGTACACCTTCCTTGTTTTTGACAAAAGACTGGTAGGTAACTATCATAGGCATACCATTAAACATGTATAGATTCTTTTCTCTTTTTCCTCTCCTTTTTCTTCTTTGTTTGACTGCAATCTTCCCTCTCTCAAATGAACCTACTTCCCTCCCTCCTTGAGTTAGGCTGAGAGTTAGCTTGGATGACCCATTCCATCCCCCTCCACAGTTTGCCACCACACTCTGCACATTTTTTCCAGCCTCTCACTCCTGCCCTACCTGCTTTCATTAGCTGTGGTGCTGAGCTTGGCAAGCCCAGGATTTGATCCCTTCCTTTTGTCTTCCAGACTGTGGGAGTGCTTTCTCCAATGCCATGTTTAACCACCTTGTGTCTCTACTTCCTTGTATTAGTGGAGCATGCCTCTTTCTCTGGACTTGTTCTAAAACATATCTCTCTCTCTCTCTCTCCCTCTCTCTCTCATTTTTCAGTATTTTTCTCCAGGTATGTATGTATGTATGTATGTATGTATGTATGTATGTATGTATGTGTTTATTTTTTAGTTTTGAGAGACAGAGAGACAGAGGATGAGTGGGGAAGGGGCAGAGCTAGAGGGACACAAAGAATCCAAAGCAAGCTCCAGGCTCTGAGCTGTCAGCACAGAGCCCAATGCGGGGCTTGAACTCACAAACTGTGGGATCATGACCTGAGCCAATGTGAGACAGTTAACCGACTGACCCACCCAGGTGCCCCATTTTCTCCTGATATTTAGAGGTAATTCTGTGAAGTATGGTGTTAGAATGATGTTGGGAAGTGTGGAAGTGTTTGTTTCCTGTCTTGAGGGAAAACCCCAAACTACAGTTGTGTGTGTGTGTGTGTGTGTGGAGAGAGAGAGAGAGAAAGAGAAGCATAGAGCCTGCTTGGAATTCTTTGTCTATCTGCCACTCCCCTGCTCACGCTGTCTCTCAAAATAAATAAATAAACTTTAAAAAGTACATCTTGGGAGGAAAGAAGAGATTCAAGAAGTAAGGATGGTGACAGGAGACCTAAAATTTGGAATGCTTTCAGGTTTATGACACATTCTAGTAACGACAATACTGTTGTGAGTGTGTGTTCACATGAGGAGCTAGCCCCACTCTTGGGAACAGATGGTTTAATATACTACATATTCCTTCTTTGTTAATAAATTTGTGTGGTTCAACAATGAGTAACTCTCAGGTCATCCTGTTACAACATGGTTGGATAGGAAAGGCAGGATAAATGTTTGGCTCTTCATCAAAATATTGAGTTGGTTCACTTGGCATTTTCTACAGGTGACCCATGAAGCCTTTTGGTTTTCAGTTTATTTGTTCATTTCTGGTTTTTAAGTATCATTATGAACTCCTATTGAACATATTTGATATGTTTGCATTGTTGTCAATATTACTTCATTTATATTCAAATTGTCTTATCTTTAGTTAGTGAGAGCCACTTCAGGTTGACTCTTGGGTCCTTTTGACATGATCCTGGTAGCGGTCTAACTTGCTCTCTTGTGCAACAAAATGTTCCCAGATCATCTTCTGTATTGTCTGCCCTAGCCCAATATCAGCCATTTTGACAAAGATCCCTGGTTATTGTAAGAGAAACATGGTAGTTAGAGACCATGATCTGGGTGCTAGGGATGCTTTGCTTCTGAGCTAGCCATTATTTTTATGCTTTTACTGTGGACAGAACTAGAAAATACATTTTTGGTTAATTAATTTGATCTTAAGAATGAAAGCAGAGAAAGCAGAACTACTAAACGTCTCTTGTACTTTCATTGACATTAAGGGAAATGGTACTAAAACTGGAAAGGAAAGTCACTCTTAAGGAAAACTTGAAGTTCAGTCTATAAGAGTGGCTAATATGTATTAGATGATTTAAATACAGTTTTATGGATTATGTCACCGAAAGAATTATGTAACCAAGCACAGAAATAATGCTTGTAAGTTTTGAGAAATCAGAGATGCCATAAATTATGTGTCCTATTGTAAAAGGCAATGTTAAAAACTCAAAAATTCAATAGTGTAAATTACACTCTGATTCTTAATCAAATTTAGAATTGGTTACAATATAAATGGTTTTAAAGACTTAGAAAAAATTTGGGATTATTCTGAAGTAGAATGGATTCACTTTATCATCAGACTAATGCCATTTCATCTTATTGATAATATTTTGTAAGTCTCATATCATTCTCCATAGATAAAATGGATAAAAATGAGTTAGAGATTGTCTTTAAAAAAAAGACTAAACTAGGACTAGTCTCAGGACCCACTTTAAAAGTAAGGATATAGATAGGTTAAGAGTAAAAGGATAAATTAATATCACCTACAAATCCTAATCAGAAGAAATCTGAATTGGCTGTATTAATTTGGATGAAATAGACTTCAGAACAAGAACTTTGGTAATGGTAATCTGAGGAACAGAAGTCAACTTAAAATCAATAAATGTAATTTGCTGTGTGAAAAGACCAAAAACAAGCTATATGATCATCTCAGTGGCACCAGAAAAAGCATTTGATTAAATCCAATATCCATTTCTGATAAAAATTTTCAGCAAACTAGGAAGAGAATATTTCCTATCTGATAATGGGACTATATGAAAAAGGTACCAGCTAATATCATACTTAATTTTGAAAGACTAAACACTTCCCCTCCTACAATTAGGAGCAAGGCAAATATGTTTGCTCAAACCAGCTTCTATTCAGCATTATCATAACTAGTATAATAAGGCAAAAAAAAGTAAATAAAGACATACAAATTGGAAAGGAAGAAGGAAAGCTATCTATAATCCTGGACAACATGATATATGTACACAGGTCCATAGCCCTATCTATCTATCTATCTATCTACCTACCTACCTACCTACCTACCTAGAGAGGAAATCCTAAAGAATCTTTAAAAAAAAGCTTTTAAAACTAGTAATTGAGGGGTGCCTGGGTGGCTCAGTTGGTTAAGAATCTGACTTCATTCAGCTCAGGTCATGATCTCACAGTTCGTGAGTTCAAGCCCTGTGTCAGGCTCTGTACTGACAGCTCAGAGCCTAGAGCCTGCTTCAGATTCTGTGTCTTCCTCTCTCTCTGCCTCTCCTCTGCTTATGCTCTGTCTGTCTCTCTCCCTCTCTCTCTCTCTCTCTCTCAAAAATAAACATTAAAAAAATTAAAACTAATAATTGAATTTAACAAGGTCATAGTATACAATATCAAGTTAAAAAATTAACCATATTTCTAGTAATGAGAAATTTGAACTTGAAATTTATATTTTTATAGAATCAAAAAATATGAACTACTTTGTAATAAATTTAATAAAATGTGTAATACCTGTGCACTAACATCAGCAAAATACTAGGATAATTTTAAAAGACCCAGTAAATGGAAAGGTATGCCATGTTTCTCAGTCTGAAGGTATTAAGATGTCAATTCCAAGTAAATCTGTAGCTACAGTGCAATCCAATCAATATCATGAAGGGGTTTTTGAATAAATTGAGAAACTATCCCTAAGATATATATAGAAATATGAAGAACTTGGAATAACCAAAACAAAAAGAAAAAAGATCATAGAATTTATACTAAACTGAAAGTCTCATTATAAAGCTATAGTAATCAACACAGAGTGGTATTGGTACAAGGATAGACACATAGATAAAAATAATACAATGGAAAATTCAGAAATGGGTCCACACATATAATGGCTTATTGATTTTTGCCAAAACGTGCAGGCAAAATCATGGACAGTTGGATAATTTTTCAACAAATGGTGCTGGAACAACTGGATAGCCACTTCTAGGGAAAACGAAGAATCAACACCCCTACCTCACACCATCTCTGGATATTAACTTCATAAGGGGCACTTGGGTGGCTCAGTCAGTTGAGTGACCAACTCTTGATTTCAGCTCAGGTCATGATCTCATGGTTCATGGGTTCAAGCCCTTTATCAGGCTCCACACTAACAGCATGGAGCCTCTCTGCCCTCCCCCCACCTTCTCTCTCTCTCTCTCAAAATAAATGAAAAAAAAATTTAAACCAAGAAAGAAATTAACTTGAAATTGATTACATATCTAAATGTAATAGCTAAAAATATATAATTTCCAGAAGAAAAAGCACAGGAAAAGTATCTTTGTGATGCTGGGTTAGGGAATGATTTGGTAAGACACAAAAAACAGAAATTGTTAAAAACAACAACAACAACCACCTGGTAAATTAGATATAATCAAAATTAAAACCCTTTTCTCTTCAAATACCACTGTTAAGCAAATGAAAGGGTTATTGTGAGGATCATTTTGTAATGTATAAAAATATTGGATCAGTGTGAAATATACATGAATAGGATATTGTATATCCACTATATTTCAATAAAAACAAATTTTTTTAAAAACCTGAGAAGACAAAAAAAAAATGAAAAGCAAGTTAAACATTTGAAGAAAATGTTTTCAAGCTTAGGTCTGATAATGGATTTATATTTAGAGCATATTAGGAACTCATAACTCATATAAACTTAATTTTTTAAAATAGGCAAAAGATTTGAATAGAATAAGCATATTATGAAAGATATGTGATTAGCAAATAAGAAATTAAAAGAATTTCAACATCTTTAGTCATTAGAGCAATGCAAATTAAAATCATAATGACTATGACTACACATCCATTAGAATGGCTAGAACTTAAAAGATTGAAAATACCAAGTGTTAATGAGGATATGGAGCAAATCGAACTTGGATTCATTGTTGGCTGGAATGCAAAATGATACAGTTATTTTGGAAAACAGTTTGGCAATTTTTTATAAAATTAAACACATAGTTACTAAAAGAGTCAGCCTTCCTACTCCTAGATATTTGCCCAAGAGAAATGAAAAACATGTCCATACACAGACTTGTGCTCAAATGTTTATAACACTTTTATTCAAAATAGCCAAACCCAAATGATACACAAATTACATCATATCCATATAATTAAATACTACTCAGAAATAAGAAAGAACACATTGCTAATATATGCAACAACACTGATCTCAAAGGAATTATGTTGAGTGAAAGAATCCAGCCACAAAAAGACTAGACTACATTGTATTATTCCACTGATATGAAATTCTAGTTCCAAGTGCAAATATCCTTTAAAAAGGGTTCTGATTCATACAGTTTGAATCAGATGCCTTTTCCTGAATCAGCCAACCATAATGCCTTATGATTGACTCAACTTGGATTAAGATGGCCATCCCCAGGCCAGTCAGTGGGAGTGGAAAGATGCCCCATAAAAGGATATACTCATTTAAACCACATGATTAAAGAGAAGGAAGATACTTCAAAATGGGTTGAGGATTTTGTTGAGCAAAGACCAAAAAATAGATGGCTCCTGGGTCTGCAGTTGGCTGCCCACACACATGCATGGTGCACACAGTCACTTACACATACATCCATGCATAATACAATGTCAGAATTGCTCCTGCCACCAGTGGATAAATACATGATGCAACCAATGATACAGTAAAGTGATTCAGGAAGGTGTTTGATTATCTGCCCCTCAAGAGGTCTTGGTTCATTGACCAGAAAAAAGTATCTTCTTTTAATGAAGCTAAATATGTGTCTTTTGTTCTCCAGTGAATTCAGATGGGCTAGACTTTTCTTGTGGCATCTTACTAAAAGCCAAAAGAAATTAATTGGCATATTCTCTGATCTTGACATTTTCCCCTGGATGTAAGATTACTACCTCAGAGGAGAATAGGATGAACAAATCAGTTTAATGAGGGCGGGATGTTGAGAGCTGGTTGGGAAAGAAACCAAGAATTTTGATGTGGTGTGAGGTGTCCATGAGAAGCTGATGTGAGTAAAAACATCTGGTGGAAAGACGAGTTAGACAATGATACTGGTTTTGGGGTGGTTAGATACGTAGGAGTCGTCCTCCACACCCCAACATCTAATACTTCACTAGGTCCTGTATGTTTTACCTCCTAAATATCTCTGGAGTCAGAGCATTTTTTTCCCATATCAGTATTCCCACCCAAGTCTAAAGCTGCCATCATCTCCCCCCTTGACTCTAAATCCATTCTCATCTACTCTTCCCTTCCTCCAGTGCATCCCCACATTATAACTGATGGACTTTTCAAACTGAAAATAAAATTCTATCTCTCCCATGCGTAAAGACCTCTAATGTTTTTACATGGCTTCTAGGGTAAAAATTAAAATCCTAAGCATATGCCTCCAAGGCCTCTGCTCTGGGATGTGCCCCAACCAACCTTTTGTGCCTCATCTCATTACCACCCCTCTACTTGCCTTAGCAACCCAGCTACACTGCCCTTCTGGACCTGCCTTATTGCCCCCCACCCCCACCCCAGGGCCTTTGCACATGCTTCTCTCTCTGCTGGAGTATTCTTTTCTTGCATGGTTAATCATGTTCAGTCATTCTGAATAGAATTTGAGCACCACTTTCTTGGAGAATATTCTCTTGGTCAGTTTCCTTGGTAAATCATTCTTGTGGATCAGTGTGGCTTTCTTTCTGAGCACCTCATTCACTGTGATGTTATGCCCTCACTGATGTGAAAATGCCCACTGGACTGTCAGCTCCATGAGGGCAGAGATCCCTGTGTTTTACTCACTGCTACCAGCATATAGAAGATACTGAGTGAATATTTGCTGAATGAATGAATGCATGGATGGTGGCAGGCAGGGCCCTTTCCTGGAAGAAAATGTAAAAGAGTAGGATTATAGTTTTACTCTGTTTGTTTTTAAAGGAAAGAAAACACTTAGAAAAAATTTAAAAACCGCTCTCAAATTATTTGGTCATGGAGCAATATTAAGACCTTTCCCACTGGATGGGGAAGTTGGATTGAAATAAGAGGATGAATAGCTTTGGCTTGACCATATGTAGTTCAAGTTGGGGCTAAGAGGTAGAATTTCAGGTTAGGAGAAATAAGTACAGAGAAGTGCCCTGTAGTCTTGGCACTCCAAGACATTGCTCCTTTCTCTGGTAAATTGAATCTCTGCAGCCTGGGGAGGGCAGGACTCACACTGAAGGGAGTTTAATATGCATGATCATTTCCTAGAGCTTAGAGAATAAGAGGAGAAAGGTGGGGCAATAGCAATAAAGTTAAGAAATAAACAAAGGGTACATTTATATGACTGAAGATACATTGTTTTAAAAACCTTGAAAACCACCCGAGCTCCTCAAGATGTTTATGTAATTGAATATAATTTATCTGGGATTGAAAGGAATAATAATCAAAACATTTTTCACTTAAGTGCGTCTGGAGGCATATGAAATTAGACTCTTGATAGTGGCCTCTGCTTGGAGTGTGTCCTCAGTGCTTTGTCCTCGGGCTGCAGCAGACTGGAAATGTGTTTTAGAGAGTAGGCATGGAGCACAAAATATTAAATGAACTTTACCATATTCAGAATGCCCAACAAGGTAACATCCTCCTTGTTTGGCAGGGAAAGGACTCAACATTTGGAAACTCAGCAGTGCATTAAGTATTTTAATAATCATTGTTGACACACAAAGCATATGGCCTTTCAGAACTCACTGGGTCAAGTGTTGAAGTCTTCTTCTAGGTTTCTAAAATTACTTTACAAAATTTAAACAAAATAAATTAGGGAACATTTCAGAGCATATTAATTCATGAGCTTTGTATTATAAGCAGCTGAAGTTTTCTCTTAGGTTAAAAAAAATATCTACATGAAGGAAAAAGCAAAATCCACAGCCTCACAAAAAATTAATTTGAATTTCATTAGAAGATGTAGAACCTCTCCATTAGCAGGCCAGTCTTGTGGATACCTTGTATTTACTGTTTACTCCTGTGTATGCTTTAAGACCAACGTCAGATATCCCCTCCTAACTCAGAAGCCTTTATTGTCTGCCTGCTTATCATTTATGTCAGTTATCTGTGGCCATAATAATGCAGTGAAATAAGCAATGCTATCATTCAGTGTCTTAAGACAATAAGCTTTTCTTATTGTTCACAAATCTGTGGATTAGGGCAGTTCTGGTCTCTGCTAATCTCACTCCTGAGTCTGTGGTTAGCTGTGGGGTAGGGAGGGCTTCTGCTGATCATGGCTGACCTCCCTCTCCTGTCTGCAGGTTAGCTGGCCAAAGGCTTATCTGCTGGGACAACTGGACTGTCCTCCTGTGTCTCTTGCATGCACAAGGCTCTCACATCCCTCCAGCTGGCTAGCCTAGGCATGTTCTCAGGTTGGCCTGGGTATATTCTCAAGGCCATCTCAGAGAAGCAAAAAGGTGGAAATGTGCCAGTACTTTTTTTTCCAAGCTTCCAGTTTCATCACATTTGTTAACATCTCACTGGGCAAAGCAAGTCACGTGCCAAGCCCCGAGTCAGAGTGGGAGCAGCCCACTATGACTTTGTTGTTAAAGGGCAAAGGGTGGGGATCCTGGGAGACCAGTATTTGGGGCTTCTTTTTTTCTTTTTCTTTTTCTTTTTTTTTAAGTTTACTTATTTTGAGAGAGAGAGGCAGGGGTGGGGGGCAGAGAGGGAGATAGAATTTCAAGCAGGTTCTGCACTGTCAGTGTAAAGTACGATGTGGGGCTCAAAACTCATGAGATTATGACCAGAGCTGAAGCCAAGAATTGAACACTTAACTGACTGAGCCACCAAGGCACCCCCAATATGGCTTTTTGACATCAACCTACTCTCCTGCTCCACACCACCCTCAGCATTAATCATTTCCTTATCTGTACTACCTCTGTGTTGTACTCTTCTTCTACCTTTGACTTTTCCCATTGTATTTTTTTTTTAATTTTTTTCATGTTTATTTATTTTTGAGACAGAGAGAGACAGAGCATGAGTGGGGGAGGGTCAGAGAAAGAGGGAGACACAGAACCTGAAGCAGGCTCCAGGCTCTGAGCTGTCAGCACAGAGCCCAACGCGGGGCTCGAACTCAGGGACCGCGAGATCATGACCTGAGCCGAAGTCGGACGCTTAACCGACTGAGCCCCCCAGGCACCCCCTCATTGTATTATAATATAATTGTTAATTTGTCTTCTCTAAAAAAAACTAGAGGGTCCTTATGCCTAAGTGCATTCATTTGTAAGTATTTATTCACTCATTGCCATGAATCTTCCTCCTTTACAGATGCCCCAGTGCCTAGCACTGGTCCTGACACATAATGGGTACTCACCAAATATGTGTGGAATGAATGCAGATGTGAAAGCTCATACCCATATTAGTCTCCTTCCCCATCAGAAGAAAAGGGTGAAGACAGATGCCTCCCAGGATCCCAGTTGAGGAGGGCTTGCCTGCCAGAGCAGCTGGTGAACCAGTGGGGGGCTTGCAGTGAGCACTTCAGCTACTGTGAAACATCTTTCTCTTCATACTTTCTCATACCTTCCCTGTAGAACTTGGGTGTTCCTTTTGCAGTCTCCTTATTCCTCTCAAAGGAAGGCAGGAAATCACTACTTTGAACTAATTCTAAATTTATTTTATAGTCAGTGCTCCCAAGTACCTTTGCCTAGAATTTCTCCACTCTACAGTGGGGAATGATTGAGCTCCAGGATTTGTTTAAGCTCATGGTGTGGTCACTTTGAGAGGAGCTAGCTGGCTTCTATTCTCTGGTTTTCTAGCCCTGTAGTCCAAAAATACAGAGGAATTCTTAGGAAAAGTTTTATACAGCTATATAGAACAGAAGACCCTATTCACATAGGGTATTAATTCTGTCAATATGTTGTTAAATGTATTGCCTCATTGTTTTCCTATTCCATATAATCTACAGGGAAAACTAGGGTTTTTCCTAGAGTCAAATTTTGAGCTTCTTGATTTTCCAGTGACTAGTGTAAGTTGCTTGAGAGGCAGAATAGCATGGCTTTGGAGTCAGGCAGGCTAATCTAGAACGGCAGCCTTGCTCATTAGTTACTTCCCCAGATGAATCCTCTTAATCCTTAGCAGTCAGAAAGGGTAATAACAGAGGCTAAGAGAGAATAGCTGGCATGTGGTGAGTGAATTGTATTAATTGTGAATTGTAGCTATTGTTAAATTGCCTCAATGGTTAAATTGTTACAAATGGTAACAATTGTATTGATTGTTGCTATTATTATATAATGCCCTATAATCTTATAAACTATGATTATAAGTAGAATTATCAGTGGTAAAAATTAATGTTTTATATCAAATAATCTTTATGGTTATTTTTGTTAAAAAATAAAATCATTTCTAAAATAACAACCTTAAAGGTTATACTTTAAAATAATAACTTAAGTACTTTACTTTTTAAATAGCCTAGAAAATTTCTTCATTCAGTCACCAAATATGTATCCGGCACCTGCTTTGGGCCAGGTCACCAGGTACCAATCATGTAATGGTGATCAAGTCAGACATCATCCTTGCTTCCTGGTATCCTGTGATGGAAGAACTATCACTAATGAGTCAGCATTACTCCCATAATGCAGTTACCTATCTGGTGTCTACAACTGCATGAATTACCTGAGATAAAGTGATATTTGGCAAGCTTTCCCTGGTTAAAATACAACCTTCCTCCTTCAGGTTGGAGGAAGGAGAAATTTTGACCTCACCATTTGTAAAGTAGCTGTATTATTTTTAAAACCTTCTATTTTATTATCAAATTATGTGTAGAATAAACATTTCCAAATCTTTCCCTGACCTCATTCCCATTTTGAAATACCATATGGCTCAGGGACAGAGGGAGAATTGCTTGCATACATACTCAGTAATAAAAACTTGAAAGTTTATCATTTTTTTAGATTATGTCACAATCCCCTTATGTGGTATCCTAGGTTGGATCTTGGAACAACAACAACAAAAAAAGGACATTGATGGAAAAGCTAGTTAGATCTGAATAACATCTATTGTTTAGTAGGATCGTGTCCATGTTGATTTCTTATTTTTAACAAATGTACTGTGTTATGTAAGATGTTAACATTAGGGAAGGTGAGTGAAAAATATTTGGGGAAGTGAGCTTCAGAGACCTATAGGAAAATGGTAATGTGGCGAAGGTTTTCCCCTTACCCCACTGCATGTTTCCAGACGTCTCTCCACCACAGTCACTTTGTGAATGCTTTGAGAGGAGAGGAGTTTAAATTTTGACTGAGAAAAATATAACTAGGATGGTAAATCTGCTGTAAAATCATCATATGCAGTGCTGTTGTTGAGATCCTTTGCAGGTAAAGAATGGATGCTGTAGGATCTTCTCACCTGCTTGGAACTTCCAAAGGTGTTTTCTTACGTGAAAGAGATAAGCCCACTCTTGGCTTTCCTCACTGGCAAAGTTTAACTACTTAAGAGTCTGAGTGGCTCAAAGGTTCCCTTTTACTTTCTAGGTACAAACACAAGTACGCCTTGCCAAAAAAAGCTTTGACAAATTGAAGATGGATGTGTGTCAAAAAGTGGATCTTCTTGGAGCAAGCAGATGCAATCTGTTGTCTCATATGCTAGCAACATACCAGGTAATGAAGTGATCTTAGTTACAATGAACCAAGAATGCTATGAGGCTTAGGGGACAGAAAAATGGTGTCTGAGCTAAAAGTATGCTTCGGGCATTATGAAGTTCTAAATGTCTTGCTCATAATTTACTTTCCACACCTGTCCCTTCTAGTGGACTACATTGTAACCAAAATAAATATTAGCTGTTTCCTGTACATACACCATTTCCCACTTCCCTGATTTTACGTAGATGGTTCCTACCGCCTGAGTGCCTTTCCGCCCATTTGTACCTTTCCATATTCCACTGTGTGTAATGTACCTCCTCTTATTTCACTCCGTGTTGTTGCCTAGAGTTCTCCTGGCACGGTCACTGACTCGTCAGGTTGTCATAATTTAATGGACTTATTTTTGTCTCCTCCTAGCTTCTGAGTTCCTTCAGCATAGGACTTGTATCCAACAACAGTGCTATTAGACACCCGCTGAGTGTGGGAGGCCAAACTCTAGGTGTTGTAGGGAATATAAAAATTAATAAGATCAAATTTCCTGTCCTCAAGGAACTTGAAGTTTCAAAAGGAAATCAAAGATAGTACGTATAATGTGACGATATTTTTTGTACTTCAAGGAGAGAACAGGAAGTGCTAAGTGAAATAAGTTCAACAAGATCCAATGAGGGTTTGAAGAGGGACAAATTGTATCAGTGGAAGGATCACAAAAGTAGATTGTTAACAATTAGCCCTGGGTTTTGGTGGATAGATCACATGGGACAAGTACAGAGAATGGAGAGGCTAATGTCCCAAATAGTGGAGCACCATTAGTCATGGTAGCAGTATTTGGGGGTACTGGGAAGCATTTAGTTTGGCTGAAATACAAGATTTAAAGAGGGGCATAATGGAAACAAGGCTGCAGAGATGAGTTGGAATCATATTTTGGAGGGTCTTGAAAGCCAGAGATGGGCACACTTCTCTGGGGCCTCTATGGCTAAAACTGCGCATTCAGAACGTTAATAGCTGTACTGTCTTTCCTTACAGACCACTCTGCTTCATTTTTGGGAGAAAACTTCTCACACTATGGCAGCCATCCATGAGAGCTTCAAAGGTTACCAACCATATGAATTCACTACGTTAAAGGTATGAAAGCTAAGAGAGGCTGTTAGAAAAACTTAGCAAAAGTAATGTTTACATCACAGACAGTGTCTGACCATTGGCAGCAATCATCATTATTCCAACAGACTCCCAGTGTCCAAGAGATAACTGTGCCCCGTAGTATAGTCCTTTACTGCATCAATAAGTCACAACAGTACAAAAACACAGCTTGAACCTTGGGGTACATGTTACTGGGAGATGAATTGTGGGGACTGCTTTAAATGACTTGTTTGGTGCTGTTAAAGGAAAGATTGTACAGGTCTAGTTTACTCCATTACTTTTTAATTATTCAAAGATGTTCCCTTGCAAAGTATTTTTCTTTCCTCTCTTACTTCTGACAAATGTCATTTTATTCTGTGAGTACCATTCGGTACAGAATTAAATTTTCCCATAAGACTTACAGGAATATTTTTCATTCAAAAAAGCAACATTAAACTCAGTGATTTCTCAACTCAAAAGGGATATATGCAAAATGTCTGATTCTCAGTATTACAGCTGAGTGTGGGATCATTTTGGCTGATGAGAGAGAATGCATGTCAAGAAGGAAGTGATTTGGGTTCCAAAAGGATTTTAAGAAGGAGAAAACACCAGATTCTTTGTTGCCAGGTCATATCTTTGAAAGGAAAAGACCAGGAAAGAACTAGTTAAAGTTCACCTTGAAATTACCTTCCTGTTAATTTTTCAGGCAATTTGTAAATGACTTATCATCTTGCTTAAGAAAACATTAAAAAGCTTTTTTTTTTTTTTTTTGCTTTAAAATACCTTTGATTCTGAAATGTTTATAATGTCACTGCATCTACAAAAGTATTAAGACAGAAACCTTTAAGACCCTGGCCCTTTAAATGAAGGTCCCAAGAGGAACCCAAGACAGTCCACTCACCTTGAGAGGCACCTGGCCTGACTCCAGACAGGACACCTTGCCAATGAAGTTTCTTCACAATACTCCTGTCAGCTGGTCATTTGTTCATTTATTGGTACTTGGTGACATGCTGCATGGTAACCAGATTCAGAATGTGCCCATTTTTATTCTGTCAGGTGGACTCTAAGCCCTTGAGGGGAGGGACATTTCATTCCTCCCATAACCTCCTTTGTCTAGCTAAATGTTCTGCGTCCAATGAACCCGAAGCCTTTCTTAGCACATTGGCGATGTTACCATTGCTGCATTCCTGCCCCACCATTTACTACCACGTTCAGCACCTTAGAAAGCTGCTGTCCTGACTGAGCCAGATCGATTAAAATTATTATAATTCACACTCTTCACATTTCTTATAGAGGCCTGAACAGAATCCTACAGTTTCTTCTTTAGTAAGGCAGAGAGACTTTCAGGCTTTAGGGTATGTATGTGCATCAGATTTTATTTCATAATAAGTTTGTCTTTGTAAGACAGTTGTGCACAAATCAGCTAGGTGGAAGATGGAATGATGCCTAGCCCAAATACGATTTAAAAGAAGTTCAGGTTTGAGTTAATTGCATATAAAGTACAATATGAAACTGATGCCACAAACATGGAGATTCCTTTCTGGCCTCCTGTGCTGAGGAGAAGATGACTCTTTAATTGTTGCCGTGATATTTATCCTGCAGAGAGGATCAAGCTGATTATGTTAGAGGATTTCTGGGCAGGGAATTTAGCGGAAGTTTGATGGCGGTGGTTCAGGACATAATTACAAATATTTTGGGCACATGACTATCCATTGCCTTTTACATCCCTAGAGTCATCCTTAAATTATGGTTTAAGTAGCAGTTTATGGTTTAATTATAATATAAACTCAGTAGAAATAATGTATCTGTTAAGGTATAATATAATTAAAGTAATATTAAGAATGTTAAGTGTCCAGCAATCAACCAAATAAACTAGGCTCTTACTACTTTTCTAGAATGCTATTCATCTAGGCTTTTCAGAGATGCTATATTAGAATCCCAAGCTAGTTGCTAATTATTTTATTTATATGGACTCAAACCTATGTAATAGAATCCTGTTATCACACAGCTCATTATTGCATACACAGAAGCATGTTACCTATCATATTGTATGTCACAGAACATGAAAATGAAAACCACTAATAGCGTATGTATTACCATCAAGCATGAAGATATTACATGATTTACCAACCCTCTTGCACTCATATATATTTTTAAAAACATGCCTTGTATTTAAAAGATTTGCGGGGGGGGGGGGCACCTGGGTGGCTCAGTAAGTTGAGTATCTGACTCTTGATTTAGGCTGAGGTCATGATCCCAGTGTCCTGGGATTGAGCTGAGCTCAGCACTCAGTGTGCAGTTCTCTCTCTCTTCTGCTTAGGTTCTCTCTCTCTTCTCCTCTGCCCTTCTCCTCTGCCCGTGCGCTCGCTCTCTCTCTCTCTCTCTCAAATAAAAAAAATAGATTCTTTCTTTCTCTCCCTCTATCTCTACCCCTCCCATTCATGCTGTCTCTCTCTCTCTCAAAAAAAAATAAAAATTATAAAAAATTACTAAAAAGGGTGGACACCTGGTGGCTCAGTTGGTTAAGCATCTGACTCTTGATTTTGGCTCAGGTCATGATCTGACAGTTCCTAAGTTCAAGCCCTGTGTTGGGCTCTGCCGGTGCAGAGCCTGCTTGGGATTCTTTCTCTCTCTCCTTCTCATTCTCCCTGTCCCTCCCCTGCTTGTCATGCACTCTCTTTCTCTCTTTCTCAAAATAAATAAACGTTAAAAAAATTATAAAAATAAATAGCTAAATGAATAAATAAATAATTTTGATTTGATTAAGTCATTTTCAATGTATGTAATTTTCTTCTGAATGACACTATATTGATAATGGATTATTTTGGAATTTAAATAAATATTTTCATGTTTTATTTGTTCTCTGGATTTACCTAAGCAAATAGCCCCTGAAATGCCTTTTGGGACTCTGGCTGGAAGGAAAACATTGTCTTTGGAGAGGTTTGCCAAGCTCTGTTAATGAAAAGCAACCCATTTGTTTTCTTTGCTGCAGGGTGTATTCTGAGTGTTGGTAATTGTGCCACTGCAGCTGTATTTCCTGACTGTTAGTTTTATGCTTGATGAAGGATGATAATTAATGTGTTAAACACTCGATGCATCCTGTTTGGAGGGAAGAGTCTTTTGCTGCAGAATTATAGGGATATAACTCATGCCCCAGAAGTTTATTTCTAATGAAGCTTTCTCTAGAAAATATGTATATTTCTTTCCCAATATAATTTTATTATAAAAATGAATTGAGTCTCCACCTCATATCCCAGTGACTTTTTTGACATTAAGTGAATATTTTGTGGTAATGTTTTATGTGTCTACTATTGCTTTTTTATTCAGGCCTGATACGGTTCTATTAATTCTACATTTATTGACATAATCCTTCATCATTCATTTTATGATTAATAGATTTTTGCAGCATTTTAACTTTATGGAGGATTTAGCATTGAAATTTAATGTTACAAAAATTTTTTTTATGTTACAAATTTTTTTAATCTAATTGCAACAAGGCTCAAATTTAAAGTGGAGAGAACATCTTTTAAGTGGTTTCCAGTAAAAGAAGCAATGCACTAATCTTGTATTTTTAAACAATACATACTTTTTCATTAAAATGCTACTACACATAGGTATTTTGTATGGGTTATTAATATGTTAATTTTTTTAGAGAGAGAAAGTGTGTGCATTAGGGAAGGGCAGAGGGAAAGAGAGAATCTCAAGCAGGCTCCATACCCAGCTCCAAGCCTGACACGGGGCTCTATCTCAGGAACCAAGAGATCATGACCTGAGTCAAAATCGAGAGTCTGAAGCGTAACCAACTGAGCCACCCAGGTGCCCCTAATATGTTAATTGTATACTGATTCCAAATCATCTGAGAATGTCTTTCACATGGTGGAAATTATCAAGTCGTGGAGATAGGAAGGGAATATTTCTAGCCACATCTCAAAAGCACTGTCACTTTTTTAGAGAAAGTAATTTAGACTATGAGTTTAAAGCATTTTTTTAAGGTAAATGAAATGCTCTCTATCGGAAAACAGTGACCAGTCTTAAATTACCACCCCTCAGAAATGGTCATGTTTACTTTATTCTTCCAGGATGTCCTTTACTTACACATTGCTGCATAGATCTTCAGAGAAAGCAAAACAAAAACAAAACAAAAGCAAAAAACAAAAACAAACAAACAAACAAAACCCCTCAGGAGTCACGTGGCTTTTTCCTAGAAACTCTAAAACTCAGTGGTCTCTTCTTCCCTCACTATCATGTGGGTTGAGTCAGATGTTTTTACAGAGAAGTGAGCACTGGAGACCCTTTGAAGTAGACACACCATTGGGAGCTGGTTGAGGGGAAGGCATGACCTTCTGTATTTGTATTTTAAAAGAGATCAGCGTGCCTATATTTAATGAAAATGGCCAGTACTAAACATATTCCTGTCATGTCCCCCATTCTAGTGCTTTTGGCAGGAAAGCCAGATTTTTTACTCTGGATGCATGATTATGTAAGATCACAGGCCCTGTGCCAGCCAGACCTGACTTTAACTTGGGCTCTGTCACTTTCTGGCTGTTTTGGGGTGCTGCTGGTGGGCGGTGAGGGTGGCAGCCATGGTGGGGGTAACGGGGATGGATTTATTGAGAATTCTCTCATGGATCCAGAAGACAGCCATTGGCAGTATCGATACACAGGGGTTTGTTGAGCTTGCCAGGCCCTATAGCCTCGCTTAAGTTCCTTTCTTACTGTTTGCACCCTAGATGATTAGTTTTGCGGTGAGTTTCGAAGGCGAGGCTGTGAAGGGCCGTGGGATAGGTCTCACAGACCTCACCCAAGATAACCCTCCCTGACTCCCACAGATGGCTCTGGCAGTTCCATTCCCAAACCTGTGCTTCAGGCCTGCCGGCCCTGGTCTGGGCTTATAGAACTCCCAAAGGGATACAAGAGGGCAGGGCAGGCCTACAAGCAAGGAAGGCAGGGAGGTTTCCCACCCTGCAACAAGGCTAATTCTGAAAAAATGCAATTTGGCTTTGCAACTGGCTTTTGCCCTGTGCCAGGATTTTAAGGAAACCCGAATTTGAAAACCTAACTCTGGGCATGTTCAAAAATAACCATTGAAACAGATGTGCCAATGTTCCCTCTTTTCTCTCCTGGGGTCTAGGACTTAGCACTGTTATATGGAACATCATTCTGGAGACTAAAATGTTTTTAGCTTTCACAATTCAAAAAACATCCTTCTCTAAATTTTGTTTTTCTCAAATTCGTATGCCTAACAGCCTTCTTCCACCCACCTCCACATTTCTCAGTTAATCACTTGAACATTTACCGACAAGCCACACGGCTCTGTAGTTACTTGCTTTGAAAATAAAGCCATAATAGTTTTTATGAAAATTGGGTAAATATCTCTGCAATGCTATTTTAGTTGCCAGTCCCAACATGGCAATTATTCATGGCGAGCATCCAGAATATCCTTGTAGACTTTCAAGTTTTCTCTCGGTGTCATTACTTTACTCAGCCTTTAGCAGAGTGATTTTTTTCCCCCAAGCTGCTCCAGGCCAGATCATTGCAAAACTGAGAAGCATCCAAGTCCATGGGAGAAGAGGGGTTAGGGGGCTGACCATGGCACCACTGAAGTTTGAGGTGGACAAACCGACAGGTGGCTGATCATCAGTTCATCCATCCCTTGTGATGACTGGTGTTTGCTCCTCCAGGCATCTGGTAGCTCAGGCTCTCCTCATAACAGGTTCCTCTCCATCCCCTGCTTCGTCTCATTCCATTACTTTTCTTTGAGAGGAAAGGAAAAATATTATCATTGTGTGGGCAGTTACTTAATGCCAGGAACTCTGCTAAACGTGAGATGAAGTAGCATCTCAGAGAATTTGTCATGCTATGCGTGACTCTAATGTGCTGAGGTTGGGTATCATAATTAATGATACAGTTAAGTTTGGCACTGACATATAGAAAGGGCATATATTTTAGTTAATCCTCAAAATAACCTTGAGTAGTTGGGTCTACTTGTTTTTTTCTCCGTGTTTCAAATGAGGAAACTGGAGTTCAGAAAGGTCTGGTCATCTGCCCAAGGCTACATGCTCCATATGCAGTAGGTGTGGAAACAGGGATGCTCATGCTTTTCCCACTCTGCTGTAAGTCATTTCTTCCAGGTGGTACTTCGGGCCCTGAGGCAGGAGGGCAAGAGAAAGCACAAGTGCCACCTTTAAAAACTATAGTTGTAGGGGCGCCTGGGTGGCGCAGTCGGTTAAGCGTCCGACTTCAGCCAGGTCACGATCTCGCGGTCCGTGAGTTCGAGCCCCGCGTCGGGCTCTGGGCTGATGGCTCGGAGCCTGGAGCCTGTTTCCGATTCTGTGTCTCCCTCTCTCTCTGCCCCTCCCCGTTCATGCTCTGTCTCTCTCTGTCCCAAAAATAAATAAAAAAACGTTGAAAAAAAAATATTAAAAAAAAAACTATAGTTGTAAACTTTCTGTTAAAAGTAACACTTTTAGGGGTGCCTGGGTGGCTCAGTCAGTTAAGAGTCTGTCTTCAGCTCAGGTCTCCATCTCACAGCTCATGAGTTCAAGCCCTCCATTGGACTCTTTGCCAACAGCTCAGAGCCTGGAGCCTGCTTGGGATTCTGTATCTCCCTCTCTGCCCCTCCCCAACTCGTGCTCTGTCTCTCAAAAATAAATAAACATTAAAATCTTTTTTTTAAAGTAGCCCTTTGAAATGTTTGCACATAGGTGAAAACCATCATCTATATCAGTCAATCCCTCAGATACCTAGGAATTTAGGACACTTGCTTTAGAGTTTGGAAGGAAGTGTTCTTGGTCTATTTGGTGCTACATATGAAGGAGTTCAGCAAATGTTCTTGACTTGGCTATTCGGTACCATTTCTTGACTAGTTGTAGAATTTTGAAGACCTGGATTCAAATATTGTTCCTACCTGTTAATGGTTGAATGGTTGAATGGACTGCAATACCTAACATAAGATGAACCTTTAAGACATCTAATTCCTTTCAAACCTTTAAAAACTGTTGATAAGAGGGGCACCTGGGTGGCTTAGTTGGTTGAGTTTCCAACTCTTGATTTTGGCTCAGGTAATGATCCCAGAATCATGGGATCAAGCCTCACGTGGAGCTCTGCACTGAGTGTGGAGCCTGTTTAGGAGTCTTTCTCTCTCTCTTTTCCTCAGCCCTTCTTCCCCACTCTCTTTAGAGAGAGGGAGAGAGAGAGAGACTTTAAAAAAAAGTTTAAAAAAAAGTTTAAAGAATAAGTTTATATATCTTATTTATGATTATGTTTGTTTTTCTCTAACTTTACTTTTTATTCTACACTATAATTCAAGAGTACCTTCTGATCCTAGATTAATAGTGCTCCTTACATAGTATCTTTATAGATTTATAACTGCATGAGTGGGGGGCCACATGTGCTAAAATCCATGAATTGTGTGGCTATACACATCATCATGCCTCTGCTTTTTATTCCTCATGTGGTACCAATTATATAAACACAAACATACACACAACCGAGTTCACCATCTTTTAACCATGCCTCCCTATTTTCAGCACTTTTATTTCCTTTTATAGACAATTATTTGGCACCTTCATATGCATACAGTATAATTAATGGGAAGTAGCCTAAGAAAATTAAATGTCATAATTAAAGATTAGAGAAAATGTTACTCATTTGTCAAGGCTAAACTTAAACTTAGGTCATTATATTAGGGTTGGCTGCTAGCCTTTTGTCTGTGAAATTTGTTTTGCTGAGTAGTTTTGCTTTCATTCAGATGAATGTTGCTGTTGCTTTTATTTTCCTAATACAGGAAGTAGTAACTCCCATTATTATATTAAGCTGTTTCCTTTCTAAGACACTTTTGCAAGCTCGGTCTGCGCATTTCCTCTGTCACGCTGATCTTATATATTGTGTGTGTGTGCTTCCTGAAACCATTTAAGCATTGATGGAAACTATTACCATGTCAGTGCAGGCTTTTAAACGGAGAAAGGTTACTAGTATAAAAACATTTTTTCTTCTGTATGAAACCTTTCAGTCTTGTATGATGCTGTTTTGCTGCTAATACAAAGTGATCTTCATGAACAATTTTAATGAAGAACCTAGTGGGTTTGGGGTTTAGAAACAGAATGCTTTGACGTTTCATTTCTGGACATGGATTTGAATGTGGCTTCCATCAGCCGCTGATTCAAAATAGTTCCATCTGATGGCTGCCTTGTCTCTACAGTCAGCCAAGGCCTCTTGGCTGAGCAGGTGTTCATGTCACACAGAAAATGCTGTCACCTCTGACTTTTACAGATGCTACAAGGTTAAGTGTTTTCAGCTGAGTTGCAGACTTTAAAATACCATAAAGAATCCCCTCCACCTCAGCCCCCACTTGGACCTTTTCATCAAACTTTGGTAAAAGCAGTGGGTCTCCAAGTAGAATATCCTATATCTGACAGTCACACCCAGGAACTAATGTTGAGAGAGGAAGGGGACGTGATTTGTCCTCCATGTTGTTTCAGAGTTCCTCTGAGTTTCTTGATTGTCTTCATTGTTTACCATCTTTGTAAGAAACAAGTTCCATGCCTGTTGTGGTTTTTTTCCTTGCTGTATAGAGGAGCGTTTAGCTCAGTTTAATCTAAAACTCTCTTGCTTCAAAAGATGCCCCTTGAAGACGTCCTAAAATTGACTGTGGTGATGGTTGCACAACTCTTTGTCTATACTGAAAACCATTGAAGTATACACTGTAGGTGGGTAAATTCTATGGTACATGAATTATATCTCAATAAAGCTGATAGATTCCCCACACAAGATTCCCCTTAGCTCAAAATGCTAATATTTAATAAATAAACCCAGGTGCTTGGTATTAATTTTGCTTGTGGTTTCATAAACCTTTTTCTAATTATTCCCCTGAGGCTTTAAGAGCTCTAATTTTTTCAGTTTAACCTTATGTACATGAATTTATCAAACAACAAGTACATATTTAGCACCTCTCTTGAGTGGCAACAGCCAAATCCTTATAGGGACAATGGTAATAGCAGGAAGAGATGAGCAATTGTAACAGGAATTATTAATAATAAAGTAGCAATTGGAACTGTAGCCATTCTGTTGGTGAAGCACAATAGTGACTTAACTGTGATTGTGGTGACAGGGAGCCAACAATTGAGTCCCTGCTAATGGCCCAACAGGGAAGGGGTTGAAAAGAAGGAAGGAGTGGTTTACATTACAAAGGGATTGTCTTAGAACTGCCCAAGTGTGGTTATGAGGGGAGGTCGGTCTAGAGACAGAAAGGATGATAACCATGGAGCTGTCAAGGGCATCTCAGGGGCTTAGGCAAGCGCTGTGGCAGCTAGACGCAGCTGGCTGAGAGCAGACAAGTCCTGGCCCTGCCTAGTGCTGATTGAGAAAAAGGAAATGCAATGAGAAGATAATTGAGCAAACCAGGAGGCCTGGACAAGCCTCACAGAATTGAAAAGTGCATTTTGGGGCCATCAGAAGCTTAGCTGAAAATACTCCTGGCTTCATGTTGACCAGGATTGGACTACTCTTTGGGGAATAAAACTGCTGGAAGGGTGTGTGTGTGTGTGAGTGTGTGTGTGAATAAAATGCTGTGATTGGCAGATCTATTGAAAAGAGTAAGTCTTTGACATCTGTTGAACTCCTCCTTGTGATTGTACATTTCTGAAATATACACACACATGCACACATGTGCCTAGCTTTTACCAGATGCTTTCGGGTATGTGATTAAAAAAAGAAGAAGACCTACACTATAGTCCATATTCCAATTACCTCATTTGTTCCAATAATGTCCCTTATAGCATTTCCCCCTCCAACTGATAATCATGGATTCCATTTAGTTGTCATACATTGGAGAAACATAGAGGGCAAAAGAATATGATGAAACTAATGGGGCATAGTGTTAAATATTGATGAATGTGGGTAAAGGAATGTTCTCCCTGTGTGACCGCTGCTGACCTCTTTATCTTGATCTCATAAGACCTGTCCTCTTGCCCACTACATTACAATCCCAGTGGATTCTTTTTGTTCCTCCAACAAGCCAAGCTATTACTACCTTAGGCCTTTGCGTTCAAGCCTCTCCTTCTTGAGTTATGCAAGGATGGCTCCTTCATGTCATTTGACTCTCAGCTAAAATGTCACTTCACAAGAGAACATTCTTACTAACTGAGGTAGTGATCCAATCACTTTTTATCCCCCTTTTTAATTCCCTGCCTAGACTCATCACTAACTGATAATTCTCTCTGTCTTCTTCACCAGTGTATCCCCTGCACCCAAAACAGCACCTGGTCATGGTAAATACTCTGAAACTATTTGTTGACTGAGTATACTAATCTAAATGTCCAGAAATAGCCATTAAAAATGATGGTAATGCCTTAAGGATGTCCTTTATGCAAGAAGATGTTTCAGAACTCTAAGCATAGGACATATATTCAATTAGAAAACCTTGGCCTTATGTTAGAAAAATGGTGAATGAATGTATATTTATATATAATTTAATATTGAATGTTTAGGATATATAAAATATTTTTTATATTCTCTAATGAAGAATGTTTCTCATTATGAAATACCTACACATATTATATTGCTTAAGTATACATCTATATACATGATTCTGATTATAAAAGTAGTATGAGTATGAAAAACCAGAAAGGAAATATATGAAAATATTAACTATTTTGGGGAGGAGAATGGAATTATCAGTAACTTGTCTTTTTTTAATTCTCCAAGCATTCTACATGTGGTTCTATTATTTTTCTAACTTAAAAAATATTTTTTAAGAGAAAACGTAATACAGAATAGATATAATCAAATATGAATAAGACTATAAATGCACCTTGAAGATGGAAGGACTTTCTTGAATTTGACTTGCTTAGTGAATGAAGTTTTACAGAAAAGGCAGTAATTGATCTGGGCTTTGCAAAAACTTACAGGACTCTTGAGGGTAGACAAATAGGTAGAGAGAGATTTTTTTAGGCAAAGCAACAGAATGAACAAAGATAGGAAGGGAGCAATTAGTACATACGAGGTGATGAGAAAGACCTAGGTGAATGGAAAGCTCCCATTTGGGAGCCACTGGGAAGCAATGTGGGAGAGTAAGATAAAATCACATTTTAGAAGATCTTTAAAATCAGGCAGAGAGGTTTAGACTAGAAGTGGAAACAAGTGGGGAACTACTGTGGGTACCTGAGAAAAACAATAACCTGATTGCCTAGGTATTTTAGGGAAAATTTTCCATATAGGGAGTGAGAGTGCTGGCAGTTAGGAGTGGAACACCCGTGTTCACCTGGCGCCCACAGCAGGCACCACCATCCATCACAGCTGGGCTTCGCAGAGACTGCCTCCACACCATCTCCATCCAGCCTGCAGTCAGAGACCATGAATCCATCAGAGCTGGTGTAGGAAACATGCTGGCCGCCTTCTGTGTGTGGGTCACACTAGAGAAGAGAAAGGTGGGAAGGGGAAAGAGGAGGAGACAGGAAGCCCCAAAGGACAGGTTTTAAAAGTTCTAAGAATATAAGCAGGATAAGTAAGTATCTTGAGATGTTTCATGTGTATTTATAGGTTTGTGGTTTAATTAGGGCCACAAGTAGAGATCTTTTTGTGTAACTCATTATTCAGTTGTTATGGGAGTGTTTTGCTTTTTCTGGTGTACAGTTTCTAAGCACTGGATTTTTTTGAAAGTGTTTCCTTATACATTTAATGAGACTTGAGAACAATAACTCCAAGAAATAGTGTGCCCTCAGAAGATCCCCACCCATCTTTTAATCGACAAAGATTTGGATGCACTTGCTCTGTCCACTTGTGGGAGTAAACTTGTTGGAATATGTTAAGCTGCTAATTTTTTTTCTTAAAAAAAGGTTTTGTTTTCTCTTATTTTTAAAAGCTGTTTTTAGATCACAAAATTGCAAACAAAATTAAAAATAAAATGAAATTGTCTCATCTTCGGGGGAGAAAAGCTTCTACTCTGTCAGTGTGTGGGCTGCTAGCAGAACAGAATGTTTATCTTTGCTGCATGTTAAAGATGGAAAATAAAGTTAGCAATAGCCAAAAGGCCTTCTTTTGAATAACTTATCGTGAAAGGGAAAGCATAAATCTAGTGGCAAAACAACTCTCCATTATAGGCTAGTATTTTGTGGATGGGTCTGAGAACATATAAAATTTCATGTCTGTCTACTGGGTAGGTTCAGGGTAACCCCCCAAACCTTGAATTCAAGGTTTGCTTTCTGGACCAGAGGTTGTTGAGTTTTTTATTGATCTCTCTCTCTCTCTCTCTCTTTTTTCCTTTTCATTATCGTGTTCAAGAGCTTACAAGACCCTATGAAAAAGCTGATTGAGAAAGAAGAAAGGAAGAAGGTCACCCAGCAGGAAAGTTCAGAGGCCACGGTGGAGGAGCCGAGTCAGTAAGTTATGGCTACTTCTCTTGGCAGAATCTTTCTTCCCACAGGCAAGGAAAGTACAGGCCTCGCTGGCCAAGTCTGCTGGGGTCTCAAACACAGGGCAATTGCTTTACTTCCTCCTTTCTCTGAGTTGATGTATTAGAATGAAGGCCAAACTTGTCCTGCACATATTCCCGCTAGACCAGGACTCTTCCCAATAAGAGACTCACTTCTGGGATCTTAGAAGGAGCACACTTGTGAGGATTTGACTGGGACAAGAAAAGGCACACATTTCCAGTGCTCTCTGGCTCTCTGGGGGCCTCAGCCTCAGCCTCAGCTTCCTGCTCTCTCAGGCTTCTGGACCCAATCTGGTCCTTTTGTTACCATCATTTACAAAATCCTGTCCCAGATAGGAAATCCCCTGGCTTTTCTCTCGTAGAAGGAAATAACCTATGAAATTGTCTCATAAGACATATAGTACTAAAGTGTTACCTACAGAAGCACCGGGTTCTGACATTTTGTTTTCTAAGGTTCAGAACTTCTGCTTTTTTCCTCTGTGAAGCAGAGAGCAGCTTTGAGTGCAGGAAGTGAGTGCTCCATCTTCAGTTCTTGCCACTTTGCAAAGAAGACACCTCTAGTTATTTTACATACTGAGACAAACTTTTCCACTTACCTGGAGCATGATGTGTCCTAATGTCACTCAGCAAGGAGGTTTCAGTGTGAATCTATATCCTTTCCTATTCAGGTGCCAGAGCATGCAAGGACAGGGTTAATCCTAAACTGGCTGACCTAGGAAAGAGAAGTAGATTATCTTACCTCTATTTGTGATTCTTTTTCCACACACAAAAAATTTAGATGATAATTGTGTGATAAAACTCGCTTATGTTTTTACTGTGTTTCTAAATAAACTTTTAAGTATATATTTTTGTCACACAGAGGTATTTGCTGCCAATATTAGCCTTTTTAATTTTAAAGCAAAAACTAGAAAATTCCTATGGTATAGAGCAAAGACAACTTTTCACTGTAGAATATGATCTGAATCTAGTACAATTGACTATTGTAGGGAGCAGTTTAACCTATTCCTGGTAATAATAGTAATGCTAAATACCCTTTAGTGAATACCTACTATGTATGAATCACAATGTCAGGTGCTTTATTTATGTTATCTCTACCCATTCTCATGCCAACCCTTGGTGTTATCAATGCCGATATTTCCCTGTTGTGTAAATGGTGGAAGCAAGGCTCAAAAGAAGTTAAGAGACTGCCCACAGCCTGTGGTGTAGTAAGAGGCAAGGCCTGGAATGTGTTCTGGTTACCTTTTTTTCACCATATATGTTACGACGATCAAAATGAAGCATTAGCCTTTACTCAGAAAGGAACTACCCACGATTGTCTTGATTAGTTTTTGTTAACTTCAGATTTCTCCATTATTTTAGTACTTCATTTTTAAAAGCCAAAAAGTATAATCCAGTAACTATAATAGAGGTAAATGTGCTTTAAAGGGAGGTTCAGAAGCACCAGCTGAATCTCAAGTTGATGATACATCTCAGCTGTGATCTTCCCCATGTACAGTAAGAGTTGAGTAGTGACAGTCTTCTGGAGAATGATCTTGCTTTCAGCCTTAGATAATTTAAGCTAACCTCCTGAGGTATCCTCTCCTGTAACACCAGGAGTCAGAAGAAACAGCTGGTTGGCCATAAGTTTTTTAACTATTTTTTAAAAGCGATAAATGTGAAATATCTTAGCTGTACCTACCAACTACCCACCTAGATATTTACAGGACATATGACTTATGATGAAACCAGATTCAGCTATTCAGATGCTATGAACCAGCCTTAGGACAGGAAAAATCCAGCAAATTTATTTCTTCTTTAAAAAATGAATAGCATATAAATGACTATACATTCACCTTTCATGTGCGCATGCACATATCTGTGTGTTATAAGTGTAGTAATATTGTACAGAAAAACTGGCTGTATCATAAATATAAAATTTTCAGGACTAGATTGCTAAACTCTTTCTTTTTTAATTTTAAGGTTAATTTCATTAGAGGATGAAAACCAACGCAAGGAATCCTCTAGTTTTAAGAGTAAGTTTTGATTTTTATTTAGAATCGCTTCTGAAATAGTACTGCTCAGCAACCAGTTCATTTCCTTTTTTGGCAGGCTCTTCCTTTCTTCTTTTCCAATTGAGAAAATTGTATTTTAATTTGCTTTTTATCATTTCAGTTTTAAATTTTCAAATATCAGTGATGCCGACCATATATATAGCATTATTGAGAAAGGTTTTATATTGTGAACCAGAAAATAGCATCATTAGGCACTTCAGCAAAAGCCTGTCAGAGGAGCATCCAAAATTGAGAATTAGCAGCTATTTCTCTGACAACAGATGATAACATTTCTGCTATTGCCATTACTCATTCTAACTGCCATTTGGGCTGTAAAGATAGTTTTAATACGATTACATGATCAGATTGGGTGAGTTGGTTTTCATTGTGTTGTGGGGTGGGTTGGTCTTTGTTGGGAACAGATGGGGAGAGCTCAGACATGGTTTTTCCAGGTGATTCCTGGGTCTGTTCTGTCATGAGTAACCCCAGCTCCCTCGGATATACCGACCCTCAGATAGTTGGAAAAGTGATCAGAGCGTTGGTAGATGATGCAATGTGCTGTGAAAGGTTTGTCAGCTATTCCTGTCTCCTGCCATTACTGCCAGTTTTCACTGGTTCTTCTCATAAAGGAGTGGAGGGTCCAGTAAAATGTGATGGGACTAAGGTGATATAACGCTGAGCTTTTTACTGGTACTCGAATCCTCTGAGATGCAGGGGAAAGCTTTACAGGTGATATGGAGAGAACTGAACTTACCCTAACCCTGTGTTCAGCCTGGCCCTCTTGGGGGGCATATCCACCTCTGCTCACTCCACCCTTCGTTCTGGCAGCCCTTCCAGGAGATAGGAGGGGCAAGCAGACCCTGAAACTTCCTTTCTCTGCCTTTCCTTTACCCTTGACCTTCCTTCTGTCTTTCCTCCTTCTTTTCCAACCTTTTGCTTCACCTGCTTTATTTATTCTCCTCCCACGTTACTGGTTCATTTGCTTTTCTCACACCTGCCTTTCAGCAGAAAACAAAACAAAACAAAACCCTCTCACCTTTCTGCCTTTTGAACTCAGCTTCATGTCATCCTTTCGTGTGTTCACACCTTCACTTACTCACATACTCATTCATGTTTTCAACAGATATTTATTGGGCGCTGTCTGTGTGGCAGGCAGGCATGGCACTAGGCTCCGGGCACACAGTAGTACACAGACAGATCCAGACCCTTCCCAGGATGGGGCTCATGGTCAAAAGGGGAAGCAGGTGATAATCTAACAATTGCACAAGTAATTGGATAGCTCCTACTTTGGTAAGAATGGCAAGGATTCTTGCTGTGTGAGAGGGAGAACTCACCTATTTGAGGGGATCACACAGCTAGTTGCAAAAGCTGTCAGAGTAAAACAAGCAGCCTGGGCAAAGACTATGAGCCAGGAAGGACCAGGAGAAGGTCAGAGGGACAGTGTTCTAGAGCATGAGGGTGGGAGCAGATGGCAGAAGACAGAGAAGCAGGCCAGCCTGATGTTGGCCACCTAAGAGGTCTCTGACTATATTGATCCAGACCTCCAGCCTCAGTATCCCTTGGGTGCCAACAGCATGAATTATGTTGTGGGAATCTAGGTAAGCAAATAGAAACATTTTAGTTTTGAGGGAAAATGTAAACTCCAGTTCATTATATTTGTATTCAAGTTACATATCAATATAAATCGTATGTTTATGCAATATATGATAATATAGAGGATCAAATTTTCTCTTTGTGTAGTGTGTTTACTTGTGGTATTTGTGTAATATTTTGAGATTGCAAATGCTGATTACCTTGTTTTATGTGTACAAATAGAGGAATCCACCATAATGAAGTGTCACCTGTCTTTATTTTGTGACCTGTAAAAAGTCTAATGTACACATGAGCAAACTAAGTTTTAAGGATGTTGTGTTGTACACACACACACACATACACACACATACACAGACACACACACACTTTATTATTTAGAGCAGTTTTTAGTTTACAGAAAATTGGAAAGCAGGTACAAAATTTCCATATATCCCCTGTTCCCACACACATGCATTATCAATATCCCTCACCAGGGCAGTACATTTGTTATAATCAATGAACCAACACTGACACATCATTATCACTCATAGTTTACATTAGGGTTTACTCTTGGTGTTATACATTTTATGGGTTTGGACAAATGTGTAATGACATATGTTCACCATTAGAGTATCATACAGAATAGTTTCACTATCCTAAATCTCCCCTGTGTCTGCACCTTGTTCATCTCTCCCCTCCCCCAAACACTTATCTTTTATATAAACACACACACACACACACACACACACACACATATATAGGATCCACATAGGATCCACATAGGTGAAAACATACGGTATCTGTCTTTCTCTGCCTGACTTATTTCACTTAGCATAATACTCTCCAGTTCCATCCACATTGCTACAAATGGCCAGATTTCATTCTTTCTCATTGCCAAGTAGTATTCCATTGTATATATAAACCACATCTTCTTTCTCCATTTGTCAGTTGGTGGACATTTAGGCTCTTTCCTTAATTTGGCTATTGTTGAAAGTGCCACTATAAACAGTGGGGTGCAAGTGCCCCTATGCATCAGCACTCCTCTATCCCTTGGGTAAATTCCTAGCAGTGCTATTGCTGGGTCATAGGGTAGGTCTATTTTTAATTTTTTGAGGAACCTCCACACTGTTTTCCAGAGTGGCTACAAAAGTTTGCATTCCCACTAACAGTGCAAGAGGGTTCCCGCTTCTCCACATCCTCACCACAAACGCTTATCTTTTTACTGTTTTCATAGTTTTGCCTTTTCCAGAATTCTGTACAGTTGGAATTATATTGTATGTATGGAATTATGTTACAGACTGACTTCTTTTACTCAGTAATGTGCCCTTTTATTTTAGCCAGACACAAATGCCTAACGTTCACAGCACCATCAGTAGTCAATTACTTAAGTCATGCATTTGTCCATGAAAGAAGTGTGAAGTCAGTGTCATATAGTTTTCCACCAAACAAAGCAAAGATTCGAGGCTGTCAGCTCAGAATTCATGGAGAGCCAACAGCTTGAGAAAATGTAATCAGAGGACCCCTGCTTCTGTGTGATGAGCTGTGTGTTTACCTTACACTGAAATAGTATACGAACCCACACACCATTCTGAATTTGCGATAACCAAGTGCATGTGTTCTGTTTACAGCTGAAGATGGAAAAAGCATTTTAACTGCCTTAGACAAAAGCTCTACACATAATGCATGCTCAGGTAATCTAGATTAAGGAAAATGACTCAATTTTAACAAATTTGACAAACTCCTTACAAAATGAAACTGACTCATAATTTTGTTTTCTTTGTTTCCTTTAATGGACCTACAGATGAACTATTAGGCATGAAACCCGAGGAAGGTGGTAAGATTTATATATTTCTTTGGGGTTATAATTTAATTTTTTAATACTGTTTTTACATGCAGGAAAATGTAATGTTTATTTTTTTGAATAGCTTTGCATTCCCAAGCAAATTGTTTTTAAGTAACTGTCATTTGTCTTTATAAATGACTTTAAATATGCCCAAGTACAAATTAGTACATGTGGGATTTGTCATCTTTAGCTTAATTACATAATACTCAGACTACTAAAGCTAAAAGTTATGTCACAGGTTGTATGCTATAGTAGAAAAAACATGGCTTTCAGAACCAGACCTAGATTTGAGTACTGGTTGTACCATAAACTATCTGTATAGCCTTAGGTAATTTGCTTCACACTTTAACTCTTTCAGCCTCAGTTGCTCCATTTGTAAAATGGAATCAATAGCAACAGTCTTCCTGGGCTGTTGTCAGAATTGGAGATCATGTATATACAGGGTCTCTCATGACCTCTGACACAGGAACACTCTTCAGATGGTAAGCAGTTGAGACAGTGGCATTAGAAACATTGTCCCGGTGGTATACTGTGCTGCACCTCCACTGAACCTTAGTTATTTTTTTTTTAAATTTTTTTAACGTTTATTTATTTTTGAGACAGAGAGAGACAGGGCATGAATGGGGGAGGGGCAGAGAGAGAGGGAGACACAGAATTGGAAGCAGGCTCCAGGCTCTGGCAGGCTCCAGCCCAGAGCCCGACGCGGGGCTCACAGACCACAAGATCGTGACCTGAGCTGAAGTCGGACGCTTAACCGGCTGAGCCACCCAGGCGCCCCTACTGAACCTTAGTTAAATGCAGAGGAGGAGCTTGCCTGGCTAGGTCACCCACCCAAGTTCACCGCCTAAAATAATTTACTAAATAACTCTCCAAAAGAGAATCCAAAAGCATGGATTTGATTGAGATAAGCATAGTCTTAAATGACTCCAGGAAATTGACTGTTCAGCCTGGTATAGCCTTTGTTTTCCATCCCACCAAGGGTTTGCTTCTGATGATTTATCACAAGTCCAAAATTCCACTGATATTCTGAGACAAACTCTAGAGCACCCTTTGTCCTGGACTGCTGGTCCATAGTCCACCCTGATGGAACAAGTTTCTCCTAGGACTGGAAATGGGGCAAGATGATCCTATGGACCCCATTTAACTAGGGCCGACAATTTCCTCTACTCAGTTTGAGCTTGATTTGGGTTTAATTCCTGAAGTGTGAGAGGAAGTCTGGGGAACAGAAGGCATTGATTAAAGCTTTTTCAAAAATGGAAAGGCAGCAAGTAGAACTCTTACATTAAGTTTCCAGGGCTTAGGATTATAAACTTGGAAGAAACCTGCTTTCTTTACCAATTTCTCATTCCAGGCAACACACTTTGCAATATTTCATCAATGTCCACATGTTTTTTTGTCAGAATCATACTTATTTGTAAATATTGAAATCACCTCGGGTTATGAAAGTACAAAGCAAATAATTAAAGCAGACTGCCATTACCTGGCCTCCATTTTCATAAAAACGTTTCCCACTTGGCATAAGGATAGATTACTTTTATGAAATAAAGAGCTTTTGTCACAAATTTTTTTGGAGGGAGAAATATTGCAGGCTTGCAAAGGTGAGATAAAGACAATAATCTAACACACAATAGGTACCCACCATGTAGTTTTACCAAATCTTAACATTTCACAAGTTATTTATAATTAGCTGTATCTTTCAACTTGTTTTGAAAGGAAGACTGTTATTTCTCCTGTTGCCAACCTCTTGTTCATGTAATTTGCTCTTTTATTATCTATTTAATTTCACTGTTTTAATAAACATAAGTTTTGAATATGTATATTCACATCGGTACGTGATAATGACAGTGAAAATGTAGACAGTGGAAAATTCTGACTCCCATTTCTGCTTGCCATTCCTCTCTATTCCATATTCTCATCCCTATTTCTTTACATACACACAAGCAGATAGAAGTCCATATTCTTGTGTTTCCCCCCTTATTACAAAAAAGGGTTCTTGCTTTTGGATTTTGACTTTTTCAACTTGGTAGTAATGGCAAAACAAAAATTAACCCAGTACCCATGTATTTCTTCACAGAATTAAATCAGAAATGCTACTACCTGAGATAGATGCTTACTTTCATAAGCTTCATCCAGAGCCTGTCACAGATACACTGGAATAAGATTGTTATATTTCCCCTTATTTAAAACAACTTTTATAACTCATTGGTTTACAGTTAACAGTCTTTGTTTCATAGAATAGCAGCTCATACCCTTTTTTTGAGCACTCACTTAATACAATTACCCAAAATGTATTGTTTCTTTCCCAAAATTGTATTCTTTCCCAAAATGTGTATTTGTTTTCAGGCAGAAAAGTTGATTTACAGATTGTCTCAGTTAAATGCAATGTCACATAATCTCTCCTTTCCCTTTATCACTGCCAGGCCATAAAGCCCTTCTTGAGGCGTGAGCCATGCTCTGTCACTATCTGACTCTTCTGCATTGGCAACCCCTAGGGCAGCATCAGCTTAAAGATTAACATGACCACAAGTCTAGAAATACTCTGTCAGTGCACAGAACTTGTGGTGAATGAAGAAAAGAACACACGATAATTAGTTGACTTCAAAATGTGTGCCCTTCAGAAAACCGCCAGAAGGCCCAGATCCTGAATTAAAACACTGATAATAATATGCAAGACATTAAGCAATCAAGAAATAAAAAGAGCTTAATCCAGGGATGGCTGCCTTTATAGGACTTGGGGGCTATAAGCTCTAGCGCCCTGCTGCTTGGGGGCCAGTTCACTCCCAGTGGTAATTCTGTTAGACAAGTAATGGCCAAGCCATGGTACAGTGTTATCAAAAAGCAGACCACTTATGACAACAACAAGGAGACAGTTCTCCAGGAGCCGTTGCCCCAAAAAATCACTCCGATTCAGTGTCGTAATGAAATGTGTTTTCTCCAACTAAATAGATAATGTAAATAGCAAACCAATACTTGGCCAGTTTATACAAATTTTTAAGTGAAAAAAAACTGAGTGACATTTTGCAGTAACTTTAAAGTGGCTCTGAAATCACCTTGTGAGCGCATGTGACAATCCCAGCCTCAATTCATGAGTTAGTTGTAACATGCAGGAGTGTTTGTATTCCTCAAAGTTGGCTGAGAAAAAGAACTATCAGATAACTGAACAGGAAGTGAAGCTATAAAGCTAGTTATATAGCTAGATGAATTTAGCCCACCTAAATCTCATTATTTGGATTTATCCAAAAGATCCTTCTCTAGGACAAGACTAACTGAAATTTTTAAAAATTATAATTGTACACATTGCAACTAAAACGTTTGTCTTCTCCTATTTCCTTGGTTACTACTTTCAGACTTGTGACTCTAAATTCTGGCCAACCATCAGAACGACAAAGAAGCTTATTCAGTAGCTCCCTTTAGTCCGGGTGCAGACCTTTGGCCTGTAACAATAATACAGGCTTATGGCCCCATGCCTGGTTTCTCCCCAGATGTTCAGGACTATCTCTTTTGTTCTCTGTATAGAGCTGACTAGGAACCTGATTGCTTCCTCACACGCAGTGTGGCAAAGACTAAGCTTGTTATCTTTTTTCATAAACTTTTTCTTCTCCCTGTCTCCCTCAGCATCCTAGGATGAACAGCTGACATTGGTCCTTTCATAAAATAATGGTGCATTTTTAAAACCAAACACTCTCCTGTTCTTACTTGATCACCCTGTAGTCAGTAGTGTTCTGTATAGATTTCCTCCTGCCCCGGGTGTCAAGTTTTTCAGTAAGATTACTTGCTTGTTAAGATCTAATGTTAAAATGGAGGACCAGGACTGGGGATCATCAAGAAGTCTTTTTTCGAGTGCTTACTCAGGGTCTAGCACGATTGGGGTTTTTGTTTTTGTTTTTGTTTGGGGTGTGTGTGTATTCCAGAGAGTGGGTAGAGATGGATTTTTCCCCATCTGTTATTATTATTATTAGCTGTGTCTTTTTTCACCACAAGGGAGTTTTTAGAAGTAGTATTCTTGGATTCCAAACAAGTACAATTTGTTACCGGAGCCTTTTATAAGGACGAATACTTTTCTCGTTAGACTTTTTGTACGGTGGTTTCCCACCCCACTTCCCCCCGCCTTACTCTCTGTCAGGTGATGTGAGGATTGTGTTGGTTGCTGGGGTTTTTCATATGTATTGCAAATGTGTGGCCTTTACATTAGTCATAATGCTGAGAGTGGGGACCAGGGAGAAAAACAGAGAAGCAGAGTCTTCCTGTTTCACACACAGATGAAGGTAACTGTTGTGACATTTATCTCTTTGTTTTGCTGTGCTCTCATTTTTGGTCTATGTAGCTCCATTTCCATCTCCTGGGTTCCTAATTCATGCTGAGGTCATGAAACTCAGTATGATTTCAAAAATATAACCTGAGTGGGCTGTCACCAGTGTCCCACATCTACTTTCTGTCACCCACCCTCTATCTGAACTTAAGAGAGCTTCCTCTGTATGTCAGTTTTCACTCTGAAAACTCGCTAGGTCAGAATCAGTTAGAGCTCATTGGCTCAGAATCAGTTTTCCTAGGGAATATTTTCCCAGGGGCCTAGGAATTTTATTTTTGAACCCCTGGCCAGTACAAGGCAAACATGCTGCGTGGGTCTGCCATTCTGCCATGCTGCTTACAGCCAAGAGCGTTGCCTGGCTGCTGGTGGAGCCATCTGACCTTAGAAACCCTCAACACTTTACAAAAGCTTGAATATTCATTTATATATGACATCATTAACAGGCTCTGAGGGAAAAGCGGTGTGCTGCACTGAGAAAACATCTTGATCTGTGAGCCAGGGGTCCCCAGACAGATAATCTGTAACTAATAAATTATATGACCTTGGGCAGGTCATCTGACCTGGGTATCTTTTTCCTCATCTGTAAAGTGAGTTAAATGGGGATAATCTCCAAGGTTCCTTTCAGTTCAGTATGATTCTTCTCTCTAGGCATCTCACTGGGAGAAAACAGGCTTCCAGACAGGAAGGCAGGAAAGCATGTTTGAGGAATGGCAAATGTGAGGGAGTTTTGCCAAAGCATAGGTTTCTCTGAAGGCCTCATGAGTTGCTGGAAGGGCTGCCTTAGAGCTGGACTGCAGAGGTCCTAAATACCACTGTAAGGAGTGTTCCTTTCTTCTGGAGTCAGAGGGAGCCATTGAAGGTTTTAAAATAAGAAAATGAAACTCTCACAGCTGCACTGAGCAAAGGTATACAGCGAGGAAGGTGCCTTTTATGGAGTGTCAGCAGGCTTGCCAGTAGTAAGCCCCAAGGGACCCTTGAGTCAGGAGTTTGTCATCAGAGTTCAAGAAAACTTGGAATTGTAGATGGAGATTTGAAAGTCTTCCCAGGTGAGATTGAAACCATGAGAATAGATAAGATGTTCTGTAGATAATGTAGGGAAGGCAGATAGGCTTAGGAGGAAACTGTAGGGCAACCAGAATAAGAAGAGGCAGCAGGGATAGTATTGTTGAGGAGATAGGAAGACACCTGAGAGAGCCACTTCATGGAGACCCCAGGAGATGACAGCATTTCCAGCTTGTACAACAGGACAAAGTCCCACAGAGGGTGAGGCCAGAGAAAGGGTTGAATCGGCCATGAAGATCTCACTGGTAACCTTCAGGAGGGCCACTGCTGTTTGGAGCAGGGGCAGGAACTTGACTACAGGTAGCGGAAATAAGAGCAGTGACAAAGTACAGTGTGTGGCTGTAGAAGGGAGAAGAAACCAGAGCAGCAACATTGGGGATGGGACGGGGTGCCCAAGGAGACAGCAGTTGCAAGATTGGCTGTTGTTGGGATGTGCACACGTCTTCTGAGGTTAGGAGAGGAAGCCTTGGAGAGAGAAAGAATAGAGACGCTGGAGCTGAATCCCAGTGGGGGCAGAGCAGGCTCCCAGCAGGAGGGGAGAGTGTACCTAGGGCTGATGTTAAAAAGGAAGAGGGAGGGGTGTCTGGGTGGCTCAGTCACTTAAGCGTTCACTTCAGCTCAGGTCATGATTTCACCATTCATGAGTTTGAGCCCCGTGTCAGGCTCTGTGCTGACAGCTCAGAGCCAAGAGCCTGCTTGGGATTCTGTGTCTCTCTCTTTCTGTCTGCCTCTCTCTCTTTCTCTCTCTCTCTCAAAAATAAACATTTAAAAAAAAAAAAAGGAGGGAATTCATAAAGGATTATAGAGCTGAAGACCTAGAGGTGAGAATTAGAGTTCATTGTGTCTATTGGCTTCTATTTTTGTAGTAACATCTGGGGTTGGGTTATTGGATGTGAGAGTGAACATGGAGACTCGGGAGCCTACAAGAGCATGACGGGGACTTGGAATGGTCTGTATCTGTGGGTTGGCACTTGAGAGCTCCAGAACTTTGGTTTACCCTTGAAGACAAAAGCAGGATGGGTGCCATGACCCAGGCATGATACTTGCTCAGCTACCTGGGTGGAAGCCCTGACTCTGCCTGTACAGCCCTTACCAGGGTTTCTCTCAAAGCGCTTGTCATCTCTCTGTGTGTGTCCCCATTTTCTCACAGTTGAGCTGAATTATTTCCGAGGAAAATGATAGCTTGATTCTTAAGAGCTAGTGTTATTTTTCAAGTCTTGACTTGTCTGGTTACAGACCTAAGCCTGTCCTTTTCTACTTGTAATTAAGTTTTTCTTATGAGTTATGTATAGTAATTTCAAGCATCTTAATTATCAGGGCAGTAATTGGGTTTCCCTGTTTTCTGGTTCAAGTCAGTGCCAGTTTCATTGCTTTTAGTGAAGTAATAAGTTCTCTTAGAGAAATGTCCACTGTGCAGCCCACTTTAACTGTTAAATAACCAGGACACTAATAGCCCAAATTCAGTGGTAGATCTCCAAGTAAATTTCTGTTCAGAAATAGCTCTAGACAGTATCATCCTTGCCATGGGTCCTTTTCTCATTATTGTCAGTGAAGTTGAATTTGACAGGATACAATATTGGTCAGGAATCTTTTGGTTGGAAGTAATAGAAACCCTTCTCTAAGTAGTTTAACTTTAAAATTAAAAAGAAAAGAACATATTGGGTATTGGTCCATGTAACTGAGGACATACAGTGGTGGACTGGCCTCAAATGAGGCTGGATGCAGAGCTTAGACAGTGTTGTCAATATTCTGTTTCCAACTCTTGATACTGTGTTGTTCTATGTCCGGCTCTCTCATTCCTGGGAGCCTCAAAACTGTATCTTTAGAACCTGGAGTCTGAGAAAGACATCCTCCTCCTTCCCCCTTCCATATACCAAACTCAGCGAAGCCTCTGGCATGTGCTCATCCCTGAGCCAGTCTCCATGGTCTGAGAAATGAAGGACTCTGGCCAGTCTAGATGAGGGGTGGTGAGGCACTTTATGTAGTATTCACCAGGATCTGGTGGAGAAGGTGTTTCCAGAAAGGGAAAACTGAAGAGGAAGAGGGAAGGGATGCCAAGTTAACAAAACCCACAGAAGTCCACTCAGAACTGTCACACACAACCTAAATAGTTAAAGATTAAGCTTCCCCAGTTTCTGGTTATTTTTTGGAAGGCTTAACGTTTATTATTGTTGCTAATGTTAGTCATGATCTTCCCTGGGTTGACATCTTGATGATGTCAAATCAAATGTCAATTCAAATAAATTGATGATGTCAATTCAAATCAAAGAGTAGTCAGGGTTTGACTTAGCAGAGGGCTGTAAAGTGACTTCAGGAAGAATACGCATAACTTCCAGTGCTTATCTAAAGTCATCCCTTCCTCTAGAGTCTACTCTTTGATTTGAGTTGGTTCCAGTAAAACAGGTTTGGTTCCGCAATCAGCTGGTTTCAGTCAGGCCAGAAAGTAAACCAGGAGAAAAGGTTTGGATATTCCAGTCCCAAATGAAAGTAGAATGTATGGAGATTTGTGAAGTTAATATATGTAAAAAGAGTTGACACCAAGCGAGATTGAGAGCCGAAAGGAGGGAGGATGCCTAGTGAGGTGTATGTTAATGGACACAGCCATGCTTTCTGCCTGCATTCACAAATATGGGCTGTCCTACCCTACCCACCTGCCTTTCCACCATGCACAGGTCAAGGTGGATCCTGGCTGCCCACCCTCCTAAAGAACTGTCTCACAAGCCTATTTACTAAAATGCCATTTCCCTTGTCTTCTCATCACCCACCTACAAGCTACGTCCAGTGCAAATTTCTGTGATAACACAAACAATAAGAATACTTAGACAGTTGTCCAATTAAAGCCATATTTCGCTACTATTTTTAAACCACAGTGATAAGAGAGTGACTGGACTCCTCCCTTCCTGGATTTATAGCCAGTCTGCTTAGCACATCAGAAGTCCTCTCAGTCAGAACACGTTTATATAAAGTGTGGTTGAAAGTAGATCCAGTTAAGCTGACAGATAAGCTTTATGTATTTTTTTAAAAAGCCTTCACTTGCTAATTGTCTCATATATTTGAGGAAAACCTGTTAATCTCACTTAATATGACAGTATCAAAATTGCAGTATAGCTCAGAAAATACAAATCACGATTATTCCTTCTCTTCGTGACTTACGTTTGCAGTTCCCATGTGGCAAGTAGGTACCACAGCAAAGCCACAGTTAGTAAGACCATCAGTCTTTGGTGTTCAAAATATGTAGAAAACCCAGTGAAAGGTCTTATAGGATTTCTGGCTAGTGATGCCCCCATTCTATTTGTATTCCCTGTTAAGTGTTTTGTCAGTGTTCATATTATGAGAATGAATCTCTTCTTTAAAGTCTCCCTTGTGGACAAGCAATGAGATTTAAAGGTGTATTTCCTTTCATCTTCCTGATAATGCTTTGAGGTGGGCATTATTAATATTATCATTTTACAGGTGAAAAATACAAGAGACCCAGAAGAGCTAAGGGTCTTGATGTAGTCACACAGCAAGTAAAGAATGGCCTCGGGGCTTACCCTCTGGTCTGGTTCTCATTCCAACCCTCCAGGGACTGTGTCTCTGGCCTTCTCTAGGTGGTTCCATAATTTGCCGTTTTCCTGTCATTCTTTCACTGCTGCCCTCAGGCAAACCAGACCCACCTTTCCTCTGCTCTGGCAGAGCCTCGAGGTGGGTTGCATTTAGTTGCAGCAAAGGAGAAAGGAAGCAAGAGGCCTTCCTTGGTCATTGTTGGACTTCCTGACATCTTCTGTTCCTGCCCAAGGCGTGGCAAGTGTCCTCTCCCCATTGTGGATGACAGGGCAGACTCCTGCAGGGTGTGGTGGCTGTGGCTTTAGGGCTTGTTGTATGAAAAGATTTGGGAAGCTATACAAACAAGGAATGAAAACCTCCCACATGCCTTCAATCCTGGCTTTGTTTCCTGTCTGAGAAATGTTTTGGTGGTAAATTTGCTTTTATATTAAGGAAAGAACAAAACCCTAGAGTTTTTAATGGAAATCCTACTGATGCCCAGAAACTGGACTTGCTTTGGAGGAAGGGGCATGAATGACAGTGGGACTAGAAATTGAATTCTGGAATTTAAGAGAGACTATGATGAGAATCATTTATGGTTTGATAAACTTTTTCTTAAATGTAGCCATCACCCAGTGTGCTCCATCCCAGCCACCCCCTGTATTTGCTCCCAAAAGCTTGGGCCCTGGGTGGTGATGTGTTTTGTGCTCTGTTACTTTGATCAGCTTGCCTGGGCCCAGTGGCGGGGACCCTAGAACCCGAGGGTGCTGACAAAGATGACCTGCTTCTGTTGAGTGAGATCTTCAATGCTTCCTCCCTGGACGAGGGTGAGTTCAGCAAAGAGTGGGCTGCCGTGTTTGGAGACGGCCGGCCGAAGGAGCCAGTGCCCACTGTGGCCGCCGGAGAGCCAGACCCCAGACCCCAGGCAGGCTCAGGATTCCTTCCTTCACAGCTTTTAGACCAAAACATGAAAGACTTACAGGCCTCACTCCAAGGTACGTACCACGGGGATTGAAACAGGGTTTGTTGTTGTGTGCTCGTTCTTTATTTTTAATCCAAAAGCCTCTTTCTACCTTCTTTGTCTTTTTTTCATGTTTTCTGGGTTTTATTTTATATCCAGTGTCTTTTTAGTTGAAATCTCAGAGTCCTATCCCAGCTTTAAGATAGGTTGCTTCTCATAATTTTCTTGCTTTTCATAATTTTCTTGTCATGTTCATGTTTCCTTTTAATGACAGGTTAGAGAGGTGGCTCTCAATCTTACAGTCTTGCTCTCATTTTAGATTTTTGCAGGGCATACCGTAGAGAATCTTCCCGGTTGTGACCCTATTGGCTTTGGCCAATTCTGCCTAGCCAGTTCTCCACATTTCTATAGACATGTCGTCTTTCTAGGTGCCAAGTAACACCATGCTGGGCTTCTTAACTCTTTGCACATTGAATTTTATCTTGCTTCTTGCTGTCTTTCCATCCTGGCTCACTGCAACGCTGAGGATGCTGTCAGTTCAGCTGCTCCTGTTCTGCCTAAACCACGGGGCTCAGCAGCCCCATGTGCCTTGGCCACAGACGAAATACAGTTTCCACACTGATCATCTGTGGCTGGCAACATTGGTCAGGGTGCAGGGCAGCACACTGGTTGAGAACTGCCAGCATGAGGAGCGCATTGATTTAGAGGGCAAAATTAAACTCAGATTGAAATTGAAATTTTAAAGTTTGAGTTTCTAAACAGACCTTGGGAAGGAGACTATTTTCTAGTATTTCGACACCGTTTTCCTCCTTTCATGTCGCTTTAATTGTAAGACAGGAATCACTATTAAGAAGTTCTCAAGTTGTTTTGGTTTTTCCATGAATTTAGGCTATCTCCTTAATAAGTGTTTATCTGGCACTTAAAGCTGAGAACAAACAGCAGAACTGGAATGATTAAGTAATTATGAGCTATTAAAAAAAAACCTCAGGTCTTTGGAGATGAGATCATGGACACAGCAAGAGTTGGTGGGCAAGACCAAAAAAAGGTGTTCCCCTTTTTTTTTTTTTTTTTTTAAATGAAATACATGATTCCTTTTATCTTCTTCTGGGAGTCTCATTTTGTAGCCATGTCATTTTTTTTTTTTTTTTCAGTAACAGAGTTAGAGATAGGAGAGATACATGGAATCCAAAAATACTACACCCTGAGTTTCACCTCTGGGTTTCGCCATCTCTTTTGCTGGAGCCCCAGATGAGCACCAGTGACTTGAGTTTCACCCCCACCCACCTGCGGGGGAGGTGCCAACAAGCTGTGGGAGAGCTGGAAGCCCAGAGCCAGGATCTACCTCTCAGATCTTGGGGCTGCTGGAGACTCTCCAGCTGTGCTGCAGGATGAACCCGATTCAGGCCCCCAGCTGTGGAGACACTAGGGCCTCTGATGCCCAGAGGAATGGTGGTGGCAGTGCTCTCACTTAGCTGGGGTGGCTGAGTGTCATTCACTTGTGAGTGGCCCCCACTGACAGCTGAGAAGTCAGAGCTCCATGCCTTTTTCCTGAGCAGGCAGGGTGAGAAGATCTCAGCTCAGGGGCCACAGCCCTGGAACTATGCCTGAGAGCTAGGACCAGAGCAGTGGCCATGGACTTGGCACTTTAGCCTTGTCCCAAGTCCAAGGAAACAGCACAAAAGCACACTTGGGTCTAAGAAGGGAGGTGTTCTGGGGCACCTGCGTGGCTCAGTCATTTGAGTGTCTGACTCTTGGTTTTGTCTCGGGTCATGATCTCACAGTTTTGTGGGATCGAGCCCCGTGTTGGACTCTGCCCTGGCAGCGTGGAGCCTGCTTGCGAGTGTCTCTCTCCCTCTCTCTGCCATTCCCCCACTCACACTGTCTCTGTTTCTCTCAAAAAATTAAATTAAAAAAAAGGAGGGAGGTGTTCTGACAGTGAAAAATGCAAGCTCATTTTGGAAAGAGGTCTTCTTATACTGGTAGAGAGGTACTACTACCAAGGCAGGCCATTATTTCTCAAGCAAGCAAAATCTAACTTGATGTTGCCACCCTACTAGCTTCTTAGCAAGTTTCTCATTCAACAGAGATTGGTTGGGTCCTTCTGGGTGCCAGGCACTGGGGATTCATATGAAAACATAACAGACAAGGCTTCTGCCTTCCTGGAACTAACAACATTCTAATGAAGAAGAGGTAATGAACAATAAACATAATAAAGAAAAATCACATAGTGGGTTAGAAAGTGATTGGTATGATGAGGAAAAGGAAAGCTAGAACCAGGGGATAGAGACTGTTAGGTGGAGAGCAGGGTAGGTCAGGCTGCAGAACTAAATAGGATTCTCATTAAGATGAGATCTGAGCAGATTTGTAGGAGATGAGACAATCGGCCATGTGGAGATGCAGACAGAGGGAACCCATGTGCCATTGCCCAAGGGAGGACACCCCTGGCATGCCCAAGGGTCGGCAGGAAGAGCACTGTGGTCTAAGTGAGGCAGGGAGGCAGAAGCTAGGCCACACAGGGCGTCCTAGCCTTTGGAACAACCTGGGCCTTTTTTTTTTTAGCCCAAGTGAAATTGGGAACCATCATAGCATCTTGGACCAACAATGGGTATGATCTGATTTACCATTTAAAGGGATCATCCTGGCTGCTAAAAGTTTCCTTTTCTCTGCTGGTGTTCTATGAAGACCAATGTTAAAGGAGTTGTTTTGTAACCTCTGAGTTATCCTGTTGCCTTTGCATGCCAACAGCCATCAATTGAATGTCTACGGAACTTAAAGTGACAGAAAAAAAAAAAAGTGGAACCTAAGTGTTTGAAAGAGGAAGCTCATTCAGCCTCTCTCACACCTATGGACTCCCAGCAGGTACTCCCAGAATTCCACCACTGGTGCTGCCTGAATTCAAGGAACCTTCAAAACAGATGTGGTACAAATAAAGAACAGCCCCCCTGCTTTGATGATTGATCATGTAATCCAGTTGCAACCACAGTCTATGCTTTTATGAGGACTTTCACCCTAAAAAAGAGGAAAAGATGAATATTAGCTGTAGATTTTTTTTTATTACATCCATCGTCTAGAAAATGCATCTATATACATGAACTGCAAAAGCATCTAAGTAACTGTTAAACTTCTGACACCTCGTATTGGAACTGCTTCCCCTGATTATCCAGATCATCTCAAAACCCAAATTAAATAAACAACTGAAAAGTCAAACACAACATGGAGTACAAAGGCCCATTGGCATGTTGGCTTAGTGAAAGAAGCAGTGGTAGAGAGTTGACGTAACCTAATCCTCACCACACCCTTCCTAGTCAGGTACTATCATCATCTCCATCATAGAGCCCAGGAAACTGAGGAACAGAGCAGCTACGTAATTTGCCTGAGATCATACATCTGATAGGAGAGAGAGAGTGAACCTGAGCCATCTGCCTCCAGAGTCTGTGCCTTTCACCTTTCCCTTCTGGCTGGCTCTCTGTACCAAGTCTTTGATGGCAAATGTGACTCCTCAGTGGGTTCCTTCAGGCCTCTCCGTGGATGCTTCCAGAGGAGCAGGAATTATAATATGATTAGCCTGGCCCTGGGTGTCCTGGACACACACACAGACCAAGGACAGGTGGTTGCCATGAAGGAGGAATGTGCATGTGGGGAGGCAGGGTCCCTGTCAACCACAAAAATCAGATGATGTTCCAGAATAGAATATTTGAAATCGAGATTGTCTATAGAATCTTCTCCTGTGCTAGCAGCCACCCACATCTTCCCTGAAGCGCATTCCTGCTCAGTCTCAACCACCGCTGTCCTGGTTCTCTGTGAGGTCCAGGTGGGGCTGCAGCCTCAGGGTCAGAGTGTCATGAGAACTTCGGGAATGCTCCAGGCTTGGGGGGCAGCAAACTCTGCTCTTCCACAGGCTGCATTTCCCTCTCACTCTCCCCTCCTCCCTTCTCCTTCACCTCTTCTGTCTTCTCCCCTCCTTATCTCCCCATCTTCCTCTGCCTCCCTCCCTCCTTTCTTTGTCCTCTTTCCTCATCCATTCCCCTGTGCTCTGGGGAGCAGAAAGGAAGGGGGATTTAGTAAGATAACAATTGCATTTTCCTCTGCTCCCCACCTCAACTTCAAGGTCTGGGAGAGCCAAACAAAGCAACTTACATTTAGGATTAAGTTGGGCTGAACATTTGAAAGAGGAGTTAATTTTATGTAGGATTTCTAAGAGTTTCTGAAGTTACCAGCATAATAGGGGCTGGAATTTCCTGTGTCATACAGGGAGGAGAAAATAGTGCCTTCCTAAGGCCTCTTAAAGTGAATAGAAGGAGAGCTAGCCAGAGGGGGTTGCCCAAGGTAGAGATGAGGTGAGGTTGATAAGCCTCATTTGACATTCTTCTCCATTCTCCACCAATATCCCAAATTTAATTTAGAAATAGACACCGATACTGAAAAGACTACCATCTGCTCAAAATAAATGCACCAGGACATCTTGTGATTTAGGATTCTGCAAACCAAAGTTAGGAGTTTTGTTCCACATTCTCACAAATGTACAGCCCTGTGTTCCTTCTGGATATTCTTTTGTTTTATACCATGCCTAGGTGCTATTGCCATCTGGGTGGGTTTCTATTTAAGGCTAATGTAATGCCAGGCTTTGCATTATCTCAAATTCACCTTTCCTCAAACTGAGCTCGCCTCTTGCCATTCCTGGCTTAGCCTGGTTCCAGATAACGTATTTCTGGGGCTCAAAGGATATGAAGGAGAAGACTGTGGCGTGCAGTTAGAGTTTAATGCAGTGGTACTTTCAACACAAGCCAGTGGAATTTTTGTTCCATCAAAGAAGCAGCTTGTTGAGGAGCATCTGTAGGTCTTGGATATGTGCAGAATTTAAGTGCCTCCTTTAATCCATGGAAGGGGCCTTGATGACCATCTATTCCACCCCCATTTAGTATATGAGGAAATCAGGGATTCCCACATAGGTCTTGTGACTTGCCAAGTTGTTGGAGTTTTATATCCATCATTTATATAATTTCTCAACTCCTCAGATTGGCTTACAAGGTCCTTTAGGACCTGACCCCAGTCCCACTGCTGCCTACACTCCCCACACCTTTACTTAGCATGACTTAACAACATTGTTTTGCTGGAGAAACATGTATTATGTCAGTAAGCTGGACTCCAGCCATATCGAACTTGAGTGAGCCTGGCTCTACCCACCACTGGGCTCTGGTACGCATTCTCGCTCCTCCTTAGAGCACGTCACCCACCTACACACCCATGATGCTTGCTTTCCCTAGTTAAGTTCTCATCCTTCTGGTTCTCAGCTTCAATGTCATTTCATACACGGAGCCTTCCCTGACTTCCTCTTCCTCCCAGCAGTCCAGGTTAGATGTTTCTGCCTCCATTCCCTTTGTACCCGGTATACTCACTCATTCCCATTCTCTCACGTCATTTTAAGATTGGTCTAATTTTCTGTCTCTTGCTTTTGGTTGTCATGGGCAGGGCCCATGTTTGTGTTGCTCACCATCATATTTCCAGAACATGGCTGAGTGCCTGGAATACAGTAGATGTTCAAAAAAGACTGGGTGGATGGAGGGATGACAAGAAGGGAGGGAGAGAGCAGCAGACATTGAATCACTAGATTAAAAGAAAACAACCCTCAGCTAATCTCAGGGGTTGTTCCTCGTGCTTGCTGAACTGGACTAAAATTCAGTTTCGGCTTAGATTTATTGATGGCCTGCTCTCTAGCCTCTCTACTCTCTCGTTTCACCTACAAGATCCTATCTTATTCAACAACAACCACCTATGAGGCAGGAATTTTTACCCACCCTTTGCAGAGATGGAAACTGGGGCTCAGTACGGGAAATATGGATGGCTGGGTGGTGCTTGGCCACCATGGCTGTGGTGTTCCCACTTTCCCTTTCCCTGCCAACCCCACCCCAGAGCCCCCCCACGCTATGATCATCAACCCAGCCTGGGCTTTTGCTCTCCCAGCTAGTGAAATTACATTCATGGTAAAGTGCTCCTCTGGATGGTGTTATTTTGGCTTCACTTGCTGCTCTAGCTGGCCAGTGTTATTTCTGGCTGATTTATATTTTCCCTTATGTAAGTAAAGGGGGCAGGATTGCTCCAATAAAATTTTATATGTGTTTCCTGCAAATGGGTAGCACAGTTGACATATCAAAGGAACTGTGAGCTAGGATAATCATTTTGCTCACAGAGCTCTCAGCTCTTGCTCTGCGGCCCCCACCCTTCACCACCCTCTCCTGACACAATTACTCTGAGATGGGGAGACATCTTTCTAGCCACACCTTCATGTTAAAAACGCCTCAGCCAGCTAACACCAACTAGAGAAGAGTTGATGGCAATTACAGGAATATTAGCTACACGAAGTTCTCTTTAAATAGCATTTTTTTTTTCCTGACAGAAGCCAAGACATTTGAAATCTGGCTTGGCATTCCATCCATAATTACCCTCATTGCACCCCTCCCCTAAATAATTCCCAAAGTGATATGAGTGAGGGTGACATTGCAGCTGAGTTTATATTTTCTTTTCTTTCTGTTTTAGCCAGTGTCCCAGCCATACTATTTTCTCCCCCTCATGCACATAAGTGCGTTAGACTTCTGCTTAATAGCTGTTCTGAGGGAACAATATGACTTGGCAGACTGGCTGTTGCTTCTGCTCCACACTGTGGGACAAGAGAATAGAGACAGCCTGTGTCTTTGTGAAAACTCTGAGGTATGTTGTCCCCATCATCTTAGACTCCAATGAGGGGATGTCATCAGACTCATCGTCCTTCGTTTCCTCTGCTCCAGAGAAGCCCCCAAATCCATAGATTCTAGATGTTGCCTGTATGATCATGAGTGTTTAGGTGAGCAATATTCCAAAACCCACAGTTACAAATGAATCCAATTAACAGACATGTATTGTCTTTATAAAGGAATATGCCATTATAATCCAATAGGCTTGAAAAATGATTTATATTTCTGGTACTTTTAAAATATGATTTGATATACAGACATTTTATTTATTTATAACTTTTCAGGAACATGCCCATTACATAAAGTGAGGGGAGCTCGGTTTTGACATGTAGATTTATTTCTGCCTCCTTTAGGAATGTGTTCCATTTTATACTCTAAAAAATACAATGCTTCCAACCTGCCTCGCTTTTTGAGTGTTCTCTGCAGCCATTTAAAAAAAATGACTGTTGTGCATATTTTTGAAATGCGAAAAATTATCTCATTGAGTTCCCACTGTATTGAATAGCATATAGAAACCAGGGAGGGTTGACTTCTGTACCTCTGATTTGGCTTTGCTCTGGGTCGGTTCAGGTTCTCTCTGAATGTGTGGATCTCCTTGAACTCAGAGAGCTTGACAGAACTGAAGAGCTTAAAGCTGCAGGACCTGAGGAAGTAGGGTTCTGAGACAGACCCCTCTGTTTCCTAGGAGAGCCTCTGCCTTTGTCTGGCTCTGGCCTCAACCAAGATGACCTGATCCTGATGGAGATAGTGACCCTTGTGCAGCCTCCTTGGAGACCGCCTATAACAGTGCTTCCCAAACTTGCACTTATAATCACTGGGGAGTTGTTAAAACAGTTTCCTGGGCTTTACCCCTAGGGATTCTGATTCACTGGGTCAGGGTTGGCCCTGGGAACTTGCATTTCTAGCCAGCTTACAGGTGATACCCATGCTGCTGGTGTGGGCACCACACTTTGAGAACCACTACTCTTAAGAGGTTAAGGCCAGCCTTGCTGGGGGTGCGGGGAAGGGTCCGTGGGCTCTGCTGAGCACAGGTGGGTCTTGAGTACATTTGGTGTTGGGGAGAGGATTGTAGGGGAAAAGGGTAAAAGTCACCCAGTTACATTCTACCTCTTTCAGCTTTATTTGGCATACTTATGGAATCACGATTTTAACTTTCCACATTTGCCACTGTTTTATGTGATTTGCGTTTAAAAGGAATGCTCATGGGCCAGTTATCTAGGAACTAGGGAGGTTGTGTTACTCCTGGATTACACTGAATACTGATCATTTCTTAAAACTGCTTTTTTTTTAACTGTAATTTACATACCATAAAAACCAGCCATTGTAAAAGAATGGTTCAAGGATTTCTGGTAAATTTATATTGTGCAATTAACACTATAGTCCAGTGTTAGAACATTTCCATTATCCTAGAAAGCTCCCTCAAAATCTGGTGCTTTTGATGGCTTATGAATTATGTTAACTACATATTCAAGTACCTTTCCAATGAATAATAATACTTTAAAAAACCCTCTATATGTTTGCATTGTTTTAGAACCAATAAATAGGTCAAAGGCCTCCTGTTTTATTTGTCATTGGTTAGTCTTCTCGGAGAAGTCTGTATGTCACTTGTCTAAAATGAAATAATTCAGCCAGTGAGTATTATAGCATCTACTATGCCAAGCATTGCTTTGCTGTATCTTAAAATAATGCTTTATAAGTGTACTTCTTATGGTTTAAGACTATTCCCTAAAAGTTTATCCTAATTCAACAGCCATTGTGTGCCAGGCAGCACAGTACAGGATGTAAAGATGATTAATACATGGTCCTATCTCCAAGAGGCTCACAACTCTAGGAGGTGACACAAAATTGCAAACTAATAAACAGAGTAAGAGTTTATACATCTCCTATTACACATCTTAGACTAGTGGCAGGGGAAATGAGCAGCATTAAATGCTATCATTTTTGTGGCATATACTCATTGACTTTTCTTGCTCCAGAAATTGGTTTCACTGCCCCAGCTGAACTGTGCCATCCAAACATGTTGTCTTATGAGGGCCTTATAGGAGACAAAACCTTTTCCAGAGAAAACACTGTAAGCAGAGCATCCCAGTAAAAGGATACAATTTTAACAATGATGGACCCGACAGTGATACATCATCTGATGGTCTGTGTTTCATGGTGAGAATCAAGAATGGACTTAGTCCACAAACACCTTCCTATGCTGCATTAGGTATTTTGGAGCACATTGAAGAAGGAATTTCTTCTCTCACTAAGAAGACAGGACTTAAACATACCAAGAATTAAAGCAGATGTGCAAAGGAGTATATGGTAAAGTTCTAAATTAAATGTGAGCCATGCCAAAACATCTAGCCATGCCAAAACATCTAGGGAAACTAGGTGTGCCTCTCCCCAAGCAGGACTGCCGGATGTTAAGTTTACATTAGAAGCAGGAAGAGCACAGGGGGCATTACAGAATGTTGGGTTACACAAGCCAAGTGCCATTGTAAGGACATGGCAGCAAATTGGGGGAGGGGGCTTTCTTTCCCCTCATAAACTTGGACTAGACTACCATTTATTTATCTGTATTAACTAAAACTTCTCAGATTAGCTGGATACAAAATAAATCAGCTGGATCATAATGAAGTGGAGAAGACCCACAGTTTATTAGTTGTATCACTATATTTACTATTGTTCACTTTTTTTTTTTTTTAAGCTTTCTCCATTTATGACAGAAAAACAAGGCACTTGATTTCCTTGGAATGCTATGGATAATCTTTGGTGTGACCATGAAATGATGTTACTTGAGAAGAAAAATGGGCATAGAGCTAAAAAAAAAAAAAAAAAAAAGTTTCAACGTTAACAATTTCACAATTTTTTTTTCCAAAATCCAATTTTTTCCCTAATTTTCCATACTTATGAATTAGGTATAAATATATATATATATATATATATATATATATATATATATATATACACTGTCCACTGTCCCATAAAATATACCCCAGGTATGAAGAACATGGCAGAAGGGTCTTGTCACCCTTTTCCCTTTCTTTGGAGGCCACTATGGGTGAGACCATGTGTGTGCCCAGTGCCTGGTAGGGCAGTGTGCCTGTTCTTCCCTCGACCTAACAACCTCTGGTTTTGAACATTAGGCTGGTCAGAGAACAATGTCAATCCTCCTCCTACTCCATGGCCAGCAAGCAGTCCAAATGACAACAGCCCTGCAATGAAAGGTAATATAGTGTTTTATTCCCTGGAAATGACAATTGCCTTCCTTTCAACTAGCCTAACACTATTTTCTGTCTTTTCTTTACTAATTTTATTTGAGCACCTAGGGTACAAAGCATGGGCTACAAGGGTAGAGAGTTTTACATGATCCTAGGAATTATGTTCTTTTATTCTGGCCCAGTGTCCCAACTAATAATTCCCCTTATTAAACCAAAGGAGGAGGAACCAAATAACCTCTCCCCATGTGATTGTGTGCTGACCAAGATTGAATGGTTCCAGCAAGGTAGGAAAGGCCAGTGAAGTTTGCTGTCTTTTACTGAAACTACCATTGCCTCCACCTAACAAAGAGCCAGGTTTACTTAGCTGTCAGAGGAGGGCCTTTCAAGCTTGTGGGACTGTTCTTTTCTGAGACAGGTCCCCAAAGAGAACCTGTGCTTGACTGAAGATCTCTGTATTTGCAGCTGTCTCTCCCTTTGGTCATCAGCCACTTTCCGTGTTAACCACAGGAAGTTGCAGGGAGTGTCTTTATCATCCAGAAGCATTCCCAGGATGTTCTTGTAGGTATTGTGCAAACAGTTGCACCTGGTTTCCCAAACTCTGGCAGTAGAGGTCTAGGGAAGGTGAGGGCTGCACCAAAGTACAGTCACCTGACTCCTCCTAGCAAGGCCACAGCTACCCTCTGAGGCCGCCCTACAGCTTTGGGAGGTTAGGAGGAAAAGAGGAAGTGGATGTAGTGATGTAGTGTATTTTTGCTGGAGATCTCTTTAAGAGATCTTGATATTCCCTATCAAGAATCGAGATGGCTAATCCTCTTTAAATCAGTCTTGCCCCATACAGTTTGCTGTGTGGACTCCTACATGACTAAACGTTGAGTTGGTTACTCCCTTTTTAAAAATTATTCCCCACTCCACTCCCCAACCAACCTATATTGAGATCTCTTGGGTCTCAGTTTATCGTATCAAACTAAGCCAAGTGTTCTGCAGGTTGATTGTACATGGAGATCAATTAATGTTACACAATAACTTGCCTCTTGCCAGTGAGCATTGCTTGTAGTCATTTTATCTCTGTAATGGATGTGTTGATTATCTCATGATAAAGTAATATACCTATGAGAGATTATGGGGAAAAACAAAAGACAGGAATCAGAACTATACCATGATTGGCACCTTATCTTAACATTTCAGTGCCATTTTCGTGAAAAGACCAAAGGCCTTGTTGCTGTAGGATAAGCCCATAACCACTGTCCTGTTCCTCTGGCATAACCTTGTAGCAGCCTGTCCCACCAGTATTTTCTGAGACTCTTCCAGCCAGATGGCAAGCACATTCCTTGTTGCTCTCAGCTAGAAGGATAACCTGTCAGACGTTTTCTTCGTGCTTTTGATACTCCCACCTGTTGGGGAAGGGGAAAAAAGCCTGGGTCGTCCAAGCCAATGAACTTCGGTCCTCATGTGGAATGATTTATATAAAGAGGCCCCAACTTGTGTAGAAATCACTTGCATGAGGCACTCTTTTGAAAATACTCTCCTCATCTGGAAAATAATTTGGCTCTGTAATTGTGGCATTCGGGAAGTTAGGGCGGGTGGTTCAGTTAAAGAACAGCTGAAGGGAGCATCCATAGATGGTGAAGTGGGAGGGGTGTGAGGGGGGAGGAAGGGAGGCATGTCAAAGGCCTCCTCCCTCTAACAGGAGATGGTGGATGAGGGCAGTGACCCTGAGAAAGGAGAAACCCTCCTCTCAGCCTGATGCTCTAAAGCCTGAAAAGAGTGACCATCATACTTCCCTTGACCCAGCAGATTCAAAAAGATTCCTCCAGTGGACACTGGAAGGCACCATGCATCCTCAGCCATTCATTCGATTTCTGAAATCACAGTGATATTTCCTACTTGTGTTGAAGCAGCACCATCTGAAGTTTTAGGCAACTTGTTGGGCCGTGCCATCCGCTGGGATGGGGATGCAGGTGTGGATTGACACTGGGCTTGTTCTTCACTGAGCTTCAGGCCATGGTTTAGAAATGTTTCTCCGATAGCCAACAGGGATATGTGGAATCCCCTAGCTAGTTTTAGAGACAGAGTGTAATAGGATTCGTCTGACTGAGCAGTATCCTCCCTTTTCCAGATGAGCCTGGACCCACCTGTATGCAGCATGGCAGAGGTGGGCCTTTGGAAGGTACGTGTATTCATGTTGCCTGTTCTCTCCCCAGAACCTGCCAAGGCTGCCTCCTCAGACCTGACTGCCTGGTTCAGCCTCTTTGCTGACCTCGACCCACTGTCAAATCCTGATGCTATTGGGAAAACCGATAAAGAACATGAATTGCTCAATGCATGAGTCTGCAGCCTCTCGGAGGGAGCCCTCGTGCCACTCCTCGGCCACACACCTGGGGACACGCAGACGTATGAAGTGATCAGTATGCTGTTTTCATATTTACGTGCCATTTTAATAAAATGAAAGGGTCAGAGGCCCTGTTTATATTGGTATAATTATTTACTCTTATTTGGTATAAAGGGTTTGAATGTATTCTCTATGTGGATCTAACAATACACGATTGTCTAGGAGCAATTTTCCGGCTGGCCGCTCTCCTGCTGACGTCCACATTATGGCTGCTGATGTGTCACTGGGCTACTGTGAGATCCAAGTTCAAATCATCAACCTATTCTGTGTTAGGTTGCAGTAACGAGTCCTGTAGCCTAAGAGGCGGCGGGAGGCTAGCAAAGCTTAAATGCCTCCTCATGTACTCCCTGCCTTTGTTGCCCTCGTAAGGGGGCTGCAGGAAGACTTCCCCTTCTTGCCAAGCCACCTTTCAATGAGCTCTGGATGAAGCCCCAGCCAACCAAAGACACTGTCCCTCAGCCCTTGTGTGGTGGGGTGTGTGTTCTCACATGGGCTGAGGAGCTGGGCTGGTCTCACTGCACGAACCTTTCTTATGGAAAGCAGCCATATCTGCAGATGCCAGTGTCTCCTCTTGTCTTCTCTGTGGCTGGAATTCAAAAGCATGTATTTCTGGAGTCCTTTGTGATATTAACTGTTTTTTTTTTTTAATTAAATGGCAGAGATATTTGACATGCAAAAACACATTAAGAGAGTCTGTTGTGGGGACTCAGTGGGGAGGTACCATGGACATTGAGGCTGGAGAGGGACAGATGAGGAGAACAAAGACGAGCCCCAACTGCATGAAACTACTGACGAGATCCCATGCATCCCACATACAGTGCAGGAGAGGAAGGCATGGACTTTTGTTGGCTTGGGGAGAGATAGGAGCAAGTTTTGCATGTGGGCATGTAAGTGGTTCAGACACTTCACGGGTGTTGAGTCCCCAGGGCTGGCACCTCTCCTCCCCTCCCTGTGTCACCTGTGGTATGCTGAGAGGCCACACACCCCTGTCAGTGAGCCAGTGGCCCTGAGAGGAGTAGCGTTGATGATTATCCTGGAATTGGTCCTCTCTGCCCAGCTGGGCTCTGCTGCATTCTTGTAGCCTCAGTCTCTGGCTTTGGAAGGGTCTCCTTTGGCCACTTCCCCCAACACAGGAATGTGGCTTCTTGGCTCTGCAGTGTGCCCTCAGGGAAGGACCTGGTCCAGCAGTAGCCACTGTCCTCTGCAAGATGGCCCTGGGGGACTGGAAGGCATCTTCCTCCTCCTCCTCCTCCACTGCTCAAGAAGAGACCTGAAGGCGAAAGGGGGCCGGGACTCAGCGTGTTCTGTGGCTGGAGCAGCTCTGCTCATGTCTTGGCCGGCATAAACTGTCCACAGAGTCTCATTTGTAAGAATCTCATTTGGTGACTTTTCAGCCTGGCATGCATGGTCTTTGAGGATACAGGGATACAGCCCTAGGCTCTCCCCTCTCCGCTCCACACAGCCTCCCCGCCTCATCCCACACATACACAGAAAAGCTTGCTGCACCAGAAGCCCTCCCTCTCCATGCTGGGCCTGTGCATTTGCTGCACACTCCCCCTGGGATGCCCCTGTCCCCTTACCCCTGGCTGCCATCACACCCCTACCCGCCCCTCAGATCGCACTTCCTTCAAGCATAGCCCACAGTTTTCCTAGGAGGAACCACCCCTCATCTCCTGCCTGCCCTTCCCCCGTTTCATGATAAGCACACCCTTGGTGCTCTGCCTGGCCCCTGAGGCCTATTTGTAGGCATCTCCCTCTGCCCCAAGGTGTTGCAACCCCAGAGAAGGGGGTTCCTGTTTCCCCAAATCTTCTGTGTCTCCCTAGTAATAAGCACCCTGGAGTCACCTTGTGAGGACGGGATTAATGATTCCTGAGTGGAGCTGCCCTGTGTGGAACGTAGATTAAGGACTCGTTTCCTCCTGGGTCACGTGTGTTCGCAGCCGTGAGAGCCCCACAGCAACCGCAGTAAGGAGACGAAGCAGAGAAGCAGGAGGGTAGACTTGCTCCATCCAGGCTGGAGGCTCAGGGAACTAGCTTGCTGGGTACTGGGTGGGGGTGAAGGGGTGTGGGGTTCTTCTCAGTTGAATGGATCATTTTAGTTGCATTTTAAAGTTGATCTGTGGGTGAAGGGCAGAGGATGATTGTGGTAGTTGAACAGGCTTCGCTACAAGTGAAAGGACAGAATTGCACATGGAGGCATTTTCTCTCTGAATTTTCTTTACATTTTTGTTAAAAAAAAAAAAAAAAAATTCAATTCCCATTCCCATCTGCAATCCACTTGGCCAGGCCCTTGATCCCTCTTGATAGGCGTGTTTTGATCCTGGCTTGCACAAAGCCCCCTCGGCCACCTCTCTAGTTTAAGGAGAAGCAGCTGCTGGCTTATTCTCTTTTAAGCGGCCTGTGTGCCGCCCAGCCAGGGGGCTTCCTTGGGGGCCCACCTCGAGGCCCCTCACCAGCCGCCTGTGGAAGGACTGTCTCTGGTGTGAAGAAGACAAAGGTGCCCCACCCCCTTCACGCCCTGTCTCACTTCTCCCTCATTTTCATTCCTTGTCTCCAGGCCAGTCTGAACCACAATTGCACTGGAACCCTCAGAGAAATTCAGAAAGCACCTGCTCCTTGAAAACTTTCCTGCAGTTTTAGGTGGTCTGCAAGTGCCCCTTCCCTTCTTGAGCTGCCCCAGCCAATATATAAAGAATATTCAAATGTAAGGGAGGGAGCCAGAAACATTTCTCTTTCCTCTTTTCTTTTTCTCCCAGCTGGCATGGGCTTTGGTGCACTTTATAGATTCCTTGCCTTCAAAATGTAATTTTAGAAATGTCAGGTTGATTTTGAGCTGTGTGAGAGTGAGAAAAGCATCCGTCAGCTTCAGAATTAGAAAGGCACCAACTTAGAACTTTTTGTTGGAGGCTTATGCCCAAGAAAACGTGGTCTGCTCAAAGTTGGCATCCCCAGGAGGCGTGAGTTGCCAGTGGGCATGTAGACGGGCTCACCATCATGCTGTGGCAGGTGTTTCCATTGGGTGTGGGGCCAGGGCTGAGGCCCCCGAGGGGCCGTGTGAAGCTGCCTGGACATTTGGGTCAAGATGCTTTCTGCCCATGCTTCACCTCCAGGAGCCCGCCAGCTGAGCTCCATGCTTCCCTTTCTCAGCTACCACTGCCGAGAGAGACGCCTCCTCAGGGGCCGACCCTGGCAGTGGCTCACGGCTAACAATTGGCACTATTGATTTTCCCAGTATGTCAAAGTGCATCTGTCTTTGTGATCAACTGGTGTCCTCCAGACAAGCCATGGCAGTTAATCCTTTGATTCAGACCATCTCTAGTCCTCTGATTGGCACCACACACAGTGCAGTGATGCAGCTCTCTTCAGCTTTGTTGGAAAATAGACTTCATCTTGGAGCCAACTCCAGTGATTGGCATTGGCTGCCAAGAATTCTACACTGAGAAGAATTCTGATAAATGAGTGATGTTTGTGATAAGTATGGGGCAGGGGTGGTGGCAACAGTGCTGTGTGTTTCCCAACACTGCATTAACCCATGTCTTTCATGGGGCTTTTGGAATTGACAAAGACGAGACGACGACTACTTACTACTACTCTCCTCCTCCTCCTCCTCCTCCTCCTCCTCCTCCTCCTCAAATTAAAAAAAACAAAACAAAAAACAAAGATTCTGGAACTCCTAGAAAGGGGCATATATGGATGAGAAAAGCAGAAATCTCCAAAAAACCCCACATAATTACTGAACCCTAATCTAATTCATCTCAGACTTATTTAAACAACAACAAAAAAAAATGAGGGTGGATTTATTTGCTCAGGTAACTGAAAGGTCCAGGCACATGCTTCAGGCACAGCTGGATCTAGAGGTCAGGTAGTGTTCTCGGCAATTCCCCTGTCTTTAGCTCCCAGCTTTGATTCTCTCTGTGTTCCTTCATCCTAACAGACTTCTCCTAAGGAGGAAACATGGCCACCAGTATCTCCAGCCAAAGTCTTGGAATTGAGCGTGCTTTGGATCCTATGCCCAGTCTCCAGTCAGCCACTGGGATCAAGGTGGGTGGGGATGGGAAATAGGCTATATCCCCAGCTTCTCATGTGCCTGTCCCTGGAACCTGACTCTTAAGGACTGGGATGGAGAAAGGATGGTTCCTCAAGGGAAGGCTGTGCTGCTAATACCAGAGGAATAGGGAATAGATCCTGGGCAGGAAAATGCGGTGGTGATCCACTCCAGATTCCATCGGAATGACCTTGAGGACACAGGGGGTATGGAGCAAGGTGGCTGAAAGAACTGGAATGTTTTCCAGAAGTCCGTTTTGAGGCCACTGCTAGCCCTGGGACTAGAAGGCTTGGTGTTCTAGGCAGCCCAGTGAGGATGCCTATGTGTGGCTCTCCTATAGCTGACTTCCAGGAAGTCAGAAGGGACCACAGAGCTCTCTGCATCCAACCTGCTGATATCCAGATGAGAAAACCAAGGGACATATAAGAAAAACTATAATTTAGTGAGAAACCGGGATTAGAACCCACATTGTCTAACTGCTGGGCCAATGCTTCTTTTTCTTCAAGGTGCTTGCTAGAAACTTAGAGCTGAAGAAAGGAATTCAAAGACACAGAATTCCTTTAAGAACCCCTATCTTTTCTCTCCTCCCAACTTTTTCTCTCTGTCTCTCCCCACCCCCCCTTTTTTTGGCCAATTATTTGACATCTTTGGGAGATGCACTTCCAGACAGTAGTGTAGGGCAGATGTTAAGAGTTTGGGTTCTGAAGCTGGAGAAATCTGTGGCCAAGCCTCCCAAGTTGAGGCTTCGCCAGCTGTAACTACAAACCCTCTGCACTTGTTTCGTCGTCTTCTGTAGTAGCATCACCTGCCTCATGGAGTCATTACGAGGACTGAGTTGATGCCCCCAAAATGTAGCCCTGCACTTGCACACTGCAGCACACAGGGGAGCCACTATGTCACGGAAGTTCACTCACTTGGTATAGGATGCTGAAGTAGGAGTGGGAAGCTGCTCTCTCCCCATGACCTTCCATGAGACTCTCCAAGCCCCATCTTCTGTTCCCATCACTTACTAATTTGCTCCTAAGTATCACGGGAATGGAGGAAGGTGTTAGGTAGGAAGGGACTAGAAAGTCTAATAAATAAGTTGCCCCTGATTTTTCCATAAACTTGGATAGAATTCTGTGCGGAGACCAGGAGAAATGAAGTGGGTTCTCCTGCCAGTCAGAAAGGACATGCTGCAAAACTTGTCAAACTTAATGATATTTTTAAAATGAACCATTACCTAGAGCACTGACCACCATCCCAAGAAACTGGGATGCGGAGCAACTAGAACTCTTACACACTGTTGAGGGGAAAGCAGAGTGGGACCAGTTTGGAAAAGTTTGGCAGTTTAACATCAGGTTAAATACACACTTACCTACCATACAACCTGGCGATGCCACGCTTAGGAATTCACCCTAGAGAAGAAAAGATACATGTTCACACAAAAACTTCTATGTGAATGTTAGTAGCAGCTTTACTCATAATCTTCAAAAACTAGTAACTTAAATATCCTTCTCCTGGAGAATGAAAAACTGTGGTACATGCATCCAGTGAGATATTATTTAGCTGTGAACAGGAGGCAACTCTTGACCCATACAACAGGATGATTCATGTTGCTATCATGTACCCCTGATATGATGCAATGGACAGGGAACTTCATCTCTGTAGTATTCTTTCCAAAACTCATAACCTGGTCTAGTCATAAGAAAAACATCAAACAAACTCAAATTGAGTGACATTCTACAAAATGCCTGACCAGTGTAGCTCAAAAGTGTCAAGGTCATGAAAAACAAGACCAAGAAACCACCACAGATGGGAGGAAATTAAGGAGACATGACGACCAAATGCCATTTGGGATCATGGAACAGAAAAAGACTATTAGTGGGAAAATGGATGAAATCCAAAAAAAAGTCTATAGTTTCGTTGATAGTGTCGTGCTAATGTTAATTTCCTAATTTTGACTACTATGTCAAAATACTCTAGCTATGTAAGATGTTAACATTAGCAGAAGCTGGGTGAGGAACTTTGTACTATCTTTGCAACTTTTCTGTCAATCTGTAAGTACTCCAAAATAAAAAGGTTTTCTGCTTTAAAGGCTACATACTGTGTGGTTCCATTTGTATGCCATTTTGGAAAACACAAACCTAAAAGGATGGGCCTTAGATCAGTAGTTGCCAAGGGCTGTGGTTGGGGGAGGGCTGGACTCCAAAGAGGCACAAGGAAATTGGAGGTGGGCCGGGGTGGATACTGGTTGGAGCTCTCCTACAAATTGTATTGGTGGCTACACTACCATATGCACTTACCCGAATCCCACGGAACCCTACACTAAACAGGATGAATTTTACATATGTAAATTAAGCCTCAATAAATATGATTGTTCAAGAAGAGAAAGAAGAAATTGGAATCTGGATCTTGCACAAAGGGATGTTGTACTTTCCATGTGGTAGGAGAGCCCTTAAAATAACCAGGGAAGCAGAGAGACTCATTAGGTTTGCAGAGTTGGAAGTCTGATCAGCTGGAAGGTCCACAGAAGATCAACTCTATTCACAGTGGTGTCCTCCTGTGATGTCTCCTAGATCTGTCTGTGAGTAAGTCAGGACAGGCCAGGCTATGCTTTGGCAACAATCACCAAGAAATCTCAGTGGCTTATAACCAGGAAGTTTTCTTCCTTCCTCACTCATGCTCTGTTTCTAATGTGGGTCAGTGGAGCTCTGCTCCACAAACCCCCAGGGACTTATGCTGATGAAGCGTCACCAGCATACAGCTGATCACATGCAATGTGTGAGCCTCTTGGTCACTATAGCGAGGAAAGGTAGAAATGGAGCATTGTCACGCACTGGCTATGCTACGCTTCATCCAAAGAAAAACACACTTCTCTTCCTTCCAAAGCCCAGTGGCTAGAAATAGCCACATACCTCACTGCAAGGGCCTAGGAGATGGCACAGTATGGACAGAATATTTCATGAGCACCACTACTACTGCCTTAAAAAGGCTCTTGGTCTTTAAAGGTGAGTTTGGAAACTGGACAGTACAATCTAATTTGTTCAAAAGAAAAACAATATATGTGTATTAAAGAGGGTTTGTGTGTGTGTGTGTGTGTGTGTGTGTGTGTGTGTGTGTATTTTGTTTTCTTTTTGGTAGACTAAGATCTTGTACTATTGGCAGTTCTGCCTTACGAGACATGAGAACAGTCCCACGTGAATGTACTGACAAGAGAGCAATCTTCAAACTGTCAGTCACACTCATATCCCCCTGCCAAGCAGTCCCGACTCACATTCTGCAAGGAGGGACATGGTCTTAGCTAGTAAGTCACACTGTAAGCCCCAGGACCACCTGGTCGCAACTGACTACCTAAGGAAACCCATGTGGTAGGCCTGGCAGAATAACTTTTCATCCAGAGAGGAGCAGAGTTTATGGGCTTCTCCCTCCTTTGATTCTGAACTAGGGATGATACGAAATGATTTGTCTATTACAAAAGTATAGATACTGAAATTAACAGGAGCAATACACAGTTACTTATAAAGTGATGGGAGCCTCCTGAGTACTGAGGAACCGAGTGGTGGCCGCAGGGACAAAGTACAGATGAGGACGCAGTGAAGGAGGGGGTTGCTGCTAGAAGCCAGACCCCTGCAGCAGTCCAGGTTGCTTAGCCAGCTGTGAGCATCCCTGCTCTGATGCTGCTGATACTCATCTGGACTTTAATCAATTGCACTCTTTGTACTGAAAATAGAACTTACGGCCTTAATATAATACCTATGTCCTGGCTTCCGATAATTAACTAGTAGGAAACGGACTGAGGGCCCCACTGTTCTCAACATGCCAAGATATAGAGTTCACAAGCATCTGACCATACTCACTGAACCAGTGCTTCCCTGGAAGACACGACTAACTTCAGTTGAATTCTGAGGCTCCACAGGCTCTTGATCCATCTCTTCCTTTTCCCCTCTACTCCTATTGCCGGACACTCCTGTAGCACTTCAGGAGTCTGTCCGGGTGCAGTGAGACGCCCCTTTTCCCACTTCTGGGACATACCCCCAGCAACAATCTCAGTGGTGGAACTACGGGCCTTCACAGCAGGGCGAGCAACGTTTTTATAATTTGCCCTAACAGAGAGCTGGTCAAAAGTGCTCAGGAAACCCCTCAACCCCGACAGGGGCCTGTATCCTGACCCTTCTGCCACCCAAGGAGGACGCAATTGATTTTAGAAATGCCTCATCAGTAGAGGCCGGGCTTCTCTGGAGCTTCCTTTTTCAGCCACTTCCCAGGGAGCTCTTTTATTGAGCTCTGACCTGTGATGCCCCAAGGGTCTGTACCACATTTAGAGCATCATCTGCTGGCCCCCTGTCCCCCGCACAAACAGAAGGCATTCTCAGGACACAGCACTTGACATATCAACAGCCTTGCTTCCATTATCTCCCTACAGTTCATTGCTATTCTGATGGCTGTGTTATAAACTCTTTCATCCCTATTATAAACTCTATTCGGGCCCAGGGATTTATGGACCTCTTAGCTTCAAGAGTTCTGTACATCCTCTGAGCTGTGTAGTTTTGTGTGTGTGAAAATGCACCTCTGTGGATTTCTTTTCCTGAGGAAATGGTCCAGAGCTTCCATAAATTCTCAAAGGGGTCGATGCACAATAAAAGTCAGAAACATGCTAATAAGAGGTTTCATGCTGATGGAGAGGGCACCGGTGTGACTGGAACTTCCTCTGAGCACTAGAAGCCTGCATTGTCCACGTGTAAGTGGGCGGGAGGCTCCAACGGCCACCTTTCCCTGCAGGGAAGTCACCAGCATTCCGTACTCTTTCCTCTCTCCTTGCCCTTAATGGCTGAGTTGGCCATGCATGGGCCTCAGCAGTCAAACTGAGGGGTATTTTTATCCTGCCAATAGGAGCTGCCATCCCGGGTGAGCTGCAACTTTGACTCCAGCTGGAAAGGAAGAAGCTAGCAGAGAGAGAACAAATCCGGACAGCACACTGCCCCGAGCCCTTGCTACCTGCATTCTGCTACCCATCTGTTACCTGCCCTCACAACCAGCCCCAGGGAAAGCCTTGCTTCTTCATCCTGGGCTTCAGTGGCCAGCCTGTGGTGAGGGAAGCCTGGAGCCAAACAGGCTGGTTTTTCTGCCCTATAAACCAGGCCCGTGGTTAAAGACAAAGCACCTGGAAAAGACGGGAGTGGGCCCGGGCTGAAGCCTGAAGTGTCATGTCCTTCTGGCCTTGCCTTCTGGATGTGGGCAGGCGGGGAGAGCTGGGCACATGGCAGCACAGGGAACAGGAAAGGCATGGAGGTCTGTGGGAGAACAAGGTCAGAGGCATACACGCGGGCTGCTTACATGGTAGCCAGGGTGGTGGGTGCCTGCCTGACCCACCTGCCGAAGGCGAGGAAAGATGAAGATGGCAGATTGTGAACAGCAGAGGAAGAAGTAGAGCCATGCAGTGAACGTCCTTGAGGAAGTTGGAGACAGGATTCGAGGCTTGTGGAACCAGGTTTATGGCTTTACAACCTTCACATTTTCTGACCCTACATGGACTATTTTATCCATGGGGTGCTCTATGCCAGGCACTGTGCTATGTGCACACAAGTCCCTTTCACCCTCTTAATTATCCTACAGAGTAGGATTTTTTGGCATGTTGAGTTTATTTTTTGCATTACAATTCATATACCTTAACATTTATCCTTTTAAGGTATATGACCCAGTGATTTTGGGCATGTAGGGCTTTGGGAAGTAATTAAGGTAAAATGAGGTCCTAAGAGTGCATGCGGCCTCATCCGATAGGATAGTGTCAGAAGAAGAGACAGAGGAAAAACCATGTCAAAGGCCATGACAAAGCGGCTGTCTCCAAACCAGAAAAGTCCTTCCTAGAAACCCAAATATTGCTAGACCTTGATCTAGGACTTTGAGCCTCCAGGAACTGTGAGAAATACATTTCTATCATTTAGGCCCTTCAGCCTAGGTTCTTTTGTTTTGGCAAAAGCAGAAGAATAATCATTATCGCTATTTTACAAAGACTCCCAGATTCACAGGGTTGTCACTCATTCTTGTCTGATGGCCAGACCTGGACCATAGTCCCTTATGCCACACTGCCTCTGTCTTCTGACATGCAGGAGGGACATGGTTCTACCAGGTGTGGCCTGCCAGCTGACAGAAATGACAAATGGCAAAGGGCTGAGGCTCAGTTTGGTGAATGGGGGAGACACTTACCAAGAAGGAGAAATAAGCAAATGTCTGAATCCCCAAGTTGCTTCCTGCCCCACTGGATTATGCCAGCTACAAATTCAAAGACGAACAGGAGTCAAATTCTGCGCTGGTGATCCTCAAGCCAAGGCATCCACTGCAGCTTGTCCAGGGCTTTGATCCCCAGTCTTCTCTAATCCAAGTTCTGGTCAACCTCCATCACATGCACCCACTTCAGTCAAGCTCTGTAAAACTAGATTAAATATACCTCAATAAAGAGTGTACTGAGAAATAGGAATCACATTCAAGAACAGTCTCTTGACCACTTTCAGGTTTCTATAGTTTGCGTGGGGCAGAAGGTCCTTTTCAATTTTCTAAGTGAGGCTTCAATTTTCAAGAAGTGTAAATGACAGGACAGATTTCTGGGCTTTCTGGTGCCCACTTCATAAATCCATCTCAACTGAGTATAGGGCTCTTAGTATGGGCCACACTCCAAGGAATGCTCTGTCCTCTGAACCACAACTCCAGACTTCCCTAAATGCCATTCTAGGCTTAAATAATTTAATCTTGTGTACCTGAGTATGATGGTGTTGGGACCTTTTTTTTTTTTTAAATGGGAAAGTGAAAAGGGCATGAAACTGTACGTACATTTGGATAATTCCACTGAACCAGAGTTTGCTCTACCAAGCCTCTTCTCAAGCCACCTTGATTTTAAGAGATCTGCTCATTTCTGTTAAAACTAAATCTTTTCCTGCCATATCCTACTTTCCTCCCTACATTTTCCCCCTCCCTTGATAACTGGAAATTAATATGCATTTTCTCTCAAATTATAACATTTCTAAGAAAACTTAGAAAAACATAAATGCAAATGTTAAAGACAAATATCCACAACCCAAGCATAACCACTATTAATTTTTGTACATTCTTCATGTCTTTTTTTTTTTAACTCACATATATATATTTTTACAAAACCAAGAGATCACTCTGGTTTGTGACCTGCTTTTTGCCACTTGGTGTAAGTGCTGCCAGGTTCTTGCTCAAAAAGGTATACTAACTTACTCTTCTAAGACCAGATATGAGAGTGACCATATCCCCACCACCCCCTTAGCACCGAATATCACCCTTCTTTTTCATCTTTGCCAATTTTAAGGCAACCAATTGTTGTTTTAATTTGCATGCTTTGATTACTTGTGAGGTTAAACATTTATTTTCATGTTGATCACTTCTCTTTGACTTTCACCTTGTCTTTCTGTTGGGGAATATGAAAAGCAGTCAGTTCAGTCATATCTGCTTTCTGCCACATACTGCATGATGGATGGCTGGTGAGAAGGCGGTATGAGCAGAAGGAAGAGGAATGCCAACAATTGCAGAAAGAAGATTAAGTTGCTTCCTTGACTTCTTTTATGAAACATTAGAAAAGGAATGCATAATCATTGTCAGAAAAAAAAAATCAGATATTTCAAAAGGACCTATGAATGTTGTGAAAGCTCGCCTCAGCACTCTCCCCCACTTCCCCACAGGCCCCATTTCCCAGGTGTAACCATCTTCTGTCCTTCCTACCCCTTGACTGTCTTCCAGCAGGACCTGCTCCAATGGTCATGGACTTAGGGGAGCTATCAGGAGAAAGGGTCAGGGTTCTCCATACAATAGCTCCCAGGGTGGTCACAGGAAAGGGAAGCAGGAGAGACCACACCAGGTTTTTGACTATAATCAAACAGTCAGATTGAGAGTGAGTTAAGATTACCTTGTTTGCCTTGATTTCAGTCCATATGAAAAATGGTAGGCTGTTTACTGCAGCACATGAGCGGTGTCCTTTGTTAACTTCTGTCCCTGGAGTATAACCCTTTTTTCCTTTACAAAGTGGAATAGAAAACCTGAGAAATGGTTTGCCCTTTCTGCATGAACCCTTCTCCCCATTTGGCAGGTCCTTATGGAGCCCTACATCCACCTTTTATCCCGCTTGCTTCCAGACAGTGGTTTGAAATAACATCCATTGCCTACGGGACCTTACCCAATTCTGGCTAAAGGAATGTCATCAAAGTCATGCTTGAAGCTGATGCCAAGAGTTGAGTAGAATTTATAGTGTGAAAGGGGACCCATTCCTTGTTATCAGAAAATCTTTTGTAGGAAAAGTGATCTAATTATTCAAATTCTTAGTGTTAAGAAAATGGCTGTTTTAAATGGGAGGGGCCGTCACCCAACTGATCTGGAACCTTTGAAAAAAATTTCCTCCTCTTTTTTGAGACACAAATGCCTGTGAAATGGAATAGGCCATTTTAGAACCAATGGGTCACCAGCCTCCTGTTAAGGATAGAAACCAAGACATTTGAGGTAGAAATATTTCTCATTTTCTTGAGATTTTCTTTTTTTTTTTCCAGCTTTGAAAACTGATCACCTATCCCGCCTCTTTTTGCATCATTTTCCACAGCAAACACTTTTCTGAGAGAGTCTAATTTCTCCCCCCAATTAGTTGTTGTAGGTAAGATGGTTTAATACCGGACAAGATAACTTTTAGGCACATACTGTAGACTTACCCTGTGGGTGGTTCAGGTAACAAAATTCTGTATGAGAAAGCTTTGTGTTCGACCTAGTCCCACAGAGCTTTCTTCAAGAAGTGTTCATTCCAAAAAGGCAAGCCTCGTTTTCTGGACCCGGGGTGGGGGCAGGATGGCACAAGACCCTGGGTGATCTTGCTGGCAGTAATGGGTACGTGTTGGGGGGCAGGGGAGAGAAAGGCAGGGCAGCTCTTTATTGTATTAGCTGTATAATCCTATGTAACAAATTACCCCTAAACTCAGCACCTTAGAACAACAAACAGCTTGTCCCACACGGTTTCTGAGTGTGAGGAACCTAGGATTTAGCAGGTCCGGTTCAAGGTCTCTAATGAGGCAGCAGACAAGCTGTTGGCTGGGGCTGCAGTGATCCCAAGGCTCCACTGGGGCTGAAGGATCTGCTTCCAAGCTCACCCACATGGCTATGGGCTGGGGAGCCTCAGCGTTAGCTGCCAGCCATAGCTACTTGCCATGTGGGCCTCTCTCAGCAAAGACTGCCTCGGTCTCCTCACAATAGAGCTTCTCCCATAGCAAGTGATCCAGGAGAGTGCACGCCCAAGACAGAAGCCTGTCCTTTTACAGCCTAATCTCAGAAGTGACAGCCCATCACTGCTGGATTCCATTTCTAAGCAAGTCCAGCCCAAACTTCAAGGGGAGGAAAATGAAGCTCTACCTCTCAAAGAGGAGTATCAAAAGATTTATGGACGTATTTTTAAAACAACCGTGTGTATGATACAAGTTACCCAAACCCAGTTTGCTCTCTGGCCTATGTCAAAGGTTGGTACATTTTTTTCTGTAAAGGACCAGACAGTAAAATATTATCTTAGACATTGTGGGCCAGACTGTCTCCATTGAAACTACTTAACTCTGCCACTGTCCTGCAAAATAGCCATAGGCAATACATAAACAAATGAGTGTGGCTTTGTTCCGTAAATTTTATTCACAAAAATAGGCCTGCAGCACATCTGGCTATAGGCACTAGCTGGCCGACCCCTGGTTTACAGCTATAGGGGTTACTGGAAATCTAGCATACTAAATGATCTTGCTTCCCTGCCATCAGAATCCCATTTCAAAAAAAATTCATCCACAAGACATACGGTCTGATCTGCAGCTTGAAATTTAGTGAGATAAATAGGAAGACAGAGAGGCAAATGTGAGAGAGGTAGGTGGAGAAAACTTCAGAACACAGAACTGCAGTTGTCTTCAGGGAAAAAGGAAGAATTGGGATGTATTCTGATTTAGTACAACGCGGGACAAGACTTCTTCATTCCATTCAATCTGTGAAGCTGAGATAAGACAGTAAGTCTGAGAGGAGATGCCCCCAAGACAACTGGAACTGTAATGCTAGGTTGTGACTCCAGGTGTGAATTAAGGGACCCATACAAAGCTCCTGAGTTCCCAAAAGCCCTGAGTTTACCAAAGGTATGTAAAGAGGGGAAAAAAGACTTGTGAGTTTCAAGCGGGGGTAGAAGGTAGGAGCTGCTGGGAACATGTAGGGATAATGGAACTTCAGAGATGGAAGGGGTGGGAGCAAACATTTATTTTGAAATATTCATGAATAAACTTCAAGTGATTATTTTTAGCTAGCACAAGGCTAAAACTTAGATCTAGACCTAATTCCCCTCTCTCCTTGTTCCTTAGGTTTGGGTTTTGTTTTGTTTTGTTTTGTTAATTTGCAATACTGACCTGTTTCTCAGGGCTGTTTATATTAAGCTTATATGATCAAGTCAAGCAGAGACGGAGCTGAGAATTCCACTTTCTCCTTCACAGTCACCTGCAGTGGGACTTTTAACCTCGGATAGATCGTTTCCTGCCCAAGTTATGTATCATCTTCAAGAAAACTGTTGATAAACATCACCATTGAAAAGTTATATTTTACTTTTTCTTCAGCCCAAAACATAGCTAATTACACATTTTTAAGCTAAATTTAAAGGTAAAATCTTACCAACCTCTTTAAGGAGATATGCTTCGGAAATGAAGAAGACTGCTGGCAAATTATTTCTCAAAGTAGTCTGTTTTGCTCTCAGGCCACCATGAGGCCTATCATGACCCTATCTGGATAACTGGGCATAACATCAACAACTCCTTTGTTCTGTTAAGGTTTTCTCCCTCTTATCCCAAATCTAAACCTAAATAAAAAGAGTAAACAATTTAAAATTTTTTGCTGCAGTTTTCTTTGTAAGAAACACACAACTTCCTTTGAGGTGATGTCAGTGGACTTAAAAAAAAAATGACTTTGGGGTACCTGGGTGGCTCAGTTGATTAACTGTCCAACTTCCTCAGGTCATGATCTCGTGGTCTGTGAGTTCAAGCCCCGCATTGGGCTCTGTGCTGCCAGCTCAGAGCCTGGAACCTGCTTCAGATTCTTTGTCTTCCTCTCTCTCCGCCCTTCCCCCACTTGCTATCTCTCTGTCTCTCAAAAATAAATAAACAAAAAAATAAAAAACAATAAAAAGAATTACTCCCATAAAAAATTCTTAGGTATAGAATAAAAATGTAAGGGCAGTGTCTTCTCTATTTGAGGTGCTCACACAGTTGGGAGCGGTACAAAGACTTGGAACTTTAGACATCCAGCTTCTTACTGTGTGATGGAAAGTGTGTAAATGACATGTCAAGAGGAAACCAGGCTGTGGAAATCTGATCCGGTCAGAGTCCCTCCAGCACCAGAGATACAGGTCAGGAATTCAGTGAGCACCAGATACTGCCATCACCCTGACCTAAGTGTATCTCTGTTGGGCAAGGTGCTTACGAACCAGTCTTTCCAAAAAACATAGGTGAACTATTCTGGTTTTACTAATAACTTTATTTAAATAAGACACAGGAACTTCTATACTGAAAAAATACAAAACAAAAGCCACACATTTCCTTGTGTAAAGCCATATTGTATGGTAACTCGAATACTGTTCAGCGCAGTGGCTAGAATTAAACAGTACAACTATGTACAAAATTTAAACAATTTCTGACAAATTTCTACAGCTGGATGTAGGATACATTTGAGCTCAACAACTTCTGGGAAATTTACATGGCAAAGCATAAGCTTTAACACATTTGGTTCGGAACTTTAATATATGCTAAGAACAAATGTACAACACAATTAATATTTAGTTTCTCATGAGAAAATAAAAGCACATGTCACTATAAATATCGTACATCAGATTTCATCACCAAAAAAGCATTCAGTCCATCTTTCAGAAATTGATATTGATACTATTGCATCTTATTTGGACAAAAGCAGAGCATAAGATCAATACATTATGTAATGCTAAACCAGATAGCAGAAGTTAATGGAGCTCATATTTATCTTACAGAATAATTTTCTCCCTTTAACCATAATCTACAAAATATAGTATTTTCATCAAGGCCTGAGATTATTAGGGTTAAAGGTGTCTGCTGCTGAAGAGATTGTTTTAAAAGGTTCCCCTGTGAAAATGGCAAAAGTAAACTGAGTCCTTTTCCATGACAGTCTCCTACAATATAACACTGACTAATTTAAAGGAGCCAGAATGCACCTTCAGGAGAGAATATTACTGCAAACTTTGGTGGAAAGAAGATAACTGGAATCATGAAAAAATAATACACAGAATACATACACACACAAACATATACATATATATATATATATACCATTTCTAAAAAAAAAAAATCAATGGTGTTGCTTTCTTCTTTATCACTTCTTCTTTCTTCACCCTCCTTAGGAAATAAAACAAAGAAATCCCGAGGAATGACTGAAAGGAACTGAAACGTTCCTATAACTGTAGGCACCTATTCCCCTAACTGTTAAGAAAACTGTGCCATATACTGTAGTAGGTACAGATGAAACAACTCTGTGTTTTACTGAACTGAAGCAATGGAATAAAAATACAAAAACCTCCCTCTGCTTTAGGATACTCTCTTTGTGCCGCAGAAAACAAAGTCTGAGAGCTGGGCTCTTCCACTGATCACTCAAGAGTATCTAGGGCTCTCTTCACACTGTTGAGAATTCGGGTCAAGTCTGTGAGTTCAAGACTGCTTACTTGGGTATAGGCTTTACTTTGCACATCCAAAATACCACCAGAACTATCCATGATATTGTGAGGAGAGACGCAATGAGGCAGCTGTGAGCGACCGCCATGTAAGTCACCAAAGAACCTGCTTCCTAATGTGCACAGCATCTGAGACCCGCATGCTCTCTCTCCACACAAATGCGACTCGCACACCTCAAGTGCTTGAGGAAAACAACCAAAAGCGTGTCATTTTTCAACCTGCAAATTAAAGCATTTCCAAAAGTGAAACTGAACATTAATATGCCTTTAGCTAAAACAATGGCATTTCATGACCCTGATGGGCAACATAAACAAGAAATCTCCATCATCCCCTGGGAAAGTTCACTTGTTTGGAAATCAAACCTAGACTTTCTTGTTTTTAAATCCCATTACACACAATTGGAATGTTTACATACAGCCTGGTATCGGACGCTTTATTTGCAACATTAGAACAGTCATTAACTGAGCAACACCTGAACTTGTTTAAAAAAAAAAAAAAAAGCCACATCTACACATGTTGAAACAGTGGATTCAACAGTTGTGTTACTTGTAACCGCATGACAAAAGTGATGTCAGACACCACAGATTTGCTGGTTCTCCTCATGTTCACCCATGTCCAGGATTATTGTTCTCCTAGGGTTGAATGCACTTCTTATTCTAAGAATGTGGAATGTAATGAGGAAAGGGAAATGCAGAAAATAAGGAAAGGCAAAAGAGTGATGTTCCCTCTTTAGCTTTTTAGCTGTGAAATATTTAATATCCCAATATGATATACATTCCAAGTTACCTGAGTTTAGACTTCAACTGAAGTACCTGAAGCTAGGCCATAGGGTGGGCACTGTGCAACTGTTGTGGCCATTTATTTATTTATTTTTTTTGCATTGTATGTATTACAGAAGTTAGAAACAAACACCTGGATCAATTGTAAACATAATCCTGAAGTACAGTATTTTCCATAGGACAAAACACAGCAAGACATTTTTCTATTTAGACAGGCAACTTTTTGATATAGAGCTTATTTATACTGAAGAATTTGGAACAAAACACAGGACACACTACTACTCTGTCAAACATACTATGAAATGCATAGTCTCCACTTAAAATGCTGAATGACACACACATTTTGCAAGCATTACTGCTTTCCACAAAAACTGCTGAATAGGAGTTCCGTCCCTGCCAAGATCAGTGTCAAGAGATACTTTATGATGCTGATAAGTATTCTGTTGGTGGTGGTGGTGTTCAAAAAGTTTGTCACTCCATGCAGATAAGATGTCTGAGGTCTAGTTCCTAATCCATGAAGGTAGGGTAGAGGCCAGCTCCCCCTTCACTTTAGATGATCACATAGTTCTGAGCAGAGATGTGTTCCTCACCCTGCAGTTCCTGCAGGAGCTGCTGCTGGGACGGCTGTTGGACGGAGGCCTCCGTGGCGCCCACGGAGCTGGTGTCGTCAGTAAGGGATGTAAAGGAAACCCGGGAGGAGAGCTGCTCGACGGTCAGAGTGGCCAGAGCCGAGCTCTGGCCAGAGTTAGGAGAGTTCTTGAGCATCAGGTCGGAGGCAGGTAAGAGAGGGCCTAGAAGTTTTACAGGACAGAAAGCTGATCCGGTTGGGATGAAATTAACCTTGTTTTTGTCAGGACATGAAAAGAGAGGGGCTGAGATAGGCTGACGAGACCTAAAACCGTAAGACAAAATGACATTTATAATCACTAACAACTTCCAAACTTTCTCACTTAGCTGGAGTTCTCTACAACAGCTACAATGCGAATGGCAGGGAATGAGTTAAGTGTACACAGAGGGGTAAACATCTTCCATAGCACAAGTCAGCTGGCAGACTACGGATGTGCACAGCACTGAGTGAATTTTGACACCAAAGGATCTTCAAAAGGACTGGGCAAATTTTTTCTAAGATCATTAGTTTGCTTTCAATCATTTAGGAAGATGGAAAAAACTCCTACTTTATAGCTGAAGATTATGCAAGGTTAGAATGACCTTTTCTGTTAAGAAAAAGTGCAATGGGAGAGGGATGACCTAATCCTATATTTGGTTTTAAGCATTTCCTCCTTTTTCTGCATTGCTATACATCTACCAACAGATCAGAAAATTTCTCAAAGAGCCGGTCACAGCCCAGCAGAGCAGGGTCCTTTAGCCTTTCCTCCCCTCCCACTCCCAGAACTTAGCCATCAACTCCTGCAAGACCAGTCTCTGTCCCCTTCCAGGTTGCAAGAGTACAGCAGCCTTCCCCAGGCACTTGCACTGGGACAAAGGGATGAGTGAGTCTAAGAGCCACAGAGTCTTTTTTTTTTTTTTTTTTTTTTTTTTTTTGAGCTACTCTGCCAAGCATTCACAGCATGAACCTCTTCTTTAATTTCTAATTTAATGCGTACTGAAAATTCAAAAAGAAAAAAAAAAATCTGTCTCCATTAAATGAATACACATGCTAGATAGCGTCTACAGGGAGACATGTTAGTTTCCTTCTGGTTTGGGGCATCACTATCGTAAGGCCAGCCACACATGGATATTAACTTTGCCGCTAAACTCCTTGTTAGCCGTCTAAATCAACAGAGGTTTTGAGAGGAAAATTCTTAGTGATCAAAAATAGATATTTTAGGTAGTAAGGATGAATTTCCAAGTTTCTGTATTAAGTTTATGTATTTCCAGCATACAGACTCCAATGCTACACTAAGATCCCTTCTGCTTATTCAATTTTCTTTTTATAATTTGGTTTTGAGACACGTTATCAGCTGGATGGAGTAGTTGATTCATCTGTAATCAACTGGTCTCAGTAAAAAAAGCTTTACAGCTTTGCAGATCCCAGCTGATAGAAAAGACATTACTTACGCCATTTCCTCAAAGACCTTCACTCGCTCACATCCCTCTGGGGGCTCCCGTTTGAACATGTAGCTGTTGTTTGGTTTGGGAGATGAAGCGTACTTGGGTAACGGTGAGCTACTCCCACTGTCTGTAAATTTAAAGCAGTTATATTAACTAGTGATTGAAAGCTCTTTTAAATTAAATTTGATTTCCAAACAAGCAGCCTTTTGCACAGTTTATCCACTATGGCCCCTCTGCTTCCACCACAGAGCTTCCTTTTTTGCAGAGCTATTACTAACACCCTTGTGTAGTACATTTCTTAGAAATAAAAGATGTGATGCAACAGTTATCTGCCATACCACAGAAAATAAAAGGAAGATATTTCGGTCCAGAAACTGCATTTTGAATAAAGCAGCGCTATCATCTTGAAAACAATTACAGCAGTATGTATTTCAAAATGTAGATGAATGGGGCAATATATATAAATCATGCAAAAGAAATATAAGAGGTTATAACACAGGGTTCTCTAGGTTTTCTCACTGTCCAACTGGTTTAATTAAAAATTTTAGCATGTGGAATAATCTTCATTACAAAGTTTCTTAGCAGAAATATTACTTTTACTTTCATTACACCATGAACAGATGTATACAGGGGGAAAAAAACAGGTTTGTAACACATAATATCTTTTTCCCTCAGCCCATCATGAAAAATGGAATTTACTCAGAAATTTGCCTTGAAAATGTCTACATAAAATAGTTTTTCCAGCAGTTTGTATTTTTGCTATTAGAAGCATGAGGAATCTAAAAGCATCTCTACCTAACATGTTTTCTTCATATTTTTGACCAAAAAAAGAAATGGTCTATTCATGAAAAGTCATAAAACCTATATGTAATTTCTCCCTTTCCTACCTGGCAAAGGATTTTGGAAAATCAAATCCACCAAAATGTGTCATTATCTTTGTAAGATGCCAAGTTGTAAAGTCAGTAACGTACCTGTATAAATACAATAGTCCCATTTAAACAAATTCTGACTTAATGCAAACCAATTCTCACTGCTAAAATACGAAGCACATGATCTATTGAGATGTATTATTTTCATGTATATTTTGAAAGATGGCTTTGGTGTCATAATTAAGGTTGTCACAATTTTGATAAGTTGCTTTGGATTAGGCTACAGAACACAGCACAACATTCAGAATCTGAGTAACAGGGAAGTTTTCATCATCATGAACTATAATACATGCTTAGTAGACTTTTGAGGCACACTTAGTTGTATTTGGTAAGTGAGTCAAAGAGCACCTAGGTTAGTCTTGGGAATGGAGATGTGTGCTTATATTTGCATATGGCTGTATCTTGGGCTGGGAAATCATTGCCTACAAAATAAAAAGGCCACACAATTGGGAAACCTTAGAAAACCACCCCTTCTCCATCACTACTGTTACATATGTTCCTACAGATTACACACTGTCTGTTGGAAGGAATTAGGTCTTAGAATTAAGTTCCGTTTCTTCACATGTCATTCAGATTTAAAGATTTTCTCAGAGTCGATACTCATAGTATTTAAACAAATGGAAGCCAGGAGGAAGGATATAATTTTCTTTCTTAGGTGAATGCAAAACCTCATTAACCTGGCTAGAGTCTGAGTTTGCTGCCCTCTACTTGAGCTGGGCAAGACCAGAAAGACTGGTCTACAATCAAAAAGTGGTGAGAACGAGACCTTGAGCTTGGTGTAATACAAAAACACAGCCTGACCCTGCTTTATTATCCAGGCAGCAAGCAGCCCTGTGGAGATGGTATGCGATGTCTCCGTGGAGGTTCTTGCTGGTGATGGTATTCTCCAAGGAGGGCACAAATGGCCTGAAACCCTGGGCTCCAATGGTTGTGATAAGACTTTTTCTTGCTGTCAGCCAGGGTGTGGCCATGTCAGCAGTCAAGGACTCACCCCATCAGCATGTAAGAAAAGTCACCTCGGCCACTGCTACAGTCTTTTGGGCTCTACTGCTTACTACATCACCAGGTCTGCTGCTTGATTTCTCTCATGACTTTATTAATGACTTCAAGGGACATTCCCAGCATTGAAAGCTAGACAGGAGCTGGACAATGTACAAAACTGATTATCTTCCTATTAACAATTTACAATAAATTAAATAGTTTTATTCCTAATTTTTTTTTAAATTTCAGAAGCTTATAGTTTTAGTTTTACCTACTTAAACATTCTTTTCTTAAAATAGTTTTTTTAAAGTTTATTTATTTATTTTGAGAGAGAGAGGGAGGGAGGGACAGAGAGAGAGAGAATCCCAAGCAGGCTCTGCACTGGCAGCACAGAGCCTTACACAGAGCTTGAACTTACGAAGCGTGAGTTCATGACCTGAGCCGAAACCAAGAGTGAGACACTTAACTGACTGAGCCACCCAGGCGCCCCACTTAAACATTCTTGTTCTAGTTTAGGGGAGAAGGGGTGGTTAATGTTAAACAAAAAATAAATAAATATATTGCTATCCTAGAATAGATCGTATTTGGTACTATTATATCTCCTTACCTTTTCAATTAAAAAGTTGAGGGTTTTTTGTAGTTGCTGTTGAACTATATATATAACATTTATTTGAATTTTTGGTGGTCTGGAAAATAAAGCTTGAAAGGAGAATTAAAACTATTTAGAAAAAAAATTTTTTTAATGTTTATGCATTTTTGAGACACAGAGAGAGACAGAGTGGGGGGGGGGGGGAGCTGGGGGGAGGGGCAGAGAGAGAGGGAGACACAGAATCCGAAGCAGGCTCCAGGCTTCAAGGTGTCAGCACAGAGCCTGTCGTGGGGCCTAAACTCACAAGCTGTGAGATCAGGACCTGAACTGAAGTTGGACGCTTAATTGACTGAACCACTCAGGCACTCCCAAAAATTGAAACTATTAACAGATTTGTTCAATCTGGAGTTTTGTTTTTTTTTTCCCTCAGGTGAGTATATGATCTGGTAGACAGCAAAGAGGAACAGGAAATGGAGACCCGTGGTCCGAGGTCTCAGTTCTGTCACTAGTTGTAAAACCTTAAACACAACTGCCTTTCTGAGTTTCTATATAACTAAAGAAATTATCACTCCTAACTCGAAAATTCTGTGACTTTCTTAATGGTTCTAACAAGTATTTTTTTGCTTCACAAAATGGCATGATTTAAAAACAACCCACATGAACAACCTATTCTACCCATTCCAGACTTGGGGTCTAGCTGATTCGTTTAGAACTCTGTGCCAAATTTAATAAACACATTTCAGTAACAGAACATTACAAATGTGAGGTAAACACACTTGCTCAGGAGATTCAAGATGAGAAGGTTTCATGGTAATCTTAATTCAATCACTTTTGTTCACAAGCATGATAAATTTTCACATTCTGTCATCCCTCAGTAAGAAATAACTAGACCTGTAGTTCTCATTAAGTGTAACTTTATATTCTTATATCATAGCCAATGTCAATTAATAAAACTAAATGTAAAAAATATGATTATTTACATATGTCTGTATTTTAACAGTCTCATCTATCTTTATAAAGAATCACCCAACTCTGGAAATTATGGAAACCTTTTACTGGTTTGGGAAAACTTATACATGTGTACCATATTTACCATTAAAATATAAGTAGGTTGTCAAATATTTTTAATATTTGGGGAGAAGGAGAAAATTGGCTTTTACAAACAAAAACAGTATTTTTAAAACTACATGTACTTTGGGGCGCCTGGGTGGCTCGGTCGGTTGGGTGTCCGACTTCGGCTCGGGTCATGATCTCGCGGTCCGTGAGTTTGAGCCCCGCATCGGGCTGTGTGCTGACAGCTCAGAGCCTGGAGCCTGTTTCGGATTCTGTGTTTCCCTCTCTCTGACCCTCCCCTGCTCATGCTCTGTCTCTGTCTCAAAAATAAATAAATGTTAAAAACAAAAAAACAAAAAAAAACCACATGTACTTTTATTGTTTAAGAGTTTTCTGAATCTCTCCTTATATATGGCCCTCATTATTTCTGGAATATTAAGTATGGCCCACAATTCCAGTATAAAAAATGATATTATACAGTTAAGACATTCTGTGGGTAGGTATGTAAAATCTTTGCCATGGTTCTTACTAGTCTTAAGTCTTTAGATGTGCTTTATCTCTTACTATCAGATCACTATCAAATTAAGAGAAATTAGTACTAAAACAAGCAATGTAATAGCACAGTAAGTAGTCCTTAACTTTGGTTTCACATTAGACTCATCAGATGTTTCAAAAATATCAATAAATACCACTGTCCAGACCTCATCCCTAAGATATTCTGATTTAGTTAGTCTGGGGCTCTTCCCCAGCACGTGCTGCCTCGCTGCTTTCTTTCTTTCTTTTTTTTTTTTTTTGGAAAGCCCCCAAATATTTTTACAGCAGAGCCAAATTTGAGACCCAATCATGAAAAGGTCAAAGCACTGGTCTGGAGTCAGGCTGCCTGACTTCTATCAGGCCTAACACCACAACCTAGGAAAAATTTGATCCCTTTTTTGATCTGCAAAATGGGACTAATTACTGATAGGATAGCTATGAAAAATGTGTGCGAAAAGAATTAGGACAGTGCCTGAATCATTGGTCTGAATATGACCATAATAGCAGAAAGAATACACCCTTCCCTGTTTGCAAATGTAAGAAGGTGAACCATTCAGAAATTAAGTGCCTATTCTACTTTCTCTTGGCAGAAGAGGGGAAAAGAAAATAATTTTTAATAGATCTGCACATTCTACTTCTATTCAGGTACTTAAAAAGAGGAGATTTTTGTGTCTGGGAGCAAGGCAGGGTGATATTTGGAGTACCAGATTCCCCAGTTTAGACTGCCTAGCATAAACCCTGCCAGTTCATAATGTCATCCTTTAGCATATAATCTATCATCCTGAAATTAAAATCAATGGCTAAAGCATAGATTCTACAGATTCCTCTACAAAGACCGAACCAGTAGAATGTAATTCTGTCTTCACAGCGGAGGTAAGAGGCTGGGTAAGTGAGGGTAGAGTTCAACCAAAACTATACTCAATGACATATGAGGAGTGTAATTAAAAGCCAATGATGAGTTAGGTTAGAAATAATGATTGACTAAATAGGACCTAAACAATTACTACTCTAGCATTAAAATTACTTCTTTTGCTTCAGGAAATGAAATTATCAGCTGTAGTGTGGTTTGATGGCCTAATGAAACTGGGAGAAACGTAAAACTATATAGCCTTTCTTGGCAACAAACAATTTGGAACCAGTTGTTTGTGATTACTGATTGTATTGAAAAGGAGTTCAGTTAACTCCAAGACCAAACTGGGGACAAGTAAGGAAAAACTTTGGCTTTTACAAACAGTCTGTAAGGTTCCCCTAAAACTTCAAAGTCAACCTTTTATGAGAAGGTTACAGAATTTTAATAAAACAAGACATCAGCCACAGCTAAGATCTTCCTCAGACTGGCATTCAACAAAGGGTAAGGAGGAATAATGACCATCAGAACCTTCACTACTTATATTTTTGAACTTTATTTCAAATTAAGATTGTGTTTTGAATAATGGGCTTAACTCACATTCCAAATGTTTGGTCCATTAATTAAATATTTGTCATATGTGGGCAAGTGTTTTAATCACATCGTTCCCTAAGTGTTCATTGAATTGATATCAATTTAAAAATTAAGTAAACAATCATAGCTGTTCCTTTATTTTTGTGTACTCACAATAAGTACAATTCTTCTTCCACAAACATAATCTTGATATGCAGAATGGCACGCTTTATTATTATCTCCTAATGTAACTTGGAGTCATTGATATGCTAACTAGTCACTCTGAATTTGACTATCTGACCTTGCAGTTCAAAATGAAAGCAAATCACTTTACTGAAGACAGTCTTCAAACCAGTTTATAGACTAAAATCCAGCCTCTTGTACATATACATCACAATGGTCACGCAGAAAAATTTCAGTTTACAGAGAATATTTTATATCTTGAAAAGTAATGTAATTAAGGATCTCAGGAAAATCATGCTGATACAATCTTTTTTGTTTATTTTTCTAAAGTAGACTTCACACCCAGCTCAGAGTCCAACACGGGGCTTGAACTCCTGACCCGGCAATCAAGACCTGAGCTGAGATCAAGAGTTGGATGCTTAACTAACTGAGCCACCCAGGTGTCCCCCATCTGAGATTTTATATTCTTGAGCTTTTTAAATAGAAATATTTCCAGGGACATCAGTTTTCAAAAAACATTTTAAAACACACTATTCATATTAAACTACTCCTGAAGTATCCTAATGAGGAAAAATAAACACTTCTAATAAAAGTTTCACTGTAATTAAAAAAAAAAATTTTAATGTTTACTTATCTTTGAGAGAAAGAGAGCACATGAACAGGGGAGGGCAGAGAGAGAGAGAGAGAGGGCAGAATCTGAAGCAGACTCCAGGCTCCGAGCTGTCAGCACAGACCCTGACACGGGGCTCAAACTCACAAACTGTGAGATCATGCCCTGAGCCGAAATCAGATGTTTAACCAACTGAGCCACGCAGGCACCCCAAAGTTTCACTGTAATTTTAAATGCTCACTTAAATATTTGCTGAGCACTTAACTATGTGCGAAATAGAAGGTGGCAAAGAAAAATGCTACAAATGCTGTCTTAACGGTATTAGGGAAATCTTGGTATTTACTTTTTACCCCTAATTCTTGCTAAAGAAAAATGGTATTATAGTGTCTTTAGGCACTAACCAACATGGAATCTTAAACTTATCACTGTTTCCACCTTAAAGCTTGTTCCTTCTTTGATACTCACTGCCTAATTACTAATGGTAATAATCTACCTTCTGCATCTCCCAAATTAGAACTCTGATAGAACTTGGCCTTTATCCTCCCTGACCTCGTCCATCTATCAGCCACCAGATGCTGCAGACTCCTCTTTAGTCCCTCTCCTCCAACATCTCTGCACCCCCTCAATCTCTCTCTCCCCTGCCCCTGTGGTTTCCCAACTGAGAGGCATAAAACAATGTGCTGACATGCAAGATTTTTAGAACATTTACACACACTTTTTACCCTTAAAAATAAGAAAGTATGCTTTACTAATACATATTTAGTTTGTGGATCGAATTAAGTACATACATAACTTAGAAATATATGAACTTATATTAATGGTATAGATCAAAAATTGCTGCAAAGGACATGTGAGAAATCAAATTTGGAGACCACGGGACTAGACTGCCAAAAATTACCTCATCTGGTCCTCCTGCTCTCTCTCCACTTCTGTACTTCCACCTGTGCTGTGGCCCTTAAAGATAAATCTGGTCGTGTCCTTTAGCTGACAAAGATCTTTACCTGGTCCTTCATTTCTCTGAGCAAGGCCTACAAGGCCCCTTATGAAATACCGGCCTTTCTACCTCTCTACTCTCACTGCTTCTGCTCGCCACCATTCACCTCTGTGCTCTAGCCACACAGTTTCTTACTGTTCTCCACACACCAGGCCCTTTCACAGCTGATTGCCCATATAAGGCTATTCCTCCTGCAAAAGAGGCAGCAAGTAGTAGTATGAGGTTTGTATAGAAGATCTTTTTTGTCATCTGGACTACAAAGAACTTAGGAAAGTTACTTTATTTTGTAAGCCTCAGCTTCCCCTTTCTTAAAATAATAATGTTCCTCCCTACTCACAGGATTGTGGTAACATTATAGGAGATGACAAAGGTAAAATCACCTGAGCACATTTAATCACTATTAACAATCCTAGGAGGCAGGTACCATCATTATCTGTAATTAACAGATTAAGAAATTGAGATACAAGAGAGGTTGAGTAGCTTGCCCAAGGACACATAATTACTAAGTGGCAGAGCTGGGATTGAACCAGGCTGCACCAGAGTCAGAGCTCATTACCGTTAGGCTCCCTGTCTTGCTAGGTTTTGATCTGTCTCAACTGTAGTGTCCTTGCTGGAGACAGGAGGAGGAGACAAGATGATGATCAAGTTCCTTCCAATCTAACATCCCATGCTTCTAATTAAAGTCTGAAAGCTCAGGTAATCTGAATTCTAATTAAAATCTGAAAGCTTTATTGGGCCTGACTTTTGTTAGTGTCACAAGAGACCCAGTGTAAGCAATGGCCTCTATGTGTTGGTATTTTTCCTAGAGGAACACAGAAGATAACAGGGAGAAAAAATTTAACAGATCCCCTTTTGGGGGTATCAACAGGCCTAGTTGATACCCTACTTTCTGCCCAGTCATGATCAGAATGGAAGATGATATGGATTTTAGCAGTTACTTCCTTTCCCTGAATTTCAGAAGGGAATTTGGACTTTATGGTTTCTTCCCCACCAAAGGCCTTATCACTAAATTAGCATAATCTTAGTTGTTTAGTTCTCTGTACTTTTTTTTTGGTGGTGATCGGGGAGGGGAACATTATCACACTCTTCCTGAACATTCAAAGGCCTCATACATATAATTTAACAACCTAAAAAAAAGATACTGATGTTCAACACAGCTAAAAAATATATCCTTAAAAAATGGACATACCATAAAGACAGGCCTTAAAGGAATACGTGAAGAAATCTCCACTAAGCACTACTCTATGATAGGCACTACTCTATGCTGAGGATAAAGCAATGAGTAAAATAAAGTTATCTGCTCCTGCTGGAGCTTATATTCTGGTAAATAGATAACAGGAGATTAAGTGAAACATATATGCACGTTTGTTAATAAATTTTGGTTTGCTTCTATTCTAGGCTCTGGGTTGTAACTGCTAGAACGGAGATGTATACTTATTACTTAGTTTTCAACTATAAATAGTAACTCATCCACAGAGGGCTAGCACAGCATCTGCCATCAGTATGATTGTGAACATTTTCCTAAAGAGGGGAAAAAGGCATTTACTGGATGCTTCTTATGTGCTGTCAATGGGAATATATAAGATTTTACATGTTACCTTGAAAAAGAGAAACAGGGAAGATGACATTAGGGACAGGATTCTAGAACAGGTCAGTGTTAGCCTATGGAATAATTCTTGTGTTGTAGCTCTATACTCCTGGTCATTTTACCAAAAGAGGTTCTTCTAGGGTAACAAGGGATCCTAGAACTATGTGGAGATAATCTTTTGATAGAGAAACAGACTCAGGATCAGAAGCAGTGATTTTAAGATGCAGTTGCTAAAAGCCGTATATCCAACCTATTTATTTTAACAATATAAAACATGAAAAGAAATGTACCACAAAATCTCAGCTGATTAAGCTCTCTAGAAGATAGAGCATTGAAGTATGTTAAGGGCAAAGGTTGAAGAAGGTTAAGCAATACAGCCCTAGACATAAACGCAAATAGAATTAAAATGTGTGTAGGAAGGAATAAGATGATGTCAAAAAGAGCCCGGAAAAGACAAGATAATACTTTATTTTTTTCTCTCCTACAACTAAAGCCTGCTCAGTCCTAACCCCCAAAGTTCAGGATTATTAATATTTATGAGTTAATCACAGTAAGAGGTAAATAGGCTTCTATGCGTTGGCCTTGGGAAACTCCATCCACATAACATACGTTGTTCTTGTGGGAAAGTACAGTTTAAGTTCCAAGTAGCCAATTTGTGGACTCTTGGAATTGAACTCTCCGTACTTGGCCCAAGGAGAATGGTTCAGTTGACTTTATGATTAGAATAATCAATGTTTCCACAATATCTTGCAAAATTGCAGAATTTTATAACAACTGCCTATGCGAATTGTGCCAAAGATCAACTGTAAGTGGCAGACTGCAAGTCTCGATTCTGTGGCTTGCCCAGCACCGGTTTGGCTAACAGCAAAGAATGCAGGCAGAGCTGCTAACAGCGTGTTTTGATGCTGCCATCTGTATTATATAAATCACTATTTATCTCCCTTGCATTTTGGGCATGATAATGTGAAAGAACTTAGCCTAACTCTTCGGGTATGTTTTGAGGATGTCAAGATGAGACATTCTCCACACAGTAGGAACCATGGCGGTTATTAGGCTAATTAGCCTGACAACTTTAGACATGTGACCAGGCTGCGTTCAGTCTTCAGGTCACTGGAAAAACCTAGCAAAAAAAAAAGAAAAAAACAAACAAACAAAAAAAACCCCACCTCAAACCTGAAAATAGTTTCTTAATGGCTGGATCTTTCTCAATAGAGTGTTTTTGTCATGGCACTGCAGTCAAAATAGCCAAAGAAAAACCCAATATACTAATAATCCACTAAAATTATTTTATAGGTCTCAAATGATACATGGCTCATAGAAAAGAACATATGTTAGGAATAGGAAGAAACAATGTTAGCAAAATCAGGAAAAGGATAAGTATGCCACAGATGAGTCTTAGAAAAATAATCAGCTCACCAGCACATCTCTCATGAGCCCATGTATTCACAATGGCTCTCCCTCTCCTTTCTTGGGTATGCCTTTCCAGGTGCCTAACAATGTCTGAACTATTATTCTATCACAGAACGAATTCTCTACAGTAAGTGTAGAATATGTAGGTACTCCCAATATATTCTAGTTGACTACAAAATTACAGTACCAATTCTGTTTTCATAGTTAATAATACAAACCTATTCAAAATCTATAGCTTCCATTTTTTTTCTTTACTGGAAATCAAAGACTAATTTATGCTTTATTGCAGAAAATGCATATTATAAGATGGAATCAGTATCTTAACAAAATTTGGACTGTACACAAAGAAGTAATGAGTCAGAGACTACTCTATAGTTTAACTGACATCAGAAACTGTAAAACTAACAACTCCTTCTTTTGTATCTTCAGTATTCTGAATGTTCTTGTATACTAGTGTATTATTTGTTTCCATTACTATTATCCCATATTACACTATAAGTTTCTTAAAAACAGATTATCACATCCTATTCATCTCTATTTCTCTACTCCCTAGTGGAGCATCTGACATACATCCATGTTCAATAAATGTTTCTTAAACTAGAAGTATAAACACAGTTGAATACATAAACCCCCATCCTCAATCCTGAAATACATCCGCGTGTGTGTGTATATGTATATACATGCATATATAAAAGAGACAGATGTTATTTTAATTTTTTCTTCACAAAGGGGGGAGTTGATATGAGAACTAGAAAGTTCGCGTTATAATAGAAGGTCTCCTAATTTTTTCAGGGAACGCTAACATCAGCTTGATCTTAATCACAAAGTAGTGCTCAAAGCTAATTATGGTAATATGTTGATAAACTAGTATCTTAATTCCCAAGCTGAAATAGTCTTGTAGAAAACAAAAAATGTCTAAAATGATTCCATAATTTCTACAGAGATTTTTTTTTAAAGTCACTATTAGCCATACCCAGCACAATTTATTGTTTACTATGGACCAATGGTTGTGCTAAGCACTTTACCATAATATCTTAATAACCCAAATAATGATAAGAGGTATGCATTATTACCCTGTTTTACTAAGAAATATTTTTTTAATTATTAGGAAAAAAATTGTTGGCCTTAGAGATGATCCGGACCAGTGTTCTCATTTTACTTTAAAACAAACAAACAAACAAACAAACAAAGCCACCAAGAGGAACACAAAAAAACAAAACAAAAAAACATTTGTGTTAGAATAAAAATACACAGAAGAAAATATACAAAAAAAAAAAGGAAAAGTCTTAGAAAAAAGGACTAACTTATCTAAGAAATGGTCAGAATTCAGACTATTATAGTATCTTGAAGAGACACCTGCATTCCCATGTTCACTGTAGCATTATTTGTAATAGCCCAAACATGAAAATAACCTAAGTGGCCATAAATGGATAAAGAAAATGCGCGCACACACACACATACACACAGGAAATGTTATTCACCATAAAAAAGGAAATCTTACCATTTGCAACAGCATGAATGGACCTTAAGGGCATTATGGTAAGTGAAATAAGTCAGAGAAAAATAGTGTACAATCTCACTTATATGTAGAATCTTAAAAACATCAAACTTACAGAAACAGAGAGTAGGACAGTGGTTGTTAGGGGAGGAAGACATGCGAAGATGACAAACTTTCAGTTATAAGATGAATAAGTTCTGGGGATCTAAGGTACAGCATGGTGATTACAGTTAATAATACTGTACTGTATACTTCAAAGTTGCTATGAGAGTAAAACTTTAATGTTCTCACCATAACAACAACAACAAAAAAGTAGTTATGTGAGGTCAAGGATACGTTAACTAACCTTATGTGGTAAACATTTTGCAAACATACACATGAATCAAATCATTACACTGTGTACCTTAAACTTACATATGTTCTATGTTATATGTAAAAACAGTGTATATTTTAAACTTAGGATCTAAGTGAGTACCTCTTCTGAACTGCAGAAACCATATATTTAGCTGCCTCATTGCATACTGTCATTTAGAGGCCCTAAAGGCAATCTCACAAACAGTTAACCAAAATGGAACTCACTTATCATCTTCCTAATATATTTCCTTTTCGGTTCAGTGTCTCTCAATTATCCACAATATTAAACTTAGAAGAAAACAGAACTCTAGAATTAATTTCCTAGCTTTATTATTACTGCTGTTTTTACTTTTCATTTTAACCCAACTATAGGTGCTAATAAACAGCAACAGTAGTCAACCTGAACCACACTTATCCTTTCTACTGAAAGAACACAGAATACAGGTTTTGGAATCAATCGGACCGACCCTTTTAGCCATTTACCACCTGGGTAGCCTCAAACAAATCACTATTCTTTAAAATTTCCAGTTACCTTCAAAACAAATCCTCCCACCAGAAGCAAGGCGTTTTCTTCTTTGTTGTACTGTGAAACATCCATAGTAAATATTGTGAGGATGTGACTAAAGGTGTTTGCTCCAGTAGGATGCCTCAGTGAAATAAGTTTCCTAGTCTGACATTCCACGAAATGGGAGACTTCCCACTTGAAGCAAAGAGATGCCTAAAGTACTGTCTTCAATACACCTTTAATGGAGGAAGGGAGTTCACCAGACTTTTCAAAAATGGAAGGGTGAAAAGAAAGTGGAGAACTGCTGAGATCCACCCACAGAAATAGAAGCAGAAGACAAAGTCCAAAGTAACTTCTACTTAACATCTCAGCAGAGAGTCAGGCATAATGATGAGTGAAAGAAGCCAGACACGAGAATGAATACACATGCACCATTCCATTTCTGTAAAATACGTTAACACAGAAAAACTAAATTATGGCGATGGAAGTCACAACAGTGGTTACCTCCAGATGGAGAGGGGAAGGGGGCCTGAGGGAGCCTTCTGGGATGCTAAAAAATGTTCTGTATCTTGATCTAGGTAGTAGTTTCGTGAGCACATACATATGTAAAAATTCACTGGGCTGAGCACTTCAAATCTGGCCATTTAAATGTAAGAATACCTCAAAATAAAACAAATTAAGGGGAATAGTAATCAAATCAGGGCAAGGACCACAAAAATCCTATAAGATACTGTAAATTTTGCCTTTTTAGGTTTTAAAAATTTTGCCACCTATGGTGTATTTCTCTACGGTGAGAAGCAATACATGTGTCATAAAATAAGTTCAGTGTTTCTTTGAAAGTAACTAGGAAGGTGGAGCCTGGGCAATCTTTGTTGCCTTCTGTGCCTAGGCCTGAGGGGGCCAGAAACCACAAGGCAAGAGTCAGTGGTGGCCAAGTGCCTGACACAAGTACAGGAGGCATGGGTAAACAGCTGAGCCCTGACAAGTAACAAGAAATCCCAGAGGTTCTGCCCTCTTACCAGTGTTCGTTAGTAATTCATCTATATACCACGACAACCCCTGATATCCTGTAGGTACTTATTTAACTTTATCTACTTGGTTCAAACTACACCCATCCTTCCAAAAGAATATCTAGAATGACTTCCTCCTGAGTCAATCTGATTACAAAAATCAAACTGTAGGCATGAGAAACATAAACTCTACCATAACCATCAATAGCTTTGGACAACACCAAGAAAAGACCTGCGTGTTACATGATACAAAGCTGTACGCACTCCATCTTAGAGCTTACAGCTTTCGTTAACTATCAGAACCATGCGCTGTGCTTCTCTGACACATTTATGGAAGATGTTTGTGCGAGTCACAGAGAAGGGGGTACGGGAAACCAATGAACAAACCTAGATCAGCCAATCCTTTACAATCCCCCCATCCCACAAAAAAAAAAAACAAAAAATGATGTAATGGTCTAAGACAAAGAAAGTAGAATGAGCAAGGCCCTACGACAAACCCTCTAAGTGGGTGATTTCATTCTCACCTTTATCACGATCATAGAGTAAATCTTCTGTGGAGCAAGGGCTCCCATCCTGGGATTCTGGGGGACAGAAGGGAGACACACACGGAGAATGGCTGCTGCAGCTACTGCTGCGCTCCTGCACGGAGGGGGTCTGCGTGTCGATGCTGCGGGTGCTGCTACTCCGGTAGTGAGCGGGGAGCGGGGCCCTTCGGCCGTCTGGGATCTCCAAAGGCTAGAAGAGAAACCACCGTCACACGCGTGAGTGACAGCGCACACCCCTGATTCGTGCAGAAGTACACGGCGCTGTCCTTGTTTTCACATTCCACTGCTAGCTCACCATAATTGCTTCTTCAGAGAGTAAGATACCAGTCTTGTATCTGAGGTTGATTTCTGCACATTGCCTTGACCGAATGAAAAATTTATTTCAAATCCTGACGGAGTTCGGTCTCAAATACTAAGGATAAATTGCTTTACAAATTCCATAGCCCTCTGTATGTATTCGTAGGTTAGCACTTCCCAGAATCCTCAAGAGTAGGGGCTTTGTTTAAACATGGCATCCCTAGTGCCTACCACGGTGTCTGGCACATAGCAGACAACCAACAAACATTTGTCAAATGATGTTATCAAACTGTGCAAGAAATTACTCTGACTTGCTAGTAAGAAAAGTGAAATCTCATATTCACAGGGGTAGATATTTCTATTGGTCCATTCTTAATTTCAACTTTTTAGAGATCAGGAACAGAACTGTTTTCCATTTCCTTTACAAATTACCCCAAATTTCTCATAAAGTGATTTATTCTATTACTATTAAACAAAGGATGTTAACATAACTCAAAACAATTCTACTGTTTTGGTATCCCTCTAACTAGCACTATTCCTAAGTTTGCTTGGTTCCAATGCATTGTTTTGAGTGGCAAAAACAAGAATAGAAATGAAATAGAAATGAAACTAAATAGAAATGAAACTAAAATCACAAAAACACACGTTTTAGACCTGAAAAGACCTTAGAGTTCATTATTCCAGAGTCTTTACAAATAAAGAACCTATAACTTAGTGCTTCTGATGTCATACTAATTAAATGGCATGGGAGCCTCTGTCACAGTGGGCTCTCTACTCTTTTTTTTTTTTTGAGAGCGAGAGCGAGAGAGAGAGAGAGAGAGAGAGAGAGAGCATGAGTGAGGGAGGGGCAGAGAGAAAGGGAGACACAGAATCTGAGTGAGGCAGGCTCCAGGCTCTGAGCTGTCAGCACAGAGCCCGACGCGGGGCTCGAACTCACGAACCGTGAGATCACGACCCGAGCCGAAGTCGGACGCTTAACGGACTGAGCCACCCAAGCACCCCATACTCTGCTTCTGCTGTAAAGGAAATCTTACTCCATTTTCCTAATCTGTGTGCTAACGAAGTAAACTCAACAAGTAAAATTCTATACATTAATCACTTGAAGTATTTTGTTATTATAGAGGCAAGACTGCAATGCTAAGAAAAAGAACAAATACACACTTATTTACAACTTATTTTTACTGTGTACTGCTTTTACTCTGAGCTTTGTCATTTCAGAGTTTTTAGAAACACTGTCAGAGGGATAATGGAGTACGATAAAATTAGACAAGATTCAAAACATGTCAATTTTTCTATAACGAACAACCAAGTTAAGTCAAGGCTGAAACCATTAACTACTGAAATAAAAACTTCATTTATCTATACAATGCTGTTAAACCAAAACTATAGCATCCTGATAATGACTACCCTACTATAAAGAGAATATTCAATTATGTAAATATTAGTTCATTTTGTAAACAAATAAGAAAGTAAAACTTTCCAATTAAAGAAAGAAATATTCCCAAAGGAATATTAACTTCGTTGGTCAAACGCTAAGAAAATGTTACTTTAAAATTTTTTCTTTCATTTAAATAAGTTTAGATTTTAATTACAATTCTACACTAAATGTTAGAATGAACAAAGAATAAACCATTGGCGCAGGTGTTTTTGGACAAAATTGTATCGCAATATGAGATGTGTGAAGTTCTCGGGGTAACCCATAAGGAAACGTCATTTTCAAAATTGTATTTGAGGGCTTCATGACAGAATTATTTCTTAAAATTTAGATACCTGTCAAGGAAAATGTTACTTTAATAAAAGTGTCAGTATTGGTAAGCAGTAAAAAAATATGATGCATAAATCTATAATTAAAAAAATTAAGAATTTGAGTTATCTTTCATTCATGTCCTATTTGATAGACAGTCTTTCTGTATTCCGATTCCTTAATCTATAACTGGGTAATATATAACAATCTCCTTCACCAACTTTGTTTTGTTATGAGAGAGTACAAGAATTATAAGAACAAAACAGATTTTAAAAATTTACTGTTTACACAAAATAACAATGGGAAAATATAAAAGCTTAGAAGACTGATATACTTAACAGGACATTTTTCTTTAGTTATTGGCAGGCTCACTAATGGTAACATTTTGTTTATTAAAACTTTGAGGCACACTTAATCATCAATCGAAAAAATTCTAAAAATTAGTATTGTAGCTGTAAGTGTGTAGGTTACCCTAGAGTAATTCTGAAATGGCTACTGTGAAATTAGAATATAACTTATTTAAAAGCAGAACTGTATAAAAATTTTACCTGTTTAAGTATAGCTGACATACAATGCACATTAGTTTCAGGTGTACAGCACAGTGAATGGACACGTCTATACATTATGCGATGCTCCCCACTAATGTAGCTTACCCCATCACCACACAACGCTATTACTATAACCACTGTACCTTTCATCCCTGTGATTTATTCATTCTGTAACTGGAAGCATATACCTCCCACTCCCCTTCCCCTTTTTCGCTCATCCTCCCACCCTCTCCCCCCTGGCAACCACCAGTTTGTATTTATGGGCCTGTGTGTTCATTTGTTTTGTTTTTAGACAGGTGAAATTATATGGTATTTGTCTTTCTCTGAGTTATTTCACATAGCATAATACTCTCTAGGTCCATTCACATCGTCACAAATGGCAAGATCTCATTCTTTTTTATGGCTGAGTAACATTCCATTGTGTGTGTTTTATTTATATTCATATGTACTTTCATATATTTTATAGATTAATTATATATATATTAAACACACACACACACACCACATCTTCTTCATCTGTCAATGGATACGTAGGTTGCTTCCATATCCAGGCTATTCTAAATAATGCTGCAGAAAGCAAAGGCATGCACCCATCTTTTTGAGTTAGTGTTTTTGTTTTCTTGAGATTATGTTATTAAGTTTTATATTCTAGTACAGTTTGTTTTGATGTTCTTAAGGATCAGCAAATATGTGACTGATTCTTTCATCTTCAAAGAATTAAACCAATTTCACTTCCTTACATTAATGCTTTTAAACGTTACTTAACGTATAAAGGAAGCATTTTAATGACAATGTGCTAACAGATGACATTTCCAAAAATGTCTTTATAGCATGATAAATATAAATTAAAAATTTTAAATAAAACATCTAGGAAGAAAAAAATGGCACAACCTTTCGGGAGGACAATTTTAGCAATAGTCATCAAAATTTAAACATACAAATGCTTTGACCCAGCAATTTCGCTGCTAGAAATTGTTTGCAGGAGTACACAATTTTTCCTAAAGCACTGCTTGAGATGACAAAAACTGAAAATAATGTAAATGGTCATCAACATGGAACTCCTAAATTATGGTGCATTCATACAATGATTCACTACATTCACACACATACACACGTCAAGGAGGATCACAAGAAATTATGCATAATGCTCGTATCTGCTAATAAGCAATACTGAGAATTGAAAGAAAGTTTTATGTTTTAATTTTACAAATATAAGATTGGACGGTGTGACTTTTGAAATTAATTAACTTTTAAAACCTGCACATTATTTAAAGGAATCAGATACACATTTGACATAAATTAAATCATTATTTTGGTTCAAAAAAAATCACAGAGATAATTAAGTCAGAGGTTATTCTATGCTTTCTTTTGTTGAGTATGTATTTGTAATGTGGCCAAATATACGTTCACATGCAGTAGTGCCCAGATTACTTTTCTGGGACAGAGGTAATTTATAAAGCATTTTTGGTGAATTTAAAATGGTTCAAAGACCTAACCACAAGAGAAACCTAAAATTAAAAAACTCCTAGAAGAAAACACAAATATTATTGTGGCCTTATATTTAGGTAATGGTTTCTTAGGTATGACACCAAGTATACAAATATGACACCAAGTAAACAAAAGAAAAACAACAAATCAAACTTTATCAAAATTGAAAATGTCCTTTAAAGGACATCATCAAGAAAATAAAAAGTGAAGAGACAACCAAAGGATGGGTATTTTCAAGTCCTACATCTAATAAGAAATTGTATCTAGAAAATTAAAAAAAAAAAAAACTTTATAAAGAATTTCTACAATTCAATAGTAAAAAGGCAAAATAATCCAGTTTTATGATTATAAATGTTCTAAACAGACAATTTTCCAAAGAAGACACACAAATGGCCAACAGCACACGAAAAGACGCTTAATGTCTTTAATATCATTAGATTCAGAAAATGCACAGCAACACCATGATGAGATACCATTTCACATCTACTAGGATGGGTATAATAAAAAAAGACAGAATTACAGGTATAGGTAAAGATGGAGAGATCGGAACCTCCATACAAGTAAATTGTGTAGTGCAGAATGAAAAAGTGCAGCCACTTTGGAAAAACAGTCTGGCAGTTTCTCAAAAGGTTAAACAAAGAGCTACCATACCAGCAATTCCACAACTAGGTATATGCCCGAGAGAAATGAAAACATGTTCACATGAAATCTCATACATGAATTTCATAGCAACACTATTCATAATAGCTAAAAAGTGGAAACAAGACAATGTTCATCAACTGATGACTAGCTGAATAAAATTCATACAATTGGGTATTTGGCAATAAAAAGGAATGAAATACAGATAAATGTTACCACTTGGGTGAACCTTAAAAACATTATGCTGAATGAAAAAAAAAACAGCTACAAAAGGCCACGTGTTGTATGATTCCATTTACAAGAAATGTCTAGAACAGGCAAACGTGCAGACAGATAAAGTAGATTAGTGGTTGCCTACCGCTGGGGACACTGGAAGGAAATGAGGGATGGTTACTGAAGGACATAGAGTTTCTTCCCAGGGTGATGAAAAGGCTGTAAAACTGACTGTGGTGATGGTTGCACAACTGTGAATATGCTTAAAAAAAAAAAAAAAAAAAACCACTGAGCTGCACACATTACATTGGTAAATTGTATGGTATGTGAATTATAGCTAATCAAGCTGTTACCAAAAAAAAAAAAAAAAAGGACTACTGAGACAGTTCTGAATGCTAAAGAAGAAAAAGATTCGAACATGCCATGTAACCTTACCTTGGACACTTCCTCCTTTCCATTATTTTCTTTAATGAATACCTTTTCTAATTCAGGACTTATTCCTTCTACATTGCAGGGCACACGTGAAACTGATGATTTTGGCACTGATATATTTGACAGTGGCATAGGGACTGATCTTGATCCAGTAGCCTACAAAATATAAGACAAGGTGGGGTCAAATTATTTGTGGTCAAAAAAAAAAAAAATCAAGAAATCAAGAACTCAAGAGCATGGTAAATCTGAAAATGGAAAACTCAATGAACAGAGATTTTTCAATATTACAAATATACTATATATCCAGATACACCCACAGAAATGTAGGTTCTAAAGTAAGGAAGGTCCAGAGCCAAAATAACCCTTTATGTAAGTGTCAAGTTTTAATAGTATAATGCATACATTTTTTTGGTAGGATGGCAGACAGAACCTTCTGTACAGTTTAATTTTTTCCCTTTTGTTTTTACTAAAAAAACATAGTTGAAATCATGTCAGTTAAATGTATCATGTGGCTTTACCAGACACCTCTGTGTGTGTTTAAAAGATTTGTTTCCCTCACTGTTAAAATTACCTTCCAGTATTTTTCATTTCCATTTGTCAACCATTTGAGAAAACCTTCTGGATTATTAAGTAATGTGGCAACAATGTATCATGCTAAGTTCAGTAACACAATTGATATCCTTAAGGTTGTTTTTCAAAAGTCCTTTGGAGGAGTTCTCAAAAATTAACCACCTCTCACAGCTGTCATAGAAGGTACCTTAAAGACTTTTTTTTTTTAAATCCAGTATAGTTAACATAGTGTTATATTACTTTCAGGTGTACAATATTGTGCTTCAACAATTCTATACATTTCTTGGTGCTCATCATAATAAGTGTACTGTTAAGCCCCTTTACCCATCCCCCCACCACTTCCCCTCTGGTGACCATCAGTGTGTTCTCTATAGTTAAGAGTAAGACGAGCTTTTTGATGCTCAAGGAACTAATACCAGATTGGAAATGAGGAAAATAAAGATGAACAAGGCAAAAGTAAAAATGATACATGATCTCACTCTTACTCTGAATGATTAAAGTTGATACATAGGATTCATATTGAGGTAGACTGCTAATCATTGATTAACACATGAACAATTATTTCCTCTACTCAGGGCTGTGTTTCTGCCATCTATGAGCGGCTGCCTGCTAATGCCCTTTGTTATGATGCACACGTTTTTGTTTTTTTTTTTTATATGAAAGTTGCAATTCTTTGTTATACATTTGCTGTTTACTTTAGATCAAATACCTTTCTTTCGGTACTTTTATGGTTTTTCATTTTAAATATTTAACCTATCATGATTTATTTTTGTGTATGGTGTGAGGCAGTATTTTTTTTTTTTTGCCACACAGTAATCAAACTGCCAAGATTTCTTTATGATTCTATATTTGATTTCCTTATGATTTCTATATTTGATTTGATTTTCTTAACTGATAATCCGTATACAAAGTTTCACTTTGATTGCTGATATTTATAGTACACGTTGGTATCTTATAGGAAGAGTCTTTTCAAATTTTCTTTTCCATTAATTGGCATTAATTTTCCATGTGACTTTTGAAGACAACTTTTCAAGAAACAAAACCATTACTTTTAAATTTCCACTGGAATTCAATTTGAAAATTTCAATTTTCTGGAATTCAATTAATTTCAGGTAAATGGCTATTTGAGAAATAATGAGTCTTCCCTTCTCATGCATGAATGTGTTGAGATTTCCCATTAAGGTCTTGGTTTTCTACCTCATATTCTCAATAAAGTCTTACGGTTTGCATATTTCTCTTAAGTCTAATTCTTGGCATTTTATATATATTTTTGTATATACTAACATGTCATTGCTAATTGTAACATAATAAGAAACATGTATTTGGAATCTTCCCTGGTTCTTGACACACATTTCCTACAACTCTTATAATTTCCTGACTGATAGATATGCTAGCAGCATCTTTTGTTCTAATATTTGGTTTCTGACCATGGAACCTGACACAGAGGTTCCTAAATTCCTTGGAATTTCCTGGGTGATAGAAGAGTCTTCTAATGAGGGGACTTTTTTTTTTCTTTTAACTTTTTTAAAAGTTTATTTATTTATTTTGAGAGAGGGGGAGAGAGAGAGAGAGACAGAGTGCAAGCGGGGGAGGGAAAGAGAGGGGAATAGAGAGAGAATCCTGAGTAGGTTTCATGCTCTCAGTGCACAGCCCGACAAGGGGCTCTACCCCATGAACTGAGATCATGACTGGAGCTGAAATCAAGAGTCAGATGCTTAACCGAATGAGCCACCCAGGTGCCCCTAATGAGGTGACTCTTGACAGGCTCCTGGATAGGTTCAGGATGAGGGCTAGTCAACAGGAAGATCAAGCCATGATTACAAGCTTGGAACTTTCAGCCCCACACATCCTCTGGAGATGGCAGAGGGGCTGGAGAGTGAGTTAATAATGGATAATGCCTATGTGATAAAGCCTTCATAAAAATCTCTAAACTTTGGTTTTAGAGAACTTCTAAATTGGTGAATACATATCCATAAGCCCTGTGTACCTACCTCCTCAACTAACTGTTCATCTGTATCCTTTATTATATCTCTTATAATAAAGTGGTAGACCTAAGTGTTTCCCTGAGTTCTGTGACCTGTTATAGCAAATTACTGAACCTGAAGAAGGGTGGTTAGGAATTCCTTCTTTATAGTCAGATAGTCAGAAGTACAGATGACAACCTGGGACTGACATCTTAATGGGGGGGGGGGTAGTCTTATGGGACAGAGCCCTTAAATTGTGGGGTCTGTGCCAACTCCGAATAATTAGTGTTATAACTGAATTGCAGGATACTTAGTGTTTGGAATTGGCAAGTTGGTTGGTGTGGGAAAACCTCCCACACGTTTGGTGTTAGAGGCACTGTAAGTAGAGGGTACAGTGGTTTGCCTTCATTAGTATAAAACTACTGATTTTTATAGGCTTATATTTTATCTTATCTTCTCATTATCAGTTTCTTTTTGTTGTGAAAAATTATAATCATAAACATAATTAAACACTATACCACAATGAACTTCAGTACACATCATCCAGCTTCAAAATTACCAACATCTGCCAATCTTGTTTCATCTAAACATCTATTTTTCTTCTGTTCTTAGATTATTTGAAAGCACATTCCAGACTTCATACTTCACCTACAAAATTTCAGTATGTATAGCAGATAATTATTTTTACGCATAACCACGATGCCAAAAATTCAATGTAAATTAGGAACATGTGCCAAAGTCTTTTTTGTTGTCAGCAAGTCAATAGGTCTTCTATAAATCTATTGGGCTCTTACAGAAAAAGTGCTTAAAATAAACAGAGTAAAGAATAACACACTATTTCTACCAGATTAAGAAGAAAAAATTGTACTTTGTCTCTATAATTTTGCCTTTTCAAGAATTTAATATAATGAATCATACACTATGTAGCCTTTTGCTTCTGACTTCATTCACTTAACATGGTATTTTTGAGAATCAACCATGTTCTTGTAAGTATCAGGAGTTCCTTCCTTTTTCCTGCTGAAAAGTATTGCATGGGTGTTACAAAATGTTGTTTTATCTATTCATCAGTTGATGGATATTTGTTTCCATTTTTTGACTATTATAAATAATGACTCCATGAACACTGATGTACGAGTCTTAGTGTGGACATACATTTTTATTTTTCGTGGCTAGATATCAACGAGTGAAATTTGGGGGCTCTATGGTCAGTGTGTAACTTTTTAAGAAAATGCCAAACTGTTTTTCACAGTGGTGGTACCATTCGGTCTTCCCATCAGCAATGTATGTCTGTTCTAGTTGATCCAAATCCTCACCAACACTTGGTATTGACTGTTCTGTCAGTTTTAATGGTTTAGTTCATTGACTTTCATTTTCTAAATAGATTACATACAGATAACAGTAACTATTTTTTTCTTACTGCTCTGTCTAGAGCCTCTAAACTACTAGCAAATAATATCAATAACTGTGGGCATCTATGACTTGATTTTTATTTTAACAAATGTTTCCAATATTTTACTGTTAGGATCTCACTACATTTGCATTTTAGTCACATTAGGAAATGTCATCTTTTTAGTAAAGCCGGTTTTTACCACACATAGATAACTGAGTTTTTATCAGGTGTTATTCAGCATCTACTGTGATCTTCATATGAAATGAACTAAACTAATACATTTCTTAATGCGAAATCATCCTTATGTTTGTGAAACATCTCTGATTAGATTTGTTTTGATTCACTACTGGGGTTTCTTCTTCTATACTTCTACATTTGATTTACTAAAATTTACATCAATATTTTTTTAATATTTATTTATTTTTGAGAAGGAAGAGAGACAGAGAGACACAGAGTGCAAGGGGCGGGGGGGTGGGGCAGGGCAGGGGAAGAGAGAGGGAGACACAGAATCGAAGCAGGTTCCAGGCTCTGAGCTGTTAGCACAGAGCCCGACAGAGGGCTTGAACTCACAAACTGAACCATGAGATCATGACCTGAGCCAAAGTTGGACGCTCAACTGACTGAGCCACCCAGGTGCCCCTAAAATTTATATCAATATTTTAGGTGAATTTGGTCTAGAAAAGCATCTCCCAAACTATATTCCATGGGAAGTACATGTTCCTAGGGAGGCAGGAGAACCACAACAAAACTCTAATCCTCAATTTCTTCTAATGTAAAATAGGTGTAAATAGATATAAAGAGATATAGATGGCTTAAGGTACCATTAGGAAGATTAAATGAGATAATGCCCATAGTTGCTTAACAAGTAAATGAGCTAGGATTTAGCCAGGCCAGCATCAATCATTCTGGAGATGACTACACTCTGTTACATCTATTATTAAAAGAAAATTACATACATGGAGGAAAAATAAAACTTCTTGCAACAATTTAACAAGCAGTAACAATTTAGTAGAGCCAGGGATTTAGATTTTTAATTCTGCAACCCAACAATAATGGATTCTCCCTTTATAATGAACCCTTTCAAAGGAATTCTTCAAATCTGGACAAGAAATTAGCCTACCTGAGTGTGATTGATGGTTACATGGTTGCCAGGAAGAGGTGACTGACGCTCTTTCTCTTTACTGTGCCGACTGCTCTGTTTACTACGTTGTAGCTGCTGCCTCAGTTTGGCAATCTGCTTTGGGGAGGGGGGAGAAATAAGATGAGAACAACAGTGAATACCAGTTTTTAAGTACTTCTTATTTTAATTTTTGGATGCTGGTAATTTTTTCCTCAAAGGTTTCAAGAAGAGATAATATTTCACTGCAAAGATTTATTCTTCTACATTTTTAAGATTAAAACTATTGAAAATAAGAGGTACAAACTTCCAGTTATACAATAAGTAAGTCACAGGGATATAAAGTACAGCACGGGGAATACAGTCACTAATATTGAAATCATTATGTTTGGTGACAGAAAGTAACTAGACTTTTCGTGGTAATCATTTCATAATGTATAAAAATGTTGAATCACTATGTTGTACAACGGAAACTAACATGTTAACTACACTTCAATAAAATGTATGCTACGAATGCTTCACTTGCTCAATTGAAATAGTGTTTTGGTAAACATGCAGACTAAATTTTTCCAAATTATTTCAGATTTTACACCAAGTATCTTTGTACACCAAGTATCTACCTCTTTAAACACTTTTTTTATAAGGCAAAAAACTAGTGTTTCACATGCTAATTAAAGTCAAAGCCCATATATTAACATGGAGACCACATTAGTTTCTAAGTTTCCATCTTACATAAACAAAACACTCCTGGTTTAAAACACTTTAAAATTTTCAATCTTTTCATGGTGAGGAAAATCCAAGCATTTAGTATTAGTAACTTCCTAGTACTGAATATCTTACTATACATTACTCTTTAGTCACACAACTTTAATTTTCCAGCTCAATTGAGATATAATTGACATATGATGTTGTCTAAGTTTAAGGTACAGAACATGTTAATTTGATACATTTATATATTGCAAAATGATGCCACCGTAGCATTAGTTAACACGTCTATCCTATCACAAAATTACTACATCTTTTTTTGGGTGAGAACAGTTGAGATTTACTCTCTTAACAGCTTTTAAATATACAATACAATATTATTAAGTATAATCAAAATGCTACACATTAGATCCCCAGAACTTATTCATCTTATAACTGGAAGTCTGTATCTTTTGACCAACCCCAATTTCCTCTACCCTTCAGCTCCTGGTAACTACCATTCTACTGTTTCTGTGATTTCAATCTTTACAGAACCCACATACAAGTCATATCACATAATATTTGTCTTTGTCTGCCTCACTTATTTCACTTAGCATAATGCCTTCAAGGTTGATCCAGGATGTTACAAATGGCAGGATATCTTTCTTTCTCATGGCTGAATAATATAACAATGGAGATACACACACACACACACACACACACACTCTCATACTACATGTTCTTTATCCATTCATTTGTTGGTGGACACTGGCTATAGTCAGAAAACTTTTAAAAAACAAATGTAACTTAGACTGTATTCTCCTAAGTGGAATGGTAACATTCCCAGGCTTAAGAGAAAAGTCATTATTACCATATGGCTTGGAATTCATTAAACTACTGGTATTTACCCCAAAAAAATATAAAAACACTAAGTCAAAGGGATACATGCATCCCTACTTTCATAGCAGCAAAACTATGGAAGCAGCCCAAGTGTTGGTAGATGAATGGATAAAGATGTGGTATACACACACACACACACACACACACACACACACTTTGAATATTATTCAACCATAAAAAAGAGTGAAATCTGGCCATTTGCAACAAAATGAATGGAGTTAGAGTGTATAAGGCTGAGCGAAATAGGTCAAAGAAAGACAAATACCATATAATCTCACTCATGTGTAATATAATAAAAAAACAAGCAATGGAAAAAAGAGAGACACAAACCAAGACATAGACTCTTACTATAAAGAAAAACCAATGGTTACCAGAGAGGAGGTAGGGATGGGGAAAATAGGGGATGGAAATTAAAGAGTACATTTATCAATATGAAAAAAATAGTAAAATGATTTTTAAAAGATAAGACCATATTTGCAATCAAACGGTGCAGTGCCTGGCATGTGATAAGGTTCTGCAGGATTGAAACCTGTGCCCATTTCTGGTTTACAGCGATGGCCCCACACAAAGTTCCTTGGAATCATCTGGGAAACTAAAAACCAAAAAACCAAAAAAAACCCAAACTCACAAAATCCTGACCAACACAGATTCATTCCTGTGCCTGTCCCAGATCAATTTTTGTGGTTCTGTATAGTTTCTATGTGTCAGCATTTAGGAGCCCTTGTTCCAGAGTATTTGAAGTTACAAAAATGCAGCCACCAGACCCATCTCTAACTGCATGCAGCTCATCATGCCAATATTTAACAGCAGATTCTATCATGCCAGCCTAGCACTGCAAAACATTGTCCTTAGAATTTACTGTGGCAGAATAAATTTCCTCGAAATTAAACATAATCTCAAAAACTGAGACATAAGTATTACCAGGAGGTAAATTTCAAACAGAAAACAATTTATATTAAACAACAACCTGGACAGAACTCAAAATACCTAATATATTTTAGATGACATATAATCTGCTTCAAATATGCCAGACCAGGAATAAAATATTCCTAAGCATTTTAAAGGGAATAATTAGCAATTTGGGGGAAGTTATAATACTGGTATTATTTTCTTTGTAGAAAAGATGACATCAATCAACTAACAGTTATTCCTTAAACACCTAGAAGCAAGCCCAGTTTTATGTTACCTACTTAAGGAAAGTGTAAATACAAAAGTAAAGTCTGCAGAATATATTGATTTCCTCAAGGACATAAAGCAAAAATACACTGTATTTTAATATTAGCTAAATGCTTTCCTTGAATAACCATGGCAATAAAAAGCAAAACAGACAGTTGCTATTAAAGCCTATACCACTCAAAGGGAAAAGTATATATAGGTTGCTAGAAAAACTTATTTTTACCTATGGCAAATAGAAGAGAAATAGCATGTAAGCAAATAAAGCACCTAGACAAAGGAATAGTTTTTATCCTTTCTTTTATATTCATATCCTTAAATTCCTTTAGTTTTTTTTTTAAATTTTTTTTAACGTTTATTTATTTTTGAGACAGAGAGAGACAGAGCATGAACGGGGGAGGGGCAGAGAGAGAGGGAGACACAGAATCTGAAACAAGCTCCAGGCTCTGAGCTGTCAGCACAGAGCCCGACGCGAGGCTCGAACTCACAGACCGTGAGATCATGACGTGAGCCAAAGTCGGATGCTTAACTGACCTAGCCACCCAGGCACCCCAAATTCCTTCAGTTTTTAAAGCTCTCTGTAGCTTGTAGACCTCTCACACAACGATCTTGCAAAGATATACAAGCAAGATGGTCTATGTTAACGTTTGAGTTCCCTGCTCTCTGTTGAAATGACATGATTTTCTTCTAGAGAACATTAATTTTCACAAGAAAACGAATCAAAATTAGTAGGTAATCATTATAAATCAGAAAAGATTATTTTCTATGATAAAAAATAAAAAGGATTTCAAATTGTACAAGTCACTTAATTAGGAAAGAGGTAGAAAATTAAGTGTTTTCTGAATATTAATGATGTTTCAGTGCTGTTTCAAAACCAGCAAGAGCTTGTATAGAAGAGCCCATAATGCCTAGAGATTAATCAAGGCAATTTGTACTTTTTCATTTTTAAAATAATCTTTAAAAATAAACAAACAAAAGCAATCTGAAAATTGATCAGTCCTAAATCACTCTATTTTAAAGGCCTTGAGATATCAAAATAAGCCAGAAAAAATTTTGTTCTCAACAGCCTTAACAAACCCCTGAAAACAAAGAGCATCCATCATGGGTACCTATCTTACTTTGCCTGGAACACCCAGTTAAACTGTGTAACCTTACAGCTTTCACACAATACTGTTCATCTCAGGATATTATATAGCTATGCTCTTGTTTACAATTCCGTAGAGATTAGGGTAAAAGGGAGCTCATCTTCCTAAATATATATACTCAGATTACAAATTTTAGTCAAGACCTATGTAAAATGAAAGCAAGATGCCGTTAAGTCCTCCTTCGCTTCACAGTAAGGCGGTTCCTGTGTTGTTTACAGGTACATTCAGTAGAGGGGCAGACCTGTGTCACAACTATAAACACTCTCACCTTCCATAGTTGGGCTTAGAATTTCCCTCTCCTTTTCCTTTGATGCTCAAGAGCACATGGCCATTTGTAGCCAGTAGAGAGTAGACATTAGAACCAGCAAAGAGTAGACACAAAGTCGTGTCCATGAGGAAGGGGCAGAAGGAAAGTGCAATCCCCTGTCCCCACACACAAACACACATACATTCCACCTCATCCATAGCTCTGAAGCTCTGCCCAAGACAGCCTCTCTAGGCCTACATTCCATCAATTGCATGGAAGCTCCTGGTCCTCACTTTGATGAACTCGCCCACCCCAGTCACTGTGATGAAATGCCTACCAACCTTCATTTACAAAAGGGGCAGTAAATTGTACTGACTGGATTTTTTTTTTTTTTTTAAGAGAGAGAGCACGCACACACACACAGTGGAGAAGGGCAGAGAGAGAGGGAGAGAGAGAATCTTAAACAGGCTCCATGCCCGGTCATATCCCAACACGGGGCTGGATTTCACAGCTGTAAGATCATGACCTGAGTTGAAATCAAGAAGTCAGATGCTTAACCAGCTGACCCTTACTGACTAGACTCCCCTTACTGACTAGATTTGAACTAAACTATAGATATATCTGATTTTGTGTTTCTAAATATTCATTACCTATGCTGTGGCCTTATGAAAAAAATTAAGAATGGACCTTGAGGGTATTATGCTAAGCAAAATAAATCAGCCAAATAAAAATACTTTTTCATCTCACTTATATGTGGAATCTGAAAAAAATTCATACAAACAAAGAGCAGACTGGTGGTTACCAAATACAGGATAGGGTACAGGAAATGGGTGAAGGTAAGTCAAAGGGTACAAACTTCCAGTTACAAGGTAAGTAAGTTCTGGGATGTAGTGTATAGCATTGGTGACTACAGTTAACAATACTGTACTGAAATCTCAAAGTTGCTAGGGGAACAGACCTTAAAAGTTCTCACTACACACGAAACAACTATAATTATGTGAGGTGATGGATGGGTTAACTAAGCGTATGGTGGTAATCATTTTGCAATATATCCGTATATCAAATCAGTACACTGCATACGTTAAACCTACACAATATCATGTGTCAATTATAACTCAATAAAGCTGAAAGAAAAAAATTTGAGGAGAGAGGAGTCTCTTTAAAGATAAAAGGGGTTTCAAGCATATGAGCTCCAAAGTTTAAAAAAGCTAGGGAATAATGTGAGTCACAAAGAAGAAATTATAAGCATAGGGGCGCTTGGGTGGCTCAGTCGGTTGAGTGTCCAGCTTCGGCTCAGGTCATGATCTCATGCTTCATGGGTTCAAGCCCCGCATCGGGCTCTGTGCTGACAGCTCGGAGCCTGGATCCTGCTTCGGATTCTGTTGTCCCCCTCTCTCTCTCTCTGCCCCTCCCCCACTAATGCTGTGCCTTTCTCTGTCTTTCAAAAGTGAATAAACATTAAACAAAAAAAAATTTTTTTAAAGAAATAAGCGTAGAGAGAAGAATTAGCATAAATACTCACAAAAAAAATGACTTTTGTGAAACTAGATGAAGACAAATCAGAGACCGGCCTTACTTAAAATCTGAGAAGTAAGAATACATTTTACTGTAAATTTCTGGAAACCTAATTAACATCATCCCTACCTACTCATTTGCTATTTTTGTCTGGTTAGTTTCCCCTACTACTGTTAACATTTAAAAACAAAATAAAACAAAACTCAGCCTCAGGAGACTTGTTGAGTACCTTCACCTCAGATACTGAAAGGGAGAGAAATATTTCTCATGATGAATTCTACTCTACCATAGGGCAGGGAAATGAGAAATCTTAACCAGTAGGAAAGGAAGCAGGATCTGAGGGCTTTGGGAAGAGTAGGGAAAAAAATGAGAAGAAAAGTATAAAACCAGGAAAAAGGTGCTCTGCTGCTTGCTTTTATATAAATTATGTCATTCATTTTTTTAATAAAAGCATACAAAATAGGTACTATCACTGTCCCATATTATAGGTAAGGAAACTGAAGCAGAAGATTAAAAAGCTTGCTAAAAGTCACACATTTAAGGGGTGAAATACTTGAACTTAGGAAGTAGAATTCCAGAGTCTTCTCTTTTAACCACTATTCTACACTGCCTAAAGACACAAGTTAATAACTTACAGGAAGACAAGAGAATCTTACAAAAAATTAACAACAGCTACACCAAGAGAAAACACAAAAACGATTACTAAAGATATTAACCCAGCAGATTTTTCTGAAAATATAATGTGGAAAGTTAAGAACTTCAAGCTGTCATTACCTTTTATATGAAAAAAAAAAAAAAAAGGAGTATGTGACAAACTTAAGTTGTTTACAAACATCAAGTGTCTCAAAACAAAGGTTCTACAGTCTAAAAACAAATTTTACATATTACTCCTTTGTCAGTGTTCAAAGGAATTAAACACGCAACAGTATCTAATCTAACACAAAAATAAAAATTTGGAATTTCTTTTAACCTTTCCATAAATATGAATAATTACAGTTATTTTCCTATGTTTTTAATTGCCAAGAGGCAAACCCTAATGAGCTAATTGCTATTCATTCAGCCCCATGAAATGAACACAGGCATATGCACGCACACACATACATAAATAAAGAACTCACATATATGCAAACATGTCCACAAGCATAGGGAGATGTCACCTACACGTACATCAAGCCTTGCATGCCCACAGACAGACATGCTTGCCCACATTCAGACTCACACAAACCCACCAACCCAGGAACAGAGATACTCCCACACTCAGATTCATCCCCAGAGATACAGCTAGCTTTGGGACTTTTATGCTAATAATCTGTAATACAGAATTGTATTTACAGCTACCACTAAGGCATATTTGTTAACAGAAGCATGTTAATAGCAATACCAGACTAACATTTAAAAAAACATTTAGTTCACAAACCCACTTGGATCCCATAAATTTATTATATCTATTTTATAGATGAGGACACATTCTCAAAAATAAAGTACCAGAGTGCCTGGGTGGCTGAGTTGGTTAACCATCCAACTCTTGATTTTGGCTCAGGTGACCATCTCACTCTACATGGGATCGAGCCCCTTGCATTGGTATTCTCTGTCTCTGTCTCTCTCAAAAATAAATAAATGAACATTAAAAAAAAATAAAATACCTTTCCCAATGTAATACAGCTAATAAATGGCAGACCCAGTCCTTTAGCCTTTAATTTATAACCTCTATTACCTACCAACATGGCTGAAAGTAATTCTATGTTAATGTTCAACTGCAAGTTAACTACCAGTCACTATGTATTGGTTTATAACCTCAACTGCTTTGTAAAGTAACTTCCTTTCTTAATGTTGAAGATATTGCAAGATATGAGACTGAAGTAAAGATGGACAAAAATTTGAAGAAGCTACTAACATACTAACCTACTGATCAGTGTTCTATTTTTTTTTTTTTTTTGACAAACAGTTTGTATGACCTTAAAAATTCTTCCTATTGGAGTCAATTTTAAGTAATGAAAAGATTACAAAACATCCTTATAATTCAATTTAATATGGATTTAGACAGACTTTATTAGATAAATATTTTTATTTTTTAAAAGTTTATCACATAATTCCTTTGAGTTCAAAGGGATAATCAAAATTCTTCAGACTATTATCTTTTAGGTCCAGAGAAAATATTATTGCAATTATTTCCCCCTAGTATAATATGATAAAAAAAACTAATACCAAAAATTAAGAAAATGTTAGGGCAGAAGGCATATAAAGAAACTTTTATTTTCCTTACTTAAGGGGTGGCTCAGTCAGTTAAGCATCTGACTTCGGCTCAGGTTATGATCTCATGGTTGGTGATTTTGAGCCCAGTGTCAGGCTCTGTGCTGACAGCTCGGAGCCTGGAATCTGCTTTGGATTCTGTGCCTCCCTCTCTCTCTGCCCCGCCCCCACTCACACTCTGTCTCTCTTTCTCTCTTTCTCTCAAAAATAAACATTAAAAAAATTTTTAAAAAAAAGGAAGACCACATCAATAATATCTATTTATCACTGTTTGAACAGATGTGAGAAATATCCCTAATCATTTCATTTACTGCTTCAGATGGCTCCATCTAAGAAAAACTATCCGAGTAATGAGAAAAGCTTATTGGTGAGATCAGGAAGCAACCCATTCTTTTTCCTTATCTCTACTGAAGAACTTAAGAACAGCAAACCCACCTTTTTTTAAATTTATTATTATTTTCTTTAAGTGGCTCCACACCCAGCACAGAGCCCCACAGGGTTTGAACTCAAGGACCCACAGTTCAAAACCTGAGCTGAGATTAAGACTCAGATGCTTAACCAACTGAGCCACCTACATGCCCTATCCTGTATGTTTCAATTTATCAAATTCACAAATAGTAAAATTAAAATCAAAACAACAATACAACAGTATTATTTCTTTCTTGGAATGTCACCATTTGGTATTGGGATAAAGGGCAGATTTGCTAACTGCTTACTATAAAAATAGTGGATTCCCCAAACTCTGTGTTCCTCCCCTGTAATGTGATCTACTGCATGTGTAGGAATACATTTGGGCTCTCCCCATCACATGGGACTTAGTGTTCAGGGGAAATACGGTAAACTTGATGGTCTTGATACTTGCTGTGCTGGGAATAACAAAGGCCACTGTCTCTAATCCAGGCATCTCATGCCTTCTGCCAGCATCCCCAAAATAGTAAAAGGCTAATTTATTACACTCTAAGTAGGAAAAAAACAAAATCCAAGACCTGAGAGGGAATACTTCCTCCTTTGCCTCAAATAAAGAGAAAGAAATTTTAATGGAACAACTTGGAAAGATCAATTTATGTTCCCCACAGATAAGAGAACACAATGGACATTGATATCTGACTCTTATTCTAAATACTGAAAATGTTGGGCTAGGATGATAGCGATTTACTGTTGCATTAGAATCAGCCTAAACTCCTAAACACTAACCAGAACTCCCCCCCGCCCCCAAAAAAATGTATGAGAGTTTACCAGGAACCACTTAGGAAAATCTGAGTGCCAAGAGTCAGCGTGCAGAGTTGTCTTTGGTTTTAAGAGGGGGCCCACCTACTTAGAAGGGTGAACCGAGTCAGCAGCTGAGACAGTGAATGTTATTTCTACGATTCTAGAGGCTAAGAACACAGTAAAAGACTCACAAGCCCACAAATGCAGAACAGTAGATAAGAGATGTATAGCAACAAGGGACCCCGTGAAATTACTCTACAAAACAAAGTCAGTTTTAAGAATCTGTCAAGCCCAAGAAATGTAAAGACATCTTATTCCCCTTACCTTTCCCTCTCTCCCAAGCTCCAATTGCAGAGGAGCTAGGAGAAAGTAGCTAGAACCATAAAAGCAGCCAGAAGCTTTGACTATTTTAGTAAGTTAGAAAGCATGCTCATTCAAAGGGACCACAGGACTGTAACGGTGATCAGATTCCAGTTTTGCACCACGAGCAGGAGATGAACTTCTCTCACTCAATAAGGATTGTGGGAATTAACATAAAGTCTTTTTTTGATTAGCCCTTAAAAGTCTTAGTTGGTTTTCTAATGTGTAATTATTTCTTTTGGATTTCTATATCCCTTACACACTATTGGGCATACAATCTTATTCCTATGATGTTATTCCATCAACAAATGCATTGCCACTAAACACTAAGGATGTATGGTGAAACATATCTGAAAGATTTACCTCTCTTCTCTTTTACTCTACTAAATGTATATAAATGAAGTATTGTAAAAAGCAATGCTAATTATATCCTTATCATTTAGTTAACAGACTTCTTGAATTCTAGTTATGCTTTATAAATTAATTTTTAAACTGTGTTTTATAAGCAGGAAACCACATTTCTAACAAGTGGAAAAGTACATTTGTACACTTGCTTAGTTTGTAAAATCTAAATAAAGGTTGGGTTGACAACCCTCCAGCAAACATAACTCAAAGGAGGAAAAGTCGTCTTTTCATGACAGAAATGCCTCACTTGGATTCATTTCCTTAACATGAACATAACACATTACTGTATACCTGTATCAGTTGCAATTTCTGATAAATGTATTGCAACTGATTGCCCTTTCTATTGTAGGTAATGGGCTTTTCTTTCCTAATTGCAAGAATGTGTGTGTGTGTGTGTGTGTGTGTGTGTGTGTGTGTGTGTGTGTCCTTAATCTACAATTCGATTATACTATACCTAAAGGTGGAATTTTTTTTTTTGTCCTGTTTAACCTCCTTGGAACTGGTGGGCTTTTTCAATTGCTGTCCAAATATAGCAGACTTTCAATCTTTAAAGAATTTCTCTTCCCTGATGCTTACAGGATATTCTTACTTCCTGAACTCCTAACTCAGTCTATTTTCCATGTTTCTTAACTTCTCTTTCATGTTTTCAATCTCTTTATCTTTTTGTTCTATATCTGCTCATCCAGACTAGCAATTTTCAGTTGAGAGTTTTGATTCACTAATTCTCTCTTTTGTTATGTCAATTTAATCTACCAAAGAGTTTTTTATTTTTAATTTCACCAACTTTTGTTATTTACAGAATTTGCAATTGGTCCTTTATCATTCTGCTTGTTCTTGTTTACTCCTTTTCTTATTGTAAGTTATCATTTCATTTGAAATTCTTAAACATTCTCATTTTTAAGTGCTTTTTTTGAGAATGTATTCTCTTTCTTCGGATGTCAATCATCCTATTAAGTATGTCTGCTGTCCCTTATGGCAACAGATTTCCTTACATGTCCTAAAATACTTGTTTGCAACCAGACCTTACGTGGAAGTTTTATTCTTTGTGAGTTCTTTCCTGCCATGTTGTTTCATGCTTGCTCAGACTATCCCCCTGGAGTTGCATAGCTCCAGAGTAGGTCTTAAATTAGAAAGATTGGGGCTTTGGTTCCACATGGGTAGAGCTCTATTCCAGATGCCACATCCACACAGAACATATGGTTACTATTTCCATTTTTGCATAGCTGCCTCTTTGGCCCACAGGAAAACACCAACAGTGTCAGGTGGAGTTATTTCAGGTCTACTTTTATGGCCTAGAAACATGGTCCCACCTCCCTGGTTTATGCAGACAGCCCAGTTCCAATCTCCTACCATTTGCAAGACACATTTGGCATTCTTAAAATGTCTAGCAATCTATACTCTCTTAAATTTGGCTTAAACACCCACTTTTTAAGCTCTGGCCCACATGACCCAGGTTTCTGAGAGCCAGACAGCATCAACATCCACTCATTACTAAGGGTTTCCTGTCTATTCATAGTCTGCAGGGGTTTTCTTTGTCTCAAACATAACTAGAATACAGTTACTTATTTCTCTGAAAGTTTTTCACATTGCATTCTCATAAATTTAAAGCAAAGAGGAGGCAGATTATACAGGTGCTTTCACTGACATTTTAATCTGCAATCCTGTTGCAAATTGTGTGAGGGGGAGAGTATGATGTGACTCAGGAAGAAAGGATGTGTGCTACATTTGACTTTGATCCTAATTCAAGAAAGCAGGTCAAAAGCTATTTTTTAAAAACATAATTTTAGTAGCATGTAACTTTAAAAAATACTACTTTCAATAATAGTTTTGGCTTTTCAAAATTTTCTCAAATTCCAATTCTGTCACATATTATAACTATTCTTATTTTCACTTTTTGTCTTTACCAACGTATTCTTATCATTTGCTAGCCTCAGTTATATACCATATAGCACTTAATATCTTCCTGATACACCATGGAAAACCCACCAGCCTTTTGTATCTACTCCTTTTTTATTTTTTTCATCTCTACTGAGGTATTATTTACATTGTCTTAACTTTATTCACTGTAAGGGTAAAACTCAGTAAGTTTCAATCACTATGTAGAGCTATACAAAAATAATCACAATGCAGTTTTGTAACTTTTTCATCACCCCCCAATTGTGCCTTGAGTCTTATTTGTAGCCAATCACCACTCCTCCAGCCCCACTCTCAGCCACATGCAACCACAAAAGGACTTTGTCCCTCTTCTTTAAATATGCCTTTTCTGGCATTTCAATCATAAATGGAACCATATAATATGTAGTTTTAATCATCTCGCCTCTTTCACTTAGCAGGGATTGGGAAGCCATAATCTGTAGGCCAAATCTAGTCTGCCATGTATTTTTGTAAACAAAACTTATTGGAACATAACCAGGTTCATTCTATATTGTCCATGGCTGCTTTCACACTACAAGAGGAGAGGTGATTAGTTGCAACAAAGATTATATGGCCCACAAACCCCAAAGTATTTACTATCCGGCCTTTTACAGAAAAAATTTGCTGACTTGACTTAGTAAAATATTTTTGAGGTTCATTCACATTGTAGTATGTATCAATAGTCAGTACATTATTCCTTTTTTATTGCTGAAGAGTAAGTTATTGCATGAAAAACCACATTTTGTCTATCTACTTACCAACTGATGGATATGTGGACATTTTCTAGTTTTTAGTTGTTACGAATAACTCTGCTATAAACATTTTGTGTACATGTCTCAATCTAGACGTGTGTTCTCACTTTTCTTACAGATTCCTAGGAACTGAATTGCTGGGTTATATGCTAAGTTTCTGATTAACTTTAAAAGAAACTGACAAACTGTTTTCCAAAGTGACTGTCCCATTTTATGTTCCCAAGAACATTTGAGAGTTCCAGATTCTCTTTATCCTTGCCAATACTTGGTATTGCCTGTCTTTTAAATTATAATCATTGTAGGGTGCCTGGGTGGCTCAGTTGGTTAAGTGTTCAACTCCTGGTTTCAGCTCAGGTCATGATCTCACAGTTCTAGGAGTTTGAGCCCAGCGTCAGGCTCTGCACTGACAGTGCTAAGCCTGCTTGGGATTCTCTCTCTCTCTGCCTCTCCCATTATGTGCACTCACTCTCCTGCTCTCTCAAAATAAATAAATAAACTTAAAAAAAAGAATTAAAAAAGATTTCAAATTATAATAATTGTATTGACTACATAGGTGGATTTTATGGTTTAAATTTGCATTTGCCTAATGACTAATGATGCTGAACACTTTTTCATGTGGTCATTTGTCATTCACCCTTTTATCTTTGGTGAACACTTCTATTCAACTGTCTTATCCATTGATAATTTGGGTTGTCTTCCTATTATTGATTTGTAGGAGTTCTTTATATATTCTGGATATAAGCTTTGTCAGATATATGATTTGCTAATATTTCTTCCAGTCTGAAACTTGGCTTTTCAATCTCTTAGTGGTGTCCTTTGAAGTGTAAATATTCAATTTAATGAAGTTCATAAAGGTTTATTTCTGGATTCAAAAGTTTATCCATTTATCTATGTGTCTTTCTTTTTGCTAACTTCATCAATGTGAGTTTATAAGAAGTACTGAAATTGTGTAATGTTAATATTCCAAATTTCCTGTTTTCAAAAATATTTTGGCCATTCCAGGTCCTTTGCATATCTACATGTATCTTAGGATTAGTCTGTCAATTTCTACCAAAAATAAAAAACATGGAATTTTAATAGGGATTACATTGATTCAATTTGGGAAGAATTATCACCTTAATATTAAGTCTTCCAATCAATCCACTGAACAAAGTAAGTCTATCTATTTATTTAAAGCTTTAATTTTGTCCAGCAATGTTTTGTTGTTTTTAGTGTACAAATTTTGCACTGTTTTTGTTAAATTAATTCCTAAATATTTTCATCTTTTTAATACAACTGCAATAAATTGTTTTATTATTTTTTGGACTGTTCTTATATAGTATCTAGACATAGAACTGATTTCTATATGTTGACTTATATCCTGCAACCTTCCTTGCTGAACATGTTTACTACTTGTAGTACTGTATTTGTATATTTCCTAGGAGTTTCTAAATATAGTTTTTACATTTTATCTGTGAATAAAGGCAGTTTTACCACTTCCTTTACAATCTGGATGTCTTTATTTTTCTTGCCTGACTGCACTGTCTAGAACCTCCTATGCAATACCGAATAAAAGTGGTTAACAAGGAGACAGTGAATGACACTGCCTTCCTCCCGATCTTAGAAGAAAACATTCTGGCTTTCACCACTAAAATGAATGAATATGAATATGATAGAGTGCCTGGCTGGCTCCGTCAGTAGAGCACGCAACTCTCGATATCAGTGTTATGAGTTCAAGTCCCATGTTGGGTGTGGAGACTGCTTTAAAATGTTTTTTTTTTTTTTTTTTAAACGTTTATTCATTTTTGAGAGACAGAGAGAGACAGAGCATGAGCGGGAAGGGGCAGAGAGAGTAGAGGGAGACACAGAATCCAAAGCAGGCTCCAGACTCTGAGCTGTCAGCACAGAGCCCGACATGGGGCTCGAACTCACGAACTGAGAGATCATGACCCGAGCTGAAGTCGGACGCTCAACCGACTGAGCCACCCAGGTGCCCCTGGAGACTGCTTTAAAGAGAAAATATGTGAATATGATCTATAGGGGTTTTTTTTTTTTGTTTTTTTTTTTGTTTGTTTTTAACAAAAGCCCTTTGTTTTTTATTATTATTATTTTTTTTTTCCCTGTCTTGTTGAGATTATTTTTTTTGTGAATGGGTGTTGACAGTTTGGTAAATGCTTTCTCTAACTCTACTGAGATGATTATATGGTTTTATTCTTTATTTTATTAATGTAGTGTATTACATTAATTGAATTTTGGATCTTAAACCATCTTTGAATTTCTGGGACAAATTCCCTTTGCTCATGGTATATAATCCGCCTCATATGTGGCTGAATTTGATTTGCTAATATTTTAAGGATTTTTGCATCTATGTTCAAGAGAGATACTGATCTGCCATTTTATTTTCTTGAGATGTCTTTGGCCTGGCTTTGAAGTCAGTTAAATTGGCCTGACAAAATAAACCGGGGGGTGTTGTCTTCTCTATTTTCTGAAAGAGTTTGTGAAGAATTAACATTATTTCTTCAAATATTTGATAGAATTCATCAAATCTGATCTTGGGATTTTCTTTGTGGGAAGATTTTTAATCCTCATTCCATTTCTTTACTTTTTTAGAAGTGTATGCATGTCTTCTAGTCTTAAATCAGTCTTTGCAATTTGCCTCTTTCTAGTAACTTGTATCTAAGAGTTCATCCATTTTACTTTAGTTTCCACACTGATGACATAAAATTCATTCATAATATTCCTTTATAATACTTTCAAGTTGTGTGAAGTTGGTAGTAATTTCACCTCTTTCACTGCTGACTTTGCTAATCAGTATCTTCTTTTTCTGGTCTAGCTAAAAGTTTATCTACTTGGTTCTTCTTTTCAAAGAATAAACTTCTAGTTTCACTAATTTTTCTCTAATATTTTATGTTCTGTTGGTTTCTGCTATATTCTTTATTAACTCCTTCCTTCCTTCCTCTGCTTGCTTTTGGTCTGCGTTGCTCTTTTTCCACTAGTTTCTTAAGCTTAGAAGCTTAGGCACTGATTGAGGAACTTCCTTTTTCCTAGATACGCATTTAAAGGTATAAATTTTCCCTGAAGCACTGCTTTATCTGCACATATAAAGTCTAAGGTGTCTTTCTGTTTTCATTCATTAAACATTTTAAAATATTTTAAAATGCTTTTAACTGACAAATATTTGGGGCTTTCAAAGATTCCTGTTACATGATTTCATCTTTTGCACTCTATGAGACTTGTTTTATGGCCAAGCATATTGTCTAACCTAGAGAATATTTCAAATATGTTTGAAAAGAATACAATCACTGGGTGGAGTCTTCCATATATGTCATTTAGGTCAAGTTGATTGATAATGCCAGAATCTTTTATCCTCTTATTTTGTGTCTACTTAGTTGTTCTATCATGTATTAAGAATAGGGTGTTGGAATCCCTTATTATTATTGTAGACACTTTATTTCTCCTTTCACAGTTTCACTTCAGGCATTTGTAAGCCACTGTTAGAAGTAGACACAATTTATGATTACTATATCTTCCTGATCTATTGACCTTTTTATCATTATGAAATTTTTTTATCTGTCTTCAATAATACTTCTTATCTTCAAGTCCACTGTGTCAGATAAGCTTTCTTATCATAAAACATGCTTCTTACACATAGCATATAGCTGGCTATTGTGTTTTTATCCAGTTTGACAATCTCTGCCTTTTAAGGAGAATGTTCAGTCCATTCATATTTAATGTAATTATATGATTAGATTTACTTTTGCCATTTTGTTAATTATTCTCTATTTGTGTCACACCTTTTTTTTTTTTTTATTCCTCTGTTCCTCCCTTACTGCTTTCTTTTGTGATAAATACTTTCAGTGTAGCATTTTAATTCCTCTATATTTTTTACTTTTTATTTTTTCAGAGTTATTTTCTTAGCAACTGTTCTAGGGATTATAATATGCATCTTAATTTATCACACTACTTCAAAAAAATAATTCCAGTAAAACAGAAACTATACTCCAGCACATGCCCATTTTTTTCCCCTCTTTTATACTTTGCCATATGTATATTTCACATATATAGGTCATAAACACAAGCCCAGGTGACAGGGACTTCAGGAAAGTAGACAGTGGGAACAAAAAGAAATCAGGCAGCAAGGTCTAGGGAAACCAGGTGACAGAGCCCTAAAGAACACAGGCTGTGGGAACCAAACGAAACTAGGCAGTAGGGAGTAAAGTTTGCTAGGAAGTGGGGACAAATGAAGCCAGGCAAGAGGCCCACAGGATGTGGAAAAAGAAAGATACCAAGAGCTTATCCCCTCTGTGTAGATGTCACCCCCACAGCCTGGACCTCTCTCTAGATAGCCCCCTCCCTACCCAGGTGGTGGTCCCCTCCCCCAGGCCAATACTGGGACAGACCCAGAGCCCCCTTCTCTCTCAGAGGCCTGGGCTGGTTGCAGCCAATGGGCCCCAGCCCCAGCCCCATCCCTGGGACCTCAGGAAGTCCCAGTCCCAGTCCCTCCCACTGGCTGCAGAAGCAGTGGGGTTGGGGGGGGCGGGCGGGTGGTAGGTAGAGAAAGAGAAAAGAGACAGCTTGGTAGGGGGAGCGCACCTAGCAGCCACAGAGGGAGGTAGGGAAAGGGAGGTGGGGGCCAAGAAAGGAGAAGCTCCAAGGCAGGCTGGCAGATGGGCTTGGGCTCGCAGCATCTCCCTGGTGGCAGTGGGGGTGACAAGTTCTCCAGCCCTGGGCTGCGCAGCCACTAACATGGGTGCCCATGCAGGCACCCCACCCCCTACACAGCAGTGCCTCTGGTGCTCAGCAGGCCTTATGATAAGAAAGCTTATCTGACACAGTAGACTTATTGCTTTATATGATTTTACGTGTTTCAAATGTGGAAAAATGAGAAAAATATATCTACAGACTCTTTTATATTTACCCAAACATTACCATACTCAAGACTCTTGACTTCTTTGCACAGATATGAATTAACATCTGGAGTCATTTCTTTTCAGCCTGAAGAATTTCCTTTAGTATTTCTCACAAGATGGTCTACTAGCAGGAAATTCTCTCAATCTTTGTTTACCTGAGAATAATTCACTTTTATCGTAGAAGACTAGGTTTTCTGGATACAGAATACTTGGTTGACCATTTTTTGCTTTCAACATTTTCAATATGTCAGGCTTTATGGTCCCTACTGCTTCAGATGGAAAAGTCAGCCATTAAATGTATTATTAGTTCCCTATGTGTAATGATTCATTTTCTTCATCTAGCTTTCAAGATTTTCTTTTTTCCTTTGGCTTTTAACAGTTTAAGTATGATGTGTCTGTGTGGGTTCTCTTTATGTTTTCCAACTTGGGGTTTATGGAGATTCTTGAATCTATAGATTGCTTTTCATTAAATCTGGAAAGTTTTCTGCCATTATTTCTTCATACATTTTTAAGTCTTCTCTCTTTCTTCTCTCCTGGGTCCCCCATTACATGTATGTGTATCTACTTAATGTTTTCTCACAAACCTCTGAGGCTCTGTGGACTTTTCTTCAATCTGTCTCTATTCTTCAGGGTATATAAATTCTACTGATATATGCAAATTCACTGATTTTTTTTTTTTTTGCCATCTAAAATCTGCTACTGACTTCATCTAGTGAACTTTTGCTTTTAGTTACTATACTTTTTAACTCTAGAGCTTTTGTTTCTCTTTTATAATAATTACCTTTTTAATAAATTCTTTATTCATTGAGTCACTGTCACCCTACTTCCCCTTTAATACTTTACGGTTTTCTCTGGGTTTTTTTGAACACACTTATAATCACTGCTTTAATGTTTTTCTCTGCTAAATCCAACATATGGAGACACTTATATACAATTTCTAGTGATTTTCTTAAGTATGAGTCATGCTTCCTTGTTTCTTTGCAGATCTCTAAACTTTTTGTTGAATATTGGATATTTTAAATGATACACTGCAGCAACTCTAGCTTCTGATTTTCCTTGAGGGTTGTTGTTGTCTTATCTGTTTGTGTTTTAGCATCTTGATGAACTAAAAGTATGTTTCCCCTTCATTGTGTGGCCACTGAGGTCTCTACTCCATTCTCTCCAACCCCATTTTTTTTTAAAAAAATTTTAATGTTTATTTTTGAGACAGAGAGAGAGAGAGATAGAGTCTGAGCAGGGGAGGAGCAGAGAGAGAGGGAGACACAGAATTCGAAGCAGGCTCCAGGCTCTGAGCTGTCAGCACAGAGCCTGATGTGGGACTCAAACTCACAGACCATGAGATCATGACAGGAGGTGAAGTTGGACACTTAACTAACTGAGCCACAAAGGTGCCCCATCCCATTTTTATTTTTAAGGCTTGCTTTTTAAGACCTTTTCAAGCTGGTCTCCAGTGTTCACCTTGGTGTTTGGCTAAAGACTGATTAGAGATTTTATTTAATTATCTCAATCTAATAAGGCTTCCATTCCAAGGATGAGATTTGTGCGTGGAATGAGGAGGGCATTCAAAGTCTGAGCCTTTCACAAGATGGCCCCAGGTTTTACTACCACTAGGCCCATTTGACTCTCCTCTTCACATATTCCTAGGCTCCACAGACCAATGATGCATAGGTGGCTTAGGCCCACTTCATATTCTGCTGTGCATATCTACAGCCTCCGGTCAACCTGGGATGTGTGAACTTATCAATCCCCCATGACTATCTTGTCTCCTAGAACTCTCTATAAAATCCTGCTATTTCATGAGTCTTTAACTTGCCACAAATTGGACTAGACTAGCAAAGCCTTAGACTAGCTAAGGCATTGGTCTTCCCTGTTTGTCTGCAACTAAGTTTACTATTTTAACCTACAACACTGTGAGAGAGTGCCCTTTCTCCAGCTGGGGCTACAATACTTCCAATCTTCAAGGCTTGCCCCATCCTGGTTGAAATGCCATACCAACAAAGCTGGGCATGAGGAAGAGAGGATGAGGAGTAGCACAGATAACACCACAAGTCTGTCACTGGGTTCAGTGATTTTCATGAAGTTTCTCAATTTGTTTAGTTGATTTCTAGAGCACTGAATTAGTTGTTTTGACAGCTTTGTCCAGCTTTATGTTTGCTTTGTGGAGAGAGTGACCAAATCTCTCATTCAGTCATCTCAGATATTCCTTTTTTAATAGTGTGTATATACATATATATCATGTGCTGCTGCAGTCCAAAATTTAATTATACCAAATCTTGGCTAAAACTTTGAAATGTTTTTTTAATTGTTTATCTACCTTTGAGAGAGAGACAGAGAGCAAGTGGGGGAAGGCAGAGAAAGAGGGAGACATAGAATGCAAAGTTGGCTCCAGACTCTGAGCTGTCAGCACAGAGCCTGGCACAGGGCTCAAACTCCTGAACCGTGAGTTCATGACCTTAGCCAAAGTTGGATGCTTAACGACTGAGCCACTCGGGGGCCTCTTGGCTATAATTTTGAGATTGTATTTATCTCTAAGATCAAAGTGCAAGTTCACTTTTTTGTTATTCATATTCTATGCACAGATATGTAGCTATTTTAGACTAGACATATTAGACTCAGCTTCCCTTCTTTTTTGTTCCTGCTGGGAAAAACTCATTTTGTGCATGTGTGCTGTGTACAGGGTATATAGAAAAGTTAAGGATTTCCCTACAGCACTATAATACAGAAGCTACTAAAAATGTAATATAGTCACAGGCAAAATCATGCTAACAGACTAGATCTATTCAGTCTAGACACCATAGTATTTGAGCGATAGTGATAACCCACAATAGATGAAAGTAACATTAAGAGGTAGAGAAACTATGACACATGAAAAATAATGAGAGTAATGTCAATGTTTACTCTGAAAAAAAAAATGACATGATGCTAGCCTTTCAAATATTTGAAGTAGACTTACTCAGTATTGATACATCAGGCAGAGTCAAACTTAGGGGTATAATTTTAAATTCATTATGCAAAATAAACTATTTAACAACTTAAGCTAAAACAAATGGACTCATTTTGCTCTTGTGCAAAGCGATGAGCTTCTCTCACTGAGAATGATCCTAACAGACTAGATGACCACATTTTTAAGGAGTGTTTATTTAGGAGATGAACTAGATGACCTTTCAACCCTAAGTTTTTGTAATTTTATAAAAACAATTATATAAGAATTTAGATGGATAAAAGATAACACTATCATGAAAAACCATCCAAAATATACATCAAGATGATTATAATTTATGTTTTGATAATAAAGGAATGAGTTATAAAAACTATTCCTAAAAGACATGTATTCCACTGCACTCTTGGTTCTCAAAGGGCAACAATATGTTGGATATTACAAAAAACATATGAGAAGCAGAATATACTATTCTACCATTGTACAAAGCAATGATCTAGAATTCTGGTTGCTGTAACTTCTTAAAATCAAGAAGGCTGAAGTGGGAACAGAAGATAACTAAAAGAAAAAAGATATAGAGATTGTTACATAAAACCAGACTTCACTCTGAAAAGGTACAAGCTGAGTGGGTGCATTACAAATATTTATAAAGGACAGGAAGGGCACAAATAAGGTAAACTCAGATTTGTTCACCCAAACCTAGAAGGCAACCATTCAAACTGTGAAGGAGGTAAGGTTAGGACAAATAACAGAGGTATCATTTATTCAGGAAACATAATTTGCTAGGATTAAAACAGGTTATAGACTGAAAACAAATAACTTACCTCCTTTAGTTGATCAGCACTCCCCCATGATGCAGAACGCTGATGTGACCTCTTTTCGGCACCCTCTTCTGCCCAACAACTAGGTGTCTTTAATAAAAAAAAAAAAATGATAATACAAATAATAAAATAAGGAATTTTGTCTCTACTTCTTAATCTCACAGCATTTCAAACATATTTCAAAATCTTAGCACATACCAGTTAAGTTATACTAAATACTAAAATCCCTTAAGTGCTAAGATTTTTCATGACCCGTGAAATGTTTAAAACATTCTGTCATATTCTGAATTAGACATTACCAATCTACGACATCTCTGAATAATGTCATTCAAAACATTTTGGCTTTTTTTTTTTTACAACAACATTAATAACTTAAAAGTTATCAAATCAAAGAGAATTATGAAGATACACATTTTTGAGCTTTTAAAGAGAATAGCCAAACTAAATATAAAATGGCATTTGTCCTAAGTAAAAGAGATGGAAATGAGATTAACAGAACTAGCTCAGAAGCAGTGGGATTACAGATGACCTACAAGTCAAATATCTAGCTAAAGAGCAGATTGTACTACTCTTCCTACACTCAGGAAAGAGAGTATTAGCAATAGTATCCTCTTTTGAAAAACATCAAGCGTCTTTAAATAAAAATATAAAATTATTAAAATGACAAAGAAAAACATTAAATCTGAATGAACTTACTATGATCTGAAACAATACGTTAAAAAAAAACTTGAGCTACATGTCAGAAAAGAGTTTTTACCTTAAACCTCATTTTCAATCATTCAACCAGTAGCAGACACTATACCCAAACATAACACAAAACGCTAAATGCCAAATAGTGAGACCATTTAGTAGTTGTATAAAAAAGTCAAAATGTTAAAATATCATCCTTAAGATATGAGAAGACTCTTAGTGGAATGCAAACCAGGGAAAGTAAAAAGCACTACAGCTAGACAAAGGATAACGATTAGCACAATCAACACATATAGATTGAAAAATTATTGTTTATTATAGACTGAAAAAAAATCAATCCTTATGTTGAGGTTGATGCTATATAACTTCTTATGAAAAAGGCCTCAGTTCTACTCTATACAATTCAAAATGCTTGTGAACAACTTTTTAAGTAATTACCTCTTAAGAGTAATAATGCTCCAAAATGAAACCAACAATTAATTAAATGGTAGGTGAATAAAAACACAAACAAGCTGCTTAACCAACCAGTTCAAGTACCAAAGTGAAGCTGTTCAGTGATAATTGAGAGTAAAACAGTTTATTTTCATCAAACTTTCATTTTTAGAATTTACATGCTCAATACTTTTACTTTTCTACCAAGTGTAAGCATTAGTCTTGTCAAAACTCAAATGACTAAGGATCACAATGTTTAAAACTCAAAAGTACTTCACAGAAAAGGAGTCAAGTTTCTGGTATGTTGCATAATTATTTAATAATTACATTTCTAACAGGAATTATTTTCATTTGGTACAACTCCAATTTTTTCAAAGGACATTTATTACATAAACTGTATAGGTATCTCCAACTGAGAGTTAAATCAATAGCCACAAAACTTTTACAATTGCCTTACTACTGCCAGGCACACCAGTGGCAAATGGAGCTACATCTAAGGTCTCTTATCTCACAAAAGATCTTCTTTCTTCATACTATCATTCTTTTCTTAAAACTGAATGTGAAAACCTATATCATTATTTCAGAATGTAGTGTTAGTTATACAAAAGAAATAAAAACTAACTACAAAGGAGCATTTATATTCCTGAAATCCAGCTAGTAAAACATGTAGGTTTTTAAGAGTGCAAAACTATTAGAAGAGTACTCTGACATGTGGCTGCAGAATTACATGCATATAAATTGTTTAAATACATTCATCATAGTACCAACTTTTCCAAAAAATACTCCCCAGAAAGTAATTTCATTTTAATCACATCAATTTTAAATAAATAGAAAAGGTTCGAGTCTGTAAATATATTCTATAGACCACATTGTCCAATAAGACAGCTACTAGCCACATGCAACAATTTACATTAATGAAAATGAAATAAAACCAAAAATTCAGTTCCTTAGTCACACTAGCGCATTTCAAATGCTCAGTAACCACATGTGGCTAGTGGCTACTGGCTGCTATACAAGACAGCACAGATGTGGAACATTTCCATTGCTACAGAAAGTTCTACTGGGAGCAGTGTTTTATACATTTAATCGCAGATTTTTAACAAGTTACTTTAGTCAAAGCAAAACCAAAAGATGGCTACTTGGTTTATTAAATCTATGTAAAGTTCATGCTTGTGAAGTCACAAAAGATGAACTAATTTGTATCTAATTTATTAAATCTGAGCATTTGAGAAATGCTTTACTATTTAAATTCAATAAGCAACAATACAAAGCAGCAAAAATCCTTTCCTTTCATATCAGCAAGAAATTCCTTCCAACTAGATTCTCCATTAATCTAGAGTAGAATTTTATGAACTGTGCTACTTATAACATCGCTATTGGACGCTGATAAGAATAAAGATAAAACTGTTCTATGGCCAAATTAATTTGGGAAATACTGTATTTCATACTTCCCCATACCTCATGTACAATACAATTACCATTTCAAAAACTCAAATACACACTTTTTTAAAACCTGCTTTACTTTCTTTCTTTTACTTAAATGACCCCAGAACACTTATTTTACAAGTAGACTTATTAACACTTGGAAAGGAATATAATCCCCTCAATAATGTGGACTGTATCTGATTGCTTGCTCTTCAGCCAGCCACTTTAGGGGATTCTTCCTTTCTAGTTGCCTCCACTTACACTACCAAGGAAGAGAAAGTAAACCTTTTGTATACTTGAACAATGCAGAACTAAAGCCTATCTCTAAGACTACTGGCTTAAAAAAATTCCCTTGGAGTGATAAGGATACCAAGGCCATTTTCATTTTTTATCTTCACCTCTTGGAATTACCCAAAATCCAGCCCATGAAGCTTCCTCTCTAACCCTCAGGTCCATCCACCTACCTCTTGGTTTCCTGTGTGAGGACCTCTTCTTCTATGAGTGAATTATACAGAAAACAGTTCTAGTGCATGGGACTGCACACTCGTTTAAGAGCATTTTTAGGTTCACAGCAAAACTGAGAGAAAGTTGTAGAGATTTCCCATATACCCCTCATGCCCCACACGCACAGCCATCCCCCACCAGAGTGGTACATTTGTCACAACTGATTAACCTACATCAATCCATCATTATCACCCAGAGTCCACAGTTTACATTTGAGCTCACTCTTGGCAGTGTGCATTGTATGGATGTGGACAAATGTGTGACACGTATGCCACCATTATACTATCATGCTGGGTATTTTCACTGTCCTAAAAATCCTCTGTGTTCTACCTCTTCATTCCTCTCCTTATCCCCTAAACCCTGGCAACCACTGATCTTTTTACTTTCTCCTTTTTGGCCTTTTCCAGAATGTCGTATTGTTGGGATCATATGGTAGGGTCACATTTTCAGAGTGGCTTCTTTCACTCAGTAATGTATATTTAAGGTTCGTCCATGTCTTTTCACAGCTTTATGGCACATTTCTTCTTAGTGCTCAGTAATACAGTTGTCTGGATGCACCACACTTACTCATTCACCTACGGAAGGACACCTTGGCTGCTTCCAAGTTTTGGGAATTATGAATAAAGCTGCATAGATGTTATCTATGTCCAGGTTTTTGTATGGACAAAAGTTTGCAACTCCTTTGGGTAAATACCAAGGAGCACAAATGCTGGACGGTGTGAAAAAGCTACATTCAGTTTTGTAAGAAACTGCCGAACTGTCTTCCAAAGCAGCTGTAGTGTATCACATTCCCACCAGCAATGAATGGAAGTTCCCATTGCTCTGCATCCCGGCCAGCATCTGGTATTATCAGTGTCCTGGATTTTGGCCATTCTAATAGGTGTGTTTTAATTTGCATTTCTCTGATGACAAATGATGCGAAGCCATCTTTTCATATGCTTGTTTGCCATATTTCTTGGTGAAGTATCTATTAAGGTCTCTGGTCCATTTTTTAATCAGGTTGTTTGTTTTCTTGTTGTTGAGCTTTAAAAGTTCTTTGTATATTCTGGGTAATGGTCCCTTATAGATGTGAACACTGGAGAATTTTATAATAGGCTTTATTCACAAACTAGCAAGGGCAAATTAGCTCCTAGCAAGAAAGTACTTTTTTTAATATGCAAGAGCCCAAAGCTACTTCCACAACAACCCACAAAACCAAAAAAAAAACCCCAAAAAACAAAAAACCTAAGTACTTGAAAAAATTCTCATGATCTTATTTAAATCTTAAGTAAAACTTTTTTTTTTTTTTTTAAAGTAAGCTCTTCACCCAGTGTGGGGCTTGAACTCATGACCCCAATATCAAGAGTTTCATGTTCCACCAACTAAGCCAGACAGGCACCTCTTATGCAAAAGTTAAAAATCTATGTTTTATACAGTTAAATCTTTGATCTTGGAATTTAATGTAGTTTATAATCAATATTGGAAATATCATTACTGACTGCTAACTATTTTACAACACTTAAAGAGATGATCCTTAGTATTAAAGTACAGACCAAAATGGCAAGACATGAAATTAAATTACATGAATCAATTACATTAGTCATTGTTGTGATTACAGATCAATTTTAAGTTATAAAAAGTTTTAAAAGACAATTTACAAACCCTTCATTATTTATAAATATAACCACTAATAAAAAAATGTTTAAGCTTCTAAAAAGCTTTTATTAAAAAAAAATTTTTTAAGATTTATTTTTATTTTTGGACAGAGAGAGTGAGCGAGCATGAGTGGGGGGCTCGGCAAAAGGAGAAGGAGCCAGGAGGGGAAGAAAGAGAGAATATCTTAAGAAGGCTCCAGGCTCAACACAGAGCCCAAGGCAGGGCTCAATCCCACAATCTTGGGATCATGACCTGAGCTGAAATAAAGAGTTATGAAGCATTAAAAATGAGCACAGGGATGCCTGGGGTGGCTCAGTTGGTTAAGTGTCTAACTCTTGATTATTTATTTATGTATTTATTGAGAGAGAGAGAGAGAGAGAGAACGAGCGAGCGAGCTCGCACACATGAGCAGAAAAAGGGACAGAGAGAGGGAGAGACAGAATCCCAAGCAGGCTCCATGCTGCCAGGGCAGAGCCCAACATGGAGCTCAAACTCACCAACCATGAGATCATGACCTGAGCTGAGATCAAGAGTGGGATGCTTAACCCACTGAGCCACCTGGGTGCCCCTGACTCTTGAGTGCACATGCCTTTCTCATTCTCTCTCTCACAAAATAAATAAAGACTAAAAAAAAAATGCCTTTAAAAAAATAAAATTAAAATTAAAATGAGCAGAAAAAAGATAATGATTCTACTATTGTTATCCCTTTGTTCTTCTGATAATAGTATACAGGTATAAAGTTTCATAACTAGACACAAATATATATAGTTGTTTCACTTGTTAACAAATACCATAGAAAAGAAAGAGTTCTGCTGAAAAAGCTTTAGGAATTCAGTGATTGCAGCAGTTACATGCTCATTTTTTTTTTTTTTTTTTTTAATCACACTTCAACTATATAGCAAGTTATGTGTTCATCAGGTTAGACCAGTTTCAAAGTGTGGTCTGTGGACAAGCAGCACCTGTGTCATCTGGGATATTAGAGATGCAGATTCTCAGGGTCAATCCCAGAATTACTAAATCTGGAATTCTTAGATACAGTTCAGCAATCTATGTTTTAACAAGCTCTCCAGATGATTCTGATGCAAATTGAAGTTTGAAAACCACTATTAGACTAAGGAAATAAAAATGAATAATAGATTTTGCACTCAAGGTGCCTGCTGACCATATATCCACTCATTTTCCTTGTAGGCTAATATCCATTAACAAGTATAATATCAATTTGCATATAATTACATCTTTGGAAATTACCATACACTAATGTAAATACCATTTGGAGCCATGTAGAAAGTTATATTGAAAGGGAGAAATTTTTCTTTAGTGAGGAACATTAAGCAATAGTCCCTAGCAAAGGATTAACGTGCCTGCGTATTTAAGCAAAGTGTACAAAATCTATATCTAATTAGGCCGCAGTGTGCTCAACACACAATTGAATGAAAATCTGTGAAGTAATGGTTTGTGATTTTCCAGATTAGTAAACAGGGAACTTATTCAGAAGAGTTAAGAAGCTGTATTTCTTAAGGTTACGGTAAGGGGGAGGGAGAGTGTTAGCCAACTGCAATTTCTGAAAACAGGAAATACCACAGAAATTAATTATTGCAGGTGTGCTACACATGATAAAATGAAATAATCTGCCATACTCTGTAAGAAATGCTAATTTGAGAAAAAGCAATCATAAGTGTGCCGACAACCTTAACAATATTCACAGTAATTCTATTTCTAAGAATTAACCTGAGATGTACCCTCAGAGATGCAATGGAAATAAATTAAATGTCTATTAGTAGGGAAATGAAAAATTGTGGTATATTCTCACAATGTGACAACCACTGCACATGGATGACAATCCCACTTCAGTAAGCAAATACACACAAACAGAAAAGCGCTAGAAAGAGATATTTCAAACTATAAATAGTAGTGAGGATTCTAGATTATGCTATTGTAAATCCATAATTTTTTTCAGCTGAATGAGAATAAAAATCGGGGAAAAAAAGACTTAAAATCATGTTTAGGAACATTGAATGGAATGGGAAAATGCTATGACTTATTAAAAAGGTTACAAAATACTACCTATGTGAATTCTATTTTTAAAAGCCTTTATTTTTACTTATTTTTTAAATGTAAATAATAAAAATATAGAAAGATACATATCAAATAAGAAATGGCTATGTCTGGATGTTAGGCATATAGGCAACTAATTAAGTGTTTTTTTGGTATTTTCTAAATTTTCTACAATGATGACTATTTTCAAAATTTACAACAGGATTTTTTAAAAAATAATACTAAGACAGCTCTGCTATATGACCGGTAAGTGTGCACACACCTACACTAAGGAAGCCCTCCTAACTTCAGACACAAATGTCAAATCTATTTTGGGAGACAGACTACACATTACATTAAGTTAGAATGTTAGTAGGGGCGCCTGGGTGGCTCAGTCGGTTGAGCGTCCGACTTCAGCTCAGGTCACGATCTCTCAGTCTGTGGGTTTGAGCCCCGCATCAGGCTCTGGGCTGACAGCTCAGAGCCTGGAGTCTGCTTCAGATTCTGTGTCTCCCTCTCTCTCTGCCCCTCCCCTGCTCAGGCTCTGTCTCTCTGTCAAAAATAAATAAAAACATTAAAAAAAAATTAACTTTATAAAAAAAAAAAAGAATGTTAGTATACATTACATAAAATATTTTTCAGGTTTCTTTTGACTAGGAGGGTTAGGGTTTTCTCCAGACTATAAGGGACCCAGACTCCGGACTACATATAGATCACCAACTACTGGCTATGGAAATGGAGTTGGTGATTTTAAATTTCTTTTTTAAGTTTATTTATTTTGAGAGAGAAAGCACAAGCAGAGTAGGGGCAGAGAGAGAGGGGAGACACACGGTCAGCACAGAGCCCGATGTGGGGCTCAACTCACGAACAGTGAGATCATGACCTGAGCCAAAATCAAGAGTCAGACACTTCAACCACTAAGCCACCCAGGTGCCCCTGGAGTTGGAGATTTTAGAAAAGCAGGAACGGGGCGCCTGGGTGGCTCAGTCGGTTAGGCGGCCGACTTCGGCTCAGGTCACGATCTCGTGGTCCGTGAGTTCGAGCCCCGCGTCAGGCTCTGTGCTGACAGCTCAGAGCCTGGAGCTTGTTTCGGATTCTGTGTCTCCCTCTCTCTCTGCCCCTCCCCTGTTCATGCTCTGTCTCTCTCTGTCTCAAAAATAAATAAACGTTAAAAAAAAAAAAAAGAAAAGCAGGAACATTTAAGTGTTTAGAGTAACTGAAAACTGAAGGTCATTGAAATGTCAAACACTCAGAAATACTAGTGGTAAGTTATTGACGAGAATACTGATAGGAAGTTATAATTCAGTTCAGGTATGCCTTTCATGGTACACTTTAATTATGTGAAGGCAAAAGTATCTAAAAATGTTCTCCTGATAAAGTTAAACACAGAGCTACCATATGATCCAGCAACTCTCAGAGAAATCAAAGTATGTGTCCACACAAAATCTTGCGCACAAATTGTCACAGCAGTACATCAACTCATGAATGTATAAATAAATTCGAGTCTATACCCTAGAATATTAGTTAGCAATAAAAAAGAATGAAGTACTGATACATGTTACAAGATGAATGAACCTTACAGATAGCATACTAAGTAATAGCCAGACACAAAAGGCCACAAATTGCATGCGTCCATTTATTTGAACTGTTCAGAACATACAAATCTACAAAGGCAGAGAGTAGATTCATGGGTGCCTACCACTGAGAGAAAGAGGATTGGGGACAAACAGTAACTGCTAACGAGTACAGCGCTTTCTTTTTGGAGCACTGAAAATATTGTAAAATTGATTACAGCAACGGTTGCACAACCCTCAATATATGAAGAACCACTGAACTATACACTTTTAAATATACGAACCATACGGTATGTAAGTTATATCTCAATAAAACTGTTACTAAAATTTTTTAGGTAAATGAGGCAATTATAAATCAATCATTTTTCAATTAAAAAAAGCCATGTACTGCTGAACCTGAAACTCACAAGGATTGTTTGCACCTTCTTGAAAATAACTGGTATTTTCTGTCATGCTTTTCTTGACAAGTTTCAAGTCACAAAGAGGCACTAGTCAAGTAATACAATAGAAGAGGCCAGGAGGCACTGCACATTAATAACCCATCCAGTTAGGTTCCTTAAGTCACGTGGAGAACATGTAACACAAAAATTAAAGATGCAATGTAAAATAAAGTATACATTAAAAATATTATTCTCGGGGCACCTGGGTAGCTCTGTCAGTTAAGCATCCTACTCTTGATTTCAGCTCAGGTTATGATCTCACAGTCATGAGACTGCACTCCATGTCAGGTTCAGTAGGAAGAATGGAGCCTGCTTGGGATTCTCTCCCCTCGCTGCCCCTCCCCAACCCATGCGCACCCACTTTCTCTCTCTCTCAAAATAAATAAAATAAAAACTTAAAAAGATATACTATTCTCTGGCTTTTTAGAGAAACAGTTACTAATAGGCTACTGACATATAACCAGCTTGAGATAGTTATGTGAGGAATTAAAAGTATGAACAATATTCAATTTATTACTTGGAATGTACACTTAATAATACCCTTTCTGACAAGTTCTATCACTACTATTGGAATAGATTTAAAATCAAATGAGGAGATCTAATTTTCAGTTTTTAGACATTATTAGAATGTATTCTATGGTATTACCATCTTTTAAGTTACAATTTACCTTGGTTGCTGGGTTTCAAAAAATTAATTCCACATGTAAAAAAGTGAAAGCGATTTACTTTTTTAAAAAGAGCATTTCCAAACCCTTTTAACAATCACACTGGAATATAACTGCCTCTGAATTATCCAAGAGATAAATTACCTTTGTTGTTTCTTGATAGCATTTTAAAAAATCTCTCATACCTGAGAGAAAATCAGCAATATAGGTGACTAGGAGATATCTTCCCAAAATATTTCCACACGATTCCAAAGTCATTAAAAAACTAACAGTGCTCAACTGGTAGCATAAGACACCTAAGTGATGAGGAATGGAGGAGTTTCCTCAACAATGTAACTCCCCTTTCCCATACTTGGACCCTTCACAGATGTGAAGTGCCATTTCTTACTTGTAAGACTACACAGTAGGCAACGACAGCTACTTAGGACTGAATTACCAGGAATTATTTACTGAGTTTCAGGCCCCTACCATGCTGTGGAGTTATCTGTATAATTTCTACTCCATTTCCTACCAACTCAGACTTAATGCCCATAATCGCATAATCAATTGTTGATGTTAGTAATAGTGACTTTCTCTGTCCACTTAATTCAGTATCATTGTATTTAAGCCTGATGATAGTAAAATATTATAGATTCTAAACCAAAGGCAACTAACATTTACAAATATCCACCATGTCCTAGATACTGTGCTAGCAAGCTTAACATGGATTATTTTATGTAATCCTCATTGCAACAGTTATCTCCCCAAAATAGTTATCCCCCCAAAGCTACGAGAATTCCAACAGCAATGGGAACTGTTTTCACTTGGTTTATACTCATGTTTCCTATCAATGTCATATATCTTATTCCAATAATTCATTTATACAAAGTAGTTATTAATAAGTGGACAGGCAGATTACTTTCTCATACTATGCACTTAACTATGATTTAATTCTTAAATTCTTAAAGCTTAATATAACTAACAGATGTCTAAGTAAATGGTAATTGTTTATTACTGTTACAGCATTTTTAACAGAAAATTGATGGGTTAAAAGATATAAAAGGATGAGAACCAATGTAAGCCAAGATGAGAGAAGAAGAGGGCTGTTCCAAATAAATACAAACTACTTCACAATTTTACCTAGAGCTAAATTAGGAGTAAAGGCATGGGGGAAAAGACTAAGGAAAGCAGGTATTTTGCTACCTGTTAAATGTTTGTGGTAATGGGAGGAAACCCAAGTACAGGGGTATGGGGAAGGCTCTTTACTAAATTCTTTTACTTTTGAATCAAATGAATATATTACTTATTAAAAATTAGTAAGTACAATTTTGAGTTTCTGGTAATTTTAGTGATAGTATTTGAACTTTATGAATAAAATATTAAATATCTTAGCCACGGGTTTAACTTTTTCATCAGTACAGCTGAGTGTATTCCTTTGGCAACAAAAACTATTACTCCCTAAATTAGGAACATGACTACTTTCGTGTGGACTGTTGAACTCCAGGATTATACGATCCTCTCTCTGAATGTGCTAATAGCTGAAAGAGAAAGTAAAGGTGATCCTCAACAGGAAGGAATCTTTATACATTTACTCAACAGCCAGTTAGGGACCCGCTCAATAAAAGAAACAATGTAGGTCCCTGGAATGCAATGTAAGAGGCCAAGATGGCCAAGTCTTCAGACTTGTTTCCATTTCCAGAAAAGCCTCTCACTCTCCAAAATTGTTCCATCAACTGCTGCTTCTTAAACAAACTTGCTTAATAAGGGCACAGGAAACCCAAACAGCTGTTAGTAAGCATGACTTTTGGTCAGGAAATGAGTTTTTGATCAGAGTATAAAACTGAAAGTTCTCTTTCAGATCTATTACTATTTGAGGTATAATATCCACTCCTTTGATTAAAGTCCTCCTCAGTCAAGCTCTGTTCACAAAGGGAGGAAAAGGATCGATTTTTTAAAATGTCATTTAAATAGCAAAAAATTTATGTATTTGAGTTCAGAATTGTTGACTTTATCAAATGTAGCTAAAGCCAAATGCTAAGTACTTATTCCTGAACAGTTTCTTAAAAATAAATAAAAATAAATAAATTTCTAGAGAAAGATGCTGGCATAGAGGTAGGATCATAAAACCATACACTCAAACTTAATGAAATTAAGAAAAATAAATAAATATGCTATTTTATATACTTCCCGGCATGTTCAAACGTTTCATCCTCCAAATTTTAAAATTAATTTTATTATTTTAATGTTTACTTATTTTTGAGAGAGAAAGACAGCACGTGGAAGAATCCCAAGCAGGCTCCACGCTGTCAGTGAGAAGCTCAACACAGACCGATGAACGATGAGATCATGACCTGAGCTGAAATCAAGAGTTGACCGCTTAAATGACTCAGCCACCCAGGTGCCCCTGAAAATTAATTTTAAACAATAAAATGCCAAAGAAAAACATCATCTGAAAAATAAAAGCAGAGTATGCAGAATTTCACTTAAGATCTAACCATCCCACGTACTACCCCTCAAAGAATATAAAAATTAAGTAAGAGCAATTCTAAAGTTGCCTCCGATACTAAATTTGGAGGGAAAATGAATGGGGGGGGGGGGGTAGATAGGTAGTCAAAGTGGAAAGATTTACAAACAGAAAAGCTATTTTCACCTCAATTGCCCATCAAATTTTTAAAAACTGCCAAGCTCACCACACCGTTTTTCCCTAATAGGGAACAAGTGATGGGATGGATGACTCCAAAATAAATGAATGGATAGATAAATAAGTAAATAGCACAAAGCTAATTATTTCCAGCAATAAGCAAGATTTGCCAGAACAGAAAGACAAAAGACAAAAACAAACTAAGAAATAAAAACCATGGGAAAGAGGTGAAAGAAAAGAGGAAGAAATTTCCTTTTGAAGTTTCCCTTTCCAGCAGTGAATCCACAGTACCATGGCAACTATCCAAACATTCACCTTTCTCCCTCTCTGCTAGTTAATGTAAATAATAATAGCAAGTATTTATTGACACTTAATGTATTGGCCACTATTCTTAGCATTTCAAATGCATTAACTCAATTTAACCCTTATGATAATCCTATGAAGTATACTATTCCATTAACAAATGAGAAAACCCAGACATAGAGGTAAAGTAATTTGCCCAGAATTAGAAAGTTGGATAATGCTAGAGTGAAGATTCAAAACCAGTCTTGATTCCAGAACCAGAGCTCCTGACCAATGGAAAACAAAAATAAAACAGAGTTTTCAATATTAATTTATATCATAAAAAAGACTAAATTCAGAGGAAAAATATTAATCAAGACAGAGTATCCCACAATAATAATCAATACTAACCAAAAGGAAGATACAATGGACATAAATCTTTATACATCTATATTCTTAAGATATATAAGCAATAACCACTGGAAACATACATTGACAGAAATTTTAATTCAGTAACTGCCAGCTTATGATGGAACAAACAGACATAAATCAAAGGGGCTATATGGAAGCTGAATAATATAATAACACTGAATATGTAATGAATTCTGTATCTAAAAGTAAAGACTATACCTCATTTTCAAATACTCACAGAGCATTAAAAGAAACAAACACGATCTTAACATTAGGCCACAAAGAAAATTTCACCCAAGTTTTCAAAGACGTATAATTCTATACTCTAAATGTAATAAAACTAGAAATTAAATTTTTACTAGGAAAAGCAACTTTAACCATTTAGAAATTAAAAACAAAACAAAAAGCTCTCATATACTAAACAGGATATCAAAACTGAAACTACATAGTTATCTCGCAAAATATAAATAATGGAAACATTATATACTAACCAAAGCTGAGCTCAGAGGATAAATCTTGACATAAAAATCACTTGTATTACTGAATAAGAAATAATATCACAAATACAAAAATTAAGCATTTATCTCTAGAATCTAGGGAAAAAAATACACTCCAGGAAGGCAGAAAAAAGTGCAATGATCGAGTAAAGTCAGAGGGCAATGAACTAGAAAAAAGAAAAACAGGAAAATAAATTCAACACCTTAACATCTTTTTTGTGCTATATAACCTAATAAATTTAATCACTCAAAACACAGATATACAGTATTATAAGTGAGAAAAGAAAACTACAGATTTACAAGAAATTAAAAGAATTATACAAGAATATTTTGTGCAACTATGCAAATACACTTGAAAAGTGGGATGAAATGGATTATATTCAAATGAAAATACCAAACAAAAGAAATAGAAACTAAAACCAAGAACCACTGGCAAAAAATTAAGATTTTACTAAAAGAGTTACCATCTAAAAACATACTAGTCTAGTTAGCTTCATAGGTAAAATTTTTTCAGACCCAAGTAACAGGTAATTGGGATGATATTTTCACCATTGTTCCAGAGCACAAAGGAAGGAAATCTTACAAAATCTTTTCATGAAGCAAGTATAACACTAAGGATTACATGATGAAAAAGAAAAAAATTTCAGACCCCATTTCTGAATTTTGAAACAAATATAATATTAACAAATGCTTTATTTGCCACTGTATTATTTTTAAAAGAGAATTCCATACATAGCATTTATTCCAGAAATGTAATCATGACCAATTATTAAGTAATCTATTAAAGAAATTCACTATATTATAGGTTGAGTCAAAACAACATATTCATTTCAATGATGAATGGTATTTCACATCTGAAAAAATCACTTCTGATTTAAGAAGAAAAACAGTTAGTAAAATAATTATGCTTGATGCTGCTCTTGTCAGAGTGAAAAGCACCAGCTCTGTTTTTAAGTTTATTGAGATCTGACATACAGTATTATATTAGCTTAAGGTGTACAACCTAATAATTCAGTACTTGTATACGCTGTGAAATGATCACCACAATAAGTCTAGATAACATTGTTACTACTCATAATTATGGAAATTTTTTCTTGTAATGAGAACTTTTAAGATTTTCTTTCTTGGCAACTTTTTTTAAATGTTTATTCATTTTTGAGAGAGACTAAATGCACACGCAGGGGAGGGGCAAAGGAGATGGGGCACAGATTCCAAAGCAGGTTCCAGGCTCTGAGCTGTCAGTACAGAGCCCAATGCAAGGCTAGAACTCACAAACCGTGAGATCATGACCAGAGCCAAAGTCAGATGTTTGACTGAGCCACCCAGACACCCCTCCTGGCAAATTTTAAGTACGCCATACAAGATTATTAGCTACAGTTGCCATGCTATACATTACATCCCTAGACAAATTATTTATTTTATAATTAGAAGTTTGTACCTTTTGACTCCCTTCACCCATTTAGCCCACCCCCTAACTCCCAGCAACCATCAATCTATTCTTTGTTACCTATGAGCTTATTTTTCTTAAGATTCCACATGTAAGTGAGATCTTATTTGATCATATTTGTCTTTGATTTATTTCACTGAAGTAAAATGTCTTCAAGGTCAATTTATGTTGCTGTAAATGGCTGGATTTCATGTTTTTATGGCTGAATAATATTCCATTGCATACACATACCATAACTTCTTTATCTACTCATCTGTTGGTGAACACTTAGGCTGCTTTCATACCTCAGTTATTGTAAATAATGCTCTAATGAACATGGGGGTACATGTATCTTTTTGGGTTAGTGTTTTTGTCTTCTTTGGATAAATACCCAGAAGTGGAATTACTGGATCATGTGGTAATTCTATTTTTAATTTTTTGAAGAAACTCCATACAGTCTTCCATGGTGGCTGCAACAATCTACTTTCTCACCAGCAATGCACAATTATTTACTTTTTTCCCCATCCTGGCTAACTCTGGTTTTTTGATAACAGTTATTTGTATAAATATGAGGTGCTATCTCACTGTGGTTTTGATTACATTTCCCTGATCATTAGTGATGCTGAGCATCTTTTCATTTTCCTTCTGGCCATCTAAATATCTTCTCTGGAAACATGTGGATTCAGATCTTCTGTCCATTTTTTAATTGGATTGTTTGTTCTTTTGCTATTGAGCTATAGCACTTCTTTGATATTCTGGATATAATTTGCAAATATTTTCTATTTAGTAGGAGGCCTTTTCATTTTATTGTTTCCTTTGCTGTGCAGAAGTTTTTTAGTCTGATGTAGCCCTACTTATTTACTTTTTCTTTTGTTGCCTTTGCTTTTAATGTCAAATACAAAAAATCATCACCAAGACCCACATAAAGGAGCTTACCACCTAGGTTTTCTTCTAGAATTTTTATGGTTTCAGGTCTTACATTCAAGTCGCTGATCCATTTTGAATTAAATTTTGTGTATGGTGTATGATAGTGGTCCTGTTTTGCCAGCATCATTTATTGAAAAGACTTGTCCCTTCTCAACTGTATATTCCTTGCTCCTTTGTGATAAACTAATTGACCATATATGCATGGGTTTATTTCTTGGCTCTCTATTCTGTTCCATTGACCTATGTGTTTGTTTTTACACCAATACCATACTGTTTCGATTACTATAGCTTTGTAATATAGTTTTAAATCAGAGTATGATGTCTCAAGCTTTCTTGTTATCAAGATGCTTTGGCTATTCAGGGTCTTTTGTGGTTCAATACAAATTTTAGGATTATTTGTTTTGTTTCTGTGAAAAATGTCATTGGAATTTTGACAGGGATTATACTGAATCTGTAGATTACTTGGGGTAGCATGAACATTTTAACAATATTAATTCTTCCAATACATGAGCATGGAATATATTTCTATTTGTTTGTATCTTCTTCAGTTTCTTTAGTCAATATCTTATATAGTTTTCATGTGCCAGTTTTTTACCTCCTTGGTTAAATTATTTCCTAGGTATTTTATTCTTTTTGATGCAATTTTAATGTTTATTTTTGAGACACACACACACACACGCGCGCGCGCGCACGCACACACACACACACACAGTGTAAGCTGGGGAGGGGCAGAGAGAGAGAGACACAGAATCTGAAGCACGCTCCAGGCTCTGAGCTGTCAGCACAGAGCCCAACATGGAGCTCACACTCACGGACCCCAAGATCATGACCTGAACCGAAGTTGGACACTTAACCGACTGAGCCACCCAGACGCCCCTGATGCAATTTTAAATGGGACTTTCTTAGTATCTCTTTCTGATATATTAGTGTAAAGAAACACAACAGATTTCTGTATGTTGATCTTGTATCATGCAACTTCATACTGAATTCATTAGTTCTATCAGCCTTCTGACCAAGTTTTCAGTGTCTTCTGTATAGAGCATCATGTCATCTGCAAATAGTGACAGTTTTACTTCTTCCTCTCCAATGTGGAAGCCTTTTATTTCTTTTTTATTTCTCTATTTTCTTTATTTCTTATTGCCTTACTGCTGTGGCTAACTAAGATGTCCAGTATATGTTGAATAAAAGTGGTGAGAGTGGGCATGTTTATCTTGTTCCTGATGTTAGAGAAAAAGCTTTCAGTTTTTCACCATTGAGTATGATGTTAGTTATGGGCTTGTCACACATGGCCTTTATTATGTTGAGATACATTCTCTCTATACTCGCTTAGTTGAAAGTTTTTTTCACAGATGAACGCTGAATTCTGACCAATGCTTTTTCTGCATCTATTGAGATGATCATATCGTTTTTATCCTTCATTTTGTTAATGTGATGTATCACACTGAACAATTTTGCAAATGTTGAACCAACCTTGCTTCCTGGAATAAATCCCACTGATCATGGTGTATGATCCTTTTAATGTACTATTGAATTAGGTTTGTTAATATTTTGTTGAGGTGTTTTGCATCTAAATTAATCAGGGATACGAGCTTATAATTTTCTTTTTTTTGTGGTGGCCTTGTCTGGTTTTAGTACGCCAGGTCTCTTCCAGCCTCTTCCTATAATAAGTTTCATGGCCAAACTTAACGTTAAGTGGGCAGAGAAGTAAAATCCTACAATGTGCCATGGAGAGAAAATGTGTATATTTGTGAAGAGAATGTGTATATTTGCTACCATACTTGGGAACTCAGAAGAAACATGCTTTATTATTGCTCTATACTGTTTTTATTGTTTGAACCCTTTATGGAAAGTGTATGTACTACTTTCTCATTTAAAAACATGCTCACACTCAGAATTGTAAATCCGTCTGAGATGAAGCTTTAGATAACATGGTAAAAACTGAGAATATACTACTGATTACTGTAACTTTAACTGTAGGTTCAATTTTGGGAGTTGGTAATAAATTTTTGTTTAAAAAAGGGTTGTATCTGCAAGGCTGATATATTAAAGTAATATTAAATTCCACAAAAGGTTTTTAGTTTTTATTTCTATTAAGCTACACAGACTATTCTAATAAGCTGGCAATGATCCATTTCCTCATTAGCCTTAAATATGTGAAGTGGTCTCTTTCAGTCCTCAGTGTAAATACATGATTCTGCAAATTTGGTCTGCTATTTCAATTTATAGAAAAGGAAACTGAAGTTTGGACCACACAACGGTTAATTCAGTGGCCATGATTATTCTCCCAACATTTTAAAATACTCAAACTTAAAGTTTACTGAAAATAACTGCCTCGTGAGCACTAAAAAAGCCAACATTTAGATTCTCTGTGTAACATTTTGCTGTATTTGCTTCATATATCTACCTATCCATCAACTGATCTTATTTTTGATTCATTTCAAAGTAAGCTGCAGACAGCAGTACATTTCACTCCTGAACATCTGATTAGAGTTCAATATTTGTTTAGGCTCTATATTTTTAAAGTTCTATGGTAAAACACACAAATGTATACTTGTGTAAGTTCTGAAAAATGCATTCACTCATATAACCAAAACCTCTATCAAGATATACAAATCTTCCATCATCCCACAAGGTTCTCTCATACTGGGCCTTAATTTGAACACATGATGCATCTCCAAAGTCCACAGTGATTTTCACAACACTATGCTACACTTTTGAAAAGGCCCAATGTGTAACTATATTAAATATTGAGAATTTTATTCCTAACCCTCAATAATTAAGGTAGTTGAAATATGGAAATGTGAAAGAAAAAAATCCTAGAGACACCCTCCACCAAAACCAGACAGCCTAGATAGCAATATCTGTAGCAAGCGACTGTACCACCTTCTCTCCACTAACTTACCCTAAATAAACAAAATCTTCTATTTGCATCGCTCAGAGTTCAAGAGTTAATCCAGAAAGAATGGATATGACAATAAAAAAATAAAAACAAAAACAAAAAACATCTCACATGTTCATCTCTTGTACCTTCAATTAAACCAACAGAGGCTTGGGGACAAGACCATTTCTTATGCTTCTAAAGTAAACACTGGGTTAAGTCTATATGCTTCAGGGGTTACTATGAGAAACAGTGGAGAACTGAAGAAAAAGCAAAAGCTTTGGAATCAGCCAAATCTGAGTTCAAATTTCTTTATTTTTATTAGCTATATAACCAAGTACAAATTACTTAACTTCCCCATGCCTCAGTATCTCATCTGTAAAGTGAGGCCTATGTTTTACCTTCCTTTCAATGTTGTTTCTCAAATAAATGACCTACATAGAGACCCAGTCAGACCTCTGTCCTGGACCTCGAGTTTTAGGAGGAACTACTCTGGCCCTCTTCTACCCACACCCCTCCCCAAAGGTGAAGAGATCATGGGTCCAAAAGGACATACACACCATGAGCCCACACCTCTACCACGGACTAAGCTCTGGGTAACCTAGACCCAGGAATTCCTTGCCTAAACAGAGCAGCCTGGCTTCTAAGTTGTGAAAGAACCTATTCCCTGGGTCTCACTTCCTGAAGGAGTACGAACAAAGCATGGATGTGAGAACTGGGGCATTGAAACATATGTGTGAACCCCCCTCTCAGAGAATAGAATGGTGTGTAGGGTAGGAAGAGATATGAGTTTAGGCTCAGAAGATGGGGTGGGATCAGAGCATGCAGACACATCCTGGCATGTAGGTCTGAAGAATCCAGGATTTCTTAGTTCCAACTTGACGTTCAAGATCCATGTGAAGGTTTATTTGCCAAAGTGGAAGGACAAAATATATCTTACATAACAGTTTGTTATACACATATGGTATGTGGGTCTTCATTTATATTTGCTCCAAACCATGCAAATGTTGCAAATGGGCCTATCTGTATCCACTACTAATAACCTACCATGGGTACTGACATTCACTTTCATATATTGTCATGTATAGTTACATAACATTATCATGAGTTAGGTTTCACTAACCTTGTCACACAGATAAAGAAACAGACAAGCTTAAGAAGCATACCCAGAGCCTTCTTTTCTATCTCCATCTAGTTTTCTTCTTAATTCTGGAATATCTGAGTTTCCTCCTCTATAACTTCAATACTAAACTCTCCAAGATAATGTGCCCATAATCCTTAACTTTAGTCCTTATTCTCCATGACCTCTCTCTTTGGCACCTGATGGTGTTAACAATTCTTCCTTAGAACATCTTTCCCTTTGGCTCCTAAGGCTAGACTACTGCAGTTCTTCTCTTAGCTTTTGCTCTTTACCTGGCTCCTCTGTTTCTGGATACCGTCTGCATAAAGCATATACTCAATAAAAAGTAGCATTTTTTAACACCTAAAAAGAAAAGCTGCCATCTTTAAATACCATGCCAGTTACTCCACTAGGTGAAACACACAAACACACTATTCCATTTATTCTAACAGCACCATAAAACTGCAGCTCAGAATGATTGACGAATTAATCTATATTCGACGCCTGGCTCCAACACTTCCTACCTTTATGATCCTGAGTAAGTCCCTTAGCTTCTCAGAGTCTCTGCTTCCCCATCTGTGTCATCTTACATTGTTCTTGTGAGAACTAAATGAAACTCGGGATGTAAGAAATGCAGCACATGATCTACAGTCAGCAAATGTTAATCCCCTCCTCTTCTTGTTGCTTCCAGGTAAATATATTAGTTTTTTCTCTTTCCCTGTGTGCATTTCCAAAGATGAAGTCCTTGGTCTCTTGATCTTCTTTCTTTATATACCATGTCTACACTTTATCACACTTGTGAACCCTACTCTTCCAAAAAGATGGTCTTGAATTATCTGTGTCCAATTCTAAGTGTCCAGACCCACATCTCTGAGTTCTGCTAGTTATTTCTACTTGAGAAGCCCATTGTCTACCACATCAAACTGATCCTTTTCCTCATAAAGCAAAGAATGGAAAGCAAAAGACTATATTGCGAAGACAAAGCTGATAAGATGGATAATAAAGAAGCTAATTTCATGGTTTCAAGCTTCTCTGAGAAAATTATAAGCACTGAGAAGATTCTCACAGATCATGTCCAAATTTCCTCCCTTTTCCTTCAGACATGAAACTCAAATACTTCCATTTCCCTAACCTAGAAAGCTTCGAATCTTCTCATTCCTTTGAATCCTCTAACATTTAAATGGTCCATTCATCAAACATCTAATTATATACTATCTTCTATTACTGATTTTCATGAATTTACATCTTATCTTCCTAACTATGCTGTAAGTTCTTTAAGGCCAGCAACCGTCTCTTATACTTTTAATATTCTTCAAAATGCTGATTGACGACTATTATGAAGAAATGGTCAAGAACTCAGAAATCATAAAGTAAGATGTTTTCATATTTTTCCCTGACTTGGAAGGAAAAGCTTCTCAAATCAAAAGTTTGGGGAACCTTCCATAAGCAGAAAAAGTGTGACAAACAGTAAACGTTCTATTTAGATATCAAGGTATCAAGGTTTCTAGTCTTCGGTTTTAAACAAACAAACAGGGACACCTGGGTGGCTCAGTTGGTCGAGCATCGGATTTCAGCTCAGGTCATGATCTCCTAATTTGTGGGTTCGAGGCCCGTGTCGGGCTCTGTGCTGACAGCTCACAGCCTGGAGCCTGCTTTGGATTCTGTGTCTCCCTCTCTCTCTTTTCCCCTCCCCTGCTCATGCTCTGTCTCTCTCTCAAAAATAAGCAAACATTAAAAAAAAATTAAACAAAATCCTATAACATGAATTTCCTTAGCCATGTGCTAGTACTTTATAAATTACTTCCAAAAATTGTGTAAACTTTTCTTCAAAAAGTATTTATATTTTCTAATATACTTACTAGTTATGTTAATTTCTGTTAAGCAATTCTTAAAACTCTAAGTCTCAAAAACCATGTAATATAAACTGATATGCTCTTTATTAAATTTTGAATAATTTTAAAACTTTTAAAACCGAAATGACAATAAACCATTAGTCTAAAGCTTATTAAAAGAAATGGCTTCCTTCTTTGGTTGAATATATTTCAAATTTGGAAAAATTTGATGAAATTACATTTTCTTTATTGTGATCAAAACAGAACTACAGGGTAATAAAACTGATTTTGATTTGCTCATTTTACCTGAGTAGCTTTATCTTTCATGCATGAAGGGTAATGAACATGAGGATCCCGTGGCCACTGTCCTGTGAGATAAGGTCCTGTTATCGTATCCAAAGAAGAGGTTCGCCTTATTGTACTAGAGGTTCGAACTTGCTGAGCTTTTGGCCTGTCCACTATAAAAAGTGAAAAAAAATTAGATTAGTCACTGATAAATTATGTAAAATTTAAACTTCATAGTCTGTAGAATGTCACCCTGCCAAGTTTCCTTATGATACATATTTACCCTAACAGCTCTTTCATATATGACCTGATGAAGTTTGTAGACCCTCTCCAAAGGAAAATACATTCACATATTAAATCTTGCATATATTTCCAGGGCTGTCAGATGCTTGTTCACCCATTCAGAGACCTATTCTAAAATCTACCCATCATCTTCACTGCCATTACTTTAATTAAGACTCTATCATGTCTCCCCTGGACTGCCAGTTTCTTCACTGCTATCTCTGCATCTATCTCAATTGGGCTACATCCCAACACCACTAAAACAAACAAACAAACAAACAAACAAAAAACACTTCCATGGTTAATTACTATCTTAAAGTTAAAGCCTGTATTTTTTACAATTTGGCTCCCATATACCTCGGTGCTTAATGTCTTGCTACTCCACTATAAATCCATGCTAACTACAAAGTGCCAAATGAACTAACTGCAGTTTCCCAAATGTACAACACTCCCTTCTCTGCCCCTATACATTCTACTACTTCCTGAGCAGACAACCCTCTCCTTTTCTGTTCCCCTGACAAACTCTTATCTCCAAAAGCAGCTCAGGTGTCACACCAACTCTGCGAAACCTTCCCCAAGGCTTTTCTTTCTCCATCTCTACCCTTGGTTTCAGATATATGTGACCCCCTCTGCTTGCATGGAACTGTAAGTTTGTCTTTCTCCCCCACCAGGACATAAGTTTAGTCTCTACAGACTGAAAAGGAATCAATGCTCAATACTACTTAAATCAACTTATTCACAGCTACACAAAAATAACATGTATAAAGAACCTCATATTGTAATTCAATTTCCTCATTTATGTATGAAGAATCTGGCCCAGAGGGATAAAACAGAATTGTCCAATGAAAGAGAACTGCCAACAGGAGCCAGAGGTAAAAAGGAAGCAAGATCTCCAGACATTCTACACAGTTTAGTCAATCTACTCTAACAACCTACTTCCTTCCATTTGGGTACTGTAAGTACTGCTTTTCAAAATTAAAATGATCATAATGAACTCTACAGTTTCTTAACAAAGAAATTATAGTCTTTCCATATACACATCCCCAATAATTTACCACCGATGTGCTTTCTATAATAAAATCCATCCAATTACAAGCTCCAAAGCTCAGAGTCTCATCCAGGGTTACAGCTCACATGGAACTAAAATGCCTTGCACATTAACAACAATTAAGGAACATTTGTTTTGAATACTGTCCTTCCACTATCTTCCTGAAGCCAGAATATACAGGGTTTTTTTTGTTGCTTTGTTTTTTTTATCAGAAAACAAAACACTGTATACTTTGGTGTTATCATATTATTTACATATCTTAAAACTGCAGTTTTGATTTTTTTTTTCTTTAACCTTAGAATGTTACAAAAGATAAGAAAATTACCAAATTTCCTCCTCATCTTTATTACTTAGTCTAATTTCATTTCACCATGGGCAGAGAATCTAGGATACCTACTATTTCTATCTACTCTTTGGAATTATCTGAAATTTTCTTTGTGACCAAAAACACGGCCAATTTTTATAAATATCTCATGAGTCATGAAGAAGATATATTTTCTGTTTTCAGAATATAGGTCTCTATTAGTCTTGTACCTCAACTGAAATAAAAATACAGAATATAGGAATAATATAATTATCATCTGGATCTGTCACAAATTTAGAGAAGAACTCTAAAATTTCTAAACTTCTTTTGAGATCTAATAATTCTCTTTATTGCCATTTTTTATCATTTACATTTTAGTTCTGTGTAAACTGACACATACTGATCCATGATAGCAGTACTATGGCTTACATACTTCACCATTATGATCTGTTCCATATATCACGTTTTAAACTCTGTCAAATTAAACATTCACATTGTGACCCCTTTTGCTATTATAATTTTCCTGATATCCCTACTCTTGAATTTTCAATTTCTTTCAATCATTCTGTTTACGCATGTGTCCTATACTCAGTATATAACGAAGCTTTTTGGAAAAAAAACTTTGCAGTAAGCCTTCTTGTAGAAGATAATTTTATCCCATTTACATTATTGCTATAGTAAATTTAACTTGTCATGTAACTTTCTTCTTCCTATTTGTAATGCTTTCTTGCTACTTGTCCTGTTTCACTGTTTTGTTTTTTTTCTTCTCTCTTACCTCTTCCCCCATCACAACTAATACCTATGTAGACTGTGTTTGGTACTAGAAGTTATTTATATTAATTCCTTCAAGTATTTTTTTTCTGGCTATAAAAGCAATACCCACAAATTTTAACAACTTTGGGAAAAGGAGAAAATATGTCTCTCATAATCTAATTTATAACAATTTGTTTAAAATTTTTAAAAGTTATTTTATATTCCCTCCACCAGGAAGAGGGACACAAGAGACACAAGAGACAAAAAAGATTGTCGCTTAAAAAAGAACCAACATTTATAGCAGTCCACCACTAAATACAAAAAGTCCTGCATAAAGGTCAGCCGTAGCCAGAAAATGAAGAACCACTACATGTGGAAAACTTGTGCCTAAACTTACACTGCTCCGAACTATTAAAATGTCATATATACGCTACTTACAACTATTAAAACTCCTCCTAACTTGGAAAATAAACCATAGGGACCATTTTTATGTTTTATAATGAAGAAGCGGTATAAATGAGCTTCTTGATCTATATATTTCAATCTATATCAAATAACTCTTGCTATATATTTTATCACTGGACCTTTGCCTATCACTCTGAAAAGATCACATGCTCTCCACGTAATGTCCATTCTCTAGGATTAGTGACTTTGTCAGAACTGCGGTCTTCAAGCTATTTTGACTAAATACTCTTATAGGTAAGCATGGAACAACATCTGTAGTTATTCATTTATAAATGGGATATGTACTATATTACTAATACGTTAAGCATTATAAAACTGATAAAACAAACACATGATATGGAAGAAAAATAAAAATACACATGTGTGAAAAAAAACAGACGTTATGATGTTTTCCTGTATCTCAAAAGATGGCCTTATTACTTTAATGGACCTGAAACTGGGTGCTAGTCTCATTGTACAGATTGGCCACTTAGCTCTAATTTTACAAGATTATCCTACTGCTTAATGATGTTCAGAATGTGTAGACAAGCACCAGACATTACCACCACCAAAACAAACAAAAAGATCTGCCTTAAACAGAGAAAACAAGTTAGGACAACGCAGTGTCTATATCTTGTTACAAAATTAATTCTACCAATCATCATTTAAAAAAAAATTAAAGTATATGAGGCATATATTCTTGATAGGTCCTATTTCAAACATATTCTTTATTTTTTCATGTTTGTTTATTTATTGGGGGGGGGGGGCGGGGAGGGAAAGAGAGAGAGGAAGAGAGAGGATCCCAAGTAGGCTCTGTGCTGTCAGCAGAGATCTCACAAACCATGAGATCATGACCTGAGCCAAAATCAAGAGTTGGGTGCTCAAATGACTGAGCCACCCAGGTACTCCCAAACACTCTTTAAAATAAAGATTCTCACCAGTGCTCACAACCAGGAAAATTTAAAAGATAGGGAATTATTAATTTCCAAATTATTTCAAGTGTAAAAATCAGATTAGGTTTGAAAATTGGCAAGGACAGTACTCTTCCAGGATATGATTAGCCATAATAACTGAATCTATCAAATATCACTAAAGCCCTAGACTTAACAAAAGGTTTGTTAAAAACAATGTAATTCTATTTCTTTTTTTTTTTAATTTTTTTTTTTTTACATTTATTTATTTTTGAGACAGAGAGAGACAGAGCATGAACGGGGAGGGTCAGAGAGAGAGGGAGACACAGAATCTGAAGTAGGCTCCAGGCTCTGAGCTGTCAGCACAGAGCCCGACGCGGGGCTCGAACTCACGGACCGCGAGATCATGACCTGAGCCGAAGTCGGCCGCTCAACCGACTGAGCCACCCAGGCGCCCCGATGTAATTCTATTTCAACAAGATGACTTGTTACCATTATCCAAATTATCATGGCAATTAGCATATATACATATATATATATATATAATAAATTTTCAAATTTATCTGAGAGAGGACAGAGAGAGAGCTCACACAAGCACACAGAGAGGGAGGGAGAGGGAGAGAGAGAGGGAGAGAGAGAATCCCAAGCAGGTTCTGCACAGTCAGCCCAGAGCCCAACATGGGGCTCGATCCCACAAACCATGAGATGATGACCTGAGCCAAAATCAAGTGCTGGATGCTTAACTGACTGAGCCACCCAAGTGCCCCGGAAATGAATTAGTTTTTAACTGCCTCAACATCTAAGCCTCGATGCTCACCAATTTTTATTTATTTAATTCATGGTGTTATCTCCTATCAACTCAGGTTTTACAATCCAGTGCAATACGGAAAATCAACACTGGCTTTGCATTACTTATATGTTCAATACAATAAATTGTCTATGTCATGGTTACAACTGTGATTAGAATATGTGGTTTTGAATTGAGTGATCACAATTATTTCTCTAATTATTACAAAATTACCTCAATTCAAGTAGATCAAGAGGACACCCTATGAGCTAGAAACATACATTAGTAGAGTCAGTCTTTGAATTAATTTATAAGAGTTTAACTTAATAGAATTGCTAAAATAAATATTCAATTATATTTATGTAAGGTATGAAAGAAAATCAATTAAATAAATACTTAGTATCATTACTTAAGGAAAAAAACAGGCATCAGGAAAACAGTACCTTCATAAGTGGTGAAACCAGGTTATCATTATTACTAAATAAAACTTGCTAAATGTCTGCCATATGGAAAGCACTGTTACATGTACCAAGGGAAATTGCAAAACAAGTTTCAGATTCTCTTCAAGGAGTTTATATCGTGGTTAGGGGTAGACATGATACATATAATTAAACTATAATATAAAGCAGTACATGTATGGCAAAAGCACACCAAAGGAGAGGAAGGGAAAGAAAGCAAAAAAAAAAAAAAAAATTAGGCAGCAGATATTAAGAATGCTGCTCTCCAACTACACAAAAGGAGTAGTAAGAGTCTTTGCCATGCTACTTTACCAGTCCTGCTGCTAATACCCTTACTTAAATAGTTGAGGGTAAAACACAACTAACTCCAGCAAAAAAATACGATGGTTAGGGGAAAAAAAAAAAAAAAAAAAAATCACACCTATTTCCAGTACTATCATTCTATTAGAATCAGAAAATGACTGTTGATAGCAACAGTCTATAACAAGTCGTCCTCATTACATTCATCTAAACGTTGTTCTTTCCTGCCCCTCTTCACCTCCTTGAATAGGAAGCCACATGGCAACAGCAGTTGGTAGGCCTGGGTCTCCTGAGTACCTACTGAGAACTATACAAAATACTTCTTGCTCTCTAACAACCAACTGGAAATTCAACTTTAGAGTAATAATAATAAAATAGGCTTAAATGCATGAAGCTACGTATTAGATAACCCTGAATTTGAATAGCAAACTAGCACTGTTCAAAACAGTTAAAACATGCCTGATATCTAACTGCCAGAGCAATGCAGTATGATGTTAAATTAATTAATTTGTTCCCAACAATGTTTACTTCAGTGGCAGTGATTGAAGATTGACTAGTCAGTTTGGAAATCTCATGCCTTAAGAAGCTAACCTGCAGTGGAAAATAAAGTTAAATACAACTTCTGCAAGCTAAAAAAGAAAAAAAAAGTTACTGAATATTGGAAACTTAAAGAACTATAGCTCCAGAATAATATGAAACAAGCCACCAACCACATCTTCCAAACTAACCTTATCAGGTGACAAAGATGATACAGTATTTTTGAGTGCCATAATGTAGCCATACAGAATGCAAACCAACACAAATAAAAAAGTACTCATATTTTTTCTTGGACCATTAACACACTCCAACCTATTTCATACTATGTTCACCCTACTACAAAAGCAAGTAACTGTGTTTAGCTCTCAATTAATGATTATTAGCCAAAGCTTTCCATCTACACTTCGTGATTACATGAAGCACATCCAAACTTAAAGAAAGCATTTAACAATTTATTTAAAACTTCTTGAAAAAGAGCTATTACTCCTTCAACTATTGTGTAATGCCTAAAATTCCATGAAACTTAGCCATTATAACGCCACCAGAATGAACTGCTTCTTTATTCAAAATCCATCACTGATTACCATTGTAAAGCATCTTCCAGCCATTCAATTGACCAAAATGCTTAAGACAACTAAGTACTAATACCACTTTTCCAGTTCTTTGTATCACAGAACTTGTAACTAGTTTTCAAAATGTCACATTACAATGTTAGCCAATAGTACCAAAACAAACATGTATAATATTTTGTCTTGAATTTAAGCTCCTGAAGTGTGTAAAAACATTTTATTCTACCAGAGTTGTAGTGAAAATAATCATGTTTATCATTTAACTTTGCTAACATTAGAAATGAAAACAGCCAATGGGGCTCCTGGGTGGCTCAGTCGGTTGGGCGGCCGACTTCGGCTCAGGTTATGACCTCGCGGTCCGTGGGTTCGAGCCCCGCGTCAGGCTCTGTGAGGACAGCTCGGAGCCTGGAGCCTGTTTCGGATTCTGTGTCTCCCTCTCTCTGACCCTCCCCGTTCATGCTCTGTCTCTCTCTGTCTCAAAAATAAATAAACGTTAAAAAAAAAAATTAAAAAAAAAAATAAATGAAAACAGCCATTAAGTCACATAATGTGTTGGTGTGTGTCTGTGTATGCCTTAAATTACCTAGTATTGATTAGAACAATGTTAAAGAATGCTTTAAAAAAAAAAAAAATTGAGAATGCTTTTTTGCCACTACAGTGTTAACACCTGGGCATGTCTGAGAAGTAAAAGAAACAGCTTTCTAGTATTTCACTTAGAAATGAGATCTTAGGCAATCCTAGAACAGAAAGACACAAGGCTCTCAGGCAATTCAATGGTGGACTAAGCAATGGAACTCAAGGATGGGATCCTATGTGGCTTTCTTACAAGGATCACCAGGCAGCTTGTTAAAAACGCAAGTTACCAGGCCAGACTCCAAGAGATTCTAATTAAGAAATTATACAGGGGAACCAGGTATCAACACATTTTTAAACCAAACCAGACTGATTCAGATGCTTCATAAGGTTTGGAAAACACTGAGGTCCTAAAGCAGTATTTCTCAAAGTCTAAGACTTTTGTTAAATATGCTCACTTTTGTGCCTGTTTTCTTATCAACCATGTGAGACTCTTTGGTAGAGGAGAGGGATCAAGAAATCTGAATTTTCAGTAAACATCCCAGGTGACTCTTAATGCTATTAAAAGCTTAAGAAGCTATGTCTGAAAAATAAAGGACTGAAGGACTGGGACCAGATCCTTTGGAACTGTAGATACTCAAAAATAAAAACCTGCTATGACAATAATTTACTCCCATTTAAAGGCACTGGAAGTTTGACTACATATACCTAAGGAAATATCCTGCTGCAAAGTCAACCAACTCTTTGAAATCTGCTCCTAGCAGCTAAACTTCTAGAATTTAATAAATTTAATACTCATCATCTCCTTTAAAAGGTTACTTTCTAATTTGAGGCTAGCCATGACATAGGAAACTTCACATTTTAATACAGAAAACTCTAGGCAGAATGCTTAGGCACACCAGAAAGATGAGATAACAAAGTTCAATATAGCTTCCTTTGGACAGAGATCTTCCTGTCCAAACAGGGTATTGTGCATGCAAATAAAAGTGAAGTACAAAAAAATTTACTTCCTCAAACACATGAGGAAGTCTGAAAAAAATAGATTAAGTAGGTTCCCTTATAAAATGAAAGTGCCAGAGCAAAATTAAATCAAATATATAGGTAAAGTGAAATTTAAATTTTAATAATTAATTTGACTACAGCATTTAAGCCTGAGTTTATTAAACAACCTTTATCTTTACAGAAAATCAATGAGCTTTTCATGACGTCTAACTTCATTCATTCATATTATAATTTCAATCTTCATCATTGAAAATCAAAACAAGTTCACTAAGCCAAGATTGAAGACATTAAATTACCTTTCTTCAACTTCAACTTGAAATGATACAGTTCCTAATCTAGTGGAGATCAAGAACCACTATAAATAAATACAGGTTGGAAATATTCACCCCACTGGCTCGCTCAGGTTAAAAATAATTTTGCTAAAGGCCTATTTGTTATCAGGGATTTGCTTCAGTATTTCTGTAGTGAGAGCTCTACCTCGAGAGCCATAGTTTTAAATTATTATCACTGACAAAGATTTTCTCCTTGGCCAAACTTTAGTCAGGCTCCTCTGAACTCTTCTCAACTAGGCCCTAACTTTTGGGCTTCCATGTTTGTCTCTGCACTGTCCAATTTTAGCAAGAATCCCTACCCTCAATATTTGATCACTCTTGATATCTGATCAAGTTCCTCATCCTCCACCACCCCCATGTGATATCTGATCACCCTAGACTGCCTTCGACAATAACCCTGTGATGTCTGTTTAGCCAGAATCCTCCCTTATCCCAATGTTTCCTTCTTAGTAATTTTCCATCCACTAACACTCACCCTGCTCCTTGGCTAGAAATCCCCACTATTCTTTGCTGTATTCAGAGTTTGAGCCCAATATCTCTTCCTCACTCCAAAACTCCATTGCAGTGGTCCCTACACATATTACAACAGTTTCCCTGAATAAAGTTTGTCTTACCTTTCTTTAACAAGTCTCATACTTTTTTCTTTAACATCACCAGCAACATTGAGTAAGAGTCTCCTTACCTGACAAGTATAAAGAATGATTTCCAAAATAAATTGCCAAAGTTTTTTTTCAAGTGTATAAACAAGAATTAACAAATGTAAAGGGAGACTGGTATACTTTTCTAGCCAATCTAAAGTACGTTAATATCGGTCACCTAGTAGAATTATTACTAGATTCGGTTTTCCAAAGTCAACATAGTCCAGGCACTTTACTAATGGCCTTTATAGGCCTTTCTTCCTTGACATCTAAGAACACAAAAACACATAGGCCATATAAAACAAAATCATCAAAATAAAATGAACTTCAGATAAGAGACAGGAAGGACACTAGATCTGAACATGCTAGCTGAAATCAAACTAAAGGGCAAAAATTGAAGCCCTCTTAGTGTGAGTAGATTCTGAAACACTAATCAAGCATACCTGGAATCCTGCCACAGAGGCAATCTAGAAAACATGCAGAAATGACCATATGGCAGCCCTGCAGAAATCTGGAAAGGAACCAATCAAGAAGTTGACAAGAGAAACAAACATGCTTCTAACCAAACTGAGCCTGACACAGCCTGTAACCTGAGATTTGTCAAGAAAACAATTTAAAAAAATGTAGTCATGCAGCCATTTAGGAATGATCTTATGGGTTACAGCTCACTCAAATTTGTGTGAAATGGCACCTAAGATGAGATAAGGAAAGCCTTCAAGCTTGTTTTCAAAGAAAGCCCAAGAGAAGATCTTTTTGTATCTTTTGTTTTAAAGAAAATTTCACTAAGATAGCCATAAAGCCCGGTGACATGCAGTGGAAGAACACGCAACAAAATAAGATGGGGCTCTTGACATTTGGAATACATCTACAAAGAAATTACATATGTGGTAGAGAAGATGCTAAAAAAAATTTTAATGCATTTTTTTTTCTGGTAGCAAAATAATAGTCCTTTAAAGAACCTTGGTGAAGTCATAATTAGTAGAAGGTTCATAAGCTTTATGAACTTCCAATGAATTCAATTCACAGAGATTCCAAACATCTAAATCCATTATGACTAATGGGCTGAGACATTAAAGAAATAATCATCAAGTATTAGCAACTATAAAAGAACCAAAATAAGATGGTCAAAGATGAAAGTAATATTGTAATTGAAAAGAAAGCAAGTATTCTCTAATCAGGAGACAGAATATTCCACAATATTTTGTTTTAAAGAGCTAACTTCCAGTTAAAGCATTGGTAGAACTTGGAAAATTTTTAACCAAATGAGGTAGATTCACTATTATATCCCAATTTAAAAAGAAAAACAAACAAGTGCCCTCTTTAATACCTATCACCCGCTTAACCCGCCCTCTCACCCACACCCCTTCCAGAAACCCTTAGTTTTGTTTTCTGTAGTTAAGGGTCTGTTTCCTGGTTTGTCCATCTGTCTATATGTCTCTGTCTCTCTCTCTCTCCCCCCACCCTTTTTTTTTTTTTTTTGGATGAGCACTGAGTGTTGTAAGTGATGAATCAGTAAATTACACACCTGAAATTAATAGGACATTGTTTACCTGGAATTTAAATAAAAACTTGGGGAATAAAAGAGAAAAAGTAAAATAAATTTTATAATGTGGAAAAAAAAAGAAAAACAAAAAGGCTACAGAATGGGTCATATCTTGACTACAGTGTGACAACCAGTTTTACTGATGAACTCAGTAAAACTCAGTTTACTGAGTACTCAGTACTGATGAGCTGATTTTTAAAGTAGGAAACAACTTCACCCAAATTGTGATATATAGCATTTTTCCTCAAAATTTACCTTTTAATGAGGAAAAAATAGAAAATAATTCACTCATCTAGAAAAGGATACTAATATTTTTTTCAGCTGTTTTTGTTTGGAATATATGTCCATACATATAGTAATTCTCTCTCCCTCCCCCTCTCTCTCTCTCTCTCACACACACACACATGCCCTCTCTGTTACCCTCCAGAGTACAGTTTCACTTCATAATACTAACCCCTCTTATTTTTTATTTTAGCACTATGGCAGGTTTCTAATATATGTAGCATTTTGTGTCTATTAAGTAGAGCAATAAGTCAATATTCAAGACAGTTCATATAAAAGTTTTGTCAAGGGGCACCTGGGTGGCTCAATCGATTTAGTATCTGACTCTTGGTTTCAGCCAGGTTAGATCTCACAGTTCTTGAGTTTGAGCCCTGTGTCTGGCTCCACGCTCAGTGTGAAGCCTGTTTGGGATTCTCTCTCTCCCTCTCTCTCTGTCCCACCCCCACTTGTGTTCTGTCTCTCAAAATAAAGAAACTTTAAAAAAAAAAAAGAAATCTTTTATCAAAAAACTGCAAAGGTAGGAAAAGATTTTACAACTCCCTGTGACAAGAGAGCAAAGAAACTAGTCAAACCAAAGACCGAGGGAAAGCACCTGCAACATAACAATGTCACAAAACGGCCCCACAAAAACTTCAAATCTAAGTGAATAGGGACAAAGATTCAGAAATTAAGACCATCATGTTTTGAACATCTGTCTGAGAGGCAGCAGAAGGAAAGTATGTGGGCTTCTGACAATCCTGAGAACAAAAGAAAACCAATCACTATTGGGTAAATGGAAAGGACAAATCTGAGAACAGTAGCCAAAATTGGAAGGGGGTTCTACAGGAGTGCAAGAGGACACCAAGTGAATAAAGTCTGAAGTAGTGGAACTATATGGCTAGTCTCAAACTTAACAAAACTGCTTCCAATACAGAGTCCAACAATGAAGAGAAATTACTGGGAGTCCAATCAAAACTGAACATAACAGGGACGATACAAGCAAAGCAAACAGAAAGTTCAGATAAGTTGGGGAAGGTAGTCAAGGAGAATGATAACAAAATCAAGAGATTTTAAGTCATTTTATAAAAACAAAAGAAGTGAGAATACTAGAGTTCTTAAGCTAGAAAAGCTCTACCTGAATGATGTCCCCCTTCTAAAAACATAGTAAAATTCATTTCACCTAAAATGTGAGCAAGAGAAGAGCAAATAAATCCCACATAATTATTTTTTAAGTTATTTTTGAAAGAGACAGAGAGAGCATGAGTGGGGGAGGGGCAGAGAGAGAATCTCAAGCAGGCTCCACACTGTCAGCACAGAGCCCGATGAGGGGCTAGAACCCATGAAACTGTGAGATCACGACCTGAGCCGAAACGCTCAGAGTCGGACATTTAACTGACTGAACCACTCAGGCACCCCAAACCCACACAATTACACTATGAGGGAAAACAGGGCACAAACAATAAATAATGACCTACGATAATGAAAGCAAGAAAGAAACACATGACCATGTAGGATGAAAATTGCAACCTAATAGCTCAAAACAAGCTAAAAGTCTTTTTTAAATGATAGAAGCAATGAAAAAGCTCAGGATTAGAAAAATTCAGAAGTGATGTGTTTGAGGGCAAGGAAGATATGAAAAGAAAAGTGACCAAACTCAGGAAAGACTTAGAAACATAAGAAAAACTTATTTCAGGAATGAAGACTAAATTACAAAAAATACAATGGGCAATGCCTTAACAGAAATTACATGAAACATAAAACACATTTTATAATTTTTAAAAAAAGGAAGAGATCAAAAGATTTCAAGAGAAAATGATTAATATGTACCATAAGCAAGATGAGGTCCAACATATGTTTAATAGGAATCTTTGAAGGAGACCAAAACAACAAAACAAAAAATACTAAAAAACTCTAAAATGAAAGATAACTTGAAACTATATATTGAAAGTACATACATATATCCAGAGAAAATTGTCCACAACAGCCTACATCCAATACATTTTAATAAAGCTAAAGTGACCTTTAAAGGCACAGATAAAAACTATAGCTGAATTCTTGTTAAAGTATGGAGAACTCAAGGAGTATCGTTGCCATGAGTTTCTCCTGAAGAATTTACCAGAGACTAAGCTTCATACAATGAACAGCTGGCAAAGGAATTAACATAAAAACTGCTAGGAGGTGCAAGGAATTCAGTTAATAACTTTGAAAGGACAAAGGAGCAGCAGATTGCCCAATATTGCTAAGGCAAGTCTTGTATCACTACATGAAATAATGGCCAGAAAAAGATCTGAAATTCATAGTCATCCTCTTAGCACATTTGAATCTTAGACTATAAATTTACAGAATAGCTGCAAACCAAATGTGAGTTATTAAATTCCCTCTAGAACCAGATACATACATTTAAAAATTTTTGATATTTCTCTAGCATTTTGATTGTGTTGACTCAGAAAAACTAATGCTAGCCTTAGAGAGGTACACTTTCTTCCTACTTAACCTAGTAAAGAGATGAACTCCTGCCTAGTCCAGAGGAGAAAATAGCTGGAATGGAGCATCCATAGTCACTGCATTAACAGAATTTCTGCCCACCCCCCAAAGCTGGCAATCGCAGAGGAAAGTTTCAAAGTGCATCTTATGGAAGCCTGCAGCAAGAACCAGGAAGGGATCAAAGGACAGGAGTTCCTTTTATGGGAAAAGGTGGGAGTTTACCATGAGAAATGGCAGGGCAATGGACAGAGGGATTTGAAGAGAGTCATTGGAGAAGAGGACTTTCTCCTTGCAAGGGGCTAAATCTAGAAGGGACAAAAATAACCAGGCTCTTTGCATACCATCCCACCATCTACTGGGTATGCCAATAAAGAACAAAAAGTCTTAAAGTAATTTTAAAGGCCAAGAAAGCATTGATTATGACCACTAACATTATAGGATCAAGCTCTTATTCACTACTAAAAAAGCACTGATTATATTACATAAAATGAGATCTTTAGAAATCTGTATGACAACTGTAGCTCTTCTGATTCTGAAAAAGAATCTGAAAAAAAAATTATCAGCATTCTTACCCCTTATGTGAATGAAGAATGAACTGATATGGCAGAGAGAGCACCACAGTTTCCTAGATCAGTAAATATTTCTTCTCATGCTATCTACACTGAAAATTTGTAAGAATTCAAAATCCAAAGATACTTGTACATACAATTTATAAACAAAGTTAAGACTTAAGCACTTAAGTTTAGCTATCAATACTTTGTTTAGGTAATAATAACTATAGGTTAGCTCATAATAGCATAATAATAGAATAAGTAGGTAACTCCATGGTTAAATGCAGAAATTAGGAGTAAAGGCCTAGAAAGAGAGTTGACTGCTTAATTGCAACAAAATATGACTCCCAATCAAGCAAATTTATTGATGGCAGGGAAACAAAAAATGGTTAATCTCTACTGGAATATATTTGGATACCACTGACCTGCTTAATGAAAAAGAATCTAATAAATTAAATTTAGTCTGCAAGCTGTATTTTCCCCCAGATTGTGTCCCCAGATCCAGCAATGGACTAAGAAATACACAACTAACTACACTTCCCTATAAACCCAGAACCAATAGGCTCAACAGAATGAAGACTTCAGAAATAGGGAAACACAGATGTTTATTCTAGCATTTACTTTCCTAAATATTGACACCAAAGAATCAAATACGTAGCTGTGAAGCAGCAGTTTATCCAAAATTGGATGCTTCATTAAAGCTGGAAATGGCCAAAAGCTGCAGGAAACATCCTGAAGGAAAATGCCTTATACAAATGACACCTTTGTAGAGGCTATGGAGTAAAAAAGAACATGGTAAAAACCAGTTCTGTGTTTGCATACACAGAACACCTTCCACCTCAACAATTCTACAAATATTGTGCATTAAAGGTTGCCAGGAAATGCTGCCAAGGACTGAGAGCAACTTAAGAAAAAATAAAATAAAACTACTAGTGGCATGACTAAGTGCACAGGAAAAGTGTCATAAAATATTTTAAAATAGCATATTTTATTCCTCTAAAATAGCCATAGAACTGCCCATTATAATCTTAGTCAAAAATAGTCTATTGATTGAACTGTACTTCAGTCAAAATGGCACTGTCCAGGACCTATAAATGGAATAAAGTCACAAAGTTCCAGAGTTTATATTAGATCTGAATTAATTTTCCCCTCCTTAAATGATGAAAGAACAATGTTCAACCTGAGTGCCCAACAACTGTGTGAACCAATATCAGGCTACAGTTTTGGATACAGGTTGAATCACTTAACAATACCTAGACTAGCTGAGGCATTTAGAATAAAAACACTAACAACATCTCTAGATATACTGGAAAGACTCATCTCAGTTTGGGGGAAAACCGAACCACACCACAAAAAAGCTGGGTGAACTGGATTTACATTTCCCCTTTCTCTCCATTCTTTCCCTCTTTACTTCTGGTTAGAATTTTTTAAATTCTTCCTATGTAGTTTTAAGATAGAACAAGTACTGAACAATATAGGTTTAAAAATTATGAATAATGCAGTTAACTTATTTTTCATGCAGATGTCAAATCCTTCACTTATCTTTCTCTCTTTCCTTTTAGCTATTTTACTTTTGCAGCATAGGACTGATCTACCAGAGGTTGACTCCTTCCCACCCAAAGGTTTTCATCTCTCACTCTTTTTTTTTTTTTTCCCTGTTTCTCTAACACCTAGCACAACTACTCAAGAAACATTTGTTGAACTTGTGGATATCATTTGCCCATCCTCTCCTAGTCTTTATGAAATAAATATTAAAAAACTAGAAATCACCCGGTATTTATCCCAGACCTCTTTACTGAAGACTTTTTAGAAGAGCCGCAAATAGGACAGCTCCATATTTCTTTTTAATATTCTGTATGTGAGGCTCATCTAAAATCATTGTGAATGAAGTACAAGACAGTGACAAAAGTAACTCGAATTCAGGTCCTACTGTCATCCTATTTTCCACATTTATATAAAAGATTGTAATTTCTATGCTCAGATATTTCACAAACAGTTCATTAAAATAGGTTCATTAGGGGCGCCTGGGTGGCTCAGTCGGTTAAGCGTCCGACTTCGGCTCAGGTCCGATCTCGCGGTCCGTGAGTTCGAGCCCCGCGTCAGGCTCTGGGCTGATGGCTCAGAGCCTGGAGTCCACTTCCGATTCTGTGTCTCCCTCTCTCTCTGCCCCTCCCCCGTTCATGCTCTGTCTTTCTCTGTCTCAAAAATAAACATAAACATTAAAAAAAATAAATAAAAAAATAAATAAAATAAAATAAAATAGGTTCATTCAATACAAAACACTTCATACGGTGTATATTCAAAAAACATGTTTAACAAATACACTAAACTTCTTGGCCTGCCAAGCATGCTGGGAGACCATGTACTTATTTTTAGTCACTGAAACAACCATTGCTGAAAACATCCCTGAACTTCTTTTGAATATGATCTTTTAAAATTGTAATCAAAGAGTAGTTATGGAATCGTTAGTGAGAATACATAGCAAATTATATAAATAAACATTCCACCAAGATCACACAATCAAACTTGACACAGTATCTCTTGCATATTGACAGAAGTACTGATAACGATGAATCCCACTTGCCAATGTGTTGAATCAGATGTGGAGAGTAGGCCTTCCAAGGTCAATTTTCGAAGTAGTTCTAGTAGTAACAGCTGGTGGACCACCTTTCTTCATGCTCTGAGATGCAGTAAAGTTGGTAACACTAGCATCTACAATTATCCTTGTAGATAGCTGAGATCACATTTTAGAATCTCACTAATTATTATCATAAATTGTTACCACAGATAGGATAATCCAACTTAAACTAATTTAAGGTCATCTATCTTACCTTACAAGGAACATGTATTCAAAGTATGGAGCTATGTAAGGATAACAGCATTTTCAATGAAAAAGTGAGTTCAGTTTGCAAAGAACACGAGGTACCAGAGGGTGCCGAGGTAAGTCCTTTATGTCAAGCTAAGGACAGGATTTTTTTTTTTTTTTAAAGAAAGAATGTGCTTATAGTAGTATGATGGCTAAATTATAGATGGGACACTTTAGCAGGGGGAAACCACAACTGTATGAGCAACAATAATTAAGAAATGGAAAGGATAAAGAATGCAAAGAAGCCACCAGATTCAGGACATAATTCAGAGGAGACGGGACAAGATACAGTGATGAGCAGGATGGGAGAAATGAGGGAGGAAGAAGTCAATGATTATGCCGACAGGAAGTTAGAATTCAACCCAATGATGCCCTAGGTCTGAAAGTCTTAAGGTTGTGTTCCATAGTGCCAGTAAGCAAATAAAAGAAACCATTCAACTCCATTCTGTACCAAGTCTCTAAGTTGGTACAGAACTAAATCATTTGATACTCTTTACCTTGATAATTATACTCCTAATCGCATCTTATTACACATAGATAATTAGAGTACATTACCCAAATCTGGAATTAAATCAAATTCATTTATAATTTATTAATATTGTTTTTTGTCTCAGTACACGGAAAAATAGGCCACTTTTTCGAAGCTGTTAACTTAGCAAATATGATATATTCTACCCTGTGAAACATAGGTTGAATGCCCTTTAAAACTTTTCATACAGATGGGAAAAAGATCAGCAAGAAGGTAAAGAGCATGAGCAAAACATCCACAGATAGTTACAGTGATATTTAAAATATTTGGTATGTCAACTTGCAGAATGTAAGGAGAACGTCTGTTTTAATTTGCTGTACACAGGTACCACCAAGAAGAATACCCTCTCCTGTCTGCAGAAATGCAATTACACCTTTCAGTCCCTCTTAAAACTTTGAATTTAAATACCAATATAATCTTCTACTCAAAAATCACAAAGCCAACTTCAGCAGAAAAAATTATCATACATTTCTTAATAAAATTAAAATGCATACAACTGAGTTGGCATTCTAAACTGTGTTAGATGATTTAGAAAAGGAAACTTATATTTAGACTTATCAATTTATATCTCCAAACCAACCCAACAAACTTATTTTATACCAAATAATTCTGAAGTAAACAGTTTAGTCAAAGAGGTCAGCATTCAAGACATGCCTCCAGGAAGGACATATAATTATAATATAATAAACAGTAAGCTTCCCCATAATCACAAAGAAGATGTGGTTAGATATCTACTGATTTCATCTTATGTGAGCTAAGCACAGTTTCTGTGTCACTACCACCCAGTGTATTGAAATTACTTGAAGTATTATGAAAAGATGACCATGAATTTCTGTATGGAGAAAGTGTCAGGAACTAATGATTACCCAGTAGTTGCTGAGAAAAGGATGTGAACTCTAGAGTCTTCTCTCTTTTACATACCCATACCACCACATCCACATGGTATAGACCTTACGAATGAACATATTAGTTGGCCAATTAATTTCCTAGTCCTTAAGTAAAGAAACTTTAAGCTAAAATCATCCTATAGTAATACACAATTATAAATAAAATCATAATCCACAGCACTAATCTTATTTCTAGTCTAATTGTGCTTACTTATTGCTTACTTATTGTCCTCCTGACATTAATAATGGTAGAAGGTTTTGTTAAAGTTTTTCATGCAGGAAGAAATATTTCCTCCATGAAGCTGGTTGGAAACAGTTTGCTAGGAAATTACAACTGAACCAGTAACTTCCTTTTATAAGGACAAAATATTTCAGAAAAAGCTTTGTAATACTTATCTAATTTAAAAGCATATCTTTCAATTTATCAAAATCAACACTCAAGAAAAAAACCACAAATAATCCAGTGAAGAAGTGAGTCAAAAGACAGGAATAGACACTTTTCCAAAGAAGACATCCAGGGATGGCTAACAGACACATGAAAAAGTGCTCAACATCACTCATCATCAGGGAAATACAAATCAAAACCACAATGAGATACCACCTCACACCTGTCAGAATGGCTAAAATTAACAACTCAGGCAATGACAGATGTTAGCAAGGATAGAGAAAGAGGAACCCTTTTGCACTGCTGGTGGGAACACAAACTGGTGCAGCCACTCTGGAAAACAGTACGGAGGTCTCTCAAAAAATTAAAAATTGAACTACCCTACGACCCAGCAATTGCCCTACTTGATATTTATCCAAAGGACACAGAAGTGCTGTTTCAAAGCGGCACATGCACCCCAATGTTTATGGCAGTGCTATTGACAATAGCCTGAGTATGGAAAGAGCCCAAATATCCATTGACTGATGAATGCATAAAGAAGATGTGGTGTGTATATATATATGTGTATGTATATGTGTGTGTCTGTGTATGTGGCATGTGTATGTATATGTGTGTGTATATGTATACATATACACACACATATACACACAATGGAATATTACTTGGTGATCAAAAAAGAATGAAATCTTGCCATTTGCAACAATGTGGACGGAACCAGAATGTATTATGCTAAGCGAAATAAGTCAGTCAGAGAAAGACAAATATCATATGACTTCATTTACATGTGGAATTTAAGAAACAAAACAGATAAACATAGGGCAAGGGAAATGAAAATAAGATAAAAAGAGAGAGGTAGACAAACCGTGAGAGACTCTTAAATGCGGAGAACAAACTGAGGGTTACTGGAGGGGTGCTGTGTGGGGGAATGGGCTAAATGGTCAAAGGGCATTATGGAGGACACTTATTGGGATAAGCATTGGGTGTTATATGTAAGTGAAGAATCACTAAATTCTATTCCTGAAATAAAAAATAAAAATAAAAAAAATAAAAAGCATATCTTTCCACAGAGAAATGTGAGAAATAAAATCATTAGTACATATGAGTTCCTTCCCTTTTAGGGGTTAGTTGAATACCAAATTTCTTAGAATCTTTAAATTCAGACTAGAAAAGGAATGGAAAATATGTATTCATGCTCAATTATGACAACTTCTTAGGATATTAGTTAATTCTGCTAAATGTCAGTAGAACATTTTATGCAGCAATGAGAAATTACACTATTCAGTAATATGTTTTTACAACCTCAGATGAACCTCAACCTTGTGTAACTGACTTCCTAAAAAGTTTGTGTAAATAACACTTTGGTAAGTTGAATAATTTTACTTGCACATAAGCTAGACATTCTCTAAAGCAAATAACCACCCCCAAATCTGCTCTACAGTTCAAAATTGTTTACATTACAAAAAAATTTTTTTACATTACAATGAAGCACAAATTCATATGTAATTGACATTCTCCTTACTTGGAACTTAGGATAACCATGATCTTTATGAAATAACTATAAAAACATTTGGAATTTTAATTGAAAAAGCCCATCAAATTTGGGACATGATGACTTAAATTTCTCTAACAGCTTTAAAAGCTGATTCCATGGAGACTAAATAGGCCAAAATTCACTTAAAAGAACTCTAAATGTAACTTAGAAACTCACTTCGTAGAAGTGTATCTTGCATCTTTGAAAATATGGACTGTCCATCCCTATCCCACCGATTTCTACCAACAAGAGCACCCAACTCCAATTTCATATCAAGATTTAATAAATCAGTGCTTTTCCAACCTGATATACTACCACTGAATGATAAAAACCATCAGTTACCTAAACATTTCGGCATTTTAGAAAATGGCAACACAAGTGTAATCTATTAATTTTCATCTTTGTCGGATATTTATAAGACTGCATGTCATAGTAATAATCACTGTTCAGTGATTTGAACCCAGCTACTTATATAGCTAAAACAAATCTCTTATTATAAGTCCTATGTAAAGATTTAACAAGTGTTTGCTGCAGGGCCTTCTAGGCACCAGACACCATGGTGGATGCTAGAACACTATAAAGGACAAGGTGCTATTTGGTGAAGCACGAGCATCCACCAAAATTACAGAAACATTAAGGTGAGTTAAGACAGATGAAAAATCATATATAAACTGTTAAAGCCTTGAGAATTGCTATTTTAACAATGGGAATAATACAGTGAATCTAACCAAATATTCGGCTACCATACTATTTACTTTCTTTTACATTTTGAGGCACTTAATACAAGAACAGAATAATATTTTTAAATGACACAGCAATTATTAACAATAATTTATTTCATTATTTTTCCTATGCCTTCCTATTTTCTAGAACTCCCATATGCAATTTTACATGGTTTATTACATGGTTATATTCCGAGATTATAACCGTTTCTTCAGTGTCCCATAGGCAACATAAAAAAAAAAAAAAAAAAAAAAAAAAAACCCAACCCAGAACATGCACTTCATCTAACATCTATTTTACCATGAGATTAAGTGTAATACTTATTCCATTAAATGGGACTATCTGTATAAAGATGTTATTTTTTGATCACATGGCTTAGTACAAAGTAGAACAGGACATCTATCTTAAAGATGAACATAAACCAACTAGTAATACTAAAGACTTTAATCTTAATAATCCTTTAAGGTAAAAACTATGAATAGGTAAAAATTGAAAACTACATTGTGAGTACAGTAAAAATAAATGTCATTGTGTATTCAACAAAGATATCAAGTAATGGTAATGCAATGTATGAAAAGCTTATTTTCTATACTATTTTAGCTTCATAATAGCAAATATTTAGCCAAAACCAAGTTGTACTCATCTCAACAGTCTCATGTGACACCACGTCCAGGTATCACTATACATTATTACTACATACTACTACATTTTTACATGAGAAGCCACATCCAGTAATAAAGTTCAGAATACCAAGAGGGTATCTGTGTGTGTGCGCACAGAAAGTGCCAATAACATCATCCTAGGTCAGGCAGGAAAAGAACTTCAACCTAGATATATTATGGAAGCCACTGAATGAAGCTCTCCTAGGCTTCATCTAATGAAAGAAAAACACATAACTAGAATATTTGGTATTCAACAAATACCAAAAAGCTCACCTTAACTTAGGTAAGCAAGCAAAGGAACATGATAATTCTTATGTGATGCCCAAAGCTCAGAGAAAACAGTGGGTCAAATTCTTGCCAGGTTTTAAATACATGGACTTTGATAAGAAGTATGAATCTCGTGAGAGCATCAACTGCACCTAGACTATGCATTCTGTAAGGGTCAAACTAAGTTCCTCAGATATAGGAGGGATTCAACAAATATCTATTGTGCAAAAGAAGGAGAGAATCTATTCATTTTACTCACCACCATATTGCCAACAACTAGTCAATAACTGAAACAAACATTTCTTGAATGAATGAACAGTTACAACGGAAATTACATCACAGCTACACTAATCTTTGGCCATGTTAACCAAAAAGCCAAAAAGTAAGCAAATTCAAGTGACTAAGGGTTTTGTTTTGTTTTTAAATAATGGGTCACTCTGGGATGTAAAGAATAGGATTTTAATACGTTTTTTAAGCTATCTGATCAAAATATTGCAGAATATTGTAGTTTTTTTCAAAAAACCTTATCTCTGAGCACAGTCCAACTCCTTACTTTTACAATACTAATGGACATGTATTTAGCAATTTTTGCTAACCTCTGTTTAGTAGATGCTAGACACTTACATTAAATAACCTAACTTACAGTTGTTCTTCTTTTCACAGCTACAGATCAGATTTCCTCCAAAAATACTTTAGAAAAAAGACAATGACATTGTCACAGAACTCTCAAAGATACTGTAAACATATTTTGTTTATAGACTACCAGCTCAGATATAAACAAACCTTTATTTTACTATGATTTTTTTGTACCTTCATGGAAAGATCACTTCACAGGTGTACATGAGAATAGCAGTTTTTTATAGCTAGACCTGATGTAACCCTGAGTAATTGGGCCCTCCCGGTTTTTATTATCTTCTAATAAAGAAATATTGCTTCACTAACTCAACTCATAAATTGATATATTTAACTAGAAAATTTAATTACAGAAGAAATGTCATGAGAAACTTCATCCATCACACAGACTCTATACAACACGTTTTTTAAAATTTTGGGGGGAATGTTTATTAATTTTTGACAGAGAGAGAGAGAGAGAGAGAGAGAGAGAGAGAGAGGCGCAAGGCAAAGAGAGAGGGGGACACAGATTCTGAAACAGGCTTCAGGCTCCGAGCTGTCAGCACAGAGCCCAATGTGGGGCTCTTCTTAGGAACCATGAGATCACAACTTGAGGCAAAGTCCAGCACTGAACTTGACTGAGCCATCCAGGCGCCCCTACACAACACTTTAAATATCATAACAATACCCTTTCTAATGTTACTTATGAAAGGGCTCATGTTCCACACTGACTATTAAAGAGAGCTTACAGTAAGCACAACTGACATTGAAAAAAATGCCAAAACACCATGGAAGAAATTATTAAAATGAAGCTCAGAATATCTTTTCTACATCACACCAGCAAACCTAGAAAAAGTCAAAGAGCCCAAACTTCTCTAAGTTGAGAAGAGAGTGTACCTTGTTGCTATGCCATGACAGTGATATATAAAAAGGTGCTCTTTCGAATGCTGCTAAAATATCAAAGGATCGCAAGAGTCAAGAATCATGTTAGAGATGAATGGAGCCTTATGATGCTTTATTAGAAATGCAAAGTTTAAACTGTCAAATAAGAAAATACAAAAGACCTTATTCTATCCCGACTTTCAGATTTCACACGAAAAGCAGTTTTAAAAAATTAAATTCTTTAACAAAGTGGTAGAACCTTTAAGGACCAAAGGAAAGGCTTACTGATGGCATAAAGTTTTGAAATGCTAGGATATCCTTATATGCATACCTGAGGCCTGAATCATTGGGAATACTTGCAACTATTCTAAGTTCTGTGGACCCTAGAGTCCAGTCCCATTTAGCTTTCTCTTCACCCAACCCTCCAATGCTATTTTTGACCTTTCTATGACTTAAGTGTAAGCAATGGGATAACCCATTGTGCATACTTTCCTGTCCCATAATGAACTGGGTTCCAAAAGCAAGTCTCAGCTAACCTGAAGTCGGGGCTTAATAGAGAGTTATATGGGCCCTCTGGCCCTATGTGTATGCTGTCTGACGTTGGACAAATTACTCAACTTCTCAAGATGTCATTTACTCATCTGTGATGAGAGGTTATAAAAGTACTCTACACTAGGTTCCAGTGAAGGCTAGTGGCTGACATAAAGGCTCAATAAATGATCATATTATTAAGAATTATCTAGTCTATACTATCGTAATGAAAATATGGTACTAGCATAAAGATAGACACACAGACCAAAGGAACAGAATAGAGAGCCCAAAAATAAACTCACAGATACATGGTCAGCTAATCTTTCACAAGGGTGCCAAGAACACACAATGGTAAAAGGATAATCTCTTCAATAAATGGTGTTGGAAAAATGGATATCCACATGAGGAAGGATAAAACTGGACCACCTTCTTACACCATATACAAAATTAACTCAAATGGATTAAAGACTTAAAAATAAGGTCCAAAGCCATAAAACTCCTAGGAGAAAATATAATGGAAAATCTCCTTGACATTGGTCTTGGCAACTGACATTTTGGATATGACATCAAAATCACAAGCAACAAAAACAAGTGGTACTATATCAAATTAAGCTTCTGTACAGCAAAGAAAACAATCAACAAATTAAAAGACAAGCTATGGAATGGGAGACAATACCTGTAAATTACCCACTTGACAAAGGGTTACTATCTAAAATATATAAAGAAGTCATACAATAGCAAAAAGAAATCAATCCAATTAAAAAATGGGCAAAGGAGTTGAACATTTTTCCACAGACATAAAAATGACCAACAGGTACATGAAAAAGTGCTGGACATAACTAATCATCAGGGAAATGCAAATTAAAACCATAATGAGATACGACCTCACACCTGCTCAAATGGCTATTATCAAAAGACAACAGATAAAAAGCACTGGCAAAGATGTGAAGAGAAGGTAACACATACTATTGATGGAAATGGAAATTGGTGAGAATAGGAAACAGTACAGAGGTTCTTCAGCAAATTAAAAATAGAACTATCATACAATCCAGCAATCCCACTTCTAGGTATATACATCCAAAGAAATGAAATCAGTATCTTAAACAGCTATCTGCCCTCCCACGTTCATTCCATTACTCACAATAGCCAAGATATGGAAATAACATAAATGTCCAATGACGGAGGAATGGATAAAAAAAAGTATGACTCACTCACTCACTGACTCACACACAATCACGAATATTATACAGCCTTAAAAAAAATAAAAAAGATGGAAATCCTGCCATTGACAACATAGATGAACTTGGAGAACACTGTACTAAATAAGCCAGACACAGAAAAACAAATACTATATGATCTCACTTACATCGAGAAACTAAAAAAGTCACATTTATAGAAGCAGAGAGTACAGTGGTAGTTTCCAAGGGCTTGCAGGTGAGAGAAATGGGTAGATATAGGTCAAAGGGTACAAACTTTTAACTGTAAGATGACCAAGTTAGAGCATGGTGACTCTAGTTAATAATACTGTACCGTATATTTGAAATTTGCTAGGAGTAGATCTTAAATGTTCTTATCACACACCAAACAAAGGCAGTAACTATGTGAAGCAATGGATGTTTTAATTAGATTGACTGTGGTAATCATTTCACAGTGTATACATATATCAAATCATCACACTGTACACCTCAAATATATACAATTTTTATTTGTCAATTATACCTCAACAAAGCTAGGGGGAAATATTAAGAAAAGGAATTATCTAGTTTAATAAACTTACTTTTCCTCTCAGAATTTTTTTCTCTAACCAAAACTCTAAAAATCCCACTTCTCATTTTAAAGATAGAGAAACTAAGACGCCAAGAATTAGTGACTTGCTATAAGTCAAATGTTAACACTGGAAATAGAACCCAAGTCTCTTAACTCCAATTACTTTCCAGTATACCTTTTTGTTTCTAAAACTCCTTTATGGTACCATTTGGAAAATAATTTGACCTTTAAATGTGATAATGCTGGAGAAAAGAACTAGGTTATTCTAGCAAGGAATAATGTAACCACACATTGCTTCATTCCACCTTCATCAAAAAAAAGACAATCCCAAAAGCAAATTTATAGAATCAGTTATAGGGCAACTCTAGTTGTCAGTCAATGCTCAATCTTATATTAATGCTACTTGTAGTAATCACTTTGTTAGGTACGTAAGTATCAATAAAGATAAATAAGCCACCAAGAGCTCATTTATGTCTTCTTTGTTCTGCTTAAGGAAACAATTGTAAAATGTCTTTAGAAAATGCTTCATCAAATATTTAATTTTTTAGTAACGTGAAAGTTAAAATTAACGATGGGGACTACTCACAAAAGTTCTCTTTGTGGTTAACCGGATAAATAAGGAGTTATTACTGTCAGTAGGTGGTAGGTATTTGATCTTTAGTGACACTAGGCAGCAAGCTGTATCAGCTTATGAAATATTCAGATATTTAATTCTCATGGCTTGGAAGAAAATTTTGGACACTGACCTTGCCACACAATAATAGGTTTCACTACTTTCTTTAACTCATCCTTATTTTTGGTGAGCCATCATTAAGGTGCACCATGGTGGCACTTCATTAAGTTACAAACATCCACAGTGCAAACCCACAAATTGCAGTGATAACTTGTTAGCTCTTGGGAGGACTGAATTAACCTAGCACCAGTTGCTGAGACAATCGAGACCAGTCTCTGCTTACTGATTCCTGAAGCATTCATTACTTTACCACCACGTGTAATTAATTTTTAATATTCATTGAGAAAATACCTCCCACTATGATTCAAGGACAGCACAGATTCTAGAGGAGAAGAGGGCCAGACACAATCAAGTTCATATCCTTGAGTCCTCGGCAAGGATTTCTCTCTCACTTGCTCTCTCTCTCTCTCTCTCTCTCACATACACTTACATTGTTCTGTAAGAACAAATGAAGAAATATGACCAATTCATATATATTCTATTCTGGTTACATTCACCATCCTGTATCCTACATGTTTAAATATTCTGAAAATGTCAAAGCATATCCTGGCACAGTGTAACAGTGCTGTTGAAAAAACAGAAACCCTATTCTTTAGTAATTCTATTAGCTCAGAAATCACGGGTGATCACCAACATCAGAGTCTTTTTGAGTTAGGAGCAACAAGATAGTTTTGTGGAATAAACACTGTATCTGGAATCAGATGATTTGCACTTCAAATCCACTTTCTTGATAAATGAACATATACATTGCATAGTATATAATAAGCACTAAAATGCTTTCCTCCTTTCTACCTACAGCTAGAGGCACAGCATAATATAGGGGAAGTGACTGAGGTATTCCTAAACCTATCTCCTCCTGTTATTTGCCTCAATAGCATTCTTTTGAAGTAAACAACACTGCTTAAAGGTATCTGCCATGGTTGTTCCTACTACATTTAAATACTAGAACAGTATTTTTCTCTGTAATTGTTCATAATGTAAGCAAAGTCCTTACTTTCTTCAGAATTACCGCTAACCTATTACAATTTGTTTTGCAGAATAAACACAAATCTTATTCTTTTAGAGTTAGCTGGGTGATGGGCTGGATCATGGTCAGTTTATGGGGTCCAAATAAGGGATAGAGAGAAAGAAAGGGAAGTAACTTCTGGCTCTTCCATCAGTTCCTTAGGCTTTCCATACCAATAAATGAGTACTGTTCTCTCTTTCCTCCACTTTTGGCAAATTCTATTAAGAGACTATCAGTCTCAAATTCAACCTCTTGTTAAAATACAAAGTATAAAGGACAGAAACAGCATCAGAAATTTATCATTTAATAACAAAATTATATATTAAGGCAAAAGACAACAGTGCCTGGCACAGATGCTGTGGAAAAGCCTATCTTGGTGGTGGTGGTGTTCAGGAATCTCAAGCTCTGGAAAAAAGAATGAACTAAAATTAAGACTATCATGGTCGTTAGTATGTACTACTTGGCAGAATATTAGCTACATGCAAAAGTTTTGATGAAACAGGTTTTTAGAAACTTGTTTGAATTTCAGACTTAAAAAAATCTTATGAGTCATTTATTGAACATTGCCATTTATTTCCATTGTTATTCATTGCCATAGAGCCCAATTATTTCTTTGTTTTCTTATTCACATTTAGTCTGCATTATCACCAATAAAAACCACAAGGATGCCATTACCTTTCACCATTTACCAATGCCTAACTCCTAATTTGCATTAAATCCTTGAAGAAATGTATCCTGCAGTGAATGACATATCCTTCTATAAAAAGTACTGTAAATAATGAAATGATTTTTAGCTCAGTATACACTAAAGATATAAAATGAGTGTGTGTATACACTCAGTATACACACACAAAGCTACACACATAGTTAAACTGACCAAGATACTTTTATAAAACTTAGGTGTATGATATTCAATATGCTAACAGTAAGTTAAGGGAGAGGAATATCATCTTTGAACATAAGACAGTAGTTTAAGAACAACTAACTTCCATAAATTCACTTATCTATTTTGCTATTCACTCCCTGACCTGCAAATCTCATGCACCATAAGCGACGGCAAAAACTAAATCATTAATGCTGCCGATCCTTAGTGTAAGTTCTCAAAGGCCTAAAACCTTTCCCAAAAATCAGTATTTGAAACCTGTCATTTTAGAAAAAACAAAACAAAGACACTTTCAACTACTTTTACTCAAGTATAGGAAAACTTTGAAACAAGTTCCTCTAAGCACTCTAAGAAAACTCATTTTAAAAGAGAGGGCCATGAGGAGGGCCTGATTTCTAAGAGTATCAGCCTGAGAAGTAACTTTATACAAAGAGAATGTCTGAGCATCTCTAAAAAGGGGAAAAAAGTAATTAAAATGTTTCATTCCACAAACTGAGCATAGTGTAAAAAGACTCAAGAAGGAAAATTTAATGAAAAGATTGAAACACTGAAAGCAAATTAATTTGATTAAAACACAAAGACATACACACATTGTATGAAGTCATTCAATATTACATGCTAACTGGCTTTGTATTTTCTTTTAAAATGTAATCACAACTTAGCATAAAACAATAAAGCTCTCAA